>NC_082341.1:5624598-6907098 GCF_027477595.1 Haemorhous mexicanus
GTGGCACTGTCATTGAGAGGGCTTTGAAGGAGTGAGCCCATCTGATGGCTCCCAAATCTCCTTTGATTACTGAGATGCAAGTGAGATGCTCTGCCAGCTCAGAGAGCCAGGGTACCTGTACCTGTAGCCCACACATCCCATAGTGAAAGGATCCAAAAGGAGAACAATGAAAATCAGCACAGGCACAGGAAATGGGGAGTGAGGCTGAGAAAGAGCTGCCTTGAGCTAAATTAATTTGTCATTGCTGTGTGACATGTGTGTGGCTGCTGGTCACTGCAGCATTTTTGTTTGTGTCTTTATCTAACCCCTCCTCCTTGACCTGTTCATAGTGCTGGGGAAATCTCTCCCTCTCAGCCCACACGATTTCTTAAGGATTTAATGATTTTTAGCCTCATAATGAGAAAAAAGAATAACTCTCTTTCAATTTTTTCCCTGTACTTGACATGAAAAATACGGGTTTTGCCAGCAGGAAAACAGCTCCCAAGAGCTCAGCAGCAACCACACTAATGTACTGGCTGCATCTTCTTGAGGTTCTTTTGGGTTCTCATTTTGGCTTCCTAGATGATTAAAATGTGGAGGTTACCATCTTGAGCTTCCACAGAGTGTCTTGTAATTACTTTATGACCATTTTTCATATGTGGCACCACCTTTCAGTGCCCTGAAGAAGAAAGAAATAGATTATGGGGACAGCAAGGTGATGAGATAATTAAGTGGATACAGTCCAGTCCAACTAATGCAATGGATTCTACAACAACTTACCTGCACTTTAGCTACATTGAAGGTTTCAGACATCAGAGGGGTTTGTACCATTTACATTAGATATCTAAGTGCAAAGCTTTTATCTTCAAAAACTTCTGCTTTAGTTGTGCTTCCCTTTCAAGTAGCCCACAGCTGTAGCCCAGAACAGTGTGTGCCTTTTTCACAGTGACATCACTTTTTGGTTCAGAGGAATCCTGAGATAAATGGACCTAAAGGAGTTTCCAGATGAGTAATGCTGGGTGTCCTAAATCAGCCCCCAAAATACAACATCCTGCACTTACAGTTAACTCTGTCTTGTACCTATCACCACAGTCTCAGAGAGGTTCAGGTTTTTGGGCTCACTGTCAGGATCTTTCTGTTCATCCATGAGTCCCTACAGCCAGGAAATTTTAGTAGTACCCCTGAAGGAATGGCTCTACTCTTTCCTTTTCATTTGAGTCAGTCCAGCAGGGTTGTTATATCTTTCTGCCCTTCCTTAAAATGAGTTACTACATCTGTTGCCTTACTCAAACTTTTTGTTTATGGCCACCCAGCATGCCACTGAGGAAAAAACCTATTGTATTTGCTGGGTCCCCAGACAAAGGAAGAAATGATGAATCTGATTCCATGTTCTCAGAAGGCTAATTTATTATTTTATGATACTATATTATATTTTAGAATACTAAACTAAACTACACTAAAGAATACAGAAAAGATACTAAATGAATATTAAAAAGATAATAATGAAAACTTGTGACTCTTTCTCCAGAGTCCTGACACATTTTGGCACTGATTGGCCAAAGAGTGAAAACAACTCACAGCAGAATCCAATGGAACAATCCCCTGTGGGTGAACAATCTCCAAACACACTCCACATGTGAGCACAACACAGGAGAAGCAAATGAGATAAGAATTTGTTTTCCTCTTTCTCTGAGGCTTCTCAGCATCCCAGGAGAAATGTCAGAACCCAGGACATCCCTCTGGCTGCCCTGAATGGCTCCACCCCTGCCAGGAGGCTCAGAGACCTTGGCACAGAGCCCAAGACCCCTGTGCCTTTGATTTTAACCCATGGAAAAAATTACCAACCTTATATGAGGATTTACAAGCCATTAAAGTTTAAGTAGAATGATAGTTTGTTACAAGATAGAAAAGTAGAATTTTGAGATTTTAGAATGGGGGCTCAGGGTCCCAAGGTGGAGGAATTTGGGCATGCCTTGTCCCTCTTTCTCCTTCTTCCCAGCCTCCATCTTCTGGGTAATGGTGGCACTTTTGGATTGGTCTAGGATAAAAACAAACTGTCTAACATAGGTGATAGGTATTGGCAAATTATTGTAAATAATGTACAGGTAGTTTTTAGTATAAAAAGATAACACTGCCATGAGGTGGGCAGTGTGCCACTGATTGACCTGCTGAATGGACCTTGGCAGGCCAGGGAAGGAATGTAATAGATAACAGCAAATAAACAACCTTGAGAACCAGAACAGAAGAATCCTGACTCCTTCTTCAGTTGCCAGGCTGGGAAAAGAGACTCTAACACATCTCGGAGTCATCCTGACCACAGAGACCCGCGAGAGAGAAAAATCCTGGGTGAAGGGATTTTGAAGAAAATGTGGATGCCACAAAAACTCCAGGCTGCAGTGGCTTGTGGCTCGTGGCTCCTGGCCACATCCCACACTCAGCCCCTCTGCAGTGAGAGACCCCGCCTGGATGCCAATTTTCCACAGAGATCACACCTTTGTGCCTTCAGTGCCGAGCCAGCAGCACTGGCCTGCTTGTCTCCAGAAGATGCCATTATTGATTTGTTCCAAGGCAGTGGCTAATTGGGTCACACACAAAGTGCTGCCTGCCTGCTGCTGGCCCCAGCGCTGCCCAGCCCAGCCTGGGCTCCAGGCACGCATGCTCCACGAGCCCTGGCTGGTCTGGCTGTGCTCCCAGTTCCCCCAAAGCCACTTTGTACCATCCCAAGGAGGACTGCCCCATTCTCCTGCCGCAGAATTCCTGGCTCCAGGAATCCTGAAACTGCAGAGACTTGCTGCTGTGTCTCCTGGGGCTCACCTTTTCCTGACCTGGCAGGGAATATTGCCTGCAGGACTGTGTTTTTCACTGCCTCTCAGGCTTTCCAGCTCCACTTCTCAGTGGGGTTTTCCTAGACCTCTCTGGGCACAGCAGCAGCTCTACTGTCATTTTCAGGATGTTTGGATCTGGGTCTGCAAGGACCCAAGGGCTGGTCAGTACCTGGATTTTGCACACTGGATGGGTATTCTTTGCTCCAGAGCTCACTTTGCTCTCTCAATCATATTGGGTTTTTTTCTCAATGGGCAGTTCTCCTCCCTTGTATAGCTTTGTGTGGACTTCACCAAACACATTTCCCAGGGAGGACAGGTTTAGATGAGTAACTACCTCTGTACACACCAAAGATAGAGCTGGCTGTCCCTCGGTCTCTATTCCATTGGTGCAGTCTCTATATTGCCCTGAACTGGATCAAAACCCTGAGCTTTTAGTCTCTTCTTCCCCTTATATATTTCAGAATTACGAACTCATTTCATTTGACAAGGTGAAACTGTTTCTGATGGCTTTTCTTCCAAGTTTCTACCAGTAAGAGATTCATAATTTTGAAGTCAGAAAGGACCAATAAAGTATGATGGTTTTGCTTTCTCATAGCACTGAGTCAAGAACTACAGCTAATTTCTGCAGGGAGACTGTAAGTTTATTTTAGCTATGATGCATCATTTGTAAGATGGGAAAAAAAAAAAAAGAAACTTCTCAGGTAACAGAAAGTTCACCATCTGCATGTGGACCCACATCTGTTTCCTATATACACAGTGGAAATTTTATTGTACAATTCCTGTTCATTACAAAGCTGCATCTAAACCTGAAGGGATTCTGCAAAAGTCAATGGAATTATTCCAGGTTGATGTAAGTATAGCTGAAATTATTGAAAATTGCTATAAAAATGCCAGTGCACAAAGATTTTGTTGTAGAATTGTTTGTGACAATATCTTATGCTCCTAATAATTCTAACACCTATAAATCAGAGATACCATGAAGCCATGTGTTTATTTGACAGGCTACATTAATTTCAGCCTTTTACTGCAGGAAATATACTTTGCTGTCAGGAGCCCTAAAGTCCTTTTGAAATAGTATTTATATTCTGTCTGTTTGCAGTTCCAGTCTGTGGGACACGTTCTCTCTGAGTAAAACTAGATAAAATACCATTAAATCCTGCTGATGACTCCCCAGTTCTCACTGGGAGGAGAGTGAGCCCAGTGTGTACTTGCATGCTGCACACAATAAATCTTACAGCACCCTTCTTGTCACCTTTATTTGGGCCAATATTTTTCTGATCATTAAGTAAGATAACAGGGGGGGTTTCATTGTTATTCTGTACATAGTTTGCCTGGATTTATCACTTTCTAAGCCATATCTTTTGCTTCGTGTTTCTTGAAAACTGTGTAGAACTCAATTATTGGCTAATTATTTTTGGCAATAAAAGAGAACATTTCTGGATTTATTGTCTTCAGAAGAATAGCAGCAAGGGCATTAAAAAAAGAAAACAGGACTGTAAATCCCAGCAGCAGATTTAAAGCACCTATGTCCTCATCTGGGCTTCTACATGTAGAAAGGTGCTTGTGTTTATTTTGTGGCAGTAGAGTGGGGCAGAACTCCCGTGTCAGATCTCTGCTGACGTGAGTGGAGCACTCACACCACAAACAGAGGTTTTAGGGTGCTTATTCAGTTCTCAGTGCCAGGCAAACATATTTGTCCCAGCACAATGCCTAAGGTGCAGGAAACACAGGGAGCTGATGGAGGAGAGAAAGAAAGGAGGGGGAGAGAAGCCAGGCTGGCATTGAAAGCTGATATCAGGAGCAGCAGAGTTGACAACATGCGTTTGGACAAGTGCCCAGCCCTGGGACTGCACGTCAGTCAGTCACAGCTTGCTGGATGCCATTTCCCAGGATCCATGTCCCTCCCCAGAGCAAAAGGCTGACCAGAAATGAGCATTTCTCACTGTTCCTCCCTTTGATAAAGAAAATGCTGACATTTAGCATTTTGGACAAAAAGAGCAGCAGCCAGCTCCCCAACAGCTCCCGTGCCATGTGAGGCAGGGTGTGCGTGTGTTGGAGGGGTAAAACTGCTCCCATTAATTACACTCCAAAATAACACTTCAAATGATGATTGTTTTGTTGCTGTTGCCTATAATAATATGAAACTTTCTTAATGATCAAAATATTAACATCTTAATTGGGTGAAAGGTTCTGGGTTATTTCAGGCACTCGCACTGACTGCACTGCAAGGCAAATTTCCAAAATTTAAACTTCCATCAGAGAAGCCCATTAGTTTGAGTTTTTCATATTATACTGTGGAGAAATCCCAATTACCGAAAGAAACATAAAGTAGATTGTGATTAAACTTCAAAATGCAATTTAGCAGAAGGTATTAGCTTGAACTCTGAACAATGAACACTTATGAAACGCTTTCACTGCCTATTTAAGCCTATTGAATTGATAACAGTATAAATTAACTTTGGCAGTCCATCTTTTTGCCAAGTTCTTCCTCTCAGACAAGTTTTAAGAGTCGACCCTTGGAATAATGAATTTCTGTTTTATTATGGGCAGTGTGTTGCTCAGTGTGGTAAAAGATCTAAGGCCAGGAAGACAGAAGACATTAGAAAAAATGTGCCTTGCTCCTCTGCAGCCAGAGATCAGAGGCTTAAAACATTCTGGATTAATCCAAGTAGGAACACTGCTGAACTGCTGCTTCTGAGGGATGACATTTTGCAAAACATCCACCACTCATACAGAGACCAGCAGTTAGTGGCTGTGATGAGGTTTGTCTGGCAAAGTTTTAGTTCACCTTTATTCAAAATAGAAGAAAATACCAGGTCAGGCTGGTTCCAGGGGAGTTTTTGATGTTAACATCTTCTGCTGAGCAGCTGTGGTTTCTGGCCAGCCCTAGCCTTGCACATCCTGAATTGTAATGGCCAGATAATTTTATCCAGCTAAGCACTCACAGGTGTGTTATTTTTCTAGAGCAGGTACTGGAGTTTTCTTACAAATACTTGTGACTTTTTTGGAGAAAAATTGTGTTTCTTAGGTCAAACAGGAGGATAAAATCTGTGTTTTACTTACATAGGTGTAACTTCTGACTTCCATGCCCTTAGCTCTGACAGGTGACAGCACACACAAAAATCTCCTGGGACCTACAGACGTCCAGGTTGGGGGCATCATGTGCCCAGGGGCTGGGCAACAAACTCTGCTCTTTCTGAACTCAGAGACTATTGTGTTTAATCTCTTTTGCCCACATGGCTCCTATGCATGTGTTAGTGATTTGGATTTTTAGAAGTGCGGTTCCTATAAAGGCTGAGTCATCAAGAAAGTGAAAAAAATTGCATATGAATTCACAGAGCAAATGTGAGCAGCACCTTCTAATTCTGATGTTTTACTACTCCCTTTGCACCATTTTGTTTCTGACTTTTGCATAGATGAATGACAAGAGAAATGACAGGGAGGGGTGGATAAATGCTGCAAAATGGAACAAAATCAGTGTACTAAGCTGTGGTGTCTGGCTGTTCCTGCTGAAGTGAAATGATGGACCAAGTGGCATAGGATGGAGAAGGGACATCACCAGTCTCTAATAATCAGGTTTAGACTTTCTTGGCTTTATCCCCTCTATGAGAAATTTGCAGGTCTTAAATGATACATGTGTGTGTCAGCCTTAAAGTAGGACTTGACACACTTTACATTGGTATTGCAAATGTTGTAGTCTGCTGATAAAATGCACTTAGAAATGAACACAGTGTAGCACAAGTCCTTTTTTGTCTCAGCTATAATCCTCGTGCTGTGGTGTGGTATTGCTCCAGGTTTTCCTGTGATTTCCCATTAAACTGAGTAGTAGCAACTCTGCATTACAGAAGCAAATCTTCAAAGCAGGTTAGAGAGATTCTTAAATGTGCACATTTAAAATTGACAGCTGCTCTCCAGCCTTTTATTCCTAGCAGAATAAGTGATACTAATCTTCCCTTTCTGATATTATGGAAGTAAGAGAATATTCCTGATGTATTTGGTGATCTTTCTTCATGCAGAAAGATAAATGCACCAATTTTGTTGGTGCTACAAGGATTTACATTTATTTGTGAAAGAGAAGAACTGGGATCATAAATTATCTGTTCTGGTAATACAAAACGACAATTTGTTTCTCCCATTTGTGGATATTTATTTCTCTCCCATTTCAGCTCAGATTTTTCAAGGCTTTTCAGAAAGACTGAATTCAGCATATCTGAGAGTTGTCAGCCTGATAGCTCTGCAGACTGCAGTCTCCTGTTTACTTTACACACAGAACAAGTGCCACCAAGGCAGTAATGCAAGCTCACCGTCTTTCAGCAGCTCTGCAATCTGCTTGCTTCCCCACTTATGTGGAGGTAGTATATAAACAGTTCAGTTTTCACCATCATTTACTTGTTGGCTCCTTTGCAGAGGGAGGGTGCCAGTTACTAGATGCAAACTGTTGCTGAGGAAGGGTGCCAATTGCTACCAGGCACGGCAATTTTGTGAAATCCATAGTTGTCTGCAAGGAGAAACACAAACATCAACAACCACTTTACAGAGTAAACAACCCTGTTGTACCAATCCCTGTCACACTGCTGAACAGGGTTTACTACACATGAAAAGTTCTGCAGACTCCCCTTATGCTTTCCAAAATTTGGTAATAAGAAACTTTGCAGGTTAAAATGTGTTGTCATCTGTTAAAGGAGCTGGATTTCTTGAGGAGGCTCAATGTCTTAGTGTCATTCATTAATGAATGGCTAAAGCAGAGGCTCTTCTGTTGTCAGAATCCTGCTGCTCCTCTCATGGGCACCATCCCAAGGTAAAGGAGGATCCCCCTGGCATGACCCAGTGTGTGCAGGCTTGTAGGTGGGGCACCAGGACAAGCCTCCACTCCTGAGTCTGTACCTGGAAATGTCCTGACCAGCCCATTCCTGGAATGTGACTGCAGAACTCAGACACCACTGAATTCCTGTTAGTGTCTCATAAGTGGGCTTCAAAGAGGCAGCTGGATTCATGAGTATGGTGGGGAGTAGAGAACATACATGGCATCAAAGCTTCCCATTGCATTGTGATTGAGTAAAAGGCAGCTTGCATTTGCACTGTCTCACCAGAGAAAGGGAAAACCTTTTCGTAAAATAGTAAAATAATTAACTTCATCCATCCACATCATCTTTGCTCGCTGGCTCTGCTGTGACAATGGCAAGGGAGGAGGGCCCCAGAGCCAATTCCCATTTCTTTCCTCCCCACCTGCTTGGGACAGGAAGCTTCCTGCTATCAAAGGATTTGCACATCTTTCTCGCAACAGCCACGGCCAGAGAATCAGGGAACAAATGTCACAAGATAGGGTCGTGATCTAGGGAGTGAGAGAAGCATCAGGAGAACCCATTTGAACTGATCACCACCCGAAAGGCAAGTCCTGGGATCCTCTTTCTAAATTTGTTTGCACAGAATGGAAAAAATGATATTTCCATGGGAAAGGAATAAAGTGAATCCACTCTGATGACAGGTATTTGCCTTGTTTTGCCAGCAGCAAGTCCTCTTTCCAGAGGAGTGGCATTTGCACTAATCCCCCTTTGAGCCTGGAACAATTAGCCAATCTGTGCTTTTCAGAGACACAACCCAGTGTGGAGCCTTTGCATTTATTTGTGTCAGCAAACAGCTCTGTGGGTCTGGGCACCAGCACTCTTGAGATGTCACCCAGATTATGTCCTGTTTCCAATCTGGTAGCTGTTTTCCTGGTGCTGCAACTGGCTTGCAGCGTGAGAGGGGACAGCACTGTCCACCCTCCTCCATGTGCTAATCATTGGCATGGTGTTGGCACATCACCTCTTTTTAAGGCCCATGTCAGAGCAGAGGTGAGCAAACTTTTGGTTCATGCTGAGGTCAGTCCTGGGCTCCCAACCCTCCCTTTGCATGCACAAAGTTTTAGTACCACTCAATGTTTTTACTTTACAAATGAAGAAAGCGACTGAATTGATAAATATTAACATAATGTGTATTGCCTTGGCAACGTGGCACTTGATACAAAAATTAAACATAAATTATGTAAACCACCCACGGTGGGAAGCTGTACAGGAGATAGACCTGCTGCCATTGCCACCAGAAGAATAAATCATCTGGAATAAGGACAAAAGCAAAGAACCTGAAGTTAAACAACATAAACCAAAGGCACCTTTCCCCAGACAGGTCTCTGCTGATTGTCAGGTGCTGTGTGCTGGAAGTGAGACTGTCACATCTCAAGAGAATTGTTTACCAGGGCTGTCATTGGTTGCTTGTGAAAACCCAACTGATTCCTTAACACTCCTTCTGGGACCAGCCTGCACAACCAGATTCCTTGGAACAGTCTATTTCTCTTACTCATTTCCTCCCAGCTTATAAATTTAGAGGACAAGCCTGAAAACCCACGTTGATGAACCAAATCGTTGTGTGAGCACATGTGTGTGATGCCCCCATTGAATATTTTGCCAGGATATGTTAATCAGTTTTAATTAACATTAACTCATTGGATACTTGGTGCAAGTGGGATTTCTGGGAAGAAGCCAGGACCACATTTCCTGGAGTTGAGTCTCTATGAAAGTGTTGCTAAGTCCTTGTAACACACAGAGGGACTAAATAAAGAATTGGTAAATAGAGAATTGGTAAATAGAGAATTGGTGTAAGTTTGGCATTTGACTCTAGCTTAACACAATAATTTGCTTACCAATTAGAATATTCATTGGACCAGTTGAGTTACAAGGTCTGTACTCTTACAGTGCACGGTTTTTAGTGAATCTGAGTGCACAGCCTTTCTGCATAAATGAACTTGAGACGTCGCCTCAGATTGTGTTGCAACAACAACATGAAACAATTGTTTCTGTTGTTCCAGTGCTATAACCAATATCATGCCATTAAGATTACTTGGTACTAAGTTGTATGCACATTGCATTAAAAAAAAAAAAAAAAAAAGATATTTTATGGCTGAGTGCCTTAGTTGTGTGTACTGTGCCTTCCACATTGGCTTCTCTCCTGAATAATAAACTATTTCCAAAGATAAAGACTGCTGAAAAGCCTTTAAAAGTGTTACTTTTTGTCAGAGACATACCTGTAACTCTGTGGTTATTGGCCTAAGAAGATCAGCGCTAATGTGTGACTAGAAATTGTATGTAGTACCTTCCTATTCAGAGGGTATAGGTTTGGACATGCATAATTTGATTTATAAAGTTAGAATATATTTTAGACCACGTGCCCTCCGAAGCAGGAAACAAGTAATTTGATTTTAAATTAATTTCCCAGAAACACACAACGACATTTGAAAATACTGGTACAAACCTGACAGTCCAAAAGTATTTATACAGAGAGCAATTTGCTTAACCAACTGCTTCCTTTGTGTCATTTGGTCTTTACATTTGGAATAAAGTGTTTTTCTGCTTCGGGTACCTCTTGAGGGACTTCCTGCAGTGATGTGGCTTTAAAACTCAGGCAGGTAGTCTGGGGCTCCCTGGGGAAGGGAAATTTGCTTAATACCTGAATAACACTGAATGTCAGTCAAGGCAAGGGAAAGAGTAGAAAATAAGCTGGACAAGTGAAAGATAAATAGGTTTAAATAATTACTATTGAAATCTGGTTATGCTTGTAATTTTTTTCGCAGCGTGGAAGTCCCTCTGTAAGCAATTTAGCACAGCCCTTTGAATCCTGCTGGAGTTTTATTAATATTTTAGTAGCTGCGTTAGTAATGGCACGAACGGTGGTAGTGCTGTGATGAGCTGTGGAGTTTTCAGTGAAATCCCTGCCTTAGGTGGATCAATAAAGCCACACAAACAGAGCACCTGGGCCTCCAGAGGGAGGGACCAGCCCTGCAAACATCCTTTCCTCTGCCATTAGTCCTGGGAGAACTTCTGGAGAGCTCAGCAGCAATAATCACCAGCCCGGGAAGAAGCGGCTGGATTTAATGGCACCACGCACAGAGCGAGCACAAGGTCTAGTCAAATGTGTTTACTGAGAGAAGAAATTATTGCTGTGCTCCCAGAGTCCATCCCCTTCAGGGAAGTGCTTCAGAGTGTGCTCTCCTTTCAGCCTGCGGTTGAGCCCCCTGTGCTTCAGTGGGTGCAAAGTGGCCTTAAGTGTTTTGCTGAATAGAAGCCTCATACATTTGCGTGTTTACCTGCAGCTTTTCCATATCTATTTTCAGATATCTTTTATCTTTTTCAGTGAACTTTGCATTTGCTTCCCCTGCAGTATGTGTCTTTTCTTCTCTGGGTGTGGGGATTTTTCACACTGTTTCAAGCCTACTCGTAGAACAATACTGGGTTTTGCCCTTGTGCCTTTCTCTAGCTTTTACTCAAAACATTGAGTGTCACCACCTGATTGTGAATTTTCAGAGTACACTTCTTGGTTATTTGACAGCCACCTCTCTCTGCACCTCAGGTCACTGGAGGAAGTTTGTGTCTCAAAACCAGGCTCAGTATGGATATGGCAAGGGAATTTCATCCCACCTCAGCAACAAAAGATCAGAAAAAAAGTTGATCTATTTGTGTGTCCATTTTCTACAGCCATATATCTTGGCATATCCAAGATGCTAAAGCTCAAAGCTTGCAACATAGGCTTGTGTTAACTCATTTCTTGCCATTTTCTTTAAGATGTCAACCCCTGACGAGAATACTCCAGGCTGTTTTCTCTTCTAGCTGGAGAGTTCTCCTTAAGAAATAAGCATGCTATCAAAGAGAAAGAAAATAAACCCATCTAGGATTATTTCCAGCAGGAAAAGCAGCTGCAGCTGAGGGGGCAGCGATGCCAAAGCCCAGGCGTCCGGAGTCAGAACTCTGAGATTTATGAAGAGTTAAGTGAGTTGCACGTGGATAAGCAGTTGAAGGCTGAGCCACCACCTCCAGTAGGGCAAAAAGAGGTAACACAAACAACTTTCCTACCTGATACTGCATGAAATTCATTGCACCAGCTCCGCAGTGCATGCCACTGGTTTGTGTGGGGTTTATGGCTTGTAAAAATACGTGTTTGTCAAGGGGTAGGAAAGCAATAGTGTGTAATAGGTGTTACAGTCTTCATGAAGAAGAGAGAGGATTTTGTCATTATAAATATAATTGGAAAGCTTGGAAAATGTGCATTATAAATTAAGATGGAATTGTAAGAGGCTTTTGGGGGGAAAAAAAAACCAAACACAAAATAATCTATAATGTTACTATCTCATTTTAGGAGAAAATATGTGTGTGATTTCCCACTGAAAAGCAGCTCTAGGAATGGCATCTGCTGACTTGGCAGACCTGAATGTTGAGTTCAGTGGAGGGTATCTGCTCTCTGTCACAGATTAACATTTCTTTTCCTGTTAACACACACTCAAGAAAGGTGCAACAATTTAAGTAGCTGATGTGAAGGTACTAACTAAAGAGCAAGCCTTGGTATTATTTAGTTGATTTGGCCAAAGTGCAGCTCATTAATTGTTTCTTCATGTGTACACATTGACATTTATTTTCAAGTTGTAGGATGATGTTGTCCTTATAACCATAAATATCAAAAATAATGTGTTTGTACTGTACACGGAGTGACTCCAGGCTGTGTAATTGCCTGTATTCTCCTTGCTGACTTGTTAAGTGTTCTTCCCCTTCAGATTTAGTATTTTATTGACATAACATTGCCTTTATTATTAGAGAGTGATGGATTCCTCTCTTTGAAATCAGGAAATGGAGGTTTGGAATGTCCTGGGAGTTTGGAGAACTCCACAGCTGCTTGGAACCAGGGATTGTTGTGTGGGATGAAAATTGATGAAAGGGAAAGGATGGCACAGCACTCACACACAGCACGCCTTTCCCAGTTCTACTGTGAAACTGCTAGAAAGTTTGTGCCCAGCAGGAGCAATCCCATGAAGAAATCTTGACAGGACAGCAGGAAACTGACCCATCCCAGAGCCAGGGCTCCCCTTCTCCAAGCCTGCTGATTCACGTTGTCATATGGGTGGAATTTACTGAACTAAATGTAGACAATCTGCATCTGGACTTCTCATCTGAGGCTTCTGTTTAGACAGTGTAGGCAGGTAAATGTGTCTCCAGCTGAAATCAGCATTTACATTAGGTCAGATCTCATAAAAGTGCCCATTTCTCTCCATTAACTATAAAGGGAGCACTTAGGTTGCACACTTAGGTGAGATAAATTCCACTCACAGGAACCAGAAATCCTCCAGCCTTGAAGCATTTCTTTAAAGGGCAATCCTTGCCAGAGTACATCTTGGCATATTCATATTCAGAAAGAAAACATCTTGAATTTAGAGGAAGGAGACTCAAATATTTGATATCCTGGTCTCAGGGAAAAAAAAAGAAGTATGTATATTTAGCAAAGAAATACAAACAATGTAAAGAAGCATTATAACTAGGAGGAATTAGAAGACCACATCAGACATTTTTCTCTCAGGGGATTAGGTATCCTTCATGTTCAAATATCTTTTAAAGACAAATGGACCCTGTGATCCTAACAGGGAGGCCAGAAAACTGTGTCCTTTTTTAGTGCTATAACAAAATGTCACGATAAGTCAGGAACATTCTAGCCTCGATATATTCAGCAACATCGTGATAAAGAAATAATCCTCATTTCCTCCCTCAGCTTTCAAAGGGTCCTGAGACACAAATGCCACCTCTCTATAGCAGAGCATAATTGATTCTATTTGCAGCTGCTTAGAAAGAGGTGGAGGAGCATGGCAATAATCCAGGGATGACTCGAAATCGAACGGAAGTTCACGCGGGGCTATGAATGCCGAGGCGAAAGAGCAGAGCCCAAAGGATGCTATTTTGGAAGGTCTCGTGTGGACATGACATACCCACGGTCCCCCTGTGCAGAAGCAATCTTGGTGCCAGCACGCCAGGACACGCTCGTCATATTTTTTGATGAATGTCCCAAGAAGTTGCAAGTGGCCAAATAAAGCCAACAACAGCAAGGGAGTGACAGATTTGGTATGGCCAAGAGGCAGGGCTTCCAGTGGTTGCCAGTAACAGGAAACACTGGATGTGTTCCGAGTAAAACTCTGTTGGTGTCAGTAAAGGGTCCATTATATGATTAAAAATTCATTCTATATCAATCATCAGAAAGGCACTGTAGAAATAAAATCATTGGTGTCATGGGTGGAGAAGACTTGGGAGTACAAACTGGTTGCTTTCTCTGCCAAAATGCTGACCCATAAAATATTTACATGACTTTGTGGAATCTGGCTTTAAATGGATTTCTGGCTTTAAACTTAGATTTCTTCATTTACCAAAAGGAATAATTCACTTGCTAAAAAGAAATATCTCACGTCTGGGTATATTTTCTTAAATACCAGCCTTTTCTCACCATTTTTTTCCCCTTTCAAAGTGCCATTTCATTACAGTCTTTTACCAGTTTTATCCATCAGTCTCTTTGTATGAATTAATATCTCTTACTTTAATAGATTGTTGCTTGCTTCCTATTGTCTGGGGTTTACCCCCTGAAGTCATGAACCATTGTTCTTTCACTTCATTATTTCTTGTAAATTAATATCTCTGAGCTATTTATCTGACTTTTTTTACCTCTTTCTTTGCAACTCCCTCAAATGATCTTTTTCCCAGTTCTTTTGCCATGGAGGAAGTGCAATATTCCAAATACAATTTCTGCAGAACTGTAAAAGAAGAAATAATATCTCATTATCTAGACATGATGCTTTCATATGGTTTCCTACATCATTATATCTCACTGCAAAATCACATCAATTTTTTTTTTTAATATTACTCCAGGTTTCCAAAATATCCATTGAAATTTTCCTGTAACTTGCCCATTTGTACTTTTTAAAATCATGTCCCATTTTGCTATATTCTCTCCATGTTTCCCTTCTCTTTTCCCTTCTGCTTCCTCGATTTCAATACTCTCTCCAATTTAATGTTATCAGCTAACATGAGGATTATATTGGTCAGGACCTCTTCTGTATCTTTAGTGAAGATAATGCTGACCCTAATCCCTGCAGATTTCCTCCTCTGAAGAGAAAGTTTGTGCTATATTTGGGTCCTTAGAATGGCTTTTCTCCACACAGCAATGGGTGAACCTGAGCCAATTACAATTTATTTTAGAAGTAGGCTTTTCTGTAACAGACATCCAACTGTTTTCTTAAGGTTTATATATCATATGTCAATTTGATAGATTAAGGCTCTGATTTTCAGAGGTGAGGCAAAAAAGGGAGGTAAGAGGGCTAAGCCTTGAGCAAACATCAACTTTTGATAAGATTTCAGCCTTTCACTGCTAAAGGCTTTTTGAAAAACACTTTCAGATCAATTTGCTGCTATTACAGGCACAAGCAGTGGAAGCCCTGTCCAGGGACTTAAAACAGTCACTCCATCAATAAACACTTTAAAAACTGCCTTCTGCAGCATGAATTTATGCACCAGGGGAAGATCTTCCAAAGGGGTCTCTGACAGATCCCTTGCCTCTGCCTGGCACACTTCCTCCACTCACCTATTCCAAGAAAGAAGGAGGAGATTCTGTATTTGTCCTTTTTGCCTTCTTTTGAGCTCTTTTCACCCTGTTTGTGCAGAGTTCTCTTAGCATACAGGAGAACCACCTCACTGCCTTTATGTCTATGACATTTCACTCTGAGTAAGCTCTCTCCTTTTCTCCTCTCTGTCTTTATTTAATTTACTTTAATCACAGGCTGCAGCAAGTGTTTAGTGATCTGTGATTCCCATGATTATTCCCTTTTCCTCCTCTCTCAGCTCAGTGTTGTGTTTACTTATTGCTGCTCTCCTGGGTCGTTTCCAGTTTTCCATGAGCATTCACTATTGATTGCTAATGATGTGTTAACTGGGTGTATTGGATCCTTTATGCTCTGCAGCGTGCCTTGCCTGGGTCTGCTGGTTTGTAAATGTGTATATATAGAGGCTTTCTGGCTATTTCTCTACTTACATTTCTATTAATTCTAACAGGTTCTCCCCTGCTTGTTATTGATCCCCTTGTTGGATGATTTTAAGTGTTTATTTTCTTAGACAACTGAATTTTGATTAGCAACATTCCCTTCATCAATTGCTCTTGTGTCCCTGACTCTTCCCTGAGTTCATGAAAACCTTCTTAATCCCTTTAACCTTTCTGGCAAAGTGCAACCTTTGCTTCCTTCCCAGAATCATCCCTAATCTTTTCCTTCTCTCTCATATGTCTGGTTCCATTTTCTCCATTCTCTGGTCCTTATTTCGACCTTCAAACCTTAATCTACAGTTTTCTGAAATCATGTTCATTGTCTCTTCTTCTTTGAAGGTTTTTCAGAAGAAAACCTGTCTGTTTGCTTTGCATGTTCCCCACCTCCCTTTGACACGGATGGATTCTAATATTTCCTGGAAACTCCTCCTGATAAATAACTAAATTGTCTATGATGATTTCACTGTATTTTGTTCTGTGAATTTCCTAACCTGTCTCTGCTAAATCCAGCTCTCTAGTTGAAAATGTTATCAAGCTGACATTGCTCTCACAGTTTTTTTTGATTTCTGGCTGTTGGTAAGAATTATCCCAAACAAAGCTTCTCTTCTCATTGGAACCCCTATTTTCCACATCCTACAGCTGCATATGATTTAGGACTATTTCAGTGATCTCTATTTTGACATCTTCATAACAGAACACATGACTGAATGCACTCCCTAATGAACAGCATCATAAAGTTCTGACTGTGCTAGAACTTGGGATGACATTTTTTTCCACCATCATAGACTGCTGTGAGTCTGTAGGAAATGGGCTCGATACCACAGCTGCATTCTGAATATGGCTTTTCAGAAGCTTTATCTGCATCTTGGACCTATTCTGTTCTTTCTGTTCTCTCTTTTTAAAAGGTCTCTTCTCAATTGTTTGCAGATCTTTTGCGTGCAGCATTAAAAACCCTAGCCAAGACTATGACCTTCTGGATGCTGCAGCTAATTGCAAACAAGTAGCTTCCACCCACCCCCGCTTGCTGGAATGTTCAGTCTTGCCCATGTTACCCCAGGTTCAGCATTTCTCTGAATTCAGCTATAAATTTTGCATTGACTGTGTATGCTGGAAAGCAGAGGACCCATTTTCACATTAATAATAAATATATAAAGCTGTGCCTAGTCTCTTACTCCATCACCATCATGCTTATGAAAATAATACTTTATCTGTACGTGCCATCTCTCATATAACTATCTCACAGGCTGTTTAAAAGCATGGGTAAGTATTATTGCCCTCATTTTTTAAAATGAAGGCAATAGTATTGCAAGATAAAGCACAAAAACTTTTAAGTGGAAACTCAGTTCACAGATGACACACCTCTCCTGCTTGGAGCTATTTGTCATTTCCATGACCCACAGAAGATACCAGCTTTGGTATTGTCCACTTACACCAGATAATGCTCTAATACATCCAGAAGAAAACTGTGAGCAGGACTGGGCAAATATCATGTCTTTCACTTTAGTGGCCAAGCTATTTAGCTTGTAAAATTTAAAGGCAAATCGAGTAAAATTTATTTTTGGATTAATACAAAATAGAAATCCTTTATTTTAGCTAGCAAAATAAAGTAGAGGGGAGACATTTCCTATTTTCTTCTAAAGAAAGTGTCTTGATTCTGTTAAAGGAAAGTTTAACCTGAAATGAAATTTCTATTTCATCTTTGGGTGACTTACTGAATCATGTATCCTATGTCTTTTAATCATGAGTTCAGCCTTCAAAACAGATTTTGAAAATAATATATTCCCCAGAAGTTTTTTTACCCACATCTGCTTGAGAGTTCCTGCTCTAAATAGATGAGACAACCAATGCTTCAGGGAGTGGGAATATTCTTGCCCCATTTTTCAGAGGAGGATCTGAAAAACACTGAATTTAAACAGTGCACCTAAGATGATGGTGTCAAATATTTCAGGCGAGTGGTAGAGCTCTTGAGACACTTCCAAAAGCCATGTGCCCCTCCTCCTACATCACCTGGAGATCAGAATGGTGTGACAGAAAGGCAAGGGGCCATGTCATGTGCTGAGAACAAGTCAGGCTCAGGATGAGACAGGAGGAAGAGCCCTCTCAATATATTTGTACTTTAGCTTCCTGTGGCTGGGTGCTGGAGGAGAAGCTGTCAGCAGGAGCAGAGCATGGTCCTGAGTGAGCAGGTGCAGATTTCACCCACCAGCTGTGGGTGAGGAACCTCAGGAAGGAGGCCCAAATGACAGGAACCCTAGGCAGGTCATCCAATTCATCCTTCAGCATTCCAGGAGATAGGTCCCCCACCCAAAGGCAGGAGCTTTCAGGATGTCAAACAGATGAAGTCCATCATTCCAAGAGCCCACCTAACATTAACCAGAGCACTCTGGACTAGAGGAAGGTGTCCCAGCCATGGCAGGGAGCCTGAAACTGGATGACCTTGGAGGTCCCTTCCAACCCAAATCATTCTAAGATTCTGTGATTAATATTCAATGGTTGTTCACTCTCTTTCTGTGTTTTTTTTTTTTTCTCTGTTGTTTAAAAAAGTAAGTTCTGTGTGTTGAGTTGTTGTTGTTGATGGGTCGGTACCTGGTCTCAGGCAGAGCTGTCACCAAGGAGTGGCACCTTGGGAAGTGCATGGCAATGTCTCTGTTGTGGTGGCTTCAGCTGGGGTGCTGGTTAGTGGAATAACAACTCAGCTACTTCCTTCAGGGCAACTGATCAATTTGTTTTCCACATCTTTGCTCCTGTTTACAACAAGCTTGATGAAATCAGTCTTTCTGAAGGCAGCACAGTGGATTTGACAAATCCTGCAGAACTGCTGGAGCAGATCCCCGAGTTTGCTGAGGAGCTGATGGAGCCTGAAGATTGCTTCCCTGAAGGTAAGAGCCTGCATGTTTCACTGCAATGATGGGGCAAGAAACCTTCTTTTCTCTTACTGAACATCTCCCAACCTTCTCACCATGTTGCTCTGGTTGCTTGTAATAGTATTTCGCTGGATGCACTTCATTTTTTAGGCACTATAATGCTCCAAGCACACAAAATCCCTTGTTACCATTAGTCTTTTAATTTCCAAGGTGAGATAAGCCAAGAACATACTCTAAAATGCTCCACAGCTTCTAAAGCCTTAGGCTTTTAAAATCATAATTTGTGCCATAAAGAGTTGTTTCTTTGGTTTTTTTTTCAAATGCTGATTTTTGTCATTTGGCCAGTGAAGTTTTTTGCCTTCCAATATGTGTGCATGATCAAATTTGGTAAAGAACTGACCAGATCAGAATGTTTCCATTGCTTAAATATATCCAGGCAGTTCACAGAATCTGTCTGGAGGGTTCATGAGTCTCAGGGACTCTCTCCCATTTACTTTAAAGGATGTCAAGATTAGCACATCCAGTAACTTTCATCTAGTCAGAGAACTGCTATGTAAAGGGCATTTAGCATAATTATCTTAGATAACAACAGACCACATTTACATATCTCTTTTAATACTGAAATTCACCATCATTTTATTAATATTTTAACACCAGCCTTCTCTAAAACACAGATGTAAAATGCAGCTACATCAGAAGATCTACGTTAAAATAAATATATAAAGTAAATAGCACCCTAAGTTATTTCTTCTCAGAGTGAGTTCCATTCCAAATATTATCTTAGTCAAACTTTTTGCTTTCCTATGAATCTGGATTGGGAAAAACAGGGTTAGCTGAATGTAAGAATAGTCCCTTGAAAATTCAAGCATTATTATAAACAAAAAGAGAGCAGCTCAGATGGGATCAGACAGAGATGATTTGCTGGGTATATGAATGCCCCTGAAGTCAGCAAAAATGTGCATCTCTATATCTGTGAGAAAGATGATTGAATGAGGTAAGGGAGCCCTGCAGGGCTTACAAATGTCCCTTGGATCTAAACATTTTTTTGGCAGCTCTGCTTAAAAGCAGTAGCCAAAAATTAATGCAGTTGACGGAAGAGAGCATGGTGTAACTATTCAGGCCCATGCAATAACATTTTGAAATTAGATCTGGTGTTTTCATTCTTTCACAATATATTTCTTAATGGGACTAGTGAGCAGCAATCTCTGTTGTGCCCTGCAAAGTGATTATGTTATAGATGCTTAAACAAGCCAGTTCTGCGTGATCAGTGCTGTTCAGATGGCAGTTTACAAATTCTGAAACTGTGTTTGGCCACAACCACCATCCAGTTTTTTAAAACAAACAGGACAGACACCACACAACACTTTCCCAGAGCAGCAGCACTCTGTGATTTGATCTTTCTTAAAATAACCAGAGCTACCTGAAACTCCACAGTGCGGGACCACAACGGAACCAACCCAGTTTGTCAGATCCTCCTCAGTGATGTCTGTGGGATGCAGGGTAGCAAGCAGGGCTCTTCCAGATGGATCACTGGAAGTATTTTAGCAGCTTTGAAGCCTGCTGATCATCCTGGCAGCACAGAATGCAGAAATGAAGGCACTGTGGGCTGAACCCCCGGCTTGCCTTGGGTCACTTCCACTCGGGTTCTGGCTCCTGCACCCTTCCTCCTGAGCACCCCTGCTCCTGCTTTTTGATTTTACTCCTAATCTCTCTTAGTTCCTCACCAGTGCCTGTGCAAGTCAAGGTGTTTTTCTCTTGTCCCAGGATGCAGCCAGCTGAGCCTTGAGCTCTAAAAGGGAGTTGAAGGAGAGCCTGCTCTCCTGTCCAGTGACACCTGCAGGTGCAGGTGACATCCTCCTCAACATATCTACTCTCCTTTCCTCTGCAGCACATATTATACATGCACATTTTTCAGAGTTTACTGTTTTGGCTAAATGTGGTCATATTGCTCATGGATTTGGCAAAAATGCACAAACACAATGTGATTATTTGCTCATAAATCTTTGAGTCAAATTGCCATAAACCGAAAGGCCAAATGACTCTTACAGCAACGACATTAACATTAGGTTTCATTTATGCAGGGAAACAAAGTGTTTTCCTGTAATCCACTGCTATTAAATATTTCCAATATTTTTGACCAAACTTACTATTGCAATTAAACCTCATGCAGCTGTCACTTCAGTCTAGTTAAAAACCAAGTAAGCCAACAAACAGCAGTCTAATTAGCTGAGATGACAAGACTTTAAACTACAAAAATTAAAATATTAAAGGACATGCACTGGGCAGGTTTATCCAGTGCTGCCTTTACTGATTTTCTATAAAGAGATACAACAATATTTGGCACATTTGGGAGTATTAAAGTTAATATTTGTGAAAGAAAGAGATTATGTGAAAAAGAAGAGGGAGAGGGGAAGGGTTAATTTCTTAACTTCTTTAGCTATCTAAATTCAAACTATGACATTTCTCAACGCATCCAGCATAGGTTATGTCCTGAACAAATATGTTCCAGATTCAGTCCCCTTTTTTCAGATAACAAAGGCAACAAAGATAATGCATGTTCTTGAAATAGTTGCTGAAAGTTTGCTGAGGTCACAGTTTTCCGGGAGTTGGGTGACCCAGATAAGCCATAGGTCGTTTTTCTTGGGGAGACTTGTTACTGTGTTATCATCTCAAAATAGCTTTGATTAGGGTCAACAGGGAACATTCTAGGGTCAGGAAATGTGAAGGCAGGGTAGGGTCACAGCCCTGGCAGCGAGCAAGTATTGCTGGGAAGAACCTGATAGAAATGGAGAGACCATTTCTGGTTGCCAGTTGATGGGAAAGGAACATTTATCCAATGCCAGCTATTTGGGTACTTTTTCCTCCAGATGCCTTGCAACACTCCACTCCTGTTACCTCCATCGGTATGTGTTCTCTGCAGCAAAATTTTCTCCCTCTTTGGACATTATCTTCTGTGTCTCACAGAAGGTCATCCAAAGAGAGCCCTCGGCCCACAGCGCGCTCCTCTCTCCCAGACCCTAATAGGAGAAAGATTCCACCAAGTCCTTAGGCGTAATTCCCCTCTGGCAGAGGTTTCGAGGGAATATCTCCAGAGGGTCATGAGGGAATGAGCAACCTCGCTCAACGCGGGGTTGGTCGCAGCTCGTGACACCAAGGACGCCCAGAACCTTTCCATGGTCACATCTTTCCATGTGACCGTGCTAGGAGCCATTATCGCTCCTAAAACGCCCAAATGTCAGCTGGAAAATGCCTCGTGCCCAAGTGAAGTTGCTCTGATTAGTGGTGGGATCTGTGTCCTGCCCTTCCCAACTGCGGATAGTGGCTGTTTAGAAGCAATAAAGGGAAGAGAAGGAAAAAATTGACCATTAAATGGAATAAGTCTGAACGGAGTTACAGGGACTGCCACTAGATGAATTTTAAAGGCTGAGTAAAACCAAGCCAAACTCAACAAAATGTGCTCATTGGCATCCTCGGAAAAAATCATGGAACAAACCCAAGTTTTAAAGGATTGCTTCCCTCTGGCTGTCATACCTGAGATACTCTGTGTTTTTCCACCAGGAACAGTGTGCTGGCATTATGTTGTGTACAATTTCCAGGCATCGTGAGACTCTTACAGCCCTATTACGCATCCAGAATGAAATTAATACAGGTTGGACATGACCTCTAGATTTAAAACTCATCCACCCCCTCACTCAAGGCACAGATGACATCAGTGGTAGGCCAGGCTGCCCACTGCCTTTGCTCCAAGGCATCACACTCCTTGATGATGTGTTTTGAGAAGAGTAGCAAAAGATAAACAAGAAATGTACCCTTGTTAAGTCCTTGGAACAGTAAAAACACCTGGCTGTGGTTTTGTGAGACACCCTATTGGCAGCCCCCAGTTGTAGCACACAAGTAGAATCTCAGATCTCCTGATGTGTTTCAGGTACCCAAATGCTGGAGACAGTGATTGTTAATCTCTCTTTCACACTATAAAACCCAGCTGTGCAGTCACAGAATCATGGAATGCTTCAGGTTGCAAGGGACCTTCTAACCCTCCTGAGTGAGTTAGTAGTTGGGCTGGAAGGTGAGGAAAGGGTTAAATAAGAAGAGTCTGCTGAGATCATGTTCCTTTCAGCACGGGGAGACAGTTGGGGTCTTTCAAAGGGGGTACAGTTGGGTTTGCTCTCTTATTTGTGCATACCCAAGTAGCCAGACTGATCATTAGAAACCCAGCTTGGCACATATATATATATATACATATTAAAATATATATATTTATATATAAAAATAAAACTGATTTTATGAATACCTACCTGCTTGAGTTCATGCTTAGGAAGCTGTATTTTGTGTCAAACCAAGCAATGCTGTAACCAGAGTTCAAAGCTAAGAAAAATATTGTTTTGTTCTAAAAATGAATGTCCCAATAATTGAGAACTCTTGTGTAAAGGCACTCACAAAATTGCAGTGGTTTGAACACAAGGTACCACATTTGCTGGACAACAGAATGGAAAAAATGAATTGGTGTTCCTGGTTTATTGAGAGAACCAGCAGCCCAATCCATCCATAGCAAAAATAATAATTTAATGAAAATTTAAGTATATATATTGGTGTGAACAAGCAGTGGATTTGTAAATTCTTTGCCCATAAGCCTAAAATCAGTAGGCTTGGCTGTCAGGCATTGAGGAGGAAGGTTTTGCAGTGTAACTCCCACATTTACAAAGAGATTTTTTTTTTTCCCAATGCAGCAAGGTAATGCAATCAAAACTAAGAGCTCCATGATTAGAGTGCACCAGGCTAGAAAATGTGAACATGGAACAAAAGGGATATTTACACAGAATGCTTTGTATATTAAATTCCTTCACCTTTTTTTTTTTTTTAAGGTACATTTTAGTCTTCAGTTTGTGCTATAGGACACCCTAATGACTGAAGGGACTATTTCCCTTGTTCTGAAATATGACTGAAAAGTGAATAATATTATGGTGTATTAATGCATTTGGAAAGGTTTCTTGGTAAATAGGCCTCTGTTTTATGAGAAATGGTCTGAAATATCCAAATGTCAATTGAAAACAGACATTGTTCTTGGACAGCTTGGCCCCAGATGCAGCTCAGAACAGCTTCACAGATTTACCAGTAAATAATTCAACCCTTTGAGGGGACTTCTTCCACTGTTCTTGTTCTGATGAGCAGTAATCTACCAACCAAAAGACTTCAGTGGAAATGAGTCAGTTTGCTCTCAAGAACAATGCAGCCCAGCACGAATTACAGTGGCAAAACTAAACCCTGACAACATCACAAGGTGGTCAGAGTCTTCTGCAGAACCAGTTCCCTCCCAGCACTGATTTCAGTGGGATAGCACAAATCTGTTGGACCAGGCAAGATGAGTAGCTGTCACAAGAAATGCCAGAGGTGTTATTCTGCCTTGACACTTGCTGTGATATAAGGTGTTAATGAATGTTCTCCTTTGTGTGCATTAAATGCACCAAAGCTGGGCTTTGCTGACCACCTGCCTTATTATAGGAACAGCTGGAGTTAGGATGGCTCAGACCCTCTCCAGGTCATGCCCTAGATACATCAAAATTATTTTGATATTTTGATTTCACAGAAATGGGGGAAAAAAAAATGAGCAAAGCTTTAGACTACAGACCAAGGTCAAGTAAACTTTTTCTGTTTGATTAAGTGAAGTTTCTAACTCAAGAGTAAGCTTAGGTCAAGATGACCAGAGCAGTAGGCTACCAGAATTAGAAAAAGTCCAGAAGGCATGAAAGAACAGCCAGAAAGGAAAATCACAAAATTTAAATAGAAACAGGTTTCTACTAATTCATTAAAAGACCTGTTTGGGGTCAGTTTTTTTTATTCTTTCCTTTTTCTCTTTGTGAATAGTTAAAAGCAGCATTTCATCTGAATTGCAGACAGCACTATTATTCACGGAAGTACTGCTTGACATTAGCAATTGTAGCAGAATCTGGTCTAAACATTTCTGAATTGGGCCCAATCAAAAGCATGGGATTTAATAGCACTGTGATTTTAGGCTGACTCATCTGATAAGCTATTTTGGATTTTTCAAGGTATTACTGTCAGTAACTAGGACTCTTTTTTCAGATTGAAATTGCATGAAAGCAATCAAAGAGCATTAAAAAAAAAAAAAAATTAGTGGTGCTACCTGGCTTTCTGTCTTTAAAAATACCTCTCTGTACTTGTAGACTATCAGATGGAAGCCAGCTGAATCAGTAATAACCTGGTTTAACTGTGTTGTAAGTATTTCCCATCAGAAATGAAGTGACTTTGGAACCCACAGTGCCCTGCTCATTAGTGTCTAATATGAAGGTGATCCCTAATTTTAGCTGTGCCTGGGCTCAGGTAATCATGTAGGCTCCCTGTGTGGTGGAACTCCTCCAGGGAATGATTCATCCAATTTTCTTACAGTGGGGAAAACCAATTCCTGGGAGATTCTAACCTTTCCCAACAGTATTTACAGAGCATTTATACTCTATAGGAGCATGACAGAGCATGTCATGCCTGTTACTGGCTGGGCCTAAGAGATAAAAAAGCCAAGTGACCATCTAGGTAGAAACTTATGAGAAAAGAGCAAAATGTTTCTGTATAAATGTTGTAAGTAAGAAAAAAAGCTGATTTTTTCCCCCAGTTTGAAATTGGTTTTGGGAAGGAGATAGGTGCAAGGACAGTTAATTCTACTGCAAGCAGTGGCTACTTCCAGTACAAGGGGTGATTTCTGCTTAACACAAAAAATCCACACTTACAGAGTGAACAACCTGCTCATTAAGCTGTTCATTTGATAAGAGAGGGATTTCAGCCCAAGCCTTTGATCTTCCTGATTCAAAGCTGAGGTGACAATGAGGTGGGCAGTCTCCCTGAATTATAAACCCAGAGAGGGAGGCAGACACCTGAAAGGTGGTGATGACCATGTGGGCTGTGGAGTGAGAAGCAGTGCAAGAGTTTTCTGGCAGCACTGCTGAGGTGCAGCCGCTGGTGCCCTCAGTCATGTTGTGCTGGTGGGATTCTCCTGATGGGCCTCTCTCAGCAGAGAACCTGCTTTGTGAAGCCTGTTCTGTGTACCTTCTTCCTAAAATACACCCAAACCCTCATGCACTGCCAGCTGTGAGCATTGTACTGGTTTTAACAAGAAGTAGTGACTAATATGATGTCTTTTATCGCTTGCCTTGATTCTTTAGTGTTTGGGATTGAAGTGCTTAGAAGGATAATTCTTGCCTTTGCTGAAGTGGTACCTGACCTACAAAGGGATGGAGAGCTGGTTCTTACATTTCCATCTTCTCCCAGTATTATGCCTTTCTAAAAAAGTTTGAAAAATTTAGTGTATTCCAACTGAGCCAAGAATTCCTCTGAGTTCCAGAATACAGTGGTAAACTGGGAGGGTCTGCTGTGGGTCTGTGTGATGCAGGCATTTAGAGAACAAGTAGTTATGTGCTGTGATTCCCTGTGCATAAATGGTTTATTGTCCTTTTAGTCCCACACCAAAATCTAGCACAGCCAAGAGCCCACACCTAACCAAAATCTCCAAAATGTGAGAGGAGAAGTTCTGGGGGCAGTTCCTCTATGAAGGATCCTACAGTTCTGCTGCTGCATGGGAGGGATCTGGGATAATAAAAACTCACAGAAAATGCCAGGAGCATCACAGCAGACTTAGTAGCTCTCTTCCTCCTGGCAGAGCCCTGTGCCAGCACAGCCCCACTTCCAGCTGCTTGGAAATCCCAACATCCCAGGAACTGCACTTGATCTCCTTCCATATCACGGGCAGCTCAGGTGCCTCAGCTGGGCCACCTTGAATTAGCAGCATCTGCTCTCTCTGTAACCTTGGCACTCACCCTCTTTCCTTCCCAAGCTGCCTCCCCTAGATATTATTTCTACTCACAAAAACACTGCACTGCATCACTGTGGTAAGACCTCCATCCTCCCTTGTCACTTCTCACCACTGGCTGTGTGTTTTAAGACATGTTGGTGACTTTGGCCACATTCCAGCCAAGAAGTTGGCTTGTGGCTTTTTTTCTCATGATTAGGCCAATAAACCTGCATAGTTAAGTCTCTTTCTATACAACACATGGAATAAATGTAATGTAAGAAGCTTTCTTTTCGAAAAGAAAATAGTTTTTGAGGGCCATTCTCATCAGCAAATGTGACATTTGAGTCAGATTATCTGATGTAAGACTGACTGGCCAGGACAATTCCTGGCTCCCAGGGTCCTCTCACACCATTTTGAGTTCTTGCCCAGCACAAGGAAATGCACATGGTGTTTTTGAAGTGGGAGAGATGGATCTGTCTGTTACCAATGACAATATCTTTTTGCTACAACAAATGAGTGTTGCTAAGGAAACTAAAAATGGCCATGGTCTTGCCTATCAGGAATCCTTATGTGGGCCCCATTACCAGCACAGCACTTAGCTATCACACACTATTTGTCACTGAGGTCAGAAAGTGCCATGAAGCATCATTGGGGATCCTGCTATGGAGCAGATAGCTAAATTTCTGTGACATCAAAGGGGATTTAACTGCCTCACTATAATTCCAAGATTGTTCTAATGCCTTATTTAAGCTAATGAGAGTCCAAGAGATCAAAATCCACTCCTGCTTTTTCTGCCTCAATCTCTTCAGCACATTGGTCCCATCTGCACTGTAGCACCTCCTCTCATCATTTCTCTTTCATCAGATTGCCACTTTTAATCAGTAATTCCAGTGGTATTGTACTAGCAAGAAAATAACCTTCCTCCATTCAGAAGGATGTGGAAGCTATCACTAATAACCTCCCAGAGTTATTAGTCCTGATCAGAAGTGCTGCCTGAGCTCTGTTAACACTTTTTGAATGACCTAGGGCACTGGTGACTCATGGCCAATATATTCTGTATTACAAAAATCATTGGGAGAACTCCCTGGGACACATTTTAAGTGATTTTGAATGTTTTTTAATAGAGGAGTGAGAGAGGGAAATGGAAGGCAGAGCAGAGAGGTTTTGTGAGAAGCAAGAGAGAGGAAAGACATTCTGCAGCAGTCTATTGCTAAAAGAAAATTTCCTTAGCAGCTTCTTATTGCAGCTTTAAGAATTAAATAGTCCTTTTTAACAATTCTTTTGTTTTATTTCTTACAGTCTGTGTGCGATTCTTCCCATGCTGTTCAGTGGACATCACAAAATTTCCAGGCAAAATTTGGTGGAGACTGAGAAAGACCTGCTACAGAATCGTGGAGCACAACTGGTTTGAAACATTCATCATCTTCATGATCCTGCTGAGCAGTGGAGCCCTGGTAAATGTGACAGCGTTTCCTAACTGATTATAAGTCATGGGTCTCCAGTGTTCTCCAGTTAAGCTGTCTCTAAGATCTTATGAACTCTTAGTGGTCAATTCTCATAGCAATGCATTTAGTCTGGGGCTAAAACAGGTTGTCAGCTTTTCTGATTTCACCTGCTGTTACCATATGGTAGGGAATTTTCTTCTGCTGTGACATAAAATTCTGACTTGCACATGTTTTGAAAAGAAAATCCTTGAGGAAGTCTGTGTGAGGAAGTTTGCCAGCTCTGCTGCTTCAACATCCCATAGCTGCTTCTCCATGAGAGTTCCCATCTGGAGGCTTTCATTTTGCTCCAGGGGTGGCTTTGTTTTTTCCTTTTCTTCTCTTTTTTTTTTTTTTTTTTTTAATCACATTCTGTAACCAGCAAATCAAAATTATAAAAGACACAGAGGGTAATGAATCAGTGCTACCCATGGAGCTAGTGGGTGCCTGTATTCCTGTTTTGAATGCACCTTGGGTTAACACTCAGTACCTTCCCTGCACAGGTCCTGTTTGTGCCCAGGTGAACGTGTGTCTGTGGACACTGGTTGGTCACTGACCAGGACTCTGATAGGGGATCCTCTCCTCCTGAGATCCCACTGCATTCTGGAATTATCCTCTGTATATTTTCAGCCCTGGGCTCTTCACAGGGATGTATTTATATTTCTCTTTTGCATGTCAGGAGTGTCCCTGGAAGTGGTGGGGTTTCTCCCAGGTTTTTATCCTGACCTAAAGCAGAGATGTGTATCGAGAGTTCTCCAGACTTATGTCTGGGGGTCACCGGTCATCTCCTTTGTGATGGAGTCAGACACACACCTATTAAATTTGCAGGCAGTGCCATGCTTGGACAGATTATCCATGCATTTCCAGAGGTCAGGATTGACTCCAGCCAAGTGGGTGAATCTGCCTTAAGCAGTAAGGCAAACATATCTTAGAAAGCTGCCTGCTTCCCCTCACTGGGAATAATCACAATAGGAAGGTGTGATGAAGGATGGCTGTAAGGAAGCTGATTTACTAAAAAGAACTGGAGAGGGAGCAGGCAACAAACACAATAAACTCCATCACATCCTTGCACAAAAGCCCACCACCTCACTGGGCTGTATAAATTATCCTGTTCTTCCACTCCAGTTGGCATCAAGGAGGCCTCAGCTGGAGCACTGGCTTCAGCTCTGGGCGCTGCACTTTGGGAAAGACATGGGCTAATTGAAGAAACTCCAGAGAAGAGCAACACAAATTATCAGTGGCCTAAAAAAAGAGGAAAAAACACAGAAGTACTGAGTTTATGTAGCTCAAAGAAAGTCCCTGAAGGGAGAGGTGAAGGCGGAAATACATAAATGTTGATGCAAAAAAGGAAAGAAATGGACTGTTCTCCTGGTCCACCAGAGATGGGCTGAAATGTCACCCAGGGGGTTTTATTTTATTATGAAAAATAAGAAGCTGAAAAACTTGGTTAAATAGTAGGCTTCTGAAAATTGTCACAGTTTTGCTGAAATGAATGAACTCTGACAGTTTTTGCACCAGCCTGAGCATCAGAATGTTAATTTTTGAATACATTTTAGAGGGGGAATGTCGCTTGCTATAATATGCTTTAGATGAATACGCTTCCTTACATATGTAATTAAAAGTGCCTTAGATAACTGAAGACTGCAGTATAAAGCTCATTTAATTTAAATTGCATGCATTCATTTAGTTTTTGCAGCTTTCAATTTAGCCAATGCAGTTCTGTATAAGTGCAAATTATCCTGCATTTTCTCACATATCAGCACTGTGCTTCAGTATTTGGACTGGAGATGTTGGAGGCAACACACAAATTTTTTTCCTGGTGTTCTGGGTTGCTCTCTTCCAAAAACTGAGCTCATCTGGCTGCATCTCTGGGACACCCTAAGTTCTTAAGGGAGAGGACCTATATATACCTTTAAGCCAATATATATGTATGTATGTGGTTAAACCATCAAAATATATCATTAGCTTACTGCAGAAGATCCAAAAACCTTTCTTAAGATTTTAAACCATAAGCATCCAAACTGGAAGCCTACTTTTCAATAGTAATTTTGGATAACACCACAGGTATCCTGTTTAAATCTTTTTTAACACAAAAAGCACAGCAGAAAAAAAAGCCCTTCTTGATATTTTACATGACAGAGGTTTCATCCGTTGTCACCGTGAAAAAATACAAAGCACCAGAATTTTGTCATTTGGGTAATATCCATTGCTTGTCCAGGAGTACAGAACTGTCCAGGTAGCACATTTTTCATCCCATAATAAGCTGCTTCCTGACTGACAGTGTGCTCTTAGTAGACAAAACACAATGTACTTTTGGACAAGTTAGTAAAAAGTAGGGACAGCAAAGGAGGGAAAGGAGGAAATCACTTTAAATGGTTTGTTGTTATTTTTGCAGTAATTGCAAAGTACAGCAAGTCATCTGACAAAGTGAGTGAGCCCCTCTGAGAAGTGATAAACTCCAATCTGTGCATTGTTTTCAGGCTTTCTCCAACAGCTCTTTCACACCCTTGAAATATCATTTTTGAAGGCAAGATAGGAGACAGGGTTGCAGCGAAAACGTCACCCCAAAGTGTGGGGACAAATGGACAAGCTTTGGCACGGGATGCCAAAGCTTTCTTGTCAGTTTAATTACTGTTCCCTGGCAGGCAAAAGAGCAGTGTGACTGCCTGAGTGACAAGTACCACACTTCTTGTATCTCCAGGCACTGGGTGTTTGCTAACTTTTTGAAGCTTCTCAGAAAGTAGCTACAGATCTGGGAATATGTAAATGCAGATAATTCAGACGATTGGCACAGACCCTCTCAAATTATGTTTCTTGCTGCCAAGTGCTCTGGGTCACACGATGGGATGAGAGTAATATGTCACAGCTTGGGTTATCCAGGTTACAGGGACTTGGGAGCAGCTTGTGTAACAGCAAAAGTAGCTGGGGAAGCAGACCATAATCTGACTTAGAAGCCCCAAAACAAGCTGCATTTTGGCAAACCTGACACCAGGATCCTGCCTTTTATTTGATTTATGTTATAAAGTGAAGGCTGAATTATGAGACATCTTTATTTTCTTTCTTTTGGGAGGCATATTGGTTTAGATCTTAAATATTTTAAACGGGTTATTCAGTTGCTCGTATTTGATACAGACACTGAAACTCTTTTCATAATGCTCTGCATGAGATTAGTTGGAGAGACAGATGAGATGGGGAGATAGATACCTTGACCTTTAAAACATTATTGTTCTGCTAAGTGAATAATAATGAGCATTTCTTGAGGTAGAGAGCTGTAGCCACCTGAAATGTGATGGCTGAACAGAAGCCAGGGAACTCCAGTACTCCATAACACAGGCAGGTTAATAACCCAATTTGTCATCATTAGCAATAAGATCTATTTGGCTAGATGCAAGGGTCATATTCTGCCTCCTAAATATAGACATCCTGTGCCCTGGGACATCTGAGGTGCCTGGGTAGCATTGGCATGGCTAACAGGAGATGAGGCAGGATAAATCTGGGTGTTTTGGGGTGGCACTCTGCTCGTGGGTTCACATTCCAAATTCAGGGTGCAGAAGCTTTTCCTACACTCAAAGGATGTCCAGCCAGTACAGCCAGTAGAGGCTAGAGATAGCCAAGCCTGTGTCCATTGTAGGGGAAAGCTAACAGATCTTTCAGGTCAGTGGCAGTCCTGTTTGTGCCTGAACACTCTTTTAAATTGTAATGTTAAAATACATCAGAAATCACAGACTGTACCTGATAATTTATCAAATGTAGACCTGCAATGCAACACCCATGCTTTCCAACAGGGCTCAGGAGCAGTTATTAACCAATCCTTTGTACTTCCAGGCCTTTGAAGATATTTACCTTGAAGATCGAAAAAACATAAAAACCATGCTGGAATATGCTGACAAAGTATTCACTTACATCTTTGTTCTGGAGATGCTCCTGAAGTGGGTGGCTTATGGCTTCAAGAAGTATTTCACCAATGCCTGGTGCTGGCTGGACTTCCTCATTGTAGATGTGAGTACCATTTTGGAAGCACAAGGTTTCTCATGTTGGATTTTGCAGTGGGTGGGAAAGGCCTGTTAAGCTTGGCAGCTTTGCATCTGTGAAATGACAGCTGTCACTTCTAATTCTGAGCATTAACCCTAGGCAGAGCCCAAAGGAGGTTTGGATGTGTAACTGAGCATCCCCAGGACCCAAAACAAACAGGAACACTGTCAGTGGTGACATGGATGTGTCATCCTGCTAATCTGAGGCACATCCATCCCCTTCCCATTCCCAGGAATTCTCCCTTTCCTTCAGCATTTAACATCTCATTCTATTGCTGGCCATGGATTTATGTACAAATCATGAACAGGATGGGACTGCTGAGGAACTGCAGCATCAGTCCCAGTGCATGGTTATAACAATGGGAAGATGCCAGCAGCTCACATCCCAGGCAGCAGACAAAGAACTTAATGTTGCAACTCACTTTAAAAGTTTTTTAACCAATCAGGCAAAGCAAAAGCACATTGACAGTACTTCCATCCAATCACTATGAGCACAGGTACCTTTGGTTAAACAGTACTTGCTTATTTCAAATACAATACCTGCTTGTAAGCCTTAAAACACAATGCACAGAGCTCCATTATTAAGCCTAAAACTTCCTAATATCTCACTAGATAGACCTTTCTGCAGCTTAGGGATTTATTCTAGCCAAGTGTTAATACACAGACCATTGTTCTATTTGTCCTTACTTTTCTACTTCTCATATAACTTTTATAGCTCTAATTGCAGTTCTGCTGTTTCTGAGGCCTGTCTTTAGCAGCTTTCCCAAAACCCTCTGATTTTAAGGATTCCCACAATTCCCCCTCTTGGTACAACTAAAAAGAAACTTTCGTAACCGTGTCATTCATTAACTACCTCACATTTCATAGCTTTACTATAGTCCATCTCTTTATTACTTGCTTAAAGGAACTTCCTTTGCTGTGGAGAGGTGAGCTTACTTTTAAGGATTAACTGCACCATTTTTTGCCATTTTAAATGACATTTAAAGATTCCCACATTCCACACTCCCAGCTAGCTCAAGGTCCAGCCCCCTCAGCCTGCTCTGCACGTGACCTGGGCACACCAGTTTTCAGCAGATTAGAGGAGCTGTCCTTGGCGGAGCTCCTGGCCAGGCTGCCAGCAGTGTGTAACAGTATGTTCAGTTCTGGCTCCCAAATATTTACCAGTGCAGGAGTCCAGGAGAAGGTGTGAAAAGTCCTCTTGGCAAAGTGTCTTCACTACTACAAAACGTCACAAAATACTCCAAATCTTTGAAATACCACCACGCTTTCTTCTACTGATTTAAGGATAATCCTTAGAAGTCTGAACAGAAGAAAGGTCATGCCCCAGGAGTGTTCCTAGTACCAGTTTTGGCTCCTTCAAAGATTCACTTTGAATTGATGCGAGATCTGCCAAATCTGGGAAAAGTCAGCAGCACCACATCCTCCAGATGAAGTCTAACATTTCATCTCAGTGTATCAATGAGGAGGCAATAATCTCCCTAAGGCCACTTCTTATTAGCTTGAGGTATTAATGTGGGAGGCTGGCAGAGCTTTGCCATGATTATATAATTTATTAAACTTCAGAGAAATTATTTTTCCCCATTTTACATCTGAACCTTGACTCCAGGGAAGAACTGCACTTTCTTTGGCCCCAGCCCAGGAGAGCACTTCAATGGGACAATTTGCTTGTTTGAAGTTATGGTCATGTTTAAGTGCACTGCTGGATCAGAGCCTTTGGAAGCTTCTCCAGAGCTTTAATAAATTGATTTATGAAAAGGAAATTCTTTACATAAATTGTAGGTCGTAAATTCTTCTTTGCATATATGCTTAGAAACCTTTTAAAGGGAAGGCACTCATTTTTCTCAGATTAGCTCCAGCAGAAGAGGAAGGCCTGGTTTAATTATTTAGCCACAAAATTGGAATCTACCTGCTCCTAAGTTATAACCCAGCTCTGAAAACTGCTCTTACTGTGATTTAGGTGACACAGCTTTTCTTTTCTTGTTCCTCCATCTCCAAAATGGGTCTAATAGGACTCACCTAAAGTACTGGATGGGCTTCCAGGAATTTGTTGTTCAAGTTACTGCTTCAGTGAGCTTCTGAAGACTAGAAGGGCTGGGTGAGGGATGAATATTGGCACAACCATGAGCAGAGGTCTTCCTGATGGGAGCAGCCCTGTGCAGGATCAATTCACTGAGGCAGTTGGGAGCTCTGGTGGAGTTTGAAATTAGTTACACACCTGTAGAATAACATCTCAATAACACCAAAGAGAGTAAACCACAAACTAAGCTGAATTCTGTCCTCTGTGTGCAAACCCCCCTTGGAACAGGAGCCACACAAGAACACAAAGTCCAAATGTAAATTAGGTGCATGTTTGCCTTTTAATGGTGGAGTTTATAATGACAGCTTGGAGAAGCATCCACAAATGGCCTGGGAAAGGGGCTTCACCATCCCATCACACATCCTATGGCATAAAACAGGGGGCATGCCAGCCCTGGGACTCCCCTTGTCCCCAGAAAATAAACCCCAGAGCCTTCTTAGTGACCCAGAATGTTTTATTTTCTCAACCCATGTTTAAATGTTTCACCCACATTTAAATGTTCATTTTGCAAGCTCCCAGTTCAACCAAAAAGTTGTTCCACCCTTGAGTTGTTTTTGTTGTTGATTGACTCTAGGCCTTCACTTGCTCTTTAGGGTTCTCAGTGAATAAATCTCTTTCCCCTGCACTATTCTTTTCTTAAAAATATTTTCCTAGTGCAGATTATGAGAACCTGGTGCTATATTTTTAGCAGGTTTAACAGATGCTTTTCGCCTACCCTATAGCTAACCCTGCCACTCTGAATTGGTACAGTAATATCCTATAATTTTTCCAGCACACTTTTTATTTCAATTTACATTTTCTTTTTGGTGCTTTGAGAACCAAATAGCTGCAACTGAGCTGCAGAAGGCAGTGAATGGATGAATTAGCTGCTCCAAAAGAAGCAGATGAACCACTTGTCTGATTTTCTCAAATTTATTTGTTTAAAATTATTCACTTAAAAATTCCTGATCTGCAAATTATTCATTAGTGGTTTGGTATCAGTATTCAAAATTCAAGCTGCAATGGTCGATTTTTGATTGGACATGTGAAACCATCTCTCATCTGTGTTTTCTCATTGTACAAATGCAACTCTGAATCTATTTTCTGTTTTGAATAATTCATAAAACTGGCTCAAAATTTGCATGTATTCACTATTTCTAAATAGGATTTGAACCCAGAGGGGTTATAAGCATATTGCTGCTGAATTTTATTTTTTTTTCTATATATCCTGCCTTGTGAAAGACCTTTGACACTGAATTGGGCCAGTGGAACAGCAGAGTCTCCATCTGACAGTTGTGGATTACTAAAGAAAATTCTGTTTTGTGATGCCTAAACATCAAAATACAGAGTAATCCACAAGCTGAGCTATTTTTGCTGGATGTAGAATCCCTAAAGGATGATCTCTGGTAATGGGCTTCTCAGCATCTCGAAATGTGCTAGGCTAGCAGACAGTGCTTTTACATACATTGTAATACAGTAATGTCCTGTCAACAACTCTGCTGCAGATTTCTTTGGGAGGAAAGAGAAAGGGTTAATTAAACCACAAAATGCAGAATCATTTCAGCTCAGGGCACCTGGGTGAGATGCCCTAGATGTCTGCTGGAAGTTGGGCATACTGAACAAACAACATCAATGTGCATCCATACAAGTTACCCTGCAAAAAAGAAGTGTACTGCTAAAAGTAACCCTTCTACACTGCAAATATCAGCTCTCTGTGCTCATGAACTGCAGTGGTGAGCTCTCAATCCACAGCTATTTTCACATGAGGGAAAGGCAGATTGCAGTATATCTGTGCAGACAGATAGAAGTGTGGACAGACATCAATAGCACCATCAACAATGACATGTATGCACAATACTCTTTCCTAGGATGCATGGGCAAGCATTTCCACAAAGAACAGATATTTTCCAAGCATCCATGCAATCAAAACCTCTTTGAACAAAGCAGATTAAGTGAGGAGTCTGAACTTAGCCAGGGTGGAGGAAAGTGGGGCCCAAAGTGAGCGTTTGAGGGAACTGCTCTCCACCAGGCCTGTCCTTTGAAACAAGGAGCAGAGAGACTCCACCAGCTGTGCAGGCTGGTGTCAAGGCTTGATGTTCCTTTCAATTGTTTCCTCTGACCTATAAATATTAACTTGAGCTTATCTAGCTTGAGCTTCAGCCAATTAATTCTGAGCTATGTTCCAGTCTCTGCTGACAGCAGATGGATTACTCCATTGCATGGTCAGTTTGGGAAAGACATCAGTCTGGGCTTAGCATCATTCAGAGTCAGGAGGTGTTGCAGTCAACAGCTTCTTCACTTGCTGCTCATGCACTGAAGGCAGAGGTGAGAGGCTGGAAGCCCAGAGAAGCTGTCACAGAAAGCTCATGGGAAAGAGGTGTGAACTCCCAACTCATTAGGAAGAACACTCAGGAAAAAAAGTCACAGCCAAGTTTCATTGCCTGTGGCATTCACAGAGAAATCCTCTTAAACCTGGACTAATGTCATCACTCCACAAAAGTCCATTATCACAAATCCATCATCTCCATTGCAGCTTTTGTGTTCAATTTAATTGACCAAATTAGTCTCAATCCAGGCTTACAAAAACCCAGCCTGATTGTCCCGTTCTGATTTCAGAGATGAGGATTTCTCCACCAATTCTTTCTAAGATTATGCTGTCTTTCAAGTCTTCACATGCAGAGAAAGCTATTTTCTCTAAAAAATTGCTTTGTTAGGGATGCTGGCAGCCTCCTTCCTCTCCAACCATCTCCAGCAATGGTTGGTCCTTGCAGCAAGGAGGGGAGAACATCTCTAATTCTCAGTTTTTGCCCTGATGCCCCACTAGTCTCTCTCCAGCTGGGTCACCCGGGGTGAAGATTGTTCTTTCGACCCCTTTTCCATCTCCTCTGCCTTGCAGGGCGGGGCTCACAAGATTTTTGGGTAGTAGATCTGTCTGCCAAATAGCTGAAGCACGGCTCAGCAGTGGATTTGAAGTCCAGGCATCTCAAAAAGTTATTCAGCAAATCCACTCGGCAGGATTTTGTAGATGCTTTTATGGAAATGAAATTATATGTATTTTTTCCCTCTCCTCAATAGCTTTTGTGAGTGGTTCTAACACAGCATGTTTCTGGTGTTTGCCTGGAGCTGCTCAGTTGGTAACTGGAGATTTGTATTCCCCACTGAGCAGCTTTCCAAATTTCCTGTTTTCTGCCAAATTTCCTGTTTGCTTGTTTGAGATCTACTCATGGATGTTCAGGCATTAAATGCACCATCACTTTCCCTGAACACTTAAACAAAAATAAAGGTATTATGTTTTCCAAGATAATTCCTGGAAAGCACTTGGTCTAAGATTTCTGCTTCAAATACTTCACTGTCAGACAAGTTAAGAAGCAGCTAATAATCCTTGAATCTGAGATGAACATTTTGAAGCAGTCTTTCTCTCCCTAGTTAAAATTGAATTGAATTAAATTATGCCCTTGTGTTGGATTGTCTTTAAGTGACAATTAAAAATTTGCTGTGTGAAGTAAATATTGATAGCTTATGATTACTTTAATTGTTTTTTTCCATCTGTATTCCCTGTTGATTAACAAGGTGATTCCTGTTTGCTGTACCAGTAATTACACAATCTGCTGTAATGAGTCGTTCCCAAACAGCACTGAAATCCAATTTGTATTCTTGGGACATTACTCTAAGAGCATGTGAATTTTGTCTAGTTTCTGTTCAGGAAAGCACAGAGGAGCAGAATGACAAGAATACAGCCAAGGCACATTAAAGATAATATGTCTTGTCACTTGGAGCAGCATCTTCAGAGAGAACTTATTAGTGTTCTCTGTGAGCTGTCAAAAGTCCATGGGTACAGCAGGGAGTTATAACTTCAGAGTTCAGTTTTTGACTAGCTTCTTCCCAGTTCCTCACAGCAAATGCTCAGTGGGATTTTTGAAGTTGTCTCAGTGCACATTCTTCTGAGTCTCTGTGATGCCATAAACCTCCCAAAAAACCAATAGTAGTGAGATTCCTGAAGCCAGGGAGCCCAGTTTTGAAGAGAAAAATAAAAAAGAAAAAGAAAGGAAGGAAGGAAGGAAGGAAGGAAGGAAGGAAGGAAGGAAGGAAGGAAGGAAGGAAGGAAGGAAGGAAGGAAGGAAGGAAGGAAGATAGAGAAAGAAAGAAAGAAAGAAAGAAAGAAAGAAAGAAAGAAAGAAAGAAAGAAAGAAAGAAAGAAAGAAAGAAAGAAAGAAAGAAAGAAAGAAAGAAAGATAAAAACAAAATGCTCTTTTAGTACATGTTGGCTAATTGAGGATAAGTGAAAAGAAAAAAAATCTACATGGAGTTAGGTGGTTTTAATGTGTGTTAGCAGGTCAGTCGAGGCTGTAAATCTTCCTTCTGCCACCCCACATTTTATCTCAACACAGCACATGCAAAAACATCCAAATGTCTGGTCTTATCTTGGTTTGCACCTCATGTTGGTTACCACATAGATGCTAAAAGGGGAGAACCCAGGCTTTGCCAAGAGGAAGCACAAGCTGAGTTTCAGACAAGGCACAGCAGGACAAAACATGCTGCAGCTGCAGGAAAAGGGGTGAAAAACAGAGGTGAGGAGAAAAGTCCACTGTAAGCCTAGTTCACCATCTGCCTGCACCTTGCAAAGTGGTTGGGAGATAAATAATTACTGCAAATGCGGGAGAATTTCAATTACTGAAGCAGATTTTCAACTTTCAAAAGTGCTGTAAAAAACCCATTTCCACTCAGATTTTGCTGAGCTAGATTTACCAAACATTTTTATTTCTCAAAGTTATTTAAAGATGGAGCACTTTTCAGTGTCCTTTTTTAGAAGACTATGCTTAAAACGAAAATAATTAATAAAATCCTGGAGTGTTTGCATGCAACTTGCTTGGCCCTTTCCATCACTGGGAGGGGAGCTGCCAAATTCCATACACAGGGATGTTCTGCCTTGCATGGAAGAGCTGAGCTGGGAGAGACACTTTGGCTGTGTTTACCAGTCCAGAGTCTCACAAACTCTCCAGGGACAGAGGAGGATGGGGAATTGTCCCACAGTTCCCCTCCCTGATGACCAGCACCTCTGAAACCCCAACTTGCAGACCAAAAAAACATCTTCCCACCATCCAGGATGGTCAGGAGCTCAAGAGACTCCTCCTGAGGAGGAGGGAAAAGGAAGAAATAAAGAGATAGAAGCAGCCTGCAGAGGGACAGGAATTCTTTATTAGTGAGGGAGAGATGAGAGGAATTGGGATGAAACTTGAAAGCTGTGACTTGGTGGTGTAGAGACTTTGTGCAGACCTCCTTCCTGGTCTGGCTGACTTTGGGATGTTGGTGCTAAGGCCAATGAAGGTTAACATTCCTACTTTTGATATGTACTCCTGCTTGTACATTATCCTTCCTGGCAGAAGTCAGGGATCCTACAATTCTTCAGAGTCCCTCTCCATTCTGGCATTTTTAATACAATATGGACATAGGCAATACAATTCAGGTTCAAGAACCCAACTAAATTGAGCTGATTTTTAAGCTAAGATTTTCCTGTTTCCCACAACAATTTGGTATTTTTTCATATTGATTTGGAACATCTGATAAAATAAATGCTTTAGGGAAACAAGCAAATTCCCCAGGGAAATGTTCTGCCAGGAATCAATGTGTCCCCCCTGGCTTGGTAACACTGCCTTCACATAATAACCAAGTCCCTTCCTGACTGCAGCTTTCAACATCAGGAAGGCTGGGATGAAACAGGAGGTGGCCTTGGAGATATTTTTTAGGGGAGAAAGTATTTCCTCTCCTGCTGCCCTGAATCCAGGCTGTCTCCACACAGCATCTGAATGAGAAGCAGAGCACAGTTGCAGATGGAGAAATTGTTTTGCTCTAAATCATAACAGAAACACCAGACTTTCAAGGCATCTGCACCTGCACAGCCACTGCAGAGGGAGCCCTTGGGACTTGGCCGAGCTTTGTCTGATCAAGTTACATCATGTGACCCCCAAAATTCACAGGAATCCCTAGCAGCCTGCCTAGGGAAGTGGCACCAAGCCTGACAGAGTTTAGACAATGCTCTCAGGCACAAGGTGTGACTTTTTGGGTGTTCTTTGCAGGGCCAGGAGTTTCACTCCATGATCTTTGTGCATCCCTTCCAACTCAGCAGATCCTGTCATTCTGTGATCCCTACCCAGTGCTAATAATCTGGATGTCAAGGTGTGGCAAAGGTGCCTGTTTGCAGTAAAAAGGTGAATTGAGACAAGCTGAAAATCCATTTGTAAATGGTGATGGGAGAGAAAAGTGCAGATCAATAAGTCAGTTTGCTGCCTCGCTGGATGAAACCTCACAGTCAACTCACCCTCGGAAATTAGCTGAGGTTTAATTCTTGATTCTCAGCCATCTGCCCTGGGAATTGACTGGAGCTGTTAGAAAAGCCTGAGCAGGTGTAGGGGAGGTGACAGATTAAGAGAACAGCAAGACATAAAGAGGTTCTTCAGGAAACCGCCAGGAAGCAATTAGGATGCAGGAATGATTTATTTAAAAGCATTTAACCCAACAAGAGTGACACATGCTGTTTGCAACAAGGCTGCCCTCTGAAAAGGAAACATTGCCTTGAAAAGCTTGGACATGAGGACCTGGAGACAAGCTGAGAACATGGAATATTAACAGAATTTTATAGCCTTAGTCTGAGTACTAGATGGAAGAAGAAAAAAATTAAAAGGTGGAAAAGTCCTGGAGAAACAAAAAGCCCCAAAAACCCCAAAAAACCAAACCAAAACAAAAAAAGTGGATGAAAAAAATGTGTTATTAAACCTGACTAATAGGAAGTAGCACTGGGCTTTCCAGGAGATAATTTTTGTTTATAATTAATCCAGGCACTTGTGTAGCCCATCATGTTATAATACATGAGAGCACTCCAGGAGCAGTAATGAACTGCTGCAGTGAGGGAAGCCCTTTGATAGCTCATTTCCAGACACATTTTCACCTCCAGGCCATGGAGCAACCCCAGAGCAGCCTTAAGGAGTTTTTAGTCTTTACCTGAACATGAGGGCTGTGATTCAAGGAAACAGGGAGCAGAGATGGGAATTTAGGTCACCTTAGTGTCTCTCTAGTGTCCTATTTTTAAGACTTCCCTTTAACTTTATGCCTTTCTTTCATAATGTGCAATTTCTGGATTGGCAGGTGCAATCATAGAGTTTGGCATCTGTATGGCAGAAAGTGCAGTGTCAGAATGAAAGGACAAAGGGATATTTTAAAAAAATAAAATGACAATAAAAGCCTGCTCAGAAAGGATGGATGCTGAAAGGAATACCAACCTCACTACAAGCTCCCTTTTCCCAACCATATTTCAGAGAGCCAAAAGAAGTATTTCCATGTATTTCAATTTATTTGCAAAGTCCTGTTTCCCTGTAGGTTTTGCAGCTTGCATCTTGGTTAAAGACTGGATTTTTCTCCTTTTCCAGTCCAGGGGAGAAATTTGTAACTTCAGTCCTGGCTCTGAAAGATTCTGGACAGTGAAGAGGTCTTTAAGTGATCCTATCCTTGGCAGAAAAAGGCAGGAGGTGCCAGGCTGGATTGAAAAGAGGCACCCACAGCAATCCAAGCACTATTTCTTCTATTTTTATTTTTTATAAAAGGCACAATTAGAGAGGGAGAGACAGGTGTTTCTGGGGCACACAAAAAGCTATTTGAAAGCACCAGGGGCCTGCATTAGCTGGAACTGCTTATTTAAATAAGTGGCCAGAGCTTTCAGCTCAGCTGCTGTGCTTCCATTCAGATGTCTTTTTTTATTTTTTTTTTTTCCTGCTGTTCCCTCCCCTCTAATTTGAGCAAGCAGGTTAATTTGATGAAATCCCTGGCTGCATAAAGCATATGCTGTCGCCCATACCAGGAAGGAGGTCTCCCCTTCTCCCTGAGACAGAGACTCAATGGGGTCTCAGATGTGCAGCAGCAGGCATTTAGTGGAGATTCTGGTTGGTTTTAGGATTTATATTATTATCCAAGGATGATTTTTGCTGTTGTTTAGGCAGAATTCCTAGTTTTCAGGGTTCTGCTATTAATTCACCTCAGTGGTGATCAGGGGTTAATTAAAACATGCAGTCTGTGCTGGGCAGTGCCTGCCTTGGGATGGTGCTGCTCAGGTCTGTCTGCTTCCAGCCTGGTCCCATGGATGCTCCCAGGTTATCTGAAACCATGTGCTCTTAGGAATGGAAAAAAATCAAATAAAAGAGAGAGCAGCCTTTATTCCAGCTCAAACAGTTTATTCCAGCTTCTCCTTGCTGTAGGAACCTCCACCAGCCCTGGGTGAAGCACTGCTCCCCAGCTCTGTGCCCTTGACTCCCTGTAACCCCCATGGATGGGAGTCTGTGGAGGCTGCTAATATGATATTAAAATGGGTTCATGTAGGGAGGAACTCACTGCTGTTCTAAATGCAATCAATCCTTGGGAAAAAAAACCTCTATGATCTTCTAATTAAAGGCTTTTTCCCCTCCTTGTGCTGCATTTTCACACTCCCTACTTCATAATTGTTTTTCTGCCACCTTAAAATTCTGTTCTGGTGGCTTTACTGGGTTTACATGGGTTTACAACTCTGATTGCTTAGGTCACTGTCAGATAATGAAGGCACATAAAATTATTGTAGAATTTTATCTCTGTGTGTTCATGGTGAATAATTTAAATAGTCAGACAATGCTGCACATCTGTAACTGGTGAATGACTGTGAGACCAGCATGAGCAGCACACTGGAAATTTAACCCTACTCCAGGTACCACCTGGGCACATACACAAGTAATATTTCTTACCTTAAGAATGACAGAAATTCTGCAAAATAGTGAAGTTGTGACAAGAAATTGGAATTGGAAATTACTGAAAAAATGTTCTGTCCTAGGCAAGACTTTGAAGTGGATTGTGAAAATTATTAAGGCATTCAGAAATTACTCTCATTAGAGTTACATTATGTACGTATTTATATAATTTATACAGCTATCAGTGAGGCTAACCTTTCATCAGAGATCCTTCCCTGTGTTCTAGCCCTATAAATTCATTGATTGTTCTTGATTTTGCCCTGGAAACACATATGAATGTCATGCAGTGGGACACTCCAGACCCAACTAATGCCACCAAGGCACAAAGATACCAGGAGTTTGGCTTTCAAAACACCAGCCACAGGTTTGTTAACCCCCAGGGCTGGTACTTCCAGTGCCCAGTGCACCAGAATTAAAAGATTTCATTTTTCCCTTGATCATGAGACTGAACATGGCAACCATAAAAGCTGTGGGGGTTCATTTATCTCTCTCTCCACCCAGCTCCAGGCATCTGTCATGCAAATTATTGTAAAATCTATACAGATAAACTTGTGTGTAGATACATGTGGGGATGTAGAAATATGTGGGAATATAGAAATTATGTGGGAATGTAGAAATATGTGAGAATATAGAAATACAGGTCTATATTTCTTGACACAATATTCTTATAGATACAAAGATAAAACTATCTCTGGGCAAAGAAAGTCAGGAACAGGGACAAAAATCTTCCCTGAATTCCAGGATCAGAGAGAGCTCCACCCTCTCTGCCTGTCTGTGATAGCAAGATGAATTGTTTAGGTGGGATCCACAAGGCTTTGCTGGGAGCCTGAGCTTTGCTGGGAAACTGCCATTGAGCTGGGCAGTAAATTGGGGTGGAATAAATTCTGGGAAGTGTCTGACAGCACTGAGACTGGGCTTTTGGCTGTGCTGACATGATCCAGGGAATGCAAAAGGGAAGAGTTAATGTAGGAAATGAGTTGAATGACATCCTAGTCCACGAGGTCAGTGGGACCTGTGTGCCACAGGCTGAAGTCTGTGGAGGCAGTGTCACGAGCTGTCCCTGTGGATGGGCTTCGTGGTGGTTCTTAGGTTGATCTTGGGGTGCAAAAAGAGGCTTTTGTGGTAATAATAAACACCAATGCACTTCATTGAAATAACCATAGCAAAAATGCGTTGGGGAGGAATTGGGGGAAAAGGGAAAGGAATAAAAGGGAGGAAAAGGAAGGGTATATAGCTACCAAACGTGAGAATGGCAGGGGTCCTTCGGTGTCCAGCTGATGAGGTTCATGTCCGGGGAGATCTCAGAGCTGCAATCCATTCTGGACTCTAATTATACTCTTCTCATCGAGGGGGAAGGGGATTATTTCAAAACTGTATCTATTGTATCTTCTGGTAAAAAGAATGGTATTTGGAAAAGGGTACACACAGTTCATATCTCAGTGGGAGAGGGCCATTGTGTTCGTGGTCCAATGCCTGCACCTGCAACATCCATCTTGCTTTGGTCAGCACTCCTCCCCCTGTGCACCTCCCCGGGCTGGGGGCTTCAGTCCCAGTCCTTGGGGAGTGTGAGGGAGGCCTTTTCACATGGGGACGTCTTGGGTTTTCCTCTGATGGAGAGACTTCTGTCATGTCAGCTTGTCTGTCACGGTGGTTGTAGACGAACGAGAAGGGTCTTCTGTGGGGGACCACCCAAAAGCTCAGGACAAGTCCAGCCAGGCCAGGAGGTGGGACAAGGCTATTGTTGGGAAAAGGACACAGTGTCCCCTTCTTCTCATTGGGCTCAGTGTGTAGCATGCAGAAAACACACCTGTGGAAACTGTAACTTAGCAATTCTTTCAAGTCTCCGAGCCCCTGGCTTGGCAGGTAACTTTCCACTGCAGGGCCAGCAATGGGACAAAGGGGGTGTTCTGGGTGGTCTCTCAGTGACAGTTGTGAGACAAATTGAAAGATATTTCGGACAGACTCTCACAGGCAGGATTGCCCACACTGATTTATGAGGACTTCTCTCCCCTCAGGGACCCTCAGTGCTGGCCAGGTTGTGCACTGGACTTCAGGTTAGGCAGAAAATTCCAGTGACAGCATTCTGCTGGAGACTTCAGGGACACCAAATGAGCAGCAAGTCAAGGGGATTAGGACCAGTCTAGACCCAGCACAGGGAAACTCTTCCCTGATTAAGTTAAATGGAAAGCTGTGAAAGCTTCTTAGTCAGATCTGGAGGTCAGGAAAGACCTCCAGGGGAAATGCTGGAGGGAAATGAGAGCTGTGATAAATCTGCTTGGCTCAGAAGAAGTGCACAGGAGGATGAGGGATTCCACAGCTTACCTAACCTGCAGTGAAAAAGGTGCAGTTGAGGTGAAAGCTCAAGGTCAACAGCAAATTGGGTGTTTTATGGGAAATGGTTCCAAGCAGTAGTGAATCCTTAGGAGTCACTTTGTCTCCACCACATTGCAGTGCTGCTTCAGGGGTAGGTTTTTACAAAAAAACCTACGAAACTATTGGCAAACAGGTACTGAAAAGATTAGAAATGTGTGTCTGACCTATTCTGAATCTGGAGGTTACATTGACCCTAGAGGTGTTTTCTGGGTGCCAGCACATTTTTGATTCTGAGCGTAGCACAAAGCAGAACTTTAGAGCAGCTCTGGGCTGCATAGCCTTGCAACAGCAAAAAAAAAAAAAAAAAAACAGAAATAGCTGACTTCACCTTTTGTTGTGATTATGTGGGGCAGTCAGCACCAATTTTGAAAACTGCTTGATTTTTTTCCTAAGAATAACCTTCTGGGTCACTTTTAATCAAGTCCAAATGGCCAAGTCCCTGCGTTGGTAATTCTCCTATAAATGAAATTTGACAGGGATACCTTCAAAACCAACATCCAAGCATTTAAACAAGTTATCTCAAACTCTGTTCTGACTCCAGCCTTGTAAATCATTGCCAAATATCACACAGCTTCATGACCCAATCCTCTGAGGAGATATCTCATGCTGCGTAAATCTGTGTCAGGAGGGCAACACCACCTGTGATGTGTTTCAGGGTGACATTTGTGGCTCTCAAAAGAAAATGGGAACCCACTCAGATCCACTCAAAAGGAAATGAGAACCCACTCAGATCCAAAAGATTTGATGCAGGATTTGAACTAAAAAGCTTCTCCCTTGGCAGAAAGGACAGTTATTGGACACAAATCCAGGATGAGGGAGAAATCCTGAAGATGCTCCAACTAAAGCAGTTTGAAATCCTTGATAAGGTCTGACTTTCAGTCATCATGGGTGAAACTAGCAAAGAAGGGTGTTGGGTAGCCTGTATTTGATTAATTTTCATTTAAACATTCATTTTGTGGATCAATTTTACAAATTAGTGAGCTTCCCGTGGTGTGTGAGTGTATGGATCTTGGTTTCTGTCTCTGAGCATACAATCACTGAGCTGTTCTTCTCATACCTTCAGCCTTTCTGGACAGAAACCTCCAAGGCTTTGTGAGGTTAAGAATGATTTCTGCACTAAACTTTCCACCCAAGACAGAAATATGTGTCACAGTGCTTCTCCTACCATGCATTCTCCTTCATGCCAGCTACTTTTTAGACTTTTAAGATGACTTAATTGAATGGCTTTAGTAGATAACTATGGTGCACATTTGCTTACTGCAGTTAGACAAATCCCCAGCCCTCTATCATTATTTAGGCAACATCAAATTAGTGGGAAGAGTGAATAAAAGGAGGATTTGAACTCTGTGTTAATGCAGCTTCAGAGTGCAGGATGTAAACCAGGCTGGTGAGAAACAGGGAAGGCAGAAAATGGGTGCATTGGTGTGCTGAGGATGGTTTTTAAGTTAAACCCAGATTTTCTTCTTCAGCTGTGAGCTTTGGGCGAGCAGGATTGAAATCCCATCACTCCTCCAGGCAGAAGGAGAATGTCAAACCTGTGGCATTGCTTACTCTAAAATGACTTAGGCATCATGCTCAAGTCACAGGTTCAGATCCACTTTCCCAGAGATGGAAGCAAAGGCTTTGCTGGTGATTTTTACCTCCTCAGTGTCCATCAGGCCCAAGACATCATTCCTTGAACCCAGTCTGCCTGTCTAGTGTGATGTTCTTACAGGGCACTCAGCACCAAAAGGCAGAAGTGTTTATTAGCCCTTCCTCTGCCCCAGCTGCTGGGTCTGTACACAGGAGGTGAGCCTGTGTCACACCTTGTTAAAGAGTGACAAGTTACAGGGTGACAGCCAGCCTCTGTGCCACTTAGTCATCTGCAGGAGGGGGGCTGACTTATCCTGGCAGAAACCCCAGCTCAGGCTTGGTTTCTCTGAGACCTCCTGCCCTTGGTCACCCACATGACACAATAAAGCCATCAGCAGGTAAATAATTTAACAAATTGAGCGAGTTTTTACAAAGTGCTTAGCTGTGCAGACAGCACTGGTATGTAAATAATTGCATATTCAGGGAAAGGCTGCTCCACAGGGGACACTGTCTTGGGACTTAGGGACCAGGTCTTGCCCTGATTTATCCCAGACCTCGTGGGTGATGCTGGGCTGGTCAGCCAGCAGTGGGCTTCAGGGTAAAAAACACCCCATCTTAAAATTAAAAGGAAGTTTTCCCTCCAGAGCTGTCAGTGTTTAAGGAGGTGCTGGAGTTTCCTAGCACCTATTTTTGATGATGTAGAGGTGTCCCTGCTTTTAGGCTTAGCTGCTATCTTAAAAATGGCAAGAGCACCCACTCCTCACAGATGAGCTTTGCACAATCCCATTGGTGAGTATGAGATATCCAATACTGTGATTCCTGGGGCTGTGAGAATGGTAAGGAAAAAAAATTAAAAGGAAGATAAGTAATATACACAGCTTTCTCCTAAAAAGATAGTGTTTTATAGTATGTGGTGATTTGTTCTGGTTGGTTTTTTTTTGTTTTCTTGGGGTTTTTTTAATATATGCGAGTTGGCATGCTACCTACAGTGTTGGAGAGCTGTTTGTTTTCACTCTTTGCTCAGTAAGATTTCAGGCTGTGAACACTGATTTGAGCATGCAGAACCCTATTGCTCCATATGCTCACAATCTCCACTGCCACTCAGTTCATTCAGAATCTCATCCTGTGCCTGATACCACCCACATTTCTGACCAACTAGGGCATTGCAAAAGCTCTGAGAACATGAAGAGCATGGGAACCCCTCCATGCTGCTTCCAGATTCAGGAAGTTCATTTCAAAGAACTAGTCTTTGAAAGGTGTGAACCTCAACACTGAGCACCTGTCAAATTTCCAGCTCCTTTAGAGACTGTGCAGAAACCAGTAAAAGTGAGTAAATGAAGAATGGAAGAGCCATGCACATCATTCTTTTGAGGTCTGTGGTATAATCATGTCTACCAGCAATGCAGAAGACTTGTTTCTAATCCCTTAGTTGAAGACTAGTGATTGAATGTAAATACCAAAATCATTTCTCTCTGCTGGAAAGGGTTAGATGTGCTTTCTTCCCAAAAGCTCTCAATTGTAACACTTACCAGACTCATTTTTGGGTAGTGGAACATACACACACCTCAGGGAGTGCACAGAAAACAGCACAGAGCGGTGGGTCTGTTATGGTGATCTTTTTCTCATCCACTTTGTGAAGGATCATCCCTTCTTCTGTGTGGATCCAATGTAATGGCTCCCATTTAAGATTTTTTTCCCCACTGTCCCACTAACCAGCTGTTTCTTTCCAGGGGGCAAAGCCAGAAGAGAAGGAAAATATAGCAGATATTTTCTCCCCCGAGGTGGGGGAGAGAATGATGCATCTGACTCCATCTTATCAGAAAGCTAATTTAATTACTTGATTATACTATATTATTCTATATTATATTACACTATATTACATTACATCTAAACTGAATCTGCCAAGCACTCCACTGTGCACACACACTGCACACAGAATCTCATGACTGTCAGCCAACAGCCTCCACACACACACTTTGCCCTTGATAGGCCAAGGAAACTTTGGGTAAACAATCTCCATATTGCATTCTACTTTTGCACAAACACAGGCACAACAAATGATAAGAATTTTTTTTCATTTCTCTGAGGTTCAGAGAATGTGAAACCCAGAAATATTCTTGGGAAGAACTGTGCCTTGCTTTTCTCTGCGAAGAGAAATGTGGCTTCAGGAAGATGTCAGGAGCGTTCTAACAGGTTGAATTTTCACTTTGTGTCTCCATCCAGGTCTCTTTAATCAGCCTGGTTGCCAGCACTCTTGGATACTCTGAGATGGGTCCCATCAAATCCCTCCGGACCCTGCGTGCCCTGCGACCCCTGAGAGCCTTGTCACGCTTTGAGGGGATGAGGGTAAGAGGACACAGAGCATCCCTCAGAGCTCACCTCGGGGTGGATCAAGGTGCTACAGGGGACTGCTGCACCTGGCTTTGTCAGCCAAAGCAAATGAATGACAGTGCTTTATCACAGCAACAAAGAAATCCCTCCTGGGTCTTGGTTGTATCATTACATCTTTATCCTTGGGTGGATGTAGTGATAAACTAATCCTGCTGCCTAATTTGCCACACTACACCTTAAGAAAAGCAGTTTTTTGGGTGGGGAAGTATCTGGTTATCAACTACTTCTCCATTATAAGGTGTATCTAGGGAGCAGCCAAGCTAAAGTTTGCTCCCTGTTTTGACATGTATTAAAATGAGAGTGATTAGAAAGTTCTTAAGGATGTTTTCACTAATAATTAAAGCAAAAATTAGAAATGCTAAAGATAGGGAAAGCAAATGAATGAATGATTTTTTTTTCCCTTTGAACAGATTGCAGTTTTAATGAGGAATGTTGGGATTAACATTAAAATCATGCAGTTTGTGCTTGTTGCTCCATCTTGTGCATCCATCTCTTTCTTTTCTACATTCCTTAGCCACCGTGGCTATATTCCCACAGCATACCTGCTTATTTGTTAAGCCTACCTGCTTACAAGAATCAATTATTGTTTAGATAAGCACTTTATTTAATTCCTCACACCATGCAAGACTTACAGGTGGTGACAGCTGTGTTCTTACTGCCAACCTTGCAGATTGCACAGCAAGGTAAAGCAAATCTGTGACAAAATTCTGTGTCAAATTATATTGATGATCCCAAATCTCTTTGCTAGGGCAAGGAAAAAGCTACATATTTCACAGTGCTGTATATCCAGGGTAAAGTTTTCCTGTAGACAAAATTCTGGTCTGAATCATCAGTGACTAAATGTGTATTTCAGGCACTGCTCTCCCAGCAATGAATTATTTGCATTGCAATGCTCTCACAGCAAGAGACTGAAGGCTGGAGGACCTAACAACTGAGATGAGCCAGGAAATATCACCATACAGCAGTGTAGGAAAACCCCACATCCATTCTTTTTCCCTTCTGTGGATGACCAGATTTGGCAATATAACACTTTGCTCCAAAGATTTTGTGATTAGCTAAATCATATTGTTTTTGTGGATGAAGATGAGGCAGGTATTGTTGCAGACCACCTCTGTGCTAGTGCTAAGGCAAAAAGATTCAAAAGGCTCTGTTTATCCAGGCACCCAAACCTGAATTGCTTTGGTCACCACAATCTTTCCAGCAGTCAGGCAATATTTTGCAGGTAATTGACCAAATAAAACAGAACCAAAGTGCAAAGGCTCAAAGGGAGGTTGCACTACTGACAATAATTAAGTTCTCACTCCTGTCATTTGATGACCTCACTCTAGACCTTTATTAAACATTCATAGATGGAACTATCTCAGCATTCAGTATTAGCAAAAGCAGGAGTTTAACTACCATGGTGATTTGTGCACAGATTGTCTCAAATCAGTTTAGACTTGGCTTATGAAGGCTTAGCTTTTACTGGTGGATTTACAAGCCCAAGCAAAACTCAGTGTATTCTAAGCTGGCATACAATTGTTTACTCGTGATTTCACATCAGTTTAACTAAATTGGATTCAAACTTGAATAGCAGTGGGGAAATGAGCCAAAAACATCAGAAAAGCATTAGTAGAATAGAGAAAAAGTAACATGAAAAACTCCTCATTTTTCTCTGAGAATAGCAAAAGGCTGGCTTGGTAAAGATCTTAACATGGATCAGCCCAGCAAATTTCCTTCCCTGACTCAATATCCCCTTTTCTTTCCTCTACCATGGCTGCAGTTGAAATATATTCAGTCATTCTGAGCTATCAGAGCTGGTGAATTAGCTTGTAAACCATGATAAAGTATAATTGAGAATACGTGCTATTGGAAAAGCAAATCATTTTAGTTTTAGTTTGTCTAACCACACTTAACAAGACTAGGGACAGTTAGACCTTTCATTATTAGGAGTTCATATGCTCCAAAATGCACAGGAAAATTGCCAGCACAGTGATGGATTAAATAATGATAATGTTGAGAAGCAAACACTGACAGTGAGAAAATAATAATAGTTTGTTCTATTATAATGCCTCTTTCTTGAATAACTGAAACATCTCTGCAGGGCTAGAACAGGAGCAAAAAACTTCTCATTTACTGCAGTAAGAGACTTATTTCACCTATGTTATGCCTAAATTCTGGAAGCAACTTTCCCTGAGCAAAGGCACAGAGTAGCACTTGTGTGGCCAAGAGGACCTGTTGCCATCAGACCTCAGTTCTCTCCCTGTCTTCAAACAATCTGGGAACTCTGCAAGTTTGACACAAGTCTCAGCAGCTCCCATGCCATGAGAGGTCTGCAAAATAAGGGTGAACTGGTGCCATCCTGCCCCTCAATCCTGAGAGAGACCAGGGTCCACCTGACAGGGCTGTAGACCCAGAGGCTTTGCACTCATGAGCCCAGAATAAAGGACCTTAGATCTGCCTGTCCCAAATATGACATCTCTCATGTCTCCTCATTTGTTGTCCATCAGGGAATTATTTCAGAGGTGGCACTTCCCTGCAAGGGAGGTTATTTTAAAAGGATGTATTTACAGTATTTTAGGCAGTATTTCAGAAGGATGAGGGGGATGATGAGAGACCATTTAATGTGAAAATGATACTGGGCAAAGTCATGGTGAGACTGATACAAGATGTATGCAGGAAAGAAACAGCATAATTAATGCTAGTTAGCATGATTTCATGGGAATAGTTCTTGTAAAACTGATATGGGCCTTTGATTTGATTACAAATTATGCTGATGACTGTAACTGTGCTGATACAGAATCCTTGGATTTCAGAGAGGAATCTGATGCCACAAAATACTGTGATGCAAACATGAGCTTTGTACCAAGACAAGTAAACACATTTTAAAATGGGTGATGGATCTCAAAAAGTGATTGTAAGCAGTGACCACACTGTAAATTTGGTGATGAGCATCTCAGGGTGAGGGATTGTTCAGAATGAGACCTGTCTTTAATCTGTATTTTAACAGCATCTGGGAGAAAATATAAAATCTTTGCTGACAGCACTCAAAATCAGTGTAAGTGAAATTACAGATAAGGGAATTATGCTGGCTGATCTGGATCACAGTGAAAAATAGATCTGTTGTACAACACACATTTTAATAAACCCACATACATTGGCTACCTTGGGAGGAGGAATGTAGGTCACTCTGGGGGATGCTTCTTGGAAAACAGCAGCTGAGAAGGACACAGGGATCAGGATGACTGTTCAACAGGACACAGGTTTTGGGGCCAGTGAGGTGATTGTCAGAATCCCTGAATATGCAGGAAAATAATCCAGGAAACACAGGGAATTCCAGTGCTTCAACACTGGAATTCCATGAAAGTCCTGGAAAGGGGGAATTAAAAATGGGAAAGTCTCTGCAGGGAACTACGAGTGTGATTAAAAATCTGAAAGAAACATGATAGCTACAAGGAAGCTCTGATTTTTTTAATTACCCAGAGCAATGTGCAGTGGTAACTCCCCCCCAGTGAAGATGGGAATGATAGGAGAAGACATCTAAGAGCAGATGCCTCGAGTTCAACAAATTCCAGCCAAAAATGCAGCAACTGTTTCTAAAACTGAGGACAAAGGGCACCAGGAACAGATTATCTAATAATACATTTTTTCCTCCATTATTTGACATCATGACACTGAAAATTAGATGTCTTTGCAAAAGCTGTGCCTGAGCTTCACTGGGAGTTACAGTCTGGGCCTGAAATCACTGTGGGGAGTCTGATGGGCTCTACCAGAGCAAAGGGAGGATTAACTCATCATGCAAGTCTATTTCTGGATTAAAAATCTGAATCAGCTTTGGTTGAGCAGGTGGCCTGTGAGATCAGGAGAGCTGGGGACCAAACACAGGTTATAGATTGCACCACCCTGACTTAGGGCAGAAGATGGCTCAGTTTCTAGGCTGTCCCTAAAGAAGTCACCTGGAAGGTGGTTTCACCTGTAAAAGGTGCTGATGGAAACCAACAACAATGAAACCTTACACATGGATATCTGTGCTGCAATTCCTAAGTGCAGCAGAAATTCCTCCCTTTCCATGGCAAGATGTGCAGCTGAACTTTTAATGTGAATTTATGATAATAAGCTGCTTTTATGTATCCTGGTCTTCCTCTCACTTGTCTCAGTGCAAAACAAGAATGCTACAACCAGAACAAATGGCATCAAAGTGGTGTAGGAGCAGAAGCAGCAAGGGAAGAATGAACCCCCATGTTAATAATTCATCCAGAGAGGTGTTGCAGGATTTGCTCCAGCCTCGTGCCTTGTTTGGTTATCTACAGGCCATTGAGCATAACTCAGCAGAAGGGAAAAGCAGGATGTGGGCATGGCCATCACTTGTACTGCTGAAACCTGGGTGCAGCAGCACATGTAACACAAATGCATGTGGTTTTGCTGGCATGAGTTAAAACTGAAGAAAAATATTGCTGTGCAGAGAAGCAAATGAAAACTTCTTTGACAAGAGCCAAGGCTATATCCAAACAAGCCCTTGATTTGGAAATCATTTGGCATTTTGGTTAACACGGTAAATTTGGTCTAAAAATGATGAGGTTAGAAATTGATTGACATCCAAAACTGAAAGATAAAATTAGCAAACAAACAAACAAAAACAAAAACGAGTAAAGTCATCAGGAATGGGCCTATGCAGAAAAACAAAACAAAACAATTGGTCCAAAAGCTTTTCCTGTGTGAAAATCAGCTTCATTCATAAATGCACAAAATATAAATCTGAGTTTTGGAAGATCTACATAATTTTGTATTGTGTGCTGTAGAGGAAGCTGCTGCTATACATGCATGAAAACCATTTCACTCCTCTGGGTATTTTTCTTCCACAGCAATGCAAAAATGATGGAGAAGGGATTGTTATGTTATTAGCTTGTCAGAAAATTGGACACTAACACAAGAGAAAAGAAGAGCTGACATTTTCCATAATCACATTCACCAATTGAATAAAGTTTAATTTTTATGGATCAATATCGCCTTGTCTCAGTTTCACAAATGTAGATGGAGAAGAAGAGCTGAGTGGCCTCCTATCAGATTTTAATCTCCAAAGCATGAGACAGGGATGGAGAGAAATTCTTGTTGTGGGGCTGGTGTCTGCAGCCATCTGGGAGGCAGCATTGCCTGGGCCATGCAAAGGCAGCAGCTCCAAAAGCTGTGAGCATGGAGAAACCTGGTTGGCATAGGAAGGGGAAAACTGCATTTTGTGATAGAGTCCTTCCCTTGCATGGTGTGACTGTTGGAATGTCCTGTGCAGGATTGGGAATTGGGACCCTTCCAGCTCAGGATGTTCTGTGATTGATTCTTTAGTGATCTTCTCTGATTCTTCAGTGTAAGGTTTGATGTGCACAGATGCCTTAACCACCTTAAACCCCAACAGTGCTCAAAACAGCAAATGGTGTGCCCCTTGCCTGGGTGATGTGGTGGTATCACAGCCCTGCATTCAAACCTGGCAGCTGTGGAGGGTCTGTAGATGGTCTGAACTTTGTGGTTTTTGCTTGACTTCAGCATGGTGTCCATTTCCAGTGCCATCATTCACACACCTTAAAAGCTCCTTCTGCTTTTTGTTTTAATGTATGATTTTGTGCAGGGGTTTACAGCCCTGCCTGGGTTAATGTGAGGATTTTTACAGCATGGCACAGAAAAAAAAAAAGAATTTTTTGTTAAATTAGAATGATTTTGCTCATTTAATCATGCATACTGATCAGATAGGGGAAGCTGGCTTAGTACTGGATGTCTCAATCTGTTATTATTTAATTAAGCAAAATTTATCACAGCTATAGTTCACAACCCACTGGCTACAGAGGCCTGAGTGGATTCAAATATTTCAGAAATCTTTTTTTCTCTATTTTGAGTCACTGTAGTGCACCCCAGCCATTTCCAATTAATCACATTATTATTTTAGTTTGACTGAAGTGTACTATCCAGAAAGATTTGAGAGGTCAAGATGACTTCTGAATTCAGAGATTCCTCTTGAAAAAGCATCAACCTTTGGGTGGGATGCCAACAGATTCCTTCTTTGATTACCAAAGGGAAAAACAGTCATGTTTGAAGCCTTTAGAGGTGGTCTGGCTCCTTAGGTAGTGTCAGTGCTTATCCACCTGCCCCCATGTGAGGGTTCAAGGGTGCACAACAGCTTGTTAATGAAGTGTCCATACAAATGCTGACATTAATTCAATTTTCCCTTTCCTGCTTCCCCCAAGGTTGTGGTCAATGCCCTTGTGGGAGCCATCCCCTCCATCATGAATGTTCTGCTCGTCTGCCTCATCTTCTGGCTCATCTTCAGCATCATGGGAGTGAACCTCTTTGCTGGGAAGTTTGGGAAGTGCATTAACAAGACAGAAGGAGATATGCCTTTGGACTCTAAAATTATTAACAACATGAGTGACTGCATACTTTACAACGTGTCAGGCACATTTTACTGGACAAAAGTTAAAGTTAACTTTGATAATGTTGGTGCTGGGTACCTGGCTCTGCTACAAGTGGTAAGTGTGACCACCAGAAACTCATGGGCAGATGTTGCTGGTTCTCACTGAAACCATCATTTCAAAAGCTCAGGTTAACCTCTGGGCTTTTCTGAGTTTTTCAGCCTTACCCATTAGGACAATGCCTTTCCTCAAGTGTAAATAAATCACATTTTGCATATTAACTTGGCCTAGGGATATTATGGCAGTTTATGGCTTTAATTTGGGTTTCTGCTGCTGTATCACTAATACAGTTCTCTGGGAGGTGATTGGACTGTTGAGGTGAATTAAAGATCATTTTGTCAATATTATAATCCACTATAAAATCTATGACACAGGAAGGACTGTCCATTCAGACAGAGTGCTCTGGCCGTCCAGAACAGCCTGGGATTTCACTATATCCTGCTGGGGAAAAAATGAAGTTCCAGTGCCTTCACTTTCCCAGCTGAAGTTACTACATGAAGGTGTAGTCCTAATTTATGTCCCTCTGCTCACTTTCCATGTTTTGAGAAGGACACTGGTGCCTCTCATTCTGGTCCCTCACCTTGTGTCCACCTCTTAAATAATGACTCAGATTGATTCTAACTGTGGGTCAGGGTGGGGATCAGGTTGCTGACACTGCCCCCAGCCCAGCCTCTCTGGGAAGGTGGCAAGAGCATAGCAGAAAAGAGACTGCTGAGGTTCAAAGATGATGGCAATGTTTGAGCTGTAAAGCCAGGAGGAAGCCACTTCTACAACCTTTTTCACCATCAAATGTAAAATATAGATAAATGGGTTGTATGCCCTGAGATTCACAGTGTTTTGACATAGGACAGCTGAACAGAAAGAACCACGGGGGACTCCACTTTGTCCAGGCCCTGCTGCTGGACTGCTGGGTGATTTCAGACAAACTGGTTTGTGTTTCAGTTCCATAGGGTCCTCACATAAAGTAGTGGTTATGATGCTTATTTCCATTGTTCCTAATCTGGAGCCAAATGGTGGCAGGGGCTGGATGTGCACTTGGAGTGTTTGCTCATTGCAATTTTTGCATGCAGAGTTAAATAAGCTCCCTGCTACATCTTTGGACAGGGAGGTTTATTTCTTGAAACACCTGTGACAGCATCCCTCAGTTCTGGGATAAAAAATTGTGTTCTGGGAGCTCAGTTCATTTGTCACCTATAGAATTCACCCTTTGCAACACAGCAGGGCACTGCCTTCAGCCCCCTCCTGCCCTTCCAAAGGGGCACAGGTCCCCATCAGATTTGCCAGCCCTTCTCCTTCCCAAGAAGTGAGTTTGTTTTTCCCAGATCTAGTTTTCTCTGTCACAGATGCATGGAACAGCTCCATGAAGCAATTTTTATTTCTGGTAGAAATCCTTGTTCTTATGTGTGCAGTTCCTGGTGCACAAACGCTTGAGTTTGAGATCTTCTGATCGGTCCCTTCAGTTTTTCTTTCACACCCTCTGGAAAGCAGAAACTTTGGAATGGGCACAACCACTTTTGATTCTTTCCATGACACAAACTTGCTGAGAGTGAGAGCTTTTATCTGTTGCATGTAATTATGATATTCAGCTCAGCCATGCAGGGTATTGTTTATTTCACTTTGAAAGCCTTTAATTAGATTTTCTGTTCCAAATAGTGTTTTCTTTGTCTTTCATTTAAACATCCAATGTAGATGAGCAAGAATTTCCAGGTTTAAAATATTGTGCCTTACCTGAAGTTTCTTAATTCTTCTGATTACATAACAATTGCCTGCTTTTTGGGGGGGAAAACTCCACCAGAGAGGCAGCTATTCCTTCAACATTTATTTTATAAGAATCAAGCTCCAGTTTTCTGAAAATCTTTAGCTTTTAATAAGTTGGCATTTCCTAAGGAATATCCTGAAACAATTTTTTCTAGGCCCCTCTGTTGGATCAGTGGTGGCAGAAGAAACATAGCTGGTTGTAAGGTGGATCTCAGCACACATTTGAAGAGAATGGGCTAATACTGCTCTTTTCCAGTTGAAAATGGAAAAATGGTTTCTTTCAAACCTGTGATCCTGTGTTGGGTAGGAGAGAAATAGATTTTTAGTTGCAAAAGAAGTGTTGTAATCCTAGGCCTGGTCAGGCTGAACAAACTGGTTTTAGCAGGAAATCAGGTAGGATTTCTATGACAGGTGGCAGCTCCTTCTTTACAGAGGAAGAGCAAGAGCCTGTTTCCATTAGGGGATTGATTTTGGCTTTAATCCTGCTCCTGGAGCTCTTGTGTCTGCTGCTGACCACAGGCAATAAAGTGAAAAGGAGACACACACAAAGGAGGGGCCCAAACATCTGGATCTCCTTTGCCAGGAGTGTCGGTTACAGGCGCCCCTTGCCAAATATTCCCCGTAAGGGGTCACATTTCATGGGCAAACCCCGTGGGAAATGCAGGGGCTCAGCTGACAGCCCAGCTCCCCTGGAGAGTCAGAGACCTCTGTGCATCCCTGTGCACAGCAGGGCAAGGAGGAGATCAGCATTTGGGTTACAACCCGCCAGGATCCAAAACGTGAGCGTTGAAGTGCGACTTGTCTTTTGGCTGCTGGCATTTTCAGCTGCCACAGACAGATCTCAGTGGCTCTCAAGTTCCTTTGGAATGCCTGCAAATCCAAATGGAAATGTGTAAAACAAATCTGCTTGATGTTCTGTCTTCTTCAGCAGCGTATTTGAAAGCAATGAAAATTGCTACTTTGGAAATTTTAGGACATGAGTCTACCCAGAGGAAAGTTTTCTGCATGAAATTTGCCCCAAATATCTTCTGCTCTTTTCCTACCTTGACTGGGATCCATTGTGCTCTCCTGAAGTTGCCACTTTGGGATAATGAGTCTGAGAAAATTAATGCAAAGTGTCAAGCTCCTCCTTTTATAAGCAGGCTATCCCAAACCAGGTTAATAAAATAACAGAGGTAACTGCTCTGCTCAGTCTGCAACAAGAGGAATGTCTCATTCATGGGGAGGGAAAGGTCTTTGTCATCACAACTTTTTGACTTGAAAGAAGGATGATTCACTTTCCTGGTGATTTAATACTCCTAAAACCCTAATCTAAGAGGAAAAAGGTCTTGCTACAACTCAGTGCTTCAGGAATAGTTTTTCTGTATTCCAAATTTTCTTAAAGTCTCACAGCACTTGTGTTCTATAAATCTGTATTTGAACTGATCAAAGAAATATCTTAAATTTCCAGTAGCAGTTTTGCACTTCCCTTGTGTAATCCCACACTTCCACCCTGTGATCACAATCTGCATATTTTTTTGCAATGTATTTTGAAATTTCAGCCATCTATTGAAGAACACCCAGGAATAAGTGGTCTTTTCTGCAGCATCTGGCTTGTTTGGAAAAGTTCTTCTTAGACAGAATGGACTTAGATTGACTATATCCTACTTATCTTTGAATTTGTGCTATTAACTCTGTCACTTTGGGACTCCAGATGAGGAGTGGGCAGAAAACAGAAGCACCTTTAGACCAGCACAGCAAGCAGGAGCTGCAGAGTTAAAGCAATCCCTCATGCCAGGTTTGAAGTCCTGACTGAGCCCATAAATCAGACACAAAATGATCATGAGGCTGAGTTGTGTGTCTAAAGTTACTGCATTACACCATCTCCTGCACCTCTGTGGACTGCAATGCCTGGTTTTACTGTCACTGTGGTTGCAGAATGTGCAAAAACTTCTCTGGTTTAGCTTTCAGAAATTTCTCTCGTCAAGAGTAATGCCCAAAGAAACATTTCAGCAATGTGAAGGCCAGGGTTTCAGCCATGAAAAGCAGACATTTTTATTGAACAATTTCCTTTCCTGGGGAAAAAGAAAAAGAAAAAGAAGAAAAAGGAATGGGAAAATTAAAGGAAAAGGAAAAGGAAAAGGAAAAGGAAAAGGAAAAGGAAAAGGAAAAGGAAAAGGAAAAGGAAAAGGAAAAGGAAAAGGAAAAGGAGAAAAAGAAAAAAGGAAAAAGAGAAAGAAAAAGAAAAAAAAAGAAAAAAGTAAAAAGAGAAAGAAAAAGAAAAAGAAAAAGAAAAAGAAAAAGAAAAAGAAAAAGAAAAAGAAAAAGAAAAAGAAAAAGAAAAAGAAAAAGAAAAAGAAAAAGAAAAAGAAAAAGAAAAAGAAAAAGAAAAAGAAAAAGAAAAAAGAAAAAAGAAAAAGAAAAAAAGATAAAAAGGAGAAGTACATTCCAGGAGCTTACAGATTTAAAGACTGGCTTTACTTCAAGGCACCATTTGGTTTGAGGGCAGCCAGTGCCATCCCACCTTTCCTCCTCCCCACTAATTTGCTGCATTGCAGCTCTAACCAGCAGTGAAATAACGCAATGTAATCCCATCCAGGATGAGTTTATCAGTAGATAATCTCATCACATGACAGTTTCAGGAGAAAATGGTGCTTCTCTGGATAGCTTCCAGGCAGGATAATATCACAAACACTCAAACACAGATTTTGTCACTTCCTTATCCAGAGTGTAAGTGGTTGCTAATTCCAGATAAATAATTTCTTTTCTCAGTGTTATATTTCTTTCATTCTCAGTATCTTTTACCCTCTGCAGGTGAAGTGTCCAGGGAAGCTTTCCAGATGTCCCACAGATTTTTAATTCTCTTGCTTCTTGACGACTGGAGGAAACAGAAAATCACAGCACTTCATTCTCTTAATATTTATTTTTGTCAGATCACTTCATCATCCTTTATCACCACAAACCACTGTGCCTTGCAGGAGAGTTGCTGGAGTCTGTGGTACACACTGAGGGGTAAAATAGCTGCTCAAGAGAAAAGATTTCCTCCCAAGTGGGAGAAAAGTACAGGCTAAGATCAGATCATTTTGTGCCACAGGGAAAGGATTTCATGTTTCATCCCAGCCACCCTTCCTGAGCAGCACTTGGAGCTGAAAGCTCTAATGGCTGCAGAAGGTCTTTCATCAGATTAGAAAAGGAATGGCAAAAAAGGAAAATATTGGGGTATTTAAGGAGTATCAGCATGACAGGCTCAAATAATTATTTGTTTTGATAAAAATGCTGATTGTTCCTCTAGATACTTCATCTAAAGTGATTTTAACACACAGCACCATGGGAGAGATTTTCCAAAGGGTTCTGATTTGGGTGAGTGGGTTAATCTCTTTCAGGCAGTAGATAAGAATAGGTGCAACCTTTCAAACACTACTTTATGTATACCTTTATGAGAAATATCATTGATCTCTTGTACAATTTCCTTTGGCTCAGCAGCATTCAGAAGGAATTGGGAAGGCAGCATTACCTCCAGGATTTAATATAATAATAGAGAGTTCTAAAACCACTGACTGTGCCCACCTCAGCCCAACTGCCTGGGTTTTTCTTGGTTATCTCTGGCCAAATTCCTTCTGGTGTTATCTGGAACTGTATGCCTACACAATAGGGCAATATTCAACTTAAGTGTCAGTAGGATGTAAAGAAGTATTGGGTGTGGATCTTGCATGTATGACAGTGTAAATCTGATGAAATGAATAAATCTAAAAATGCCTCATTGTCTGCTCACTCTGACTTAGGTCAGGGTTGGTCTGAAGAGGTCAGAAGTCAAATGAGAAACAACTCTAGAGAGCCCAAATAAAGGCAGTGGGGCTTAGGCCAGAGTCAGAACTAATGCCAGGTGTGCTTGGCATCAGGCTGTGCCTAATAAGAGGCAAATATTGGGATCAAAGAGTCATGGGATTGCTACAGAATAGTAAAAATCACTTCCCTGTGTTTCTCCTAGGAGTGCTGTCACTGCCCTTCTGCATTGAACATTCCAATAAGAGACACTGACTTCTGTGGAATCTTTTCTTCTTTAAACAATTATTTAAAAAAAAAATATTAAAACTACTGACTTCATAAAGCTTAATAAAAAGAAAATCTGAACAGTAAAGCAGATTGATTTTCCAGGGCCAGGCTCACAGCAGGTGTTGATTGCCTTTGCTTCTTTCAAGTCAGCTGTGATTTATGCAACTCCCTGGGGTTTAATATTGTTGTGATTTGCCCTGGTTTAGAAGAGGGCAGAATCCAAGCTCCAGCAGGATATGGATGGGATCCATCTCACCTGGTGCAAGGCTTGTGCAAGACAACATTCTTTAATGTTATGTGTAGCCATATCTCTTCATTACTTGAAATTTTTCAGGTCAGAACGTCCAGAGATTTAATTGTTATGTTTTCTTTCCTTCTTAAAATCTCTACTAAAAACCTCTCTTTTATCCCTGCAAGTGCAGAAAGTCAAAAAAAAACAGAAATGAGAAAATCCAGGAGAAAACCATATTGGAATTAATTTAAATATCTAAATGAGCATAAAGTCAAGGACACCTGTTAGATTGCAAGGCAGGCAATGTATTAATTGTGAAGTACATGCTCAACATTGCATTTTGAAAGTTCATCACAGAGATTATATCATTTCAGGGTGTACTTGTATAATATGCTTATGTCTTATGTGGGGTTTTTTTCAGGCCACATTTAAAGGCTGGATGGATATTATGTATGCAGCAGTGGATTCAAGAGAGGTAAGTCTCTGCAAGGAAATTAATAATTTCCTGTTCCATTGCCTTTTGCAGCACTGATGGTGCTTAACAACAAACACAACAAAATTAAATACATGCAGGGTGCCAGTCCCTGTCTTACTCTGGCTGGGACATTGCAGACCCTCATTGTTTGTAGCTGTACTGGAGCATGATGACACTGAAATTAAAGTAAATGTGGCCCTTGCTCCTACACAACTGATTTATCTATTCCTGCTGCAGAACTCCCAGCACACAGAGGCACCTCAAGAATTAGTCTGAGTCCATCAAAGACCTAAATTGCTCTCAATATTTCTTCCCCTCTCCTTGTTTACTGCCTTATTTTACAACTTCTGTTGATAACATGTCTTTAAAAGTGCTGGGTTTAAGTTGAATTGCCCTGTGAGACAAATATTTAACCCTCCCTATGCCTTCACTTTGAGCAAGTGTCTTTTCTGCAGCCAGCAGCTCCACTGGGGGAGTGTGGAGAAGCTCCTGGCAGACAAAGAGGGTGTTGTGAACTTCCAGCTCTGACTGGGATGTGCTGGTGACTGGTGACAGCTCAGTTCTTACCTGCATCCTCTTCAGTGTCAGGTTCCCATAAAAGCAAACAAACAAACAAAAAAAGCATTTCCCTTGCTACACCATGTGTGGTTTGTTTATCTTTTTATTGAGAGATCTGCAGTTTTCTTTCCTTCTTTTAATTGTATTAGAGGAACAAGTTTACACTTACTGTTAATTTTTGAGGCAGCTGTCTGGTACTAGGAATTTAAAAGGCTGAATTTAGGGCAAAAGTTGAGGCCTAAGGGGAGGAATAAGGGGTGGAAAAACTTCATGGTACCACAGAAGCAGAAAACTATCTTTGCATAACATAGCTCATGGTGGTGATTTATTCTGGTACATGTGCACAGGTATCCTCCCTGCTGCTGAATGAAACTCATGGGTTACCCACAAGAAAATATGGCATTTAGGGAATGCACCTTGTTTAGATAACAGGAGCTGATGGGGCAAATCTGAGCACTGTCACCAAACATGGCAGAGGTGACTTGAGGTTATCAGACTCAAGTCACCTCTTTCTCACTTCTTCAGCAATAGACTTTATTCCATTCCACCCCTCACAAAAAAAAAAAAAAATGCACTTAAAAATGCAGTGTTTTTCATTAGGATTCAATTATACTGCAATCATACTTCTGGTTTATTGTAAGTACCATTAGTTCATGCAGGCATTAGGATAATCAGAAAATGGATTCTTTTCCTCTTCTGTGTTCAGACTGAGAACATTTGGTCGGATTTATTCTGGAGTTGCACTTTCTGGAGCAGTGTGATTGCTGTGACAGTGTTGTGAAGTGTTGCTGAAATGACTGTGACATTGCAGATACCAGTGGTAAACTTCAGAGGAGAGCTGACTGCTCACAGAAGTTACAGTATTTTTCTCATGTTTCATAACTTTTATTTCCAATGGACTGCTTTGTTTGGACTGCATCCATATTTTGATGTGTGCAGAGGTGGTGTCATGTTCACACTCTCCCTTTTCCCCTTTGCAGTGCGAGGAGCAGCCTGAATGGGAATGTAATTTATACATGTACCTTTACTTTGTGATTTTCATCATCTTCGGGTCTTTCTTCACATTGAACCTCTTCATTGGTGTCATCATTGACAATTTCAACCAACAAAAGAAAAAGATAAGTAGTGCATGTGCTACACATCATCCTGTGACTGCTGCAGGGACCGAGGCCAGGAGCAGATTTATCAGCAGGGGCTTTGCCACAGCAGACTTGAGATCAGCCGTGGCAGAGCAACTGCAAAAACCACCTTCAGGACTTCTACAAAGTCCCTGGGGTCCCTAGAGCATGAGCATCCTGAAAATATAGGGTGGGGGACTCTATTTCCCACAGAATGCAGCAAAGCAGCTCAGGCAGAGGGGATCTCTGGCACAAAATTTGACACAGGGGCACAGACTGGCCTGGTGTCCTCTGTGCACCAACACCACTGTCCCTCTGAGCAGTCCAAGCTGATGGAAGCTACATTAAAAGGGAAATTAAATAGGAGAGGATTCACCCTTTGGAAGGGGGCAGAGGCAAGCTCTCTTCATCAAAAGTAATAGTGTTGTTCTCACCCTATACTTAGGTGGCCAGGACATCTTCATGACAGAAGAACAGAAAAAATATTATAATGCAATGAAAAAGCTGGGATCTAAGAAACCTCAAAAGCCAATCCCAAGGCCACTGGTAAGAACAGCATAATTCAGTTGAACTTTGTGTAATAGTTGAATGATTATTAGAATTAGCACCATTCCACTCTCCAGCATAGGAAGATTTATTGCTCCCAGATGAAAAGCACTTAATAATTATGTGTTTTGATTTTGGATGGTATTTACAAGTCCAGTGACCTGTGGTACAAAATTCCCTCTTCTGCAGCATTGACTAACATTGCAATTTACATGTGCCATTTACATATGCCAGTGGCCACCTGCCTGCATTGAACAAATTCATGGCCACAGTCCAGTGTCTTGTTTACAGCAGTTTCAAAAAGCATTAGGAGCAAATGAGTTTGGAAACTCCATCCAAAAAATACTCATCATCACTTTTAAGTTTATGAAGTTCCTATCAGATGCAATATATTGTCTGTTTTCCCCTACTTTCTGATCAATCAGGAGACAATTACATCATTTTTAAATGGCTCAGATTTCTCAACTAAACCTTTTCCTTTCCCCCAGAACAAATACCAAGGTTTTATTTTCGATGTCGTCTCAAAACAAGCCTTCGATGTCTCCATCATGATTCTCATCTGCCTTAACATGGTTACCATGATGGTGGAAACAGATGACCAAAGTCAAGAAAAAGTGAACATCCTCCACAAAATCAACATGCTTTTTGTTGCCATCTTCACTGGGGAGTGCATCTTCAAAATGCTGGCTCTGCGACACTACTACTTCACCAATGGCTGGAACATTTTTGACTTTGTGGTTGTGATTCTGTCCATCGTAGGTAGGTGACCCAGGATTTTCACCCAGACTCCAGGCTTAGAAAGGCAGACATAAAATTAATTGGCAAAATTAATTTTGTGCAATAAAGATGCTTTCAACTCAGAGAGTTGAATCCTAAACACAATTTTAAAGTGCAATTATAACTAGCATATCACTGCCTAACAAAAACTGGTTTGATCAGAAAAATTAGGAGGTTTATCAAACTCTACATTTAATGATTCATGGTGATAAAACATGAGCTGGCTGCTACATACACTTAACCCCAGTTCTGCATAAGAGCCAATGACAGAGAAATAAAAAAGCCACATGAAAGTGCCACACGTGGATTGCTATTGCTTTGCTATTTGCTTTTTATTAGAAAATTTTGAAATAGTCTTTCAGGGCAGGTTTGGGCAGTGCAGTGAATCTGACTTTTCTCAGCCTTGTTACTAGAGCTCCACACCCTGATACATCCAAGGGATGAAACAGAAAGACACAGTTTTATTGTTAATTGTGTCATTTGCTGTTCTGGAGACGTATTTAGGTGCTAAAGAAGTGCAGGTCAAATGAATCTGAAATCCTACCAAAAGAGTTTTCACTGAAGTTGGAAGTATCAGCAACTGAAAGGTGATCAACTGATCTAGTGAGCAGAATGAGCTCAGAAATTCAGCTCTTCTGGAAAAAAGTTTCCATTTTGAGGGAGGGAATAGGTAAATGAAAAAGTGTTGTGCTAGGAAAACATCAGCTGATGCTCCTGCTTCTCTGAACACCCTGTAGTGGACTGGGGAAGCTGCAACATTCCAGTGCAGACCTCTGGTGCTCAGACACCCACCTGTGCTTTGGGGGCATTGAACAGCCTGGATTTCACAGGTTTGGGTCACCCCGGGAACGCCACTGCCACACAGCTGTCACCAGAACCTTGATGTCAGAAGCTCTGGCTACGCCCATAGCACACAGTTAACCAGAGCTGTCATGCTGCTCACAGTGCTGTCCCATGACCAGCCAGGTTGTTTCAGTGTCAGAAGCATTGGGCCATGCCACTTTTCCTGTGGGAAACAGGAGCTCAGCAGGGCTCAGTGCAGCCAGGGACTTGGCATTAGACATTCTGGACCAAGTGCTCTGCTCCTGCAGGAAGAGTTTAGTACAGGGTGCAAGCTCATTTCCTTGCTAGCACAGCCTTAGCCCTTAGTTCCTTCCCAGCCCATCAGGGAAACTGGAAAAATTTATAAGCAAACAGCCAACCAAGTGGATACACCGTAAAAACCTGCATTGTTCTGGTGGTAGCTCAAAAAAACCAGGCCAAGCACACCAGTATTTCTGACTCATTATTTTACAGACAAAAATATTGTCATAGGAGACAAATTCTGACATCTGCACTCAAAACAGATTTCTCAGCTGGGTCATGGTCAAAAAGCTGCAGTTATCTGTGTCTTGACTTGATCTTGGTTTCTCATTACCAACAGAAAAGCTTTCCTTAATAAAACTGCACTACCATTCTTAGCTTAGAGTCCCACAAGTTCTTATGGATTAAATGGGCACGAAAAAGCAACAATGCCTTTCCCTTCATTGTGAGCCTTCCACTCTGGGCAACTTTCCATTTATTTTCTCAATAATCCTGACTGATTGCTTTAAAAGGAAAGCCTGGGATTATTTCCCATGTACTAACTTGCTGTCTGTCTCTTTTCTTTTCAAGGCACCGTACTTTCTGACATCATCCAGAAATATTTCTTCTCTCCCACACTCTTCAGAGTCATTCGTTTGGCTCGGATTGGCCGGATCCTGAGACTCATCCGGGGAGCCAAAGGAATTCGAACTCTGCTCTTTGCCTTAATGATGTCCCTTCCTGCTCTGTTCAACATTGGCCTCTTGCTGTTTCTGGTCATGTTCATTTATGCCATTTTTGGCATGGCTAACTTTGCCTATGTGAAGAAGGAGTATGGGATTGATGACATGTTCAACTTCCAGACCTTTGCTAACAGCATGCTCTGTCTCTTCCAAATCACCACGTCAGCTGGCTGGGATGGTCTTCTCAACCCCATTTTAAACACTGGACCACCATATTGTGACCCAAACCTTCCCAATGCAAATGGCTCAAAGGGAGACTGCGGGAGCCCTGCCGTAGGGATTTTATTCTTTGTCACATATATCATTATATCATTTCTCATTGTTGTAAACATGTATATAGCCATTATTTTAGAGAACTTCAGTGTAGCCACTGAGGAAAGTACAGAGCCTCTAAGCGAGGATGATTTTGATATGTTCTATGAAATCTGGGAGAAGTTTGACCCCGAAGCCACTCAGTTTATTGAGTATTCTGCACTTTCAGACTTTGCAGACGCGCTGTCAGAACCTTTGCGCATAGCGAAACCAAACAAAATCAAACTCATAGCCATGGACCTGCCCATGGTCAGCGGAGACAGGATCCATTGCTTGGATATTTTGTTTGCTTTTACAAAAAGGGTGCTAGGAGAATCTGGGGAGATGGATGCCCTTAAAATACAGATGGAAGAGAAGTTCATGGCAGCCAACCCCTCCAAGATCTCCTACGAGCCGATAACAACGACGCTCAGGCGGAAACAAGAAGAGGTCTCCGCCATCGTCATCCAGAGGGCCTACAGGAGACATTTGTTCCGGCGCTCCATGAAGCAGGCATCCTACCTGTACCGGCACAGAACTTTGGAGAGCAGCATCCTGGAGGACGATGCGCCCGAGAAGGAGGGTCTCATCGCGTTCATGATGAACGAAAACTACGGCAGGCCCATAGACAAATCAGAAACTCTGTCCTCCACCTCCTTCCCTCCGTCCTACGACAGCGTCACCAGAGGCACGAGTGAAAACCTCCAGCTGAAGGTAACGGACGTGAGCAAAAGCGATGAGGCTATAGATTGTCTCCTCTCACCCGACAAGGATAAAGAATCAATTGTTTAAAAGTTTGTTTAGAATGCTTTAAAACATTGTTTACAGAATGTAATGCTGTAACTACACAACGATTGAAGCAGCCTTCTTATTAAAAATTAGTTGCAAGAGAAACAGTGGATTTTTTACCCTTAACTACAGGAGTCTAATAAGTCATATAACATTTGACCCTGCTCTTTTTGACTTGGCTCAATATTTATATTTATATATGCACAGGAAGATTCTCTGCAGGGTCATAGCTGTTATATCAATGGTGTGAATAAGAATAGGCTAGACTGTAAAACAGTAAACACAGTGTATATCTATCCACAGATAAAGCCTGGCTGTATACATTCATTTAAGGTCTTACTCATATTAGTGTGTTTACTTATGGCGATGTATGACCTTGCATTCTAAAAAAAAAAAAAAAAATCACAGCTGCTGTAGCAAAATGTAACACTTACTGTATATGTTGTGAATGGTCTTTCATAAATTTATTATATTTGATATTTTTTTACTTAAAAAAAAAAAACTAAGTCTCTTTTTCCATGGAGATTAATGATCCTTACACTCTTCATGATGAACTCTGAGTCAAGGTAATAGAAACTTGCGGGATCCCCATCACTTGAAGAGGAAATTTGTTGCAAATTGAAGTATCAAATTAGCAGCATTTAAACTGTTGATTACACTAAGCCCTCCCTCTTGGGACTTGCAACTGCACATCAGCAGAAACACACACACAAAAAAAAAACCAACAAAAAAACAGAGAAGTGAATGATGTCATAATAATGAGAGAAATGGCTTGTTCTATCCTTCAGGAAACTAGACAATAATGGATTCTGTTTGTAAAACTGTTAATAAAAGCACTAATTTTTTAGTATGTTTCAAGAATCTGCTTTGAAATCCGCAATCAAACTCGCCATAGAAGTAGCGCATCACGTTTGTGTGTAGTGATCTAAAGCACCATCTAGGCTGGCAAAGTTTCTGTTAAGGTAGTGGGATAGGTTACATTTTCCCCAGGAACACTGAGCTAAGCAGCCTTATTTGGAACTCTGTGCATCAGTATTACTCTAAAAAAATAAATTGCAAATACTACTAGTAGTAATAAATCAATGCCAACTGGGCCGTGCAGAACGGCTGTGACAGTGTGATCAAGAAGGTGGGAGGGGAATTACCTCTGGATCTGTACACAAATTTTGAGGGTTTGAATCCTTTTTACTCAAGGTCCATCTTTCATTTTCTCAGATAGTACGGTTAGATTTCTGGGGAAGGACAAGAAATACAGGAACTGATAAAAAAAATCTACTAGATAATATCTATATCCTCATTCCTGTAGGCAAAGTAATATTTACAGTTGATGTGTCCTTCAGCTTCAGGCCAAAGAAATGACAATATGGTGAAAGGTGGATGTGTGGCTGTAGAAAAGTATTAGAGGTTTTTACATGCTAACATAGGTTATTATTTATTATCTTTCAGCCTCGATAAAATGTGAGAAATTATTTATGGAATATAAAGACATGTCCATCATTACAGACAAGTTCTTTCTTTTTCACCTTCAGACTGATTGTACTTGGGTTTGGTTGGACTTCATGGAAAATCTTGAGATTTCTGTAATGAGCCATTGCACTTTAAAGGAAGAGTAATTGTGCTTTTTCACCTTGGAGAAGCAAAGATATCAAGAATGTATTTAAGGTGTATTGTCATTAACATTTAGTTACATCCCAGGTTGTGAAGGAGTCAAAAAAAACACATGGGGTTGGCAACAAGAATTAAAGCAACACGTTACAGTCAAGTTTATCTATGGCCATTGTTATCTGTCCTCTAAAGAAGTCAGAATATGTACAACAACATGCAACATGTCAAAAGGATGACAATGTATCTGTGTAAATATGGGCTAATATTTTCTCTCCATTCATTGAGAGGTGTCTCAGGCATTCACTTGAGAGTGGTCTATCGGTTAATTCAGAGGATTTGCCATCAGGATTCCTGGGGTCTATTCCTGATTCTTACTACATGATTTTTAGGCAAATAATTTAACCTATCTGTGCCTCAGTTTACCCATCTGTAAAATGGGAATAATAATACTTACCTACCTCACAGGGGTGTTGTAAGACTTTCTGATTGCAAAGTGCTATAAGGGAATGAACCATACTATATAAGTATTATTATAATCATGCTCTCTTGCCCTTTTAACCCCATGTCTATGGTGTATAACATAGGGCTGTTCCTCTGGGCATTTTGTTGCCTTTAAATCTTGTATGTAATTAGATTCTAACTTAAGGGGACTACTCGTCGTTCCTTGAAGTAAAAACATTCTTTATTCCTTCCCCCCTCCCCACTCCTCACCTCCCCCAAAAACTCAGAATTGCTCAAGGCTTCTCAAATTAGAGAAACTTTATATTCCCTGTGTATTTATGCTGTAATGTTATTCTGACTGTACATATCACCCAGAAAGAGTATGCGATTTTTATATTTATATGCATATATATATATACACACACACACATACGTATATCTATACATATATATGTATCTTGTGAGTTTATAGAGTGGCTGACACTCGGAGGACACGACTTACTGATTAAAATGGTTTCTCCTCAATGGGATTTATTGATCATTAGCAACAAGCTGCTGCCTATAATGAAACTGTTTAATTAGAAAATAGAACATTCATTACTTGCTGAACAAGCATTTATTGGCTGACAAGTAGCAAAATTATTTTCCTTTCAAAGCTTTAGAATAAGAAAAAAAGAAGAGGGAAAAATGCTAAGGAAAAAGGAGCATCTCTCATGTGATTTCTTTTAATGTACTGTCTGAAACCCAAGGAAAACGCCAGCCTGCACTCAGAAGTGAGTTGTTGGTTATGCTGCTTTAACAATATTTTAATTATTTGCAACTTATATTAGAAAATATTCAACCGCTGTTCTTATTAAGAGTCAGGCCCAGTAATGAATGGAATGTAAAGAGACAATTAGCTGGTCACTGATTTTATTAGAGAAGAGCCCTTTCTTTGGTCATTTCACCTTTGAGTTGAACATTTGAGTGTCATTGCTGTGAGACCCTATAGTACTGATGCAATTACAAATGGTTCTTTTACCCAAAACCTCTATTAAAAAAAAAAGTAATGCAAAAAAAATCTGAAAGAGGGTCTTAACTCTAGATGTTTACAGTGAAACTTTCTAAAACTGAATTGTAAATTGCTTTCAAAAACCTTTGTAACTGGAAGGTCGGTTTTCTATTGGGTTTTCTATTGTCCTGTGGTGTGTTTCTTTAGGGATGAAGAGGGAATGGTATCTTTGTATGGTATGCAGAACTCCCCTCAAAAATGTCAAGTCACCTCACTTGTAGATCTTTGTTACTGGAGATGCTGATCTGAATCGAGCCATGATACAACCTCCCAGTGCAGTGATTTAGTTTAAGACACAAACTCAATAGTTGGCCCACACTGTCTATAAGCATGGTGAGTGCTACCATTTTTTTTTCTGTTGATTTGTTCAATAAAGGTTACCACATGAATCACTCAAGCTACAAAACGAGCAAGGAAAATATCAGCCAATATCATAGGACATACTAAGCTGTTTGTACCTGGAAAAATTCAAGTTTATTATGTTTCTTTATTAAATAAATAAGGATAACAAATATTTCCTCTGCTTTTTTTTTTTTTTTTTGTTATGTTGTCAACATTTATGTTATTATTCCTCTGACTCTTTTCTACATATTTGTTTGGGGAATGCATAATGACTTTTGCTAGGAGGCTTGTTGATGAAAACCCCTCCAGTTCACCTTACATTGGAAGGAAACCTACAGAGAATTAAAGGCTTCTTGAAATCAGTGGAGACTTTCTGGCTACATCAGATGAATTCAAAGCAGATTCAAAAGTCTCTCTTCAAACAGAATCATTTAGAGGTTGAACTCAACATTGCTATTTCAACCCATCCTGCCCAGTAGAATTAGCTGGAGGAGGAAAACTAGTTTGAACTGCAATGAAAAAATTCAGTCAGATCTTTGAATTAGTTTTAAAAAAATCAGTTTATAATTATGTTTTAAATTAACCTGGGGCAGTCTGACTTGTGGAGAAAAGGGTTTTTTTAATAAGCATTTGCTAAAATATGTCATGCAATAATTTGACTTCTGAGCCAACCTGTATGGAATGAATCTGTCTGAAATTCAGGAAGATATTTTTGGTTTGGAAGGAGCTGTTTGTTGAAATTAGAATTCTCCATGGAGACATGTCGGGTTAGTTAAGGAAATTCCTGGTTAGAATTTGTGGTCAAAATTCCCATGTAGAGGAAATCCAGTGTCATGATCCCTACTAGGAAGATTTTCTCATCTAGATTTTTACTGTAACTTCCTAACTTCTATAGATGTATTCCCATCACTGTGCTAGGGGCTGCTTTAGGTTACAGAACTCTCCTTATTTTCATGCAGATCTTGGGAAAGTTTCTGAAGGATTTCAGATTTTTTTTAATTTTCAGGATGAAATTTTTGAAAACCCAACATTTGCAAGTCGGGTTTCTTGTTTTCCAGCCCTAGCAAGGAACTTGGAGGACTGTCTCCTCTGAAAATGTGGACTTTTATACTTGTTTTTTTTAAACATGGAATTATTTGGGTTGGAATGAGCCTAAAAGATCACCTAGTTCCAAATCCCCCCTGCCATGGGCAGGGACACCTTCCACTGGACCAGGTTACCCCAAGCCTGGTGCAACCTGGTCTTGAACTCTTCCAGGATAGGGCAGCAGTAACTTCTCTGTAAAACCTGTTCCAAACCTGTTCCAGTGTCTCACCGCCTTCACAATGAATAATTTCTTCCTAATATCCAATTTAAATCTCTTGTAGCTACCCTCTTGCAGCTTAACTACATTAATAGGTAAAATAAAGTTGATTTCACAAAGCAGCAGATCTATTAAATCAAGCCTAGGTGCAATCCATGAGGTTGGAGTCAGGGCCTGCAATTTCTAGATTAATTTTGAGATTTTTTTTTTTCTTTAGTGGTTTCTGTTCCTTTTTACTTTTGGTGCAAATTTTCTTATTATATATCAAGATCCCTTTGGGAAAAAGTCAGCATCAAGAGAGAGAGCTAACAGCAGCACAGGAAACCCAGTAAGTTTTCTTAGGAAAAGTCACATATTAGTGATTTGCTTGAGATTGAAAGAGGCATTTTTAAAGTCAGAAAACATTGCTGTAGGAAGGGGAGAAATAGAGAATAAATGCTCTGCAGTGCAAAGCCTCCGCCGGGCTCTAAAGGACGCCCATGTAGGATGGCAGTGTTGTGTTTCTGGCTCCAGGAATGCACTTTCCTGCTGTGTGCCAGGGGTGTGGAGACTGGAGCAGAGCTGGGTTTAGAACTGAAAACAGCCAGGAGCAGGGCACAGGGAGAGAAAGCTCCGGGCGCCCGCGGAGCGGCCGCTCCTTCGCGTCACTTCTCCCTTCGAGCCGCGAAACACCGTCCAGGCTGGGTGAAGAACAAACATGGAAATCCTTCTGAGTGTTTACATATTGCAAAGAAATAGCAGCCGTGTCAAAGGGAAAGCATGTGAAAGCAAATAGTCCTGGGGGAATAGCTATTGGCAGCTAGCAAAAAAATGCTTCGCAGTCAAACGTCACCGATAACCCCGCAAGGGCTGGAGGTGTTGGGCTGCAGCACAGGCATGGGTTTGTCAGCACCTCCGCCTGAGCTATTTTAGCCAGCTGACAAACAGGGCTTTGAGCAGCTCCTGGCCCACGTGCCTTTGCCATGGCAAAGTTTCTGAGACTGCTGCTGCAGTTGTTTTTTCCCTGGAATTTCATTGCTTTGTGTTGGGTTGTCCCAGACGGGTCAGGGCATTAGAGGTGTTTTTTCCCTAGAAAATAACAGCAGTCCTAGAAACCTCTAAGCAGTGTTCAAACATCAGCAGAGTGGCTTAAATAATGAGATTTTAATTTGAAAGAATTGTCTCATTTTCTTCTTCTCATTATTATTATTGCTACTACCATTACTTTATTTTTAATAACCCCAAATTTAAGTTTATATGATCTGGTCATATTTTCAAGCTTTTTGGTTTTTATGTTAATCCAAAAAATGGGACTTCAAGAGGAAAAGAAACAAAGGACGCGGACAATTATGATAAAACCATGCATAGTTCTAAAAGGAGTTTAAAGGTGACTTGAATGATGTAGCTCAACTTTAGAACCTCTGTGGAATCTCAGTTTCTCTAAAGCTAAAGGGAGTTTAGCAATTCCCATAGGGAAACCAGGTTTTTAACACTTTTTTTTCATCTAGATAGATAGTCTCAGTTGCAGAAGTTTGTCTTAATTCTCTTTCAAAACTTGCAGACCCAGCAAAAATGGAATAAATTTCATTTTTAGCTCAGGGACAAGCTGTGTTCATTATAAGAATTGCTATGGAGGATACAAACCTGGAGTGACAGAGCTCAATGCAATATGGGACAGTTCAGCTCTTGGTGGCAGTCTTGGTGACATAGACTCATTGAATCTTGGAGGAGTTTGGGTTTGAAAGGAACTTTAAAAGCCATCCAATCCCACTGCCCTGCAGTGAGCAGGGACACCTTCCACCAGACCTGGTTGCCCAGAGCCCCTTTCAATCTGGCCTTGAGCATTTCAAGGATAGGGCAGCCACAGCTCCTCTTGTTCCAGTGCCTCAGCACCCTCACTGTAAAAAATTTATTCCCTATACTAGTCTGAATCTCCTATCTTTTAGTTTAGAACCATTGCTCCTTGTCCTGTCACAACAGAACTCCCCTAAAACATTTATCCCCATCTTCCTTACAGGTTCCCTTTAAGACATCAAAAAAGCCATCACTTGCAGCCACAGCCCTGCTAAACCTTAAATAGGAGAGGACATCACCTCCCCCTGTCCTTGCCTTACCCCACAGGCCAGACAAGGCAGAGAAAGAGCCAGAGGGAGCTTCAATCAAATTCCTTTCTCTTATTACAGGAGTGGGGACTGAAGGGGTGCTCTGGGGCTTGGCTGGGTCTGTTGGAGTCTGGATTTGCTGGAAAACCTTTGAGGAAGGTAGAAGAGAAGGTCCTCCTTGTGAGGAAGTGGGATGCTGTGGTTTGAGGTGGGTTGCTCTGGATGTTGCAGGAGGAGCTTTGTAGCTGTGCCAAGAGCTTCAGCAGCACTGTGCTGCACACGTGCAGGGTCTTCTCTACAGCCTGTGGTTGCAGTGGGGTAAAGATAAATGAAATGGGGAAAAGAGAGTTGAAATGGGGTAAAGGTAATTTAAATGGGGTAAAGAGAGCTGTTTCTTCTGTGCAGTAGGAGAGGGAGCTTCTTACCCTGGCAGGGAAGGTACCAGTCCTCAAAGGAGAGCAGGTGCCTCTCAGCACCTGCCTGGCTACTGCTATAACAATAATAGTCACAGGGTCCATACACCTCTGCCTGTGTCTCTCCCTTGGCCTGTTTCAGTCTGGTGTGGTTGAGGGATGGAAGTCTCAGAGATAAATGAATTCCTATGAGTTTTTCAAAAATAATCAACTGAGGTGGATGTGAAAATCTGGCAAACAAGAAAGGTTATAAAACAGGTCAAGTCCTAAGGAAAGATAAAACATTTTCACACAGAGGCACAGGTAGGCCATTTATATGCCTCACACAGGCAGGTCATATAAATGCCTCATATTGTAGGGGGAACAATTAACTTGCATTTGCTTTGCCACTAAGAACCAGCAATTCCACGGCACAAAACACAAAAAACCAGATGGTTTTAGTTCTGGTGCCCTGAGCTTTGTTTGGATTGCCTCCATTATCCAATGGGAAGGTACTTGGGATGGAAGGTATTTTACTTTTTGTTTTCCAGGAGGAGCTGGGAGGACAGCTATGCACCTTAGAGGTAAGATCCTCCCTGTACCTCTCTCCACAGCTGTACAGGTGTGAAGTGCTTCTCAGAAAAAGTTGGACAAAAAAATGGAAAAAGCAAGGTGGTCTTGTGCAAGGTTCCCAGACAAAGGAAGGAAATGATGAATCTGACTCCATGTTCTTAGAAGGCTAATTTATGATTTTATGATCTATATTATATTAAAGAATACTAAGGAATACAGAAAGGAAACAGAAAGAAGGCTACAAAGATTCTTATGGAAAACTCGTGCCTTTCTCCAGAGCCTTGACACAGCTTGGCCATAATTGACCAATAAGTAAAAACAATTCACATGAAACCAATGAAACAATCACCTGTTGGCAAACAATCTCCAAACACATTCCAAAGCAGCAAAACACAGGAGAAGCAAATGAGATAAGAAATTGTTTTCCTTTTTCTCTGAGGCTGCTCAGCTTTCCAGGAGAAAATCCTGGCGGAGGGACTTTTCAGAAAATATGACAGTGACAAGGTGGGGACTAGAAACATGCAAGTACCTTGATTTGCTTCAGTGGGAGCAGCTGCTGAATAGTGTGGTGGGCAGGTGAAGGGGGTAAGCTCCGTGCTGATGACACTGGCATAAATCTCTCCCAGCTGGTGACAGTCACCTGGGTAGCATCAGCAGTGATGCAGCTTGTGAGCAGTGGCACGGCAGACACCTCTGTGTGTGCACAGCACTGATAACTGCTTATCTGCAGGCCTGCTGCTCCAGGGATCATTTATCTCCACAGAAATGCTGCAGGGCTGAGCTGGGCAAGCTCTGCAGCCCCAGGGTTTCGCTGCACTCTCCTCTGCAGGCAGTGAGAAGGTGCAGAGGGCAGCAGTCTCCGTGTGCTCCTGTCAGTGGGGCTCCAGTGGTTGGATTCACCTCCCAGAAAGTTCATCACAAAGCACTGTGATACAGTAAGTCAATAGAAAATAGAAAATACATCCATTGGAAATAAGATTTCGTTATTTGGTTTTTTTGAACTCATGGCTGTGTTGGGAACTTGGACTCAAGTCCTCTTTCTCCTCTCTGTCAGAGGAAAGCCCCTCTGGAGCCCTGTAATGTTCAACCCCAGTGATGCTACTCCTATGAGCAATTCTTAGCCAAGCTGTTTCTCTCCTTTCCTTACAGGAGGGCACACTGCAGAGCTGGATCTTAGTATAGGATACAAAAAACCCAAATAAACAAACAAAAAAAACCCCCAAAACACAACTAAGATGCCCTGGTTTAAGGCCAAAGATTTTTGCCAGTCAAGCCATGGTGAAATTTTTTTTGTCAAGAGTGGCTGCCTGGGAATAAATCAGCTCCTTGCAATGGCATTTGCAGTAAAGCTGGGCTGAGTGAAGTATCCTACTGTCTATTGAGAAAACAGCACAGGCCAGAAAGCACCTAACTTCTCACTCACAGAGGCTTTCTAGGCTTCGGGGAGGATATCTTCCCTTCCAGAAAGGGAAATGCTCAGCTGAAATCATGCTTCTGGCCCTATTCTGAACCTAACATTGGACTGCCTTAGTGCAGCCAAAGATACCTTGTCCCCCTTGAGGTCAGGGGTGCACAGGTCAGGTGTGACCACCCAGGATAAAGCCCCAGTTTTTCACCCCACTCTTGTCCTAACCTATTGCATAAGAAAATCTTACCTTTCACATATGGTATGCATATAGCAGGTGCCTTACACCCACAAAGGCTGCAAAGCTCACTTTTGAGTAGGATCTTGAGGATTTAACAGCTCCAGGAGCCAGAGTGTGAGCCTGCTACCCAGCAGCTGTGATCCCCTCTCACCTCAGCCTCCCTGGGAAGGATGGGAAGATCAGGCTGAAGATTAGTCAGCCTTCACATTCTTGGAGTGTTTGGCATAGAAACACTCCTGGACACTGACAGGGGGAAGGTGGAGAACTACCCAGGCCCCAGAAGGTGGTAGCCATGGCCCCAGTCCAAATCTAACAGGGCTGGTAAGGCTGTTGCTTGATAAGGATGCACAGACACAGGGAGGGATGGCTTGCTGCTTCACCCCTCTCAAGTCAGTTCAGTGTTGCCTCTTTTATTGAGAAGGGTGGACAAAGCACACTCCTTTGTGCTCATGCTGGACTCCCCTCCTTAGTTCCCTCTGAAAGGAATTTAGTTCAGAACTGGTGGGGGGGTGGGGGGATTTTCTGTAAAATTATATTGTCACCTCCATGGAGGCAAGCAGGACATGTCATCCTCAGCATTCTGTCCTGAAGTAAACTCCAAATAGAGTTAAAAGAACCTTCCCAGAGTAAAGAATGAGACGAAACATGACCCTGTAGCAATCTTTTTATCTGATGATGTTTGCAATTATCAATCTGAGCTTTTTTTAATCCTCTCCATTCTTGGTGTAGGCAGTTGATGCTTGCAAGTATCACAGTTCTAGTCTCAGAGCTGTGTCCAAATCCCTGAAGCCTGAAGCTTAAGGTCCTTACCCAGCTCTAATTTGAGAGCTTTGACTCTCACACCAGCTGACTGTGTGGATTAAATGCATGTAAATACCTTCATAGTGACTGGCACAACATACTTGTGATGCTATCCTAAATTGGGATGCTCTCCCTCCAGGGGTGTCAGCTTGATGTTATCACCTACTCAGCAAATAAATCCCTTTATTGAAGGAGGGAGAATTCCTGCTCTCCATCAGGCCCATGAACAGCTTCTTTACCCTGTAAGTCTGTTTTCTCCCCTGTCTTGGCATCACCAAAGCTGGTTTTCCTAATGCTGTGAAGATGCTGTTATTAATGCTTTGATATCATCTCTACTTCACCTCAGCTTGCTGTGACTCTCCCATGTTTGCACCTTGGTGCTCTGTCTCATTGGTCTATGAAAGATCCAGGGTGAGAGTTTCCACTCCAAACACTCATCTCCCTCCCAGGCTAATGGGGTCAGACAGGTCTGTCTCCAAGGCTCAGATTTCCTTAAGGGCACCATGTCACTGACAAAAGCAAAGAGAAGGTGGTCCCTTCAATGTGAATAAAATATTCCCTGGCTTACAGCTCTGTCTGAAAACCTGGGCACAAGGCACACCTCACATCCAGCATGAGACATGCTGCATTCCCTCCCACCTCCAAACTGCTTGAGATGCCCTATGCTGGCTCCAAACACCAGTTTTCTGCTAATTTTCCTCTTTGTAAGGATATACATTAACTTCCAACTATTGACTTTGGGGTTTTTTTACCTTGTCTTTAGCTTTTAGGTGAGCCAAATAAAAGCCTGCCCTCTGTTAAGGCAGTCATTACTAGTTTTGGGGCAGTGAGACAGTCAGGCTTGTTAATCTGCATGGACCACATCTTGGGCTGTGTTTCCAGCTCATATAAGTTACTTATATGAATAAATACCAAAATCAATCACAGGTTGATTATTGTATTTGGGTTACCCCCAGAGTAGGAAGGCAGGAATGATGGATCTGACTCCATGTTCTCATAAGGCTAATTTATTACTTTATAATACTATATTTTATTAAAGAATACTATACTAAACTATACTAAAGAATACAGAAAGGATACTTACAGAAGGCTAAAAGATGTTAATGAAAACTCCTGACTCTTTCCAGAGTCCTGACACAGCTTGGCCCTGATTGGGCAAAGAGTCAAAACAACTCCCAGCAGAATGCAATGGAACAATCACCTGTGGGTAAACAATCTCCAAACACATTCCACAGAGCACAGCACAGGAGAAGCAAATGAGATAAGAATTGTTTTCCTTTTCTCTGAGGCTCCTCAGCTTCCCAGGAGAAAAATCCTGGGTGAAGGGATTTTTCCAGAGAATGTGAATGCCACAGTTGATTTTCTTGCCCAGAGGCTTAATAGGATGGCAGGACTAAACTCAGTCCTTCTGAGTGGAGTCTCACCTTCCAACCTGCTTAGCTGAAGCAGTCCTTAGTCAGTCTGAACCCTGAAAATCATGTCTGGGAGACTGATCTAAATCAGAGCTGTCCCAGGGATCTTTCCCTGTTCACCTGCCAGTGCATGCTGCTAGACCAGTGCCTCCCAAAACCTCCAAACCTTCCTGGAGGGGAAATGGCTGCTGGAAACAGCAATGTTGGTAGAACAGGAGATGGGAGACAATCAGAAACTGGGAAGGGTATGAGGGTGCAGAGGGATGAAATATGGGTGGCATGGGATGACCTGGGGACAGCACCAAGCTGTTAGCACGACCAGGAAGCACACAGAGAGCAAGTGCTGCAGTGCTCAGAGCAACTTTGTAGTCTGGATGGTGGTGTGGCAGCACTGAAATCTGTGTCTGGCTGTGTCTTGTTCAGTGGCATAGGAATAATCACTTTGACAAAGGGCTCTTCCAGCCAGGGAGAAGCCTGGGAAGTTCCCTAGGACAGGCTGCTTCTCCGTCTGTTCAGTCCCAGTGAGAAACCTGGCTGGCTTCTCAAGCCACCAAAAAGTGTGATAGATGCTGGTTTGAGAGTTCAGTTTGGTAGGCTCCTAGAAACTGGGGGCTTTGGGGAAAGGATGTCTGCTGCTTTTTTTCCCCCCTAAATCTAACCAATTTCATAATATTTTAAAAATAAAACCAGAAAAGCAGAGCTCTGCATTCATGTGTGTGCATACATGGGAATATGTGGTTTCAGGAGGAATTGCTGAAAGCAAGTCACCTGGAGAGGACTCCTCATCTCCATCCAGGGCTTTTGAGGACATTTTGCTGGGCCAAAACCTGTTCTGCATTTTCTGAGGATGGAAAAGGCAGGCTATTTCATACTCTAAAAATGAGCACAACGTTAATGAAACCAAAGCCACAGGAGAGCTCAATTACACTTGCATTACAAAGTAACCACAAAATCTAATGGTGGTGGGGTTCAAAAATCTGCTGGCTTGCAGGGAGATGACCACAGAGAATGCAAAGCACGAGCTGGCTACTGCTGTCACCACTCCTGGGGAGAAAACCTGCTGGCCAGACAATGAACCAAGATGTGAGTGTAGTTTGGTGTTGCTGTTAATTCCTGCTTGTTAAATCTCTTTACTTTATGTTTATCAGTGATATTCCTTGTGCTAGAGACAGCTCACTTTGCTGTGTGACAGCAACATCACCCCAGGACCCGAGGCCAGAGTGTGACAAATGCACCTGACTCAGCAGTAAATCCACTCTCCTGCTCTCTCCATGAGTGCTGCTGGGCCACAAAGGGTGCTCTGGGCAGCTCTCCCAACAGCAGCTGTCCCTCTGTGCAGAGCAAAAAGGCATCTAAGAAATCTTGGTATGTCTCCTGCCACGCTCAGCAGGAAGGCTCAAACTGCACTGCAGGCTAAAAGTGATCTTGCAGCAGAGCCAAGAGGTTCAACACCCAGCCGTCCTTGTCACAGCACATTAAAAGCTGCTGATCACTCAGCTGTGAGCAAGCAGAGGATTTTATGTAGAGCAAATGTAGTTTCTGCCACAGAGAAGCAGTGGGCAAGTTCCAGGAGAGAGCTTTCTGCTGACACTTGGAATCTCTATAAAGTTTGCATGCTCAGACCTCTGAGAGGGGAAAACAAGTGGAGGATTCCCCTTTTGCTCTCAAGATGCTTTCTGAAGAGCAGAGGTAGTGGATGTCCTCCAGCCATGGGGAAGACTCAGGCTGTCCTGTTGCCCATGGCTGTGTTTGAAGCTCAGAGGGCCATGGGTGCCTCATGGGAGTATCAGCCATGCCAAGGTACTCTCCAGAAACACCACAGCTCCTCACCCCTTTCCCTCCCCCAGGCATGGAGGTCTGCAGCTCCTCACTGGTTAATTCTTGGCCAGGATTTTTCCTAACTTTCAGTGAGAGTAGTGCAGCCAACAGATGGTTTACTTTCAATAGCTGAACAAAGTCCCAAATTCAGAGCGTTTGGGCAACTTTATGTTAAACATTTTGACTGAACCAAAACTATGTTTATATTCATTAAGGGCAGTTTTGGCTGAAGACACTACATTGAAATATTGTGCTCAAGCATTTGGACTCCTCAGTTTTCTCTCTGAATGTGCTGCTGCTTTATCTGCCTTTTGTTTCATTAAGATTCAGGCTGCAATTTCAAGCTTTGGTCAACCTTGAGCACCCAGCTCACACCAGATGTCTCTGGCACTGCTGGCAGAATTTAATTCCTCTCTAGTAGCTGTACCATGTCCTGGAGGTGGGAGTCCCCATTTCCCACTGGGGTTTTTGCAGCACCTGGAAGTGCCTCTCCATGGTTAATGCAGCAGTGAGCAGAGCTGGGAGCTGCTGCAGCACAGCACTGTGACTGCAGAGGCAGGAAAGCTGCCCCAGCTCTGCCCAGATCCAGCCTGCTTCCCTAAAAATCCATGTCAAGCCCAACCCTGGCCTTGAGCAAAACCAGCCTTTGTCTCAGGTGGCTGATGCTGCAAAGAACCAAGGTCACCTAATATCTCTTCAAGGTATATATCCTTAATATGCTATTGGCAACTGAACAATGTCCAGCCTCATGCATATTTGAAAACGGGGTTGAGAAGTATCCTGCTGTGCATCAGCAACTAAAAGCTGTTACCTGAAGCCTGCTTGACCTGCTGTAACATTTTTCTGGCTCCTCTGTCATGTTAGCTTTGCCCAGAACAGCCCAAGAAAATGACCACTGTCCTAGAGGATTTTGGTGGCAGTGGTGATGTCAATAATCTCTGTAATAACTTGCACAGTGTCCTTTCAGCCACACAGTGAAATATTGCCTCTCTGGGTACTGCTGGGCCTGTGGGACTCAGCCTGTGGAGTCATGATGACTTGCAATCCCATCTTTTGTTGCTTTCCCACAGGAGCTGGGCTGAACACACATGGCATGGACTGCCCTGTGCCAGCAATGCCATGGCACCATGGAGCTGCCACTCTTCTGCTACAATCAGGCTCATTGAAAGGTCACTGTTCTTCCTCCTGTGGTTCAGTATCTCGAATATCCTTGATTAGGTGACTACTTGTAGGAATCCAGGACGTCCCTCTGGCTGCCCTGGATGGGTCCAGCCTCTCCTAGGGGGCTCAGAGACCTTGGCACAGAGCCCAAGACCCCTGTGCCTTTGATTTTGACCTATGGAAAAAATTACCAACTTTATATGAGGAATTACAAGCCACGAGAGTTTAAGCAGAATGATAGTTTGTCACAGGGTAAAAAGTAGAATTTTGAGGTTTTTAGAATGGGGGCTCAGGGTCCCAAGATGGAGGAATCTGGGTGTGCCCTATCCTTCTTTTTTCTTTCTAGCCTCCATCTTCTGGGTGATGGTGGCACTTTTGGATTGGTTTAGGGTAGGAGCACACTGTGTAACATAGGTGATAGATGTTGGGAAGTTATGGTAAATAATGTACACGTAGTTTTTAGAATAAAAACACAACACCGCCCTGAGGTGGGCAGTGTGCCTCAACCCGACCTGCCAGACAGACCTCGGCAGGCCAGGGAAAGAATGTAATAGATAACAACAAATAAACAACCCTGAGAACCAGAACAGAAGAATCCTGACTCCTTCTTTGGTTGCCAGGCTGGGAAAAAGAGACTCTCAAACACATCTTGGAGGCATCCTGACCACAGAGACCCCTGAGAACTACTGAACCATTTGTGGTGGGATTCAGCTGGCAGCTGCTCTTAAACAGCAAATACATGATCACCTGCTCTTGCACTCTGCATGAAGGAACAAACCCCGTGTGACCATCCAGCTCCACACTTGCATCTCTCACTTTAAGGACACAAACCCCTAAGGACAGCCTGCCCATGTGTCTCTGGTGGGTTAGAAAATATTTACATTGCGACAGCCATCGCTGAAGTGTGGTCACTTCTGGGAAGCAAAGCAGCTGCTGTTTACCAGGAGAAGGGAGGCTTTGTGGTTTGGACAGTGGCTGGAGCCCAAGATTTTATTCTGGTGACGCCCCTGCTAGGAGCTGCAGCACTGTGTAGACATGCCTTTGGAAATGGGTATTGCACAGCTCAGGTACTGATGGCAGTGTGACCACAGGCATGAGGCAGAGCCCTCTGAGCACTGATTCATCTGCTGCCTTGGGGACATGTTTCAGCCCATGCTGACCCCCATGCTGCTCTAACCTGATTGCTGGAAGTCAACAGGTTTAAAATGAGCTCAGGTATTGCTTGTACCCAGCCCCAAATGCAACCAAAGGGTGACAATGCAGAATAGACCCTTGAGGAACCTGTCAGTATCCTCTGCCCTTTGTGATGTGGGTGAATGGATGGAGTGTGTGTACATAGATGAGGTGGAAGGGCAAAAAAAGGAATAATTACAGTGTTAATTAGAAGGTGACACAGGTTTGCAGCCCAGCAAGATCCAATCCTCCCTTGGTTGATGCTTCATCCGACCTGTCACTGTTCAGGACTGTGAGAGGAGAGGTTGTTACTCAGATGAGACTGGAATGTAGAAAGAATGTCCTGGGTAGACCTTCCCAAGGGACATTATAAGGCAAATGTTTCCCAGAGAACTTTACCTCTGGAAGTGTTCAAGGTGGTTTAGGTGGGGCTTTGATCAGCCTGGTAGAGTGGAGGGTTCTCTGCCCATGGCAGGGGAGTAGGAGTGAGATGGTCTTTAGGGTCCCTTCCAACCTGAAGGACTCTGTGTATCTATGATTCTATGAAGTCTAAGGCACTTGAACAGCTTTCAGATCTCCTTTTAGCTCCTCTCTCAGAAATGCCCCTTCTCAGCGTGGGTTTAAGAAATGAATGAGGTAAATTGGGAATTCTCCCACAGCTCCACACAGAGAGATGGGATGTCCCAGGAGTAAGCCATGAGAATGCAGCTCCCCCTGTCATCTCCCTGCCTGTCCCAAGTGCAGGTAGAAATAGCAAAAGGCTGGTTTTGCCAGATATCAGGAAAAAAAAGAAGGTGTGAAGCTGGAAATGGCCAAATGGGGATGAGTAGGAGGTGGTCTGATGATTATTTTACTTAATGAGGAAAGGGATCCAGTTGGATCCTATCCCTAGTGTGGCTTAGCCTTTTCTGTAAAGGTAGCATAAGGTTACCACTGGTGGCACATAAACCAGACAAACACCAGTGTTAGTAGAAATGTTTGTTCATTTAGTCTTACACCTGGATGAATTTAATTTAGCAACCAAACTGGATAGGTTTTTGTTAATGGGATCCAGATGTGAAGCAACCTTTAAGCACTAACAAGGAGAGGTTTGAATCTGCTGGGTACAGCTCTTCCTCATCCATCACTTTAATGTGATGTAGCAGCCCAGGATTTTAGAGGGATGTGCTGGGAGTCAGCAGACAGCAATGGCTGTGTCTGTCAAACTGCAGGACGCTGTGGAGGATGTGTTTGCAGCCCCCTGGGGATGGCAGGGACTGGCATTGGTCAGTCAGACATAGAAAGGCTCTCGAGGGTGGGGACGGGGAGCTGCGCTGTTGTGGGCAGCAGCTGGAGATTCTCCTGCTTCCCTCCTGTCCACCTGCCTGAAAAAAGCTCACCCAGAGATGGCTCATGAGATTTCCTGGATGGGAGTCGGAGCAGGTTGGGGTTGTTAAGGTAGCCTTTTGATAGTGAGGTGTGGGAGCCTCTCTCAGTGCTGTCCCCAGCACAATGATAAGGGCCCGCTGTCCCATCCCCGCAGTGGCATCCTGCTGCACATGCCACAGCACTGAGTCACAGCCCTGGAAAAGGTGATGAGACACTCCACAGGCCAAACATGTGGTGAATCACAGCAGGGCATGAAGAAATGCTCAGTCAGACACAGCCACAGGAACACCTCAACCACGCCGGGGGATCATCTTCCCCAAATGAGACTCCCGTGTCTGACAACTCGCAGTGCTCCTCCAGCCACATGTGGGTTTAGCAAGATTTGCTGAATTTGCTGGGGTGTTTTTTTTTGTTGTTGTTGTTGTTGTTGTTGTTGTTGTTTTCAAGGCTATTTGGTCCTGCCACAGCCTCCAGTCCCTGTGTCCATCCCAGCTGCACGGGATGGCAGGGAAGGGACACCCGGAGCTGCCTCGCTGCAATCCCCGCCCGACAGAGGCGGCTGCATTTGTCAGAAAGCTCCCATTAGTCCTGCATGCCAGCTGTAATCTCCCAGCCTGAACACAGCAGCATCTGCTCCAGAGCCAGTATTATATAACCACAACTGGCCTGTCCAGGGCATGTTAAAGCCACGGGCAAGAGGGAGCCACTGGCTCCACCGCAGAGCTTGTCTTTAGTAAGAGCATTTCTGTGACGCTACAAACTCACACTGGTGGTTTTTTATCCTGGTGGAATTTGGGGGCTGTGTCTCTTGCAAGTATTATAAATCTTAAATTCCCAGTCCTGGGCTACAAGAAATTAAGAAGAGTTTTTAAAAAAACACTTAGAAACAGTGGCAGTGAGAACACACACGAGGGAAACTCCGCTGCGTCAGATTTGTTGAGAAGCTAAAAATATGTCTCTTTTTAGAGAGAGGGGAAAGTGACTGGCAAATAGAATTAATCTGAGACACTCTGAGGCAGATAGAGGGATTATGCAGCAGCTCATTTAGGACTGCAGCATTCATTTTCAGGCACTCCTTTACAAAATGCTCAGTGACTCCTGTGCACCCAAAAGAAGGTCTCTGAAAGCAGTGTGAAGAGCCCAGGGAGGATCTCCAGCCCCATTATGCACAACTGCAAATCTCTGAGTAGAACATCATTAACTGTACTCAAGTGACAGCCAAGATTAACTTGGCTGAAAGCAAACATAACATAGAAACATGCAAGACTAAATTCAAGGATGCCTCAGAAACTGTGGGGATAATCCATCACAACAACAGCTTCAGGCATGAGAAGCCAAAAGGTCCAGATGGACTTTTCTGCTGTCCTGTGGAGCTGATGCACTGGTTTTAAATGTTCTCTGTGTGCCTGTGCACAGCACACGTGCACAGATATGCACACAACCTCTCCTTTCCTCCATGGGGTGGTGGAAAACCCTCTCAATGTGTAACCATGGTCAACCACTCAGCCTTACCCACCTCCTGCTCCTGCACCCAGGGCTGCCACGTGACTTTGTGAAGGAGTGTGACCAAAATCTCAGCATTTCACACCCCATCTCTCTCCAGGATGCTTCAAGCCTGAGACTGCAAAGAAAGGTGGTTTTACACAGCCTACCATCACAGGAAGGGGGAGTGCACAGGAGGAAAGGCCAATCTGCCTGAAAACACTCAGGTCACTGCTCAGGAAAAAGGACCCAGGGGAGAAGAGCATCTTTGGCTTCCAGCTGCCACGTTGGCTCTTGGAGGGCACCAGCAGCACCCTCTGGTGACCTGAGCTGTCCCAGACAGCAGAAGCTACTGAGGAGAAGAGGTAGGACTCTGCAGGGCTTTTGCCATTATTATTCCAATTTTGCTATTGGAATAAATCATTTGAAACTCTGACAGTCTGCTGGGGGAGTTTGAGGTCATAGAAAAGTGATAGGGTAGGAGAAGAAAGAGCTGCATGCTGAGGCTCGCAGGAGATGGGTGAAGGTTACCTTTGTGTAGTCATCCTGTACCAAGGCTGCCCTAGAATGCAGAGGTAGCTGCTTAAGCAGGTCACTGTGATGTGGGCAGGAGAACTGTTAGTAGCTGCTGCCTGCCCCAGTTTCTGCTTGCAAAGAGCTGGTAAGAGGTTTTCAATGCTAGAGCCTCTTGGAGGGACAAATCTGTTTTTGCCTTAGAGGTTCCTCAAGCATGAGGCAATGTCCTACCATGAGCAACACCTCAACACCTGCTAAAGGCATGAGCATCACCCAGAAATTTAGTTCGTCTAGTCTCTCCTGCCCAAATATCCTTTTCTGCTGAAAAGGATATTTGAGAAGCTGGTTTTTTGTTAATGCTTCTTGTAACCTTTCAGGCAGCACAGTGCAATATGCCTGGCATGGGAAAACACTGACAGCAGTGAGCTGAGGCTCTCCCCAGCTCCTGCACAGACATTAGGACTCCTGTGCTGCCCAGGGACTATCAGATCAAATTCACAGTCCTTAGTCCCAACCTTGCAAAGCATGTAAAGAATGGACCAAAAAATTGCCTGTGGCAAAAGTAAAATTGGTGGTTTATAACTTTGATCACTGCTGGGTAACTCAATAAAGTGCCATGAAATCATAAAGCCATTCAGGACCTTGGGAGGTCCAATGCCCTGCTCAAGCAAGGTTCACCCCAAGCATTTGATGTTAAATCAGGTGGGTCAGAGTCCTATCTAGTCAGTTTCAAACTTCAGCAAGGACAGGGATGGCACAGGCTCCCTGGGACCCTGTTCCAGGCTGCATCACTCTTCTGGGGATTTTTTTCTCTTTTTATATTGTAATTTTGCCACAAATTGGGTCATTGCCCCTTCATGTTTTGCTGTGATCCTTGGGAAAAAATATGGCCCTATATTCTCATTAATCCCACAACAGGCAGGTGAAAACAGCAGTGTGGTGTTATCAGATGCTCAGGACTGCTGGTTTTGACTGACAGACCTGAGGTGGGTTTAGCTGACCATGGGCAATGGCACAGTGCAGTTTGCTGAAAAGGTCTTGGCAAGATTAAGCTTAAGAAGATGGTGATGTTGGTTCTGTACTCTGAAAAATTCCCTTTCTTTAGCCTAGCTCAGCTTGTTTAATTTGGAAAAGGGAGAAACAGGAGTGAATTTTACTCTTCCCTGCTTGCATTCAAAGCAGGATGTCTACCCTTTGGGTTTTTATATCACTGGCTCTTAGATATGTTGAATGTAATGGATCTTAGGCATAAAAGCACTGTCTGTTATCTTCTCTAATTGATTCATTTTATTGTCCCTCGATTTTTTTGCTGAGTCTCTCCTTAAAAGGACGACAAAGCTCCATTTGTTTTCCACCATCTTGTAGGCCTGGAGTAAGCAGAAAATACTGAAAATAGCTTGTACATATATGTTTGCATGCACAGGTAGGAAAAAAATGCTCTTCCTTGTGCTCATGTCCAAAAGCAAACCCAGACTGTGATGCAGGAAAGCTTGAATGGCTCAACTGGGTTGGCCAACATTTGGTGGAACTCATTCTTTTCCTAATGTCCATTAGAACTCCTCTACCCAAGGCATGTGAAGTCAGGCTGAGGACCAGGCCACTCTAGAAAATGCACCAGCTGGTCACCCTGAGATGAGAAAAGTGACTTTGCAGTTCAAATAATGCTTCATCCATTTTTATATCATCATTACCTAACCACAGAATCATTTGTGTTGGATCTGTGAGAACACAGACTCCAGTCATTAACCCAACACTGCCAAGTCCATCACTGACCCACATCCCTCAGGACCACATCTATAGAGCTTTGAAATTCCTCCAGAGATGGTGACTCCACCACTCCACTGGGAAGCGTTTTCCAGTGCTTGACAACATTTTCAAGAAGAAATTTTTTCTATATCCAATTCAAACCTCCCCTGGTACAACATTATACTTTTTCTTCTTGCCCTATCCCTTTTTACCTGGAAAAAGAGACTAACCCCCACCTGGCTACCACCTCATTTCAGGGAGTTGTAGGGAGTAAGAAAGTCTCCCATAACCACATCAGCAGTTCTTGACACACTTGTGAGTGAGGCTGAGCTCTGGGTATGCTCTTCCTAAGGAAGATTTACAGGAGGGATCATTCAGGGGTTGTGGCCAGGGTGGTGAGAATTTCAGGGAGAGTGGGACTGACCAAAAGTGGGTGTTTTTCTCTCCAAGTTTGGCTGTCTGTGGAAGAAAAGTCATTTGTTCCAATTATTAAGGAGATGAAAAACTCAAATCAACCTTTCAAGTGTGAATTACCTTCCATCTGCAGAGAGGTGTAGTCTGCTGCCAGGTCACCTCCCTCTGGTGGGTGAAACTGTGGGGGAGGTCTGCGTGAGTCACTGCTGGACCAGCATCCCACTGACTGAAGTACTTCAGCAGAAAAGCTTCCCAGAAAAATGCAGGCTCTCTGGATGGGTATCCTGCTCTCTCCATGTGGGGAATCCTCAAAAAAGTGTTTTGAAGGGAGAAATTTTTAAAACAAAATGGGGAAATTTTGGGAAAAGACCAAGATTGTGATGTGGACATTGCTTTCACATTGCTCTCCTCATTCACAAAAGGTGAAGTTAAAACCTGCTTTAAAGTTCTAACTTTGGAAGTAGGACTAATTGGGACTGAAAATTGTATTTAATTTTAACCCTAACCCTTTAATTCAGAGGCTGAAAAATCCTGTTGGAAGTCCCTAAAATAGCAAATTTTCTCTTCCAAATTCTCCATTTGGGTTTTCATGCGAGTTGAGAAGACTTTTGTTTCCATGCAGGTGGAATACTCCAAGTATAGATGAGTGTCACAGAGGTACATAATCTCTGCCCCAGGATGAATGTAGAAAGCTGAACTCACAGTGCTTAGGTCAGCAGCCTACTTCTGCAGCTGGGGATGGAGGATGTTTTTATTTTGAGCGTGCCATTATTATTTTTAGTTCCCACTGCCTTACTACCTTCCTCACCAGCTTAATCTGATTTCCAAGTGTCTTTACAGATGGGGTGATACACACAGTCCCAGAAGTGAGCAAGAGCCAGCTTTACACTGTTTTATTTATCAGCCTCTCCTGACTGCTGAGCTGGATCTTTGGGTGTCTGCAATCTTTGCTTGGCCTGCAAGATGGAGCCACCCACATCTCTGCTGGTACAAAGCTGCTCCCTCCTCCATGGAATATCTCATTCCTGACTGGACCTATCAGGGATGTGGCTGGCCCAGCTGCCAGCACGAGGCTCTCAGAAGGAGTCAGAACTCCTGGTCAGCTCCATCAGGATGCTGCAGAGCCTGGCAGGTGTTCTCTGTTGGTAGTGCAAGGCAGGGTGATCTTAACACTTGTGACCCAGAGCCTGTCTCAGTGAAAGCAGTTTTCTTCTGGGTATGAAGCAAGAAGAAAAGAAAGGAAAATATTTCCCAGCAGGTTTGAAGGAAGAGGGAAAAATAAAGCCCTGCAAGAGTGCAGGGCCTGAGGTTGGCTTCCTGTCCAGAGCCGAGTGATTTCCTATTTAAAAGCTGATTAATCCAAATGCTTTTCAATTTAGAAGGCAGAGATCAATCAATAATTATCCCATTTAATCCCAACATAAATCCTTTAATTTTTTTTTAATTAAAAGCAGCCAAGCACCACTGGCTGGGATACACCAAATTGCATTAAAACCCTGGAGTGTCAGGGGAGGGGCACAGGCAGAAAATTGTGCATGTGATTTTCTTCTTTCACTGCTGGGTTTAATGGCCATTCTCTCTGCCTCCTGGTAGAAGATGATGAGCTTGGGATGTATCTGGCAATGAGGAGGCAAATTAGACATTTCTTCCAAGCAGTCAATGACTCACAAATCAGAGAAGTGTCCTCTTTCTGGAAGGAAAACCAGGAAGGGGAAAATTCATCGACATCTCCTTTCCTGCAACAGTGTCCTCCAATAGAGATGAAGGACTTCAGCCATCCAGGATCCATGAGATTCAAATTTCCCAGCTCCATTTGAGCAAGATTCAGGGATCTCCTAAACCTGCCTCTTGGTCTGAGAATTTCAAGGGAACCTAATACTAAAGTACATCCTATTTATTACCTGCCTGCCTACAGCAGAGGCCTCTTTCCTTAGCAATTATCACAGTGTAATTGTGGGTCTAATCAATTGTTCCACCTAAACAAGGGCTGTATCTCAGCTGTCAGGAAACTGCACAGGCACCATGCCAGTAAAGGCTGCAGGACAGTCACAGGATGTACAGCAAATGCCTCTGTTTGCAGCCTTAATTTGGTGCCAATTCTCAGATACAACCAAGTTTTACCTCTGCTGGTCTAAGTAATTAAGCTGAAGTCACACCTTTCTTCTTTGATGCCAAGGAAATCTTCATTATATTTTTTATCTAGGCATGCTCCTGCTACAGCTTCAATGATAAAATTTAATTAAAAGCCTCTCTAATTAAATCAAGCTGGGCTGTGTGGCTGTACATGTATTCCCTGCTCCTTACCTGCTGCAATGAGTCACGTGGGGGACACACCTATTGAAAGGGTCAGAGGTTGGGGGATCCTTTCTACAAACAAAAGTTTGTGTATAATCTTCCTCCTGTTCCTCCAGCTTGATGTGAACCAAACCAGGGTTTTAAAAAATATATAGGAATAGGCTGAAAATGGTAGTGCTGCCTTTTACACAGCAGGATGGCAAGGTATCCCCAAGGCACCGTGCTGGAGGGGAAGATCTTCCCATTTGTTTCTTTGCAGAAGAAGCCTGGAAGGAACAGCAAACCCTCTGTGACTGACTGCAAGCCAGAAATGAAGAGTGAGATCATAAAAGCAAACAGACTCAAACCCATGAAACATTCCCCCTGGCTTGTAGAGTAACTTTCAATGTAATCTGGCAAAAATTTTTCACAAAACCTAATCTGATGGCCTTTTAAAAACTTCTTTGGAATTTAAAAGGCTGTTTATATTGAGTTTAAAGAGGGCTTTGCAGCACTGTCCAGTAACAGCAACTACAGAACAAAGGGCCCTTATTTAAATACCTCCTTTGTGCTCTGCTTTTGAAGTGTGGGTAATTTAGATTACTCTGTAAAAGCAACCCTTCCTTCTTTTCTTGGAGTTTGAGGGTTTATTTTCTGCCAGCTGTTCTTTGAAAGCCTTTCAATAGAGCAAAGTTTAATTATCCATAGAAAAGAAAAAGAGAAATAAAAAGCCTAGTTATTTCAAAATGATTGAGGCTTTTCAGAAAATAAATTGTCAAATAGATGTCACACCTGGGGAAAGTGAAAGCTGTGGTAGAGCCACACCATGCAGGCATCCCCTAAAGTGTTAGGCTTTACCTCAGGAGTATCCCTAGGAATATTTTGGATTGCAGCAAAGGCTACAGCATCACAGAGCTTTGCACCATGGCCTATTAAGGTTGTTTTGAGGATCAAATCCATTAATTTGAATATTATGTGCTGGCCTGGCCCTCACCTGTCTCAGCTCTGGAACATGACATTACCCAACATGGCACATGCTGGAGTGGCTCAGGATGAGGCTGTTTCAGCAATGTTTCAGGGGAATGACCTATGGGAACAGACACCTGACATCTCCACATGTGAGAGCTCCATGAAAGGAAAGTGTTGAAGAAGAATTCAAAACTTGTTGGTGGTGTGTAGTGCAGTCACCAACATGCAGAAGCAGAGCTGTGGATGTTGGAGGAGAGGTTGGGCATTTTGATGCTGGCATTTCAGCTGCTCTTGGAACTGCAGGCAGTGGCTGGGAGCAGCAGAAGGTATCAAGACCTGTGGTCAAGATGCAAAACATGATCAACATCCAAATCTGCCTTCGCTAACCTTTGGGTCTGGGCATGTCTGGGCATTCCCTGGACATCCAGATGCCTTGTGAAGGCTGACCTAGAACACAGACTAGATGGAGCTAAAGGATAAAGTAGGGATTTATTAAGAGGCTTCAATGGATCCACCTTGGGCAGCACAACCCAAAATGGTCCCAAAATGGAGAACTGGTCACGGGGTCTCTCACTTTGATAAGTTCTGGTCTATTTGCACCTTGCAGTTCATTGTCCAGTTCCAGCTTTAGCCCATGCAGTCACGTCTTTCTTGTTTTTCTCTCTTCAGCCCACATTGTTTATGCTCTTGGGCCTGAGGTTTGGATCATTTGTCCTTGGTCCCCAGCTGGAGAAAGTATTGTTTTGTCTTCCTACTCTGTGCACAGAGCTCACCATTCCCTAATATGAAGCTCAGAACTACACACTAAAGTAGCACAGAATCTGAAAAATATAAAAGCTAAAACCTGAGGCATCAATCCCACCTCCCTGGACCAGTCCTTTGCTTCATGGAACCTTCTTAGATCTGCCTGATCAGCCAGTACAGTGTTTGTAGCCACTCCACCCAAGTTTGCTGCACATAGAGCCTCCGTGGCTCCTCTTTTAGAGTTTTATGTTGAGGGTCGGAATGGGAGACTCCCCCCACAATTCTGTCCAAGCAGCAACCTGTGTCTCCTCCAGTTTCCTTCTCAGATCACTCATGGCTCAGGATTAACAATTCTGCCAACTCTGGTGGCTGGGGAGTGTCCCTGGGATGGGCTGCACGTGCTGCTGCCACGCTGAGGGTGCTCTGCAAACTCATGATCCCTTATCAGCACAGCAGCCCCACAACAACACTGGGTTTTCTCAGCTGTGTTTTGAGGACACCAAATGTGGGTTTGGGCACCTGCTGCTGTGGGTAAGCAAGCAGAAGGAAGCATGCCCTGCTCTGAGCAGGAGGCATTGAGATTTGAGGTTTGATCAGCTCCTGGGTTATATCCCTCATGAACTTGGGCTTGGCCTCTGCTGCAGCCTTTCCTCATGCTCTTGTGAGCATCACGCTTATCTCAGACAGCTCTGCAATGCCTCCAGAGCACAGCTGTCAACATCCAGCCTGTGGCATTCACATTCTCTGAAAAAATCCCTTCGCCCTGGATTTTTCTCCTGAGAAGCCTCAAAGAAAAAGAAAACAGTCCTTATCTCATTTGCTTCTCCTGTGTTGTGCTCATGGGGAAATGTGTGGAGATTGTTTACCCACAGGTGATTGTTCCATTGGATTCTGCTGGGAGTTGTTTTCACTCTCTGGCAAATCAGGGCCAAGCTGTATCAGGACTCTGGAAAGAGTCAGGAGTTTTCATTATTATCTTTTTAGCCTTCTGTAAGTATCTTTTCTGTATTCTCTAGTATAGTTTAGTATAACATTCTTTAATATATTATAGTACCATAAAACAATAGATTAGCCTTCTGAGAACATGGAGTCAGATTCATCTTTCCTTCCTGCCACGGGGCACCCCACAAATACAATATCAGCTTTTGGACTTCTGAGGGGAGGAGGTACCTGCTGGTGTCTTGGAGATAAGGACTGAGAGCTTGGTGTGATTTGGTGCTCCCTAGGGATGCTGTGCAAAAGGGATTTTCCCCTCTGCAGGAGCAAACCCTGCAGACAAGATGTGCTATACCCTCCTACCTGCTAGATTTTCCAGATGAAGCTCACCAAAAAGACAAATTTTAGTCCTTCTGCACAATGTCTCTGAACTACAGCAGGAACAGGGATTGGCATACAAAGAGTTCAAGCAGTAAATCCACAGTTCTAGGAAAACTCATCTGTGCTCTGGCTGGAGTCCACATCTTCAAACAAGGGTCATGTGAGTGGATGCTGGAGGAGAGGAGAACTTCACTCTGTGAGACACCTGGAATTTTGTCCTCCAGAGTGAGGTGGCAGCAGGCTGTTGCAAGAGAGGTTGGAAGCTTCTGTATACAGTGCAAGAGGTGCAAACTCCAGGCCCAGAAAGGCTCTGGGAAGGTTCTCTGGGGTCTGTCAAAGGAACACCCTGAGTGAATGCCTATTATCCACACTGGCTGGCAGCCAGGGATCTGGGCTGTGCTGCTGCACACCACCACTGACAGCCTCTCCCTACCCTTCCAGCCCAGCACATTAGGAATGACTGGGAAGAGCTACCTCACAGCACAGGCCATAATCAACTATCAGCCCTGTCAGAGAAGCCACATAGAAGGAACTGCCCAAACCCATTATTTCTCCTTTAGCCTGAAGCCCATGGTTTGGGTTAGATATGAGGAAGAATATTTTCCTTTTTTTACCTTTGAGGGAAGCAGGGCACTGGCACAGGGTGCCCAGAGCAGCTGTGCTGCCCCACCCCTGGAAGTGATCAAGGCCAGGCTGGATGGGGTGCTGAGCATCCTGACCTGGGGAAAGGTGAACCAGCCTATGGCAGAGGGGTTGGAATAAGATGATTTTTGAAGTCCTTTCCAACCCAAACCATTGATGATTCTGTGTTTCTGTGTCTTCCAAGTGAGTCCCTTCTCCATGGATGTTATTATTAATGCTTTTTCCTGCCACTGTCCTGTGGTAAGACATGCACAAGCTCTTACAAGGACAGAAAGGAACCCCCTCTTTCACAATCATGAGTATCACTGGGGTGTATCACAGCATGAGGCAGCCTCAAGTTACCTTTGCCCTGGCAGTTCCAGCATCTTTTCACTTTTTTGCATGTTTCATTAATCAAAGAAATCCTTCTACTGTGTGTGTGACCTACTCTGCAAGGATATCAGATAAGCTGTTAGTGAATAATGATGTTAATGAGTTACAGTTCCACTGCTTCTGGCTTTGGATCCCTTTATTGCACCCCCCTCAATATTTAACTTGTGTTGAGTTGGAGGAACATCCCTGGATCTGAATAGTGAATTCACATTTTAATTTGCTTCTTGCCTCAGTATGGATTGTAAGCTTCAGAAATGGACTTTGAAAAAAGAAATTATAATTTTTCTTGCTGTTGTGATCACACCTGCCTCCAGATTATGTTCCATGACTGACACCACAGCTGCACAGAAAATGAGGACAGGAGCTGATGTATTCTGGAAATCTGCCTTATTCCTTTGTAAACCTCATATTTTCATATTATTCAGGAAAAAATGTGAGGGAGAGAAGTTCAGAGCAAAATAGTATTTCTAAATCTGTGTTGCAGTACAAGGACTGTGTTCTTCTGGCATATTCTTGGTACCTAGCTAGTGAAATCCCTGTCATTTGTCATCCATCACTAAAATTTGTCCAAGTCCTTCAGGTTGCCTGTTCCACAGCACTGCCAGTATTTTATGTAAAGGACTCAGATTTGTGGGCAGAAGCTCAGGAGAATGTCCTACTTTTGGATTTTTACACATGCAGCTGAGGGCAAAGCTTGTTCTGCCTCTTGGTCCTGGGGTCATCTCTGCTCCAGTCAAACCCAGCTGCAGTGGGAGGGCTGCAGGACACAGTCCTGTCCCCACATGCCCCTCTGGGCTTGTTGAAGCCAATCCCTCTGTGAGATGGGGATGTGGAGCTGCTCCCTGGTCTGATCTATGGCCAGGCCTCCCAAGAATGGGCTCAGCCCAGAGAAGATTTTTGGGTGCTACTGGTGCATGAACCTCATTCAAGAGCCATTGGCAGCAGGGCTGTGGGAAGATTTTGACAGTGACAAATTGCTCACCTGGCAGGACAGGGTCTCAGATCTCCTGACCCTTCTTCACTCTTGTTTCAGTTTTGCTTTCTGCAGCAGATTTGGGCAGGAACAGACTTGTTGAGTTTGTGAGGGTCCCCAGGACGAAGGAGGAATTGAGAATCTGACTCCACATTCTCAGAAGGCTGATTTATTATTTTATGATATCATATTATATTAAAAGAAATGCTATACTAAATCTGTACTAAAGAAAGAGAAGGATACAGAGAGAAGGTTTAACAAGAATGAATAATAAAAAAAACTCGTGTTTCCTCAGAGCCTAAACACCGTGGTTGGTCATTAAGTAAAAACAATTCACATGAAACCAATCAAACAATGACCAGTTGCTAAACAATGTCCAAACCACATTCCAAAGCAGCAAAACACAGGAGAAGCAATCAGATAATTATTGTTTTCATTTTTCTCTGAGGCTTCACAACTTCCCAGGAGAAGAAATCCTGGCAAGGGGATTTTTCAGAAAATATGACAGTGACACAGACTTTCTTCTTTCTTTCCAGTCTTTTCCCAAGGACAGGCTTGACAGGATAGGGCTGGAAGACTCAACCCTGATGTTTCTCTTCAGGCTGACCCAAACAAAGAGAAGGAAGCTGTGCATTCCCCATTCCTGGAAGTGCTCAAGGGTAGTTTGCATGAGGCTTGGAGCAACCTGGTCTAGTGGAAGGTGGGCATTGGAAATAGATGATCTTTGGGGGGTCCCTTCCAAACCCAAACCATTCTGTGAGTCTGTGATGATTCTGTGAAATATTAATAAACTGGGTAAATGTCTTTCCACAAAAAGCTGTTGCTCAATGACCTTCCTTCTGCAGCCAAAGCTGCAGAGCCCTGCAGGCAGGTGTTTCTATGTCTGCTAAACGAGTCCCTTCTCCATGGATGTTATTATCAATGCTTTTTCCTGCCACTGTCCTGTGGTAAGACATGCACGAGCTCTTACAAGGACAGAAAGGAACCCCCTGTTCCACAATCATGGAAAGGCTCATGGAGACCTGGCAAGGGCTGGATTTGGGTCCTGGTGGAGACCCTACAGCAGAGCACCCCTGAAAGCACTGGCAGCCTAAAGCATGAGCATGAATTTTGCTACAGATTTATTCAAAGGACTAAAATCAGCTTGCACCCAAGCCTAGTGTCCCCTCCAAGGCTGGTTTGCCTTGGGATGCAGCTCACACAGCTGAAACATTTCTGACCATGTAACTCTCATGCCAGTGCCCCTGTACAAAAGGGAGAGTTTGGGGAAAAGGAAACACTTTTCTTTTAAGCACTGTCTGTCCATCAAAATCCTCTTTCACTGACAAATTGACTCTGCAGTGAAGCCATCTGTTCTGAGAAGTGCTTGCTTGTGATTAACAAGTTTCAGTCTTGTAAGGAAACCAAATCACTTTGTTATTATACACCAAATCATTTTATTATAAAACAAAACCAAGAAAAACAAAGTAAAACAAACACCAAAAATCAAACCAAATCAGACCAACTTTTTGAAAAGGAAAAAAAAACCCAAATCAGTAAATATCTTTTTGGGGAAAATCAAAATTATTGTTAACTTGTGTGTAATCCATATGTTTAGGAATACCCTTCTGCCCAGCCATGAGTGACTCCAGTCCGGGGGAGCATCCATCTCCATGGGATCCCATTCTCCCTGGCTGCTGGAATTACAAATACAAATGTTCCTAAATCATGACTGATTCCCCCTTTTTTCTCCCCTCCTTTCCCCAATAGCAGGGTGGGAGAAGGAAACAGTATTAAATGGGAAAAAAAAAAACAAACCCAGAGAGAAAGTTCAAATTCTCTGTTTCTTTTTTTTCTATTATTTCTGACATTTCAGCATCTGCAGGTCCCTTATTCAGGCTACAACATGAACAGTATTTTCTCCCCTGTAAGACAAAATACCTGCTTTTTCAAAATCCTTCCAGAGGAAATTGCTTTAAACAGCTTGTCACTACATTCCCAAAGCCAGGACTTTCGGGAAAACACAGGTTACAGCAAAATAAGTAAATTTAAGAGCAAGCCCTAATAGAGTGTGCTCCTTCATCTGTGGCTCTCCCACAGACCTAAAGGTTTTTATCACCTCTCCCCAAACTAGGACAGACCTCTTTTTGCTCACTGAAAGAGTTTATCCCTTTATTTGGTGTCTGAAATAATTACTTTTAGCATGCAGTGCCAGTACAGCATGACCACACCCGCAGGCACTCTCTGCCCTTGGGCTGCCAGCATTTTCACAGGATGCAGAGGGAATTTTTCCCATTTTAACACTCGATACCCTGCTCCTGGTTTTGCAAACATGTGCCAGGGCCGACACAAATATGATTTGCATCCAGTAACCTTTGTGCCTGAGCCTCCTGAGAATACATTTCTCCTCTCTGTATCACCCTGTAAAATGCTTACAGTGAATGGGCAGTAATACACAGATATTACTCCATGGAGCAACCATCCGATATGTAAAGTCAGGAGTTCAAAGAGGATTAAGGATTGCTGGCAATGAGCAAGCTGCATTGCTTGTGGATGTGGAAGCAGCCACAGCTGCTCTCACTTTTCAAGCACTAGAATTATTTCAGTGTCAGGAGAGGATTGCTCTGGAGTTTTTCCCTCTCCAAAAGCCGTTGACCCATATTTGTTGTGTTTGGCAGAAAGAAAGGTCGTGGGGTTAAGGAAGGTGTCCTGCCCAGCAGACATGAGGAAGCTGTTAGCCACTCTGGGAAAAATCTCACTGCATGGCTGCAAGGTGCAAGGCAGGCTTTCTCCATCTGGAAACCTTCCTTGTACTCCAATCAAAAAAGGTGAAGGATTTCCCATCCCATTCATGTCATCTCTCACGACCACTGGCTGCTTGTTCTAGTTTTTGGGCTGTCACACAGACAGGGTGTTCTAGCTGGCTCACTGCAAATGAATATCTATTTTACAGCTAAGAATTATTAAGAGAACAGAGGTGATAGCACAAGAAAAAGATGCTACAGGGTAATATTACTTGGACAGTTATGTGTACTCAAAAGAGCTGCTATTTGGGACTATTATAACAATGTATATATATTGCCATATATATATCTTTTCAATCAAAAGAGGTGAAAGATTTCCCATCCCATTCATGTCATCTCCCACGACCACTGGCTGCTTGTTCTAGTATTTGGGCTGACACACAGACTGGGTGTTCTGGCTGGCTCATTTCCAATGCATGTCTACTTTTACAGCTAAGAATAATTAAGAGAACAGAGGTGATAGCACAAGAAAAAGGTACTACAGGGTAATATTACTTGGACAGTAATGTGTACTCAAGAGAGCTGCTATTTGGGACTAATATAACAATATATATATATTGTTTTATATATTGCTCTTTATATCTTTTCCATGTTGGTAACAGAAAAGTAGAAACAGGCAAAAATCTCTTGGGGGCCCTCTCCATATCCGGTCTTCAGAGAACCATTTAAATTCTTGTGGATAAAATAGGGTGTCTGGAATTAGGACCACCTCACAAGACATGAGGATTACCTCTTGCAGAGCCCATAATTATGGGAACAGTGATATAGATCTGAATTAGCATGAGCAAATATTACAAACACTCACTGCCTGCTGAGGAGAAGGAGCATGGTATCTCTGAGTGCCATTTGGTGTGGAGGAGCCTGGCTAGATGACAGCTGCCAAGGCAGGGTTCATTCCTGCGTGGGTTGCCAGCTCTTCCCATCCTCCCTTCCCCAGCCCCAGGGATGTGCTCCCAGCTCCCAGGGGCACAGCCCCTCTCACCCCTGAGCCAGGGAGAATGAGCCTTTCCAGCCCAGAGGTGCTCTTGGTGCCAGGACAGCCTGCTCTCAGCAGGCACTGGGTGGCACAGGCTGACCCAGCAGCTCATCTGCAGTGGCCCCTGGGACATCTCTCTGGCAGATGCAGCCAGACAAGAGCTGGTGCTCCCTGCAGCAGCTGCACACAGCTGTCCCTTCTCCAGCTGGGATTTCCTGAGGGAAGGGTCAACTATGCAAGTGAAGCCACACTGGGTGAGGCCAGCTCTTGCTTTGGTTGTGTTTGTGATGTACAGGGCTGCTGAACAGGTACAGGGTGAAATAAGTTCTGCCAATGTAATGCTGGTTCCTGGATGCAGAACAGGGAGTGCAGCTGTGCTCATGAAGTATGGGACATTTTTTTAAATTTAATCCTACTGTTAAACTTTGTGCCAGCATTTGTAATCTGGAATTTTTTTACCCTCTTGTTACAACGCCTGCTGGAAAGCCCTTAACTGCCTTCATGAAATGAAGTTGTGGAAAATGTTAAAGGAATTAGAGAATTCACACATGGATCTTGTTTCTTTTTACAGCTCTTTTTAAGGCTGAAGAGCTCAGTGCTTGCCTTCAGGGGTGCTCACAGCTCATGGGTTATGTCACTGCAATGTAGACTCTTCTCCTTTGGTGGTTTATTTGTGAATGAGATTCATGTGAATGTAAACCCAGAATATTTGATATGGGACAGTTTTATCTCTAACTCTGCCAGTTTGCTAGGCAACAAGGAGTAATGGTAGGAGGAAACCCTCTGGAAGGCAGGTAAACCTTTTGTAGATCTGCTCAGAGTCTCCCTTGTGGAATACAATTTGGTTTAGCCATAGAGTTGCTTTGTAGAATACTCAATTTTTACCAGCTGCTTTGAGGTATGGGGTGATGTGCCCTGGGTATTGCAAAGCCATGGGAAAGGTTGCTCCAGGGTGTGGTTGGCACTGGCAGAATCCAGGCCAGATCCTCTCTCTGACTTTGTCACCTAAAATGAGGTTTCACTCAGAGACAGAAGCTCTCAGCTCCACTGGAAGTCAATAGAAACAGGCAATTTCAGGGAGCAATTCCCCATAGACAGCCACAGCAGGGGAAGATGGATCACTCTCCTGAGACACCTATTTCTCTCCATTAACTTAAAGACAGCTGGAGCAATAGTTCAGATGAGGTCCCTTGGCAGCAGAGTCTCACCCTGGCTCTGTCCACCCTGTTGTGCTCTTAGAGAAACCACAGGCAGTCACAGACTCAATGTCTGCTCCTTGCCCTCCAAGTGACAATTCAGCACAGCCACCACCAGGACAGCCTGTCCACATGGTCATGTCCAAACACAGCAGAGTCTACACCTGTGTGCTTCGTGCCCAAAGTTTATCTGCCCAGCTAAATTGTTTCAAAATTCCAGATTTACTCCTCCAGGTCTCAGCTCCCAGCAGGTAAAGCAGGAATGATTTAATATCTGCTCCCTTCAGGGCTTTTGCCAGGACAAGCACAGTCAGGCCTTGAGAGAACCAGCTCCTATGGGAGTTGTGGGGAGAGATGGCACAAAAACACCTACCTGGCATTTTCAAGAGGGCCTGTGACAGAAGCCACTGGCATTCTGTTATTTGGGAAAAGGTCACCTCATACCCCAGGAAGAAATTTTTTAAACAACTTCATTGGATGTTGAACTAAGTTTGTCATTCTGTTTTTTCAGATTATGTAAAGTTTAAACAAATTTTGAACAGAAGGAAAAGTTTTAAATCCCTCTATTCTTCTCTTGCTGTCTGTGAACATAATCTGAGCCCAGATAAGCCTCAGACAGATGTTTATCCTAAGTGCATTCTCATACAAGATAATACCAGAGGCTTGGAATGAAGATGTCAAGTGACCTTACAAAAAAAGCCTCAGTGTGGGTGTTCAGCTCTCTGATCCTGGTGCAAGATCTTTGATAAGATAAAAATCAAAAATAAGCAGTACAAAATGATGTGAAAAACCCACTGCAAGACCATATCCATCTCTCTGGTGATGAAAGGAAATTGTGACCTCTTAAAACCATAGAACATTAGGATTGTTAATGCTGGAAATTACCTTTAAGGCCATCAAGTCCAACCATCAAGTTCACCATTAAACCACGTCCTCAAATGCTGTATCTACACATTTTTGAACACTTCCAGGGATGGTGACTCCAGCATTCCCCTGGGGAATCTGTACCAATGCTTTACAATTCTTCCTGTGAAAAAATTTCCTAATGCCTAATCTAAACCTCCCCTGGTGCAACTTGAGCCCATTTCCTCTCATCCTGTCACTCATTAACTGGGTGAGGGAAGAGAGACACAAACATCTCACTGTAACTCCTTTCAGGGAGGTTTAGGGCATAATAAGGTCCCCCCTGAGCCCCTTTTCCCCAGGCCAAGTAACCCCATCTCCCTCAGCAACTGCTTGTTTAAACAGATTTTTAACAGAAGGAAAAGTTTTAAATCCCTGTATTCTTCTCTTTCTGTCTGTGAACATAATCTGAGCCCAGATGAGCCTCAGATTATGTCCCACCCCCAGTCAGAGGAGACTGTGGACCACAAGAGCCCCAGAAGTGTCCTTGGCCATAGCAAAAGAGAGCCCTTGTGGCTCTAGGGACTCCCTGGCTTGTATGGATTTCTGCACACATTCAATAGGCAGGAGAGAGGGTAGATGATGGACAGGGAAGTATGAAAAAGTAGGAGACAGAAGGGCTAAAAATACACCAGAATTAAACTGATTTATGTAAGATGACAATATAGGTTCATACAGGTGTGCTGTGAAGAGGCAAGTGTAAGGAAAAGTGAGTTATGCTGAGTTCTTCTGTACCCATATCTAACCTCATGTTAGGTACTGAGGAACAGATCAGAATCTCATTCTTAGCTTGTACTGGTAGGAATGGAGATTGCTTCAGTTAGGATAAGAGGACCTGGAAATTTTAAAATACCATAATATAAGTGATGAAAGGAAGAAAAGAGAAAATCATAGCTAAACTAAACTGATGACAAAATCAATGTTGTTTTATGCTTGGTTTTCTGGTAACAGACACACATCCCCAACACCTTTGATACCCAGGAACATCACAGCACTGCTGGAGGACTGTGCCATCATGTCCAACTCCAAATCAAGCAGAATAACACAAAAATCAGCCCAAAGTGCAATATTGTAGCTCTGATGACTCTTCAGACCATTTATTTTTCAGCTTTCATTCAGCCACTGTGTCTTGTACCATATCACACAGGTGCCCCAAGAAGAGCTTGCTTGCAAGCAGCAGCAAAGCATGCTCAGGGAAAAGTGTTTGCAGCACCAAAGTTACAAACATTCACCAAAAATTACATCTGCCTTTAGGGGAAACAATGCTGAGAAGGTTTAAGAAGCAATGGGAAGATGAACCCTTTACTCCTCACAATCCTGTCCCTTCTGCTTGCAAACAAGTATTCTTAGTCTCTATTTTCAAGGTTGGTTGCTGTCAAAGGCCAACAATATTCCTTGCTCAGTCTGATCTTGACCACAGCTCTGTCTTGACCCAGCAGAGGAAGAGGGGGCATAATTGAACAGACCTGACGTGTCCAAGCTGCAGAAGAGAGTGTAGAAAACAGGAATGTGATGTCAGGTCTCGGGTTTTGTGTTGTTGAAATGGCTCCCCAGGTAATAAAGAGCCTTTTTTCCCAGCCCTGTGACCAAAGAAGAAGTAGAGATTCCTCAGCTCTGCTTTTCAAGGCTGTTTATTTTCTCTTATCTAATGCATTCCTTCTCTGACCTGCTGAGGTCTGTCCAGCAGGTTGGGTTGTGGCACAGTCCCTGCCCTTGGGGTGCTGTTGGCTTTTTATACCAAGAACTGTGTGTACTTTATTTACAATAATTTTCCAATACCTATCACCCATGTTAGACAGTCTGTCTCTACTCTAAACCAATCCAGAAGTGCCACCATCACAGCAGAAGATGGAGGAGAAGGACATGACACACCCAGATTCCTCCATCTTGCCTCTTGAACCCCCCATTCTAAATCCCCAAAATTCTACTTTTTCACCCTGTGATAAATTCACTATAATTCTATTCAAACCCTTGTGGCTTGTAAATCCTCACACAAAGTTGGTGATTGTTTCCATGGGCTAAAATAGAAGGCACAGGGGTCTTTGACTCTGTGCCAAGGCCTCTGAGCCCCTGACAGGGTCTTGAGCCATCCAGGGCAGCCAGAGGAATGTCCTGGGTTCTGACAGTCAGGCAGCATCTCTCACCATATGTGGGAGTTCACCTGAAGTTCACATCTGACTTCACCGTGGAGCTGGAGCGTGGGCTCACATCCATCACATCCCCTGGCTGGGAGGATTTCAGCAGGGGAGATTGTTTTGGTGGAGGAAGATCACAGGGATCTGCCAGCAGGAACTGAGCAGCAGCAAAGACTCCAGGCAGAGACAGGAAGGAGGAGGAGGAGGAGTTTTAGGTAACACCATACACGTAGGTGTGAAACATATTGATTCTCTCAAGCCCAAATTGCAATGCCTGTATTTCAGTTTGAGCTCCCTGACTGTACTCAAACAAAAGCTGTAAGAGACTTGTTGAAATATAAGAGTTTATTTCTGTCTCTGGTGTTTTTGAGCTCTCCAAGCCACAGCAGTGGGATGATTTTTTACAAACTACGCAAGCACTCATGAATGTACAGCAAGGACTGAGGCTAAGTTTGTAATATTCATTGCAAGCAAGTTTGAGCTTGCATTGACAAAGCTGGGTCAAACCATAAGAGAAGCCCCAAGCCCACGCTTGCACTGCCAGCCTGGTTTAGCCTCTTCTGGGCAATGCAAAGTGAATGGAGGCTGCACACCAGCAGGACAACAAACTCAAAGTTCCCCAAATGCCACGCCATGCACCCTTTAAGCTGTGTGCAGGAAGCACAGGACTCAAAGCTGTCTCACATTCCCCCCTCACAAGTCGAGTGGATGACCTGAGCTGCTTTTCTCTGCCACCACCCCCGTGAGACAACTGGCTGAGCTTTTTTGCTGTAAAAGCACTCAGCGCTACGAGGTTTGGCATCAATCTCTGCAAAGCTTTATTCAGCACTCTTCTGACAGCCCTGCAGAGCATTGCCTGGTAGAGCAGGATGGCAAGACAAAGAAAGGAGCAGCAAGAAAATCCTGCAGCCTGCGACGTGCTCCTCGTGGCTGTTTGTGAGCTCTGACTGTCTGGCCCCAAACGTGTGTACAGGCTGCGTCCTAAGTGCCCTGATAAGATTGGGGCTCCAGAATGTGTTGTCCTGAGAACATTTGCTGCTGTTTATCTGTGAGCTGAAAAACTTTCCAAAGTCCCCCAGCCATCAGCCCCGACACCCTGGCTCAGAGCAGATGACAGGCAGAGGCGATACCCAACAGCTTTCGTGCCACGGGGTGATACAGAAGTGGCTGAGAACCCAAAAGCTCAGCCTGAGCTGTTGAGTGGGGTCTGCTGACACCGTGGTGGCTGCTGATACCCAGCACTGCTGCTCTTGTGGCATCCTGTGGGAAAGTGTGGGATGTGGGATCTGTCCCCTCCCCAGAGCCGGCACACTCCTCATCCTCCAGGAGCTGCTAGTCAGGAGGTGACAGCCCCATCCTCCCTTCTGCTGCCATCCAGGCTGTCAGATCCAACTTAGGGGTGAATATATGCATCACCCCTATTTATGAGCACACATAAATACTTAAATATATATATATTTCTCCAGCACAGATATTTTTTATATGATGGATGTGGGAAAGCTGCCAGAGGCCCTGTGTGTGGGCACCTGTGTTTTTCTTCTTTGCAGTGCCAGTGGGCAGGGGCTGTTTTAAACTTGAGGGAATTGACATCAAGCTGTGCCTACTTTCCTTCGATGTGCAGGGTAGGGAAAATGTAGGGAATACTCTCAGTGTGGTGCTCACTGATGTGGTCCCAAGACTACCCACCCACAACCTGCCTGTCTCTGATTTGCTGATGCTATCCCAATATATTAGATGTTTAAGTCATTTCTATAGAAAAATAGTTTCTGGATTTATTTTTCCATTTTTCAGCCAAAACTCCTCCCAAACTACTAGGAGTAAAACTTAATCTTCTTACTGTACACCTCCCTATAAATCCTTCCAAACTCAGTGGGGTGTTGCATGGTTTAATGGCTTAATTAGGGAATGTTCATGAAGCACTTCTGATATCTTTGCACAAAAGGTGCTGTAGAAGCACAAACTTACAATATTTTCATCACCCAATTAAGTTCAAGCAACATATAGGGAAGAGATTTATTTACAAAACTCAAGAATTTTATAATTCTTACAGAGCTTGCAAAAAGCTCAGAGAAGACTTCAGCTGCTTCAGCTACCAACTGCTGACAGTCCTGGAGGTTTCTGGTAACCTGTGTCCTGTGGGAAGGGACAGCATTTTCTCTGAGAAGTTGGGTTTTTTCAATCCTGCACAGTCTGCAGGGCAGTGAAACATGTTTGGCACTGGGGCTTCCCCCTACAGTTTGAGTTCCAGGCAGTAGTTGCACCAGAGAAACCCTGGGAAGATTCTGGAGTCAGGCACTATTTCTGGAAGTCCTCCTCATCAAACAAGCTAAAAATAACAATAAATGTCCCAAGTTTTTTGGCAGGGGGGCAGCAACCAGGGCCCATCATGCTGAGGTCCCACCTACACAGCTCTGGAGTAAAGGTCTACATGGAATTATTTACTTTCTTCTCATCCACACCCCTGATGTCTGCTAGCAGCAATGGTTTTAATCAGTGATTTATGTGCTTTTTGTATCCAGAGCAAACACAGAGACATTGATTTCCCCCCACATGCACTGCTTTGTTTGTGTGACTTGAAGTTTTGAAGTCTCTAATCTTCTCCCCAGCTGAGCTGAGAATCTGGCTTGTGCCACCACCAAACAGCTAATTCCAGACAGAGGTGAGCAAAACCCCTCTATTTTGGAGAAATAGCTCCAATATAACAAAGAAATCTGGGAGGTGAAACAGGTATTCTAAGAAAATGACAGCTGTATGGGTGGTCTTGAGCAGCAAAACAACTTTGAGGCAGTGCTGGGAGGGATACCAACATGCTGCTCCATAAATGTGGGGTGAGTCTTCACCAGGTTTCCATCTCCTCCTTACCCAAAAGATGCTGCTGAGTTGGTGCAGAGTAGGGTGACAGGCAGGATCAAAGGTATGGAACAGCTCTTGTGTGGAGATGGATTTAATAGAGGGCAGATAAAGTGAAGGAGGATGTGATAGAGGGTTATAAAATCATGACTGGCCTGGAAAAAAATGAATGGAGAAGAAGACTCTGGCTCCTCTGATCCAAGGACTAGGGAGGTGTCAAATAAACCAGCAAATGGCATGTGGGGTAGAAATAAATGAGATATTCTGCACTGTCTGTGCACTGCAGCTTTGGAGCTTGGACCAGGGGATGCTCTAGATATTCTGGGGGTTTTTGGTGGTTTCAAAATGTGACAGTGCAAAGCAATGAAGGAAAGATCCTCCAGGGATTGCCAAGCACAGAGAGTTTGCTGGGATGTCACAGGGCACTGCTCCTGTGTGCCCACCCTGCCCTTGCTCACAGTGACAGTGGGACACTGAGCTCTGGCTTGGCATAGCACATGTATTTTTGTGCTTCTGTTATGTGACAATAATTTGTCAAAATGGGCAGTTTGCTGTTAGCCTCTGCAGACAACAGCTCTGTTTTAACACAGCAGGACTGAGCCCAAGACACAGCATTCAGGGTGAGATCTGCCTGTTCTGGAAACCTTCTCTGTGGTGGTTCTCACCCAGACATGTCAGGGCCCTCCAGCAAATGACCAGCCAATGTAATTTCCATATTTTCTCCTCTAGGGTTTCTGAAAAGAGGTTTAGCTACAAAACCTGAGCAAATACAGGAGCTCAACACTGATTTTTTCCTTCCTATTTCCTCCTAAACACAAAAGCTTCTTCCTCCTTTTGATTCTGTGATTACATCAAAGCTCATCCTTCATCATTATGAGGACATTACAAAATCCTTACTGGTGTGCTTTCTGACTCTGCACCTTCTAAAATAACCCCCAAAACCAGAGTGTGGAATTTGCAGGCAACCCCAACAAGGGAAGAGATGAGAACCTTGACTCCATGTTTCAGAAGGCTGATTTATTATTTTATGATATATATTATATTAAGAGAAAATTATATACTAAAACTATATTAAAAGAATAAAGAGAAAGGAGACATCAGAAGGCTAGAAAAGAATGATAATAAAAAACTTGTGACTGAGCAGAGTCCTGACACAGCTGGACTGTGATTGGTCATCAAGTAAAAACAATCCACATGAGACCAATCCAAGATGCACCTGTTGGTAAGCAACCTCCAGACCCCATTCCAAGCAATCAGATAATTATTGTTTACATTTTGTTTCTGAGGCCTCTCAATTTCTCAGGAGAAAAATCCTATGGAAAGGATTTGTCAGAAATATGTCTGTGACACCAGAGGACACCATTGCCCTTGGTGGTGATCAGACAGCACTACCTTCTCTCCTTGTTCAGCTACAGTTCCCATTTTGATGGACTTCTAAAATGTAGAATCATGGAACACCTCAAGCTGGAAGGGATCCATGAGAATCACTAATCCCAACTCCCTGCTCCTTGCAGGACCACCTAAAATTAACCCCATGACAAGAGCACCATTCTGTGAATTCTGGCAGGTTTGGTGCTGTGACCTCTTCCCTGAGCATGTTCTCAGTGAGGAACCTTTTCCTAATGTCCAAACTGAACTCATCCTGGCACAGCTTCATTCCATTCCCTCACATCCTATCACTGGCCATGTCACGAGTCTGCTCTGATCTTCCTCCCACCTAAGCCCATGTAAATTTGAAACATTCCCTCTGCCTTTGATCCAGGTTGCCAGCGTGAAGAATCTGGCTCTGAAGTCTGGACAGAGGATGTAGCCAGAAGAGCTGATAGAATTCCAACCCCAAAGTTATCCACAGGATTGTCTTTGTCTTCTGGCTCGCTGGAGACCTGGTCATGTGCAGGTCCACGTGTTTCTTCAGTGTTAGTGAAATTTGGAGAGATAGAATGCACTGCTTTTAGCCTAGGCAAAATGCAACAACTCAACAAATGATTTCAGTCTCATTTACAATCTTTTATTGCTGTATACCATCAATCCTCTCTCCTTCACTGGCTGTATTTTCACTTCTCCATGGAACAGGCCTTTCAAATATTGCAGTACCATCACTGCTTCTAATTCAGGATTGTTCCAGGCCCTTACATCCCTGTGTACACTGGGAGAGCACAGGGCTCAGATAGCAAAAGAAATCTTTGAGTCTTAGAGCCATTTTCTTTAGTTTAGCATTTTATTTGGAGATCACTTAGGGTTTCCCCTCAGCTGTGGAATTACAGCCTGTGCATTACATTAGTAGTTATTTTGTCCCTCAAAACACCTTGTCACTGAATTATTTCATGCAGGAACCTTCTTATAACTTATCTCCTCCTCTGACTTTTTCACACTTAAAGGTCACAGTCCTCTGCCTCTGATATCACCAGCTCTCACTGCAGAAAGGGTAAGAGTCCCAACATGTGGCAGGAATTTGAGGAGGAGACAAGGCACTGCAGGAAAAAAAAAGCCTTTTTTTTTTTTTAACAGAAAATTTATGGGCTGTTAGAGAAGACAGAAAAAGAGGTAAAAGGAAGGGGAAAAAAGGTTCTGGTGGGAGGCAGGCAGGACAGACATTGCCAAGCAGAATTCATGGCTGCACACAGACGTGGTCCCCACCTCTCCCTTGTTCCCTGGCTGGATTTGGCTGCCTGTCTCACCACTTGTAAGCAATATTATTTTAAAAAACATCACCTGGGTGGCAACCACTCTCCTGCCTACCCAACAGCAGGGTGCCCTTGTAGGAGGGCACCCTTCTAAATGCAGCCTGCAAAATGCTCAGTGGAGGATCTGTACCTACAAGAGGAGCCCAGGGCTGAAATCAACGTGAAGTCCCCTTGAACTGAATTCCCCCCAAAACAGAAACCTCTGATTTGGATTTTATTGGGGTACAAACCAGAACAGAAAGAGCTCTCAGCCAAAAGGAGCAGGGACCTGCTGGGTGGGACAAATGGAAGTAAAGCAGGCTGGGGGTGGCTGTAGTTAACCCTTCTGCTCCTGGAGGCCTTCCAGCTGCTCGGGCCCAGGTGTGCTCAGAGACACCCACGTGTCCTGTTTCAAGGTCAGCATCAACTGCAAAACTCCCCGTGTCCAGATTTAGACTGGATTCCAAAACACATGAGGGATAAGTTAATTTTGCCTCTGATAAAAGGCAGAGGGGGCTGGCCAGCAGATTTTGCTGTCGTTTCAGTAGCAAGTGGAAAGGAAAGGCAAGGACTATCCCCAAAGGAGGCTTGTCCAGGCTGCACAATTTGGGTTTCCATTTGGCAGGAAATATGTTAAATATAAATGGATTTCCTTTGGAAAAGCAGAAGCTAAAGTGAGACAACACACCATTTTAACACTTTTAAAGTAGTAAAAACTGCTGTAGAGGCTCTGCAAAAAGCCAGAGCAGCAGGTTCTCTCAAACCAAACCATATTCCACCATGACATGTTATGCAAGGGGCAGAAAAGCAGGCAATGACAGAACAATGGATAAAGAGATGGAAGGGCATTTGTAGATAAATAAAGATTTGTAAATATTAAATTGAGTCTTAATGGACTTGCATTCTCTGCCAACATATTTACAAGGAAAAAGGATTAACAAGGAGTTTGGCACAATGACCTCCATCTCCAAAGCAGTTTTTCAGGAGGACCTGGTCTTTGAGAAAAAAAACATTTATGTGAGTAGTCTAAAACTACTGTGGAAAAATCCATCTCTCACACAGATGCTGACCTGTAAAATGTTTGCTTTTTGCTTTCCATGATGAGCAGAGTCTGAGATCTGCACTGCTGCTCTGAGGTAGATTCTGCCTCTGGAAGGACTGTTTAAATGCCTTATTATGAAATTATACAGATGTGCTTGACTTTACTGTTGATTTCTAACAGGTCTATATATGACTAATTGGTTTTGTTCTGTGTTGACAAAGGAGAAAACTTAGAGGGGGAAGCAGAATATTAAATAAAAACTATTTTTCATGCTTCTTCTAACTCAAAGCCATGATGTGCTTTTAGTTCTGTTACCTCATCAGTGTTAGTCCACTGCAAATTCATTGGAAAAGTGGACAGCTCTGTTAATAGTTGTGCATTTCTTGAGGAGGAGTCACTTGGATGCACTACATCTGTAAGCAAACACTGGATGAAGGATGAATTGTGTGGGGCTGAGCTGCCCACTGGGGTTGAGCTGAGACTCTGGGAACTGTCACTTCTCCCACAGCACTCCTGGTTCTCCACACCTCTGAAATAACTTGCCCATTACAATCCACCTGAACACAGTCTCCATCTCAGGTTGCTGTAGCAACTTCATTAATTTCAAGCTGAATTGAGCTGATTAGGTCCCAGGATAGTATCCACCTCAGCCTGCATTCCCACTGCCTGGCACAGCCATGACCTTTAAGCAAATTGTTGCTCTTCTCAGTGTGATCAGAAGCAGCCACCCACGAGCCTCACAAGATGAGAGTTCCCTATCTTCATCACAATATATTACAGAAAAGTTCAGTCTTGACTCTTTCCCTGCACCATCTGAACCATCAGCATTACTGCACTATTCAGGACTATGAAATGCTCATGCACTGCAGTGGATTTGGTCTTTCTATTCCATTTTCATTCATTCCTGCCCCTCATCTCTACCTGACAGACTCTGTCCATCCCAGGTAGGACTCTGCAGCACAAACACCTCCCCTGCAAGAACACTGTTGGATATTTTCTTTATTTTTTCTCACCTAAAGTCTATTTTTATTCAGACAGCAAATTAAAATTAACAATCTCAAATCAAATTTTAACAAGTCAAAGCCAAATACTTTGCAGCAAGAATTTCTGGTTTAAGTGTAGAAACCTGGGGAACAAGGAGAGAATGCAGTGCCATATCTCAAACTCTGGGAGCTGGAGAAGGGGCCTGTGAGGAGATAGGACAGCATTTCCCTTGGGACCAACTTCCACTTGCTGTCCATGGAGACCACCCAGCACAGAACTGCACAAGCACAGGAATGGGACTGAGGAGTGGGAAAGACAAGTAGAGGGGCATTAAGGCCATCCAAGACCCTCAAAACCCTCTGACCCATTTTCAGAAGGATCCAGGGGAATGGACTGCATTTGCATTTTCATTGACATTTTCATTTGCATTTTCATTTGCATGAGAAGTGAGACACCTAATCCCAGAGCAGGGAAACCTTATCTGTGAAAAGGTACCTACCCCCATGAAACCTGGGCAGTGCTCACAGGACCCCGTGCACCCTGTTGGTTGGATCAGTGCTGGAACCAGGACTTGTAATCTCCTTTCCTCTCCTACCTGATCTCCTTTCACTGTCTCTTTCTTCCCTCTTTTTTTCTTATACTTTATTCCTCCTACTATTAGAGGGTAGGGGCAAAACTTACCACTTTCCATGCTGAGTTTGCAGTTTGCTGATAAAACTCTGTGAGCTTTGTTTTGGGACCATTTTGGCTTTTGCCATTCTTTTTCAACAACAAACATCTGCCATTCTTGGGTCTTCCCTTCCACATAGAAATGGGACAACAACAGTAAGGAGAAACTTCAGGTCTGCCAAACTTAAACATTTAAATTCATTTGGGTAGTTCATGAAGCCGTAGATGAACACACCTGGATTGTGTGCAGTGAACAGATCAATACTTTACCCACCCACTTTTACCAGTGCAAAGCTCACAAAATAATTTGCTCATTTTTGTGTGTACATGCTTTTTAAGAAACCTCTCAGACAGGAGTTTCAAAACCACCAGGTATCAGTTTGTTCCATTCTATTAGGACATCATCATCATTACTCCAGTGCTGTGTTTGGTTGCTGTTGTTATTAAGTCCTCTGATGTTTGTGCAAGGAAAACAACCACTGCACTTCAGATTATTTAACACCTAAATGAAAGGGAGCTGGTTCATCCCACGGAGTTGCTAGGCAGCCATGGCAGAGCAGCAAGCAAGGACAAATAAACAGCTCAAGGAACACGAGCTGCAGCAGGGTAGACCCTACCCCTGCAAGCATGTGCAAACCACACATTTTGTGAGCAGGAAATTATGCAATTAGGAGAGAAGTAAGGCAAACTGCTTATGAAGCTGCTCTGAAACTTTTCAGCATTTTTTTCCCTTTCAGAAATTTCAGGCAGGAAGAAGTCAGTACCCAGGTTCCCTCCTACTCTCCCCTATGGAGCAGAGACACAAGGGACTGGCTCCTTTTCTATTAGAGGACACTCTCCAGGAGAAAAATTCTGCCTGGGAATTTCAGAAATTCAGAGCAGTTCAGGTTTTTCATTTTACAAAGAGCATCATACTTTTAATTATCAATTAAACAGGGGAAAAAATGTAAAATATTTCACACTGGCATAATCTTTCCAGAGGCTCAAGAGGACACTGTCTCCACTGTCAGAAGGAACTTTGGTTGTCAATAGCCCAGCCTGATATTCTGACACCTGTTTTTTGCAAAACTGACCATATAAATCTTGATTCCACTCCAAAAATTACCAGTTGCTTAGATATCCTTCTACAGCACCTTCTGCCATATTTCATGTTGGTGCATGAGCAACAAGGTAGAGGTTATAGTCATGAAGGAGCAGGGATCATGGAGAAAGGTGCATTCCTCTCCTGGGAAGAGGAGAATTTTCCCACTGGGAAATTCACACTGAGCCTGCATCCTTTGGTGGAGCACCATGGGCTTTATGAAGCTGGATATATCCAGAGCTGCTCTTCAGCTGCACAGTAACTACCATAAAGTTCAAAAGGAGATGTATGTCAGAAAATGTAGCAACCAGTCATTTTGTTGGGTTTTTTTTTGCTTTCAAATGCAAAATAGTTGTTTTGAGTTGAGTCTGACAAGGCTGGAATTTTGTCACAAATTTAAAAGTTCTTGACTTAGAAAGAATGGTTCATATTTATTAAAAAATCTTTCAAGAAGCTTAGTTTTCTGGATGCAAACAACAATCATGAACTGCCTTAACAACATGTCATTTTGTTCTGGAGTACTTACATGAAGTGCTTTTCATCTATTTGAAGATGAAAGAACATATTTATTAAAACAAACAGAAAAATAAGGCTGGGTAATTATTTTTGAAGTGGGGGGTGGGAAAAAAAGGTATCTAAAGATGAGCCAGGTTTCACATGCAACTGATGGGTTTGTTTGTCTAAGTGACAAGGTCTGGTCTGGTGGGGGCACCAACTGGTACAGCCAGAGAGGGGTAAAACACTTCATGATCTCCGTGGTGTGGCTCCAACCAGGGCAGAAAAACAGTGCTAGAAGTGCTCCTGTCTCTATAGTGACCTCAGTGGGAGTTTGCAGCATTTCTGCAGGTGTCTGCATGGTAGACACCTGACTTGAAATGAGATTAATCCCCTCCCAAGGTGGTTACAGCAGGCAGAGAGGCTGCACTGCTCAGGGATCAGCTTTTAAAGGGAGTGGGTGGAAGATGAGCTCTGTCTCTGCACTGGGGCTTTCTGCCTGCTGTCTGACCCCTTACAGGGCTGCCTTATGCACCAGATATTTGGGAGATCTGAGCCCTTCCAGCTCGGCCATATAAGGGATTTCCCAGAGCGTGTCTCCACCATGCCTGGTGGGTATTATCTGTATAACCCCTTCGGGCTGGATAATCTCCTTTACTGAAATCTGTTCCATATAAGGGGCTGGGAAAGGGCTGTGCTCCTCCATCTGCTCGTGCCTTGGAGTGGTGAAAGGACTGTGTGCCTGCAAGGGCTTGGCTCCAGCCCCAAACCCCCCCATGCTGACAGGGCTGGAGCAGTTGGCATGGGATGGGAGCTTGCTCTGCCTGTGATTTGCCACCCTCCAGACCTTCCCTGTGAAAGCTCTTCAGAAATTGGGTAGTTTGGTTAGATTATGGTCTTCAGTGCTGGGTAGGTGATGCCCAAATGCTGGTGCATGGTAGGAAATCAGCTCTGGAGCATGGCATCCCTGGGAGAAGTCAACATCCAGGAATGTGTGGTCAGTTTTGATGCCACAATTCATTTTATTTGTGGCAAATGCACTGTTTAATCTCCTTTGTAAGGACTAAGATGCAGTAGCTTTAGGTAAGATTGATGTAAAACAGCAAATGAGAGACTTTGTGAAGCAAAAAGATTTTCCACCCATTCCTGGGATGCATAATAAAAAGTTAATGGCACAAAACAACCCATGGTGAAAGCAACTTTCACATCCCCTCCATGAGTATGTGGTCTGTTTTGGATATGAGTGATTCTTTATAGAATTTTATCCCATGAAATCTTTTCTTTCCTCATTTTGTACATGTGCCAAGTGGCAAGGAAAGCCAGAGGCAATTAAAACAAATATGGCTTGAATTACAGGCCTGTTCCCACAAGACTATGTGATCAGTAAATGGGTTAAGATGTGCAACAAGGAAAAGTAGATGTTGTAGAGAATCCACTTTCCCAGAATTGGCATTGGCCTGGTTTTCTTGTGCTCACCCCTCTCCCTGTGAGCCAGGGTGTCTCCAGCACCACTCCATGCAAAGGGGATGAAAAGGGCTGCACCTCCATCCAGTGCCTGGTTCCCATCATCCTGCACTGTGGAGACACCTCTGTTAAAAGGCCAAGTTTTACCTCCCTAGCCCAAATTCCAGCACCTAATTCCAATGTGGTTTTCTCTGTGGATGAAAGCAAGTAAAAAACTTCACGTTCCCAAAGAAAAAGAGTAAGAATATCAAAATACTGAAGGATGGGGGAAAATGGAAAAAGTTGTCCATCTTAGACCTCTGCTGTCATATCAGATCAAGTAAGGCAGAAAAGGTCAGAATATTTATTATTTCAACAGTGCATTTCCTCTGGTGAACTCTTGGTAGTGCCACCCTCTTCACTGTGATAAGATAAAAGGATTGGGATTTGGGGGAATGCTGACTCCTGCACTAGCACTGAGGAAGGCCAAGTGCAAGCTCAGTCACATTCAAAGGGACACCTTCAAGGGGTACCAAATCTTTCCATTTGTTTTGACACAGATTTGAGAAGGAAATTGCAGAAATGCTGTATGCAGAATGACCCCAATGCAAGTGTTGATGATCAGCAAAGTATTAATATGTGTGCTCTGCTCTCTGGAGGAGGGCATGAGGCTCCCTCAAAAGGTCAAGGAGAGAGAAATCATCTGGACATCACTGTGGTGCTCCTTTCATAAGACAAATTTCTGTTCCACACAACCTCAATCCTTTACACTGTTGTGATTAATATATTAAACTTTGTACTCAGCCCTTTTCCATGAAATTCTGGGCTTAACCCTCCTTTTGCATTACATTTCTGGTAACTGGGATGGACATGGGCAGGTCTTGGCATCATCAAAGGTTTGAGTCACAGGAACACCATCAATCACCAGGGAAAATGGTGCCCCAGTAGAGAGCTTTAAACAAAGTCACACTTCAATATCTTCAAATTGTTTTATGTCCTCAAAAACCAGGACTTGGTCCACATCCCTTATGCTGATTGGTCTGGCACAGAACCATTTGAATGATGAACCATGGTAATTCCCCTCTGGCTTTTGGCCTAAACTCTCCATAAGAAATTTTTATTCAGCTGACTTTTTTTTTTTCTTTTTTCTTTTTTTTTTTTTTTTTTTAAGCTGGCATCATAATTTTGAAAACTAGGAAAAAATGGTGCCTTTGGAATGGAGCCTGTGCTTCCCTGAGGTGAGGGAGATTAGGAGAAAGAGAAATCTTTCTTATTTTACTATCAAGAAAAATTAGCCAGTCAGCTTAATTTGAAAATTCCATCCAAAATTATGCTATTTTAACAACTCTTGCCATTTTTTCCTTGAGAAAATGTTTATTAGAACTTTTCCTTCATTGTCTCATCACTCATAGGGGAAGGAGTCTCTGGGTAGAACATGTTGAGAAACTTGTTGCAAGGTAGACGGGAGAGGTAGCAGGAGGAACAAGGTGACTATTTTTTTTTTTTCTCTGTATTTTTCACTGCAGAAAAGAACATCCCAGACTGTAATCCTGACCTCCACACTGAGTCAAAGTGTAAAGGAGACCTTATAAACAGTGCAACTTGAGATTGCAAAGGCTCAGTTAAAGGCTTTTTACCTTTTATGCTTCAATTGCATTCCCACTTAACACTTCCTTCTGCAGGTGAACCTTCCATGCACACTTTGGACCCAGCACTTGCAGATGTCAAACACTGACCAAGATCTGCCAAAGCTGATGCAGGTGACACACTGCAAAGATCCAGATGAATTTCTCAGTCTTGTGACCAGTGACAGGGCTCGAGGAAATGGCACAAAGCAGAGCTGGGGAGGTTTAGGTTAAATATCAGGAAAATGTTTTTCTTGATTATGACTGGGAGCTGGAACCCAGGGCAGTGGTCACAGCACCAAGCCTGACAGAGTTCAAGAAACATTTGGACAACACTCTCAGGGACATGGTGGGATTTTTGGGGTGTCATGTGCAGGGCTAGGAGTTGGACCCCACGATGTTGATGGATCCCTTCCCACCCAGCATATTCTGTGAACAAAGAAGGAAGGAGGCAACATGTGAGTATCTGAGTTAGAGCTTAAGTCTTAACACAGACCACAAATTTGGACAGCTAGGAAGAGGTGAATGGGGTAAAAAAAAACACTTAAGTTTATAGTTTAAATAGATAAATAAATATAACATATATATAAAGATATAGTTTAAATAGATAAATAAATATAACAACACTGCTGACCTGTTTTTCCTTGCCAGATCTCATTGAAAATAGTCACTAATGTTGAGTATACATCAATTTATGAGCCTTCCTTCACCCAAGCTGCTGTGCCAGAGATGTTTTTAAATCTTTTGCTTACAGAGGAAATCTGTCCTGAAAGGAAATTTGTGAGCTGATCAACAGATGCTCTAGGTCTGACCCCCCATAAATTTATGGCAGTATTATTGAGGGTGTAAACAGCAATAATGCAATTTCTCTTAACCCAGTGCAAATAATTGTGCAATATTTGCTGGCCTAAGAGGTCAGACTGTCCTCACCTGGCTCCCTGCTTTGGCAAAATGCTCTGGCTTAGCCCTGTACCAAACCTGGGTGATGGCTCAAGTTGTTACAGTTTGGTCTTTAGGAACCCACCTCATCTCACTGTTCCTACACAGTCTTCCTCCAGTCCAGCAAGAGGAAAGGAATAATCCCCCAGGAGCACAGGTCTGTAGCACAGCTCTGTCCAGTGTGAACTTCTTGTCAATACAGACCTGTATGATCTGGGGGAAAAAAACTTTTGCATGTGGCAAATCCTCTTCTTTTAATGACCACGCTGTACTGAGCCCCACAACGCTGCTTTAATCAGTCTCTAGGTCAGTTGTGGGTCATGTGTGAGTGAACACAAATTGAGCCTCACCCATGCCTCCTACAAGAGAGGTAAAGCTGGGGAGGACGAGCACCAACTAGAATTATCATTATCATGACTGAATGAGCAGGCACAGCCCTCCTAAGAGGGTGGAAAACATTGATTTTTACCTGATTTATTGCTATTTATGCACATGCTTATCCTGTCTCCCGGAAATGGATACAAAGGCTTCAACTGATCTATTCATGTGAGTTAAGTAGTTCAGAGTTTGCAGGCTTTGGGCCTAAATCCATGACAGCAGAGCATCTTGCTGCATGCCTTGAATTTATCTAGACCAGAAACCTCTATTTCAGCTTGAAACATCCCAGACCCTCTGCCTGTGCTTTCATAAGAGGATGACCTTAAGCCCCTGACATATTCTGTTGAAATGTGATTTAAAGTTCTGGCAGAAAGGCAAAACTACTTCTTTTTTTTTTTTTTTTTTCCCTAAAAAATCACAATAAACAAACATAAGCTGCTGCCTTTCTCTGGCTCTTTACTTATTCTAGTAGATGGATTCCTCGGTCAGACAGGTAAGACACAATTGAATTTGTGAGCCTAATGCATATCAGTTCATGCACCCTAGACTAGCTCCCAAAACTGCACATCACACCATCTGTCGTGAATTGGTGGAGGGCAAATGGCAAAAGAAAATCTGCCTTGCAACACAGAAGAAAATCATTAGCACTGGAGAGGGGAAAGGGTGCTGTTACCTGAAAACAAGGCAACACGTGCCTCAGGGAAGGAGAGCTCATTAGAGTGCTTGTCTCTGTTTCCTATATTGTTAACCTTCGTGGGTAAACACCAGCCCAAATGTTCATTTAAAGGATTTTAATGCTCAGCCACACGTAATTTTCAAGCACTTCCTAGATGTCTGTTCTTGCCAGGAGCTGTTTTTTCTCTCCTTCACAGCACTTGGGCTTTCCCTCCATATCGCTCCACATCTCAGCCTGTGGAACTCCGTCACAGCCTCTCTGAAAATACTTCATTTTCTCAGTGCACCCCCTCACAAAACCACCTCACACCACCAGAAGCCATCAGCTTCCTCCCAGAGCTGCTCTCCACAGCAAGGAACAGGCTGAAACAAGATGGTTTTGAGAGGAATAGTGGATTTGTCTTTACAAACAAGCTGTGGTAGGTAAAACCAGCACTGGGAGATAAAAGAAACAATGGGGAGGATTCCACTGACTGATGAATGGAAAAAGACATTTGCTTTTGCATATAAACTTTAAGTTTGCTGATAAATGAAATTAGACATTGAAAGATTAAAGAAACAATGGGGAAGTAAAACCCTAAATTCCATAAGAATTAAAAATGAAAAGGGAGGGTTATACATTAGAGGGGAATCTCTGGTCTCAGGCATTTTGGGAAGTCTGAACCTCTCAAGTACCTCAGCCAATGGGGAAAGAGAGAGGAAAGTGTGGCTGGGAAATTGGGATAAAAATGAGGCTGCATCCTCCAAAAATTGGAGAGATCCCAGGGGAATGCCCCATGGCTTCTCCCTTTATTTGAATAAAGTAAAAGGACTCCTCTGTCTCCTTTTTGGACATAAACCTCTGGTGTCTGTGGATTAATTTTCCCAACAGTTTCAAGACAGTCTGTACAATCAAGGGTCCAAATTACATCAGTCAGGCATTTGTTAAGCAACATCACCACATTCCCCAGTATTTCCCCTAATTCCAGGTGGACTCAAACAGTTGTGTGAATGGGTTGTGTCTTCAGGGAGGTTTGGGCAATGGTCCTTCCATATGATACAGGGCTGCTGCCATGCCAAAATCCCTGTTTTATTTTCACTCATCAGCCTAGAGGATGACAACATCCCCTTTTCATTTAAATGATTCAATTATGAACTTCTCCAGTGCTCGCTCTGTAATGAATTCCTTGATCAGAAATACTCGAGACGTGGCTAGTCCTGGGTATAATTGAATCTTTGTTCTGTGACTTGAACCTGCTATCAATACTTATTGAAGAACTGAACACACACTTGTCCACTGAGTGCTTAAAAGTGACTCAGGTTATTATGTTGTGGTTGATTTACAACAAAACCACCTGAATTATGAACTGCGTGAGGAAGAGCTAATTGAATTTGAAATGTTAAGGCTGATGGTGCTTCAGACTGTGATTAATGCCAAGTCAAAAGCCTTCCCCAGGGATGTTGGCATCGAGAGATGTTCAACAGCTCCACAGGCATGTTTTATAGTGGGACAAGCCTTTCATTGGCAAAATGGGATTTATCTTTTTAGAGGAGGTTAGTCCACAAGTTAAACCAGTATGAGCTGCAAAATGTTACAATGGGAAAGTTGTTGAACTGTGAGGGAATTTAGAAAAACAATAATATCCTGCATCAGGCTGATTTTCTTTCTTTATATTTTAGCTCTCAAATTTATGGAGGCAGCTTTAACCAGGCACCTGCATGCAACTTAACTTGAAGATTTAAATGGCAAGAGCAAGTTTGCTGCTATTGCTACTGCTCAGCAAATGCCAAATTCTACATTGTTAATCAAACCTAATAAATAGTTGGTGGAGAGAGATAAATTCCTCCAGAGTCCGATTCATCTCACTTACCTGAGATATCTAATTTAAGAGGGGCATAATTGTCCTTTGTGAGGCACCTGTGTCTCATCAGAGACTTCAAATGGACCTTTTCATACCCAACCTTGAGAGAAATTATATTAAAGGAAACACTGCTTGGAATGGCCAACTGAGACAGGAGACAACCTCTTGTCCAGTCTGTGTGACCAGCCCTTGCTCCTGTTTTCTCTGCTGCACACCTGTGTATTTTCCTCCCAGTGATAACACCTGGGTGTACAATGTCTGGTCCATCAATGCAGAGAACAGAAAAGCCACAGGGGCACACAACATGCAAAATTCCCTTCAACTTCAGGCACTTGCCATCCAGGCTCCTGCATGTCATCAGGCTTAGCTCTTGTTGCACTCAGTGCAGAGGGACATTCACTTTGTGGACATGATTCATCTGACCAGCTTTAGAGGACAAGCTGGATTGTGCTTTCAAACTCAGGGACTCTTCTAACTCCCAAGCTCCATTGTCTATAAGAAAAGCAGATAAATAATTCATAAATGGGTGTTTCCAGCAGTGTCAGATGTTTAATCACAAGTGACCCACTTTCATTACCACTGGGGACTGGGATGGATCCAAATCACAGACCAGAGCAGGAAAGGTTTGGGTGGCTGCTCCTTGAGCAAGACAGCTGCTGAAATGTCCAGGATAAGTGTTTGAATTAGATTAAGGCACTTAATGCCACATATTTATTTTTAAGGTCCACCACATCCCTTCTGAAAGCATCTTCATGGTGTTGCTTCCCTCAGTACACTTTAGTCCCTCCTCAAACAGGTGATGGATGAGATCCTTTCTTTCACTCATTTTTTCTGGGTCTGTTCCTCTAAAACCAAGACAGCTTTTAGGAGAAAGAAGGCTTTTGCTCTGATTCTGGCTCCCAGAAGTCTTATGCTCAGGAAAGAAAAATTTTCAAGGTTTCTTTCAGCTCTGGGGTTTTTTTGTTTGGTTGGTTTGGTTTTGTTTTTTTTTTTTTTATGAATAGCTGACTTCCACTTTCTGTGAAAAGGCACATTTGTCATAGACTTATCACACACAGTTGTCAAGATTACAAGATCTGTTCCTACTGCTTTTCGTGCTGGCAAAAATAATTCCTAACTCCAGAAGAGTCAGTTATTTGTGGGCAGCTTTAAAGGGTAGGTTTGTATTTCTTGCTGAATTAATAGCTGCAGATGTGGAAGCACAGAAAAACTTGAGTCCTTAACCAATCCTACTTCTGCAAATACATAAACCAGATGTTCTTGTGATTTCTAAGCTGACATATATTCACTTCAGTGGAGTTAAAGGGATTTCCTGGGTGGATAAGGATTTAAGCCATTAACCCTGGTCATTCCCTCCTCCTAGAATCCCAAAGAATCAGTTGTCCTCAGTGCCTTTCTCCTTGAACTCCTCTGTGTTGGACCCTCTTCACCTCTGATCAGTTTTTCCAGCTACACATTTCGATGACTCTTACTGCAATACTTGTGCAGATGGCAAAATATAGAATAAATATTTTATTCTCCAGGAGCCCCATCATAAGAGCATTATCATGTGCCTGGGGAAGGTTTTGTCATGCAGTGTTTCTGCCTTGCCTGGCTGTAAAAAAAAATGCTGAGCTTGCTGAACATGGGATGACAGATGCCTTTTCTTCTGAAATACCAATATCATATTCCTGACTCAGGGTCCCCTTTGACTGGGAACTGATGCAGAGGAATGTGCCCATGTCTGCTGCCCCCACCACCATCAAAAGTGGGATTCCCCTCTTAATAATCAGGTTGTGATATTGGCATTAAACTTTGGTGATGGCACAGCATTAACCACTTCATGGGTGGTCCCCACAGTGAATAGAAAAAGGTTCAGACTGAGAAACAAGTTCAGGGCAGAAATTTTGTGTCTGCTGCAAGAAGGCAAATATAGAAGAAAGAACAGATCCAGGTGAGGGGGGAAGTGAGAATAAAGAGAAAGGAGAATAAATAAGGCAAGAAAATGTAGTACCCTCAAAATGGATTGACACAAAAACCTTGAGTTCATGCCTCACCACACATTTTTTGGTGAAGAACACATTTTTCCACTGCTACAAACCACTGGCCAACAGTGGTGATCACTCTGCATTATGAGATGGAGAAACCTTCCTTTAGCCTTGGCCTACAGGATGTAAAATGTAAAATCTGATCTTTTTCCACAGGCAAATGTGATGCTCCTTGACCAGGCAATGATAGAAATAGTTTTCATTAATTTCCTAGACTAAACCACATCTATACTCTTTGGAAATTCCTGCAAATTCAACCTCCCCCCTCTCCCTCCAGGCTTCAAGTTCCTGTCTAAATCAACTGCAGCAATGGAGTTTTCTCTCTGCCCATGAGCAGCTGAGACAGGCTTTGCAATGAGGCTGAGAGGAGAGTAGACCTCTATTAAGAGAGGTGGCAGCAAAGAACAACAGAGTGATTAAATGCAAAATTGAAATCATAATGGAAATTGGGGCACTGAAAAGAAATTTTAATTAAGTAAGCAACTGCAAATCAAACAAATGTATTCATTATTTAATCAACTAGTGAGTGCAGAAATCTCAACTAATCAGGAAAGTCTCAGGGAGCAGATAAAGAAACAAATCAAGAAACCAATTTAAAAGCCATAAGAAAATAGCACACATCCTCACTACAAAAGACTGTTTGTCTAAGAAACAGAAGGCAAGCTTCTTTTTTCCCCCTAAACATCATATTTCTTATCTTTTAAAGGCTCTATTTTTTAATTTTTGCTGGGATTTGGCATGCTATTTTCTTGCATAGTTGCTTTTAATCTGTTCCATCACAGAAAGATTGACTGTAAAATGATGTATTTCTTTGCCTACTTCCCCCATTTTTCACCTGCTGCACAGACCCCTTGAGGTGTCATGATAAATGAGTTTTTACTACAGTAGATAAAACACTGGGTGCCCCAAGCTACTGCCCAGCTCCATGTCTGAGGTGAGACATTGGCAGAGCAGAGCACAAAGGAGAGGTGGCTGGGCTGTCTCAGATGGGAGCAGGGCCAGCAGAGGAATGTGATTTATTATTAACCACAGCTTTGCCAGAAATCTGCCACCTTGCTCCTGCTAAAGCAAAAGAAGTGATGCTGAGAACCTCATCTGTGTGGTCCAGAGGAGGGGCATGGAGGAGGTCAGGGGACTGGGGCACTCTCCTGTGAGAAAAGGCTTGAGAGAGCAGGAGTTGTTCATCCTGGAGAAGAGGAGGCTCCAGGGAGTCCTTTCTTAGAGTCTTTTCCAAAGCCTAAAGGAACTCCGAGAGAGCTGGAGAGGGACTTTGGACAGGGGCATGGAGTGATGGGACAGGGGAAATAGCTTTAAATGGAAAGAGGGGACATTTAGATGAAAAATTAGGAAGAAATTCTTTATAGTGAGGGTGGTGAGGCACTGGAACAGGTTATCAGGGAAGCTGTGGCTGCCCCATCCCTGGAAGTGTCCAAGGCCAGGCTGGAAGGGGGCTTGAAGCAACCTGGGATAGTGGAAGGGGAGTTGGAATCAGAAAATCTTTAAAGCCCTTTCCAACCCAAACCAGTCTCTGATTCTGTGATTCAGACCTGCATAAGACTGTGCCCCTGGACACGTTTCCACCCTGAATGTTTTCTGACTGACCCATGTGAGTGCCAGAGCAGGAATTCCCTTCAATGAACTCCTTGCAAAGTCAGCAAACAGCTCAGCATGAGCACGGGGAGCCCTTTCAAGGCTCAGAGCTACTTCAGGGTAACCAAATGAGTCACAAGCAGCCATGTAATTACTTTTCCAGGCTTCCTTACTTAAGAATGTGGATCTGTGTACCAAAGCATGAATCCAGAGGGAGTTTGCCATCATACCTTGTGAGTGTAGACATGTTTGCACTCAAAGCAGTTGGGTAGGGGCAGGAGATAAGTTAAAGAATAGTACAAACAAGTCATTTACCTCACCATCTTTTAAGTATAGCCTGTCTACAACCTAATAAAAATCACATATTTAATTAGTGGCTTCATTCAGTATTGTGTGAACAGTGATTCACTGTGCCAAGCCAGAGGAAACGGGTAAAAAATAGATCTTGCATGAGATAGCTGAGAAAAAAAAAAGCTGTAAAAAAAAAAAAAAGAGTAAAAATCAGCTATGTAACAAAGATACATGAGAAAACATGGTGGGGCTTTTAAAACACAAGTGTAGCAAACCCTTATGTAGAACTACTGAAAATTGAGTCCACTTTGCACCAAAAGGAGAGGAGTCTGATTTTACACCCAGACTCAGGCACTGGGACAGCAGAGATCTGGTTTCTCATTCCCACCCTGTGGCTGGAGCACAGCACAAACACTTTTTGTATTTCTGCTTATCTGCATTATTTGGTTGCTCCTACTGTCAAAAGAGCCAAGTCCTTCACACTCACAGAGTTTTTCACCTGGTCCCACCCCCTTTGCAGAGAAAAGTGCCCTGAGGTCCCCGTGGTCTCCACAGCTGCTTGGGGCTGCAAGGTGCAAACCCCTGTTCTGCAGAGGCAGGGCTCAGGAGGCTCTCAAGCTCAGAGCTGCTAATGTCTTTTTAAATTAACATTTCCAGCTACTTCAGGGTCTGACAATAACGCTTCCCAATGCACCCATCTTGGGAGAGCCAAATATCCCAGCACTGGGAGAAACAACTGCTCACTTTGAACATTTAAAAAGGTTTATTAAACCTTGCTCATTCCTCCAGCTGATCATACAGCAAATTTAGGAGCTACCAGGTGCAGTTTGGGCTGCAGATGTGCTTCAAATATGCTTGCAAAATCATGCTTTGCCCTCTCTAAAATTCAACAGTTCCTCATGCTCCTCCTGAAGGTCCACAGCAAGGAAGCTGATTATTTTAGGGAAGACTAACTAAATCTGGTTCTGCCTCCAACAATAGGAGGGGAACCTCCCATGGTGAAAGGGGTCAGAACCAAATGATCTTTAAGGCCCTTTCTAACCCAAACCATTAAATAAGAACCAATTTCCTGGGCTCTGTGGCCACAGAATCATAGAGGATGCTGAAGGGATGATGTGTGCTTCGTTCCCTGGTGTTGATGCAATGTTGGTCTTTGAAATAATTACATTATAACTGGGCTGGGCTGGCAGGAAAGGAGAAGTGTGATCCTGTAGCTTTATGATTAGGGTGCTCCACTAGGAGGAAGGGTAGCAGACTTCCAGTTCCACTTAATATCTTGTTGCTTAATAAGGAAAAAGTTTTGTTTTGTCCAGCTTTGCTATGAGTTTGGTGTCCCAGCATGGGAGAGAAGAAGCATTGCAAGACCAATGGATGTTTACCTCTCCTGTCTCTGGAGGGTCTGTGGAGCATCTGCCCATCAGGAGCTCATGGACAGTCCTAGGAAAGCCCAGCCCAAGCTTCACACAGGTTTATTTTCTGCTGAATCAGAGTTGATTTATCTTAAACAGCAGAAATCACTACAGAAAAGTCATTTCACACAGGTCTCATGCTGCTGCCTAACACTGCTCAGAGCAATCTCATCACGGGACGTGCTTCAGTGTCCCAGCTCCAATTTTCTGGTGAGGATCCCTGATTTTATGGTCAGCACCCCTGTGCCCTGCAAGCTGCAACTGCCCCACTGCAAAAGCCCAGGGTCTGCACACGTGCTCTGGTGCTGCTTCACCACCTCCAGCCAGCATCCCAGAGCATCTCCTGCTCCCTCCTAACCACATTAGCAGGAGGTAATGACGTTGTTGGGATCGAAAGGAAGCAGCAAATTGGATTGTGACCCCCTGGCAGGATGGGTGTGATGGGTGTGCTGTCAGCCAGCACACGCACACGGAGGGGCCTGTCCTCACACACACTCCAGGGCTGGGCTCTGCAAACACACTCCCTGCTAATTAGGCAGAGATCAGAAACGAGCCTCTTAGTCTGCTTTGGGAGGTAATGCCATTCAGGGCTGAAAATAAATCTGTCAGCTGGAAACTGGATGAATAAGACTGGTTTTAAGGAGGGTGAGGTAATTTTTGAGTTACATCATGCAGTTGTGTTGCATCCCATTTGATATACTATGAGAGCATATAGCAATTTCAGCTCTGCTCTAAGACCATATTTGAGTGAGCAATCTCAGGAAAGAGGACAGAAATCTCTCTATGCCCAGACAGCTGCTTTATGAACTTCTCCATCCTACAGCAGAGAAGGCATTATTATCCCCAGAAAATCCACCTCCCCAAAATCCCTGCTTATATATGGAGCTGGAGGTCAGAATTGTGCTTGCTGGAGGGAAATCCCAGTCAGAACACATCTAATTATGCTGCTGTCTTCCAGATCCCACATAGCAGCTCCTGATAAAAGAATAGACAGGAAAAGTGGAATCAGCTGCAGACTGGTTTATGATTTTGCATTATTAAGCCACTGGGACTGCCAGACAAGCTGAGAGCTTAGTGAACTGAACTCTCTAAGACCTGCTAAGTACTCAGGAGGCACTATGCAAACCCACAAAACAGGAGCATTAATCATCAGGCAGACTTGTCAGGATACTCAATGCATGAGTGACAGATGAGAACTGAGCGGAAAAGAGGGAAGGGCAAAAAAATAAGAATTAGGAGCTTTCCACAAACCCCTCCTCAAAAATGTCACAGTTCTTCAGAACTTTCCTCTTCTTTTTTTTTTTTTTTTTTTTTTAGCAAGCCTTTGTTCTTCATGTCATAAGGGCATATTCATGCTTTAGCACTGATTTCACTGGAATTACTCCAGATTTACTGTGGTCTAGCTGCACGGCATTGGCTCTTTATAATAATGTGCCTCATTAGTAGCTACTTAGAGTGTAACTGAATTATAGCACATCTAGTCCTGGGCAGTTGCTGCAAAAGGGGCACTGACGTGACACCTAATAAAGGACTTGTTAGAGCCTTCTGGGAGTTACAATGCTGTATTATTTACGAAGTGCCATTGTGTTTTAGAAACAGAAGACCAGATGTTAAAATCTGTTTTATTTACACGCTGTCACCAAGGATTAAATCCATTGTCTTGGCTGAGAATATCCCAATCTCTGCAATGCATATGTTGGCGTGGAGCATCCCTGGAGGCTCAGGGGTCAGGCATGCCAGGGAACTCCAACACCATCTTTGGAGACAGAGCAATTCAAAAGGGATGTGGCCTGGTTTGAACACTGAGACAGATGTTGAGAACTTGGGCAAGAGTAGGGGATTCTTGTTCTTCCCAGATCTGACTTCCCACAAAGCTTTTTTGTGATAACTCCTGCAGCACTCTTGCTGGCTGGAGAGTGCTCTTAGACACAGGGACCCCTCCTAAACAAACAAGGGTTCCCCTTTGGGACTTTTGGCAACAAACAGATTCTTACCAGTTGTTTTTTGGTTTTTTGGTTTGTTTTTTTTTTTTCCTAAGAAACAAACCTTCGTATGCCAGCTCTGAGTGTGCACTAAAAGAGGCCTTTGCTGTGAGGAGATAAATGCAGTGTAAACTTCAATCTCCACAGCAGCAACATGCCATAACCACACATGCTGCTCCTGCTGCTCGGTGCCTGAGGGCAGCACCCTGCCTGGAGTCCCAGAGCACGTAGGCAGAGGTGTCTCCTGCCACGTAGGAAGTTTAGCCTGGTCCTGTCCCCAGGCTCTGCCAGCAGGCTGTCACATCTCAGTGCTGCAGAGCCCTCCCTGCCCAGTGTCCCATGAAGGAGAGCCACGCCGAGCTAACGTCGGACTGCTGACAGCAGGGCAGGAGCCTCTCTTGGGGGGAAAAGAAAAAGAAAAATCAATTTTAAAAGAGTGGATTTGGGAGCTCTGAGGATGTTCTCCTCCTTGAACTAAAGGGGATCCAGCTTTTCTGAAACCCACACATTGGTGAAGTGTGGTGTTTGTGAGGTCCCCAGGACGAGGCGAGAGATGAGAATTTGACTCCATGTTCTCAGAAGGCTGATTTATTATTTTATGATATTATATTATATTTAAAAATGCTACACTAAAGCTATACTAAAGAAAGAGAAAGGATACATCAGAGGGTTTAACAAGAATGAATAATAAAAACTCCTGACTGACTCAGAGAATCTGACACCGCTGACCATGATTGGCCATTAAGAAAAAACATTTCACATGGAACCAATCAAGCATTCACCTTGAATGCTTGGTAAACACTGCCCAGGCCACATTCCAAAGCAGCAAACAGAGGAGCAGCAATCAGATAATTATTGTTTTCATTCCTCTCTGAGGCTTCTCAGCTTCCCAGGAGAAAATCCTGGGCAAAGAAGATTTTTCAGAAAATATCATGGTGACAGTGAAGCATCTCTCTTGCCAGGCTGGTGCCCAAAGTGCTGCTGAGGCATTGCAGAGCAGGCAGCTCTTGTGAGCTCCCACACATCCTCAGCCATGGGGCCCACCACTCCCCTGGGCTTATCTCCAGCTCTGAATATCACATTGGGTAAAGTCACTCCAGTGGAGATATTTTCTTTTTTTTTTTTTTCACCAACTCATAAAAGTTTTTGAAGAACACCTGAAGTGGAAGCTTGGCTGACCACAAATGTTGACCTAATTAAAGTAAGCACTTCACTAGGAAGTGGGTTTGTCCCTGGGCTTGTCAGAGGAGTCTGGGACTTGTTTTTTGCTTGGGTCCTGCTTGTGCAGTTGTTCACCATCCTCACTTCCCACTGGCTTCCATATTCCCACTGTCCCTGTGTTTTCCCCAGGGAAGGGAAAACAATTTGCCCCATGAAAGTACCACTGACCCCCTCCCCACCCTGCAGCCAAGACCCACAAGTCTCTCCTAAGCATCATCACTCCCTGAATTCATGCTGACTGCTCCAGGGACTTTGAAAGATATAAGTTTTGCTAAAATAACTCTGTAGGCAAAAGGGTTTAGTTCATTTTCTAGAGGGAATGAGTTCAAATTGTGAAATGCTTAAAACCTGAGACTCCTTTTACTTCCACAACGCTGAAGGAAGGCAAACTAGAAATCCTGAGATGGATTCACTGAAAAGTTAATTTCTGTGCAGGAGGCTACCGTGCTCACATCTGCCTTTGAAGTTTTCCCTATAAAAAAACCCAAAGAGGCTTGAAGGGGGCAAGGTTTTGGACAGGATTTCACAGTGGAAACCACCAAATCTAGGAAGGTAATTTGGATGGCAAAGGCTGGGGTGGATGTGATGGTGATGGGAAAAGTGTGCTTTACAAACAATTCCATGGATGAGGGGATGGGTGTTGGCTTTGAAATGGGTCTTAATCTTTGGTCTCTACCAACTTCAAGCCACAGGGTTGTTCCAGAACCCTGACAGTTTGACAAAGGGTCAGTACAAGCCCAAGTTACTGAACTGTGGGGGAAAAGGACATGTTTAAAGGGGAGAATGTGTGGTAGGCTGTACCTTGCTGGTGCCTCAGCAATGGGGAAAGGAAGAGGGACACATGGCTGGGAGTTTGAGATGAAAGGAGGCTGAACCCGCTGAAACCTGAGAAAGAAAACCCCATGGATAATTTCTCCCTTTATTCAAATAAAGCAGCAGGACTCCTCTGTCTCCTTTGTGAACACTGGCTTTTCAAAGTGGGATTTTCCATACAAGGGCAAGGTTCCTCTTGAACAAGAAGGCTGGAGCTCCAGCAATCCATCATCCAGCACTAGGGCAGCAGTGGACATGTGCAGGGACAAGGAGTGGCTGATGAGTTTTGGATAGGACCAAAATCAGCCTGTGTTGCAAAATGTCCCAAGAGAAATGCTCTATAAAAATAATTGCTTTCCTGTAACTCCTTCAATCTCTAACAAAACACATCCCATTCATGTGGGGTAAACCTAAGAGTGCATTGTTCTCCCTCTGTGGAGACACCTGGGTATTTAAGAGGTTTGGGACCTGGTCCCAGCTGTGCTCCATGAAGGTGGGATGGTCATCCTTTATTCAGGAGAGATGGAGGTGGAAAATAAGCTTTTTACAATGCAAGACTGATCAGAGGAACATGCGAGGGTGAGGAGAATGATACCATGCAAGAAGAATCTGGCTTTAGGACTGGATCCAGAGCAGAAACCTGTGCACTGGTGCTGGAAGAGTGCTGTGTGTTTAGGAAAAACTGGGGGAGGAAAGAATTATTATTAAATTTATTATTTATTGTATGTTATATATAATTACATATAAATGATAATCTATAATAATTATAATATATGGTTAATTAGACTTGCATATTGGTATATAATATGCAAGTATGTGTTGTAATATTTTATTTTTTTGTTTGTTTATTTATTGTTAAAAGTGTTTAGAACAAATTAGGAAAAATTACAGAGAAAGGTTGAGGCACTGAATGGAGGAGAGAACCTGGAAGAGGAGACATGTGATCTTGTTTGGTTCCTGAAGCACTGAGGCACCAAACATGTGCATCCCACCTGGAAGCAGCCTATGGACTCCTCAGCATTCAGTAACTTCTTGACTCAAACTGGGGAACAGTAATTCCCATCTTGCAATGAGAGCAGTGCTGTGACCCTGATGGGTAGGGAAGGCTGTCTCAGAGATAATTTTGCATTTCTCAGGCCTGTGGCTGTGTCACACATCCCTTTACACACCACCAGCTGCAGGGTTCTCCTCCCAGATCCTGCTCAGCTCAGGGATGTTCAATCAGCTCTTTGAGCACACCACGGGCAGGGAGTGCATTTCTCCTCTGCTGAAAGCTCAGGAGGACTTCCTAAACTATCTGGGATAAATTAAACCTTGACTCAGCTCCAGTGGCACAGTGAAGCTAAAGCAGGGATGGATTTAATCACAGGATGGTTAGTATGGAGTGGCAGAAGGGTCTCCCTTTGCTGTCCTTGCCATAATGTGAAATGGTGCTGGAGAGGGGAAGCTGCCTCTTGCAGGTAACTCCAAAGAGGTGCCTGGGAAAGATTTATGCACTCCCTGTTCAGATGGGTACAAACTGCAGTGGCCTCTGCAGGCACACACCAACTCCTCTTGAGGAACAGTGCTTCAGAGCTGTGATATCTTTCCCCTGAGGCTACCAGCAGGAAAGTGTGACGTTCATTGCTTTCCTAAAGCAGCCCTGTTTGTAAACACAAACCAAGTTTTACCTTGGGAAAAGCTCTCCTTGCACTTGGCAGCACGTTTAGCCTTGGGGAGCGTTTTGTCACAGGGAGCATCCGGATGAGGCGGATCTGAGCCGTGACCCTGGCAAAGCCGGGCTCAGGAGGGGACGAGCAGGAGCAGGGGGCACAGGAAGCACGGGGTATTGATTTCAGACTTGCAGACTCCTGCCAAAGGGAGGCTGTGAGTGCCCTGTCATGCCACGAGCTGCTGTCATTTCCCAGAAGCGAGGCCGTGCCGTGGGCTCCCCTCGCTAATCCGCGAGGCACATTGCCACGCTGTAGGTTTGTTTTGAGGTGGCGGGCAGGGGGGAGGCAGGGAGGAGATCAAATTATCCTCCTAGGCATGTACACAGGCACATTGCCCCCCCTCCTGCCTCTCCAGGATCAGCTGCCTGCATTGGGCTCACAATAAGACAGCCTCACTAAATGCAACCAGTGGGAGAACGAAGTGGCGTTTTTCCCCTCTCCAGGAGTGCCCCAGGGACAGCACCAAAGGGCTGAACCTGTGAGCAGTTGCCTCCTGTGAAGCCTGAAACATTTGTGACTCAGCTTCTGACTGCTCAGCACAGGGCAATTCCCCCAGCTGGGGAAAAATCCCACTGGGGCTCTCTGATGCAGGTGTCCCACGGGAAGAGCTGTGCCCATCAGTCCCAAGGGGCTCCATGGGAACTTGTGGCAGTTTTTCAGACCAGGTGAAGACTACAGCCACCCCCACAACATTCCCCAGACACATCCTAGCTGACCTTTATCTCACTGAATCCACAGTGCACCACCACCATTACCCCAAAGAGAACCCCACCACTCTGGCCCTAAAGAGAACCTCACCACCCTGACCCTAAAGAGAACCTCATCACCATCACCCCAAAGAGAACTCCACCAGCATCACCCCAAAGAGAACCCCATCACCATCATCCTAAAGAGAACCTCACTACCCTCATCCCAAAGAGAACCCCACTACCCTCACCCTAAAGAGAACCCCACCACCATCACCCCAAAGAGAACCCCATCACCATCACCCTAAAGAGAACCCCACTACCCTCACCCTAAAAAGAACCTCACCACCATCACCCCAAAGAGAACCCCATCACCCTAAAGAGAACCTCACTACCCTCACCCCAAAGACAGCCCCACCACCATCACCCTAAAGAGAGCCCCACCACCCTCACCCTAAATAGAACTCCATCACCCCAAAGAGAGCCCCACCACCCTCACCCCAAAGACAATCCTGGGGAGGACACCAGGGATGAACTTGACCCGCTCGTGCTGCTAATGGCTATGTGTGTGCAAACACTGCCCTCTGCCTCCTGCAGGAAGGCTTTATTGTTGGGCTGGGGATCTGATGGGTTTTTAATTTTCATCTCCTATGATTACAGAGATTCCTCCAGCCTGGCTGCACGCCAGCACACAAAATGTTGAGAGCGAAACGCTGGAGTGCCCAGCTTGGCACCAGGAGTGCCAGCCCAAATACTCAGAGCCATGTGGTGAGTGGGCTGTGCAATTCTTCAGCCCTACAATAAGGAAAACCTGGAGATTTTCTTACATGTCTCATGAAAGGGAGAAATTTGGGCTCGTTTCATCCTTCAGGCTCATATTTCCAGCATTTTTCTCTTAGGGGAAAGGTTAGGAATGTTTTGTGGGTTTTAACTAAGTTGAATCTCTCAAGGGAAGGGGAAAATAGAGTGCCATCAGACCTAAATACCCAACCAGAGACACCTGGCTCTGATTCCCAGGTCATTCCTGGAGGACCAGTAGTGTAGATAAGCACAGCAAAGCCAAAGTTGAGCAAGGGAATGTGGGAGCAGAGCAATGAAATGATGTTTCCCAAAGTGACAGCTGGCCCAGGGCATGTCCAGAAGTCAAATCTGTGCTTCTGTCTGGAGCACTGATGGAGTCCCCAAGCCTGCCTGGCTGGCAGGCTGTTCTCAGCTGGCCCCAGGAGGGTACACGAGCTGTGTCCCATTGTTGATGCCCCTGGACCTCTTGTGGGGTCCCCACAAATCACCCAAAAGTCATCCCTTCCCTTCACCCCGTGAAGGGCAGCACAGCCAGAACCTCCCAGCAGAAGGGAGGTGCCTGGCTCCTGTCACCTTTTGGGAAGCCCCCTTGGCCTTTTGTCTGCACCATGTATGGCCCCTGATAGTGTCAGGCTGGAAGAGGAGGCACAGAGGGCAGGGAGCAGCAAACCAGATCCTGTGAAGGGAAGGAAATGCAAGGAGGTTTCACCCAAGCTGCCCCCAAACCAGCCCATAAGGGGAGCTGGATCTCCCAGGCATGGTCTGTCCTTCCCCAGCCTTTGGTTTCTCCACTGACTGGGCAGCTCTGCTCCCATTTCATGCTGTTTTGTCATGGAGAATATCACAAGGAACTCTCCTCTAAAGAATGCATCCTTTTTTTTTGGCTTTTTTTTTCCCCTTTCTGGTCAATAAAACTGCATTTTGACTCTAGGGTGAAGATTTGGATCAATTCTCATTTTCTACAAAATTATTCTCTCTTATACACCAAGGAATAGAATTGAAAATGTAATCTATCTTGTTGAGAGGTAGAGTCAGGGTCATGAAAATTAACCCCCAAGTGCCATTTAGTGTGCCTTTAACATGCCAGCAAATAGCAAAGAACATCTTTGGGTTGCTAAACAGTAATTTTGTAAAAAATACAATCATTTTTGCCCAGGCCTCTGAAGGAATCCTGCCACTAAGTCACTTTTTCTCCACAGTGTAATAATAACTTAAAACAACCACTTTCAGCCATGATTTGCTAGCAAATACTCTTGCCAGGTGAAAACTGGGATCTGGGTGACTTCATCTCACAGCATTATATTCTAATATTTGGCTATATAAATTGAAGCAGAACTGGACTCCTTTAATTAAACAATTTCACTTTCAGAATCCACAGGATTCAAAATTGGGAAAATATGGAATAAAATGCTATGAGTGTTCTCATTTAAGGCCAGGAAAAGGTGACTTTTTAAAATGACTCAGATTGATGAAGAGAAAATGAGGTGTAGCCGGCCAACAGAGAAAGCTTTGAGGAGACACTATCCTGATATTGCCTTCATATTTATAATTTGGACTTTATGCTGCAAGCTGGGGTATTGGAGGCAGAGATTTAATTCATCATGTCACTTGGACAGTTGTTTTTGCTGATCACCAGAGATAAAGGTCATAAAGGAGTCCAGGGCTGGATAAATGGGCAGTGTGATCCAGCAGGGTGTGCAAGAAATGTTGGGGTTTGTGCATGAGGAAGGAGGATGGTGAAGTCTTTCTTCACTGAAAGGGTGTCCAGGCTTTGGAGCAGGCTGCCAGGGAAATGGTGGAATCACCATCCCTGGAAATGTTCAGAAATGTGCAGGTGTGATGCTTGGGGACGTGGTTTAGTGGTGGACCTGGCTGGGCTGGTTTATTGGCTGGACTTGATGATCTCAGAGGTCTTTTCCAACTTTATTGCTCTGTGAAATAGGACAAGACCTAGGAATGGCTCCTCCTGGGGCAAAGATTTTGTGTCAGCACCAAGACACACCCATGGATCAGCTCTGCAAAAAGCAGCTGGGATCTCATCTGGATGTCAGGCTGATGGGGGGAAATTCACTGTGGAATTCATTCTGTGGAATTCATTCAGCAATCGTTGGTCAGGGGTTTGACCCAGCACTTTATTCTCTTGAAAGCAAGGAGGGTCTGCTTTCCATTGCTTTGTGCTTTCCATTTGGACTGATTACTTAAAGCAAGGGGAAAAGTGTTACTCAGGAGGTTTCTGGTGAGGCATGGCAGCAGTTTATACTTTGTGAATCAGGTTTGGTCATGTCTCAATAAGCTGTTTTCAGGATCTGCATGGTAACACAGGGACTGTGATGCCCCACAGCAGTGATGTGGGGGGCAGGCAGGGAAAAGATTTTTGTTAAAACCTCAAGGCTTCAATTCTTTGAAAAAAAAATAAAAAACAGAAAATGAACAAACAAAACCCAACAAAAGCAATCAAGCAAAACCAACAACAACAAAGCAAAGAAATAAACAAACAAATAAAACCCACCAAAAACCCACCAGAAGGAAGGAATTTTCACAGTGGCACTGCAAACAAACTAGCCAAGCTGACAAAGAAAAGAGCCTTTGGATTCCATTCAAATGATGCATAAAGGAGATAATTTTGAAAGCAGCTCAACCAATTTTTATCCTCAGCTCTGAAGTGCATAGAAGAGGTCGGCTCTAAATGATTATTCTTTTATTTGGCACCTAAGTTCCTATAGACCTGAGAAAGTCTAGGATATCTTTGTTCCAGGGTCTAAAAATGTCAAGTAAAAAACCCTCACAAGAGTTTCCAGGCTGAAGGAAAGAAAACATTTAATAACAGGTGCACTGGATTACTGGGAAAGATAAAGTGGTATTTGTCAGCATCATGGCCATGATACTTGTCCATCAAAGACTTAATTACTACCCAGGGCTCTCTTGCAGCAAGGCAAGTTCAGAGGAGGGCAATGAGGGCACTTTACAGATATTTCTAGGTGCCTATAGGAAAACACAAAATTGCTTGTTTAAAAATTGTGTGAGTGACAAGGAGAAGGTGTGGGGGAGGTTAGAGCTGGGAATTAGAGGCAGAAGGAAACCGACAGGAGAGGTCTTGGAAACACAATCTCACTGATCTGCCTGATGCAAAAGGAAGGCAAAGAAAGGGAAAGTAAAAAGCAGAGAGGTGTGCCAGCCAAAACAAAGGGATGGTGAAATGCAGAGTAGGACTCTGCTTGCCAAAGGCCAGGGAAAATACTGCTGCAAATTTGGATAATGTAATTTTGGAGCAAACTTTTGCCTTTTAGGTCTGTGGGACCATAGGAGAGGTTGTGTCTCTTTGGAAGAACAAACCAGAAAGAACAAGCAACAACCTGTGTAGGGACAGACTGGGGGGGTAGAATAAGATTCTTATTAAGGGCATTGATAGGAACCCAATTCATGCTGTCCGCAGAGATTTTCCAGGGATGGAGTCAGCAGCTGAGTTGGGATGCCCAAATGCCGGTGAGATAGCTCAGCCCTGAGAATCAGAGGAACACATTTGAACACCTTCCTGCCCCTTTCTGCCATCTCCACACTCAGCAAGTGCATCTCTGTGGAACAAACCCAGCAGAGCCACCAACACGCCCGGGGCAGAGGCACCTCTGGGGGGGAGATGTTTGCCCAAAACCACCCAGTGCCATCCCCCGCTGTGACACCCATGGGTGACGAGGAGAGATGCCACCCAGCACAAAGACATCACCCTCCCCAGGTCCCTGGTGGCCTGTGTTGATATGCTGTTCTTAGGGACTCTGGCAGGCAGGTTTGTTCAGCACTGGTGTCAGCTTTTCCGCTCCCGCAGCAGCCGCTCGAGTGCTGCTCCAGCACTTCAAAAGGGGCTCTTGGAGTGGCACTGCTGCAGCCACCGAGCAAGCTGTGCTATCTCTCTTCAGGGATAAGATAAGACATCAAAGTGATTGATTCCCAGCTCTCCACGTCAAAGCAGAGTGTGGGGGCTGGTGACAGCCCACGCATCCCCCCATCCCGCAGGAGTGTGGCTGCGTGTGGGGAGGGCTGTCAGATTCCCAATGGCTTTTCTTTTTTTGTTGGTCTTTTTTTTTTTTCCCCAACTTTATCTGTTTCCTGTTGGCAACCAAGCTTAATTTGTGCTTTTGAAAGAATTTTTTTACCTTTAAATAACAATAAGGAACGCCCACGGAAAAATGTCTTGGTGCCCTGACAAGCAGATTTTCAATGGGAAATTGTGACCACCCAGCAGCAAAAAATGATCATTACAGGCACATAATCCATTCTATCAGTCCACCAATCACCACAGCATGAAATGGCCCCATTAACACCCCCCAAGACCTAATCATTCACCTTCCTCTAATACCCTGTCAAATAAGCAGCTCATGGAAATGCCTGTTATTTTTGCTGGATGCAAAAGCCTGCCTGCTAGCCAGTGGAAAAATGAGGGAAAGTTGTAGAAAAGAACTATTCCCTGATTTCTTTTAAATTTCCTAGCAGATAGATGTCGATGGTCTACTTGAGAAGCAGCTGTCAGGCTGTTTTGCCCTCCCTCTCCACTCTCCTTGTTGCCTAATACCCGTGGTATCATCCCTCCTCAGCAGCACTGGGACGAATACGTTTGTCACACTGCGAACCCAAAGAGAATGAGGACATCTCTTATCAGAGCTGAGCCACCCTGAGAAGGTGCTGGCTGATGGGAGATAGGAAGAGGCTTGTTTGAGGGACCTCTGAAAGCTCCTTATGGCCTGCTGTGATACAGACTGCCACAGGGTGACTGAGACTGTGTTTAATATGTGAGGTTTTAACAGCAGAAAGGAAAATACACTGTCCCTACTTCCCCCCAGGGAGACTTCTGGACTGCCATAAGGCTTTGGTTCTCCCAGGTTTATGGTTATCCTGGTTGATGGATATTCTCACCAGGAGAACTCAGCTTGCTGTGTTGATATGGCATTTTTAGGGACTCTTGCAGGCAGGTTTGTTCAGCCTGGAGAAGGGGAGACTGAGGGGAGATTTCATCATGGTCTGCAGCTTCTATGACCAGTGAAGGGACCCAAGGGAACAGTATGAAATTGTGCCAGGGGAAGTTTGGGTAGGATATTAGGAAAAGGTTCTTCATTCAGAGGGTGGTTGGGCACTGGAACAGGCTCCCCAGGACAGTGGTGACAGCACAAAACCTGACAGAACTCAAGAAGCATTTGAAAAATGCTCTCAAGGCACAGGGTGTGAATCCTGGTGTGTCCTGTCAGGGACAGGAGTTGGACTCAATGATCCTTGTCAGTCCCTTCCAGTTCAGCTTCTTCTGTGATTCTGCTCCCTGAGTGAAGGTCCCTGGCCAATGTTTCTTTCACATCCTTCACTTGTGAAGCCCCCATTCCTGGGGCCAACACATAAACAAACATGTATGAAGACACAAAATTAGGAAACTACATGGGAAAATACAAGTCTCTGTACAAAACAGAGTATGGAGGTGAATAGAGTGGTCCTGGAAAGCCAGAGTTGAATAAACCCCACTTGTTTTTCATTGAAAAACATCAAGCTGGCTAACACATGGTGTGGAGGAACGAGGATGTGCTGCCTCCTGTCCTAAAATCACCTCCTGCTGCACAGCAGTGACCAAATACATGTGAGAAATCGAGTCCTGAGGCTGCTGGACTGGCAGAAAAGGGAAGGGGAAAAAAAAGAAAATAGAGAGAAAGAAGGATTACAATCAGTTAAGCAGCAGAATTCCTCTCCAAGGAGGCAGTCAACAGGGCAGGAACAGGGGATACAAATAGCCTGGAGGAACACGCTGGTGGCTTTAGCGCTGTTCCATTAGCGCGGAGGCACGGCTCAGCCGGACACACGGGCTCACTTTCCACTGGGGTTCCTCCCAATCAACAGCTCAACCAACAGGTGCAGCCTGGTGTTTAAATCTGCACAGGGCCCGTGGAGAGCTGCCAGGGCAGCGAGGAGAGGAACGGCAGCGGGTGGCGGTGGAGATGAAAGCGAGTCCAGCAGCACACGGCCCCGGGGAGGGACAGAGAGGAGCAGAGAGCTCCAGCCCAGCCCCAGCACCACGGGGCTGGATATCCCCTGAAACATGAGTGGGGCATCTGGCCACAATCACAAGAGGTCAAGTATCTGCATCAGAAAGCTGTGGAAACCACAGGAAGTGATTATTAATAGCCATAGCACAGAGCTGAGGACTTGGCAGGTGGTCCTTTCACAAGAGGGATGTACCTGTGTCGCAGGGGAAAGCCAGGTCTTGCCCCTTGGTGCTGTCAATCAGAGAAGGTCTCTGTGCAGGAAAAATACAATGGCAGTGGTTGGATGTGTGTCCTGCTCTGCCCCAGCCTTTATTTGAAACCAAGGGCAAAGCCTCCCCATGCCCTCCCATTTCTCATCCCACATAAGCAAAGGATTGTCGCCACATTTCTCTTCACAACGAAAAGCAAGGCACAGTTCTTCCCAAGAATATTTCTGGGTTTCACATTCTCTGAACCTCAGAGAAAAGAAAAACAGTTCTTATCATTTGCTGTGCCTCTGTTTGTGCCAAGGTAGAATGCAACATGGAGATTGTTTACCCAGAGTGATGGTGTTTTGTTCCCTGGCCTGTCAGGGCCAAGTTTGTGTGTGTGTGTGTGTGTGTGTGGGACTGTTGGCTGACAGTCACGAGATTCTGTGCAGTGGTGAGCAGAATTGAGTGCTTGGCAGATTCAGTTTAGATGTAATGTAACATAATGCAGTATAGTATAGAATAATATAGTATAATGAAGTAATTAATTAGCCTTCTGATATCAATGGAGTCCTTGTCATCATTCTCTCCCCTTGTCAGGGATTGCCTGCAAATTTGATAAATGATTATTGATTATTTTCTCTCTTTCTCCTGTGGCCAAGCATTGGACTGATGAGGCTCATGGGAATCCTGAGGGAGATAGTTTTCAAAGAAGCCCAGGAGCCTTGGGTCATGATTAACTCCCTGCCTCGTGACTTCTCAGCTGTATGGGCAAAATCTGATTTTCTTACCCCTAAAAATGCAGGTATGGGACATGCCTTGGGATAGAGAGGATCTTCCCTGAAGAACAGGACTTCCACCTCTTCCAGCAGGCACGAGATCCAGCAGCAGCTTCTGCTTTGGGCTGGATGTCACACATCACAGGACACACCAGGTCACAAGCCAGAATTTTGTTCACCAGTATCAGCAGTTTCAGAGCTTTCATCCAAACCAAGCAGGAGCAAGGCCATTTTCTCTCTCTGGATGGGTGACTTCCCATGCAACAGCTTTGTTTCTGTCAATCTTGTCTTTGGTTTTCCTCCTTAATTTGGGCTTCTGTGTTTAATCTGGAATTCAGTTACCTGAAATACCCAATTTTACAAGAACTTCCTATCCTGGGAGACACCAGAATGCAACAGACTGGTGCAGAATTCTCCTCAGTAAAACACAAATGGTTTTCAAAATGGTTTAGCTTTCAGGGGAAGGAAGACATGGGACCAAACTCCATCCAGAAGCAGCCCTGAGGATGATGCCAGATTTTGGGAAACCCCTGAGGACGATTCCAGATTTGAGGCAAGTTCGTTCTCGGGTCAGAAAAATTCTTTCTCTCTGGGTGTAAGGATGAGAAAGGTGTGGTGTGTGTTCCTTCAAGGGGGTTGGGTGGCAGATGCATCCCTGATGCTTTCTTTGAAACAACTCTTTCCCCTCCACTCTAGTGGAAAAAGAGCTCACAAAACCTGAATTTCCAGGGCACCTTATGTCTCTTGTAGTTTGAAGCCCAGAGCTGTTAACCTGATGCACAAAATAATTTGTAGATGTAAAATTATCAGAAAATCCCCCATTTGCTAAGCAAGAAATAACATCAGTGCTGGTTTGTTCACTCCAAGAGTCAGCTAAAATAAAGGCCTAAAAATTTGAAAATGTAGATTACCAGCAAACCTTAAAGGTCATCTTGACACATAAGGTATTTAATGAATTCTGGATTGATCTTTTTCTTAGTTCTTCTGGAATTGGATTATAATGATTGTATTTGCACAGTCTTTTTTTTTTTTTTTTCCTAGAAACAAAGTGTTTGGTTTTATTAAATAAACTGGGGGCTTTGCTTTGGAAAGTTTAATTGAAACTAAAATATGGATGTAGATGTTGCAATAATCCAGCTCCATTTTTGTTTCAGTAATTCAAGTAGTCTAACATACAAGAAAAGAAAGTAAATTCAGCTTTGAATTGAAAGCTATGTAAATTTGGCATTTTGACTTCAGGGGATATTTATCAACAGATTATTTTTGGGGAATTTATGCAGGTATGACTAGGACTGCATTTTTAAAGAAATTCTGTACAGACACCAAAATAAATGGTCAGTGCTTGTGAGAGTCCAGCCTGAAGATCCTCTAATAGTGTAGGTCCAAGCACTCGAAAAAACCCAGATCCAGAGCTTCCTTACACAGAGGTGATGGCATTTTTATAAATGCTTAAATCTACACAGGAATTATCACTAATTCCAACCTCCAAGAGCTACATTGAAAATGTGCTTATTTAAAATTGCTATTCAGCAGTTCCTTAATTACAGTTTACAAAGCCTGAGTGTGCAGGAACTCCCCCTGGAAGACCTGTAATTTTTTGGCAAAGGGCAGAATTGAAGACGTGGCACTTTTTTTCACGCTCCTGTAAGACAGCCTCAGGAGCTTTCTGCCATTCAGCCTTCCTGGTCCTACACCAAGGCACCAAACCTCTCCAGATTCTGTGTGCAGCTCCCTCATGCCCAGCTCAAGGCTGCAGGGTACATGGGATGTCAGGGAAATAAAAAGTCAGGATGAATATTGTAGAGTTTAACCCAGGTGAGCCAGGTTTCCAGGGGGATTTATGTCCTGGAACAGACTGCAGCAGTTAGTCCTGTAACAAGTATGAAGCTTCTGAAGCCTTATCTTCTCTTTATCAGTTGAAAATACAGGCCTCTGCTTAGCCAGACTAAATGGGATTATACTTGAATGTTTCCTTTAAAAAATCAATGGCATGGAAATGGCAGGGTCAGTGCTCCATCCTCCCAGATGATGGCATGCACCCCCAAACACACCCATGTGAGCAGTGCATCTCTACTGTAATTATCATTATCATAATATTCTTCTGAAATCTGCACTCATCTCTCTTTCCTGGGCCATGGGTAGGCACACACTTGGGGAGCAGGCAGGGAATTACAAAGGTTGCAGCTGGTGCCCATCACCTCACCCAAAAAGCCTGGGAATGCCTCAGGAACCACTGGGCACATCCTCATGACCTTCCCTCACCATGCAGAAAGGGAAATCAGATGATCACTGTGGTGTCTTCTTGTTTGTGTCCTTGCTAAAATAAAAGTCACCCTGTTCCTCACCCCGTGATTGGCTCCCAAAGGCAAGGGCTGGCTCTCACATGGCTCCTCCAAAAACCCATGCACGGCAGTTTGGATGGGCTTTTGCCTGCCCTGATCTGATTGCAGGAGACAGCTGGCTGTGGATCTGCCTGGGATGGGGCTGTCTTTAAGGGCTGGCCTGGTATTTGGTCTAAACAGAGGAAAAAATATCCCTCAAAATGAGTTTGAGGGGCTGGGACTCGATGTGAGCCCTTGGCTGGTTCAGAGCAAGCTTCACCCATCCACAAAGAGAGCTGTGCCTCAGACTTGGCTTCAGGCAGCATTTGTCTCCCAGTTTCAGCCCTCCCTTGCAGGAGGGGTGGCCTGAGCAGTGGTTTCATGGTGGTGGGGTCCCAGCACAGCTTGGCTGACCCACCAGAAATGCTTCTGCTCCATCTCCTCTCCATGGGTGGGATGGGTATTCCCAGCTCAGCTTCTGCAGGTGGTTCATAGTGGCATCAGGGCTCTGTTCCTGAATTTTTCTGTCCTTTCCCATGCCCAAAACCCATGTGCCTTCATCTTCCCCGTCTCAGTAATTCCCTGTGCACTGCCTCAGGCCACAGGGCTGATTCTGAGCGTGTGCTGTGTGCTGTAATTCCTGCTGGTTTTCTCTCCTGAGCCCCCAGAGGGACACATCATGTTGTTCCCCCAACCAAAACTGAATTTTTTTTGCCATGAATGCTCTGAGCCCTTTGCTGGGTTTCCTGGCCCCTCTGATGCACTTCTGCAAATCTGCCCCCTTTTCCTACACATCCCCTGGGCTTTCCCCACATCATTCCCTTCACTGTGTCCAGACTTACCAAATTTTGAAGCTCTGGCTCAAACAGGGACATTTTTAAGCTGTGTGAGCACTCTAGAGTTAAATCCCTCTCCAGACTTCCCTTTTATTTTTTTTTTTCTTTACCCAAAATAAGGATGTCTTTTTCTGGTTAACTCATGATGTCTGCATCCCTCTTTGCTCCCAGCTACAGCCCAGCCACTTCTCAGTAGTAACAGAGAGAGAAGAATTCTGTGCAGTGTGAGCAGGAGAGACAAGGGCTGCTGTGCAGCAGCATCTGCTTCTGGGGCCACTCCACATCTCCCCTGCCCCTTCTCACCTGAGCAGAACTTGCATGGATGACTCAGAGCTAAAAAAGGTGTGTGCCCAGTTCTGTCTGCACAGCAGAAATCAAACCCTGTGCTTATGGAGCTGGAAACTAAAGAATTCATACCAAGGTCAAAATGCAGTCATCCTTTTCAGATTTACTGCCAATTCAGTGAGGAGGGATACCAGTCATCTTCCAGGTCATCACAGCCTTCCCTCTCCAGCCATTCCTTTCCAAGCTTGGTTTTCCCAACCTGAGATTTCAGGTATTTTCAAAATATTGCAGTGAGGCACTTGCAGTTTCTGGGACATTGATGCCAGTTTAACCAATACAATGAAGAAAACCTTTATAAAAATATTTTCCTTTTATTTTAATTTCCAGTTGAAAATTCTGCTTTTCCCTTTAAAAGAGCAGCAACTATTAAAATCAGATGCTCTGTAGTCCCCATAGCTCTAGGATGGGCTATTACTGCCCTACCCATGTGACAGCATATCAACCTCAGCAGCACCAAGGCAATTTTTTTTCCCTTTCAGCTCCAGGCTGATGGAGGGAAATGCAAAAGCTGGGGTTTGACTTTGGGGTGAGCTTTTTGGGGGACCACGTGCCTCTTGCTTTGCCACTGAGCAAGGCAAAGATGTCTCTCCACATCCCCTCTGGTGTTTCCTGGCTTGGTACCCCTGATAACCCCAGCAGCTGCCCAGGCCCCTTCAGACAGTGCCTTGGCTCAGCATCCATCCCCTGGGCTCTCCAGGAAAAGGGCTATTAGAGAGAACATGCTTCCCTTCAACTTCCCCTGGCTCACTCAGGCTTGGAAATTCTCCATTCACAGCTGGCTGTAGCAAAGGTCAGGGTTTTCTGACAGCTTTTTTCCTTCCCTCTCTCCAGCCTGGGGAAAAGCAGCAGGACCACAGGTGATGCAATTTGATTAGAAGCTCCTGAGGCTTAAATTAAACAGAATTATTTATCAAATGTCCCAGCCATTAGCCCTGTCTCTAGTAACAGCCATGCCAGGACCTCTCCCTCTCTCCTCCAACATGCATTTCCCTTCCCTTCCCTTCCAAAGGCTCAGTGAAATCTAGTAAAATATAAAATAAAATAAAATAAAATAAAATAAAATAAAATAAAATAAAATAAAATAAAATAAAATAAAACAAAATAAAATAATATAAATAAAGAAATCTCTCCTCCTTTTCAAAAAGAGGAAAATGGCAATGACAATAACAAACAAACGAGTGAGGGCAGAGCTGGATGCTGGATGCTTTGCATGACTCTGACTGTGCTGCATCCCTGGGGAGCTGTGATGTCCTTCAAGCCCCTCCAAGGACCACGTGAGACTTGTGAGGGTGCCAGTGCTGCCCACTGCCATTGATCTTTTCTTCATCCTCATCCTCAGCCAGCACAAGCCAGCCAAGCCTTCATCTGTATGAATAAATCAGAGACCCAGGGGTTGTAAGCTCACTGCCAGGTAAATTTGGGGTGATGCAGACTGCTCTTAGCACTCATACATTCCCTCAATCCCCTTCCAAGGACTGATGCTTCCTATGCCACCACCAATATCCACCCCATCCTCACTGACGAGCACCTGAAGAACCAAGGTCTCATGGCTGAGATTGTGTGCATTTCATTTTTTTCCTTGTGGAATTTCTCTTTAGGTCTTTTTGTTGTTGTTATTCTTTGGTTGATGAGAATTTAGGTTTCAGGAGAGCTGGACTTGTGCATATTTCACCTCTGCCACAGCAGCTGGGCTTTATCTGGGGTGAGACCTTGCAATGAAAGTCAGACTCAGCTCTGCCTTGTTGCTGGTGCTTGGAGCCCCAAGCCAATCATCAAGTTATTTTGCAATGTAAGGTAAATCTGTAGTAGCTGGTAATGTGGCAAATGATCTCTGTGTTGCTGAAGGAAAATCAATAAACTGGCTGAGCCTGGAAATTTTTACTTTTCTGGCTTTCACATTTTATCCCATAGGTTCTGTTTGTCTGATCGAGTTTTTTTCTCTGGGACAAAATCAGTGTGACAGACATGAAATTTCTGTTTACACTGAGAAACTTTGTTCTTTCCTGTTTTCCTGCCTAAGCAAACTAAACACTTTAAATTTTAGTCATCTCCAGCATGCCTGCCCTGCAGGAATGTTACTTGTGCTATTTGCAGAGAAATGATGCTGAATAAAAGAGCACAACTCATCCCTTGGTATTTTACACTTCCCCTACCCTTGGCTGATTATCAGAGATTTCAGTTCTATTTAGCACTTCTTCCCAGCTTTGTCCAAATTGTTTGTCTTGAACAATTTTTGTCTTGAAAGCTTGTTGAGTTCAGTCTCCCCTGTGGGAATCCCAGGACTTCCACTTCAGCCAGGAAATGCTGTGAGTGCAGCCTGCTCCAAAGCAAATAAATCAGCTTGCACAAGGAAAAGTGGCAGGAAAGTCTTCCCTCTAAAATATCATTCACCTCTTGGGCCAAAGTTTAGAACTGCTTCTGTTTGGCTTGCAGCAATTTATCTGTTCCCAAATGAATTAACCACACAGTCAGATACAGTCCAAAGCTGTCAGAAAATGTGGAAAACATGGGGATAAGAAACCCACAGAGCTTTTATTAAGCCTCTAAACTTACTTATTTATGTATTTATTTATTTATATGTAAAAAGGCAAATTTTACAGATATAAAGAAGGTATGGGTTTACCATCTTTAAAGAAGAGAGGTCTGTGTTTCATTTAATATTTAATTACAAATATCACCCATAAAAGTTCTTTTAATCTCTTGTTTACTAACTGGAGGCCTGTCATGATGCTTTGAAATGATATTCAAAGGGAACCTGTGTTGAAATAAATGAAGTAATATACATGATTAAGATAAACATAGCAATTGTCTGATTAGGTATACAAGTAATACAATAAATATTATTTGAAAGTATGTTCTGACTGCCTCCTGAGTTGGGAGGCAAATAAAAATTAAAAAGCAATGAAAAATGCAACTCGAAATGTATCAGGCCAGAATTGTTCTTTAGACAAAGGGCAAAGAAAAGTCCCAAGGCTTAGTGGTCACTCCTATAAAAAGAAGTTCAGGCTTTCTGAGTGTGCTCTGCCTTTGACAAAACAAGTCATCCTATGTCTGCATTAAATCACAACCTGAAAATAAAGGGCATTTCAAATGTCACAATGATGTAGCTCTCTGACATGGCTGTATTTTGCTGAGTAACTATCTTTAGCTAGATTTCTCTTTAAAGTTTGTACAGGACTCAGCATCCTTTGGATGTTCTGCTGCAGCACCACAGAGATTCAATTCTGGCCTTTCTCCACTTGTCTGAGCTGGGCTGCCCAGCCTTAAGCCCATTGTCTTTATTGGCAAATATTCACTTCAAGAAAGACATTGAGGGGCTGGAGCATGTCCAGAGAAGGGCAACAGAGCTGGAGAAAGGTCTGGGGAGTGAGCCCTACAAGGAGCATCTGAGGGAGCTCAGGGGGCTCAACCTGGAGGAAAGAAGGCTCAGGGGAGACCTTCTCACTCCCTACAGCTCCTGCCAGGAGGGTGCAGCCAGCTGGGGTCAGGCTCTGCTCCAGAGAAGCAGGTGACAGGATGAGATGACACAGCCTCAAGCTGAGCCAGGGGAGGTTCAGGTTGGACACCACGGAAAAATTTCATCACAAAAGGGGTGGTCAGGCACTGAATGGGCTGCCCAGGGAGGTGATGGAGTTCCCATCCCTCGAGGTGCCCAGGGAATGATTGGACTCAGCACTCTGGGCTTTGGTCCTGTTGACACAGTGGTGATCAAAGGTTGGACTTGATGATCTTAGAAGTCTTTTCCAAGCTAAATGATTCTGTGATTCTGTGAAATACAGATCCTATTTCTCCTTTTCCTTATTTTTGCTCTGGTCATTCAGACCCATGCAAAGGTCAGTGCAAAATGTCACAACTGTGCTCATGCAAGGTCAGTCAATGCCAGTAATGCTGCCTCCAAGTTAATTACCTCCTACTTTTGGGAGGGGGGAGCAAAATTATGAATATAATCCTGAATTTAACAAAGAAAAAAGAGCATCTAATTATTTTGGTTACATTGTTATCCCCAGACACTTTCTACTCCTGGACAGGATCTGCTCCTCTAGGGCACGAGGTAATTGCTTATTTCCTTGTACACTTCAGTGATGGTTCTGGAGTAGTTAATGATTTATTAGGAGAGCTGGGAGTGTTCAGCTGCTCTTCAAGTCAGCCAGCATCTCTGTGCCCAGCACCTCTGATGCTGATAACAAAAAATCCAACAGCCCAGAATCAGGGTCACTAATCAGGAGTGCTGCCAGGCGGTGACACAGTGATGACACAGGCTCTCTGCAGAGATTCCCCTCCTGCCATGAGTCAGGCTTTGGGAAGAAAAGATAATTCTGGTGTTCTGAGGACTCTCCCACCCCTTGTTTACCTGCTGCAAAAACCTCCTCCAAGCCAGGGGAAGCCCAGCTGCGTTGGCACAAAGCCTGTGGTCTGGCTGGAACTCTCCCCAGACTTACAGGTTGTCAAATGAACATTTGCATCAGTTTAATTTTCAATGACTCATGATTGAGTGATTCAGTCCCTCTCTGGACAGACTTCAAATGGATCTGACCTTTCTTTCAAAGCCTGACCTCAGGTGGGGGATTTAGAGGGGGAACAGGAGAGTGATTCAAGCACACACACCAGGGTCAGGAGACTTTAGCTTGACAAGGTGCAGCTCACAGATAGCCCTGTCACTGTCACTGCACAGACACCCCTGATTCCTGCTTTCCTGCTGCCTTGGATCCACTAGCATGGATAGGGATAGAGCACTGCAAGGCAGAACAAGAGCATTGAGACTGAAATGTGTCTGTGAGGCAAGATCTACCCCTTGTATGGGACTTACCCTGCTGAGCTTCTTTGCCCTTGGGGTGTCTTTTTTGCCCAGGACAAGCTGGGACACACTAATGTTAAACACCAGTAGAAGGGAGTACAGAGAAGTATTTGTGTGGGACACACCAAATTCTCTGAAAGCACAAAGGTCCACCCCTTTTCAACTTCTCTGATAGCTCCTGCCAGCTACCTGTGTTGCCTCCAGACACCTCTCTAGTGCACAGAAATAGTGGTTTACACCCGAGCAGTCAGGCAGAGGAGTTTGAAGACCAGACCCTGTGCAGGGGACTTGCCGAGGGACTGTGGATCCATCACTGCTGAGGAAGCAGAAGGAGCTGCAGAACATGGTTTGAAGGGTGCAGAAATCCATTGTGGGGGTGATTTTTGTGCTTTGGCAGAGGGGGAAGGCAAAGCTCTGAGGGGAGACAAGCACCAGAGCAGGACCCCACTGACACCTGGGTAAGATTTGCCAAGCCACCCCTCTGGAGGCATCTCCTGCTCTCACAAAACCAGCAAGGGAGCAAACACCTAAAGCAGGTGGTCAGTCAGTCTGAACTCTCTCTGTTGTCAATACTTGTCCAAAATTGCCAAAATGTGGTTGCACAAGGTTGGGCTCAGCCTGGCAGTCCCCTCCTGAGTGCAGCATGTCACTCTTATCATCACCAGCTAATGGACCACCCAACAGCAGATTTTTGAGGATGCCCTGGGCAAAGACTTGCACAGGTCCAGGTCTACATTTAACCAGTGGTGATCACCCTCCACACCTCCCTTCCCTGCCTGTGTCACTAATTTTGTATCTACAAAGCTTCAGTATTAAATGGTTTCTCTTAAACACCTTCATCTTTACACCATCCCAAAAGGTTCAGAGGGAAACTCAGGTTGGACAGGACCTGCTCCAGTTCTCCTGTGCTCTCCCCCTCTGTTTCTTGGAGGAAAATTAAAGGCTTTTAAGGAATAAGGAGGAACTGCTGGGTTTAGGATGTTCCTGGAAAAATTACTACCTTGAGCCCACCTCACCAAAGTCAGTTCTCCTATGCTCCAAAGTGACCCCATTCCCTTCATTTCCCTCCCCTTCTTCTTTTGTGTTCCCACTCTTCAGCATCCTCCACATCAAAAATCCTATCAAAAATCCTTTCTTCTCTCAAGAACTCATTTGTCTCAGTTGTTTGACTTACACCAGTTTTGGGAGGCACCAGCAGCCTCTGTACCCTGCTGCAGTCAAGAAGGGCACGAGCCTGATGTGGAACATTCTGTCTTCTCCTGAAGGCCTGGTTTTTGGGAACTCTCTGTTTTCAGAGGTTACTGGTTTGCTCTTATCATGGAAGCTGCCCCTGGCAACACTCGTCCTTCCTTTGTGAGGAAAACATCCCAGGCCTGAAGTTACATAAGTGTCACATGGGTTTAAGGCATTTTTTCCCCTCTCACTCTTAAGTGTCAGCCAGAGTTTCTTATCCACAGGCTGGGAGTCCAGGAGCAGTTTGTGTCTCTTTGGCTCCCCTATCTCATCACAGGGCACTTTTCACCTCAGAAATCTCTCTTCCCTTCTCAGGCTGCTCCTCAAGTCAGGAGAAGGACAAGCAACTGATGCCTGAAGGGGGGGGTCAGCCCAGAAAGTGGCTTGTCAGGGGGTATTTGTGAGCTGGAAAGATGCAGGGTTCTGACCCTTTCACCTCACCTTTCACTGGGAGGGGTTTGAACTGGTAGTTTTCCCAAGCATCATCCTAAGGGGCACCAAAGAAAGTCCCTAAAAACTACACAGCAAGAGTCCCTTTGCTTGGCAAGTGACTGTGCTCACAGACATGTAGATAAGCATGGAAAACTCTGGAAAACAGAGACAAAATGCGAGAGAAAGAAAAGTAGTCCCAGGCTGCCCCCATATGTGGTATTTTCAGGTCCCCCATGGCAGGAAGGAAATGATGTATCTGACTCCATGCTCTTAGGAGGCTAATTTATTATTTTATGATATGATATTATATTAAAGAATACTACACTAAAACTATTCTAAAGAATAGAGAAAGGATACTCACAGAAGGCTTAACAAGATAATAATGAAAAACCTGTGACTCTCTCCAGAGTCCTGAAAGAGCCTGACTGTGATTGGTCATTAAGTTAAAACAATTCACATGTTGGATAAACAATCCCCAACCACATTCCAAAGCAGCAAAACACAGGAGAAGCAAATGAGACAATATTGTTTTTCTTTTTCTCTGAGGCTTCTCAGCTTCCCAGGAGAAGAAAACCTGGCGAAGGGATTTTTCCAGAAAATATGACAGTGACACCCATACTGGAGCACTGAGCCAGGCCCAAGCTGGAAAAGCCCAGCACATCTTTGCCCTTTGCTCTGTTGTGGGAATGTTCCTGCAAAAGCATTGCCAAAATCTCCCAGAAACCACAGCCTTTCAGGGTAGGAAGCTGTGGTTGGTTCCACACAAGAAGCACAAGACAATCACAAACAGGAGTTAGGCTCAAATGTCTCACAAATTGGACAAGATTGATAGGATGGCAAGAGGTCATCCCATTTTTTTTCCTAAACAGGAATAATTCCATTTATAATGGTTGTGAGCAAGACACTTTTAGAGGGAAGCACAGGATTTGGATGAATGCTTCTTGTACCTCTGAATTTCGCCTTGCTGATCTGTAAACTGCTCCCATGACTCAGCCACAAATTCCAGCCATAATATAAGTCACTTTTTCCTCCTGCTACACATGCCTGATTCACCTCTTTTCACAGAATCATAGAATCATTAAGGTTGGAAAAGACCTCCAAGATCAAGCCCAATAAAATAAAATTCAGCTAAATGCATGCAATGTCACAGAAACACAGTTGCTGCCAAGCAAGGAAATACTTTCCAGAGCTGAGGTTTGTGTTCTTTTTCTCCCTTTCTCCTACGTGCTTACACATTATGGTTGGCAGAAAAGTTTAATAAAAAATTGCAAGTTTAAGAATTTAAAAGTTTAAAAGTTAAAATTTAAAAGTTTAATCTAAAATCAGAGTCCCACTGTGGACACTGTGATCTTAATGACTCAGCCAATTCCCTCAATCCTTTAGTAGGGTGTAATGCATCACCTGGTTTTAGTTTAAATAAATTTTACCTTTTTTTTTCTGATCTTCTGATCCTTTTCAATATCTTTTGATGTGAACTGTCAATGATCAGAACTGATAATACAGTCAAAGTGTGACATGATGGGTTTCTTCACACCTCGGACATCCATATGCTGATGAGAGCAGTTCCAAATCAATTGTGTTACTGTGCATAAAAACCTCTAAAATAAAATATTTTGATACATAGCTTGTTTTGAGGCTTTATTTGGTTGGGTATTTTTTTGTTGGTTGGTTGGGTTTCTTTACAGGGTCCAGGAATATATCTTGTTTATTATAAACTCAAAATGAGGGAAAAAATGTAGACCAAAAGCAACTTAGGCCCTTGGGGTACCTACAAATAAGAGAGCAGCTGAGCTGCAGCTTTTAGAGCTTGGTTTATGCCAAAATGACTGTCTTTAATGTTTTTCTTTTGGTTTTTCAGTTAAAGTTTCAAGAGATTGAAATTCCCAATTAATTTTACTTCTCCAGAATGTTGTAATGGGTCATTAATACGTGCAGTTTATTAAGCAGGCGATAATAGCATTACAGCAGGAAAGGAAGGGAAAAAATCAGTGCAGTAACTCAATCAAGTGGCTCAGCCTGCAAAATGGGGCAAAGGCTTCTGGGTTTCACTGACTCCACGTTTGACCTTGAGACAGCCCTGTCCATCTGTTCATTCATCTTCAAAATGAGAGGAATAGTGGATTTGTCTTTCCAAACAAGCTGTGGGTCTGCTGGTAGATAAAACCAGCACTGGGAGATAAACAATGGGAAGGGTTCCACTGATTGATGAATGGAAAAAGATATTTGCAAAAACCTAAATAAACTTTAGGTTTGCTGATAAATGAAATTAGACATTGAGAGATGAAAGAAACAATAGGGAAGAAAAATCCTTAAATTCTGTAAGAATTAAAAATTAAAAGGGAGAGTTATGCATATATATTAGAGGGTTATATAAATATTAGAGGGAAATCTTTGGGAAATCTTCAGTATCAGGTGTATTGGGGAGTCTGTACCTCTCAAATACCTCAGCCAGTGGGGAAAGAGAGAAGGGAAATGTGGCTGGGAAATTGGGATAAAAAGGAGGCTGCATCCTCCAAAAACTGGAGAGATCCCAGGGGAATGCCCCACGGCTTCTCCCTTTATTCGAATAAATCCAGAAAGGACTCCTCTGTCTCCTTTCTGGACATAAACCTCTGGTGTTTGTGGATTAATTTTCCTAACAAAAATGATAACCAGCATTACAGACGTGCTGCAAGCTTCCAATCCTGCCTAGGGAGAGGTCAAGGAGCAGGTGATGAGGTGATGAGTGGCACCTCGATGCCCTTCACAAACCGAGTTTGCAGCACGGCTGGCAGGGAAATCCTGTCACCGGAGAGGGGAGAGCAGTGCCTGTGAAACCACACAAGCACCCGCTGTTCCCTCACTCCCATTTCTTTTAGTAAACTTTTCTCATCACCATTGATTTTTCTGCTGGTACTGGGGAGGGGGGGGGGGACCAGCCCTCGATCAATTACCTGAGCAGGCATCACGCCCCATCACCTGCCTAATTGCATCCCTGAAAGAAATGGTGCTCAGCCCTGTAATGCTCTACTCAAAGGTAATACACTTGTTATGGGAAGCTGCTAATGGTGCTGCACCGCCTTTGGAAACAACACAGCTGTTAAAAACTCATTTGGGAGGAAGACACTGACGGTAGGTATTGAGAGGAGAAGTGATGGAAAGCCTCTGTGTTTGCTGTTCTAATTGTTTAATGGGGGAAAATGGGCCGAGGTTGTCATCTCTGTCTTTGTTTTAAAGACAGAGCCCGTAATGAGAGGGCACACAGGGGGAGGAAGGGACACACGGCCACTGGCAGGGGCTGGCATTGACCCATCAGGGTCAGCTCACAGCTTTCCCATCAGCAGCAAATCTGGCTCCACAATTACACCTCTCCAAGGAGATAATTGCATGTTTCGTGGCAGGCAGAGCAGTCCTTGATGCTGACTCCTAAATAAAAGTGCATCTCAGAAGGGTTTGACACCAAAGGCTGCCAGCACCATTTGGGTGATCTGCTCAGGGGACTGATGTGTGCACAGGGACAGCAGAAATACTGTGTGCATGCTACACTGGGATGATCCTGCCTAAATCATATCTTGCTACATTGGGATGATCCAGACTGCCTAAATCATGTCTTGCTACTTTGGGATGATCCTGCCTAAATCATGTCTTGCTACAATGGGATGACCCTGCCTAAATCATGTCTTGCTACATTGGGATGATCCTGCCTAAATCATGTCTTGCTACAATGGGATGACCCTGCCTAAATCATGTCTTGCTACATTGGGATGATCTTGCCTGCCTAAACCCCTCATGCCTTCAGCAGGAGGAGGAGATCTCTGAGGGCTGAAGCCAGGAAGCTGAACCAGCAGAGTAGGAGGCACCAGGCAGAGACAGGTACCTGAATTCATGCCTTTCCTGGGGCTTGGGTCTCCCATCAAATATCTTCCACCACTTTGAACTCCCTTGTGGAAATCAAACGAGAGCTCCTGCTCTCCAAAACACCTGCAGTGAGGGAGCCAGCACACCCAGCCTGTGCAGGATGTGCTGGCTCTGTGCATCCTGAGGGGGTTGTCAGGTGGGAGGTTGAGTTTCTAAGCAGCAAGGACAGGGTCAAACCTGCAGCTCCTCAATTCCCTCCTCCGACAGGCTGTGGCTGTGCCAAGACTCAGGCTTTCTCCATATCTAGCTCTGGAGCTGGAATGGCCAAGATGGACCACTGCCAGGCCAGAGAGGTGTAAAATTAGACCACCACCCTGTAGAGCAGGCCCCACACACTAGCACAGAGCTGCTCTTTAGCCTCTCCTCACAGGACCATTCCTGAAATTTTCAGTCAATGTCTGTCACCTCCAAAGGGAATAAGCCACGCTTAGAGCAGGGATCAGCACCCTCAGAGAAGACTCAGCAGCACCCAAGGATCACTTGAGCCAGTGTCACACGTCACTCCATACTTAGGATGGCTTTCCCTGAAGCCTAACTTTGATTTTCTTCAATGATAAAACATGGCAATTTATCCCTGCTCCTCCTACACAGACATTCCCCACCATCCCAGATTAGAAATTCCTGGCACACAGATTAGGACTGTGTCTGCTCATTTCCACTTTCTGCTCACCATTTTCTTTAGTCACACCTCTGTAATATTTAATAAGTTCTCACTGGATGTGACAGCAGTCATATGCCAGAAGCACAGACATGGCATTAGTCATATTTCCTCTGGGCTGGAGTAATGCAATCATGGCTGGGTAATTAAAACTTCCTCATACTAAGGATTGGCTTCATGCTTTTCCTTTTTGTATATTTGAAATCTGGTAGTTTTTCCCTGCTGATCAGTCCTGTCTGAAGTGGGCAACACCTTGTGAAGGCAGTGCCAGAACACCAAGGAACTAGGGAAGAACAAGTGAAAAAAAAAAAAACCAAACTAAACAAACAAACATAACAAAAACAAAACAAGAAAAACAACAACAACAACAAAAAAGGAAAAAGTACATGAAAACAGTAAGATAGATGGAAAAATGAGTGAGGGACTATCTGCAAGCCACAAATATCTTGGGTCATTTTCTTGTACCTGTGCAAAGTGAAGTGACAACACAGCTCTACCTCCGAAGAGAAAAATTCCATTTTTATGAAGAGCCCCTTTGGAAGTAATTGAGAATACTTGTGTGAATAAGGGTTTGTAGGATCACACCTGAAAACCTTTAAGCTATTCAGGGTAGGAGCCTCATCTTCTTATGCATACACAGGTGCAGGAAATAAACACAAAACTCCTGTTGAATTCTATGTCATAGCCAAGACCATGTTGGATCTGTTCTGTGCTCCATTAAGAAGAGTGGATCTACTCAACAGCTACTGGAACTGAAAATCTCCCCCTGTTTTTGCAGATACAATGTCAGAATCAGAGGGACCCCATGTTTAGGATGAACTCCTCAAGCAGGCCTGTCCTTTTGTGGCTTTAAGGCATGGTCAGGGATGTCTGCACTAGTAAATTAAATGGTGTGAATACAGAATGGCTTGCATTAATCACTGTGCCTCTTCCTTCCCCCCAGACTGGCTGCTTTTATCCAGATTTCTCAGGAAGAAAAATGCCCAGGTGTCCCACAGAAGAGTGGCAGATGGCATGGGCCAAGCTTGTGATAGAAAATGTGCTGCCACTTTGCAGGTGCCAGCATGCTCCCTGCTGCCTTGGAGCTCCCAAAATCAGGTTCTCCTGCCCTCTGCCCAGCTCAGGCAGCCCCACTGCCTGGGCACAACCCCCTCCAGGGATGCTGGGCACCCTTGGAGCAGGGCACAGGACTCATGTCACCATGGGGGATTTCACCTGCACTGGGTGTCCCCTGGAACTTTTTGTCCTGTCTCCACCAAAATGTGGTGGACTTTTGCTGCCAGCTGCCCACAGATGGCCTCAGGAGGAACTAGACAGCTGCTTCTGCTGTGTCCCAGCAGACTCCTGCTGGCAAGCCCTGCCAGGGTGAAAGCAAATCCTTTTGGAGTCTGAGCACACTGAAACCACACCTCTCCTGTCCCTCAGCTCTAAAACAATACTACCCTTCCTTTTGTAAGCCCACTCCTTCTTTCCATTCTCAGGGATCTCTGAAAGGTCATGGAAGCTGCAATAACAATCTTTAGCAATAGGTCTCTTTTCTACTTGTGCTGTGTGTTGGACACTGCTCAATAAAACACTTACCTGAAGGGCATAAAACCACCCCCTCAGATGCACACACATATATCCTGTGGGTGAAAGATCCTTCTAATTGCAGCAGGAAATGTGACATTTCAGACTGGATGGATGAAGGCACAAATAATCCCTGCTGAGGAATGGTCCTGGGGGGATCAAGAGAGGGAGTGGGCAATGGAGCTGCTCCTTTTCAGCTCAGTGCTGTGGAACATATTTTCTTAATTTAATTAACAGGCCTTCCCTCCCTCACACTACCCACTACTCAGGAAGCAAATCCAAAGTGGGGAGAGCCTGTGCTGCAGCAAAGGTGGGAAGCTGGTTCTGGTTGTGAGAAAGTCCCTCCACTTGTTTGTGCCATGTGCAGATTATCTCATGGTTCCAGGCTGTTAAAGAGGCAGGTGGTTCATTGCCACTGACAGACTTGCAGTTCCATTTAATTCTTTTTTCTCTCAAAAGGGAGGAAATCTGTTTCACATTTATTCGAATACAAACATATATCTTCAATACACCACACATAAATTGCTTTACTGCCTGTTGCTGTCCACTCCCCTAGGCTGTCACAGCTCCTGCAGGAAAGCCAAAAAATTATGGTGGAGTCAGACCTTCACCTCAGTGTCAACCCACATAAATGCAGTGGAATACCACCAGTTGGAAGTCACTTCAAATGACACATAGACACATTGACACATGAGCACACAGACAACAAATTATCCAGCTCTAATTGAAAAAATAAAAATCTCATCTCCCCTTTCCTCACCACCAACCACTCCCTCTCAGGCACACATTTGCTGCACGGGTATTTTTTCTGTTTTTCTTCCTTATCCTGCCTCCTTCCACAGGCCCAGCCTCTGCCATGGGGTGGGAGGTGCAGGGAGCAAGGCTCAGACCAAGGTGCCCAGTGCCTGGAGACCCAGCACAGGCTCAGCACTGATGAGGTGGGCACAAGGTCCACGAGAGGCCACCAGGGAGGGCTGAATGCTGCATGCTTAACTCAGACTCCTCAAGGCTTGAACATGCCAAAACTGGGTCAGTGTTGCCATCACCAAAGACACCTTCCTGCAGACAAGATGATTTTTAGAAACTCTTGCAGGCTGGTGCACCTCCTGACCTTCCTTTGGGCAGTGCAAGAAAGGTGAGATTCATCTTGGATTCATAAGTTTCATCCTTCCCTGCCAAGTTCTTGGCTCAGCACATAAAGGAGAGGAGGACGCCCCATGGGGAGGCTCTCCCCATGCAGAGAAGCATCAGCAGTGTTTTCAATGAGCAAGCTGTGCAGGATCAGGCATCAGGGACAGATGGATCCACAGGCATCATTGGGATGCTCACATGGAAAACAGGAGACACCATTCCATGCACTGAGGAAAAATGGAGCATTTCCTTCAGTGACAGCTCAGTGAGAAGTGGCTGGTTTAACACCTGGAGCTGGGAAATGTTTCAGGGCTGGCATTGGTGGGCACCTTGTCCTGAGGCTCTCCTTGCCCCAGTGGTAGCTGTGGACATCAGGGTGGAAGGGACAGTGTCAGGAGGGACAGGCACTGTGCTCCTCCCATCTGCCTCCCATTTGGTGACAGTTTGGGGACAGCTGGCAGTTTGGTGGCAGGTATGGACAAGATAGGGGACACGCCACGCAGGGACACAGAGGTGAGCACTGGGATATGGTGACTTCTTGGGGGTCACATTCACATTCTCTGAAAAATCTCTTTTCCTGGGATTTTTCTCCTGGGAAGCTGAGAAGCCTCAGAGAAAAGGGATACAATTCTTATCTCATTTGCTTCTCCTGTGTTGTGCTCACATGTGGAATGTGTTTGGAGATTGTTTACCCACAGGTGATTGTTCTATTGGACTCTGCTGTGAGTTGTTTTCACTCTTTGGCCAATCAGGGCCAAGCTGTGTCAGGGCTCTGGAAAGAGTCAGGAGTTTTCATTATTATCTTTTTAGCCTTCTTTAAGTATCCTTTCTGTGTTCTTTAGTATAGCAAAGTTCAGCATACTTTAATATAATATAGTATTATAAAATAATAAATTAGCCTTCTGAGAACATAGTATCAGATTCATCATTCCTGCCATGGGGGTCCCAGCAAATACAATACTCAAGCTACCTAAAAACAGAGGCCAGACAAAGTTAAGAGAATAAAAAGTGGTTATATTTATTGAAGGGCCTTCAGGTACATTTTGAAGCCCCACCAGGGGCACCACCCAAATTGGGCAACAGGTCCCAGGTTTTCATATTTTTATAAGTTTGGTCCATTTGCATATTGGGTGTTAATCTTCCAATTACAGCTTCAGGTAATTAAGTCATTTACCCCAGGTTTATTCCCCCCTAACTCACTTTTGTTTACATCTCTTGGGGCCTGAGGCAGTGAGGTGTCCTTGATTCCCAGGCCTGGAAAGGAATTGTGTCTGACCAAAATGAGAAAGCAGTAGCTGACACTCTTATGGAGTTTAGAGTTACACACTAAAGAATTGCAGGATTACAAATAAATGAAAATATAAAAACTAAAATCCTAAGGCATCAGATATTTGCCCACAGGACACTGAGCATGGCACAGGAAAACCTGACTCAGAGGGAAAAGGGATCTGGGTGTGAGTGGCAGCATCATCCTGGGAGCAGGTACCAGGCTTTGGGCTCAAGGGATGTCCCTTGGTAGGGTGCCACCACTGCCAGGTGCTTCCCAGCCCCTCTCCATCTTTGCCTCACTGGCATCTTGCTTTTCTTGATTCTTGTCATTTCAGTATTACAGTACAGCTGTACTTGAGGTAAAAATTTGTTGTCTTGGCGGAAAGGAAAAAAAAAAAAGTAATTTACTGTGAAGCACTGGCTGAAAATCATTTTCTGAACCACTGCACAATTTTAATCAGACAACCATACTGTATCCAATCAAGGGAGGATTTGTGAGGGGGGCAGAGGGGTGTTTCACTGTGGCCTTCCCCAGAGGACAGTAAATCCAAGCTCTGCTCAGGAAGACGAGACATCTCAGGCTTCACAGCCTGCCCAAACCTAATTTGCACTAGAATTACATGGCCATTACTAATGTATACAGTGACTCAAATTGATTACCTTGCTATTAGTTAGAGCAACACGCTGGCTTTGGTGATGGTAGCTTCCGACGGAGGAGGACAAAGGGGTGAGAGAAAAGTGAAATTGTGCTTTGTACCTGGTGATGAGGGGGTGAGGAGGACGATGGGGGTGAGGAAGGTCATGCTCCAGGAGAGTTCAGCACGAAAAAGAGTGTGCAAATGCCTGGACTTCACATCTTCTGTGCTCGTCACATGTTGCATTAAAAAAAAATATTCACCTGGCTTAATCTTCAAGTGCCTGAAATCTCAGCACATGTAACAGGAGTGTCTCTAAGTCAGGACTCCTAAGGCCATGGGAAATCCCAGATCTCCCAGGCTTCTCCTGTTCATGTGTGCAGCACTGGGGGTGCTGCTGTGAGGGAGACCCCAAACATGGCCCTGCACAGCCTCACCCACCTCCTCCCATCACTTACAGCCTCCGTGGGGCACAGACTCACACTTTGCAGCACCCACAAGCTCTGCAGAGAACACTGCATCCTCCCTTGTTGGCCCAGTGGTATCCAAACTTTCTGAGCAGTTTAGGGACAGTAGATGCACTTTAGCAGGAGAGTTTCCATCCCTCTTTTTCCTACACCCACACTAAGGATGTGTCCCCCTGAAAGTGGGAATGTGGAGTTCAAATCCGCAGTGCCAATCAGGCACAAGGGTGGCTGAATATTGGCCTCCAGCCTGCCCTGGACACCAAACACCTGGCAAGGGTTCAGGACAGGCAAGCCCAGAAGTGAAAATGTTGCTCTGCTCCCAATGGGACTTACCCTGATGGCAGCAACAGCAATTTATTTCCTGAAATCTCCCACACGCCACAGCACAGATCTCACATAACAAAAACTCAACCCTGGAGCCAAAACTCCTCTCCCACACAGCCACACACCGATCCCAGCTCCCCACAAACACACATTTTACATTCCCACCCACGGGAATCTCCCCACTCTCTAAAACACCTGAAGACTGGAGCAGAGACAAGAGAGGATGGGGAAATTTCCATGATGGTTTCTGCTGCTCCTGTTTAGCTTTTTCCCTTTAAACTTGCTTGACATTCCGGGATGCCTGTGATACAGGACAAGGAAAGGAGTAAGCTGTTGTCTCCCAGGATAACACACACCAAGCAATCTCTGCATTTGCTTTTTAACCCTGGCAGAATTTGCAGGGCTCCAAAGACCCCACAGGCAGTGGGGAAAGGCAGCCCTGTCACCAGCATGCCTCCCATCAGTGAGGTCCTGAACTCTCAGTGAGCACTACTGGATTCTGTGATTAGATTTCCCTCAGCTGGAAAGTCAGTCTGATGTATTAATAATTCAAAAATACTAGGGTGGTATTGTATTTGTGGGGTCACCCGTGGCAGGAAGGAAGGATCAATCTGACTCCATGTTCTCAGAAGGCTAATTTATTATTTTAAGATACTATATTATATTAAAGAATACTACACTAAACTATATTAAAGAATACAGAAAGGATATTTACAGAAGGCTAAAAAGATAATAATGAAAACTCCTGACTCTTTCCAGAGTCCTGACACAGCTTGGCCCTGATTGGCCAGAGAGTCAAAACAACTCACAACAGAATCTAATGAAACAATCACCTGTGGGTAAACAATCTCCAAACACATTCCACATGAGCACAACACAGGAGAAGCAAATTAGACAACTATTGCTTTCCTTTTCTCTGAGGCTTCTCAGCTTCCCAGGAGAAAAATCCTGGGCAAAGGGATTTTTCAGAAAATGTGAATGCCATGGGGTAGCAATAGGAATAGCAATACAGATGTCTTCAAGGTGCTGATAAATCTTTCTCTGGAGCTCTAGCACATCAGAGCTTGAGGTGAGCTGATGCCTGATGTCAGGGTGATGCTCTGCAGTCCTGCAGTTCCCACTGAAGCAGCTCAGGTTCAGTCCAAGGGACCTGCTGAGGGGCAGTTTGGCATCCTCCCCCCTAGCTCTCTCACCACTTTCAAATCTCTTTTATCTTACCTTGCACCTTACAACACAATGTAACCAAATCCAAGCTTTAACCCAGTTTTACAGCCAGGCTGCCTAATCCTCTGTGTCTCACTGTGGTCCCCAGGAGGTGGCCATGGCCACCTCACTTTTGGAGGCACTGCAGAACAGAGAGTCATGTGGACAGGAATGCTATTTTTCCTAATATAGGGAAGAAAAAGGAGGCTGGCAGGGAGATGGGATGGTCTATCTCCATGTGGATGTATCCAAGATGGGACAGGACTGAGGGCTGTGAATACCAGCAGCTCAGCATGTGATTCCCTCCCTGGCTCCAGCCTGCTCGATGCCGAGCTCTGCTCCATCAGAGAGCTTCTAGGGAAATCTTGCATGGGCTTTTATTTGTTGTCTTGGGAAATATTTATTCTTGACACAAGCCAAATTTACTTCTGTGATCTGCTAAAAATCTCTGCTCTGTTTCTTAAGCAGAGTTGCAGAGTTGGAAGCATTTCCTTCCAGACCTGTTTCCTGCCTCTACCCCCAGCCACTGATGGAGACACCGGGATGGCAGCTATCCTACTCCTCAAACCAGCATCATCAGCCTCGTGTTCAGTTGGGGGTGCTCAGCCCCAAAACCCATCCCCGAGCATCCACACACACACACTTCAGTTATTTTAAGCAAACAAAGCTCTGATCCAGTCTTTTCCTCCAAACTACAGCAAAAGCAGGAAAGCCATTAATTGCATGGGCAGATGGTTATTAGGAAGTGTGTGAGATCTGGCTGCACCACCACTGTGTGGGTGGAGCTGATTAGATGGACCTGTATCAAAAAATAACAAAAAAAAAAAAAAAAAAAAAAAAAAAGAAACCTTTGAAACATTTCCTACATTTCCTTTGCTGCATGGTGAGAAAAGCTTTTCCCATGTGACTGATGAAGACAATTCAAAAATAACAGCAAAATTGCTCCTCACCTCCCCACTGAGCCAAGTTCTATGAAATTCCTCCCCAGCCTCACTGCTGGGAAACAAACACACAGGCACCAGGATGGGCACAGGAGGTTTTGGGGTTTCCTTCACCCAGCTGGCAAATATTAAACACATAAAGAGACCCAGGTGCTACAGTACCAGAGGTGCCACTGCTCTGCAAATTGCCTCCAAAAAGCCTCCCCCTCTTCCTCTGCTGTCCTCTGCTTTACCCACCTGGCTGGCCCTGCCTGGGGAAGCATCTTTAGAGCAGCTTCACCATGGAGACCTCCCACCAAAACCAGACAAAGCAAGGTTGCTGTACTTCCACAAACCCACTCCACCCACCAGCACAGATGACAAAGGCACCTGGCAGACAGGAGACTTTCAGATCCACTGGGGCTGACACAGCTGTGTCTCCAGTGAGAGCCCCAGGCACAGCACGGCTCTAGCTGCCCAGTTTGGCAGGAGTTGTACAAACTGGGAGTTTCCACCAGAAAGCTCAGGGGATTTGAACCAAATAAAACAAGGTAAAAGCACATCTGCTTGAACACCTCACTAAACCAGGTGGTGTAGTGGAAGAAGCATGGAATCATGGAATTGTTGAGGAAAGAAATTCTCAGATTTCTGATTATCTTGTTGTATCTTCTGCCCTTCCAATTGTTCCCTGGTGTATCCAATATACATCACCTTATCAAGCAAGAAACTGTTTCTCCATAGTTTAGTGCAGCACTCAACACAATTAGCAAAGATCCATCTTTAAAACTACAGGACAAATGGAAAATTGCTCTGAAATAAACCAACCACACAAAAATTAAAAGGAAAACTTTGAATTCCACCCCCCTCTCTCCCCACCCAATTGTGTTTATAGATGTAAATCAACAGCACTGCAAGACATCAGCACAGGGTTAAATCCTCAGTTAAATCCTCACCTAGAATGAAATTCATGAAGAAGCTGGAGACAAAATTGTCTTTATAACAGATACACACTTTGGGTGGTCAATGTGAATGCACCTCCAGATATTACTGTCAAAACCCTTATCTAGGAAAAATCATTAGCTTCATACTGCACTTGATAAAATGCTTCAATATAATGCCTGAAACAGCTCATTTTAAACGGGTATTTCAGTATCACAAAGAGAAATACAGTTATTATGGGCCAGAGACACTCGAGCCACGTCCCCCATCGTTTTGTCTGCCAGGGCTGACACTGTGGAAGGAGTCTGCCCTCAAAAGGCCAAACACTAAAGTGCACAGAGCACAGCCCGAAGTCCATGAGCTCAGCAGCAGGTCACCCCGGCATTCCCTTCCCATCTGCCTCTTGTCTCCCACCACTTTCACCCTGATTCCAGCCCAGCAGAAACAATCAAGAGCAGCCAGCCAGGAGAACACCAGAAAATCACTGTATCGGTCTGTGGGCAGCCTAGCTGTCAACTTTCCCCTGTGATTTGGTTATTTATCTTCTAAAACAAACACAGAAGAACTGCGGAAGTACAAAAATCAAATTTCTCCATTTCCAGGACTCCTGCTGTTTAGCTGCAGCACAGAGGTTTGTTCCCACTGTCACTACAGATGCAGGTGATTAATTGTGCCACAGGAATGACAGATGGACACAGACACCAGCACAGTTCTCACGGACCTTGAATCAATTACTCACAGAGGTGGCTCAAACAAGTATGTAAAGCCTCACCCCTTTGCTATTACTCATCTTGCATTTCCTACTGTAAAGAAAGCACATTTTTTCTGCTCCACGCCAGACTCCACAGTTAATTGAGATCAGGAAAGCAGCAGGAGGGGAGCAGGTGAATGTTCTCTTTGGCACAGAGCAGCTCTGGAAGTGGTTTCACGGTTCACCACCTGCTGCTGCCCTCTGAGGGGAGCTGAGGAACACCAACCATGCTCAAACAGGGCTGAAAATGATCCCAGGCCATGCTGTAAGCCACAAGGCATGGAAATTATGGTAATTGGGGCTTGCAGGAATCCAAGGGGGCATGTAAGGCCTGAAGAGGTTCTCTTAGGGAGCAGCTGTCTCCATAGCAGGACTCCACAGGAAGGCACTCAGCGCTTCTGCTGCTGTCACAGTGGTGAGGTGTCAGCAGCAAAGGATGGTACCTGGAGCTTCTTACACACACCTGGAGCTTCTTACATACACCTAGAGCTTCTTACACACACTTGGAGCTCCTCACACACACCTGGAGTTCCTCACACACACTTGGAGCTCCTCACACACACCTGGGGCTCATCACACACACCTAGACCTTCTTACACACACCTGGAGTTCCTCAGACACATCTGGAACTCCTCATGCACACCTGGAGCTCCCCAGTCACACCTGGAGCTCCTCAGGCACATCTGGAGCTCCTTACACACACCTGGAGCTCCTCATGCACATCTGGAGCTTGTCACACACACCTGGACCTTCTTACACACACCTGGAATTCCTATCACACATCTGGAACTCCTCATGCACACCTGGAGCTCCTCACACACACCTGGAGCTCCTCACACACATCTGGAGCATCTCAGGCAAATCTGGAGCTCCTCATGCCCCCCTGGGGCTTGTCACACACACCTGGAGCTCCTCGTGCACACCTGGCACTGTCCCAAGGCAGGTTTTGCTATGGCTGGACCCAGATCTGTAGCACTGAATTCTTCTCCAGCCACCCATGGGCATGTGAGCACCCCAGGGGAGATCTGTAACCTCTCAGCTGAAGGGTGAAGAGGAGGGTGAAAAGCTGAATTAAAAAACATAAATAACTGAAATAATGGGCAAAAAGAGAAAGCAAAGGGCAGTGAACAGGTACCTGTTTTAAAGGGTGACACCATGGCAGTTCCCAAAGGCTGCCTGGACTCCAGTGAAGCACTCACTGGACAACCAGAGGCACGTCAAGAATTTGGCATTTTGTTATTCTAGGCAACACCCCCCTTCCAACACCTCCCACATTGTGCAAAGGGAAATGGTGCTTCTTGTTTCACAATTTACTACTTTTGTTACATCAGATGGGATTTACAACCACACTTCTGGGCTAAAATCAAAATCAGCAAACATTTTGTCAGGATTTCACACAACTTCTCTCGAATTCATGTGAGCAGCAGGCTTTTATGATGTCCTTAGCTAGTGACATTTCTCTGGATTTAAATGTCTGGATTTCGAGTACATGTTCTTGGCAAACACAAAAGTGTCATGGGAACCACGGCTTGCTTTATGAAGTGATCTGCTTTGGGATACTGCAACTGAGCAAAGAAGGAAACTACAGAGTTCTTAAAACCTCCAGCTGATGATTCACAGCATCCAAATAATGCTCCTGACTCATCCTTTATGAAAACAGCCCCATTCAGCCAGGCACTACATGACCCTTCTTTCATGTGAAAACTACTGAAGGTGTTTTTATGGCACACACTCCAAATGTCTATCAATTCTCACCATCAAAAAAAATTCTAAATATTTCCAGATTTTACTCTTTCTTTCCAGATGTAAGATGTCAGAGTCACAGTAAGTTGCACAAATAAAGTAAGAAAGTAATGAAAAAAAAATCATTTAATTTTCCAAGTAGATGCAAATCCAATAAACATCAGTTGCCACTGAAAAATAACTGGAAATGCATTTTCAGTCAATACAGAAGTTTTGTTGCAGTTTATAGTCCAAAGGCAGATGTTGATAAAAAAGCCAGTGACTACAACAACCAAACAAAAATAAAGTAATGCTCACCTCTGAGATCAAACAATATGCAAGAAAACATGTTTATCCAAACTTAGTGGTGAAAATTAAATATTAAGCTTACATTACTTTGTGAAAACCCACACTACACTGGTAGGCACTTGATTAAACTTTAGTTCTATTGGGGTTTTCTTACCCAAAAAATTGCAGACTTATACATGATGAAGTAAGTTTGTTGCAAATGATAACAACTGTGAGCTCCTGACATGCTGAAGTATCCAAAGTACAAAAGATCAGGAGAGGATGTAGTTAATATAACTAAGGGAATTTCAGATTATGTCTTACATGTCTCTAATAAAAGAGTGTTAAATTAAATATTTTTTAATTAATTTTCAAAATATTTCAGAAAGTACAATTGCTTCTACAGCACTGCAGTGAGAGAGATTTGTGGGTGGAATTCCATTTAGACACATTCCAGCTGTACTCCCAAGGTGTCTACTGTCTATTTTTGTGATATTCCTAGAAGGGATTCCACACAAATCCTAAGTCTGACGTGCCAGGTGGGAAATAGCACAAAGCCTTTCCTGGAGGTGCAGTGATCTACTCAGGCCAGAAAAGGGTCATTTACACTTCTCATGTCTAAGCAGTGCAGCAAACCACGTGTCTGCATCATGTTACACAAGAATGAGCATTATTCCAAGCCCCTTAGCTTCCAAATATTTCTTTATTGTTCTCACAACTCAAAAAAGGATGATTCAAGAAGCCCTCGTCTTCGCATCTGCCTTCAGTTCCCCTTTCCAGAAACCCAAACAACTTTCTGAATACTCAGCCAGCTCTCCCCTCTCTAGCTGCTATTGGTTTTTCCTGCAGCAGTTCTTCCTCCTTCTTCTTGTAAAGCTTCAGGAGATACTCATCAGGCTCAATTCCTGCCTCCTGTAGCTCTGCCATGGCTTTCTCCAGCCGGCGCAGCGTCCGGGCGCTCTGCACTTTGCGGGCAGTGATGTACAGAGTAAACTCCTTGAAGCCCATCAGTTTGCAGGTGTCCACCTCACAGATATTTTTAACATCTTTGGTCTTGTCCACCTGGGGAAAGAAAACTAAACCTGACATTTTTTCCAGGTCTTCAATGCTGACTTGGAAGTCAGTGAGCTGGTGGCTGAAGCCTATGGGATCGTTTGGCACCACGAAAGCCCCCAGCACCAGGGGCTCTGAGGACGTTCTGCTCCTCCTGGCCAGGATCACCTTGTACAGGTGGGATGGTACAGCCACATCATCCTTTCCAATCACCTGCCAAAAGGAAAGGACTGTTAGAGATAAAAAATCATTGCATTGTTTTGCTTGGAAAAGATCTTCAAAATATTCAAATGCAACCATGAATCCAGCACTGCCAAGACCACCACTAAACCATGTCCCTAAGCAACATATCTTCATGTTCCCTCTCTCTGGAGCTGCTCTCCTTAGTTTAACTACAAAAACTTATATTGTAACATACAATAAAAGTTCCTGACCTGACAGTTCCAAATCATGGAGGCTTTAATTTACATTTCAAATCAACTCTAAGTTACTGTCTATCACTTTTTTTTTTTCTCTATTACCCACACCCAGGTAGCATTTAAAAGCTACTTTACCTAAGTAAGCATTTTTTTGAGGGGATCAAAAGTACATTCAGTGACTCAGTATCCTCTTGGAAGAGAAACCTATCCAAAGAAAATGCACCTTCTTCTTCCATAAATTCCCTACAATCCAACTTCAGTGCTCGTACATGTTGAGTTTCCTCCTGTGTCACTCAGACCAGGATCCAGGGATTCAAGGGGAGTCCCAAGAGTGGAGGATCAGGACTGTTAAAGTCTCACACTTTAAAGTGTATGAAGTCTCACAGTCTCACTCCACCCTGTGCCAGGGATAACTGCAAGGGAATACACCTACTGATGGCAAATGTAATCTCTCCAGGACTCAAAAAGTTATTCTCATGCATGCACTGAATTAAGCTTTTTTGTTTCTTTGCTATTGGTGAACTGAATCTGTCATCTTAAGAGAGTGTAACAGGCTCACACATGGAAAATCTGAGTTTTGCATAACTCTTCTCAAAGTAAGTACCCTTCTCAAATCCATGCTTTTATTCTAATTGCAATGGAAGAAAAAGATGCAGATCCCTTACAAAAACTACAAAGGCATTTTATTCTGTATATAAAATCTAGTAATTTGGTGCTGTTTCTATAATTTGCAGTACTTGTGAAAGCAAACACTGATTGTTTTGATTTTTTGACAGCTTTTGTTAGATACAGTTAAAATACCATTTCAGGGAAAGCAGGTATTTATCACATTAATTGAAAGTGTCAACAGTTCAGACATGCCTTGTCCACTGATATATTGAGTATAACTTAATCACATAATAAACACTTCTATGCACACTTTTTTCTGATTATTCAGCCCTTCTGCAAATGGAAATACATTTTTAAAATTAAATTTTGCCTGTGGCTATTGAACCAAGATTCATCTTGGTCTATTCCAATATTAATTAAATTTGAGTTACAAATTCTTTCAGTGATTTGTGTCCTCTACCTCTGTTGCCAGTTTTTTACATGACTGGTCCTGATGTCTTAGTGGTTAGACCAAAACCAGAGAAAGTACCTTCAGGAGAAAGGGAAAACTCTGATAAATTTTTTTCATGTTTTGTGCAATAAAGTAGTAGAAACATTACTCCTGTTTCTGGAAAACACATGCTCTTAGATTTCTTTACTGTGTTCTAAAATACATCCCTCCCTTGCCCTAAATTAGGCTATTTAATAGTTTTGCTGTAGTTTAAACTTTTTTGACTTTTTTTTTCAGGGGTGGGGTTTTGTGTGGGTTTGTTCTTGCTGTGGGGTTTGTTTGGTTGGATTGAGCTTTGATTTTTTGAGGGGGGGCTGGATTATTTGGTTTTTGTTTTCTTACAAAAATTGTCATGGTTATGCCATCAACCTTCTCCCAGGTAACACTCTGCCTAGACATCAAACAGTCACTGAAACTGGCTAAGGAAAAAATGTCTTATGCCAAATCTCCTCTCCCTTTCAATGATGACAGATGTGTTGATAGGGAAATGAGAGCTCCCGAGTGTCAAAGCACTCTGCATTTAGCATTCTGTGCATGTGAAATCAGAGCTACACCTTCCCAGGACCAACACCATAAATAATCAAAACTGACACTTGATGCACAGGTAATGCTCAAATGTACTAAAACCACTGCAGCAACACACTGTTGTATCTGGTGAGTTAACACTGAATTACAAAGTAAATGCTGCTGGGAGCTTTAATCTATTTGAGATTAGTAGCACTTGAGCTGGGGAGTACCTGCAAAATACTGGGGGTGAGAGGGAGGGAGCCAAGAAAATCCCTGAAGGGGAGAGTAAGGAGTTCATACTTCCATATTCACCCAAGGGCACGCAGTGATGACACTGCCAAAGGCTGTAGGCTGGGGCTCCTTCTCTCCCCTGGAGCAGGGAGCTTGCAGAGCCTGCACTGCAATCCCACCTCCTGAACATTCCTAGGGCAGGAAGGACGGTGAGGAAGAGAAGGAAGGGGCAGTAGCATCCTGAGACAGGGCAGCAGTGAGGCTAAACCCCAGTCCTGAGCATCTCCCTGGGCCAAAAATCTCCTGACCTGCAGCATTCCTGCCTTTTCCAGGCCTCTCTGCATACTCTTCCCACTACAAATCCATGGATAAGTAGCAAGTCCTCCTTAGCTCAGCTCCCTCCTTCTCCACACCTCCCACACACATCCACATCCCAGCATCCTCGCTCTGTTGCATAAAAGACCAGAGGAAGGGCGAGCACACAGATGGAGCTGCACAAGGATCTCCAATTAGTGGGGGTACGTGGAATATGTAAAACAAACAGGTGAATGCATGTGGAGCGAGCTCAGGGAACTGGGGATGGAGGCTGAGGGCTGAGTGGGTGGATAAAGAGGCTGGGGAATGAATAGAGCTGCACACAAAACAGTTAGGTATGAGATGGAAATGCTGAATGCCTCAAGTGGGTGTTAAGGGAAAACAGACCCGGTGCTTATGTAATATTATGCAAATATATATATTCTATGCAAAATAATGCACATTTATGCATAGTACGGGCACCTAGGAAGAGAGAGGAGAAAAAACAGAGAAGACTAATTCAAAATGAAGGAAGGGCTGGCCTTTTGAGAAATGTAGATCTAAATTCAGCTCCATACATGTAATGATCAGGTATGTAATTTATGTACCATTTCAGTTCCATGTAAACTCTCTTTTGAGAATTTTAATAAAATTCAAGTAGTGCACAGGATTCATACCAACTTCTCTGAACAGCAGCAAACTACTACTGCAATAACTTCACTGAGTGTTCGCAGTGTTAAAGCAGATAAAACCATCTTCAGCTGCCCTGATTGCCAGAGTGCACAGGGGTCCCTTCCTTACTCAAAACAGGGCATAAAAGTTCTAACCCCAGCTAATTCTGCTGGAGAACACCATCAAAGGGCAGTGCCTGATTTCTCTGACAGAGAAAATACTCATGACTAAGAATAAATGTCTTTTTCTGCACATAGATGGTGCACATAAGTTTAACACTTATGTGCACCATCACCAGTAATTTCTGCAGTGTGACCCAATGATTTCTGTTAAAAAGGAAATAAATGCATATCTGGAGCATGGCACAGTATCTCCATCATGACTCCCTGTAATATCCCACACTTTGCTGTTTCATGGGAGTAAATAGAGAAGCTGCAGAGCAGTATTTCCATAGAGTTGCCTCCTCACCAGACCAACTCCCAGAGAAAGAAGTATGACACTACAAAAGTGAAATGTGGAATAGAAGAAAGAGGTAGGAAAAACAAACTCCACAATTCCATTTCCTATTGCCACCTAGAGGATTTTCCTCCTAAACTTCAGCAGCCTCAATCCCTACCCAGATCTGCACCATCCCATTTATCTCAGTGCTCTGCCTGGCAGAGGCAGAGAGCTCTATTATAACAGGATGGAAAATGGTTCAAGATTATCCATGCACAGATGTTGACTTTGATTTGTGCCTTGATTTGATCCACAGGCAGCAGATGATCTTTCAGAAATCAAGGCCTAAACCAGCTCTCTGTCCCAGCTGGAGAAGAACAGCAGTTTTTTAAGAGTATCTGTGATTCTAAAAGGAATTTTGTGCTCCAATACAAGCAAGAAAATGCAGCAATTGCCTGTTGAAATCACTGCTGTCCCACATGCTTTCACACCACGTTGGTAACAGCCAACAAGGCAAATTTTTGTGCAATCCATTGAAAATCCCCATTTTGCTATTGCTATAAAATTTTGCTTAATCTTCCAAATTTTCAACAGGCTCATGCAACATGAAAAAAAAAGGCACTCAAGCTAAAAGCCTTCTTTTTATAGCATTAAATATATTTCTTTCATCATTTGGGAAATCAATGTAAAATTTCAGATGCTTTGCTGTCTGTATCAGTTCCATGTAAAAATGTGCACTGCCCTAAATTTTTGCAGCTACTTTCATTTTTGTTTTGTTTCTTTAACTGAACTCATATCTCTTAATAATGTAACATTATCCTATTGTCATTTTCAGAGCAGTGTTTATTATTTTTCTATCATTACTGACATTGTTACTGACATTCCACACGTGTGTGTGAACTTGTTATTGTTCTCAAAGCCCAATTAAATGTGGACAGCTGTCATGAGGGTACACCATTAAAATGTGTGCAATTCCTGACATTCAGAGATGTTTACATATCACTAAAACAACAAATATGTTTGGTAAGCAGTTGTAAAGAGAAACCTAAAGAGCTCACAGGGACAGATAAGGGCAGAATATTTCTTAAACCTGAGAGAATTCAGAGCTTTGATAAATTCAGTCTCACAGCCAAATCACTGGATGAGGATTTGTCTTAAGTTTGGCTCTCCTTCCAGTTTTGGCCAAATCCCGCTCTTGACTGCAGATTTTAAGAACAGAGGAAGTAAATTTGATAATACCTGTGGAGTCCTTAAAGATCAAAATAATTAATGAAGACATTTGCTAATGGCATCTGCAGTAAGTTTAAACATCTGGCATTAACTAATGCCACCTTCATGGTGGTAATCAGATAAATTACAAGGCAGTCCCTAAAAATGTCAGATTGAAATTTATGAGATAGAAAACTCCATGAACAAGTGAAAAGAAATATAAGAAGTATAATGGCAGAACAGTTGAGATTATATGAGAAGAAAACAAAGTGTTACTATTACAGGAAATTCTACACACAAACCAATGTTATCAAATTTCAATTTTACACTGGACTTGTTACAACTTCCCAGACTGCAAAAAAAAATTATCTTCCTCTGAAAGGGTACAGATCATTTTAAAAAGAAAGGGCTTATGAATCCAAAAGTGGTATTTTGCCACCTAGTGACTAAAAACTGAAAATCCACTGTGCAGAGAATCAGCAGAAAGGACTAAGGAGCCCTTCATCAGCGAGAGCCAGCTCTGGACTGTCAATTATCCGTGACTCCCTCAGAACCTGGCAAACAGAAATCACTCTCAATCATGTCCTAACCACCAGCACACACTGCAGAGTCCTTGCATCAGATCGTACCACCATCAAATACTTTAAAATGTCAGCTCCAGAAGTTCCCTTGACACTCCAGTAGCTGTTTCTTCACTCTGTGAACTTCTAACCAGAGTTTAGAAGTGAGCCAGAACTGCAAACAGAACTGTCTGAAAAGAAGCACACCCAGCACACCCAGCTCCTGTGACAGTCCTTCCCCCTCCACCTGGCAGTAGCAAAATTAACATCACTTTAATTCCATCACATTTCTTGGAGGACAGAATTCAAGGAAACATTCCTGTCCCTAAGCATGATACTGACCAGGTCCATCAGATCTTTCACTGTAGATTTAACATCATTCCTGCTGATGTGACCCCATGTTTGACAACCCAGAGCTTTGTTATAATTTGATCCTGAATTCTGTACAGAAACAGACTTTCTGGCAGTACAAAACATTCCATTTACGATCAGTGTAACTTTATTTACTCAATCATTGTGACAGCATTAACTGCCTTCACTCGAGTTCCTTCTGGGTTTGTTAGGCAGCACTGATTCTGCCAAGAGTGTTTTCCCCCAATATTTGAGAGAGCTCTGTCAGATGGCACTGAGAAGAACTGAGGGGTGTGAAGGCAGACCTAGCATCACACAGACCAGAAAACACTACAGATAAAAATCATAGTAACAATCTGCACAGCCAAGCACTCCAAAATGCAAATGTAAGTACTTCAGGAAAATTTAATTTGTTATGGCTGGTCTGATTGTTATTGCCAAATCATTTGGCAATCCTAAAAAGGGAAGCAAAACAAGAAAAGAGACGACAAAAACCCCTGTTCCTGAATACAGAGTTATGACATTAAAAGACAGATGCCCCAACCCCTTTTTATTTTTCTTTAATAAAGAGGGTCTGTATATATATATATATCATGTATATAATAAACTGTATTTACATGACAGACTACTGCTGCCACAGAATTCACTTAGATTAACTTAAAAAGAATCCACCACAGTCCTTAACACCCCTTTTCCTGTAACAGCATAACCTTCAGGATGGGTACAGGGCTAAATAAAAGCAATCCCAATTAATCTCTCCTGCCCCTTCAGTGTGTCTTCTCCTCCCACCTTAACCCAGTGTCCATTCCATTAGTTTGCACCTCACATCTAAATTTAGGGCTGACAGAGCTCTGGTGGTTTACACCAGCTGATCTAAGACTGAACCCTTGGCATAAAGTTTATGGGACATCTATAATGGACCCACATCCAGTCGGAATCTCTGTAGCCTTGGGACCACTTGGAGCAACCAACAAACAAGGAGCAGTTCCCAGGTTTATTTCCTCCTTTAACAAGCATTCCTTCCCCTATAGTCTCTTAGTAGAAGACAACCTCTACTAGTTCTGAAAGTTAACTAGGTAAAACCATAAAGTACCATCTCATATTTGAGAGTGTAATTTGTTTCCCAGTTTGTTTCCAGTTATTTGTCACAGACAGAGATGACAACTGTACCTTCTGGAATGCTTATTCTGCCTCTCTGGCCCAGCCTGGTGACCAAATTTAGAAAATTAAACAACAAACACGATTCCAGTATGAACCTCGTGCACCAGTAAAAAGCAGATTAAAATGTCTTTTTCAAACAACAAAGAAAACATTATCTAAACTGTCTTTTCAATTGCCAGCCACAGTTAATTCTTCTTAAACTAGCATTCACTAGCATGGCCTTGGGAATGGGAAGGGTGGAGCACTGAGCATGATGTAGTTAATTATTGCAAAATTTGTATTTGAAACTCCAAATCTGCTGACAGAGGAAAATCTCTAAAGTGACAGTCACTGGATAGCAGTAATTTATAAAACAAGACAATGTCATTTTGATTTGATGTGGACAAAGATGAAAAACCTGCATCTGCCTCTCCAATGACACAGAACAGATTTTTCCTGTTGGCATTCTATTCTACATATATTCTCAAAATACGTTTTTCAGATACCAAGCCACGATCATCAATCTCCTCTTTGCAATAAAAATCTCCGCTGGAGACAGATGAAATGACAGAACATATCTGAGGATATCACAAGTTAAGCCAATAGACAGAACAATGTTGGCATCTAAGGAGCTCAAGGTTAATTCCCTTTCAGGAATTAAAGAGCAAATGGTACCAGAGTCCAAGCAAGAACTGGGAACAAAGCCATGACCAATGCTCTGTTTCTCCTCTATAGTGATCTAAAAATAACCTTTTTGGATGCCTGATGAGAAAAGCACCAGCATGTAAAACCACAGATACATATTTCACCACTTCTTTAGCCAAAAACAAGGCAAGTAAGATTGAAGAGAGGATCTGAAACAAATCAATGCAGACACATTCATTGTAGCACTTCAGTGTTTTCTCTTTTTTCTTTTCACAGCTCTGTCTGAGAGAGCAAAAACATTAGAGAGGAGATGGGCCTTAAGAGTGGCATTGGCAGATTACAGGTTGGGAGTTTCAGCACTCTGGTGTGTACTGCAGCACTTCTCCTTGAACAGCACGGACAAAGGAAAGGACATCTTCTCATGCCCAAACAATGAGGACTACAACCCCTTTCTGAAGTAATTTGTGTGAACTCCACTGAGTTCACTCTGAAAGACAGCTAAGAGATACCTTCCCTTCACAACCATTAACGTTCTTCCTTTAGGGGCAGAATTCCAGACTACCAAAATCAATGGCAATGACTGCAATTACATCCAAGGTGTCTGTTTGAAAAGAACTACTCTTCAGTGCTTTGACACGTTGTGTTTCCTCCTCTAAGTGTATGTGTTGATAAAAGAAAAAACAAACAAACAAACCCAACACGCCCCTCTACTCTGAAGTCTCTCTCCTCAAAGTGTAACTGCAATGCAAAGCACAAAAACTTAAGCCATGAACAAATTCCAAAATAAAAGAACCCCAACATTCTCTGCCTGTATTTATTTAGAGGACTCAAATCAAACAATTTAACGTTTTAAAGAAACAAACAAAAACCCCACAAAAATATTATTTTACTTTTCCCACCTGGAGACAGCATTATCTGTAAAAAGATGTGAAAAAGTGGTGACACACCAACAGGAACACCATCACTTCACCATTTTCAATCCCACACTAAACTTCAGTTCATAGGAAGACCAAAACTGGTAAAACATTCCTAAATGATCTGTGTTGTCATCAAACCCAAAGATGATGAAGACAAAAGACAAGAACTGAATGAGATCACAAGCACAACAGTGTGGGCATTTTGTGCCACTATTATTTCATCACTGTATCCAGGTATCAAGTTATTTTGAATAAAGTCAGTAAGATGCAGTGTCTGCTCTGATTTTTACCTGTGGAATATTAAAATTTACATTTCAAAACCATGAGAGAGAATGACAATCATTTTTCAGAAAACGCAATCTTCCTCTACTAAGTAAACACTTTCTCTAGAGAAGAATGAGAGAAAGATGAGCAAGATTAAAGTGAAGCCATTGATACATGCAGTTGATAGATGATTCAACTTCTTCCTGGAAATGATTTCCACTTACAAAATGCTCAAGTCAGCTCAGGGTTTTTAATTCTTTGCTATGTAAGATGAATATATTTTTTAAGGATGAAAAATAAATGCAATATCCTGACAGCTACAAGGAAGCAAATCCCAGCAAGCTGTGTGTAAGCCTGGAGAACTCTGTACCCTTCTGAGTGACAGGAAGCCAAATGCTCAGCTGAAGATTGGTGAGAGGGAACATCTCCCTCCTGCTCCCAGCTGTGTACTTCTGGACATATCTCATGCTGTCACCAGGAAGCACTGGACTACTCTGTGTGCTGCCTCAATCTTTCTACAGCAGTACAGAACTAGCCCAGCAAACAAAGTATGGATGGTTTTGTATTGCACTGGGTTATCATGCATTTTGTGCCATGATCTGACAGTCATCAGGGCTGGCAGACGAAAGGCAGAGGAAGGCCTGGAAAGTAGAAAGGGCAATGGTGAAGTGAGCACCCATGGGTGGCACAGGATGATTGCCAATCTAAAGCTGGCTTTGCCACTTATTTATCATCTGGCACTGGTCATGCCTTTTAACCATGGCTTATTTATCCACTAGAAAAATGTGAAGCACAGTCTGTACATCCCTCATGAAGACGAGGTGAGAGCTGAAGTTTGGAACTGCCACTAAACATGAAGAAGGTAACTTATTACTACTGCACTTTCATATGCATAACTGCCCCCAAAAATAACAAACCCAAATCCAAATCTGTGATTTTGTGACAGTCAAGGTTTGACATGTTTGGCTGGGGACATAAGGGACAGCTTCTCTAGAAATAAAAAGGGAAAAGCAAATGGGAAAAACGATATTCTATCATGACCAAGTTCCAAGTTCAATCAAAAGGAAATCAGCTGTGTATTTATAAAGAAGAAATAGTGCCTAACTCTTACTGCTAAACAAGCCAGTGCTGGGAGCCGAACATCTCTCCCTTTTGTGCCTCTCACATCCCTGTGAAATAGGAGGTTGTTTCAGCAAGCTCATCCATTGCTCCTCAGAGAACTGGTTGGAAGCTGAATTGCTCACAAGCTGAAGCTGCATTTGATAAAACTACTTATTTTCAAGGAAAAGTGTTTATTTCAAGAGGTGCAAAATGCAGCATTTATTATTTGCGTTATGCCAGCTTTCATCTGCAACTGCACATAGCAGTAATACCTCATTGCAGTGGGGGCAGAAGTAACACTCCCTTGAGTAACTTACCATGCTCAAACCTTACAGATGTCTAAACACAATCCTACTAAGAGTAAGTCTGTGTAAGCAACAATAAATTCACCTTTCAACTTCACAGCCTGTCCCATCTGTCGGTCAGTGATGGTTTCTACAGACTGTGCATGATAAATCTTCAGAGTATTTTAAGCAGGTAATAAAAATAGGGGACTAAAAGAAGGGGAGTATCAGTGCCATTGACACTGCACTGCAGTGAAGTCTTCCAAGTGACTCTGGCATGCTCAGAATCTCAACTCCAAGGCCTCATCCAAGTGATGCCTATGGTGTAGCAGCAAACAGCTGCTTGTGAAATTAACAGAGCACTGACACTCCAATATCCTGTGGAGTTCTGAGAGACCCATCCTACCTTTGCATTCCACTGTTTCTAAAGCACATGAAGAAATTTATTAGATGGATGCCTGTGCATTAGCAAACCCCACTGACTCTTACTGGATAAACAGTTCTACTGCTGACTGTGGACATGAAATAGATCTCTGTAAATAAACAAATTATTTTAAAATTATGCTTTTTAGGTACAGGCAAGACGTAACATTTCTGCAAATCTTGTCCCAACAAGTATTGCACATTTTACACATTTTGCCTGTACTAAGATGCCCAACTTTTGTTCTGTCAAGTCATGATATCTATTTTAAATAAATAATTACTACTGCACTATTATCCCAGCAACATGTATACATACCTGATAAGTAACACTCTTCTTTCCATCACCATCTGTTTGAGGCAAGGTAAGAGGTCCAGAAACAACCCAAACATCTTCAAATCTCTCAGTCAATTCCCGACAGTACATTTCCATTCTGGAACACATTGGTCAGATAGGGAAAAGTCAGCTGGGAAGATCTAATCTTTGAGACACACTATGAAGGAAAGGGTGAACTACTGACATGGAGCATTTTTCCAGATTCATCTGAGTGATTCACAAGCCAAAGTAGGTAAAATGTAGACTCAAGTCCTGCTTCCCATTAGTCCTCTGTAAATAAGGTTCATTTATGCACAAATAGACACGTGTTACTGCACACATCTGAAAATGGTTTCTGCAGCCTTAGCACATGTCTGAATAGCTGAGTTCTCTACTTACTCCCACACCTGACACTAGAAATATACTGTTGGTGGTCACTTGGGATTGGAAAAATAGAATTGTTCTAAGCAGCAAGCTGAAGCATTTTTACTTTGAAAGGTTTTATCATATTATTGGATTTGTGTGTTTATCCCCAAGGAATCAAAGTCCTGCAACACAGCTCTTTCTGTAGTTCAAGTTTCTGTTTGCCACTTCCACTAACTCTACTGGTTTTCTTTATAGATATAAAATTGCTCCAAAATAAAGTAGTAAGTCCAGAAACATGACCATATTTTGCTTTTTAAACTGATTCAGTTTACAGCATATAATATTTCTCAAATAAGAAGGTTCCTGGATCACACCTACTTTACAGAAAAAAAAAAGATTAACAAGGCTAGGTTGGATGGGGCTTTGAGAATCTCATCTAGGGGAAGGTGACACTGCCCATGGCAGTGGGGCTGGAAATAGGTGATATTTAATGTTCCTTCCAATCCAAATAATTCTATAATTCTAGGAATATAGCACATTTCTGATTTAAACAGCCCAACTGTTAAAGAAATCAAATACAGTGAGCAAGCACTGGTCCTCTACAAAGGTGAGTTGCATTTCACACAAATAGACTGAGTATAAAACAGATTATCCCAGCTAATCTGGCTGCCTCTGAAATGGGGAGATTTCACCCCCTTCTCTAATTCCTGTCCCTCACACCTTTCCCTTGGGCCACTTGAATATTCCTTATCTGTCAACTCTGAACAAAACCAGTATTTTATGTTTTTTTTTTGTGCTGGGTTAGTGAGTTAAATCAGCAAGAATGAGCCACACAAATGAGAATGAGCAAGAATGAGCATTTTCTTCATGTGCTACACTGAAGCATTGACTACAAGTGAATTCTTTTCCTACTGTCACCAGCCTTGCTTCCAAGCAGCCCAGCTCCTCAGGCTGTCTCATGGTAAGGAAGTACAAACACCTGGAAAGAATGGGAATAAATGCAGCTAGGGAGCAAACTGCTTTTGGTGGCAGGAGGGACAGAAGTCAGATTACAGGGACCATGAAATCAAAACCATGACACTCAAAACAAGACAGAAACAGTTAAGCATCATTTGGAAAAGAATGAGGAATACTAAGGTGGAGTTGGAGCATACCACAGAGCCAGTCCAGCAGTTTAGTATTAACAGCTTGCTGGATGATTATAGTCCTGCTCTCCCCTTTCTTACTGTTCCCCTTGTCTGTCCCAGCTGACCACTCCATGTTGGCTCTAGAACTCATCTCATGAGTTGATCCAGTTTTCTAATATAGCAGAAACATAACCAAGCAAAACAAAACAAGAATCAGTTTTTAACTAGGCTGGCAAATGAAACTGACTCACCACAGTCAGGCTACTACCAAAGCTGGAAATGGGAAACCAGCAAAAACACAAGGCAGGAGGGCAAACACCACTTTAGAAAACAACAGACACTTCTACTGACTAAGCTTCATTGTCTGCCTGCACCTCAGAACACAAGTCAAGAAGCAAGTAACTAAAACAAGAGAAAGGAAGAGAATACTGAAGCTAGGAAAGGATGCAAGACATGTGAAATACAGTATCCTTAAAAATATTTATTATTAAAGAAATTACTTACAAAAAAAAAATGGCATTGTCGTCTTTTTCATAAATTTAAACTCTGGGAACAGGGTGCTGGGGTTGGGAAAAAGTGGCAAAAATTGCTTAAATTGCAGGGTTGATGAGGCCAGAGGAAATTTTCAAACACTCCCCATGATTTCCTAATAAGGCAGAGATCCTACTTAAGGGAAACAAAGAGGGATTCCCTACCTTGAATTGATACAAATCCCAAGCTTTGGTATAAGGAAAATTTATGCTCAAATACTTGAGTTATTAAAAAAGAAAAAAACGCTCTTAAAATGTTATGGCATTTTATTTGTCTATAAAATGGTATAACCTTACTGAAAGGCTCATCTGATTTTATACACATTCTTGTAAAACAGGAAAGCAGTGTGCAGATGAATGATGATGCAGTTTTGATGGACTTTTATTACAACACTGTATATAATTTTGCTGACCTTCCCTTGAGTGAACCTTGAGAAATCTATCATTTCCCACCCCCTGTTCCTGAGCCTTCACATTCTCTAAGTCCTATGCAAGAAGCACTGGATGAAGGCTACTTTTACTATCTTCTATGCTCAAAGGAAGGGAAGAATAAAAATCTTACATGAAGCAAGTTTAAATTTATCAACCACTTCACCTCAAAGTCAATCCAGTCAGGATTCACAAGTGACAGAATTCCTGCCTGACTGCTCCTTGGGAGCCAGGACCTGAAGGAACAACCTCAGACCTGAAGAAACACCTCAGACCTGAAGAGTGATGGCTCAGTGGGGAGCACTCAGTTCTGCAATTCAAAGAGAACCAACATCCACACTCAGACATGGGAATACTCTCACACTGCAAGTGCTTCTTTGAGGAAGATCTAAACCCTCTCCTTGCCTCTGCTGGAACTTCCTTAAGGACAGTTAAGCCTGGTACTTTTTATCAGCCAGAAGAAATAATTTTGTCTATTTTAAATAAATGTCCTCAACAGTTTGACTGAATAAAGAACTAAAGTAGTTGTAACACTGTTCTTTCACTGAGAGGACTGAGCTGCCTTTCATTTCAGAGAAAGCTCCTATGATCTCTACAGATAAACTGGTCTAAAATACCTGGATGTGAAGAATCTTTAAAAATAAAGCATTTTTGATTTATGCTGCTGGCTGGTATTTTTCACTTAGTTTACTTACAAGTAATTTCTCACCTGTTCCAAAACCCAGCATTATTTTCATAATTCTGAGGAACAATGTTAGACAAATAAAACGTTTCAGCCATAGCTCTCTGCAAAGAGAAAGAAAATACTGTAATTTCACTGAAACAATCATGAGCTGAAGACACATTTTAGCAATTTGTGGATCAGAATCCCATTTCTAGTTTAGTTTTAACATCCATTAACACAGAAAACCAGAAAAACCTAAGTCAGAACACCTACAAAATTATTTAAGATTAAGAGGTACACAACTGAGGTGAAACCTTGCAAAGTTCTCTACTTTATTTTCCTGGCAGAAATAGCATGAGAATGTCCAACTCTAGAGGCACAGGAATTACTATCACCCAGTGTCAGTTTGGTAATGTCTTTGAAAGCAACTACTCATTTTTCATTTTGAAAGTGAAGGACACTTTCAAGCATGCTTTTCATTTATTTGACTGCTTAATGGCTAACTTTTTCTTTCTTTTACAAGAAAAAGTTTTATTAGATATACTCATCAATATTTTACACATATATAATGTACGGGCAATGAAATTATTTATGAGACCATAATGGTCAAACATCCATATATCTGCTTAATTTCATCTTGTAGAAGTGTCATAAACATCTCTGAACAGAAGCTCACATACCTCCAGAGGTGAAGGACCTGGTGATAAATCACTAGACATATACAGGGAAATACAGAAAGAAAAAATTCCGAGATCTTAATCCAGAATTTTCACAAGTCCTGTATTTTTCAATATTTTTCACATACTACTACTGCAAAGTGATGGGACTGACAGAACTCTTTAGGTTAATGAGCAAACTACCTCCACTAATTAGACTGTGAAATTCAATTTTTATAATCCTATATCTGAAAGACTGTATCATCTCACTGCATTTCAAACCAGCTCCAGGATCTCTGTGCACAGGGAGCTCACCAGCAAAAATACCCCAGATATCACAAATAAATAACAGCAAAGACATTTCCAATAGAAATAAAACTACTGATTCTTTCATTTACCACATGCCACTGTGCTGTCACTCCACCCCACTGAATACTATCTGCCTGGAGAAATACAAATTTAAACTGCTTCTTAATTAACAAATTGCTGCATTAGGCACATTTCACACGAGGATCCAATAAATTCAAAGCTGCTTTGTGAGTCAGCCAAGGCATTAAGGCATGCTTCTCTTACAGCTTGAATAAATGGCAGGTGAAGACATTTTATAGACTGAAAGAACTATGGCAAAAGGGTCTAATTTACCTCATACACATTGCAAGCAAGGAAAAAGCCTTTTAAATCATCCAGGCAATCCCCTTGCCAATACAGAAGAGTACTTAACAGCATCTTTGCTTTGCTCAATCTAGCCTTAAATATCTCAGCAGCTGTTGGCCACAATGACATCATTGTCCCTGTCTCCCTTTAAACTGAGCTTTGAAGACTTGCAGGGTTTTCTTGGTGAAGGTTATCCTCTTCATTTTACATGCAGAAAATGTGACATGCAAGAGGCTGAGAAAACTTGCTTAACACCACACTGATCAAGACATCATCTCTGCCAAACAAGCTGATGTAGATGTGATTTAATGAAGAGAGGTATGTCATCAGAGCATGCACCTGATTTAGATGCCTGAAGCAGACTGTGAGAGCATCCTACACTGCTCAGTCAGGAATAGACCTTGTAACTCCAAATCCAGCTCTGTGCATCAATAATGACATCATGCTCCACCTAGAAACAAACTGCAAAAGGAACACTGCACATTACTTCCAAGGGTCTTTTCACCCTTTCCAACTGATAAACACAAATTAAAAAGATGGGAGAAAAAAGTCCTACTGTTGAAAATTTGTTATCTCCTGCTGGTGCCATGTGTCCTCGTGACCATCCACTGCCAAGGTAGTCTTCATTGACAGCACTGAACATCAGAGGGATGTTAGGGTCTGGTCTGAATTTACAGTGCCTTCGATCCGCATCACCTGAATAAAAACACATTAAATGGTCAGATTATCATGAAACCATCAAAATCACAAGACAAAAAGATCTAATTCTGTCATAACTTGCTCGATGACCCATGCTTAAGGATTCAGTACATTAATCTCAATTCTGTACATCTCATTTACAGGCAACGCTAATTTCTTTCTGCCATGTGTGTTAAATATTTAAGTTCTTACCAATAAAAAAGATGGGGTTTTGCATCATGACTTTTTAGTCTTCCCCCAACAAAACAGGTCTGCTTCAAATCTCAATTCAAGTAGCTACAGACATAAATCAGAACTGAATGGCTCAAGATACTTAATTTCAACTTGGAGTTAGTTGTATCTGATTATTTGGAAAACATTTTAACAATTCAGCTGTTAAGGCCCACTTGACAGTAAGCCTGGAATTACTGTTTTCTTCTCAGAAAGAAGTGGGATCAATGATGCTACTTAAAGGTTGGTCATAATGTTTTCAAGATATTGCTTTTAATTTTCAAAGGTAATTTGAAGACAGTAATTTAGATACATTTAGAGGGCTACTGCTTTCATAAAGCATTTTACAATTACATGGTTACCTCCATTACTAATAATCTGCCTTATAAAAACTGAACTAATGCTATAAACTTAATTTACAATGACTGTACACCACTCATATTTCATCCACCACTGACAGCAAAAAATCACTGAGCCTCTGTCTTGCATAAAGAACAGGGAGGGAGTATGAGAAATGTATCAGAGTAAATAATGGCTGCAGCAAGGAGCTAATGCCCTATCTAGCTCTGAACAATTGATGCCCTTTGCTCAGTTTTTATCTCAAAAATGGACATTCTCCTCCCATTCTGAACAAATCTCTAAGATCTGTACATTAAAAGCTCTGCCTACCACTGGCATTGACTCCACTGACTTAAACTGGACCTCAGAACTAACTCCACTGCTAAGGAAGTAGAAACCATTTTTATGTACTTGAGCAACTTTGCAGATCCAAATCAAGTAAGGAAAGGTTAATTTTCATTGTTTCATCTTCTCTCCACTCCTGCTATAAAAACTCAAGTTGAGCTTCTCTCCCTGAGATCACCACAGGACTTTTCTCCCTTACTGCTCCAGGGTCCACCTTCTGTGAGCATCACAAATACAAGGAGATAAATGCTGTCTACAGGAAGAGATATTATAAAAGAAATCCCTTATAAAATATGGTTTAGGCCCTGCTACTCTAGCTAAACTAGCAGTTAGCTTGTAACTTCCCATGTGAAAACATCATAAGAATGAAAGTCAGCACAACAATCTATTCTGGTAACAGAACCCTCCACACCTGCAAAAACATAAAGTCTATCCCATGGGAATCAGTGAACAAAATATGTAAACTATACAGAAAGAGAGAAATTTGATGGACATGTAAAATGCCATTTACTAACAAATGACTGAGTGGCAAGAAAGTTATGAACCAATTACAGTTATACACCAGGTCTTGAAAACTGTATAAAAATGAGCTGTAACATTAAAGATTGGCTTTTCTGCATGAAGAAACTGAGTCCTGTCTGCTTATTACTACAAATAAACAGCTACATACCCAGCATCTTTTGTTTTGAAATGTGTTCAATCACCCATCTAGGCACCCGTTTTGCCTGGTCATAAGACAGTGCATGATTTGTGTAACATCTGGTCTCTGTTCCAGCCTCAGGAAATCCATATCTTTCCAACACAGCCTCTTCTATTGGTTCTAAGGAAAAAATAAACAGAAAACCATCCAAAGATGAAATGTGATCATAAACAGGACAGTAAAAAATACCATCTCAGTGGGTTTAAACCTACTGCATAGGGAATTACTTGAGGTTACAGCCATAATTATGACCTAAAATATATTAAGAGAGGTATCCAGAGAAACTCTCATCTGCCAAAATAGTTGTGGTTCTCATCATGTTTTAACGTGAGGATCTCAGCTCTAGGACTAAGTCATCTATCTACTCTAATGCCTACAGAAGGCAAAAGAAAAGCTATGAGGTATTTTCTTTCTACAGAAGGAAAGATCTCAGATGTGTAGGGACAAATCCGGCAACAATGAGTTACAGACACAAGAGATCAAAACACACATTTCACCCTTTGGAGCTGAAAATCAAATTCCTCACAAACTGAGATTTACAAGCTGGGCACAACCAAGTCCTGCCCTCTCTGGGAACACTTATACTGTGCTCAATGAATGAAAGCTTCACTGAATTTTCACTATTTTTTCAAGCAACAATATTTTCTCATGGAGGAATATTTACATCCATCTTACTGTCTTCATTTTCCAGCCATCTGTCCAACAGCAATTCATGTTTTTAGAGCCATTCTTCCTCTGCTTTCCAACAATCCGGTACTTTTAAAGCCTTGAAGCTGTAGAGAAAACCATTCACTCCCTCAGGTGCCCCAAACATCCCTCCCCACACCTGAACCCCACCAGACCCCAGACTTGATAAACGAGCCTCAGCTCAGGGCAGCAACAGCTGAAATTTAGTGATGGTCTGAGCCGAAATGTGTGTTTAAAACTGAATATGCATTCCTCTCCTGCCACCAGCACTCTGCCGTGAGCAGGTGCAAAGGGAAGCGCTGTTAATTACAAGGTACAGCCCAGCATCCCCAGATAACCTCCTCCCCACTCAGCCCACCGCAGGTACTAGGGGAACCCCACGACCTCCCGGCAGTATTTGGGCATTCTCAGAATGGGGGAAGGAGGGAAAAGGCGCTTCTGAGGGAAGGAGAGTTTAGGGACAGAAGCAGGGCTGCGGGACCCGGGACTGCGCTGAACCGGCCGCTCCTGCCTCGCCCGGCCGCGGCGTCCCCACCGCCCGCCGCACTTACCCTGTGCTGGGACCCGCCCGGGGCCCGGCTCCGGCTGGCTCTGGCTGCGGAGGAGCCGCCATGTAGCCCAGCAGGACGCAGCAGCCCCGGCCGCAGCCCCACAGACGAAGCCGCCGAGGAAGCGGCGGTGGCGAGGCAAGGCCGCCATGGCGGCGGCGGGAAGGGGGGGGAAGGAAAGGGAAGGGGCGGGCGCGGCCCCGCAGCGCCCCCTCACGGCACAGCCCTGAGGGCGCCATGGCAGCGTCCCGTCCGTGCGGGGTCACCGCGTGAGGGGATGAGGCCGGCGGGGCTTCCCCTAAAGCTGTGGAAAAATAAAGCGATTGAGTTCCCTCACGGGACTACAGGGACTGTAGGGGCTAAACTGCCCCCATCCAGCTTGGCTGGGGGCGACCAGCCCGGGCTCCAAGCGCAGAGGATCGCTGAATCATAGGATCATCGAATGGTTTGGGTCAGAGAGGAGCTTTAAAGTCTTTAGCTGGAGAAGAAAAGATCACCTCCTTTATGAGGAGGGACTGCGGGAGTTGGGTGTGTTCAGTCTAGAGAAGACTGAGAGAAGATCTCATTTATACATTTAAGTATCTCAAATCTGGGTGCCAAGAGGACAGTGCTGGACATTTTTCAGTGATGCCCAGCAACTGGATGAGGAGCAATGGCCACAAAGTAAAAGTTTCACCTCAACATGAGGAAGAACTTCTTTACACCAAGGGTGGCAGAGCACTGGAAAAGGGAGGTCTCTCTCTGGAGACATTCCAAACCCACCTGGACACATTCCTGTGTCACCTGCTCCAGGTGATGCTGCCTTGGCAGGGGGGTTGGACTGGGTGATCTCCAGAGGATCCTTCCAACCCAAACAATTCAGTGATTCTGTGATAGTCCAACCCCTCTGCAATGACCAGGAACATTTTCAACCAGACCATGTTGCTCAGAGCCCCATCCAGCCTGACCTTGAATGTTCCCAGGAATGGGGCATCCACCACCTCTCTGTGCCACCTACCTCACCACCCTCACTGTAAAATATTTCTTCCTTATATCTAATTTACATCAACCCTCTCTTGGTTTTAAACCATTCCTCCTTGTCCTGTCTCAACAGGCCTTGTTAAAAAGTTTGTCCTCATCTTTCTTACAAGTCCCCTTTAGGGACTGGAAGGTCACCAGAAGATCTCCCCAGAACAGTAACTTCTCCAGGCTGAAGATTGTGGTATGGGGTTGGCTTTACTCAATATAGGGTGATGTTACATTGAGCTTCTTTTCAGGAAAACCACCAGCCTGATTATTACTATTTTTCCCTCCCAAATGCGTGATAATGTTCATATTTGCCTCATATCCACCCAAACTAAGCCTTTTCAACCCAGCAACAAACCAGAGGCAATTTTCTGAAAAATAGGATCAGTTTAGCAATGGAAAACATCAGAATACAAGGATTTCATGGCCACACCATCTGGCCATGGCAGGCAGCTTTCCTGGAGAGGTCTCAGTGTGTGGCTGAGGGCAGCTTCATACCTCATGTGAGGATTACACACCTCAGTGTGGTGCTATGAGTACAGGGAACTCAGGCTATTTTTTTTGTTGTTGTTAATTTTATTTTAATCTTTTTCCTGGTCAAGTTCCCCTGCCTTTGGCTTCTGGCAGTTGCAGCTACATTGCTGGACTGTCTTGATATCGCTTCACATGCACATATTGCCCTGTGTTAGCAGTTCTTTGCTAGGAGTGATAAGCAGTGTTACCACAGTGCTGCAAGAGGCAACACATTCAAAAGGGAATATTATTATTATTATTATTAATAATAATAATAATAACAACAATAATAATAATGTTATTACTACTACCACTACTACTGCTACTACTACTATAACTATAGTATCGAAGTTGCCCTGAGATGTTGTGGATGATGATGTGGCCAGGTTGGATGGGGCTTGGAGCAACCTGGTCTAGTGGAAGGTGTCCCTTAGCAGGGGAGTTGGAACGGGATGATCTTTAAAGTCTCTTCCAACCCAAACCATTCCATGGTTCTGTGAATTTGAGATAACTCCCACTTCTCTTTGGAACTGTTTGCAAGTGGTGGGTAGTAGGGGCAGGCCTCAGCTATGCCTCTGCATAGGGAGGTATATATTATTAGGGATTTTGCATGTCAGAAATGCCATTGAAACACTAAAAAGACTCATCTACAAAGAAGGAAATCCTCCAGCTAGATGCCAAAGACAAATAACAATGATTTTTAATGTCACACCAACGAGGGAAACAGTTATTTGTAATTTACTGTTTATTTTCATATACAAAAAGATAAACTTGAAATAGTTCTTTCTAGGTTTTTTTCCTCCTATCTGTTGGGGTGTAGCTGCTTCACACAGGGCAAATACTACATTCATACTGGTTTATTCAGACACCCAGTGCAAAGCTGAAGCAGCAAAACTCCAACTTGGCAGATCTAATTTCAAACTTGAGACTCTTTCTAAAATACCACAGTAAAAAGGAACAAAGATCCACTGCAAATTCATGAACTATGATACAATGTTCTTTCCAAAATGTCTTCATTTCATAACTGCAATACAATGGATGTCTGCATTAGGCCATTTTATACATACATTTTATATATGTATACTTCTGCAGAATATCTATATATAAAATGTACATATATGAAAATCAGCACACTTCAATCCAAAAGGGGTTACAGCAACGAGCTTAACTCTCTATACTTTTTTCTTTAACAGGATACTTTAGTATAACTTTTGTTAACTCAGTAGTACAAGCTATCTCTGTTCTACATTTTTATAGCTACAAGAGTGAAATATAACCTACAACATTTACATTTCACATATCTTGGTATACAAACAGTACTTAGTGAATTTGAGCCAAGGACCAAAAGACTCTTTAAAAATTATTTCACCATCTGATAGAGCTTCCTGTAATTTACACTCAGTCTATTCTGCAATCTTCTAAATCATTTAATCTCATAGTTTGAGTTTAAATCCATTCCAGCTGGGAATCCTGGAGAAACAGGTTACTGCAAACTCTTATGTATACTCTATATATACAAGTTAAGTAACACAGCGTAATAAGACTTAGCTATTTATCCTAAAACTGATATACACATATTCCACTACGCTAGACAGGTCTTAGGATTTTATTTTATTTCTTTAAATAAAGCACAAATTTAGAAGTAGCTGGTAAAACTTACAATAGGATGATTATAAAATGGACAAATGGTTAGGGTGAGATTTCTTCCTGCTGGTGCCAAAACATTTTCTTGTGAGTTTTTGTACTATGCTGTGTTGTTTAACTGTATGCATCTAATGTTACATGCAGAAAGCTCTTTCCACAAGAGTTGACATCAAACTGTACTTAAGTCAACTTTACAGTACAAAATTTGTCAAACTTAAGGACGAATGTGAAAATATTAACAGGTGAAAGATCAGGCTTTCAACTCTATCATGAAGATCATGCAGAATTCATAAGCAGATAGTTTGAAGAGGTTGACAATGGCATTGTGCAGGCTTATGGCATAGAATTGAGGCCAAAAATGTTACTTAGTTTGCAGTAACCACCTCCTTCAATCCTCACCCACTACGAGATTGATTTTTGCATCATAGTTATTCCATTGGAAGGCCAGCAGCATTGCAAAATACCTCCTCCTGGGAAATGTTAGTACTTTGATTTACTAGACATAATAATCATCAACCATCAATAGCCATAGAAACATTAGGCAGTCAAGAAAAAAAATGGGGAAAGGGAAATATCATGTTCTCTTCCTTTAGGAACAGTAAATTAATTACTATCCATTCATTACCAGTAATTAAATGAATTACTAGTAATGGTAATTTCATTAGTATTTGGAAAGCTATGGGAAAGCTACTATGCTGTTCAAGTAAAATACAGACTAATGTGGTATCAACTACATGGATACATTAAAAAAAAACAAAAACGGACATTTGGGAGGGCAACACATAAAATAAAAATGATAATTTTAAAAATGGTCCCACTTTTATTTTTCCCCGAAAAATATATCCTGAACATAATTCTCTTCAGCAAAGTACCATTAAGAAGTTGCTGTAGTTGAAGGTCTGATTTTGTGAGTTGGTTCTTGGGAGTAGGTATTTGGAAAAGGAAAGGGCCAGACAGGTTCTGGTCTTGCCAACATATTTTTTGTTATCCACAAAGTTGCTAAGTCCACTTTCCAAAGCTATGAGATGCTCCTATTTCCTCCTCCTCTGCCATGGCTGGATTTTTGGTTTCAATTGTTTTTTATTTTGGAATTTATTTTGGTGTTCTAACAGAAGTGGCAATGCAGAGATGCCAGTGACTACTGAATTAGCATTTTGATTGACTACGATGGTTACTGGTTAAACTTCAGTTCCTCAAAATACTGGAAAACTGAATTAAGTATGGCCTTCCTTGTCACAAAAACAGAAGCTATGGAATTTTCCTAGAACATGTTTAAGTTTTGCAATACCAACCTCATTGGAATGTTATAAGCTGAGTTTTTGTTTATTTTAACAACTGGAAAGACTTAGAGGCTTCTGCTTCAAAATGGGCCAAAAAATGCAGAAGTGGTGTTTTATTCACATCTTCTGCCCCATTAAAATACTGAAATAAAAGGCTAATAAAGGAAGCACTTTTCAGAAAACACTTTTTCTTTGTAGATATCCAGCACAATGCCATTATAGAGCTTCAAAAAAGCCCTTATGGTTTCAATGTTGGAGTACAAAATAAGTTTTGCTTTTTTCCTTCAGTCCTTGGGGATCACTTTCCATTTACATATATATATCATATATATATATACATGTATATATGTATATGATACATATATATATAAACACCCATATAGAGCAAGGTTCCTGTTTGTGTATGTTACAATATTGTAGTATCAAGGAGAATCCAGATAGCAACACTGTTTAACATGAGGTTTGAGGTAATTGGTTCTTGAAATACCTGGATCACAGACTGCATCCAGAAATGACAGCTGGGCAATGAAAAGTGTTATTTTTCAGACAGAGATAAAAAATAAAAAAAAATAGTAAAAGAAAAAGAAAGCTTACAGCAGTTGCTTTTACATGGAAAAATAAAGGCACAACAGAATAGCATTACATTTCAGAACAGCTGGATGGACATAACACAAGTATGATCTCTTTCTGTGGAAGTGTCCTGACAAAAACCATTGCTGCTTATTCCATAGACTTCTACTTCAGTCAGGGAACTGAGCATCACCCTAAAACGAGTCATGGAAAAGGAAGTCCCATGTAAATAAGGGACCAGGTGTGCTTAGAAAGTGTTCCAGGAACACACACACACACTCGTGATCACACAGGGTTGGATGGAAACTCTCCTCCAGGTGTCCACAGAGCTAGGACTTCACCAGAACACAGCTGAGGGACTCAGTAATTGCAGGAGTCTGAATTAGTGAGCACTAATTGCAAAAGGCACGCTGTCAAACCAGCTCCAAGGCAGTGCCATGTGTTGTTTGATTTAAAGCTTTTTTTCAGTACCTCTCACCTACTGACACTGTGTTATTGTGGCTGAGAGGACTAAAAACACTGGAGTGAATTTTAAGTCCCGTGGAAAATTAGGTTACACCCCCCTGCCCGCCCCCTCTTTTTTTCTTTAATACTTTTAGAATACCTTGGATTGCTTACACAGATTTGGGAAGCTCTTTCTCTTAGTAGGACTTTGTACATGACAGTGCTCCTTTTCTTTAGTGCCTCCAACACAGACTATTAAATCTGATTTTGGGAGTGCAGAGCACATAGCTGTGTGTTCTGGTGAAGCCTGATTAGTTGTGTCACTTCAGAGAGAAGGAATTTCTAGGAACTGGTTTTATCAGGATTCCACTGGCAACAGCTCCTTACAGATCATATTGTCAGTGCAGCAGACACAGCTGCTATAAGCGGATACGGCAGCGAGCGAGATCAGCCCGGCTATTTGGCCTCGGTAAATTCTTAACACCCTGACTTCACAACTCACTGCAGCACCACAGCATATGCCAAAAGACACTCTGCCCACACATGGCTACTCGCATGAACATGTGAAAAAACTCCTCCTGGGTTAACTGAAGATGGCCATAGAAAAGCAATAAGCATCTTTAGCAGAAGTGATGTGACATGCAATATAATCTAAACATATACTCAGTGCTGTCCTCAATGTCCAAGTACATCCAGACTTGCTCCTCAAACTGTTCTCAGGCTACACTTGTTCTATCCTCTAGACTTTGATGTAGTGCACACTTAATTTAAACATTATATATATATTTCTTTATTTATTTGCTGTGCATACACAGACCTTTCTCCCTTTTCCCTGCAGAAACATATTAGACATTACAAAAATAATTTGTGGTATAAAAGAATTCTCACACAATGTAGAATTTTTGTTTGTATATGTAACTAAAATATATATATATATTTTTCCAAAAGTAAAAAATTCAAAATGTCCTTATTTTTCCTCTACTATATAGTCTATTTTATTTACAATGTTACCAAACAATATCCTGTATGTAAAAGTGACAAAACTTTGTGGGACACTTCCTGCTTAGCAACTTCCCAAGTGGAGAGTGGCTTGAAGAGGACTGCAACAACAGCACTGTCACACCTTATCACCCAGCACCTTCCTCTGCAGTGAGTTCCTTCCATGCTAAGTGAAACCAGACCTCTTCCCTGCGAAACAGGGCAAGCTCTGACACTCTGCCTAGAAAGTCCTACAAGAGGAATAAAACATTTCAGTGCTGCAATGTGGAGGGGGATCAGGATTCCTGTCTGCCAGGCCTGACCCAGCCAGCCTGGAAATGTCTGCTTCCACTGAAACCACTGACTTCAAGTGGGAATAGCAGGGAGTCAGGAGACACAAGGAAAACACAGGGGCGTTACTGGGGCGCACTCATAGACCTTCTCTTCACAACAAAGACCTCTGCACTTCCATAGGTATAACTGTCTAGCACATGAAGATATCCTGTAAGAGAATTTCAGCAGAATAAAAAGTGGGGTTTTTTTTGTCTTAAATAGAGATTTCTTAGAGATCAGGACCAGCTAAAATCCTTAATTAAAATGAATGTGCCTGGTACTACTTAACTGATGGTTAGGCTGGTTTATAGCCATCCCTTATAAAATGCATGTATATTTCAATATAAGCCATATACAATTTCCAGCCTTGCTGTATTATTGCAATTTTATCAGCAAGTCACAGCTCTATCATCTCAAAAAAACACCCCAGTTTTAGTTCCTGTGGTATTTCCAGTTTAAAAATGTGAAGTCAAATTTTTGCACCTAGGAAACCCGCCCAGCCAGTGCAATAAATTCATAATAGGGAGTTCCACCAGAGAGATGGGGAATCCTGGCTCCCAAAGTCAAGGAGAATTTGTACACAGGATATTCAGTGGTAATATTCACCTAAGAACTTCCATATTAGAGAGGGAGATGACCAATAAAATTCTGCAGCCAAATTTTTGAAGAGCTGCTTCCTCAAACTCTGAATGGGAAGTAAAATTCAGCTCTTGGGAAGTAACATAAGAGGTGTTGTCACCGTCTTATTCAAGGGAATGTTAAAAGGAAAAGGGCTGCAGTTGCTTATGACAGCTACACCTATGGATGTGCCCAATTCCTGACTTGGAAAAAGCCTCAGCAGTACCAAACAGAACCAAAATCATGTTGTCAATGAGAGTTCAAATGGATTAGAGGTGAGGAAACTACTTGCTAGACAGCTCAACTGCTGAAAGACCAACAAGTTAATCAGAGCTTGTCTTTGTTAATAAAATAAATAAATACCAGTTTAAAAACCAGCTTTATCCAAATTGGTACACATTAAAAGTTCAGGATTTCCTTCTATGCTGCAATAGCAAGACACACATACCTACATACATATAAAACTTGTTACCCAGCACACACCCAATTTGGAAATTCTTTTTCCAATCAGTTTCTGAATCCTGCTGACAAGATGATCTATAAGGAACCGTTTCACCAGGAAGATGTAACACTTTACAATCAACATTCGGTCAAGGTTTGTACGGTCGTGCAGTTCCCCGCAATAAGATAAGCTACATGTGAGAATTTGTGTTTATGCTTTCTCAAAAGAGAAGATTTCAGACACTGTTTAATAGGCTATTAAAATAATATGGCACTTTCAATAAATACTTTAAAGCTTTTAAAGAAATCAGGATAAAAAAGCAACTGCTGTAATGAGCCTGTTTTAGCTAACATGTAATGCTGAAGGAAAAAATCCAGAAGAGCAACAGATATTAACAGTTAAAAGACAGTACAGCTTTTTTTCTTTCTGCAGCAATAGGAACTGGTTCCCATTCCCTGGGGAAAGGGAGCAAGCCCACCTCAAAACAAGTATTCACTCAGTCTTAACTGCTCTACGCTCCACCCCAACCCTTACATCACTTCACTTCTAAGACATAGTCACATTTTCATATAAATCTCAGTGCAGAAATGTATTAAACATGAAAAATACCGATCCTGCAAACATTTACAACCACACTTAACATTAAGTGAGTGCCTAATGTCATGACACCAGAAGAGCTACCTACACCCTCAATGCTAAGCATAGGTATGTTGCAGCATCAGGCCCAAAGGTGCCAATGGCCACCGGGGACAATGGCTGGGTCAAAATGGTATCGTTCTGTCTGGTTTTGTCAAGGTTTTCTCAACAGAAGCACATCAAGAAACAGAAACTTTCAAACCTACACACGGAAACACAGTTACATGTGTGTACATACTAATATGCAATATACATTCAGTAACTTGAAAGAATAGGTTAAGACTTTATTCAGATAGACAAATTAAGGCAATACTCTTAATGTCTCTTCAAGATAAAGGACCATGTCCTTATTTGTGACCTCTAGGTTTTAAAGCTATACTTTTCAAGAAATATATTTCAATTTTTTTTTTTTTTATATTTTCTCCAATTAGCAGTTTCTTTTGCTTAATAAATTATATCTGTGCAAGGGTGCACACTGATAATTTGGCAGTGGAGAGAAGTCCAATTCATTTATATATAATACAGACTTTTTACATTTCCATTACAGGGTGATTAGTTTAGGACTGCATTTTGGCTTAACACAAAGAAAAATTTAGAAGATCTGGCCATCCAATGGACATAACTTTGTCAGTCTAGCAAGACACAGAATTCATGTTATATTCAAAGAAAGAAAAAGAAAAAAAATTTAAAAAGAAAAAAAAAAGAAAAGAAAAAAAAAGAAAAGGACAAAAAAAAAAAAAAAAAGATGTACTGTCCTTTCACTAAAACAGACCAAAAAAAAAAAGAAAAAACAAAACCAAAACAACACAGAATGGAAACAGCCTTCACAAATAAGAGTGAATAATGCCCAGGTACCTTATATAGGCAGTTATTCCACAACTGTATACAGTTATTTACAATGGTGCTTTATTAAACAAAACAACAAAAAAATGGTAGCACTTCCTAAAAGATTTTGGAACTTTTTTTCTTTTTTTAATTTTTTTAAAACTCCCTTGTCATAAAAGCCAACTTACATTAAAATATACTTACTACAAGACAACACAACTAACAAAATATATAATAAAACTCATACAAGTAGAAAATTTTGAGGTATTTCTGGTTTGAGGTGGTCTGTGGTCATGAAGTTTTTAATTTTTTTTTCAGTTTAAACCTCGGAAGCCACGTAACGTGTATGTGTATGTTTTGTGTTTGGTTTTTTTTTTTTAAGTTTTTTCTTTTTTTAAACATTGCATGTTTTGCAAATTAAAAAAATATTTCAATGTTGAATCAGCAGCATTAGGAACATTCACTGACTAGAGCAAGTTTATGGCATAATAAGAGTAACGGTATTTTCGAATATGCACCACTTTAAGACAAAAGAGTTTCATCACAGAGTAAGGAGAAAGCAGCGTCAAAGAAACCAGTGGGAGAGGTGCTGTGGGAATCACTGCTGCTGCTGAGCTGCCTCAGCTCCCTGCAGCCAGGCAGCTCTCAGGCCTCTCAGATGCTACAGGAGCCAGCTGCCACCATTCACTCCCCCAGTCCCAAATTAATAAAGAAAAAAAATTTATATAACCAGTTTTCACCCTTTTCCTCTTTCCACCATCTGCACCATTAACTTGGGCTGAAAGATAATCAACCCAAGGCCAAATTCTCTCAGCTGACTCACACTTAAAATGAGATGCAAAAATTTTCTCATCTTCCAGTATTTTACCAAAGTGCTTCTGAAATCACACTTCCTCACGTGTCCTGATGACATTGAAAGCATCCTTCCTACTACTACCTGGAATTGAAAAATAAAAGTTATAGTCCTGCTTTGTTCTTTTACCACCCAACTCCAGACTCTGGAGGAAGAAACAAGTGCCTGTCTTCCAACCACTGCCTCTTTAACTCCACTTTCTCCATACGCTGCAGCCGTAAATACTCTGGCCAGAAATGTCCTTCCCCTCCTCTAATGGTTACCTGAGAAGTAGCTCCATAGCAAATGATGTTTCCCCAAATGCTGCCAAGTCCAACGTCACTCTCCCCACCCCTATTCTACGCTCCCCCCTTCAATTATACCATCAAGAATTAACATTCTCTGCCCAGTTACTTTTTTTTTCCCATGTTACAATGACACCCGTTAGATCCGTAAAAGACACATCTGCTGTTTTTTTCTGAAGCTCACTTCCAAAAAAAAAAAAAAAAAATTAAAAAAATAAAAAAGGAACTGAACCCAAAACCAACATGGGGAAAAAATGCTTTTGAGGAAGGTGTATTCTTTACATAACAGTCTTAAGTTTCCTCCACAGTTTGCAGCATTGCGTTTTCAAGGTGGTAGGTGGTTTTCCTTTATGTCACGTAAGCTTTATGTCACAGATGCTCCGCTCAGAAGACAAACTGATAAAGAGAAACCCAGAGAACTGAATAAAATAAAAACAACTGAAGTGAGTTTGTTGAGGTTCTGAGGTACCTGCACCTTTTCTGCATTCATTAGTCGGCACCTGAATGCTTGCTGAAATGTCCATTTTTTTTAATACAGTAGAGCAATGTGCTGGTAAAATTGATCCAATCCAAAAAAATAATAATAATAATAATAACAATAATAATAAAAAGTCAAGATAAAATAGCAGCTGCATTCATGGGTTTGTTGAATTTTTGTGATTTTGTTTTTTTGTACTTTTTTTTTTTCTTTAAACTCTTTTCCTTGTTGTTTTTTTTTTGTCTGTTTGTTTGTTTGTTTTTAAATCCGCTGAGTCTGGAAAGACAAAAGTGAACCAGGACCCAGCACTCAGATACTAGACTCTTTGGGTGGCAAGTCCACGTTGGTGACGGACGTCACGATGGAGACGAGGCAGTCCGAGGTAGTGCCGTTGACGGATTTGCGGATCTGCGCGATGCGCTCCTCGACGCAGCCGGCCGAGAGCCGCGCCTCCGCGTCGTGGTCCCAGCACTCTTCGATGGTCACGCAGAGCTGCGCCAGGCCCTGCGGACACAACGGCGAGAAAACACCTTCAGCAACCTCACCTGCCCTACCAAGGGCATCATGCAGAACTCATAAGCAACCTCACCTGCCCTATCGTGAGCATCACGCAGAACTCATAAGCAACTCACCTGCCCTACCGTGAGCATCACGCAGAATTCATAAGCAACCTCACCTGCCCTACCGTGAGCATCACGCAGAATTCATAAGCAACGTCACCTGCCCTATCGTGAGCATCATGCAGAATTCATAAGCAATAGTTTGAACAGCTTGACAATGGCATTGTGCATTGAGGCCAAAAATGTTACTAAGTTTGCAGTAACCACCTCCTTCAATCCTCACCCACTACGAGATTGATTTTTGCATCATGGTTATTCCATTGGAAGGCCAGCAGCATTGCAAAATACCTCCTCCTGGGAGATGTTAGTACTTTTAGTACTTCAGCAACGTCACCTGCCCTGGGGGAGGCTGCTAGAACACTACTCACTGAAAATTTTAAACTTTCTAGACTAACAAATGCTAACCCCCTAAGAAAATGCTGCATTTAACCTACAGCCGTAGAAAAAACATCCAAAATAAACTGATAGAACTAAGATTATATGTGAATAGTTTAAATAAAAATGTGTAACGTCACATAATAAAAAGCTTAAAGCTTTAAAATATAATAATACAAAACAAAATAGAAGTTCTAAAACAGAAACTAGTCCTTCTTTACCTTCTTCACCTTCTTCTTCATAAGTTTAAGTAATATTGTGGAATTAAATTAAAAAATCCACATTACAAAACACAAGTAGTTAGTTATTAAGTTAAAGATAAAAATAATTGAAGTATCATTTCTTAATTAAAAAGCTTACCCTTAAAAACCCTTATAAAAAAAAGAAATACAATTCAATTTTTTTCCTTATTTGTAAAATTAGTAAAATTTTTACCGTATTAGTGGAATACTATAAAACTCACAACTTATGAAACTATAATATAAATAAAAACTAATAAACATCTAAATCCAAACAAAAAATACCATCTCACAATTTAATCCCAACCTTAACAAAGAAAAAACAAAAAAAAATCAACATTAGTGGTGCCCCTTGCGAGGATCAAACTCATGACCTTCAGGATGCCAAAGTGATTTTTGCTTTTGTATTTCCTTCATACATGTTCATAGCTCTGTAGACTATTGCTGTATAATTATATAGCTCCTAGCTAGCTCCAGCACTTTTCCTACCCTGATTTGCAGAAAGACAAAATGCATTCCAAAGGCTCCTATCCTACCCTGTGTTTTCCTGGGAACCAAAGACAAGCTACCCTCCCAAGATGCTTGCTCACAAACAAAGTACAGCTGTTCCCAATGGGGGACTCCAGAAGAGGTTGAACCAAGAGGGGGAGTTACCTGATCACCTGTGTTTCTAACTGGGGATTCTTGTTAATTATGCTAATCAGCTAGACTTATAAAGCTGTATTTGCCCTATGTGGGGGTGGGCATTTTTCCACATCTGCCCCTGGAGGCCTCCAATCAAAAACCAGTTTTTATATTACCTCCTGTGCTAATATTGTCTCGAAAATGTGTTGTTTTATTTTTATATCTTTAAGACATCATGGGCACCACCTTGTCAGTGGGTGGAGAGATCCACTCACACAGCCAATGCTCTAAAAAAACCCTCCAAGTATTTTTTCCACAGTATGCCAATAAGCTTCAAAAATTTCTTTAAATATGTGTTTTCATGGTTCTTTTTAAGCATCTACTTTCTAAGGCTTGGTCACATCCTACCCCAAAAGTGCTTTTTTTAATATCAAAATAAATCCCAAGATTCAGCAGTTGAAGCTTTAAAAGACAACAAGTATTAAGATTCCCATGATGAAACTGTGAGAGATGGCAGCACGGTATCGGTTACAATGAAACCATTTGCTTTGTTTGCAATCACTTCTCTTGATATCCCCAAAAAACCTGAATTCAACAGTGCTTTAATAACACAGCTCTTATTTGAACCCAGATTTTAAGTGGAACACTCTTTTTTCATTTTACAATCCACAGCTCTCCCTAGCTTCTGGAAAATGAGTTAGTACACCTGAGTCTAGCAAAATCTGCAGCAGTTTGGGCAAAATAGAGGCATTTGACTTCTTACTGAAGTCCAGTGAGATGTCATCATCTCTTATCTTCCTGATCTAAGGAAAATCAACTCTTTTATTAAAAACGTGAGCCTGAAATGAACTACCTCTGGGAAACCCACAGTGCATTTTGCTTCATTGTCTGCTTGTTTTCACATCTAATTAATTTTTCCTCCTTAAACTGCTCCAAGTCTTGCATGGTATCTAGCTTGTGAGGGGTCTGTCTCCAATGGTATGGATAGTTTTCTTTTTCTTAATGAAAGGACTTTATTTTCCATTCTTTCACCATACTAAAGGAGCCCTACTAAAGCACCACACACTCCACATTCATCACTAGCTGATTATTCAGCTTGTTTAGTCTCTAAAAACCAGAGATAAAAAGAAAAGGGAGCACAAAGGTGTTGAGCAACCCCTCATTCCCCAGAGCTGACTCTGGCTAACACTGGGAATGCATAACCAATCCCTCTTTCCCATCACACAGGAAAATATTCCCCACTGTTAACCAGGAGGGACGTACGGGATGTTTTAGCCAGTGATCCTTGAACACGGGGCGCATCTTCTTGTGAACCACCACTTCTTGCAGGTCCTCAAGGGATGGGTGCTGACCTATTTCTTCTTCAAAAGGCAGCATGTATTCATCCACTGGACCTACAGAGCACACAGAGAATCAGGTTAGGTTGGAATGGCCTCTGCAGGGCCACAGTATCCCCATGCATGAGTGAGCTGCAGCTCTGGAGCAACCTCAACCCACTGCAACAAAGCCTGACGTTCACATGTCACTGCAGACAAATGTGATTTACATTCCTCCTGCACAATGGTCTCTGCTGTCCCTGCTGCTTGTCTGGCCGTGCATTTTCCACCTCACTGAGTTACAAGTCCAAGCCCTCAGCCAGGCCTCCAGATCCCACCATTTCCTTGAGGAAGTTTGCCAGGTAATCTGTGATTTATTTTAATATAAAGAGCAGATCAACTCATCCTCCCCACATTTTAGCACAACAATTCAACACACAATAACCTAGAGAAAGATTTCAGCATGAACATAATTTCATTTTAGCACTGACTAACAAGGTCAAGTATATACAACACATAATTTCTTGCTTTGTGATCTGGTTTGTTCATAGGTTTGAGTCAGCCCTGACACACTGGAGCCAGATGAAGTTGTCCCAAGTACTGGCTCCTAAGTGTAAAATGATTTCTGAATGCTTTACTTATACCAGTTATGGCTGTGAACTGCCCAGGGCCACGGGAATGAGACAACTGTTATGAGCATCAGTGCAGATGCTGGATGATAGCAGTAACTTCTGCTTATTGAAACATCATTTGGCTTTTGGCAATGTGTAGATGCTCTCTCAGAAAGAGCAGCCCAGCTTAACTGATGGGCTTCTCAGGGTGCTCCATGGCATCACTTATGGTTTCTCAGTAGCAAAAAATGACCTCTTTTTAGAGTGGAGATACCTCAAAAGAGTCTTTCCAGACTAAAATAAAAGAGCTGACCACTTCATCTGGTCATGAATTGTGACACGAAGAGCACAATGTTTACTCTAAAGAATGAAATCACTAAAGTGGCTTATCATTATTCTTGTTTACTCAGTGGCAGTCACTAAACCAAACTGAAACACGTGCTCCAATCAGGGTCACTTATGACTTTCCTTTTCCTCCAAGAGGAACCCAGGCTGTGAAGAGCTGCACTGGTGACCTGCAAGCCAAATGTGCTGTTTACACAGCATCACTTCTGAGCTGACGTGCAGATGGGGTTCAGTGTAACTCCCCATCATCCCAAAGGAAGCCTTCCCTCTGACTCAGTGGTGCTGTGTGTGGCACCTGGGGTATCTCAGCTGCCTGGACTGGCAGGAGATCACAAACATGACAGGAAACATGAAAGTGGATATTTGGGGCACCTCAACAGAGAAGGGCAATTCCTATATGAATGATTTGTGTACCACTGTTTTACCCTACTGTGCTCCCAGCTCCCTGCTTGTACAGCATTTTATCTCTTTAGACTGTACATTTCTCTTCTGTTACCACACACTTATGGGAGGCATTTTAATTATAGTCATGCTCCTCAGTCCTACTGTAAAGCTAACATAACCATTTCAAGTCTAGGTGAGGTGTTGTTGTTTTACAAACTTGATTTTCAGTTCAGAGCACCCATATCTATACAAGAAGAAAAAAGTTGGAGGAAGCAGCCTTGGAGCTACTACAATGATGTGACTGCTTCCCTGTCCTGCAAATGTCAAGGTCACTAAAGGACAGATGTGCTGGTTGGACAGAAAAGATGGCCCATTCACAGCATCATTTTAAGATTAAAAAAAAGGAGAAAGGAGACACCATGAAGTTCATACTTTTAGATCCTTTAGGAGAAAGTGAGATCCTCCAAAGCTGTAAATGAAGCAACAAACCAAGCCTACTGCTAAAAGAGGACTTGATCAGCAAAAATCAAAGATCAATAACTAATGATTTGTGATAGCAGGGAAATGGTCTTGTGGAAGATCCTTTCAGCTCTTTGTTCCTGCTATTTCACTAAGGTGCTTTCCATTCAGGCTATCCCACTGCCCTGCATAAGCCAGGTGACAGCCAAGCTGGCTGTGCGGCTCTTCTCAGGAGCCCAAGGCATGCCCTGGTCACAGGCAGAAATGTGGAATGCCACTGAGAGCAGCACAGAGCAGGCTCAGGAGTAAAGGACACCCATCCTGTAGGGATCACCTTCTACCTCTGAATTCTCAGCAATTTGCAAGGTAGCCAACATAGTAAAAAGTACTTTGAAGTTGGAGCACTTACAAAGGTTATAATATACAGAGAGTAACATGTTAAAAAAAAAAGGAAAAACAGGTTAGCTGCTTTTAATAAAAATATACCATTGATTTTTTTTTTTTTTTTTTAACAGAGATAGATCAATTCTCTGGCCAACTAAACCACACAGAAACAGAACCCTCCCCAGGGAAGAGAGGATCTTTATTCTTACCATCAACTGCTCTACATCTGGAGACTAGCTCCCACAACACCAGTCCCATTGCATACATGTCTATTCTCAGGAAGGCGTCTCGTTGGAAGTTGATTGCTCCCTCCAACACTTCAGGAGCCATGTACCTCCTTGTTCCCACCTACAGAGAAAAAACACAGCTCAAGTCACATTGCATTTGGGCCCCTCAGCCTCTGCTGGTTGGAGGTGAGTGACAGCTGGTTTCATTAGCTGGGAGGCTGCTGCTGCTAAAGGTGCACCTTGCTCAAAAAACAAGCAAAGGGGAGCTGTTTCTTCTGACACTGATTCTCATTAAGATCACTCCAGTCCAGATAAGCAACATAAAGGAGGAAGCCAAAGTGCAAGGCTACATGTGTGATACCCATTGGGTGCACACTGCAGGTCTGCATCCTGCTGCATGTTGCTCTGGCAGAACACCCTGCATGAGAAAATGCTGTCTTTGGAGACACACAGAACACCCTGAGGTCAAGTCTGGCTTGGTTATCTCAGTTGTTGAAAGCTCAATCCTCTTTCACTCAAAAAAAAACTTCAACAAAAAAATCCAAACTCAAACAAACAACCCCCGAATGAACAAAAACAGAATCAAAATAACAGAAAAGAGAAAAATTATATATCCTGAAATGGTAGGAAAAGGTGTTGGTTTGACAGCCCTAGATAAAACAAGTCTCCTGCATCCATAGAAGTAGTAAAACATGAACCCTGACTTGCCATGGTTTGGAACAGACCTCCTCTTCTTTTAAGGGAATGGGCATTATAGTGCCTCCATTGTTATATTTAGAATGGTTCATAATGTAGGAGAGTAGACTGGACAGCAAATAAAAAAGCAGCTTTCTTGAGAACTGAAACACTTTTAATAATTTCCTTTAAGGAAATTTTCATCTCTTGCTGTTACCTGAGGCAGTGGGGACAGAGTGAAGCCAGGATATGGAAAGATGTGCAAAATACAGGAAAAGTCAAAAAAAAGGTGACAAAAGTGAGAAAAGCTGAGTAAGGCTAACCCAGGAGAGTGTTCATTCCTTCTGAGATAAAGGTATAAAAGGGAGACTACACTGGAGATGGGCATTCAGAAAGCACTGAAGGCACAAGGAGGAGATGATGGACTTGCTGTCCTGGCATGAGAGCAGAATGAGGGGCTGCTTGCTGCAACACAAATGCAGAAAATTAAGAACCCAGAAAATTGTAGTATATTGTTTACACAGTGCACAGCCAGCTGTGCCAAAGGTCACCCAAGCAGCCAGCCTGGCTGAATTCTTAAAATTAAATCAATAATTTTAGGATTATTAATACTATTATTGTGGTATCAGTATTAATATTTAGGAGCTTTAATATTTGTGTTGTGGACTACAGAAGTTGTATGTGTAGCAGACTCCAAGACTAAACACTTCTAAGATTCATCTGGGCTGTCCTGTCTTGCTTTCGTCAAGAAAGGTTGGGCCAGATGATCCTTGAGTCCCTCCCAACATGATATTCTGTGACTCTGTGGATATTTATACTGAAACAATAAAGAGACAGTGAGCCCTGTGTCTGTTGGAGGAAGCCACTTGACCCCAGAGCAGGGGGAACTTCACCTGCACAGCAATCAGAAAGTTTGAGCACCCTCCCCACTCACCCAGATTAAAGCAGCTCCCAGAATTTATGTCTGAGCACAAGTTTTTATGGAAAAAATACATATCTCAAAGAGAATTAAATGCATCTACACAAATTAGCCCCCACTCCAGAGAAGCTATGGCAAGGCCAACTTTTAAAAAAGCTAAAGGTAATGATTACCTGTCCATGAGTGTCCCCTGGAGGTTTTCCAGGTTCAAACCGTACGGCCAGTCCAAAATCAGCTAGCACAGCTGTCAGGTCGTTCTTCAGCAAGACATTTTTACTCTTGAAGTCCCTATGGACAAGGCAAGAAGTAAGGGAAGGGTTTATCATGGCATGTGTCTAAATCACACTGCAGCACACACATTGCCTATAGGCTCAGCAGCTCCCAGTAAATCTGCTCCTTTGTTCCTTTCTTCCCCTGATTCCCAGCATGGCCAGCGCTGCAAACTCGGCTGCTCCTCACTGTCCTTGTCCCTAAACCACAACCAAGCAGCCCTGAGCTGACCAGCACAGAGTCAGCCAAACTCCACAGTGAGTTAATCTCAAAATAAAATCTGGTCTGAAGGGGCTCTTTTAATTAGAGCAAGCTGTATATAAGGCACCATTTCTTGCTCCAAGCACCAGCTCTGGACCCCCATCTTCTGGGCCCTTCTCATTCCCAGGAACAAAACCAAGGCAGGTTAAGGGAGTACATTACTCTTTATCCTAGTAAGGATGTTTGCTCCTATCTACAAAATTAGATCTTTCTGGAAATCAGCAGATGCTGGTGAGACTCTCTTCACCCTGACTACATGCTTCAACAGACTTTTGCCATAGTCATCTATCAGCCTTCTGCTGTAATTGCTGGATTGATCTTCCCAGGAGAATTCAGAGGCTGGAAGGCAAGCAGGGAAGGGGGTGAGGCCACACAGACACGCTGTCAGGGTCAGAGCAGGCAGCTGACAGGCAGGTGTAAGAATTTGCAGTAGAGATGGTGGCTCTGTGCTTGAAAGGGACATTTGTGTCAGCCCTGTGCTGCAGCAGGATCATTTCAGGGCAGCTCAGGTAAATCTGCAGGGGCTGGGAAGGGCAGGGGGTGGAGGAAGATCACACTGAGATGCCGAACCAGTCGAGCCCTGTTCCCTGGGCTTCCTGCATTTTCATCTGAAAAGGAATGTTTGGCAATCTAATTAAATTACAGACCTTAGACAGCAGATGGCAATTGTCCTGTATGCTCAGCATTATAACTTCCCTATCATCAATTCACTCGGTGACCCTGCTGATTGCAGGACATTGCAGGCCTGCACAAAATAATTAATGAGGGCAGATACGATTGTTCTGCACTAGAGAGACCTGTCAAAATTCTTTGTGAAGAGAGAAACTGCTGGACCATAGAGAAGGGACTGCTCCCTGCAGCCCCAGATGCCAGAGCATCAGTTCAAAGCACTGCAAGCAAAAATCACCCAGCCCCTGATTCTGAGCTTAAAATATCAGAAGAGAGGATTTATCCTCTCTAAGCTAAACACAGCGTGATGGGCATTTCTGGCTTGAGGATTAAGATGGGGGAAGTGGGTGTGAAGTTGGAGGGCACTGTGCAGCCAGTGAACCCCAGCAGAAAGCAGCCTCCATCAGCTCTAGGGACTCAGTACAGCTTTGCAGAGCCTCCCAAACATTGGTACCCCTCCATTCCACAGAAGAACTGCATTTCCCACTATCTGGCATCCCAGAGACTGCCTGCTTCCATGCCATAGCAGTTTCCCCACAGGCTTAGGAAACAGCCATCATCTAATGACATGGATAAGTGCCTTTGCTCGTTCAGCTTTAGGGGATTATGCCCTCAGGATGGTCCAGATTGTGCACGAGATTTTTGCAAAGCAGTGGCTTGATGAGGACCACACAGAAATTATCAATCTGCCTGAACCGTGTGGTTCCAAGGTGATGCAAGATGTAAACCACCATTACTGCACCAGCATGTGCTGCTGCTCCTCACCTGCAGTGCCCTTCAGGCATGCAACAGTTAACTCCTACATCTTCATACACATGCAGGGATTTCCCTTTGCAATTCCATTATTTCCCCCCATTTCCATGCATTTCCCCATTTTTCCATGCTTTCCTTCCTTCATTTCACAAACCACCTTGAACTGGCAACTCTGAGCTGCAATGCAAATGTATGCAGACCAGCGAGAACTTAATCCAAGCTGTGCCAAGTAGATTTCCCATAACATCATATGCATTAGACCATCCTAAAATGGTCACTGCCCAAGAAAAGTGGTGCGAAAAGATTAATTTTTTTTTTTTTTCCATATAGCACTTCAAACTAGGGAATACAGAACAAGCAGACTGTGAGCAATGGGTGAGTTAATTCGATTGAGACGCTGGAGATTTTATTTGCAGCTTCCACGTGGGGGCACTTTTGCACCAACAAGTGATTCCATAACCTTAATCCTCCTTGTAGTGCCGGGGGGCCAGAGAGGAGTTGGCTGAACCCCTGCCCAGCAGTGACTGGGGAGTCCCACCTGGCAACCCCAGCATCTCCATCCATGTGCACTGTGGGAAGCCATTCAGAAACACCCCCCACGCCCCCCTCCCTAGATTTAAAATGCATTTAGTGTTTTCTTTCAAAAATAAAATTAAAAGCAGCGGGGTAATCCGAGGGAAATCCCTTGTGTCCTGAAACCCCTCCTCCACTAGGTATGTGCTAAATTCACACAAATGCTGCATTCTGCAGCTTTTATCACTAGCTAAATGGACAGGGACACTAATGAGCACGATCTGTTGCTTTAAAGCCTTTCTATAGCCTTCCTCTGTTCCCCACCCTCAGGAATTTTCATCTACAAACCACTGCCTTTATTCTGCAGGGACAAATGTCAGGGACATAGGGGTCAGCTCCAGGAGCTGCACAAAGGCAGCTGCAGGTTCTTTCAAAAGCCCCCAGCTCTCCAAAACTTTCAGAGGTTTGGGGAGGTGGGGTGTTTTGGGGGCAGGGATACCCTTGCAAAAACAGGGATTATTTTGCCATACGTGAAGCCAGGCCTGCTAGATCAGGTACAAATTGCTGCAGCTGGACGTGGGGTTTAAGTCCCTCCTAGATGAAATGCAGTGGGTGGCGGGGGAGCATGGCCACGGATTACAGCCTGTAAATCCCTTCTGGAAATCTCCCCCATCCTGCCCTGCCACAGCAAACCACTCAGAAGAGATGCTTTAATCTAGGGCAAGCAGTGTGGGACTTTGGAGAAGGGCTGAAGCATGAGGATGGTTTCACCCAACTGCTTTTTTGCTGTCCTCTCTGCACTGCCACCCAGATGGGCTGAAGTGTGTGCCAGGAGGTCTCAGGGGCAGGGTGGCACCTGCTGTGGTGTCTCTCATAAGCACCTTGGCATAATTTGGGCCTTATAAAACTACAGGGAAAAGTAACTAGCAGCCATTTCTTGACTTTCCACAGTTTCTCCATTTTTTACCTAATGATCAAAGGGTCTGTGGGAGGACACAGTGGAGTTATCAAGCTAAATCAGGGAAAAATAGGGTCCAGCTCCTGGTACAGCCATAGAAATACACAGACTGTAATGTGATGATATTACCAAGCCAAGTCCTTTCAAAGAGTGGTTCTGCAGCAGCAGAATTCCCTTTCCACAACAAGGCAAGAGTTGATGGAAGAGGGAAGCCCCTACTCTTGGGACATTCACCATCAGCCACTACTAACTGTGCTATTCCACAGGCAAGACACTTACTTGCCCCTCACCATTTTATATGTGATTGAAAAAAATTCTTGTCTTAGTACAGGATTTGCTGGGTTAAAAGGCCTTTACTTCCTAAAAGCACAACTTCCTCCTCCATTCAACAGCATCATTTCAAAGACAGTATCAACAAAGGAGGCTTTACCTGTGTGCTATGGCAGGTTTGTGTCCTTCACCTTTGCACCAGGGGACATCTTCATGAAGGTAGGACAAGCCACGGGCCATTGTTTCTGCAACATGGCAGAGCTCATTCCAGCTGATAATGTTGCCCTTCAGGTAATCTGTAAGAGAACCCTGCAGAACAGGACATTGTCAATTCTTAATCATAGACCCCTCTATGTGACAGATGTGCCAACTCATCAGTTTAGAGAATGGCTTAGAGAGTGTTTGAAAAATCTGAGCTTTGATTTAGCCGGGGTGGGGGGGAAATCACTAGTGAAAGCAAAAAGAAGAAATAAAAATCAAAAGTGTCCATGAGTTTTCAGCCCTTGGCAGCACAGACCTCCTGATGTCTGCTTATCTGCCAGGGAAAGGGAGGGAGGTAAGGAAGGGGAAAAATCATCTTTAACCAGAACAATTCATCCATCTTCAGCAAGGAGAAAGCCTTCCATGCAAGATGAAGCATTGCATCAGCTGGCTGTGGCAATGATTGACTCAAGAAGACCTTGGATTTACCAGGGGGATAACACTGCTAGCTCAACCTCAGATTTGCACATTTGTTTTAAGTGTTAGTCATGGTTTATAACTAAAGCAATCCATGAAGGGAGAGATGTGCCCCAAACCTCAAAAGCAAACATGGAGCCCATCTGCAAGGGGCAAGTTGGGTCTGTGAAATCTGTCTCCCATGACACGCACCTATGCACATCAAGACATGGTGACCACTACAGATGTGAGCTGTGGCCTTTTGTGCCTCTCTATCTTCCTAAATCCCACTTTTATTAATCTTTTGTTCACATAGGAAAGCTTTGAAAACTAAAGAAAGGGCATTTGAAGCAGAGGAGCAGGAGCACTTTGCTACCATAGAACCATGGCCCACCAGGAACAGACTGGGGAGATTACAGGGATTATAATCCTGCTGTACCACAACCAGCTCCCTCTCTGCTTTCCCAAAATGTACATGCAATGATACATTACCTTGTCGTGGAAAGCTGTGATCAGCCAGAGCTCTGTCTCCAGGTTTGTCCCCCTTTTCTCTGCTGCTATAAATTGCAAAAGGTTTTCATGCTTCATGCCAGGAGTGTTGAAAATCTCCCTCTCACTCTGCCAAGATTGCTTATCCTGAAGCAGGGAGAAAGGCACCATCAAAGATCACATTTCCCTTTAAAGCAAACAGCTCCTTCAGTTCAGTCAGAGCTGCTCACACTACTCTAAAAATCATGCTCCTGTGTTAGGATGTGATGCATCCCTTCAAAAGGAGGCTGTTTTCCCTAAAGAAGACAAGTTGCTGTCCTCAGTCTCCCCTCTCCAAAATTATCCTCAGCTGTTTCTAAAGGACATGTGTGGGGAGCGGAGAGGAAGCCAAACCCAACCTTACTGAGAAATATTATTTTTCAAGATTTCCTAAGGATACTTGCAAGAAGAAAGCCTGAGCCTACAGCACCCAGGATCAGCCTTGCAGTGTAATTGCTGCAATTGCAAAATCTAATCTAGGCTCTATTGAATATTTACTAGTAGGTCACAGCTGGCTTGGACAGAAGATGTGCAGATCTCCTTTAGCAACATATGACAACAAATATGAGGTGAAAAAGCAATGAAAGAGACAGCAAAGAAGCACAAAGATGTTTTTGTAAATTTTATTTCACTTGACTTTTGATTGCTTTAGTCTTTTCATCTGCAATTCCTAGAGAATCAAGTCAGGAGTGTTCAAAGGTTTCCTAGAGCAGAAGACAGGAGCTGACAGAAACACTGCAGCACAGTTAATTCTCACAGCACCAGGGCTCTGCCTTTGGAGGCTGTAAACTGCTCACAAGGTTTGAATCCAGATTTACAACCCACCCAGGCAGGACACACAAAGCCAGGGCTCTGGCCCTTTGTGTGCACTCTGGGCACTGCAGCTGCACCCTGCCTTGCTGGATTTAAACAACACAGGCATTTGCAGGGAAGTTAACATACCCTGTAGATTTCAGAATGTGCTTGGTTTTGCCCTTCTTGCAACAAGTACTACTAGAGGAAGCATTTGGTAATGAGATAATGCAGGGAGAAGTGTAGGAAGGAAGGGTCCTTGAACTTTTTCCCCCAGCAGAAGAGCCCAAATTCATCTTTGTTATGGTCTCAAAAACCATAATCTCTACAGGCACTTAGAGCATCTCAGCACTTGTGGGGAAGCCCCCAGCAAGTAAGAACCTAATGCAGTGTCCCTCTCACCTGAATAGGGAAGATTTTCACTGCTACATAGTCGTTCATCAGCTGAGCCTTCCACACGCAGCCAAAGCGTCCCCTTGCCTTGATCTCCAAGAGCTGCAGGGGCTTTAGGCCAACCAGGGGAGAAGGGGGTGGTGGGCCAGGATCCTGCACAAGAGAAAAAAAACACTGTCACCAGCTGAAGCTGGACTGTAAAATAAAGGGAGGGGAGGAATTGAGATACTGCACATGAGGAAAGAAGTGTGAAGCGACATTTACTTAATACAAATTATTTAGGTGCAATGTTTGCAGCAAGAACAGCCTGAAATTCCCTGTCTCACTTGCTCTGTAGGGTTTTGGTACAGAACACATATAACAATCTACACCTCCAAGAGTCACTTTGTGACACTACTGCCTGCTATGCTCAGGGCAAAACCTGAATTCTCCTGTGTTTTCAAAGCAAAAGTTATTTTGGGTGTAAAACACTGATGTCCTCAGGGCTACGTCCTGCTGGAAGTGGGAACCTTGAGATCTTTGTGACCAGAGAGCCAACTACATCTAAAACCTCCCACTACTCTTCACTACATTAGCATGTTCCATGGGCAGTGAACAGGTCTGTCAGCATCACACAGATCACATCTGTTTAAACACTGCATTTGTCCAGGACAACAATGTGACCCTGCAGAACCTGTGGGGTTGGAGCTCTGTCCTACCTGCTTTCAGATGGGAAAGGCTCACAGTATCATAGAATGGTTTGGGTTGGAAGGGAACCTTAAAGGTCACCCAGTTCCAACCCCCCTACTATGGGCAGGGACACCTTCCACTAGGCCAGGTTGCTCAGAGCCCCATCCAATCCAGCCTTGAACACTGCCAGGGATGGGGCAGCCACAGCTTCTCTGGGCACCCTGTGCAGTGCCTCACCAGCTTCACAGGGAAGAATTTTTTCCAAATATCTAATCTAAACCTGCTCTCTTTCAATCTGAACCCGTCCCACTTGTCCTGTCACCACATGCTCTTGTAAAAAGTCCCCCTCCATCCTTCTCGTGGGCTCCCTTCAGGTACTGGAAGGCTGCAGTTAGGCCACCCCAAAGCTTCCTGCACCATTCTCTGAGGGTTCATAAAACCGAGCTTCATCAGGGAAAGCATCTTCCCTCTTCTCATAGAGCAGTCAGGAACTTTATCATCTCTTAGATGTCTGATGCTCTACAAAGTTGTCTGAAATCAGGCAATGGGTTTGAGAGTTTGGGAAGGAGAGCAGCAACCAAGGAGGGCTGTCTTAAACCCCTCCTTCAGCTATCTCAGACATGGTGGTAACCCCACCTAAACCCATTAGTCTGACACTTCCATGGAGGCCAACTGTACTACCAACTTCAAAAAGCAGAGAAGTGTCAGAACCCAGGAAATTCCTCTGGCTGCCCTGGAGGACTTGAGCCCCTCCCCGGGGGGCTTGGAAAGCTTGGCACAGGGCCCAAGACCCCTGTGCCTTTGATTTAGCCATTGGAAAAAACAATTACCAACCTTTATATGAAGAATTACAAGTCAAGAAAGTTTAAGTAGAATGTTAGTGAATTTACCACAGGGTGAAAAATAGATTTTTGAGGTTTTTAGCACGGGGGCTCAGGGTCCCAAGATGGAGGAATCTGGGCGTGCCTTGTCCTTCTTCCTTCTTCCTAGCCTCCATCTTCCGGGTGATGGTGGCATTTTTAGATTGGTTTAGAGTAGAAACTCACTGTGTAACATAGGTGATAGGTATTGGGAAGTTATAGTAAATAGTGTACATGTAGTTTTTAATAAAAAGATAACACCACCTCTGAGGCAGGCAGTGTGCCTCAACCCGACCTGCTGGACAGACCTCGGTGGGTTGGAGAAAGAATTTTATAGATAAGAAACAATAAACAACCTTGAGAACCAGAACAGAAGAATCCTGACTCCTTCTTCGATCGCCAGGCTGGGAAAAGAGACTTTCTAATGCATCTCAGGGTCACTCTGACCAGCAGAGATCCCGAGAAGAAGAAACGTTAGGCCACCTGAAAAGAGTTTTGCAAGGCCCAAACAAAGTGGGGAGAGTCACTGACCTCAATGATGTCCACGTGGCCGTAGGGAGGCTTGCGGTGGCGGTACATCCAGAAGGCCAGCAGGATGGCCATGGACAGCACGGCGATGGGCAGCAGGGAGTACACCAGGATGTTCAGCAGGGAGGGCGTGGGCGGCGGCGGCTCGTATATGACTGTGAGAAAAGAGCAGGGTAAGAGAGGCAAAAGGAGCTTCAGGAATGCAGCTGCACATCCAGAGGCAACCAAACCCCATGTGTCCCCCCAATCCAAAGCTGACAGTGCTGGCTGGCATGTCCCATGATGAGAGCCCCAAGGTTCAAAATCATCTTTACAGTCTGGTTCATACTGATGGACAAACCTTTTTCCTCTGTGTCTATGGTCTTTAGTCATATTTACACTGGGTGTCAGCAAAGTAAGCTTTCCAATGCTACATGGACCACCTTTGGTGTTTGATGGGATGGCTGGCCAAGCTCTAGCTCTGATGATGAAAAACATTCCCCATGGTACATGTAAAGAGGTATGACTAGGTGCTAAAAATAGAACTGAGGTACAATTACACCAAGAATCTGCATCTTTATACACAAGCTAACAGGGAATGACCTTTGAAGTTTTCTCCTTGTTTCATTCAAGCCCAATAATGCCGAATTTGATGCAAAAATCCATTTTTACAGAACCAAGAATTTCCAGTTCTTGGGTTCAAAGGACCCTTCAGGAAGGAATTTGGTCCAAACACCCCATCCATCAGAGAGATTTATAATGAATCATGAAAGGTGTGGAGGAATGGTTTTCAGTATTGGCCAAATGTCTACTGGCAAACTGAAGCTGAAAATGGGTTTTCAGGGTTTGAATGAGTTAAACACATGGTATCTAAGCCTGATGCATTGGTTAAGGTTAACCAAACATTGGGTTTTGGCTGATCAATGGGCAAAAGCACATTGCTGAGGGCATACAAAACAAGAAGACATAAACATGACATCAGATTCAACTCCATGTTCACAGTTCTTGTATGTAAAGCAACAGCATTCATAAGGCTCCATGGTTTTCTCTTCTCCACAGAAGTAATGTCAGTAATGGAGTTACAATGGCCCAAACCACACTTTGCAAGCTGAGCCTCCATCTGACCTTTATTTAAGCTAGGTATTTCTTGTTGGGATACATAAAAGCAGAACATTTCCTCCTCTTAACCCTTCCACATGTATTAAGACAGCACGAAATCCCTTGCAGCATTGCTTTACCTTTCACAGTGATTGACAAGTTGTCAGTTTTTAGTAAAATGCTGTCGGAGCCACAATCAAATGCACTATTCCCACAGTAGTTCTTGTTCCAAATTACATCAGTGCAGTTGAGACACAAACAATGGGAATACTAAATGGAGCCATGTTGCTATGTTGGAGACAGGGAAGGAAAAAATAGCAAGACTTGCCAAATTAAACAAAAAACTGTGAGAGAAAGAATATTTGCTACTAGGTTGCTACGGGTACGTTAATAACAGGAGATAATATAACCCATGTAAACAATCAAAAACCTATCAGGACAGCCCAGGAAAATCTGATAAAGGTCTATTGGAACATCTCAGTAAATGCAGACAGTTCAAACCAACTTAAGGAAAAGAATCACCTGTTTTTTTAATAGTTTTTATTGAATGATACTTTAAATATTATACATCTAAAAGCATTGTTGTTTTTCTATTAGCCTCTGAAGAAGGTCCTGCTATCACTTTTCTTCCTTGATGCATATCCACAGACTCTGAAAGCTGACACACAGCCTTTCCCTTTCAATCCCCAGACCAACAAAACAGAATCAACTGCAAAAATCCCAGATGCTCAAGGTATCTGGAAACTCATGACCTGTGAATTTTATGAGGAAGGTGTTGAACACCTTTTAAGAGTTTGAGGCTCAATCCATGCTTTATAAATCACTCTGCCCTCTTCCCCTTGCGTGGGATTTTGTTTTGTAACATCCCACAGTGAACTGTCCACCATGGAGAAAACCTAACCTTACTGATGGTGTCCAAAGTGTTGGTACAGCCTTAGCCATAGAGCAAAACAACCTTAAAAAACTATTCTTAAAGAACTGTAGCAACAGGATTTCTGACTCCACAACCAAAACATCTGACAACTCAATGTTGATATGAAGCTGAATCAGGGGAGGTTTAGGACAAATATTAGGAGAAGGTTCTTCACCCACAGGGTGGTTGGGCACTGGAACAGGCTCCCCACAGAAGTGGTGACAGCACCAAGCTCAGAGCTCAAGGAGCTTTTGAACAACACTCCCAGGCACATGGTGTGGATCTTGGGGGTTTCCTATGCAGGGCCAGGAGTTGGACTTGATGATCTTTGTGAGTCCCTCCCAACTCAGGACATTCTATGTTTCTATTAAAGTCCTTGGAAACTGGGTCAAGAGGAAGAGCACCCAACTCCCCATCCACCCAGTCACTCACCTTCTGGGCCGGTGACTTCAGGCAAGTGAGTAAATTTCTCATTGCAATAGTTGCCCTCGCAGCAGCAGAAAAACACCTGAGGGTTTTCTTCTGTGGCTACACACTCCTGCCTGCACCAGGGAGGGACAGACACGGAATGAAGGGGAGAGAAAAACATTGTCAGCCAACTCCTTCCTCTTGCATTTGGGAGCCAACATGCCCCAAATTGTCTTCTCCACACACCTTTTCCTGCAGCTGCACTGCACAGATCAGCAGTCTCCACTTATGGAGAACAACTTGGCACTCAAACACCCCAGTGGATAGCAAAGACCCTTGAAAAGACTGCAAAGGAAACAAATGCTTCCATATGCACTGAGGGCATTAGATGGTGAGTAATAACAGCCGCTGCTGCTAACAGAATGAGAAGGAGAAAAACGACAGAGAGACGCCTCAGTCCCTGAGCAGTGACTTTCCCACAGCCCATATGAACACTGCCAGGGCAGAGAAGTATTTGATGATGCAATTAAAGATTGTGCCATAAAGCACACATGACGAGGGCTGAGCTAAGGCTGCTCCCACAGCCTTGAGCATCACCAGCTCTGCACACTCAAAGGGCACCAGAAGCAGCAGCCAGAGCCCTGCTGCAGCAGGAGAGAGCTGCAGGTCTGAGGGCATGCAGTGATAGCTCAAGGTAATGGCCTTAAACTGAAAGAGGGCAGGTTTAGGTCAGATATATGGTACAAATTCTTTACTGTGAGGGTGGTGAGGCACTGGAAGATGTTGTCCAGAGAAGGTGTGGATGCCTCATCCCTGGAAATGTTACAAGGTTAGGTTGGATGGGACTTGGATCATCCTCGGTCCTGTGGAGTCTATCCCTTCCCATGGCAGGGGGCTGGAACTAGATGATCTTTAAAAGTCCATTCCAACCCTTTTAAAAGTCCCTTCCAACCTTAACCATTTGAGTCTCCAATGATTCTCATTTTGTTTCTAGAGTTTTTGTTTAATTTTCAAGTGCTATGTCCTTCATAAAAAGCTTATTTCTGCACAAAAACCTTTAAGAAAATCAGGTTGCAGCTCTCATTTTCTGCCTTTGCCTCTTATCCAAGTACTGCTACAGCCTTCCCAGCACTGAGATTTCCTTCCACATTGTGCAAGGCCTTAGGGGACTTCCATGGATCAAACCAACTCCACTTCCACACATCCTCCCTCTCCCCACAGATCAATGCCAAAAGAGATGTGCAGTGATTTTTGCAGTACTTTACCTGTCATTTCTTTCTGTTTCTTAGATGCTGCTTCCCTTCCCTGCCACCTTTTGCTGTGCTATGCTCTGGTTTTAGTTATTATGCTTGCAGAGCTCCTCTCCACAGAGAACTATATCAAACTATTTCCTGAAGCCCAGCTAAATTATATGCATAACTTCCTTCCCTCGACCACTTGGAGGAAGTAGCAAAACAATCATAAGCATTTGACATTATTACTCATTTCTGAACCCATGCCAAGCCTCCCTTTCTGTGTTATCACTGACATACTGCCACGAGAAGAATGGAAAAAGCTCTCTTCAATCCTAGCACTGGGTAGTTTTCAGTGCTTTTCTCCCTTTGGGGGAAAAAAATGGCTATAGCCAAACTGTCTCCTCCAAGGTCTCAGCTGGGAAGCACTTGGTTTGTTTTTCAGGCTCTCATTTTTTTCAACTTCAAAGCAAAAAAGCAGCCATTTGACTTATTCAAATGAACAAAGATGTTTCAACAAGTTAAACAGCGTTTCCAGATGCTTTTTTTGTGAAATCAGATAACAAGCCCTTTGGATTTAACAGCATCAGTGTTGGAGCCTTCAATAGAAAACACATCCTTTGCTAAATCTGTTGGTTAAAAAATCAAGCTAATGAGTGAAAACAGCCTGCTCCACATCTGCAGTTCATTATCCCTGTCTCTGAGTGAAGCCATCCAGGTATGTATGACATGTTACACTTAGCAAATACTACAGCTGAGACAGAGGGAGAGAATGACACATTTTTCTGTGGCAGGGAGGGCACGTTTCAGAGAGGTTCACGTGCTCTGCAGGGGAATGTGAACATGACCTCTCCGGCAGGGCTGTGTAAATAAACGAGAGCACACAAGTCGATTTTTAAACACTACCTTTTTCCTATAACCTTAAATGTACATGTGCCACCTTCTTGTTTCCTCAAGATAAAGAACAGAGTAAGGAGCCATCACCCTCAATGTCCCAACCCTTGCACTCCAAAATCTTTCCACATTCTGGTGACAAAGGAGGCAGCATTTGGCGCATCCCAGCACGTGCTGCTCCAAAAGCAGCTGCAGCAGCCAGAACAGGACCATGCCCTGCATCCAGGGACACAGAATACAGGTGCATCTGCCAAGGCTGCTTCCAGAAACTCGGCATCCAAAGGTGCCAGAGATACAAAGGGCATCAGCACAGCACCACTGATCAAAAAATCATCTTCCTAGCCATTTTTGCCACCTTGGGATGCAACACTGCCTGCATGGAAGTCTGCCAAGGGCACTCAAGGGAAGAGAAAAAATGAAAAGGACTGCATTTAAAGAGGGTTTATTCCTTTATATAATTAAAGCTAACCTTTATTTCAAATGTTGCTTTTGATATTTGTACTGTTTTTTAATTCTCAGAAGGACTTTTAGCTTTGCCCTGGAACTTGTGGCTTTGAAAAGTCAGGCAATGGAACACTGGATGCTCATTTCTAGGGCTGCAAAAGGCTGGTGAGGAGCCCTGGAAACTTTTTACCATTGTAACAGAGCAGCACATTATGACAGAGTTTAAGAAACACTACATCGCTGCAGAGACACTCAGTGACAATACAAGTGTCACTGGATATGAGAGCAGGCACTGAAAGGAGAAATCTGTTTACAGTAAACACTTCTGCTTGCAAGTAGGAAACTACAGTGACCTTCTATTCTCAGAAGAATCGGCATTAAGATGACTAATGGGCCAAGGAGGATTGATTTATTGGGAAAGAATAAAAATTTAACTATATATAGAGCCTGGCTACTCAATTGGCAAGGGAATAGGTGTGGTAGGAAAGAAACTCTGGAGCTAATAATAGAACAAAGATGAGGAACAACTTAGAGCTGAGATAAGCCAAGACTGCAGGCACAAAAGCAGGGGAAGTGTACAGCACCAAAGGGAGAAAACACTGCAGCCATGGGACAAATCTAGTTCCAGCTTAACCCCACAGCTTAGCACCTGATCTTCCTAAAACTTTCAGAACGAGACTCTACAAAGATGCACAGCTGAGAATTGCACAAAGGTGAGATCGACCCACATCGGTGTTACATCAAGGAAAATCCTTGAATTTTATGTTGCTAATCCTTATTGAAAGGGCTGGGCTTGGCTTGGTTGGTTGGTCATTGGTTTGGGTTTTTTTTAACAAAACCCCTGAGCTCAGAGCTACTCAACATTGTCCTTTTCAACTGCGAAACTTCATAGGGCTGTTTTCTTTAGCTGTAATTCTTTCCCCCTTTGTAGAATTGCATCAAGGGAAGTGAGAAAAGACTAGTTAATTTTCCCAGCTATTTAATGAGCCTGGAGCCTTCACACTACAAAACCTCACTCCTTTTCAGCTTGCAACAAGCAGCGACACACAAACTCACATTGCTTTTGCCCCTCACTCTTTCTCCTGGCCTTCCTGTTCACTCAGCCAAAGAACAGTGGAACTTTTTGCAACATCACAAACGTCAGAATATCTCAACCCCTAACCACCCCCAGATATCTGTGCTTTTCTAGACAGCTCCATATGATTCCAAGTTTTCACTTCTATCACCAAATGCTCCTGGAAGAACATATTGCTCTTCATTTGATAGTACAGGACAGGTTTTTCAAAGAATGCCAGAATTATCAAAGCTTTGCTAGGGGAAGAACAAACAAAACAAAACACAACACAAAACCCCTAAAAGTGATTTTTGCAGCTTCCATTTAGAAAGTCAAAGCAGGTAAGTGACAATTCTGAGAGCTGCATTAGCAACAGAAGCAATTACAGGAGATGCTTTTGCCAATTAACTTGAACTTGCCTTCTTTTCCTCCATGCAATAAAATCACGAGCTTTTACACTTAGAGGGTCCATTAAACCTGTATTTGGATAAACCAGCTGGGCTATTACCTGTCATAGCAGTTGAAGTCATCTAACCAGCAGCCTTTCTTCACCAGCTCGATGGAGCCCGAGTTGTTTCTCCAGGAGGCGTAGCAGTGCAGCCGCTTGTCCTTCTCGCCCTCGCAGCGCTCCACGCCGCTCTGGTTGGTCTTCTCCAGCTCCCAGTTGGCATTGTAGTAGATGCACTCCCTTGTCTCAGCCTCCCCGTGGCCTGGCCCTGAAAAACCAAGCCCCAAGAACGTTCAGGTGAAATCAGAAATAGGGAATTGAATGGCTCTGTTTTAGGTGATGCATGCATTTGATTCTTTAGGAGCTAAGCAGCTCAGCAGTGAGAGCTTCAACACAGCATGGAGATTATTCTTCTCCTCTGGGGTGAGGTGGGAGATAGAGAGGTCAGGTATTTCCTAAGCTCACACAGAAGCTCATGGTGAAGTCAAGCTGAGACCTTTCCAGCTCCTCTGGAAAATGCTGCAACCTTAGGACCCTAAAACAGGGGATGCACAAGGCAATGCATGCCCAGGAATGTCTAACCACAGAAACCTTGTTTAGCAAAGACAACCTGCCAGGCTGCCACTTGATGCTTGCTGGGATGTCATGCAGTGGAGTTACTCACCCTCTGCACCACTACTTTGGGAAACACCACCTAAAAATACAAAGTTTCTTCCATGGATGTAACTGAGACCCAATAATATTCATCCTGCAGAGGAGGGCCAGACCAGTGGCCATTCCTCACTTAGACCCTGGTTCAGGCTCACTTGGGTAAGACTCCATATAATAAATGCCATGTTTTTAGCTGCATTTGACATGGCTCATGGTGCCTCTCCACCCAAGCCACAGAAAATTCTGTTCCCCAAACAATGCTGGCCACCCCAAATGGATGCTTGGCCACCACAAACAAAGGAGTCTCCAAAGCCTGTGGGGCTTCCCTCCTTTAGAGCCTTGTACCAAAGGACTGTGGAGCTCCTGCTGCCCCCAGGGAAACAATTCCCCCACAGCCACCATGTGGCAGAACTGAAATACAACTGCAGACACATCCATTAAAGCCAGAGTCAAATAAGGGAACACTGATATTTGCAGGTGACCTGTTCTGTCCTAAACCTTAGAAATCCTCTCTTCATCTGGAAATACTCTGCTTTGTGGCATTTTGAGGATTAGTTTAAAACAAAACGTAGAATGAAACAAACACACGTCTTGTAAGCAGACAAACACAAAAGATACCATGAGCCCTGTACCATGATGGTTCTGTAAATCCTGAAATGCCCTGCAGCCATCTCTCCTTGGGATTACCCAACCTAAGGTAAGGTCAGGGCTGGCCATTATTTTGATGGATTGCAATCATGGAAAATGTAGGTATCTCAATAAAATGTGCTGACAGCTGGGTAGAAAACACAAATAGGTCCCACAGGATGGTGAAACAAAAGTGCTGTGCTCCCAAAATAGCCAAACCTCTGTGAAGCCTAGAAAACCACAGTTCTGAATAAGCTAGGGGTGATGGATCCAACCTGCTCCCAATCCCAACACCTGGACTCAGCAATGGGTAATTTTCATGGCACAGGGCAAACTCATCACACTAGGAAGATCTCTTTGCAAGCTGCTGAGGTGTTCAATCCTTCAATAACACTTCTTAGGAAGACTGCTTGATCTGCATCTTGGGAGAGACTGCAAGGGAATAAGGGTACGAGAATGTCATAAAGCTGACTTCTGAAACTGGAAATTATATTCAAAGCACACACGAACAAGAGCTCAATTTCAATAGCACCTGCAGGTTTTATCAGCTCTTGCAAAGCTCCATCAGAGTTTTCCTCTGACAAGTTGCTTACAATAATGAAAACAACCTACCAATATCCCTCAACACAGAACAATGTCAATATTGACACTCCTTGTTAAAGCCTTGATATTTGTTCTCTTGATACTTACACCGTGCTTCTTTAGGGCAGATTAAGCATTTTTGCTAAATACTGGTTAAATCAGCAGGAAAGCAAAAGAGCTTTCTCTTGTGTGTGGGGGTGGAGGGCAATATCTTTTTACTTGTAAAGGAAATAATAAATATCTTTACTGCGTAGAATCATAGAATGGTTTGGGTTGGAAAAGATTTTTAAAGGTCATCTAGTCCGATATCCCTGCAATGAGCAGGGACATCTTCAACTAGGCCAGGTTGCTCAAAGCCCCATCCAACGTGACCTTGAACACTTCCAGAGCCACCACCTCTGTGGACAACCTGGGCTAGAGTTTCACCACCCTCATTGTAACAAGCCACATGGCTTCCAGCTGGTACCTGACACCGAATCCTCACTTATCTTCTTCTCCACTCCTGGAAATACACTTTGTAATATCATTTCTATCATCCCAAACTGAATATCGCTTTTGATCAAGACAGAAATTTCCTCTCCCTCCCCAACTCCATCTCCCAGACAGCCAGAAGCTTTAATGAACAATTTCACTGGAAAACAGCCCCAAAATCTAATCCTAGTTCAGCCACCATCATCTGCAACCTCAGGCAATATTGTGTAGCCTCTGTTTTCCCCACCATAAATGACAGCCAATGCGATGCACAGAGCTGCGGTGAGATTTGATATTTCCATTGTGCTTTGGAAAGGGAATGTTGAAAAGATGTGAAGCAGGAGCTGTATCGGCTCTGGGACCAGCAAACCAAGGCTGCTAAATCCTGTGTTGAGCCCAGGCTCCCTTCCCCCAAGACAGTTGTCTTTTCTGGAACAAGTTTCAGCTGAAGAGTAAGAGCTGCTTGCAAACACGCAAACCCAACTCTGCAAACAGCGACCGCGCCAGGAAAAAGGCCTTTCCCAGTTTTCCCCCCGCTGTTAAAGTTTAGATGATTTGAATAAAAGCATGCAAAAAGTTTGAGATGACTAAATAGATGTATGCTTTCTTTATAACAGCTCCTAAGGATGCTTGCATTAAGAAGACACTTTAAAAACCTGTGTGTTTGTTACCTGCTCTCAGATCTCTTTAAAAGCCATTTGGTAGGATCCTCGCCCCGCTGGGTGCTCACGACTGCAAGAAACCCTTCTGTTTGTACCCAAGATGGTCTCAGCAGGAAGGGGCACGGCTCCAGGTCTGGGTATTAATTTACTTGCTGCTTTAGCTCATCAAGAAACACTCACACCTTGCTCTGTAATGGATCACGCAGAGACCAAAGTTTGCAGCTAACTGCCTGTTCTGCACTCACTGCGGTAAAACCCTCACTGAGCAGAGGGAGGGGGAGTCAAAACAGGAGCTTGTCCCTTTGAGAGAGAAAGGTGGTGACTAAGAGAAGGAAATCTGAGCTTTGCTCATCCATCCCCAGGAAGCTGTGTAGATTTTCCTGCCTCCTCTTCCCCCGTTGAGCAATGGATACCCCCAAGGCCACCGTAGGTCTGTAAGAAACACTGAGCTGGACATTAGGTAATGGTTTTAAACGAAAAAAAAAATTTAGATTTGATATAAGGACAAAATATTTTTCTCAATGAGGGTGATAAAGCACTGGAACAGGTTGCCTAGGGAGGTGGTAGATGCCTCATCTCTGGAAACATTCATGGTCAGGTTGGACAGAGCTCTGAGCAACCTGATGTCATTGAAGATGTCTCAACTGAAGGAGAGTGGACTAGATGCCCTTTAAAGGTCCCTGCCAGTCCAAACTATTCTATGATTCTGCCAAGTGACAAAGGCATGGATAACCATGTCCTACTTCTCATTTCAAGTTACAAGAAGAATCAGAGGGTGTTCCCTCAAGATATGCCCAAGAAGCACTTGTCTGCCTCCACTGGACACAGCTGATGCATCAGCACAACAAGGATTTGACTGTGCTTCCCTGTGCGCCCAGCAATACAACCTGGCTCAAGAGAAGTCTTGTACCAAACCTGAGCATCTGGCAGGAGTGACACCATTCATTTTGGCCAAAAGGGCCTTTCCTGACACAAAAGTCTTTCAGTGCAGTCACAAACCACAGCTTGAGGCAGGTTAAAGGGCTTGTGTCCCCACAGTCCTGCTCTCCCTCTCCTTACTCTTGTCATCTCCCTCACAGCAGCCCTGGTACATAGGAAAGCTCCTGAGTGCCTTCATTTGGTGGCACTGCCTGGTAACATCCTGCTCATTTGGGAAGGCAAATAAACACCCCAGAGAACTGCTCAACTTTTGGCAAAAAATCAATGGGACTTGGGTGCAACGAGCTATTAAAACCTTTGTTAAGCAAGTGTTTGAAATTTGCTGTTGGAACCTGGTCTCATTTATTGGGCCCCCATTCCTCTTCTGCCTAAGCCTATTCCACCAGCCACAGTGCAAAATTTGGGAAAAAAAAGTTGCAAAGCAGAAGCATGTATGTGGGGCAGGAGCATGGACGTGGGGCAGGAGCATGGACATGGGGCAGGAGCATGGACATGGGGCAGGAGCACAGCATCCCCAGCACTGCATCCCACTCTCAGCCCCAGCTCTCTCCATGGAAAAGAGCCTTGTGCCAGCAGCCAGGCAAAAACAATCAACTTTTTAATATCACAATCCACAAATAGTCATTTAAGCAATAAAGCCTGATGTCCTGTTTGGAATCAAAGTCTAAGGAACAATCAGGCTTTGCAGGAGCAGATGGGTTTCTGGCATCCCACTGCATCCACCCAGCGCTTCAGGGATGACGCAGTGTGGCTTGTCCTCGAACAAAAGCTGCACAGAAATACCTTTACACAAAATACCAACCCAAAGAACTCCCATACATCATGCAGGCAGAGGGAGGCTACCCACCATCACCCATTTTTGGGGTGGAAATCAACTTTCTGACCTCAGTCCTGAGGCTAGCTGTCATTATGCTGATTCCCCTGGGTCAATTTTCTGCTCCAAATGACTGGAGTATCACTAGGTTTTTGCCAAGCAAGACCTCCAGCACCCATCTGAGGCACATAATGATGGGAAGAGCAGTCGAAGCACCATGAGACATGGGAAGACCTCTTGTCTCTACTTGGGAGTTGCAAGGCACAGAGGGAGCTCATTAAAAAAAGATCCTCATGAACTGAAGGACTTCAGCCTGCTGAGACATGGGACCTTGCTGCTGATCTGAGACTAAACCCTGCTCTCCTAATTTGGAGTCGCTGACAGATCACTGAGGCTGTATCATTATCCAACAGCTTCTAAATTATAGCCAAGATCCAGTGTAGCAACTTCCAGGTCTAGGTGTTAGCAGTTGCCAGGCTCCTAACTCATAATTAGATACACAGGGAATATCTTCCCCAAGGCTGAAGGCTGCTATAAATCTCAGCTCTTTATCTCTGCCTGTCCCCTTTTGAAAACCTAAAATGAAAGTATATACGAAAAGATGGGATGTGTCAAAATAGTCTGCATAAACACTGAGTGATTTACCAGACAGTCTGTTTGCCTGACTGTCAAAACCACCGGGCTTTCTATATGAAGCAGTGTATGCAACTGAAGTTATTTGCAAACACTTCGTTATGTCCCTCTATAGCTATTTGTACATGTAATTTTATAATATAAAATGGAGGAGATTGTGCACTGAATTGGGGTAATTGCCCTCTAATTTGGAGGGTAATTGCATGCAGCAATTAAGCAACTGCGGATGCATTCTTGCACGTGTGATTATGGAAGTCGGGCCCTTTGTTTGAGGTTTGGGTTTGCTTTCAAGAGCTCTCCCTCAAACCATGGCAGGATGAGCAGAGCTGGGAAACCAGGAGCTGCTGGGAGCTCACCTTGCAGCGCAGCATCTGCTGGGATGAGCCACTCACCCCTTCCCAGGGGATGCTAAACCAGCTGCCTCCAAACCCACAGCTGCATTTTGGCACAGCCTTCAGTGGGGGACCACAATCTCAGCATGTGTGGAGTGCTCTCGGAGGCACTGGTGGGGAGGAAAAGGCAGGGAAAGAGGGCTGCTGCCTCCCAGCCCTCCCTCTGCCAGACACCTGCCCAGAAATCACGTGCAGGACTGCAAATTAAAGAATTTCAAATAGTTGTTGCTAGAAATTCAAAATCAAGCCAGATTGAAGAAGGCTTGCAAATGAGAACGTTTGGAAAATGTTGCTCTGGAGAGACCACCCAGTTGCATCTCTCCAAAATGAATGTGAGATTTCTAAGCCTTGCTCCAGCACTTATTCCCCAAGCAGGGTGATTTCATTCCTGCTGTACTTACATAATAGGGGCTAAATACATTTTTAGGCAAAGCATCAAACTCGTGATGACATCTGTGGTTAAGCACGTAACTGCACATGAGGATTTGGAGACTTGTTGCTTTTATCCCCTGTTCTTTCACTAAAGTCTTTACACAGCAGAGCAGAAACAAGCCCCTGTGACTCTGCAGAGCCTCTTCCTCAAGCCAAAACTTCACCCCACCTTTGGGGACCTCAGTGGCCAGGGTTTGTCCAGGCAGAGATGCCCCATCCAACCAGCTGGATGCAGGGATGGCTAATTGGAAGGATTTATTACTGCAAAATGTTTTGGTTCTTAAGCCAGATCAGGTAAATCTGGGCACAGGCAGGACTGAGGAAGCAAAGGTGTGATGCCAAGGGAAGATAGTACTTGGAGTTTTGTTTTCTGTCAATAAATTTGGCTTATCCCACAGTAAAAGAGCTCCAAGTTTTTGAGTCAATCAATGGCTGTTAATCTATTATCTCAACATATATTGCCATGGAAACCTGCAATGATGCCATTGACAACTACTCTCAAAAGGACAGGAGGCTTTAAGACATTTTCTTTTAAAATTAAAAAAGGAACTTTAATATTAAGAAATACATCCTCCCTGCTCACCAGGGATGACAACTCAGGACTTCTAAATTCACACCATGACTCACACTTCACAGCTTCCACGGACATCTGTGTAGCAACCCCCCCCCCCCCCCACCAATATATCTCTTTTTTAACTTGGGTTTTAAGTCAGTAAATGATAACAAGAAAATTATTCCAAAGAATTAGATCTTTATTGGATTTTTCCCCCAAACAGACTGCAAAACCTGTTTTATAAAATGTAAGGAGTGCGGTTTAGGACCAGCTCAGGGAAAGGATGGTTTCATTGGTTTCATTTTAATGGTTTCATTCTTCTGAATAATTTCCCTGGTATTTTAGGTCAAACAGCATGGGAAGGAGAAGGACCTGGAGAAGGACATGGAGCATCCCAGCTCCTCACAAGGCCACAAAACCAGGCAGACCCTGCAGAGGGAGGATGGAGCCAAGTGACTTGACAGCAATACTCAGCTGAGTGAAATATTGAGTGTCCACACACACATACATGCACACAGAGCTGATGAGAGTAATCTCTTGGCCCAAAGGGGAGGATCACTCAGGAAAAGGTTTAGTAAATCATTCCTCTGGCCAGGCAGAATGATCCAAGGAGGTTTGGCCAGGTTGCTGGCTGGCCTGGTGTGTAGCAGGACAGAAACATTGCCAGCAGTTAATCAATTTTTGGAAGCAGAGCATTTTTGACTTGAACTCAGAGGGTCACTTTTATATTTTATTTAAAGAAGAGATCATTTTAGTTATCCATTAGAAAAATCCTATTTTGTATCATTTCAGTTAAGGACAAAGCCAAAAATGTAATTACATTTCTCCCTTCACATCACTAACTGTATCTGTCTCCCCCAAAAAGGTTTTAGTTCTTTAATAAAACCATCAGGGAGATCAATCAAAAGCATTTAATGCTGTGGTGCTTTTGCAGTTCATGTTTAAATGCACTTTGGGTCACAAACGAGGCAATTTGGACAGCAGAGCTCAAACCAGATTAGTAATAACACACAAAAAAGGCCTAATTCCTAATTTATTTTTATTTTTCTTTTTTTTTTCTTTTGTTGCACAGATACATACTCCTCCTCAGCTACACCCAAGAGAATGAAATCAAACTCAAGGCAGCCCCGACAAGCACAAAGTCACAGATCCAAAAAGGGCAGTGCTGCTGCTGCCTGCCTGCCTGTGCATGGCATGGGGTGCAGGAGAAGCTGCAGATCCCATCCAAACCCCCAGAGCTGCTGAGCTGCTCCCTGTCCATGTGTGACCCACCCTGGGATATCACCCCAGGCCACATCTCTGAAATGATGCTCCTCCATCCCCCCAGGTCACTAGAAGACACCTCCAGGCTTCCTTTGCACAGCCACACTCAAAAAATGCCTTGCTCCACAGAGGAATTCCATGAGGAAAGGTTGTGTTTTCTCCTCCAGACCACAAGTTTTCAAACAGGCATAAAGTTATTAATTTTTTTTTTCCTTTGAGTTTGAGGTGTGCATTTATAAAAGCATTAAGCAGACCATTTATTTGGCTTGTAACAGCAGAGACTACTCTTTGGCATGAAAAATGGCCCCTTGTGGGCTGAGCACTCTGCACACAAGCTACCAGCAAGGTGTCTCAGCAGCCAAACTTTGCAGCCCCTGTAACAGAAAATATTAGAGCTTAATTTCAAGATTAAGGTATTTCCAACTGCACTCCTGAAAATCAAATAGAGGGCAAGTCTTGACCAGATTCCACAAATCACTAAGTAAAATATGCAGCAAGTTCTGAAATGACATTTAGAACACAATCATTTGTTCTCTCCATTCTCCTCAGGAGCCAGCATGGGGTCTGCAAAGAGCATGGGAGGAGGAAGTGAAATCACGTACATTCATAAATATTTGCCCCACACACAGTGAAGTTTTGAAAAGCTTTCAAAGCAAGCCTGGAAAATGAATTTCCTTCCAGGCAGAGGAACGAGGGTATGGGAGCATCTCCTTGTGGAGTGCAGAGGTTTAAAGAACAGCAATAATCATGTGGTGATGCCTTTCCCAGCTTTTTCACATGCATCTGCTCCATCCCACTGTCCTCATCATCCTGTGACACTGCCACCAGAAGAAATGCTTTTCAGAGCTCCTGATTTTTAAGTTCTTCTCCAGGGAGAGAGTGATGTGTGTCCAACACAACACAGCACACCTGGCAAGCCACAGAGAACTTTGGTACCAGAACAGCAACACCTCAATTCATAATCTACACAGGGTCCCCTGAGATTTATCAGCAGGGACATTTCAAATATGCTTTAAAATGTGCTGAGTCTACTAAGATTGGGCCCCAAGTGCTTTTCTATTGATTCTGCTTGACATTTCCAAATACCACAATTCCAAATTTAATTCACTGGTAATTGGAAAAACTGTAATGCATGTAAATGGACAAGAAGATGTGGGAAGTCCAAAAGGTCAAGCATCAGGAAAACGTGTCCCCAAGAACTAAATGATGCTTGTTTGTGTTTCTGTCACCCTCTTCTTCTTGAATAATCAAAGCTTGGAGCTGAGCAGTTTTCTCAGCAGGATGGAGGAAGAAAGGCAATAAAAACCACAACCACTCTAAACCATGGAACTGGTTCAAAAATCACTGTTTTAAACTCCATCACTGACCAGAATTCAAACACACCATAGAGATGAGTCACTTCATCAGCAGATTACATGAGCAAGTGGGAAACTCAAGGAAGAATTAATTTGAAAATGCTCTCAGTAGAATAAGATTATCTCTACCTAGAAATCAGGTTTCTAAGATTTCTGCTACATCACAGCTTCTCCTTGCCAGCCACTTGAAGGGGAGGCAGTGACAGAGAGAAAATCTTATAAATGATCTTATAGTTCAAACCTCAGACCCAGCATGATGATGGATGGTTGTTGGCAGGTGCCAACTGGGGTCTCTTCTCTTCTGACCTGAGAAAACCAAACCTTCAGAGGAACCAAGGGCTTCAGTGACAAGAAATGGTGCAGGAGCATGCAGGGGATGCTTGCCCAGCTCTTTGCAAAGAGCCCTGAGCTGCAGCAAAGCTTGAGGGTTCACTGTGTTGATGGGGAATCAAGTCTTTTTGGGCAAAGACCATTCATATGCTATACAAAATACACTATGACAGAAATCCCCATATTTCTTCATGCTCCAGAGAATGAATATGCACATTTTAGCTGCCAGTCTGACCTGCATTCCCCCCAGCACAAGAGCAATCACTGATGGTCAGACACCTTGGTGTGTTTCAGCTCAAAGGGTAAGAGCTGCTGGAAGTGCAGTGCACAAAAAAGCACAAGCACAATTTATAGCCAGTCTTACACTGATGAAGGACAAACATCCATTACCACATCCCAAAGAGAGATTCCTCCATCCAGCCCACAGCAGCACATGAGAAAATACTTGATAACTCCTTGGTGCAAGCAACATCTTTTGCATTACACTCTAGACCTTCAGACCATTCAAGGTTTGCAGAAAAAAGCACTGATTTTTAAAATGCTCTTTCCCCAGTGTACTGGTATTTTAAGAGTTAACAAGCCAGCAGAACCCAGCCCTACTAAAAAGAGAAGAGAGGCAGGAAAAAAGCAAGTCTCTGGCCCTTGCAATCACAAACTAGCCTTAAGCCCTCCAAAAGGAAGTAAAGACATTCCTAAAATTCCTCGAGGATGAGAAGCAAGTTGCCAGCCAAATCAGAAGTCCATTTCTCCAGTCTTCATGCTCTTAATGGCAAATCCCACATGAGCAATTTTGAGAGCCTCTTTTACAATGGAATTTTCTCCCAAGTGGCTACAGCACATCAAGGACTTGTCTCATGTTTACAGAAATGCACCTTCCTCCTTTGGGTCTACTGAAAAAAGCTGCTGTCAAACGACCTGAGGAAGGAATGCAGCACAACCCAATACCATCCTGCAATTTCCAGTGATTGTTTCTCTTACAATAAGGAAAGGCACGGAAGAAATGTCTGGATAACTGCAGTGATTCTCCAAAGGCAAGTTATAAAAGAGATGCTGAAGAGATTTTATGTAAAGGAGCATGGGGGGAAATAGTCACCTATTAGCTTTTATTTTGATTACATGCATTAAACAGCATCCAGATCCCACTTTGAAATAAAAATGGTTTTGAGCAGATTGTCCCAGGAAGTTGAAATCCTGCCTGTTTCATGGGTGGGAAGCAATAAAATAACTGTGTGCTGTGGGACAGGTCTTTTCCTTCCTGGTTTTCTCAACCAGAGGAAGACTAAAACACTAAATAACAGTGTGTACATGGAGTGAAAGAATGACTTACCCTCCATCCACATCCAAACTTTCTGGATGACCTGAGCTCAACAGCTCCAGCCCAAAAACTGGGTACATTCCCTTCCAGTTCAACTTTCTATTTGGATGCCATTTAGTTCCCATGGTGACCAGGCTCCAATATTACATAAAAGAGCATAAAGTAATATTCTAAGATTTAGCACAGTACTCTCAATTTCCTGATCTTGGATAGGTGGGGATCTCCACTAGCACCATCTCTGATGCTGCTCCCCTATATTTAGATGCTGATGTACATGAATAAGGAGATGAGGGTGCCCTTGTCTGGGCACTTTCAGAGACACCATGAATATTTAGAGGGATTTATCACTGAAAATGCAATAAGAATCCATGACAAGAGAAGACTCCAGGGAGATCTTACTGCAGCTTTTCAGTGTACAAAGGAGGTTTACAAGAAAGGTGGGAGAAGACTTCTTACCGAGGCCTGTAGTCATAGGACAAGGAGAAATAGTTTTAAAATTAAAGGTGTTGAGTATAAAATAGGAGGAAATTCTTTCCTGTGTGGGTGGTGAGGCACTGCAACAGGTTGCCCAGAGAAAATGTGGATCAGGGCCCCATCCCTGAAGGTGTTCAAGACCAGTTTGGATGGGGTGTGGAACAACCTGGTCAATGGAAGGTGTCCCTGCCCATGATGGGGGGGTTGGAACAAAAGGAACTTTAAAGGTCCCTTCCACCCCAAGTCTTTCAAATACTCCTCCATAACCTGTAACAAGATCATTTTTGCTGCAGTCAAACCCTTTCCTTTTGCCTCAAGAGCTTCATCAGCAAGATGCAATAATCACTTGTTTTGGTCCACATGCTTGAGTTGAAAGATGGGAGAGGTGTCTGCAGGAATGTACACACAGAAGACTGGCAGCTATAGAGACATGAGCAAACTACAACCCTGAACACATCTTCTCACTGCCTCCCCTTGCTCAGATTTACCTGGGGACACAGCATGCAAAGTCTCTAATAAAAAGGTACTTTCTGTGACATTATTGCACACTTCTGCTAATCAGCAGGAACAGAAATGGAAGACATGCCACCAGTAAATTCCATTTTTCACTGAAGAAAATAGAAAGTTCCAAGGCAATGTGAGAAGCTTCACAGAGACAGCAGCCAGCTGAGCAATAAAACCCCTAATCTCCCCACTAGGTTGGGGCACATGGATCCCAGGGCTCTTCAGCCAATTTCCCTGAACTTTGGTAAGGCGTTGCAGCCATCTGGGAAGAGCAAACAAAACTTTTGATAACTTTTTGGAAGGTGCAGGACCATCTGTTTCCAGACCAACAAGCAGGTGAACACACCTGCTTGGTGTGTTGGGAATCCCTCCACCTTTAGATCTTTCTTTGGGAACAAAGAAAAGACCATAGGAAAGTGTCAGCCCAAGCTGCTTGTACGTATTTTCCATGAGCATCATGTCACAGTTCCAGGTTTTCAATATAAATACTTTAGTACAGGATTCACTTGAATACAATAAGCCCAGGAAAATATAACTTGCTGTTCTGGCTATATCCTGGGAGCTCTGGTGAGCACTAAGAGATGCACTCTTCTTCTGAATGCTGCTGAATGAAAATCAGAGACTAAAACTGCTGATCAACCTCATCATCTCTGCCATGGCCCCTGCTTGGCAAGAAGGCAACTGCTAAGAGTGAAACAAGTAATGAAGGATGAAATAAGTGGTAAACAACAAGTGATGAAGGGTGAACCATTCACAGCTGGTGGGACCAGGCTCAAAGCACACCTGGAGAAGGCAGTTCCTCACCTAAAGGGCAGCTGATGTGGGAAACCCCTTCTCAGAAGATTCCCCATAATGTTTTAAGAAGAACCATGTTCACTTGCTTGTTCTGCTGTTCCTCCCCTGTCACCTTTCAGCAAAAGGTGGAGTCAGCCCACCAGGCTGGGTGGGCTTCTGTTCTGGCCTAGTCTGGCCACTGTCCAGTTCCTACACTAAATATCATCAACCTAAAAACATCATTTAAAAATAATTCAAATGTTGAAAGACCCAAGCAGCTACTGACCAACCAAATGCACTATGTCATTGACTGCAACTTTGCTCTTGATTTCCATCCCCACCCATCCAGACAGCCTGCATTTCTTTTCATGTTGGGATTTGAGAAACCCAATCCCCCTGAACAACTGCCCTGAGCCCAGAAGTGCCATTTGGAGCTGACAGCTGCTAAGAGAAGAAAACAAAGCCCTCTTCCTGCCAGAGTCCTTCCCTGATACCCTTGCAACCATTTCCCAATAGACAGAGATTTTGCACAGGCTTTTTATCTCTTCGCTGGTATTTTCCATCTTAACAAGTTTTTAATGTTTTATGTAGCAAGGATGCCCCTGCCATTTAAAGAGGGAAGCATGCAGTAGTAATTATTCATTAAAAACACATCATAAGTGACCTTTACACTGAAGCAGAAGTCACGTGCCTGCCTGGCTGTATTCTGGAAGGGCCAGAAGTTTCAAAGGGAGCAAATATTTTCATGAAGGATAGCCAGCCTAAGCTATCTTGAAAAGGTGCCTCATTCTTGAGAGAACAAAAACTGTTTAAAACATCTCAGATTAAGTATCTACAAGTCAATATACAGTTTTGAAAAATCTAAGTGGAAAGGAGAAGTCACAATAGTGCTTGGTCCAAGCTAGCATCTCACAACCCCCTTTCATCTCAACACAGTGAAAAATTAACATTTTGTCTTCCTTGCTATATAAAATACAATTTCTAGACAGGACAACTAACGGTGCCTACATGAAATCTGAAGAATATTGGTGTTTCTACTGAAAAGTAGATCTAGAGATTGAATCAAAATCCAAGGCACACCTACAAGCCTTGCAGCAAGAGCTGGAGCCCTTTGTTTGCAGCAGCTGTTTTAGTGGGATATGCAGGTTAGTTTTGCTCATATAAGCCACACATCCCTAATGCAGCAAAAATATAAACCCTAGGTTTGCAGAAGGAGGTAATGTAGGTCTTTTATTCCTGGAAGGGGATGAGTCCCATCTTTGGGGTGTGTTTCAGGCATGCATGTAGCAAGCAGAGCACCATACAAGCAAGTGAGAAGCAGAGCCAACACACACACAGAATCCAGGCACCAGAATCATTTGCAAAGCAAAGCTAACGTACATCACTTTATGCATGATTACATTTTCAAAAGCAAGAAGTGTTAGGAAATATTTTTGAAGACAGTCAGTAATGTTTTGCAAGAATCGCTGACTCAAGCCCTTGATCCGGCCGTTTAGCTGATGACTGGAAAACAGCCCTGGCTATGTTTATTCTTTAGACAAAGTCCAGCTAAAAATGCATCCAGGCTTAAATAATCTGTGTAACAATGACCTCAAAACCCCAAATACAATACTGCATTGCATGCAGGTTTCCCCACAGGACAGAGCATTGTCAGGGCTCACACCCAGCTATCCGCTTTCGATGCACAGTCTCCCAACACGGCGTTTTCATCTTTAGACCACTCTTGGAAGTAATGCACTATTTCATTTCCATTTGCATTTCAATATGGCCCCAAGGGTTTTACATACATCTGGTCCTCACTGTGTTAAGATTCTTCCCAAACACCATATTGCCTAAAGATGGTGAGACAAAGGATGTGCTGCATTTTGAGCAACCTCATGTGTCGGCTCTCGGCCAGAACAGTGAACAGAGCATCCTGCATCCTACCCTGTTTCATTCTGCAGGTCTCCATGCCAGCTCTGCTTTACAAACAGCAGCAAATGTCACCATCCCAGTTATCTCAGGTGGGGAGAGCCAGAGGAGGAGGCACAGCTCCAAGCTCAAGGTTGTACATCGAGTCAGGAACAAGCCACCAGGAATATCTGACTCATCCATGTCAGAAGATCCCAAACTTTTCATGTTACCTAAACAACAGAAGCCTAAGGGAAGACACTCTAACGGATCTGCTGTGCACAGCTTGGGAACTACAGATCTCATACACAGGCTGGGAGCTTTTTATCCATCACCTTGCTGTAAGTGCTTCCCTCTCTTCCCCCACACAGCCCAACCCAGCAGCAGTTTTGCTCCCATCACGCATGTCACCTTCAGTGGGAGAGGACTGCATATATTTTTAAGACATTCATACTTTTGTACAGCATTGTTATTTAGGATCTGTGAGCTCTTCCAGAGGGTGAAACCCTGCTTTTTTTCTAGACTGAGAAGTATTTTTATCCATGCTTTCGGTGTCTCCCGCCCCAGCGCTGGCCCTAATTCCCCTGGCACACCCACCATCTTGGGGCTGAGCACAGGCAGAGATGATAAATGAGACCAAGTGCCTCAGACCAGCCACGAGGCTGATTAACCCTCTCTTCTCCTTGGAGAGCTCAGGTTGGGCACATCAATTTTGCTTGTGCCATCCAGGGGACTGGCAGTGGGGAGATGGTCCCTCCCGCCTGGAACAGGGTCAGCATCTGGCTGCTGGTAAGCAGAGAACTGCAGACAGGAGGATCCTCAGACCCATTTTAAAACCATCTTAAAATAGGGTGCTGCCTCTCAGTCGAGCCAGCAGCACCAGCCTTGCCAAGATGCTGAAGCTTTCACTCTTCACATGGGTGTTTACTCCTCCCCAACCACCCGCACGTCCCAGCCCTTCCCAGCCTCCACCACCGACTGCTGAGCATCCTTTTGGCCCAGGTGTCTCCAGCAAGGGCTCACTGACGTGGAGCACAACACACTTACCTCTCCATCTGTAAAATAAATATATAATTTTCGAAGCAAGGACACATATCAAAGAGCACAGGATGCAGCACAGTGACTCATGCAAGCAGCAAAGTAGAAACTTGGCTGCATCCGTGCCCGCACAGGGCATTCTGCATCTCTTCCTATAATTAGTCCTTCAAATGCTAGAGGGGAAAGGAACAAATTCAAAGAGGTTTTACTTCCCAATTATTCACATATTTCCAAATCAAATGGTTGTCTGTCAGAGAGCAACATGCCATTGCCCTAGGATATCAAAATGCAAACTGAAAAGTCTCTCCAGGAACAGGATTTGCTTTCATTACATTTATATCACCTAATTCATTTTAAGATTATATATAATTAGTCTCTCCCTCCCTTCCCCACCCCAATCCAATATACTCTCCCAAGCAATTTCAGAACATGCCACACATGCCAATGGCACTTCTAAGGCAGCAGTCTCTTGCCTTTCAAACAATACATGGAATTCTAATTTGGTTTTTTTAGCATTTTCTTTCTTTGAATTGCCAAATCTTTCAGGTATGCATCAGGTTTTTTATTTTATTTTTTTTCTTTTCGAAGCAAACACCTCTAAGGAACTTTTTATCTTTCCTCATTTGCCTTCTGACTGAGATTTCAGTCTGCCATCCCTAATGTTTCACACCCATTTTCCATCACCATCAGACTCTGTGTGCTACCTTCATTTGACTGTCTCCATTTTTATTTTGAATCTTCCTGATTCCAGCAGGTAAACCTGCAGTAAGGTTTAATTGAGAGAAAGCCAAAGTGCCTGGATCACTTCCCCATCAACACATTATTACAGCATTGCTCCCAGCAAGGATGCAATTTCCTTGAATCATGGAATGGTTTGGGCTGGAAGAGACCTGAAAAATGTTCTCATTCCAATCCCCTGAAATGGGCAGAGACATCTTTCACTAGACAAGGTTGCTCCAGAGCCCAGTCCAGCCTGGCCTGGAGTACTTCCAGGGGTGTGAACTAGAAAAAGTGACCCCCTGATCCTGTAAAAACTCCCAGCAAACACATGAGGAAAGTCTGGAGACAGGTGAGGGTATCCTGACCAGCTGTGAATAGAAAATAATTATGTTATTATTGTTAATCTCCTAATAGGGAAGGAGGAGGATCTTTCCCCATGAGGGAGAGACATTGTTTGCTGCTGCTTCCTGCTCTGCTCCACCCCTCTGCTGAGATTTCCCTGAATTTAGGGGGAAAAAATCACATCAACCATCAATCACTTTAGCACAGATGATGTTGGGGCTGGATGAAAAGCATCCCATTTCTACCAGAGGTGAAACAGCCCATTATCAAATACAGGGAATCTGCCTGGAGTGTCACTGCTGTCATCCCAAACCACTTGCTGGGTTTTAGTGAGATGAAATCCAGCGTTCCCCTGGGGCAAGAAGATGCCACAGGGGTGTGATGAGTCCAGGATCCCACAGCATTTTACTGCTTTGCACTTTCAGCTGCAGCCCTGTACCTCTTCTCTCTTTTGAAACAATGGATTTTTGATTTCTTAAGCAACAAAGCAGGGAAATCAGTTTTGAAAGCTTCTTCCACTTGGCAAAAGCCAGTTTATACAAAAACCCAAAAAGCCAAGGGGTATTTCACCCAGTTTCCACACCAGTCCTTGACCCTGGGAGGCTGGAACTTGGATCAGCTCTTTGGCACCAGGGCTTTGAGCACCTCTAAATGACCAAGAGAAAAACACCAGAGCTCTTAACTCGGTCAACTCACAGCCCTAAAGGTAACACCAAAGCGAAGATGAGCTCATTTTATCACAGAATAAAGGTGAAGACAACCTCCTCAAGGAGCTGCTCTGTGCTGAAATAGGGACCAGCACCAGCAGGCAGGGTTGTCTGGATGTATAAACACCCAAAGCAAAAAAAGCATCACAACCCTCCATGAAAATAGAAGGCAAGAAAGAAAATAAAAGGAAAAATAAATAAAAATCTTAGTTTAATTCTATCAAGGAGAAAATGTGGCATCCTGCACTGCTTCCAAAGAGAGGACCCAGGAGTCTAAAATAACAACAGTTCTGAGTGTGAGGACACTGGGGACAATGAGCCTGCCTGGCATCACTGGCACAATGCCAGCTGCAAAGGCAGGGAGAGGATGAGGAGGCAGCCTGGTGTGGAAACTTCTGCTGCTGTGGAGGCACCTCAAGCCCTGTGAGCTGGGAACTCCTCTCCCTACCCCAGAGTCTGCCCAAAGGGGTCAGGGAGGGGCATTTCTGGTCTGGCATGTCCACATGGGCAGACAGGCAACAAAAGAGGAGGGGGTGATGGAGGGGTGAGGCAGCCTAGCTTAGGCAGAGGGGAAAGCACAGTGATGGCTTACACCCACCATAGATTTATGGGGGGTTTTTAGCCTAATGAGTTCCCAGAAGCACTTTGAAAAATTCCTCATCTCCTCACAGGACCCTCAGTGCAAGCCTGCAGAGCCACCTGTGACAGAGCTGGCTAACTCAGAGCAGGCTCTGCCAGCACTCCAGAACATGCTCCTTTGCAAGGAATTTTGATTAATCTTGCTGCTTTTTAAACACTGATCAAGATCAGGAGCACCAGCTCCCATTTCTGTTTTTTCAACTGTTTTTACTTCTTATTCCCCAACATTAAAACCACTTGTTCCCCTCACTGCAATTCCCCAGTAAGTCCCAGCATCTTATTTCCAGATTTACTCAAGTTTTTAACAAGCTGCACACCTTCAGCTGGGAAGCAAAAGTGCTGTTTGTTATCCCTCCCTCCTGGCTGATCCTCAGGTAAGACTGACATATCATCTGCAAGGGATTTTCCACATCATGGGCTCCCTCTCACAGCTGCAGCTGCCTGCAATGGGTTTGTGCTTGTGCACACATGGAGCTGCTCCAGCAGAGCTGCTCAGGCTCCTGTTCCTTCTCATTACTCACAGGAGAGTGTGTTTATCCTGGAATAATACTGTTTTGTTTCAATTTAGCCTCGTGGATATATGGCAGTGAATTAAAAATTAATCTCCACTCCAGATTAGGAATATCTAGATGGATGCAGCCACTTGGGAGCAGCTATTTCACATTAAATCCATATCATGTTTTAATTTCAACAGCTCATCTGACCACATCTGCAGCAGCCACTTCCTAAAAGCTGCAGTGCTGAAAAGCAGGGAAGCTATTGAGCTCCTGCAGAGAGTTCCTCCAGTCAGGAACTAGTAACACTTTAAACCAGCTAGGCAAACAGGGGGTGTGCTGAGCCAGAGCATTTCAACAGTGGTCCAAAGAGCTCTGCCCACTGCAGCATCCAAGGAGCTGTTGGCAGCCACTCCAGGCAGGTTTGTGTCACTGGAGGAAAGCCTCACGTGGATGGGATTTCACTGGTGATTTCCCACCTTCCCAGAGACTCAAAGTCACTCAAGAACTCAAAGAGCACAACACTCAGCACAGGGACACCCTCTCCACAGCAGTTTTTGTTTTAGCACCAAGATTTGCTGGTTGCATCCAAATTCCCATATTCCAGACCTGTCCCCTTCTGCAGAGCATTGCCTTGCTCATCATCAAGGAGAGTTTGCAAACCAGAAAGCCACTGCTCTCATTTTATCTGTACTGGAAATCCCTCCTGCAGCTCTGGGAATGCCCTCTGTGCTGAAGCTGTGCTGGACCTGGCTCTTCACTTCTAACAATGATCACCATGAAGGCAAAACGTGCTGAGACCTGCTGCAGAATAGAAATTAAAAGTCTTCAGGAATGCTGACTATCTGCTCTCCACAAAAATCTTTGCTGCAAAAAGCTGCAGACAGAAAGATCAAAGCACATATGGAAGTCCCCACTGACCTGAGCAACTCCAGGAGGAGTTTCCAAGTGCCTCAGCAGATATTTCCCTTGGATTCTGGAAGCAGGGCTGAGTCAATATCATGTGCTTTTGGGAAATCCCTCCTTGCAAACCATCTGCCTAAGGGGTGGCAAGGACAGAGCTCATTGCAACAGTGTTAGAAATCCAGCAACTTTCTCATGCTTTTTAGCACATAGGAAAGTCCAATGAATCTGCAAGATGTTTTCTGTTGCACAAGAGGAATCCCAAACTCAGGGCATCCTCAGTAAGAGATTAAGAAATTACTTTTTTTTTTTTTTTCCTATTCTTATTTCAGAGGAATCATCTCCATCAGCCAAATGTGCATTCCAGGTATTTTCTCTGGTGCTCATCTCACTATCCTAGGATGGAAGATTCCTTCATTATCACAGGATGGAAGATTTCTATCCCCTGATCCTTATTTCCATCTTCCACCTAGAGAGGAAAGACACAACTTCTTCCCACACTATCTTCCCATGCTGGACTAGCAGGAGAGCTCAAGCAGATGGTTTTCAACTCAAACTCCATGATGCATTTGGTTTCTTAGTCCTACTCCTTCAGCAGAGCTTTCTGCCACATCATGGGCATCCCTTCAGGATTTGGAATTGATTTAGCCAGCATCATTTTGCTCCTCATCTGACTGTGCTGTTTCCAGCTCTACTGACTGCTAAGCAATCTTAAAGGCTTAAGTAGCCTCTTATCTTGGAATGGATTTTAAGCAACCAGCACAAAAAAAGACAGGTTGTGGCTATCACTTGATCAGAAGACCAAGTTCCTCTGTCCATGCTCTGTAGAAGGTTAAATTATTGCACAGTCCTCTCAAACAACCTTAACACCTACAAAATCTCAAGCCCATCACACTAAACTTCTGCTGGGTAATTCCTTTTGTCATCCCAGCTCTTCTCTGAATGGGCAGCCTCTGGCTGAGTATCCCACAGCAAATTCCAAGCACACAGATACATCATAAATCCTGCTGAAGATAGCACCTCTCCTGCCCTGTTTGACCAGGGCAATGGAGTAGGTTTGACTGGTTGCAGTTTAGTCCTGTTTTTAGAATGTGCTTGGTGAAGAGAAAGTGAGAAATACACATCCCACCCTCCAAAAATGAGATATTTTGGAAAGTAAAGCTCAGGGCTCATTAGAAATGAGCTTCACTTAATCACAAAGCATTCCTCCCAGCTGGCCCTGTAAAATGTCATGGCTAATCCAGCCTCATTGCAAGTGGGTATTTTTTGATAATGCATCAGGTGCAAAGCAGTAATTTCCTTGTGATGAGGCTGAGTTAGGAGGGGCTGCAGCTCCAGCAGAGCAGACCAGGATTTCTTTCCAGTCTATTCCCATGTGGGGAAGAGGGACACATGCCACTGATTTTCCACATGGGCATTTCATGGGGCAGAGATCATTCCTTGACTGTTTCACAGGAAGGAGCAGACCATGATGTGCCTCTTTGGAGCCACTGCTCCTGCAGGAGGGATTTCCCAGAGCTGCCTGTGTGACACAGCTCTGAGCTCACCTCTGCCCTCTCCCCTGGGCAAACCACACCCCACACTCCTCTTTGATAATGGGACAGAAAGGGAGATGAATAGCTGAGCAATTATATGTATTTTATGTATTATGTGCATTTTTCCTCAACCAAAACAAACCACCTCCATTGTTACTGGCAGGGATGAGTGTGTACTTTACATTCCCCACTGAACAATTGCTCTGTTTCAAGAGGATGGGAGATTCAGAAGGTGAAAGAGATGTGGTCCTCATGAAAGAGATACTGTCCTTGAAGCAGTGATTGCAATGATGTGTGCCCATGAGAAAACACCTCCCTTAAAAGCAGGATTCCAGCTATAATATACAGTGATATAACAGTATTTCTATTATAGGGTCAGAGCCCATCTGAGGGTGACACCTCTGTAACTAAAGGCAGAGATTTTCATATCAGTTTATGTAGGCAGAATCAAGCCTCTGTTTGAAGGATTTCCCCCCAAAAGCAACAGATCTGCCAGGTTTGTGGATGCCTTTAATTACTGCAGCATCTGTACCAAAGCCAAACTGCTCACCCTTTTACCCTAACACACAACAGAGCTTCTTCCTTTGTTAACATTAAAACATTCCTGCCCATAAGTGTCCATTCTCCATTTCATTTACAGCACAGTTAAATTGAGAGTCACTGGCCAAACAAAATCAGCAGTCCAGTGTTCAAAGCATGGCTAATCTTCCTGTAGAGTGTGAAACACAGACAGATCACAAGTAGATTTTTCAAATGTGATCTCCTTCAACATCCACTTTTTTTTTTCTTTTTTTTTTTCCCCCCCATGGAATGAAATCCCTGTGGCAGGTACAATGAGAAACAACAAGTCACATTCAGCAATCAATGGCTGGGTGATGCCTGCTCACCCTCAATCACTAACACAGCTGGCCAGGTTTGCCCATCCCAGCCAGGGGTGTGCAGTGTGTCTGTCCCACAACAGAAATCACAGAACACAGATTCTCCACTGATTTTTCCTTCCACTGATATTTTTCACTTTTTTTATTGTTTTTTTTTAACAGGATGGTGTTAATATAAAGCACCAACTCTTTATGAGAAGACACTTATTCTGTATTTACAAAGGAGCACAGACTAAGCCACAGCAGCCATGGGAGGAATTAATGCAATGGCAGCTCACATATATCCATACTAGGGCCAAAATAAGCCCAAATAGAAGCAGCACATCTGCTCCCACTATCCTCAGTGTATTCTTCAAACAATGGGAAGAAAAGCCTGGAGAAGCACTGACCCTCACTTCATTCAAAGAGTGCCCCTGCTCAATTCATGAAAGTTTGCCTTTCCTTTTCAAGTGAAAAGGCCAGAAGAATACTTGGGAAACCAAAAGATTGCTTGGGAAAAAAAAATCATTTTAATTGAGGGAGGCTTCAAACCATCAAACCTCACAAACTTGTGTTAAAAGATTTACAGCAAACTAGTGTGCTGGAGATTTGATTTTTTTTTCCTGGGTTTTTAACAAGGGAAAGCAAATACAGTTTTTTAACCAATTTTCCACAAAGAGATTTACAACACTAATGTGCTGAAGCATAAACTGATACAGTGACAAACCCCCTTTCTCCTTGAATGTGCTAATAAGGTTGATCCTTTCTCCAAAGCTTTGTTCTTGGGAGGTTTCTGCAATGAGTTCACTTCTTTCACCAGCAGAGCCCTGCTCATGTGGAAATCATCAGGCTGAATACATTCACTGCTTCATCTGGCCCTCAGCATCGGGTCTCAATTGGGATTTGGGGTGGTGGGCAAAGGACTGGACACCAATGCAAAAAAAAAAAAAAGATAAATAGATAAAGAAAAAGAAGAAAAGAGGGAGGGTTGCTTTTACAATGCAAAGTGAAGCATCATTTAAAACGAGCTGTCTGGGAGTGGGAGCAGCTATCACAGGGCATGCCAGTCCTGGAGTGCAGCTTCCCAGCACCTTCATGCTAATGAGCAGCAGCAGAGTCATCCCAGCTGGCCAGGAAGCCCCATCCCATGCCACCCATTTATCAAGGAAGTAAAAACACCACACAATGAGAGTTTAACAACAGAAACACTAAAGTGAAGTTACCTGCAGGGGTAAAAGGCCCTAAAGCAGAAAGTTAAGCCAAATTTAAGAAATCCCACCCCACTGAGACACGCAGGGGAGTGGTTTGACTTTTCAAGAGCAGTGAACTAATCAAAGGCACACACAGCCAAAGGAAGACAGTGAATTCTCAGGGTCAATATCCATTTGCCCATTAACACAGCAAACCAGGCACCTTGCTTGAAGAGGAAGTTTTGGTGTCACAGAGGGATTCCTGTAAAAAGCTAGGCTGAGAACCTTCTCCTCAGCCTCCTCCTCTGTGCAGCAGCAGATTGTCACACTGAGGAGCAACCTCAAAGGTGCTCCATCCTGCAGCTACCAAAGTTCAGCTCATCTCAGTAACCTCCAGGTTTTTGCTTTTCCAGGTAACCTCAAGCAAAGCCAGCAGCCTCCTCCAACTCATGTTGCAAATAGCTGCCAAGAAGTCCTACTCCACGGCCATCAGTGGATGCAAACAAAGGTCAACAGGGACTTTGGCTCTCCTAACACCCCAGGACAGCATCACTTTGAAGACAGATGAAGTTTAAAAACAAACAAAATCCCTGTGACTCCCAGCTGCTCTCCTATATCGGGGCTGTGGCCAAGGAAGGATTCCTCCTGCAATATTTTTAGCTGAACACGTGCTGCATTTATTTCTTGAAGACAAGAAATCTCCTCAAGGCTGTGGCAATGAACACATGTGACAAGGCATTTAACTCTTTCCCACTAAAGAGCCTGTGAGACAAATGTGAGGATAAGTGCACTACCAACATGGGACAACAGAGATTTTTTTTTTTAATATCCCACAAGTTTCAAAACCTTTTTTTCCAAGAGGCATTTCCAAACCCCTTTTACTCATCTGAGTGCCCAAGGAGGAAAATGTATATTACACAGTACTTTCCCACTTTCACAAGTGGGATCTCTGCCATATGAACAGGGCTAACACCTGCTAAAAAATTATCATATACATGGACCTGTGATTGCTCCCAGCCCAAGGCACCTGCAAATATTTCCAGTGTTGAAAATTAAGCTGCCCAGGGATGGAGAAGAGAGGCTTTGCACCACCCAGCCCACTGTTACCTCTCAGCTGCTGTAAGGTGCAGGATGTGGTCCTTGGGAAGGAACTAAACCCCATTTAAACCCCCCTTCCCAACCATATTCCTCCATCCAAGCTGCATCCTATGGCCCCCTGCTCTTGCTGCTGCCTGCTGGTTAGAGCAGTATTTATGGCACAGGTCTTCCTCCATAAAATAAACATAAACGACTTAGCAGCACAAACACGGGCTGGACACGCAAGACAGAGTATAAATAACCTGCTTACCCTTAAAACCTTTTTCCAGCTCACCTATGCCAAGTGTTTGTGCAGAATCCCTGTCTCAATTTAGAAACCAAATGTATTTTGACCAGGAGCTGACACCGAGTGTCCCCCGCCTCCAGGCCAGCAAAGCGGCCACGCCGGCGCCGCTGACGAGCAGGGAGCCAGATCCTTCCAGCTCTTGGTTTCACCTTCCCAGCAGGAAAATACTGCAGGGGAAGGGCAAGGAATCAAATGGAGATGAATGGGGAGTCTTCTGATTAAACATGCCTTCTCCTTCCTTCTAAAAGGGGCCTCAGAGCAGCCTGGAAAGGCAAAGCCCAGCCGGAGGTGCTGGGATCCACAGAAGGGGCAATGCCAACCTGCTGGCAGCACTCAGGTGAGCTGGCCAAGAGGGATTTGAGGCTTGGCCCTGAAGCCCACAGTGTGCGTGCCAGCTGCCTCTCAAGCCCATCATGAGTTCAGATGTAACCAAGGCTCTTAAGGACAGGAGTTCTGCTAATCTGAGCTCACCTCACCCAGTGGCACCCTGCTGAACTCGAGGCATCGACTCCTTGGCACCACAGGGCAAGCCCCACCCTCACCTCTTAGCAGGGGCACTTCAATCTTTTATTTGGTCCCTTTTGTCAGAACCCAAAAAATTCCTCTGACTGCCCTAAAAAACTCAAGACCCTGACAAAAAGCTCAAAGACCTTAGCACAGAGTCAAAAGCAGCTGTGCCTTTGATCTTAGCCCATAGAAACAATTATCAATTTTGTGCAAAGAGTTACAAGCCACAAAAGTTCGAATAAAATGAGAGTGAATTTATCACAGAGTGAAAAAGTAAAATGTTGCAGTTTTTAGAATGAGAGTTCAAGAAGCAAAATAGAAGAATCTAAACACGTCCAGTCTTTCTCCTTCTTCTTCTCATCCTCCATCTTCTAATGTAATAGTAGCACTTTTAAATTGGTTTAGAGTAGAAACAAACTGTCTAACTTAAGTAATAAGTATTTTAAAATTATTGTAAATAACGTTGTTTTTACTATAATAACACCGCCCTAAAAGCAGTGTGCCTAACCCAACATGCTAAACAGACCTCAGCAAGTCAAAGAAAAAATGTTATAGATAAGAAAAAAAATAAACAACCTTAAGAACAAAAGCCAAAAAATCCTGTCTTCTTCTTCAGTCTCAAAGCTAAGAAAAAGAGACTTTCTAATACCTCAAAGTCATCTCAACACCAAAAACCTCGTCACCTTTCTTCTGTTTAAGGCTGAAAGCAGCAGTCTCTGGCCAGATGTCACAGAAAGAACAGCTCATGGAGTACAGCTGGAACCCTGCAGCACCCACCTTCTCCCCACGTGGCTTTTTGGCTGTGAAAAGTGGTTCCTGCTCATCTGAGTCAGGAACAGCTCATCCATGAGCTGGCACTGGGCTCCATCACTGCTCCTGGCACAGCCAGCCCAGCTCATCCCCTTCTTGCACCCCCCCAGGGAGACAGGGATGATGCCAGGCAGAGCTGATGGAGGGGCAGCACATCCTGGCATGCCTGAATTTTCTTCTCTGGTAGCAAAGGTGGAAGGCCAAACTCAAAGTTTACAAGCTGGAGCTGTGTTTACTCATGCAATAAGAGATGCAGGGGGCAAGATTATCACAAGATAATCACTCCCTTGATTTGTTATAAAGCAAAGCCAGCTGCTTCTAATTCCTGCATGGTACCAGCTGCTTTCCAGGAACCCACCAGCACAGGAAAAGTTTCAATTGCTTTCCTCCTCAACTGTTTCATTCCAAACTTTAGAAAATAATCACACTGCACACAGTCCTGCATCCATGCCCCAAAAGCACTCGCTGCTTAAATGGAATGGATTGCTGCTTAAACATGAAAAAAACCACCCAGTCATACAAAAACTACTCATTCAAGATTCATCTGTGCTCAATTAAAGAACAGAGGAGCAGCTGATGAAAACATTTACAAGCTATTATTAAATTTTACCAGGTGGGGAAGCCAAGAGGAATCCAGATATTCAAATTTTTGCCAGGATTGATTTTTAATCCAGAAGCACAAATAAAAAAAAAGCAGTTGTAGAAGCTTGTTTGCCTCAACAGAAGTGGTAGGTGAAGCTATCAATAACCATTGCAATAAAACATTTGCAAGGAATAAAATACCTGCATAATCAGAAATTCAATGGAAGACATCTTTCCTGGTACAGGGTGTGCTAAGCACAGGGTACATGGCCTGGCACTAATTACTCACACAGCAAAGTGCTCTGGGACTCGAAATCCAGGGGACAAATGGGAACAACAATGGTAAAAATGGTGAAATTGGGGACATCCCAGATGGGTCCAGCATCACCCCCACCTCCCACAATATGGGCATAAGTGGGGAAATCACTGAACCTGCTGCATTCCTTCTCAGTGAGGGAGAATTGGCAATTCCCCAAAAGTGATCCCAGAAGGAGCAAATCCCCAGAGTTTGCCTCATTCCCCAGAGCAGCCCTCGGGGACCAGCTGTGATGCCCATGGGTAGCATGTCCCCAGAGCACTCATGGGGCTGACTGTGTGTTCCCCAACTCTTTGGGGGACTCCTGCTGGACATCCCTTTGAGCCTTGGGACAATTCCAGCAGCTTTTTGTGGCTGTGGATTCACCCAGGAGGCCACATGACACTTGTATGAAAGGGAACCTGTGCTGCAGAGCTGCTGTGGCAGGGATCAGGTGAGAGCCATGCGAGCATCCCTGCTCGTGTTTCCCTAGCAACTCCAGCTCCTGCTTCCCTGTATGCACATCCCTTTCCTCTCTCCAAAGGAGGCCAAGATTGTCTCCATCATTCAGCCACACAAACCAGAGGTATGGGGAGTTCAGTGAGCCCTGGGTCCATTCAGGACAAATATTGAAGGAGGATGCATTGGCACTAAATCCTCTCTCTGCACGTGCACTAAACCTCCCCTAGAAACACAGGAGGAAGAGAAAAACTATCTCAGCATCCCACCCAAAGCCTCTCAGCACTTGGTAAAAAAACAGGGATGAAGATGGAAGACCAAACTCCAGCACCTGCTGGCAAACCTGGATGTGCCTGGGCAGGTTTCACCCAAACCCAACAATCACACAAGGGGTCCAACATCCTCTGAAAAAACAGATCTAAGGCTCTGACCTGGCCAGATATCAAGGTACTTAAGTTGTTTTTTTTTTTGTTTTTTTTTTTTTTATGGCTGAGGCCTACAAAGCTGGAGAACAAACACAGCCTAGGTAGGCACCCCAGACTCCCACCCACCATGCCCTTTCTCTCACTCAACACCAACACTTCACCTACTAAACCAGCTCCTGACACTGCTTTTTTGCCTCTCCTTATCATGAAAATCACACTTGGAGTTCAAGCATGAATGCCCAAACTCAGTTGTGGGCATTAATCAGGCTCCATCCATTCAGACCTATCCCATAAGAGAGGAATTTGCTTGAAGAGCAGATATTTAATCACCTTCTGCTTCCCCCAGCATTGTGGCTGAACCATCCCTGGCTGAAGTAGCCAGAACAATAAAAGCTCAAGGAAAAAAATAGTGAAAAAAATACCAGATGGGTGGATGGTCTCACCCAAAATACCCCTGACTGTCCAACAAGGGTTATTGGATATAGTTTTGGAATGTATTTTGTGCTTTACAGAAGCACTGACCTCTTTATTTACTAATGTCAAAGGTGTATCTGAAAAAAGGTGGAGGTTTGTGACAATTCTTTTAGACAAATTCTCAGGGAAAGTGGCAGCTCAGGACTTAATCCTCCCCTGGCCAAGTGAGCACATAAGCAGTTGTTCAAACTGAAACTAAAATATACTCAGGCTTCTAGGCTTTGTGGAAGCAACCTGGTCTGGTGGGAAGAGTCTCTGTCCATGGCAGGAGTGTTGGAAGTAGATGATCGTTTAGATCCCTTCCAACCCAAACCATTCTATAATTCTATGAAGGCACACACTTTAAAAAACCAACCAAACAACAACAAAAACAGAGCAAGAAATGCTGCAGGGGAGAGGAGGCTCCCAGTTTTCTCATAAGAAGATATATCAGATTGCAGCTAAATCTAAACCCACAACTCAGGAAAACACCTTCACCCCCAAGGAAGCCAAGACTAATCTTTGACCCCTTGGATTAAAAGAAAAAAAAATACACCCCAAAAGCCCATCTCTCAATAAATTACCTGACCTCTGGTTATTGCTCCTGCTTTTATACCAGTGTAGAAAGAAGGGATCAAGTTAAATCATTTTGATGGGTTGGCATTAAAAGAAAACCCACTGTGGTGCTGGGCCATTCAGTGCTCAGTGCACACATGCTTGGCTGACCAAAAAGCCTTGAGATGTGCTCGACTGTCCACACTCAAAACTCAGATGTTTTAGGCTAAAAACCACACATGGCCAGAATGAGAAAGCACTCCTGTGGCAGAGGAGAAGCTGACAATGAGTGGAGCTTCTCAGTCTGCCTCCTCAACTGCACAAAATCCATTACAACCAGGGATGAAGTCAAAATGCTGTCAATAAAAAGAGGTGGGGGAAGGCAGCAGCTGTACAGCTCTGCAGGATTGCACCAGCTCTGGGTGCCCCATCAGCCAGAGGCTCACTGGAAGGCTGCTGGAGGGCTGGCCCCTGGGACAATGCCTCCTGCAGCTCCATGTGGCAGCTGGGCTTTGCACCCCAAAACCCCAGACAGCCCAGATGGGAGAAAACACCTGGCCAAGAGGATGGCAGAGCAAAGCTCTCACAAGCCAGCAGCAGGAACACACAACCTTCAAAACCTCCATCTACTGAGATGGCACCAGTGTCACAAGGCTGAGCAGGAAAGCAGAGGGGGCAGAGATGCAATGCCATCACCAAACAACCCCTTTAGAAAACACCTGGGATAAGCAGAGCTCTTGGAAGGAAAGCTCAAGATAGTGCAAAGGGGTTTGACCATTTTTTTTTTTTTTTTAAATAGCTAAAGCCTGGAACATTTCTTTTCATCAGGATATAAAAATGTGGATGACAAAGAGCATGTCACTGCTCCATTCTGTTTACACATGTCCCCCCCAAAGGCTGCCTAACATCTGGTTAATGTCATTGAAAACCACCAGTCCAGAGCACTCAGACCACATGCTTTAGCCCACCTCTTTCAGCAAAGGCCTTATAGAAATTAATAGGTGCTGTAACAAGAATAACAAGATGTGCTCCATTGAACAGGGACCAAAACTGGGACATAGGATGGCTTCAGTCAAAATTTCATGTTCTTGGAGTGAACTGAGCAGCTTCAACAGCAGAATAAATGAAAAGAGAGGGAAGCTTTGCTTTAGAAGAATCAACATGCTCAACCCTACCCTGCACCCAGCTGTCCCATGGTGAGGGACTCCACTGTAGGCACTGCAACTCCAGCTGCAAGGGATGGCAGGCAAAGTGAATTTAAGTTGAATTAAAACACTAATGTACCATAACTAGCACTGGGAGTGAATCTATGTTTATTTTATATTCATGTATTCTATTTATGGGTGTGTGTGTATACGTGATATTTAAAAAATTCAATAGTAAACCTTTCACTGGCCACAAATCTTTTTTTGTTCCTTCCACAAAAATGAAGCATTGCCTGGGTTAGCTTGCCACAAATCTCTGCAAATTTTTTGTATTTTTCCTTCCTTAAGAACAAAGCGTGGTGCAGGTTTGGAGATGAGCACTGTGGATCCAGCACAGCTCCATCACACGTGAATCTTCACCCACTCCAGGGAACACTCTGCACATCAGCCTGGTCAGGTTCTATGGGAATAGAATTAATCAGGTGACACATCCCACATAAATAACTTATGAGGAGCCTGTTGCTTGGAGGAGAGATGGTAGCCAGAAGGTATCTTAATTCACTCTAATAATGGATTGGGGAGGAAATACAAACACCTGGATGAAGCATCCATCCTTGCACTTCAGCTAAGAGGAATCTGTGCATCTGCCTGGCAAATATTCTTTCATTTTTCTCTTACCCCTCAGTCCTTTTTGGGGGTGGAGGGTGGCATTTGCAGCACGTTGTAGCTTCAAGGTAGCATCAAAATGAGTGAAGGCAGAATTTCTGGGCAAGATGGGCTTTCTGCAATGAGCTGCTGTATCACACACCCTTGTCCACCAAGGGAGACTCTACACCACAGCCAAAATCAGGTGAGATGTCAACTACCAGGCAGGCAAAGGAGAAGAGTTTATGAGGAATTTCCAGGAGCAGCAGGTCAGCCATTGAAAGGTAGAAAAATCTATAAATCACTCCTACAAAATTAATTTAATTAATGGAATGGCTTTTGAGCACAGTAATCTGACAGTTCCCTCAAAACAGAATATTACACCTTTAAATATTCTCAGTAGTGCACATTAAACAAATTTGAAGTAATTTAATTTATACTAATCAGGCACAGGACATCAGGGACATCCACTTAGAATCACAGAATTATTAAGACTGGGAAGGACCTCCAAGATCAGTCCAACCATGAACCCAGCACTGCCAGGTCCACTCATGAGCTGCTTTCCCAAACACCACATCTACACCTTCTCTTCCCATGGACCCTCTCCCTTTTCCCATCTGTGCTACAAGTGCAGAACTCCTTCATATCTCCTTCCTTTTCCCCTGCAAACCTCTGCTTTGGAGCTGCCACCACGAAGCCACTGAAGCTTCCACCCACCTGAGGTCACCAAGAAGCCTTGAGATGTTCACACATACACCTTGGTACACACACCATACCCTGGGTTTGTGCACCTCTCCTCTGCCCTCATAATAAAGCCAGCTTCTTGTGTTGCTGTTTTCTTCTGTGGAGAGGGTGAAGAGAAACCACCTCGAGGTCCACCAGCACATCACTCCTGCAACCCCTCATGAAGGGGCCCAGAGCATTTCAGGAGATTCATTAAATCTTCAGCTATTAAATGCAGCAGCTCCAGATTATTTGGTATTTTATAGTGACAGAGCACGGGACACCCTGGCACTGCTCCCACTCTTGGAGCATAACTAACCTCCAAGACTGCTCAGACTGTCAGGAGGCTGATTACATGAAATAAAACACTGCTTTTGACTATTAATTAATATTGACTTCACTGTTTGACCTCCGAACATGTTGAAATTTATAGGATGGCTCTCCAGGTTTATTAGGGCACTATTAATAATCTGAGGAGTATTTGGAGTCAGGCACCTTAAGGAACTCAAAAGAGCTCTTTGGTATGATGCATAGACATCATCTCAGGCTACTTTTGGCTTGGAAAAAGCATTTGGCTAATTTTCAATCTGTCAAGTGAGCCCCTGACAAGTTGGTAACGTATCACAGAGCAGATCTTTGGGAATCTCCAGTGAGCTTTTTCCCAGCCCTGGCTGGCCACAACAGCATGGCACAGGGATATTACAGCAAGCAAGATAATAACCAGATGGAGCAGAGCACTCATCTAGGCTATTTTGGTAGATCCACTGCAGATGAACACCATACAAAAGCCAATTAACTCCAACATATCTGAGATGTAAAATGGTTTCAGACTGGAAATTGTGTGGGTTTTTTTTTTTTTTTCTCCTTCCACATTTTCCCTCCAATACTGGGCCTTCTTAATATACAACAGTCTGAATGAAACAAAAAATTAGCCTTAAAAAAAAAAATTCAAAGAAAGCATTAAGGGGTGGAACATTTTTAAGTCCACAGGAGAGTGGAAAGGGTTAACAACTTCTCTTAAAAACTTGGGTTTCTACAAAAAAAAAACAAAAAACAAACCCAACCCAAACCACAAATCAAAACCACAACCCACCTTGCTATTTTCAAGCTTTTACTTGAAAACTAGAAAGCATCTCATTTCCTTACATGTGTCACATATGAAATTGTCAAGGACTATATTTTGGGCTAGTTTATTCAGTGACAGGGTAGAAACTTATGAGAATCTCCAGAAATCTTACTTCTAAGCCATCTCATTCTTTACAAAACCCAACATGTTTTTTAGAAAGACCAAATGTGTGAATACGAATCTCCAAACATTACAAAGGGTAAATTTAGTCAGCATGCTTTCTTCAAAAAAATAAATAAGCAAAGGATGTGCTGAGGGAACTAGGAGCATCCAGCATTTTATCTCCTAAATCTATTTGTGACTCAGGGATGCTTAAAAGCAGTGGTCCAAGGCCTGTGAGCTGTTAAAAGCACTTTAAATCCTTTAGGCTGCTTTGAAAAATCTCCACGTCTTTGCCACATGTGGATATTTTGCACTGCAGAGCCAGGAATCAATGCAAGCATTTAAACTTCCTTTTGTCAGGAACGACTTAAATCGGGGAGCAGGGAGGCTTGTAAACAGAACTGCTGACACCTCCTGCGTTATTGCAAGAGAACCATGATGCAGCATTAATTGAAGGAGCACCTTCAATCTGTCAAGTCAAACAACACCCACAGGGGCTGTTCCTGGCAGAGCTCGGGTTGATGCTGCAGCTGTGCCATTAAATCGGGAATTTTTCATGATACCTCAACGACTGTGACAGCACTCGGGTCATCTTGGGAAGATGAAAGGAGCAGCACAGCTGCTGAGCCTGGGCTTGATCATCAGTGACTAAGTGGCTCCTGGGAGTCTCAGTCCACTTGAAGATTTCTTGCAGATTGGCTGATTGTCACCTCACTAGCAGACTGTCACCTCTGATGAGCCTGCACTGACCCTCCAGCCCATGGAAATGGGTTTTCTCCCACTGAAACAGGCCCTCTGTCCCAAGAGAGTGGATGCTCTCCTCCATATCCTCACACCCACATTTGTGTCAGTTCCACCGTGGTGTCATAGATGGATAATGAGATGATTGGCTCTCGCAATTAAGGGATGACTATTGTGTGAATATTAAGAAAAGCTTTAGTGATGTACAGTTATGTTATTGTAGTTTAGATGTCTCTGTTCTCCCCACAGTTCCCTTTCCCCCTGTATTGCTGCCATCAGACAGCCTGGGCTGTCCAGGACAGGTACCAAGAAGCTGCACAGGTGTCCCTTACCTGGGGCAGGTGGGGATGGAAAAGCTCAGGGGGTGCTTAGGGGGTGAGGCATGGCAACACCTGACCTCCAATGCAGTGACAAGAAAGCAGTTTTCACTGATAAATGGCAAAGAAGAGCTGACTGACAGACCTTGGGAGGGGCCAGGGCTGGCTGATGCAACCCCAGGGGTATAAAAGGCTGAGCACCCACCTTGAAGATGAGCTGGCCATGTGGTGTCCACGAGGGGCAGTTCCCTGTGCTGCAGCCTTTTCCTTATGTAGTCCTTTGTTGTATTTTTGCTAAGGTTTAATAAACCTCTTTAAATTTTCCAAGTGAGCAGTTGTCTCTCTCAATGGAAAGGAGCAGTTGCTTGGGACAGCTCAGTTTGCTCACCAGGCAGAGAGAGGATCAGGAGCTCAACACCTCATCCCAACACAAAAACCAAACCATTGCCTTCCAGCACAGCCAAAGTGATCAGTTCTGCACAGTGTGCTGAGATGACACCAAACAGCTACAGCAGAAAGGAGCTTCCAGAAGATAAAAAAGGAACATCATCATAAGGAACATAAAAACTAATGAAGGTCTGGGCCACCATATCAGCATGACTGCCCCTGCAGAGCTCATGCCTCTCCAGAATTTAAGGCTACCCTGGTCACCAGTAACCTTCATTGGTGTGAATGAACGAGGATGCCAAAAGACAAGCCCAAAATTAAATCTAGTTTAAATGGCTGAACTGCTCAAAATCATTTATACCATGAGCAATCAAGGCTTCCAGTTGCCTCCATGTTAAAACAGGAAAGAGTAAGCAGCTGTTTGATTTTTCATCTCCTCCCATTCACTGCTACCTCTGCTCAGAGGAGACCTGCATTACACTTGATTTAAATGCAGAGTTAGAGAAGGGCATCTCCTCCTTCCGTGGAGAAAACAGGAAAACATGGCCCAAAATTAAAGACTAGCTAATTTAGAACCAAGTTTTCAACTAGCAGAGGTCCAAACTGCTAGAAAGAGGCAGGCAGGAAAAAGACAAGATCCAACACAAAACCTGTTATCTCAAGGATGTTCTCTGATGGGGAAAACCAGAAACGGGTGGGGTCTAAGCCCATCAGATACAGCTAAAGCAACCATCAAGCAGCTCATTATCATTAACACCTCACTAAAGAAAAGAGTGTTTTTACCTTTCCTTTCAATTCTCCATTTCTCTAGGCCATGGCATTTTGCAGCAGGAGCTTCTGCTTGGCATTAGAATTCATTCTCCTTGCTGGCTCGTTTTTGGTAAAAAACCCTTTAGTATGAACACTTGAATTTGACAGACATTTGCACTCTTCACTCTTGCAACTCAAGGCACAAGACCTCTTGGAACTCCCTCTCAGAGTAAAATTACTGTTTTTTCCTAATTACAGCAGTGGCTAATGCAACCCCTGACAGAGAAAAGGTTGAGCATTTAATTTGGCAAGGTTTAGTGCCAATCTGCATTAGGCCACAATGACTTAACCTCTACCTCCGTGGCACTGTGCCTACATCATTTTCCCAACAGCACATATCCCTGCCCTACATGTGTCACTGGGATCCCTATGGCAGCTCTCAGGGAGTCCCAGGGACACTGTGCAACCCTGTCATAGCAAGAGGTATTCTTCCTTACCACCAGTACACCATTCTGAATGTCAAAATCAAGACTTTCATTAATTAGAAGGCTAATTGCACCTCTAATTAGACTGTACACACCAATATGCTCCTTTGTACAGAGTTGTGTTTTTGAGATGCAATCTCACACTCCAAAGTTCAAACAGAGGAAGTATCCAGTGATGCTTTTGCTGCTGAAATAACCCCACAAAACTCCTCTCCATAATTTCCATGCACAGGCACATAAGAAAACATAAGAAGAACATAAAAATAAATAAAGTAGCAATAGGGAAGAGATCTTTTCATTGGGGATGATGCATCTTGTTCTTTGCACACTGAACTCACTTGAAATCCTTCAATCCAACCTGAACTCATGCAACCTCACCTCCTAAGACACCTTATACTCATGTAGGATTATCACAGTAGCAATTTATCCTGCATATAACCAGGAGACAATTTCATAAGGCACATGCTGGGTGAGTACATAACTGCTGCTTAAACTATTACGTTTATTTGTGTGTTTATTTTTCTTATAATTATTCATTCATGTCTGTTATTTATTATTAATAAATCATTAATAATGCATTAGTTTTTAATTATTATTTCTATTATTTGAGTACCCTGCAAACACTGATACATCACTTGCAGCCTCCCAGTGCAGCTGCAAAGTGTTTTCTGTGCTTACAGGCATGGGGCTGGGGTACTGGAAGTGACTTAGGGAGAACCCAAGGGAAAATGAGCAAGAGAGGATCAACCCAGGCATTTCCACATGTCCAGCATGCCTGATGACTGCTTCAACAGGATGAAACAAAAGTGGCCACCAACTATGGCTATAACATCTATAAAACCAATGTGGCCATGGGGTCTTTTAAGAGGAACAAGTTCATTTTTTTCATGCCCCTTTTTTTCTGGCTTAGCAGAGGAGCTGGAACATGAAGTCTCATACTTTGTTCTGCCTGCCATTCAAAGGAGCAGTGTGGTTTCAGCCTCTCACCATTGATGCACCACCTTCCAGGCTGCACCAGGAGATGTGAATCCCTTCTGGGGTGGTGAAACTCGGGTGCATTGCCCCACCTTAAGCAGAAGGTTTTCAGCTCTTAACTACAAGCATTAGATGCTCAGAGAATAAAATAATACCTCTTATGATGCCAGGTTTTAACTTACAATACCTCAGTACAGGTTAAAAAAATGAATGTAAAATGCAGAGGCACAATGTAAATTGTGCCAGAATTAGCAAAAGAAGGCTTTGGCCCCAGAAACAACATAACTTCCTAACACCCTGATGTGGTCCATGAACTGTGCAACCCAGGAATGAACCAAAGTCCACACAGGAAGGCAATCATTGCCAGCAGCCCTCAAAGTGCTTTGGCTGTTTGTTTCTCAGCGGCACCTCCTGCTCTTAACATCTCCTCTGTCGCTATCTCTCGTTTATTAGAGGACAACACTTCCCTATCAGCTCGGGTTCCACAAACAAGCCAAGGCCACCCCGAGCAGAGGGAGCTCCCAGGGACCAGGCAGCAAAAAGCCTTGCTTGGCTCAGGCTCCCAAAAGCTGGATGATTTAACTCTTCCAGAGCTGTGACTGTAATAAGGCTATTTGTCAAAAAAAAACCCCAAACAACAACCAACCAAACAAACAAAATAATTAAATACCACAAACAAACAAACAAAACAACAATAAACCCCCCACATAAATAGCATTTTTTCACAGAGATGACAGTGTCCCTCTGGATAGCAAGTTCTTGTTGCCAGCAAAGGTGAGGAGCCATTGGTGATGCTGGGAGTCCCTGGAGGGGTGGCCGGTCCTTCTGCACCCCCTCCTGTCCTCCAGACCTTCACACCAGGAAAGGGGAGGAAAGGACAGCCAGCACCACCAGCTGATGATATCTATCTGCTTCAAATCATCTCTAAAGCAAAGGGGTGAAAAAAGGAACTTTCAGCATTTTAAATGGGTTATCCCAAAGCAGAGCTGCTCAGCATGGGCAAAGCAGAGTGGGACTTCGTGCTTCACTCTGCTAAGAGAGGGGGTGAGAAGATAAGCCAGGAGAAGCTGAGTATGGGCTGGCTTTCAGGGATCACCCACCCTTAGCACTGCCAGGGACGCCCAGCCCCCTGTGCCATTGCTGGGGTCTGAGCCACCCCTCTGTCTTGGCACAGCCACATTTGGCCAGGCAGTCACTGGTTTCCAACGCACTGCCCCCACCCAAATGCTGTGTTTGCACAAATAAAGGCAGCAGCACCTCTGAAATACCTCCCCCAGCCCCACAGGCAGCATCAGGGAGAAAACAGAGCCCAGGAAAGAGATCAGACCTGGTCGGGAAGGCGGTGTCCCCATGTCCACTCCTCTACAGACTCTCCAAAGTGTCCCTTGCAAACTCCCAGCTCAGCCTGCCGGTTGATCTCTGACCGGGGCGAGCAAACACCGCCGTGCAGAACAAACTGTTCCCTTCTCCAAAGTGGAAAGCCAGCCCTGCACGGCTGGGTTCCACCCTGGAGCGCTCCTGGAGCCTCGCAGAGGATCTTGCCCCACCAGCACCTGGGGGTCACAACCTTCACTTGAGTTTAAGAAAGGGCTCTGGTGACCTTCTCTGCTCAAATTCCTCTAATGGCATTTCCAGCCAGCAGCTCCCACCCTGTTCCATTCCCTCCAGAGGGACTCACTCTGATCCAGCCACCTGAAGAATTTAAGGGAGAGGGAAAAGCATCCCTGGGTCTCTCAAGCCACGCTGCATTTTGCAGGATCTTACATTTCACAATGGGAGATCAAAGCAGCCCTGACATCCCAACAGTACAAAAGAAACTTCGTGTTTCACGTCCTCCTGCTTGGAGCTCTGTGTGTCCTGCTCCAAAAGCAGAAATTACAAAATCCCAACCTCAACCTCCATGAAAGAAATATCAGCAATTCAAATGAGGCTGATATTTTTTTTGTCCTTTTACTCTAGCCACATAAATCAGATAGTGAAAAATAAGACCGTGACACAAAAGACCAATCATAAAAATAGCCCTATTAATTTTCCTCTAAACAGTTCAAATAAATAGAGTGTCATTCCTGCATTTTGAGACTATTCAATTACAGAAGGAAAAGAAAAAATGACCCAGCAATACAATGCAGTTATAGCATTTGAAGAGCTATGAAACCAGAAAGAGGGAGATTGATTTATTTTTTTTAAATTAACACTGCATTACCTGCATCACAGGACTGTCAACACAATTAGCAGGAAGCTCCAAAAAAAAAAAGTGGGGGAGTGGAAAGGAAGTCCCCAAAATATTTAGGGGAGCAAATCCCACAGTGTATGGGTTTTCTGAGGCATATTGGGGAAGAGCTGAGTTTATTTTGGTGACAATAACTGCTAAATCGTATCAGGACACAGCACAGGGGACCATAAACATCTGATTCTATTGCCCTGCCACACAAGCAATCATTGACTCATTGCCATCACTATTAAAACCCACTGCTGCCATCACCAGCAGATCAGTTGATCCCTAATATCCTGCTCATTTTTTTGCAGTGTTAATTCATCAGGTTGAAAGTTTTAAGGAAATCTTACCCACTTGAGTAAATCATTAACTGTACCTCTAAAACATTGTATTGTTTTAGCATAAATGTTTCTCACTGAGTTTGTGAACAAACTGTCATGAGGAGAGGGAAAAGCGAAAAATTTCCTTAATTTCTACTTTTCTCACCTGGTTTTAGGATTTTAAAACTCATTGAAATACTCAAGCTTCAGACTAAAATTTAGCAAATTCAAAAAGGAAATTTTGTGGTGGTTTTATTGGTTTTAAATCTGAAAGCCAAAGACCCCAAATTCTCCTCATCCTCTTTCCTTCCCACAAATCTGGCAGGCTGTCCAGGCTGAGCAGTGGTTCTCCCTAGAAAGCTTTTCAGTGGAGCTGAAAGAACTGGACAGAGTGAACTCAGGCTTTCCCCATTCCAATTCAGTCTTTATTGAAAAAGCATCTCTAAGTGTTCTGATAAAAACTCATTTAATTCAATACTAACTGCCATTTAATCCATGCTTCTATACAGCACTTAAAGGTGCTTTTTACTTGCCTCTTTAATATATACATAAAGAGAAAAAGAGATAAAAGTCTTCTTTTAAAAAGTCTGATTAAAAATCAGTTATCTAGGCACTGAGGGTAAAAATGTATTTCTGAAGCATTGATTTTGAGTGTTTTCTTCTAGTCAGATTGCACAGCCTCAGTTGCACCAGGGTGCTACAGTAATCCAAGAAATCATCACTATAGGAAGAGCCTCAGGAGTAGGTTTGGGGTTGTGGGTGCTCTTTGGGGTACCCAACCAGCAGCTCAGCCCCAGAGATGATGTGGGACAAGGGAGCAATGACAGTCCCATCCCTTCTTCTGCAGAGGGATCATTCCCAATTCCCAAGCTTGGGAGTCCAAACCCACCAGGATCTCGAGCTGTCCTGAGAAGCCCTGGAGCTGGGACACCCATCCAGGTGTGTGTGAGAAATAGCCACTCAATTTTCATAAATTTAGAAAGGTTTGTTAAACCTTATCAAAAATACAACAGAAGACTGAATAGAGAAAATGTTACGGCTCTGGGAGCAAAGGATTTTTCCCACCATGTGCTCACCCACACAATGGAGGTTTTGCCTTTTAACCCTTTAGCCCCTCCCAAAATTCTGTCCATGACTCCTTCTTCACTGTGCAGTGGTGGAGATCACTTCCTCAAATCCTGATTGGAGGCCAGATGTCACCATAGTGACAAGCCAACCCTCCCAAATGCCCCACCCCTGCTGTCCCTTGATAACAACTCAGGGGGTAAAAAAACTTTTCTTAACCTATATCCATGATATTTGTCTGTTAATGGTGAGAGTCAATCATCATATTACTCATCTATCACATGTGCAACACCCCAGTTCAAACACAGCTTTTCCAGACCAGAGAAAGAGGCAGAAGAAACTTGAGTGATGCCAGAAGCAGGTTTAAAATCACACCCAAAACCCACGTGATTCCCACCCCAGCACCACTTCACCAGCGATCCTCAGAGCATCCTTTTTTACTCAGGGAGTAAAAACTTTTCTTAACCTGTATCCATGATATTTGTCTTTTAATGGTGAGAGTCAATCATCATATTACTCATCTATCACACGTGCAACACCCCAGTTCAAATGAGCATTTCCAGACCAGAGAAAAAGGATCTTGCCCCACCAGGACCTGGGGGTCACAACCTTCACGTGAGTTTAAGAAAGGGCTCTGGTGACTTTCTCTGCTCAAATTCCCCTAATGGCATTTCCAGCCAGCAGCTCCCACCCTATTCCATTCCCTCCAGAGGGTCTCACTCTCACTCAGAGAAAAAGGCAGAAGAAACTCGAGTGATGCCAGAAGCAGGTGTAAAATCACACCCCAAACCCTCCTGACTCCCAACCCAACACCACTTCACCAGGGATCCTCCAGAGCATCCTTTTTTACTCAGGGAGTAACAACTTTTCTTAACCTATATCCATGATATTTGTCTGTTAATGGTGAGAGTCAATAGTTGTATTACTTGTCTACCACACATGCAACACCCCAGTTCAAACACAGCATTTCCAGACCAGAGAAAAAGGCAGAAGAAAATCGAGTGATGCCAGAAGCAGGTGTAACATCACACCCAAAACCCTCCTGACTCCCAACCCAGCACCACTTCACCGGGGATCCTCCGAGCATCCTTTTTTACTCAGGGAGTAACAACTTTTCTTAACCTATATCAATGATATTTGTCTCTTAATTGTGACAGTAAATCATCATATTACTCATCTATCACACGTGCAACACCCCAGTTCAAACACAGCATTTCCAGACCAGAGAAAAAGGCAGAAGAAACTCGAGTGATGCCAGAAGCAGGTGTAACATCACACCCAAAACCCTCCTGACTCCCAGCCTGGCACCACTTCACCGGGGATCCTCCAGAGCATCCTCAGGTGCTTCCCAAGGCTCGAGGGACCACAGCTGCCCTGAGCATCACCAGCCACCCAGTCTGCAGGCAGCCATTCATAAAATCAGAGCCCAACAAAAGACACACACACACGGAGACATCCACACACACCTCTAACCAGAGAAAGACCATCTTACTCACTGCTCTCTCCTTCCCACGCTACCTCAAAACACTCATCTGCTGAAGCAATGCGCTGCTTGGCCGGCAGCCAGCTGGAAGCCAAAAGGGGCTTTTCCTTTCCTGCCGCTCAACCTCATTCAGGCACTTCTTGCTTGTACACAAGGCTATTTATAGCTGCTGGCGAGCACCCAGGAGCAACCCAACCGCAGAGCTCCAGCGGTTCCAACAACAAAACACAAAATAAATAGAGGGAGAGAAAAGAAGAACCCGAAAATAAATTCGAAAAAAATGATAATAATAAGGACAACAAGAAAATGAACTCAAGTGGAGCCGGCTCGCTGTGCTGCTGCTGTGGACACTGAAGTGGGTGAGAGTGGTGTAAGGGAGAGGGAGAAGCTTGGATGGGCTGATCTGAGTTAAAAATAAACCCAGCCAAAAAAGCCACGGCAGGGAAGCGTGACCTTTACTACTACTACAGGAGGGAAGCACGCTGCACCCTGCCTGCCTGCGAGGGAGAGCTGCTCCACAAGGCAAGGGCTCTATGAAAACTGTGGGGGGGAGAAAGGGAGATGGAGAGAAAAAAATATATGCAGCAAAAAAAAAAAAAAAATACTGAATTAAAATAAAAAAAAAAAAAGAAACAGGTTTTTTTTCTTCAGAAATGGTTCGTTTTTCTCACCTCCAAAAAGAAAAACTCTCATTCCTTTGCACACCTCTTTGGAGGGAGTGACTGAAATATGGTTTTGTGAGAGGAGAGACTCTGAAATATGGGCTTGTGATGAGACAGAGAAGAACCAGCTTCGTTTTGATGATAATGGCAATTATAATATCAATAAAAATGGTAACTACAAGCACCATATAAAATATATAATATAGATGCAATATATACTATGCATTCTAACATGTACTATACATTACTATATATAGAGATGGAATATATACTATATATTACAATATATCCTTTATTATTGTTACTGTTGTGGTTGATATTGTTATTGTTGTTATTATTATTATTACTACTATTGCTATTATAACTATCATTATTGTTTTGGAAGGGAAAGGCAGTAGAGAGGCTGCAGTTTCACTCTGAGGCAGGGCAGCTTCTCCTGGGGTTTTGGTCCTTTCTGCTGTGACATCCCTGGAGACAGAACATGCATTGTATAGAGAATGCTCAAAATTTCTTCAGTTTTAGGGAAGAGTGGTAGGAACTGGCCATTGTGGGTACTGAGCAAGTGTGTGCACATGAGAACAGTTAAACACATTATAAGTTGGCCATTTAAAAAACACATCACACCTCAGTAAGGGTGGAAACAACCCTGCAGGTCAGCAAACATCAGAGCCCCTTCTCTTCCCTCCCACTCCCCTATTTTTTCCTCCCCTCCAAATGAAAACACTTTGATTTTGCCAAGACAGGTGTTTCAGATGCAGCTTGAAAACTAATTAAATCACATCAGCAGTTTGAAAACTAATTAATCCTTTATTCCCTATTATAATAGACAATTATAATGAGTGATAGGAAACAACTTGCCAGGTTTTCTGTTTGAAATCCTCGCATTTCATGGAAAATAAAATGGGGGGGAATGGTTAGGGGACCTTCCCATTCTTCTGCAGGCCACCAAGGGAGGCTGCTAAAAGGGTGGATTCTTTTGGATTTGGCATAAACAAAAATTAGTTATTGAAAACAGCTTGGAGAATGAAAGATTTTTGGGGTGATTCTTGTTTGTTTGAGTGTATGGTCAAGAGGCTACTGTGAGAGTTGAACCCTCATGCAAACAAACAGCAAAATAAAACATCTGTAATTAGAATAACAATCAGGGTAGGGTTCAACATTTGAGATGGACATAGAGATGCCCCTTTTGTCCTCTCCAACACCTTTTCCTGTTCCAGAGTCACACAAAGCCAATAATCCAATGCTACCAGGAAGGTGAGAAAACACCCACATCCATCAGCAAAGGCCCCCAGAATCCACCACCCACCCCCCCAATTTCCTTTAAATGCTCTGGCGTCTTTACTCCCACAGTGAGGTAAAAAACCATGATTGTGCTCAAAGTTTCTGTAACCCCTTTGTAAAAAAATTAAGTTTTGTTTTGCCCTTAAAAAAAAGAGAACTGAATGGATCAAAATCTATTGGATCTAAATTCTCAAAACCATGATTCAAGAGATGAGGATTTTAAAGGTATTGTTGCACAGACTGTCTATGAAGGGTCTAGGGAAGCAGCAAATAAAAAAGCTCTATGGATGTATTGCCAATATTATTAAGAGGTGCTCCCCAAGATCTGTGAATCCTTAGTAAAAATGTGGATTGGCCCAAAAAACGACATTGGATGAAACCAATCAGGCACTAAAAAACAAAGTAATTCTAAAAGATGAATAAAATGTTATGATGTGATTCACACACACCAGAAACCAGTGTGCAACAAAAACACCGTGGATGGCCATTTTCCACCAAAAACTGAACTAATTCCAGTCTTTTTGCCTCACTTTTGCCTTCTCTCCCACCTGGTTGCTATTCTGCAGAACTTCATGACCCTGATGCAGCTCCATGTTGTCATACACCCCCATTTTGGGGAAGCCACCAAGAACCAAGGCCAAGCAATCCTGCTCATTACTCCTTTTGATTTACTTTTTGGGTTTGCTTCCTATATTGATTTTAGAAACAGATTTTTCTAAGGAACCCAAAAGAGACAAGTACCTTCCAAACTCCCCAGCTCCTCACTAAGTCCACATGGGCTTCCTCTCCAAACTTCTGCCACTTCCTCCAGCGCCCCCGAGCAGCACTGAAAACCAACTGCTGCCACTTTAAACAATCAGAAGTACAGACAAGGTTGTTTTCTTCCCAAAGAAACTCTCTGCTGCTCAGGAAAACCTCCAGAACCTTGCATAGCTGGCAGCAGGGAGAGGGATGACACAAGCAATTAGCATCACAGACAAAGATCTTCAGCATGTTCTGGTGCCAAATGCACTTCTCAGAGAGTCCCCAAGCAAGGCATCCTCGGGAGGCCTTGCCCAGAGATTGATTGAGGCCCTGCACACCCGATTAATGAGGTTAATTAAAAGCTGTGTTATCAGCAGGAGGACTAAAGGGTGTGAAAATAACTCCAAAGGGCCATCTCTGCTCTTCCCTTCCCAGGGAAGGTGTTATCCAGCCTGGTTTGCCTCTTTCCACATGGGGATGACCAAAGGTCCCACATCCAACAGTGGTTTTAGGCCACACCTCATCCCAACACAAAGCATCCCCCACCACCAAGGCATCCAAACTCCTCCTAAAGCAGCCCTCACCCTGCAAGGCACAGCCTCCCAACCCCAAAAAAGGTCAATACATCACCCAATTTCACAAGTGATGATCTGCCACCAACAGGATGAATATGTAACGAGATTTGGGGAGGGTGAAACAGAAAGACAAGAGGGGAAATGGGTTTTAAACCAGCACAATGAATGGGTTTGGTATTTGTTCATTTATTAGATTAGTAGACTCGGAGGCAATTAAACATCCTTGATATGAAGATGGCCCATGGCAAAGCTTACCCTGCTCCCCCTGCCATTTAAAAGCTTGGGATGGAAGGGAGGGAGGAAATTCTTCTATTTTTTTATTAGTTTTTTTGATTATTTTGTGCTAGAAAAAGATATTTCCAAAGTTTGCACGACTCGTTAAGATACTAATTTCAAACTAATTCTTTGCATTTATCACTTTCCTTTAGAAAATGGAATTTTAAGTAACTAAGAAGAAACTAATAGCTGTGTATGAAAGAAGAATATTAGAGAGAAATTAAACTCTCTGCCTTATTTTGTCTGCACTGATTTATTTCCTGTTTTTCACCCTAACCCAAACCAATACTCTTCTAACCATATTTAGTGAAACCTATAATGGAAAGAAGTGTTTCTTCAAGCATTAAATCATCTGAGGACACTTGAACTGACCTTTCATATATATCAGAGCCTATAAGAAAAAAAATCTCATCCCTCCACATACTACTGGCTTCGTTTTTATCACTATTGTCAGTATCTCATGGACCTTTCTACCCATGTGACAAAAACCCCTTCCAAAGCCACTGAAGCATAGCTTTGGGGATGGATTTGAAATATAGCTGAGGTTATCTCCCAGCTTTGATCACTTGAGCACAGCTCTCTCTCCAATTTGGTATTGCTTAATCCCCACCAAAATCCTAAAGCAGTTTTTCACCCAAACACTCATTTCCTACTCTTTCTGTAATTAAGGCTGTAATGGAACAGCCTGGCAGCACTTAATGCTGTTTTTATTAATGCTGTAATGACTCAAGTTACAAGATAGCCAGTGATTTTCATATTTTTGCAAATGAGGGTGAGGGTTCCCCCCACTGCTGCAGGGTTTCTTGTTCCCCATATTCCTACCCAATGGATCATTTAGATTCCAGGGCAACAAAGGCATTCCTGAGGAAGGCACAGCCCTACAGACTTGCCAATTGAACTATATAGTCTGAGCACAGAAAAAGAATTTTTCAAAACTAATTATATCATAGCCTTCATTTTTTCTGGTGTCCAATTGGGTCCTGATTCTTTAACACAGCCCCAGCTCTTTATCCACAGAATATAAACCCCTTTACATTGATACCTCTATTTTTCAGCCACTAAAGGCACTGACAATACTTGCAAGACACTGACCCAGCATCTTGCAGTTATGCTGAAAGTTACTCGGTGGCATCTCTTTTGGTCAGTGGTAACAATGTTTTCTTTAAGGAAACTTTGAAGTGGTTTCAGGCAAGTTACAAGACATATTAAAAATGACACGCCATCTGCTTCCCAATGTGATGTTTTGCATTGTGTAACTAAACCAATTTAAGAACTGAAGTCTATTTGACATCTAATTAGTGTGTTTGGTAGCCTGATCACTTGTAGATGTTCTGGAGGGAAAGAAGCACTCTAACAGTCTTGATCTTTTTTTAAGAAAAAAGACAACAATTAAAAATAATTAGTCACAGAACTGCTTTTCCTTCCTAAATATTTTCTTTTTTCCCATTTAGGAATCAAGACATATGTTTTTTGCCATGCTATCCTCTATTTTTGGTAGACTGTAAATCTAACCATCCTTTTTTGGGCACCACAATCACAGAGCTTTATCGGAGCCCTGGAAAAGGGAGAGGAACCTTTTCTGGGTTGCAGAATGAAGGGATCAATCACCAGCACCCAACACCACATGGTGCCACGCCAGGTCATCCCTTTGCTTGCTCAGGTTATTGGCATTCCCTAGGAAATGCATGGTCACCTCAGGAGGGATTTATCCTGGCAGGGGAGGACTAGGGGATAGAAGTGGTAGGTGCAATCCAAACAGAAACAAAGCAGAGCATTTAAAATTCAGAGCATTTAAAATTCAAAGTCTACACTCCAGCTTCCAGACTGCTGCAGCTTCCTCACAGGCTACTCCAGGAGGAGGGGGAAGACTGCAGATAGTAAAAAATATCAAAGCAGGCCAAACTCAAAATCAGAACGTGCTGAGATGTGCCCACCACAGATGGGGATGTTCAGATTCACCTGTCCATTGGGAAGGCATAGGGAGAAATAATTAAAGAGCATTTTACAAGGGACAGCCTGTATGGTGGTCCCACCATGGAGAAACGATGCTTTTTCACGCATGAGTGAATGATGAAGCACACACAGCATCTCCAGAAGTGTGTCAAACATGCCTTGCAGAAATCAAAGAAGACAGTTTCCAGTGCTGCAGACTCACTGCATGCTCCAAATGCAGACACACACCATAAGACCAGCGAGAAAATTGGATTCCAGCATCAGCCATGAACAGCAGCACTGCAGAAGCACAGGGCATTGCTCCACACACCAGCCCTCCAGAAAAAAATCCAGAGGTTTTAACCCGTGGCAGTTGTGTCAGGTACACTCATACCCTGCTGCATCAGCTGGGGAAGTTAATGACAACATCTCAATGCCTTTCCCAGGAGCAGCCACGTCCATCCCACTTCTCTTTGGAGACAACCCCATCTGCAGCAGTCTTTGCCTATAACCCACATCTTCTGCAAGACCCAAACCTGCCTGGAGCTATTTTGAATAGGGAGGGAAGATAAACGAGTGAGAATTACAATTGGGCATGGGTAACAGTTGGAGGGAGGTTCAGATCAGGTCACTCCCAGAGGATGTTGTTCCTGGAACAACAGCTTTGTAACCTTCATCACCTCCTACAATGAAATACGACCACTCTTCTGGCCCGTCTTGTTTTTCAAGTTTTATTTTCTATTGTTCTGTACTAAGCAACTGCCTGCCCTTATCAGCACTGTCCCTGTGCCACTTGTTTTCCTGTTACCTTCCCTTGTATCACTCCAGTTTTTCAGCCCTGCCTGGACATGCATTTGGAAGATGTGATGAGTTTGGTAGCCTGATCTAATTACCACATTCCCAAAACGAGTCAGAAAGAAGAAAGAAGGGAAGAAAAAAAGACCATTTCAGCTAGTTAAACATGCTGCTACCCAAAAAAAAGGCTTGGAAGGAGCCAGGGGAATTTGCTAACTTTCACTCAGTGGCAGAGCAGGGCTGCTTTCAATGTGCCATATTGACTTACCGCTGCTGGAGGCACAATAAAGGCAGCCCTTGGAGTCAATGTGGGCTCCCGCGGCTCTGTGTAAACTCTGCTTAAAATGTATTTCAAGGAACTTGATCTATTGACATGGCAACTGTGAAAACTTGAGGCCATTTGAAATTTAAATAGCATTTCTACCCCTCTGTAAATGCCAGCCACGGGGTGGGCCCCACGGCCCTTGTCTGGAAAATGCTTTCACTGGAAGACATCTCCCCCAACAGAATGCCTCCAGACACAACTGCTCTCCTCAAAAGCAGCCAGCACAACTGATTGGGACCCTTTTTTGATGCAAATTCATATTATTCTGTTGGGGAACAGCAGGTGTTCAGCCATGCTTTCCTTTAGAAAAATTAGGACCTTGTTTGCCCCCCCCTCCTTCTTTCACTTGGCTCTGGGTTAGCTCTCACCTCGGCACACACTTGGGAGCCTCCTGGACTGGGAAGTGCAAATCAGCACCACTGAGGAATGGGACAGTGTGTGCTCCCAATGAGTAAGCATCACTTCCATTAAACCCGACAAATCCCCGCAGGAGAGCGCTCCCACTGTGGTGGGCACACGTCCTCTTCCCAATGGCGTGGCCATCGAGACCAGTGTGACACAATGTGAGGTGAAAATACAAGGGAAGCACTTCACAATCAGTATTTGGTTTGACTCATGGAGCAGGGCTGCCAGGGGCCTTACCAGCAATCCTGCTCCATGAGTAACTTAACTCCAGCTTTAGGAAGGAGAAGGAAGTCCTTGAGGAGTATCACAAAGTCATTGTGGTCCTTATAAAAGACATGAAATTGCCTGCCCATGCAGGGAGCACAAAGTAGCTCCAGGAAGGTGCCAGGGGATGCTTATGTTATGGAATTAAATTGGTATCCAAAGGTCTAAAACAGGACAAAGCTCTCAAAGTCATAGGGATCATCAAAAAATGTGTTGATGTGGTGCTTAGAGACATGGTGGGCCTGGCAATACTGGGTTAATGGTTGGACTCGATGATCTTGAAGGTGCTTTCCAGCCTTAAGGATTCTATGATTTCATGAGGGGTTCCTGCCCTTCCCCCTCTCTGCTCTGCCACCTTGTCATTTGCAATTTAATTTGAGAAGAAACAATGGAAAGGGAGAGCAATAGAGATAAGAACAGAAATCCACCAGACACTCAGATAATGTGATCTTACACAGGCACCACCTAAAATTCATCGGGTTTGGAAAGATCCCTTATCATCCTGTGGAATTTTATCTCCAGGGTTCTCTGAATTATCTGAGTAAATCTAAAGGGCCTTTTTCCTAGTGTGTGTGAATACCAACCCTCTGTAGGGTCCTTGGGGTCCTGAAGAACAGTTAGAAGAAAGAAAAGCATCTTCATGGACCCATTTAAGGAGCACATGAAAAAGCTGCTGTGGGCACCCAGAGCAGAGCCAGATAAATGGATGATTAAGGCCAGAATCATCCAAGTGACATGACAAAGTACCATGTTCACCTAAGTGGCTGGGGATGGAGCTTGAAAGATGAGGAAAAGGAGTTTTAAAACAGATTGTGTGATATTGGGGATGGAGGACATGTTGAAGGGGAAAAGGAAAGGCTGGGAGATGTTCAAAGAAATGAGGGATGGCTGGAGTGTTTGTGGGTGGAGAAGAAAGGCCAAAGGAACAAATGCCAGGAGCCTTGACATCACAGAGTACAGACCATTTGTCCATCACTACAACTTACTTTATAAACTAAAAATTAAGAAAAAAACACCAAAAAGGGTGGAAATTTATGCCTGACATCTACTCAAGCTTCAGCTCAAACCTGTTATTTGCAGTTGAAGGCACCTATTTAAAAAGTTACACAACCAATATTTCATCTGACCACTTAAAAATACTGCCACTTCTGTCTGCTTCAATAATAAAGGAGAAGAGTGATAAACCAAAGTGAACTTATTTCAGCTCTTCAAAGTCAAAACAAATCAGGAAACCTGTGGGAATATTAGGCAAACCTAAAATTCCTAATTTGAGACCCGTTTAGTTAAGCACAGTGTTAAGATAGACATCTGAAGTTATAAAATCACAAGACACCTCCAGCAAATTTGCCACTTTTTATTGCCAATAATGATCACTGTCTCTATTACAGGCTCCAGTTAGGACTCTATTATGCTGGGCTCTTTATAAAATACAATCCACACCATTAAAAATCTACCTGGCTCTCTTACAGCAGTTGGATGATACAAAGAAGAATAGCTAATAAAGATTTGAAAGAAGGTTTGAAAGTCTTCTCTATATTTCTTTTTGTGGAATATTTTAATCAAACAGACCATTACTCAGTGGTTATAGCTGCAATGCTCTTTTTTAATATTTTTATGTAAGTATATATATAGACATACACATGCACATATAGATATTTATAAATTTTTTCCTCCATTTGTAAAAAGCTCAGGCAGGTCCTCTTTGGAGCAGCTTGATGTAAATAGACAAGCAGAGCCCACAGAAGCAGTCCCAGCAGTTTAGCAGAGATGTAGAGCACAGTCTGAGGAATTCATCCACCAAGAGCTGCTCGCAGCACTAACACTGAAGTGACAATCAAACATTCAGCTGTGAGAGCTGAGATGTTCTTCCTTTCTTCTCAGCCATAGAGTCATAAAGCAAAAGCAGGAACATGCTGATGCAAACTAACTAGTTTTGAACTACACCAAACTTTTAGCTCTTATTTTCCACCAAGCAATCAATTTCCACTCATCCACAGCTCCACTTGAAACTATTCTTTTTGCAGCAAGACCATTTCTGTAATGGCACAGCACTTCTCAAATGAGGGAAAAAAAGGCAAAAGAAACAGAGTAAAAAAAAAAATTGAGGACATACAAAGGGTTATGCTGCTAATAAATACTGTTCAAGGTGAATGGATAAACAGCATTTCCAGTAATACCCTGGTCTGCCAGGAGGATGGCTTCTCTGTGACCAGCATGCATGCAAAGGATGCAGGAGGAAACCTGGATTGCCAAAGAGAAACCTGGGAAATAAATGCAATATTGAAAGAAGGGGTTTTACAATAAATGCAAAGAGACGTGGGAAAAATACTTGTGTTCCCATCATCTCATATGCCTGGCTAAATATCCTTTAACAAATTAAAAGAGACTCGCTGAATCAAAGTCAATGTCAAAGCACAATGCCTGACATTTGTTTTTCAAAAATTAGTTATTGGCAGCAACTAAAATGCACTGTCACACCAGAATTACAGCCATATAATTCACTTTTTAGCTGCTAAGAAAGAAGGATAACAAAATGCATTGGCCAGTCACACCATGGTTCATATTAACAACATTCCCGACATCTGAAGTTGCTTCATTCTGCCTTTGGCAGAAGTTTGGGGTTTCATTCTTGAAGTTGTATAATAGATACTTTTGATTTGTGACTGAATGGAAGATTATAATCAACCTTGGGACATTCACTCACTCATGGAATAAAGCCACTCATTCCACTATAAATATTTATAATTTTCCCCACATTTGTTAGTATAATTAAAGAGAATGAAATTCAATGCAACAGTTGGGGGAGGGAGGGAAGTAAAACCTGTTATTTACAGTGTCCTCTAAAATTAAATGTATAGACATTAATTGCTTATTACACACACTGTTATTCAACCAGCACCACACAGAGAAAACCGAGCCAAAGAGAGGAGTCTGCTGCTTAGAAACACCCTGCAATAATTTGTCCCAACCGGTCATTCAGACAAGAACAGGCACAGGGCATCTTGTTCACTTCCATCTGTGCCAGCAGCCAATCCAAGAGGCCAGGGCAGCAGCACGGTGTCGTTTTACACCGCAGCACCCCCGTGAGTGACTCGGCAGTGTCAGGTGCCACCAGCCCGATTTAGGAGTGTTTTATACCTCTGCATCCCAAGATAAATTCAATTGGCCCCGTTATCACTGTATATAAACCACCTACGAGCACCTGGCAGAAGCACAAGGGCATAGAGGTAGGGAAGTGAGGGTTGTTCCAGCTCCATCTTTGCTGCTGCTGCTCTTGGTGGAAAATAAAAGAAAGAAACAAAAAAAATGCACCCATCACCTGGGTACTGAATTTGTGAAGGTAAATAAGCACCTTGCCACAAGCCCAGAAATTCAAAGTTTACACTGCAGTCCCCAAGGAGAAGCTCTGGTTCTCAAAAGGGTCAAATATTTTCACTTAGAGGTTTTTAAAGCTCCTCTTCAGTGAGAAGAAGGGAGATTTTATTCTGGTTCCATCGCCTATTCATTCCTTCTTTAATAATACATGGTTCTGTTAAAAAGGGCAGAGCACTATTTTTAGACTATCCCATAACATATAAGAAAGCATCAGCTAGGGGATTTTTTTTTTTTTTTAAAGCCTGGTACTGCAAAGGTTTGGGAGTCTGGAAAAATGGGGCGCAGGTAGGAGTTGGTCTCAGGTTGCAGGGGAAGATTGGCAGGTTAGGTGAGAAAACACAGAAAATGTGTCTAGCTTTCCTCAACTCTTCTCAAACCTGAGATGTGCTGACAGAAAAGTAGGGAGAGAAAGAAAGAAAACAAAACCACTGAAGTGCTATTGCTTGGAAACCACCTTAATGAAAGGCACTGCAGAGTGTAAGATACTGAACATACCCTGACAGGGAAAACAGGCAAGGAAAATCCACACAGCCACTTCTACCTGCCCTCCACGACAGAAATAGCTGGATAATAACAATTTCACAGCTCAAGACGTGTGCAGGATCCAACACCTCTCTGAGTCTAAAGACAGAAGGAAACCCTTCTGGAAGTATCAGCTTTGAGGCAGGAAGATCCTTCTTTACTGCTACTGCAAAGGACAAAGAGCTTATTGGAATTAAGGGATGTCTTAGTCCCTTCTCAATGAAATACTGGCTTCTTTTTATTTGCCTTGTTATAAATAGGCTTAGATTTCTTTTCTTTCTCTCCTCTCTTTTCAACACGGGAACACAGTGCTGAGACAGTTTCTAAAGGATGGTGCCTATGAAGAAAAGAAAAAAAGGGGAGGAAGGGGAAGGGGAAAAAAGAAGAGATGGAGGGGAAAAAAGGAGGGGAAGAGGAAAAAAAAACTAAGGGGAAAAAAAAGAAAAAGTATTTTTACCTTTTAGCAGTGAAACTGAACTCCTGCCTCGGGATTTGATAAGCGAGGCTGAGTTCAACTGATAAAGCCCTGACTCTGGGCACAAATGTGGGACATTCAGACACCAGGCTCTACAGCAGGATCACATCCAAAACAATACATGTGGAAAAGGTCACTGATCCAACCTTTACTCATTAAATCCTTCCCAGAGCCCAGCAGAGTTTGCTTACTGGATATAACGGCATCCCTCAAAAATGTGTGACACCTGAGCCTTAAAGCAGATCTCTCAACCCCAAAAACAAATGCCAAGCCAGAGGCAGCTTTATATGTCAAGGGACATTTTGGTGTTACAAACTCAGATGCATTTTAAACCTGCTCTGTTGGATAACTGTGTCTATGAAGCACTCCAGCCCTACCTGGATGTATTCTTATACCATCACACAGAATGTCACTTGTTTCTTGGCCACAAAAAGAGTGAGAAGCTAAAAAACAGTCACAGACTGCTTTAAGTTGGAGATGATCTCATCTTTAGAAAGCCCAGTGGCAAATGGGTAAATCAAACAAGGAAAATAAAGCAAAACCAACCCAAGCCTAAAACTAGAATTACTGTTCTCTAGCCCCAATATCTAAAAAACCACCAACCTACTGTGCACTGTTCACACAACCAAGCTGTCATGAGATTTGTATCCTAATCCCACCTTTTTTCTTTTCAGGCCATCCATTATTTTTTGAAGAAATCTCAGTTCAATGGGCCCAGGCTTTAAAAAGCATGAGGAGAAGGTTATCACTCACTTCCAGTAAAACCACGAAGTGACTGAACCATGTGCTGCCTCTTTGGACCACCAAAGCTCTATGACTGAGCATCCTGCCCTGTCAGCTGGAGCATTTGGAGGTGTCAGTGCAGTGCACTGGCTCTTCCAAGAGCTTACCCACATATCTGCTGAGCCTCCAGCCCAGAAAAAACCCTTCCTTATGTTGCAACACCAGCATGTACCCCTACTGTGGTCAGCCTAAGCTGGGAGTCCAGCTAACCACCAAATTCATCCAGGAGAGTGACAGTCAGGGACAGGAGCTCAGCTTCCTGAATTTTTCTGTATCCTCTGACCCCTCCTCCAGCTGCCAGCTGCTGCAGCACTGGGACGGGAATAGCCCCCCATCAATCACTCCTCATTTCAGAGAGAAGAAATTCTTCTGCCATGAGAAGCTTCTCTGCAACCAAGAGAGCCCCACTGTGACAGTGCTCACCTGCTGAAGAGCAGGAGGAGGGAGCTGTGCCCTCTCCCCCTTCTCCCAGAGCAGCAAGGGTTCCGTACCCTAGATCCGCTTAAGGGCCACCAGGGCTCCTCACCCCCGGGGAGACTTAGAGAGCCTCAGCAGGAGTACGTGCAAAATCCTCATCAGCTGATCAAAAGCTTTGCTTACTACCACCCCTTATGTAACCAGCAGCATCCTAATTATCCAGCTAAACGTAATGAATTCAACTGGCCTTGGCTTCACACACTTTCACTAGACACAAACTAAGGAGCCGGGCGACTGACCCATAGCACTGCAGTGAAAACTGGAGGGGCTGGGGAGGGGGAAGGGCTGGCTGAAACCACCCAAAGTCTGCAACCGAAATGTTAACCTAGATCAGGACCAGCAAAACCTGAGTATTCCCAGAGGAAAGCCCCATTTACTGCTTGGGGTGGGGTTTTCCAGTGCTTTTTGCTCAGCCAGAGATGGAGAAGCAACTGAACAGCTGCAGCAGAGGAGTAGATGGGGTTTGTTTTTTTTTTTTTTTTTGGTGCAGTTCCCTATTGCACTGCAAGTAATCTCTGCTTTCATCAGCAAGAATGCTTGCAATGACTGCAGAATGCATCCAGATTTTCTCTGTTGGGTCCCTCTACCTTATAGACTTAACATCTATATTAAACCTATTTTCCACCCTCGGTTTTCAGCTTTGGTTGCTGTGTTAGGTTTGTTTTTTGGGATTTTTTTAACCGAAGCTCACTGTACTCCATCTGAGCCTCGCACGTAATGAAGTAAACAGCACCACAATGCATTCCTCAGCACAAGCTGAAGCACTAAATAGCTGCCTGGACTCTGAGGCTGAAGCAGCTGGGTGTTGGATTACAAACGCTAAACAAATGCCAAGGCATGGCCGTAATATGTGCGATACATTGATGACCTACTGTGCTTAAATAACTCCTTGGAAAGCACACCGGCCACTCAAAATGGCTTTTTACACCTGAGAGAGAGAAGAGAAAGCAATTTGTGCTGATCATGCAGATTTGAAAAACGCAAGGGAAAATGTTAGCAGGTGTAAAAGTTCCCCTGGTGAGAGGGGCAGGGGGAAAATCCAGCCCAGCGCGGTCGGCACGCTGGGAGGGACAGCATTTCATGCTTCCAAAACATTTCCAAAGGGTGAAATCCCTCCCCACCGACGCCAAGAGCAAGGCTTTCACTCAGCACGGCCAGGCAGAGGATTTCCGAGGTCGATCACAGCAATTTGAGCCCCCTCAGGTCCTTGTTTTCCTGCCTGGAGCAGAGCAGTGCTCTCCAAAGCAGTGGAGTCCCCAGCCGCAGTGCACATGGCATTTTGAAGCAGTGTATCAGCATGCCACAGTCCCAAGTACACCCCAGTAAAGCTCTCCTGGGAGTTTCCTGAGTGCCTTTGGGCTCCAGACAAGGAATGCAGGGTCTCTGACTCCCTGCACAGCAGAATGAAACGAGGTGTTTTCATTCAAACTGCAAAATAAACGAAGATAAAGCAGCTAAAGAGTAAAATTTCCCCAAAATTTTATTTTTACCGCAAGGTAACAATTGCACGATAGCTCTACCCCTCTGAAATCATCAGAGAGGCAAAGCAGGGGAGTTCTCACCCACAGGGAGGTCACCAGGAGCACTGTGTGTGTCTTATCTCCAGCAAACTTCACAGCACAGGAAGGAGGATGCAGTTTCTTGCCTTCCCAGCACAACACGCCTACTTGGATGCTGTCACAGCTCCCCATCACCTGGCCTTCCCCAAAATCAGAGTATGGCCTAGTTTAAAGATGTTCTTGAAAGCCACGTGGTGTTAGACCATGAGCAACACTTCAAAACCTCAGTTTGGTGCTGCAGAGTCAGCTGTGGGAGTCTGCCCTGCACAGCTGCCACTCTGCAACAAGAAATGAGCTGCCAGCTCTCCCAGTATCCCACTGCTGCTCAAGTGCATCAAAATGGAAGCAAGTCTTTGGCCAAGCCTGCAAGGACCTGTGGCACTTCCAAGGTTTTCTGTGGAAGGACAGAGGGGCTGGCATCCACCTCTTCTTTTGCTTTTAGATGCTATGTTCAGTGCAGACAGGAACCTCTTAATCTGCACAGAGTATTTCAAAGTGGTTCTAAGGACTCAGAACTTCTTTAGTAGCTCAGCAGCAGATGGGATGCAGCCAGCAGCACTTCCCCAGTTCTGTCACCCCCTTGGTCAGCTGGTTGGAGGAAGTTGCAGACCCTTGAACACAACACTTTAAACCATTTGGAGATTTTTTTCCTTTAGGAGAAGCTGGGGAAAAGGTCCCCCTTATGTTCAAATTCACAGAAATCCTGGAATGGTTTGGGTTGGAAGGGACCTTAAAGATGATCTATTTCCAACCCCCCCTGCCATGGGTAGGGATACCCTTCCATTAAATCAGGCTGCTCAGATCCCCATCCAACTTTGCCTTCTGTGGGCAGCCTTGTTCCAGCCTGGTCACCCACACACTCAAGAATTTCTTCCCCATATCCAATCTAAACCTTCTCTCATTTTGAAGCCATCTCCCCTTCTCCTATCATTACCTGTCAAAAGACCCTCTCCAGATTTCTTGAAGGTCACCTTCAGATACTGAAGGTCATCCAGATCCTTCCCCAGGCTGAACAATCCCAAATCTCTCAGAATTCCCTTAGGGAGGAGGTATTTCATCCCTTCAATCATCTCTGTGACCCTAAATAGCTAAACACCCCTGAGAGCATGACATTAAAGCTGGATTCATTCAGCAGATCACCCCAGCAGTGGTGGCAAGGCTGTGTCTGGACTTTGCTGATCCTGGGCAGAGCAGCTGCCTCCAGGTGAGTACCTGACAGCAGAAAACAAGCAAGTGCAGAGAGAAAACAAGAACAAAATTCCTCTCTGTGTGTGCCTGATTGAAAAACTGATGGATTAAGAGGCAACTCAAACAGGGAAGGAGAAATATTTAAGGAGTCAAAAAGGACATATGCTTCACAAACAAGAATTTGGCTCTCTCCATTTTTCTTGATGATAATATTCTTCCCAGTGAAAGATGTGAGAATGTAATATAGATAAAAACCAACAAACATCCTAGTCCAAAGAAGAAATACCCTCTCCTACATTTAATCCCAAGCAAAAAAGAAGATAAAACTCCACAGGAGATGCTGCTGGGAGAATTTTTGACAATACATCCAAGAGAAGAGTAACTCAGAAACCTGTGTGGCTGTCCTGTGCTCAGCCCCCCTCCAGCCCCCCAGCCCTGCCCCAGATGCTGGGCAGGGGAGGAAGATGGTGAGCCCTCAGGGCACAGCCACTGCCCTAATTAAGGGTTCAGATAAACTCCTGGGAAGGCAGAAAATCTCCAAGACACTGGATTGGGCCTGAGACCATTAGACTGAGGCAGATGTGGAGAGACCACGAGGGGAAACAGAGATGCTCACAAGTGCCAGGATGGATTAGGATCAGCACGGGTGTACCTGTCCCCAGTGGACCCCTCCTGCTCCCCACTGGCTGTGCTGCTGAGTTATCTCCATCACTGCAAACTTTTCCTCTGCTCCCTCTGATGCTGGGCCACCAGTTGAGCACAGCAGAGGAAGAGTCACCTCACCAGGTGGGTGGAAAAACAAGGAAAACTCTGCTATCAGAGGAAAAGCAGCTCTCCCTACTCAGTCCCCTCACACATGCCATTGTCTCAGGCCACCAAGTGCCTGATGGAGGCACAAGAACCAGCCACCACGAAGGAAATCACTGCCCTTTCATGCTGCAGCCCTCTCCAAGTGCTGACACAGCTCAAATTTTAATTAAAAAATGCAGGATTGTGCTTGTAGCAGAATAAATAGTGGGTGGGGGGGGGGGGGGGGGGGGGAATCACTATGGCGAAATGCTGTTTCTTTTTTTGGGACCCACTATGTGCATGAAACCCTGGCTGGTTTTGCCAACAGCTGGTCCACAACCTGCACAGTATTTCCAGAAGTGTTTCCAGTCCAATCTACTCAATTTAGCTAGAATAACTCACTCATTTCATAACGGCAGCTGGAGAGGTTTGAGCACTGCTGCTTTTAAAGAGGAGAAAATGTCTGGATGATTTTTAGGAATGCCAACAAAACTAAAAAAAAAAGGAAAAAAAAAAGAAAGATGCAAATCTTGATTCAGCTGTGATTTCACATTAGATGGCACTCTCAAACGTGATTCTAGCAGGACAGCAGCAGCTTTTCCACACAGGGATTTGTACTCAAAGTAGTTATTTCTTTGAAGGAAAATCCTGACTGCCTCTCCCAAATACACACGAGTGCCTGGAAACAAGGGGTAAGGGAGAGCCACCATGTGCACCCTCCTAATGCATGCAAGCCTCCTTGCTTCCCTGGCATGACTGCCCTGAAGATCCCCCATGTTCTTCACCTTCCTGCTGCTCCCCACAGCCCTTTGGACCATCCTGAGGTCCATCTGGGGGGGATGGCTGTGTGGGTGTCCCTAAGGCCACAGCGGTGCCATGGAGAGTGGCTCCTGTCCCACTGCCTGGCTGGTGGACCACAGACCACACAGAGCCAATGTCTGGATTACAGCGTGGTTTAAAGGGCACCCAGCAGGGAATCAGGGAGATGAGTGCTGGGACAGGGAGGATCAGGGATGTTGGATGAGATGTAACTGTAGAAGGGGTGTGGGCAGAAAGAGTAACAGCAGAGCACCTGGCTCCTTGTGGCTGCAGAGCTCCCCTCCCTGAGTCCTCGTGGGACAGGGACCACCAGATCTTTCTTCTGGCTCTTCCCACTCTGGCTGCAGCCAGCAGAGAGCACAATGAGAAATGCAACCCCAGCCCAGCACACCCCTGCACCCAGGGGGGTGTAGATGGGACAGAGGAGCAGCCAGCTCACCAGCCAGCTGCTGGGTTTTGGGAAACGCAATGAAGGGAGAAGCCGCTGCCTTTCCTCCTGGAGACACCCCACGTGCCAATGAAAACTGAGAAAAACACGATCTTTCAGCAACTTCTGCTCCCAATGACAGGCATTTCATTGCCTCCAACATCTCTGCACCTGTTCTGCCAGTCCAAGCACCAGGAGCTGGAATAAGGGCAGGGCACCCAACAGCTCCCACGCCAAGGCGGGACCGCTCGGATCTGCTGCCTGCTGATAGCACGCTCCAGACTGTGCAGTCATGCAAAGCTGGATGGCAGGCTCAGAAACCCTCACCCTGGCACAAAGTCAACAGAAAGTATCACCATGCCTCAAAGCCAATGCTGTTACACAAAGACCAAGAAAACCAAGCAAAGCAGCAGTTGGAAAGTCCTACCCAGGCTTAAAAATACTAGACCCCATTGAAAAGAAAATATAATTACAGTATGGAGAGGTGCTTTATTTTCTGTAACCTCTGGCTGAATGCTTCCAAGGGGAGGGACTGCTGGAGCACAAGCAGGATGCACTGGTATCTCCTTCCTCTTGGAAGCACACTGCAAACTTGCAGCTCCTCCACAACAGAGGGCTAAAAAGGGAGCAAGAATCTATTGGTCTCACTTACAAGGGAACATGCACCAGCCACATCATCCATAAAACCTAAGCAGATGGATCATTAAGGAGGTTTCTGTTTGAGAGAATGGATGCACAAGTTTAAGTACACAACAGCATCCCAACATGCTCCAAGTGAGGCATCAAACATGTCAAGGACCCAAAAAAACCTAGGAGACTCATGGAAGAATAAATCTTCACCATAGAGTGAAAAACCCCTCATTTTACATGGCTGTAATTCAGCCTGAAGATAAATATGTTCTAAGAGTCTAAAGCAACTCCAAACCAGCCCCGCCACTTCCATTTCAAACCTCCTCTTTTCAAATAAGCAAAATGTCAGATGGCATCAGGTCAGCCTCAAATGGGATTTCTCTTCCCCTGCTCTGACTGCCAGCCACTTACCCAGCTTACCTTGAAGGACATGTGCTACAGATCAGCTGAGGTGAAGCCTGGAAGGACACAGGTTACCTCATTTGCAGATGGAAGGTTTGCACACACACACAGTCACCTCAGTGTTTTGCAGAAAATATTATTTTTTTACTTGACAAACATTTATGTCAGCCACCACAACCACTTGAGGAGAAGTTGCAATGTGCTCTGGAGAGGCAAGGAACAAAAAACCACTGCTGGGTTTTGGAGCAATATCCTTGCTACAGAAACTCTCCACAACTGGGTTTTGCCTTTTCTTGGCCAACACAGGGGCAAGATTTGTGAGTTTGTACTTTTACTGACAAATATGGGGAATTAGTTCATCAGTCACTTGCAGGAAGTCTGTCTCTTGCACCAAAATCTGATCTGTGTCAGCCCCAGCACCCAGGCCTGGCTAAATGCCACCACAGCTCACAAGAGGGTTGAGCCTCATGCCTTTACAGAGAAGGAAATTGTAAGAAAATTTTAGGTAGCTACATCTCATAAAAAGATATCAACCTGAGACACTTCCAAACTTTCAAGCTGCTTTCCCCCCCTGTATCTCCAGGGGATTTCCAGGTCTGCTCTGGTACCCACAAATGCCCCACTGCCCCGTGCCTGTTCTCAGCTACATGCCTGACAAGAAACATCAACATCTCCAGGGGAAATTCAAAGGGGCATCAGTGCTGAGAATGCTCAGAAACACCTCCCTGTTACTCTATAATCACTGATTCCCATCCCAGGGAATCTCAATAACCCCCTGGCATGTCCACACCCCAGTGTGTGCCACCACCTTCCTGCACCCCCACGTGCCTGAGTGTCCTTTGTCCAGCCCCAAGGGGTGAAAGCCAACATTTCAGCAGGAGGGGTTTGGCAGAGGGATAAAAGCCCCTCTCCAGCTCTCCTGCAGCCCCTTGAGGTACCATAAGGCCACACCAAGGCCTTCTCTTTTCCAGGCTGAACAATCCCAGTTCTCTCAGCCTTTCCCCATAGGAGAAGTGCTCCATCCTTAAATGTTAAGTGCTCCATTTGTCAATGTGATTAAGCCATGTGATATCAAGATCCGGAGGCACAAGAGGACAAACCAAAAATAATGGAAGCACTGACAGGCTGCCTTGTGTCTCTTCCTGCAAATCTTCCCCTTACTCCACTCCTTCCTCTCTAAATCGTGTCAATGCTCCATCTTCCCCTTCCTCCTCTTCCCTGGGAACTGGACCCTCTAAAGCTCCAAAACTGTGATAACCCAAACAAAACCAAACAAACAAAAACACAAACAAAAACCAACACTTCCTCCCCCCCACAAAAAACCCCCATCAAACAACAAAGCAAAGAAAAACATCCTTCACAGAACTATTCCTTTTATTCCTTATCTTTTTAAACAAACTTTGTATGCTGCTAAACCCAAGTATTATTTTAAACACTTGTTTTCTGGTGCTAGATCAGCTCTGACAAGAGAAAGGAACTGCTGCTTTTCCTTTTCAGATTCATCTGTGGTAAATAAATAGCAGAAAGCCAGTGAAACAAGCTATGAGGCTTTTCTTGCTTTGTTTTGGTTTTGGGGCTTTTTTTTTAAGTGCCACTGAAGAAGAAACACCTAAACAAAACCATTACATTCATGTTGCTGACCACAACACTTTAAGCCCATGAAACCTCAATAAATATTTTTACAATGGAGCCTGCAAGAAGAGATAATACTTCAGACATTTATAGGACTTTTATTTCTCTATAAATGTATCATGAAAGTTGAAAACACTGAATTATTATTTCCATTCTAACTTTGAAAAAGATTAGGGAAGAAAGGAAAAAAGATGCCAGAATATTTTACTAAGAGGAGGCTTCTGTGGAAGACCTCTCTCAGGAGCTCCCATCAACTCATTCTTGCTGCTTCTTTGAAGCCACATCAACAATGATAATTTAATTTACAGTCCAGATAAAAGACATTTCCAAAGACACAGGGGGAGGGAGAAGGGGGTTAGTAGGGCATTCCCAGTTTAATTCAGTCCAGCTACCTGCTGCCTGTTTGGGATCTAACTCCTGACAGCTCATCCTCCTCCAAACAAGAGCTGCAGGAGATAATGGTGTCCCAGATACCCAGGGGATGGGGGAGGGATGAGTGTCACACAAGAGGACCCTGCAATGTCTGTAAATTGCAGCCAAAATGGAGCTAATCACAGCAGGCACTGCAAAAAAAATGTGGCAAGTGTGATCCTGCTGGGAAGAGGAGATGAGCCCAGGACAGGGGATGCTCCAGCCAGAGGGTTTGATTCAGCTCCCCTCCAGGGCTCTTGGAAGACAAGGAGGGGGAAAAGAAATAAGCAAAAGGCATTGCAAGCATCCACTTGCAAACATCTACTTAGGAGATGGATGGATGGATGGATGGATGGATGGATGGATGGATGGATGGATGGATGGATGGATGGATAAAAAGCTTTTATCAGACATGGTTTTAAGGAGAATAGACCAATTGCAAGTTGTCACCAGAATCCCAGTAGGAGAGCCAGAAGATCCCCAAATGGTTTGGGTTGAAAGGAACCTTATAGATCATCTCATTCCAATCCCCTGCCATGGCAAGGACACCTTCTACTGTCCCAGGTTACTCCAAGCCCTGTCCAACCTGGCCAGGGATGGGGCAGCCACAGCCTCTCTGGGCAATGGAGAGGGTTACAGCCTCAGTGGGGAAAAAGAGCAGGGACAGGTTCCTCCAGATCTAGGTAGGCTCCTCCAGCTGTGAGGAGCAACAGGCAGCTGGGGAGGGGAAGGGAAGGGTTCATTGCAAACACAGAAGGATAGACAGGACTTTCACAGCAGGATGATCTCTCCAGTGATGGAGATGCTGCAAGAGGGTCCCTGCCCACAGCCCCCATCACTCCTCTCCTCTACTGAACTGAGAAGATTCACTTCAGGACACCCTTCCCTGCAAACTGGAGATTAGATATCTGTAAAGATATCTGATCTGTACCAGAGTCTGGCTTTCCTGCCCAGCACTGCTGATGAGCTCAGCAGCAGTGTCCATAAAAATACCCTGGCAAAATCCCTGCACATACAGAAGCAAAAAAATCTCAGGCTCAGCTGCTTTTGTTCTGGTAAGCGAGGAAACAATTACTGAAGCTGGAACAGACAACTTCTTGTAAAGAGAAAGAAAGGTGGAGAGGACACAAACAAAAAGCAAAACAACCCAACTAATGAGAGAAGGAGGCAAGTTGCACGAGAAGTGATAAAAGAAAAAGGTCAATAAAGACTCACAAACCAAGCTCATGTATCACTTGCCACTGGCCACGTTTCCCATTAGGAGAAACCTGCTGTAAACACTGCATCTGAGCACTGGGCAAAGCAGGATGGACACAGGTATGAAAAGGAGGTGACCAACACGAGGCAGGGACAAGTCCAACACCTTAAAGGAGGTGCCTGATCCTGCAGCACCACGAGAGCTGCTGGCAACAGGCTGGTACCATAAAACAACAAAAACACTCATTGTTTGAAGAAAGCAAGCAATGACAAGCAAACACTGCCTCTCTCCAGCTGACAAGAGGCAACCTGTCCCTGCAGATATGGTGGCATCAGTTCCTGCCCCTGTTCTTCCTTCCCAGGATTTCTCACAATCTCATGAGGAGCTGAATTTTTGCTGCTACATTCCTCAGGGTCATTTAGAAGATGTAAAACATTGCTTTTCATTTAAAGAAAAATATTTTACAGCCCTCAAGGAAGGGGAAAAAGAAATACAGAAAAGCACAAAAACATGATTAACGTTCATTCTTGCACCTGAAACCCCAGAAAACAAAAACAACCTAATTATATTTGTTGCTGTCTGCTTTCAAGTCCCAATATCTAAAGCCTGCAGGTTTTACTGGGAGGGAGAGAGGGAGGGAGGGAGGGAGGGAACAGAACAATGAACTCATCACTTCTACCACACTGGAAACAATCTGCTCCTCGGACCTGTCTGTCCAGCGTGGTGATGGAAGGGGATGAGCAGCAGTATTTCACACTCCCAGACCCATGGTCTACATCCATAATCAGCTCTCCAGTCCTCCACACGCTTCAGGAGAAGACCCAAGCAGATTTATAGGAGGCTGATTCTGGATTACTAGTCCCCAAGGAAATTTTCCTCCCAACACCCACAAGTCAGAGTTTGATTTATACCCAACCTATAATAGACTGTATTCCTTAGAGACAACTCCTTGTCTTCAACCCCGCTGCCATTGCTGAAATGGGAGATTTGGCTTGGTTTAACAGTTGTGGAGTTTATAAATACCAAAAGCAGCACTCAATTTAGGCTGGAGACAGTTAAACTACCTTAGACCAACAGGATGCCACGCAGTAAGGAACAGTAATGAGATGATGACACATTCATAACCTAAAGTTTTCATTAAAAACTCACAGCCCGAGGAAGCTCACCCCTCCAGAGCAGAACCATTCAGTTCCCCTAATTACCCAAAGAGCAAATTTTGCACCAACCAGGGAGTCCAGGGGAGAGCTCCTGAAGAGCACGTGGATCCATTAGGCAGGAACTGGGGAAGCACCAGCCAGGGGGTTGTAAATGAGGTGGTGCAAGCCCATTCCTGGTGCCACTCAGCACCTCAGCATGCATCACACAGCAAGCAGCGTGAGGCTGGGAGCCCCTGGAAGCAGATTCAGGGGAAAATAGGACTCCTGAATAGAAGTTGCTAGATACCAAAATCCCTGGATAGAGCTTTCTCCATCTGCCAGCACAACACAGCCCCTTTTCCAGTTTTCACTTGTTTTTAAAGGTGTAGTGTGTTATCTGAGCAGAGCCACAGCACATACATGGACTGACTGCAAACCTACACAGTGTTTGTCACGTCATCCTTCCAAACAGAGGTGATGGCAGCCACCAAATTCTAGACTCTCCAAAACCTTGAGAAGGAAGCTCTGATGAAGCACAGATCTAACTATTATAGCTGTGCAAAGTCAGATCTAACTGCCAGTAACTGGGAAAGAGCCATTTATCTATCCAACTAGAAAAATATCTGCTGGTTAAAGAAACAGCAGTCAAACAAAGAAATGGCAAGCGTTGGCTATGTTTTACAATGCAAAAGTCAGAGCCACAAAAACATGTTCCTGGGAGTGCCAACATCCCAATGAAAACAAATCCCAGAACACACAAAAAGGGATAAAAGCACAATACAAACCTCTTTCTTTCCCCTACAATTCTGCCCCGTGACCGTGTGCCACAGAAAAGAATCTGGCTTGGGTAGAAGGCTTTTTTTCCCACCAAAAATAAAACAATTAAACCCCTTTTGTTTGTGTTTAAAGCAAAAGTAATGCCAGCCACTAATAAATTTTGGTTTTGTGGGGTTTTATGGGGTTTTTTTTATTGTTTAAGAGCACAAACCAAACTGAGTGTTGCTCTTTCCAGAATGTCTCCTCACATGTCTCAAGACAAGATGAGGAGGTTGAACATCCTGCTCTCATAACCCTTGTCACAATCAGAAGCTTTCTGGGAAGGAAACACCCCAAAAAGAGGAAACCAGCAACTTTTCATCCCATGTCATTTTTCAGACCCTTTTCCTTCATGGGGTTCATGGAGCAGGAAAAGAAAGGGAAGCCATAATGTGAATGTAGAAACAGAAGTACATTTAAGAAAAGAAAGCACCAAGATTGATTAGAGTGTTCCTCTGCTTTAATAAAGAGCCTAATGATGTCCAAATTATAGCAAAGCTCAATTGTGTAACCAAGGAGCCAAGATTTCATCCTTGATAAGGACATGGATTTCTGTCTCACAGGAGAAGCCTGCAGTTCACTAACAAAGATGACCTTTTATATTATACCCTTCAAGGCCACAATTAGCTGGAGAAATACTGAACTAACTTGGCAACATGAGTTTTTATACACTGTGCTAATTTTTAGCAGAAACTTGCCAAGACCATTACCATCATCTAACAAGACAAAAAAAAAAAAAAATACAAATACGAACCCCACTGCTCTCCAGACCCAAATTACTTTCCACAATTCAATGCAGTTTTAATTAAGATGATTAAATTACAGCAAAAATGATTAAGATGATATCCCATATCAAACCTCTAAAGGTATAACACCTTAATCCAGAAAAACCTGGCATGCACATATTCATGATAAAGTATTCATGAGAAGCTAGAATTTTACACATGAACCACTTCTACATCACTCAAACAATACCTTGGGAGATATTTGTCACAGGTAAAAAAACAGTGACATCCATCAACAGAGCAGTTTTTCCGAGACTACACAGAAAGAAATCTACACAGAAAAAAAATTGAAAAGGCTACAATTACTTTGACAATGTTTCTACAGCTCAGAGGAATTTGGGGGTTGAAATAAGTGGTTTCCTTCTCCTTCACAGGGCTCCCAAAATCAATTTTATATATAATTCTTTTTTTATTTTCTTTTTTTTTAATCAGAAGTTAGATAAGATAAGAAGTGCATGTGAAATCAGGTCACTGCAATAATCATGCACATGGTACATTTCCACTATTGCCTATTAACTATGAGGTTTAAATGAATGAGCAAAGTCTCAGATCCATATTTGACCAGCAGAAATTATTAATATAAACATAGCACAGCTCAGGCTTTAACCTTACCATCCAACTGGGCCTGCTCTCCTTTGGAGAGGGGTAAATGGTATTAAATTAACAGACAGGGTTCAAAAGGCAGCTACATGGAAGCATGGATTCCATTAAAACCTGGGAATGGATCCTGTGATAGGAGCCCTGGACATCAGGGAGCTGCTTGTGGTGCTTCAGCAGTGGATAAATTCTAGCCTGTGATCTTCAAGGAATGGTAGCTTCAGCATGCCTTTCAGAAAAGCTGTGCCACTGGGATGAAAAGAAGTGACAAACCAGCAATTTCCAGGTGCAATCTTCTGGGAACCCTCCACGGGGGCAAGTGACAGAACACGGTGGGAGAGTTCTGCAAAGAGGAGGCTGCAACCCCAAATTGTGCTAGAAGTTGTGGCTGAGTACACGAGAAGGTACCGAGTAAGGACCTCTTTCCTCACTCTGGACATCTCTGCCCCCAGGACTGATCCACACCAAGGGGTTTTGCAGGGTTAATGCATCAGAATAAAGCCACACAAAGTAGATCCATTCCCAAAGTGCAGATCCACTCCCAAAGTGCAGATCCACTCCCAAAGTGCAGATCCATTCCCAAAGTGCAGATCCACTCCCAAAGTGCAGATCCATTCCCAAAATGCTGCTACACTTTGCATCTGAGACTTCTTTGTGTCTCTTCTCTGAGACAAGAGACCTCCTGGCTCTCAGGTTGGGTGGGGGAGTGGAAATCACTAAAAAGTAAAAGGAAAGAAGAAATCTGCATATTCCATTGAGTGGCCATACTAGGGAGCTACTAACACCTGAATCACACATTCAGGACACAAAACCCCTGGAAAGCTCACAAAGAACAAGTGCAATAGAGAAACTTAATGATTTTTTTTTTCTTTTTGGTTTGTTTAATGAATATAGCTCTGAATGGCCCAGTGACCAGACAGTTGTAACAGAACTGATGAGGGCTGAGCCCCAGCCCAGGTGGGAGGTTAATTCTATATTTTTCTGAATTAGACAAAGTACAAATCGAAAAAGATAAAATCCCAACACAAATCCTCCACCAAGGCTGCTATGAAATAACTCTTTTGTTTAATTATTATGAGTTGGATAGGCAAACACTGGATCCCGATGGACAGAGAGCAGCTGTTACTATAACAGAAAGACATTCATCTTCCCTCCTCGGGACCCTGAAATCCTATCAACAATGCCTGTAAAACGACTCTCAGCTCCCCCCCCTCCCACTTTTTGCCCGTCTTTCATATCCAAACCTATTTTTAGCCAACTTTATTTTGTTGCACCACACTTCAAAGCCGTGCACGTTAACGCATTCAAAATCATTTCCATGCACAAAAAGCTTTGGGGATGTCACTGGGGTGGTTCAGGGGTGCAGGAGAAGGGCACGTCCCTCGCCCAGGGTCTCTTCTTTCACCAGGATTCATTGAGAAGGAGCCCACAGACACAGTTACCCAGACAGATACACTTGCATCTCATTTACCTCTGAGGCTCACAGTTACCTTGGAGGGTTTCTTTTAGCTGATACATAATAAGCAGCCGATCCCCACACGATTGCATGGGAAAGGAAATTCCATTACCAATTAAGAAAAGAAAAAAAAAAAAGTTTCTCATGTTTGCTTTTAGCAACACTAACTCTGTCCCATTAGATGATGGCAGAAGTTAGGTACCTAGAGGAAACTTTCTACAGCAATAAAAATTAGCTGTTAAAGACTTCCATAGTTATCTAAGGCACAATATCAATGTTAAAATACCCTCCAGGAACGGGCACATGCAGCCAATCTCCAGCAAATGTGAACAGGCAGAGTGTCAGGGCATCAGGAGACAGCAGCCCTGGGGACAGCACATTCAGCAGCTGGGTGTTTTTTTCCTTTTCTTTTTTTCTTTTTAGCATCCAACAAAACCCAGGCTGAATGAGCTTTGTGCCACCAAGCTGCACCCAGGAGAGGAAACACCCAGGGACAGCAAGTGTGCTCATCAGAAAGCTCCATCAGGCATTGCTGGTCTTTATCACAGACCCAAAGAAGCCTGGAAATTGGGACTGGAGGGACACTGTTTCAAACACTGTAAAAGGTGATTAAAATCTACACAGGAATTTCTTGCCATTACTGAGCCCTTCCACAGGGCCCAGCTTCATGATTTCACTTTACAAAGATGCTCCAGGAGCTTGAGGAAGAGCCTATTCATTCACCTCCATGAGTTTTGGATTGTTGCCAGGTGTTTTTTGGGGGGAAGGAAGCTGGGTTTTGTGTTTTGGTTGGGTTTTTTTTTTTTTAAACTTTTGTCTTTGAAATAATTCAAAGAAAGGCCAGGAGCAGGGATGAGACAGCTCAGAAGCAGGGCACACCCCATGGCAGCATCATCTCCTGAGCTTCCATTCACAGATGGTGATGCCACGGCTCCAGAATCCTCACCAGACCTGGGCACTCAATTCCACCCCACACCTGGCAGCAGCCAGTGCCAGCATCCCAGGTAGGCAGCACCAAGCTTCAAAAAGCACCATCCTGCTTCAGGCTGTGCTAAGCCTTATCTGCATCCCAGGCTCCTGACATAAAAAGGAATTTCATAGCAGGGAACTATTCTAGGTGTGTCAGCACCAGTGCCTATTGCCCACCACAAAAACTCACTTTTTAGGAGCCAGCCAGCTGAGTGTTTTCCAGCACAACTGCAAAAGGCATTTGGAAAAATGCCTGACCCCAGGTGTAAGAATGTGCTTTAACAGAAGCTTTCCTATAAAACTAAAAGTGCCTGATAAGCTGTGGGTGCATGTGAAAGCAAAGGATTATGAGTTCAAACTTTTGTGCACCCCAGAGCTGCCCAATAGCTGCTGCTGGGCTGTAACTGGATACTCTCACCACAAAAACCCAAGGACAACTGAATTTCTCAGCCTGCAAATATACAGGGGAATTAGCATTCTTAACCCATTAATTACTCTCAGGAACTAAAGTGGCCAGACAAATCCCACTGTTCCAGTTGCCACACTGAGAGGAAATAAAACCCCAAACCATAAAAATTTGGAGAAAGAAGAGAGCTGGGAGCCTGGAGGTCTCATTGCCATGGCTCAGTCGTCCCAAGAGTGAAGACAAAGCCACCACCAGGATAACCACAAATCTGGACTTGGCTGAGCAGCTGCATCCCAAGTCAACTGCAGTTTCTGTCTGCTGAGTAAGGCACTCCTGGAAATCCATGTGGCAATGCACAGGTCTGAAGCAAAGCCAATGCCTTCTCATATTTGAGTGCCTACAAAGCTCACTGGCTCTTCCAAGGCCAGTGCCACAGCCTCCTCACAACTTTGCTATTGTAAAGCTCAGCTTGCTGCCTCAGAGAAAGGCCTGGACATCAACTGTGCAAAGCTCAAATTCCCTCTTTTCCCAGAAGAAGAAAATACCAGTAGCAAACAGAGCAACTGGAGAGGGGAGTTTGCAGACAGCTCAGCCAAACTGCAGCAACAGCCACCAGCCCTCAGAAGCAATCCAGAGACTGCAAAACATAAGAACAGCACTAAAAGGGCTTAAAAACCCTGCAATATTCTCATTTTCTGAAATACTTTTTAAAAAGTCACAAAAAGGACTTTTTGATTGAACATTTCTTCACTTCAGACCCATGGCTGCATTCCTCCCTCCCCAGGAGTTCAAAGCAGTCAGCAGAGGTAAATTATGTATAAGCAAAATATTCCTAAAAGCCAAATTTTAGAGGTTGCACCCGTTTCACAAGGCATTTTTAAATAGCTAAATGTCGAAGAAAAGAACAGTTAGCGACCTAGATTGACCATTTGATAGATCAGGCACAAATGGAGCTAACTTTATCCCTCTCATCCACTCAAAGGCTTATCATCTCACACCTTAGAGAAATAAATTAGGAAGAAGCATTGCATTAGCACTACTGGCACCACACAAAAAATTTCAAGTTCTGCTACCACGAAGAAAACAAGTTCTATAATGGGAAAAAGCTTTAAATAAGACAAAAAAATAATTAAAAAAAAAATGCAGAGGCAGTCACAGCACCTAAGACCCTACAGTATCAGCTACTATGGAATTTTTAAAATGACAGCCCTTGCTGTTGTGGTTTGGGAGTCATTCAGCACAGGTCTGGGATTTGGGGTTGGTCCAGAAAGTGCCAGACACACTCATTTCCCCCAGGTTTTGTTTATTTCTCTATGAAACTGACAGCAATACATTCCATTTCCAGCTTTACTGGAGGAGGATTAACTCAGCCCCTCTGCTCCCAGGAGCACCTTATTCTTCTCCCTCCATCACACAAAAGTACTTATTAGACATAAGAAGTCCAGTTCAAAATCCACATCTAAATTTGCCTGGGTATCCACTTCAGTGAAAATTAATGGAGCTCAGATTGTAAAGCACTGCATCTTTTCATGTGTTTTATTCTCCTTATTTAAAGAAGAGGCATTCATACACTATACATTACTATGAGACTCAGACAGGAGAAAAAAAACCCAAAATGATACCTCTGGTTTGATAAAATTACCAGAACATTCTATTTTTCCCAGCAAATTTAATTCCAGGTGGACAAAACAGGATAATGAGGTGGTCAGAGCACCAGCCATGGGCCCAAGAGGATGGAGAGCAAAGTCCTTGCCACTGACCTCAAGATCTCAGAGAAGTCACTCCCACCAGGGAATAACTGGTAAATTTTTATGTTCCCAGATGAAACACCCAGAGGTACAAGTTTCACTTCTAGAAAACACTTCCAAAGGTTTATTTCAGCTCCTTAATACACCCCAAACCCATGATGAAGGCAAAAAGGGGTGCTCCAGGCCCAGGCTGCCTCCTGCTCTGCAGCCAGGGCTGTGCCACCCTCTGTGCAGAGCTCCCCCAAAGTCCGAAACCGAATCTGGGGTGAAACACACACCGAGGTGGAAATCGTGGAATTATTGATGAGAAACTCATCATTCCCATTGGGCATTCACATCCTCCTCCAGCCAGGCACCAGCAGGCTGCTCCTTCCTCTGCATTTCTCTTTGCACACCTGTATGAGCCAGTCCCTGCTTGCAGGCAGCCCAACCTAAGAGAAAAGGATTTCTCCAAGACTAAAAATGCAGCAACCACCTCCAGCACAGCCATCAGAAGAAGAGAAATTTAAAAATCTCATAAAGTGGACAGAGCACACTTAGGTTTAAGCCAAATTTTACCCCAGAGAGAAACATTTCTTCATGCAGATTATTCTTTCAGTACAGGTACAAAACATTGGGTGTGACCTTGGCTGAGCCATTTCGTGATGCAGCAGGGAGCACTTGCAGACAGAATTTTCTCTCTCTTGGCCCCTCTGCTCAGGGTTTTTGGGGCAGGGACCTTCTCTCTACACAAACAGCATTTTGCAAAAAGAGGAGCAGTATTTTTCTGAGGCACATAGACACCAGCAACAGATTTTTTTTCTTAAGTAGCATGATGGACCAATGCCACATGCAATAACCTAATCAGAGTAAAAGATTCAAATACTGACAAAATAAAAGGCACTCGTGTGCTGGAGGGAAGCATGTTATTATTTTACAGTGTACACTGACAGTTGCTGCTCTTAACTTTTAGTTTGAATTGAAGCTATACCATAGTAAAGGAGGAAGATGACAGAGAGAAAATGACATGAAACTGGTGAAAAAGACCTACAGTTATATTCAAATCTAAGCATAAAATGTGCTGGGTCTGCAAAACAGAGTGTTTCAGAGAAGTAAATTTTTAATTTACTTCTTTGCCCCTCTGACTTCAGTGGCTCCGAGAAACCTTACAAAGAAAACTGGGGGGGACTGATGTATATTTTTTTAATATACCTTAAAGGAACAAATGACTAATGACATACAAAATTATTTCAGAATGAAGTAATAATGAAGAGAAGAGATTAGACATTAGTTGATCCTCAATGGTTAATGGAGGGGAAAGGGAAGGGGAAGAGTAGAGCTTATACTGGTGAATACTTTGGCCACAAACACCTCTCTTAAACACATCCAATTTCACTGATGTGAAAATCTCCACATGAAGGAACAGGCGAAAAAGAGCTTAAGTGGGAACAGGGTGCAGAATGCCAAGTGCTACACTGAATAATTCAGATCCAGGCAATGCTATTGGCCAGGCAGGAAAATCACACTCCCCTGCTAGTTTTAAAATCAAAGGCCAAGGAGGGATAAAAGAGAAAGACAACACCTCTTTAAAGCAGAGATTACACTCCGTGGTTCCCATTTCCCAAGTTCCCACAACGTTTTGTTGCAGGGAGAGCGCTGGAGCGCGGGTGCTGTGGTGGTGCCAAGGCACAGCACCTCAGTGCCCACCTCAGTGCCCACCTCCCTGCCCATCGAGGGACCTGGGAAATTCAGCCACCTGCCTCGGTGACACCGCTCCTCCAGCCCATTTAGCAAGAAAATGTGAATTCTGCAGCAGGCACCGACCAACCCTGGCTTCCCAAGCTGCCTCCATGAGACTTTCTCAGTGCACAAGCACTTCTCCAGTTGCCTGAGGGCACAACCCCATCAGGACTTTCATTTGGGTCTAGATCACTGTTCAGCTCTAGAAGGTTCTCTCCCCTACCTGCACCCTTCCCAAATTTCAGCCACACTTCTCCAGTGCCAGCAGACAGGGCTGGACACACGGATTTCCAGGCAAGGGCTGGGAGTGACCATAAGGAGACATCAGAGCATCAGCATCCTTCCTTGCCTGGGCCCTGCAGAGCCAGAAGCTGGGGGTGAGCAAGACACTTTCACAACTTTTAGACCACCGTCCTGGGTGTGTCTGATAGAAAGGTCATTTCTATTAACATTTCATGGGGCTTGAAAGGTCCTGTGCTCCTAAAAATCCCATTTAATTCTGACTTTTCCAGTGCAGCACCACAAAGTCAACTACTTTAACACTAAATTTTCGAAATGTTTCTAAAAGCAGGTCCTGGAATATGACAGCCAAAACACCTCCTGCTACAAGGCCCCAAACATGGAGTAACTTTGACTTCTAGTTATTTTATTTTAAAGGTGTCATGGCTTTCTAGGAACAGGCAACTTTGCCTTTGGGCAGAGCACACAAACACAGCCCTGACAGGTGCTCAGCCTCAAAAAATCTCTGCCATCCACCTCCTTCACCCTTGATAAACAAAGATAAGCATCCCTTGGTTCCTTTTACACCTGCAACACTTCTGCAGGAGGACCCATGCCATGGAGAGCACAGCAGCAGGACTCCTGGGCCAGTCCCATCATTCCATCACCAACATTTCAAAAGATGCTCTCTTCCATCTCAACCTGAGCCCTGGAGAAGCCAGGGAGCCCTCCTAGGCTGATCTGCCAAGCGAGGAGTGTGTGCATGGGGAAGGGGGAGAACAGTGGGAGGGAGAGAGGAGAACAAAAACAACAACAAAACAGAAAAGAAAAGAAAAAAGGGGGGGGGGTGGGGGGGAAGAAAAAACAGTGAGGTTGGCCTGCTTCTTTCTTCTCTATCATCTATTCACTGTCAGCAGGGGAGGTCCACAACTGTTGCGTCACACGGAGCACAAAAAAGCCTGACAAGCGTGTTTGAGCTGATGGAGAGCAGAGTGGACAGGAGGCTGCTGACAGCTCCGCGCCGGGACTGCGAGCCCTCGGCTTTAATTGGCTGCTCCTTCCCATCGCATCCAGCGGGCAGGAGCCGCACAGCCCGCACGGGCTGCTCAAAGGCACCAGCAATGGCAGAAATTCCAGCCTGTAAATACTTTAGTTAACTCCCCAGCTCGGCTTAGACCCTCACTCTGGTGCAGGGATCCGGGATTTTTAATGCTGCTTGTCCACAGGAGCCAAAGGGAAGATGCAGGAGATGCTTCGAAATGGAAAGGGGGGGAGAAGGGGGGAGCTAAACCACAGGTTGTGCAGGACCTGGAGAGGTGTTTATAAATAATGTCACTAAAAATAATGCACTGATCACTGGCATCTCTAACACAGCATTTTCTTCTCCACAGAACTCTGACAGTGGTTCTGTCGGTGGTATAATTATCTAGATTTGATAGCGGATTTAAAAAAATATATATCCCAAACACCTGTTCAAGAGTTTTGTGTTTTTAAAGGCCATTGCCATTAACCTTGGGCCAGGCACTTCATTGTGTTTAATTAGCAAGCTAATGAAGCCAGTTTTATTCCCTTTCTCAAGCACAAGAGGATAAATACAAGACAGTGAAAGAGGAGACCAGATCCGTTTGCAGCACAGTTCATTGCTGCGTGGCATTACTTAAACTTGCACCGAAATAAAAGTAATGTAATGGCTTGGAAAACATGTTAGCAATGCATTCTGCAAGACAAATCCTTTTACACCTTCTGTATTTTCTCAAGCTCATCGATTAAAACATGATTTCTGAACATTTGGGCTGCAGAGAATTTGCAAACAAAGGGCTAAAAATAAACATAATGTTTTCCTCAATGAATCCTCAATATTCCAAAAAACTAAGCGTAACAGATTTTTTTTTTTTTTTTTTAAAGAACAGCAGCCCGTGCTTGCTTTGTTACATCCAGCCAAGGTAGAGATGAGAAGCATCAACAATGGAGGTTAAGTGATTTTCAAAAAGCCCACCACTTTCACAGAGCCCTAACATGTACACACACAAAAGGCATACTTAGAGCAAAGCCCAGTGCTCTGAATCCCAGCAACACATTCCAACTTTGGGTATCTCAGCTTGTTTTTCTCTTTTTTTTTTTTTTTTTTTTTTAACTGAACAGCTTTAGGAAAAACTGGACAATAACGATCACGTTGATAAATACTCATAAATAGCACAAGAGAGGCAGAAAGGCTTTAAAAGAAGGGAGGGATTTACAGAATGGCTAATGCACTGATTTAATGATTCAAAAGGACCTTTCCGAATAAACAGAATTATATTCATTTTCTGGGGTTTTTTAATTGTATTTTCAGGGGGGGTGAGGAAAAATTCAGCATAGGCATGCCCTGTCAGATTATCTTTTTCATAACATGATACATTTAAGAAGATTTCAGGGTGTTTTTTTTTTTTTAAAGCAATTGCCTTTTTCCCCCCTCCAACTTAGATTTCAGTCACTCTGTGCACACAGCCATAGGATCAGGTTAAATACCAAAACCAAACCAAACAAAAACCCAACGCCATACCCAAAAACAAAACCAAAAAAAAAAAAAATCCGGAAGCCATCTCTTTTATTGAATCACCCGAGATAAAAGGATTCCAAGATATATGGAAAGAAAATACATTGACCATAAATCTCCTTTATGCACATAATAGAATTTTCCAGCCAGGAGAGCTGTTGTGATGATAGCAAAGCCGAGCACCAGGAATGCTGCTGGCACACACACAACCCCCCCGCCCCCCCCGCCTGCTCCTTCCAAAATACCTGCTCTCCTCAGCACTGCTATGTAAATACAAACCCGCACAACCCCCTTCCCAACACATGGAAACAAAGCTGCGTACAAGTGTCCCAGCCATCAGATAAAAAAGCGAGAGCTGGCTTTGCTCACTAAGAAATTAAATTTTCTCTCTTTTTTTTTTTTTTAATTTTTATTGTCCGCTCCCCTTTTTATTGCCACTCGCACGCACTTTCGGTGTGACTTAAAAAAAAAATAACGAAGCGCTGGCACCGCGGGTAATGGCAGAGGCAGGCGGTGGCAGCGCATATTTAATGGGCACTCGGAACAAAGGAAGCCCGGCTGCAGGAGCGCCCCGGGGCCGGCTCCGCGCCCGCTCCCCCCGCGGCCCCGCCGGGCAGCGCCTTCCCCGGGCCGGGGGACCCGGACCCGGGCCCGCACAGGCGGGGAAACCCCCCCTGGCCCCCACCCGTACAATGGGTGATGGCAAAGCCGCCGGGAACTCCCCGGCTGCCCATCGCGGAGCGGGCACGGCTGCAGCATCGCTGCCTCCCGCACCCTGCCCCCGGGAACCCCCCGGCCACAAACAGCCCCCTCCCGGCCCCGGACCCCTCCCGCGTCCCCCCAGCCCCCGGCCGGGAGATGGAAGGGACGTAACAAGTCACTGCCCAGAGCCGGGGTGGGGGGCTCAGCCCCGGGGGGGTCGTGGTGACCAGGCAAGGGGGGGGGAAGGCAAAATTGCTGCCGCACCGGTTTCTCCTAAGGAGAATGCAGCAATAATAAAAAAGAATAGGGGAAATAATAACAATAATATAAGGAATAATTAAAACAAGGAGGGAAAGTGGGGAGCGCGGGGATTTCCAGCATGCCCGCCTTTTCAGGTGCTGGGGGCAGCACAGCGGGGCTGACCGCTCCCGCCTCCCCGAGGGCTGCGGGATGGGGCACCCCATGGAGACCCCTCCCCGCGTCCCCAAGCGCTGCCCGGTGTCCCCTCCAACTCCCCCGCCCCTGCTCGGGCTTTGGGCGAACTTCCACCCGCGTTCCCGGGCACGACGCGCACCCCGCAGGTTGGAGATGAAGTTTGTAGCCCATGTCCGTAAAATAAATGGGATGAAGAAGATTCAAAATAAACACCCTCCTCCGCCGCAGAAGCCTCCTCCGGAGGGATGCTCCCCAGGCGCCCCCCGCCGCACACACCCCCTTTTTCCCAACTTTCTCCCGACTCCCCGCGGAGCCAGGCAGCCCCAATAGGCTCGTTCCGTGCTAACCCTACGGGACCGCGGCGTCCCGGGGGGGAAAGGGGAACCGGGGGGGTCCCTTCGGGGTGGAGGGGGGGTCCCCCACACCCCCCCCGAGTTACACAACCGCAGCCCGGCAGGAGCGGAGCGCACACATGGCCACTACCTGAGAGACCCCGCACCATTCCGGAGCGACCCCAGGTCTCCTCCCGCTGCTCCAAACTTGTCCCCCCCCCGCAACATCCTCGGCTTCTCCCCCACGCCCCCGCCCAGAAGTAAATGCCCATTTTTGCAAAGTTTCCTCGAGATCGCGCCGTGTTTACATTGCCATAAATTCCCACAGGCTGCCTGGAGGGAACAAAAAGCAGCACGGGAAGGCTCGTCCTGCGAGCCGGGAGAAAACGGAGAGGGAGGGAGAGGGAGTGACAAGAAAAAAAATACAATAATAATAATAACAATAAAGGAAACGAAGCCGATGCAGCGGTGGGGGGATTCCCCAGCTCGGGTGCTCTGCTTCGGAGGGTGCTGGAGGGTGGCTGCAAATAACCGCACGGCCCATTCAATTCTGCATTTGGAGACGCGACCGAGAGCCCGAGCGGGAGGTAAACACGCCGAAAGGCTCTTACCTGCACAGAAAGTTCCCCAGAGCACGGCGAAAGTCAGCCACGAAGCAAACATAGTCCTTTACTTTTTTTCTTTTCCTCGCGTGCACCTCTACCCCAAGGGAAACAAAAATAAAAATAAAAAGATCGAGCGCGTGAAAAGAGGCGGGGGGGAGAAGCGCGGCTCTGCCTTCCCTCTCGCTCTCAAAAAGAAAAAAAAAAGAAGAAAAAAATCTTGGGGGTAGGGGGTGGGAAAAAAAAAAGAAAAAAAAAACACAACAACAACAAGAAAATCGGATTTAATTCCTTCGCAGTTGCAAAATTTATCCAGTGGAGACGAACAGACCCGGACGGTTCGACCTGCTCCTGCCCGGCCCCACCGTTCGCTCCCAGCTTTCCAAGAGTTTCTTTCCCTGGGCTTTTGTGCTGGGAGCGCGGCGTGCACCACACACCGACTCCCCCTCCTCCTCCTCCTCCTCCTCCTCTTCCCCTTCCCCCTCCTCCTCCTCCTCCTCCCAACCCAGCCCCTCCGGCTCCCCCAGCAGCGAGGGGCGAGCGCGCACACGCCCCCCACCCCCCCCGCGCGGTTCCCGCGCAATGCCCGCGCAGCCGCGCGCGGGTTGCGCGCTCCCCCCGTTCCCCCGCGCACACGCGCGCATCCCCCCCCCCTTCCTCCTCCTCCTCCTCCTCCTCCTCCTCCTCCTCCTCGCCGCGCAACCCACGCGCGCTCCCCGCGCTGGCAGCGAGCGAGGCGGCGGCGGCGGCAGCGGGACCGTGCGCGGATTGTACGGACCCCGCATCGCGGGAGGCTGCGGAGCGGCAGGCAAGGGCCGGCGGAGGGGGCGCGGGGCCGCCGCGGGGTCCGGAGGAGGAGGAGGAGGAGGAGGAGGAGGAGGAAGAGGCGGCGGGGGGCCGCGGCATCGCGGGGCTGCGCGGGGCGGCGGGCGCGGGGGCGCGGCGGGAGGTGCCATGTGCAGGATGGGGAGGAGGGAGAGGGAAATTAAAAAAAACCCACAACGTGGAGGAGGAAGGCAAAGGGAGGATTGATGGAGTTTGGGGTTTTGTTGTTGTTGTTGTTGTTTTGGGGTTTTGTTTTAATAATTAAAAAAAAAAAAAAAAACTGAACCGCGTCCAAAATGGCTTCTAAAAAAAGGGAGAAGCCAGCGCGGAGCCAGCGGGGAAACCCGGATGTTGGATACAAAGGGGCTGGAGGGGGCGGTGCGGCGCGGGGGCTCCGCGGGCGCTGAGTGGGGAGCGGCGCTGCCCGTCACGGCCGCGCCCGCGGGGAGCCCCGGCTGGAGAGGGGCAGGGACAGGGGCACGGCGAGGGTGGGGATGGGCAGGGACAGGGGCAGGGGGCTGCCGAGGGTGTGCATGGATATGGGCAGGTTTAGGGGCAGGGGGCTGGAGAGGGTGTGTTTGGATATGGGCAGGTTTAGGGGCAGGGTGCTGCCGAGGGTGTGTGTGCAAATGAGCGGGTTTAGGAGCCTAAGGGGGCAGAAGAGATGTGTGTGGATATGAGCAGGTTTAGGGGCAGGGGGCTGTGGAGGAGAGGTTTAGGGGCATAAGGGGGCAAAGGATATCAGTGTGGATATGGGCAGGTTTAGGAGCAGGGGCCGCAGGGGGTGTCCATGAATATGGACAGGTTTAGGATCAGGGAGCTGCAGAGAGTGTTTGTGGATATGGGCAGGTTTGGGGCATAAGGGGGCAGAGGAGATGAGTGTGGATATGGGCAGGTTTAGGGGCAGGGAGCTGTGGAGGAGAGGTTTAGGGGCATAAGGGGGCAAAGGATATCAGTGTGGATATGGGCAGGTTTAGGAGCAGGGGCCGCAGAGGGTGTCCATGAATATGGACAGGTTTAGGATCAGGGAGCTGCAGAGAGTGTTTGTGGATATGGGCAGGTTTGGGGCATAAGGGGGCAGAGGAGATATGGGTGGATATGTGGACATGGGCATGTTTAGGGGCAGAGGGCTGCGGAGGAGAGATTTAGGGGCAGAGGGTAGGAGTGAAGATTTAGGGGCATAGCAAAGAGGTGTGTATGGAGAGGGGCAGAAGGTGGGAGTGCAGAGTTAGGGGGCAGAGGGGTGTGTGTGGATAGAGGAAGGGCACTGCCGGGGGGAGGACTGGGAGAGGATGTAGGGGCAGGAACTGGAGGGAGAGGTTTAGGGGAAAAGTGTGCACAGGGTGTGTATGGATAAGGGCAGGTTTAGGAACAGAGGGTTGTGGGGGGATGGAGGTTTAAGGGCAGAAGGTGGCTGAGGGGATGTGTGCATGCAGCAGTTTTAGGGGCAGGGGCTGGAAGTGGAGATTTAGGCACAGGGGATTGGGGATGGAGATTTAGGGCCAGAAGGTGGCAGAGAGTGTGTGTGGATAGGGGCAGGTTTAGGGGCATGGGGTGGCAGGAAGAGACTGCGGGGCAGGGAGTGGGGAAAATGCAAATGGGGCAGGGGATAGTGGAGCAGACTGGTGGGAGAAGCTTGGGGGTGGAAAATTTAGGGACAGGGCAAGGTGGAGGATATGTGTGGTTAGGGGCAGGTTTGCAGAGAGGGTGCTGTGGGGAAATGTTTAGGGGAAAGGGGAGATTTAGAGATAGAACTTGGCAGTGTGGATAGATGGCAGGTTTAGGGGCAAGGGGCTGCAGGGGGGAGGTTCAGGAGAAGGGAGATTTAGGGGTAGGGGCCAGTTTTAGGGGCAATGTCTGGAGAGGAAAAGTTAGGAGAAGAGGGTGGTGGAAGCTGTGTGTCGATGGAGCAGGTTATGGGGCAGGGATGGCTTAGGGGGTTTAGGGGCAGGGGTTGCAGGAAGTGCAAATAGGGCAGGGACTGGTGGAGGGAGCTGGGGAGTGAGATTTAGGGAAGTGGATCAGGCCAGGGGGTGGCAGAGAGTGTGTGTGGATAGGGACAGGGGACTGTGGTGAGATTTAGGGGCAGGAGGCTGCAGGGGGCAGGTTTAGGGGCAGGGGCTGGCAGGGCAGAAGGTTTAGGGACAGGGAATTCATGGGGGCATTAGGAGTAGGGAGTGGGAGGAGTACAAACGGGCAGGGGGTGGCAAAAGGGGGCTGGGGGGGAGGTTTTAAGGGCAGGGGTGGCTGGGGGGGATTGGGGTCAGGGAATGGTGGAGGGCAGGGCTGTGGATGGGGTGGAGGGTGGGGTAGCATGGGGCAAAGCCATCTCATTGTCTTGGAGAAGTTCTCTGGCTCCTTGCCTTCCCAGCAGAGAGGGCAGCACAGCCCCCACCAGGGCCAGGAATAAACAATGTCCTTGCAGAAAAAACAATCCTCCTCTTCCAGGCAGTGGGAATGTGTGCTCCCTGCTTGTGTCCTGAAGCCCCCTACACCCCAAAAGCCCCTTGACCCCAAGATCCAGCAGGAGCAATGGCTCAGTGCCAGTGTCCAGGCTCCCCAGGGCAGAAGGGAAACCCCAGCAGAATCCATTTTCAGGCCATTTCAGGGTCAATAAGGTTTTCTCCATTGCCAGGATTACAGGAATTGAACACTCTCCACAATTGTATTTTAATTCTAACTAAATAATATGGCTATAGGGAGCAGCAAAGGAATCTTAAGGGGAAGGAGGAGAAAGGGGGAGATGCTAAGTCAGGTCATTCTCAAGACTTTGGGTCTGTGAGGTCCACTGACTCATCAGAGAGAGGAATGTGGCATGGATGGGTGCTGTGCACAGCAGTGAATCGCAGGTCAGCTCCCTCAAATTTGTCCACTGGGGACTAAGGCTGAAAATATTCCTAAACTCATTTTCTTTTTCCTCCGGAGGGAGATAAGAGTAAACATGAATCATTCCTCTAAAAGTTTGAAAAGCATTTTGTTCCAAGAAGAAATATGTAATTTTTTTTCTTCTTCTTCTTACAGTAACAAGTTCACAGAAAACTTCAGGAGGCTTTTACAAAGGCTTGTAAGCACTTTGAAGCTGGAGACTGTTTTTATATACCTACAGCACTTGTGTAACAAGGTCTCGACAGTGAATGGGATTCCAGGGTGCAGTTGCAATAAAGTGATTAATAGTATCATTCATGGTATCATACCTCATTCATAGGTTTCCTGTAAGTTAAGAGGAATACATTGGCAGGAGCACAGTGGTTGTGACTTTAAACACGATACTCTTGGAGGGAAAAGTTACAGCTAACACGTGCACTGAAGGGCAGTGCAATTAGTAAAGCGATGTAAAAGGCTCAAGGAAATCATTTTTAGAGCAAAAGCCTGCAAGGATCTGGTTCTGAGCTAGTTCTGTGGCACAGAAATAGCGAGGTGGATATTGCCACACAGCTGGTGAAACCAAGAACAGAAAATAAGATGTGTCTGTCAAAGGGCTGGGTCAGAAACACACAAGTAGGATTTGGGTTTGTTGCTTCTTAATCTGCACACAGTGAGGACTGATTTTGTCACCAAAATGTTTGCCACCTGCTTGTGGCAAAAATCACTGAGAGGGCCAGGCAAGATGCAAAAAGGAATGGAAAACGGTTGTCAAATGAGAAGTAAATGTCCTGGCTGTGGGCTGCAGCAGCTCAGGCTGCACTTGGAGCCTCAAGAAAAGTGACAAATAATGTGTCAATATTTCCTATAAAGCTGCTTATTTCATTTGAAAGCAAATAATGAGTCAATATTTCTGTTTATTTCATTTGGGGAATAAGTTGTTAAACAGCTACCACGTGGCTGGAGTATGGAGAAATATGTGGGGTGCTAAAATATGACCCAGTGTTTCACTGTACCAGCATCCCCATGATCAGCTAAAACGAGACATTTAGCTCGCTCCAAGAAAACATCAGCCCTCGGGAGCAGGCGGGGTGAGTAACACAGGATCGCTCGGGCTCAGAGCACTCCCTGGCCAGCTCTGCTCCTATTTTTAATCCTAGCTGTGCTATGAAAAGCTCCATTCCACAGCACCTGAATGGCTGCTCTGCAGGCAGGGCCTCGGCAGCGCGTTCATCACGCGCCTGTCATCGCTTTTGAGGAAACGGGCCCAGGGCGTTTCGGATGTTGTCCTAAAGCCACCCGGTGGGACAGGCACAGCCTGGCCTTCCTGCACCAGGGCAGCTCCTGCTGCATGGCACAGGCAAACTGATCCAACCACCAGAGCTGAACCTCGGGGGATTTTTGCCCAGGGGTTTATGACACCCTGAAGTTTCATTTATTAAACTCCCTCCATCTTGTTCGCTGTGGTGCTTGTGAAGGTCCCCAGGACGAGGTGAGAGATGAGAATTTGACTCCTTGTTCTCAGAAGGTTGATTTATTATTTTATGATATTACATTAAAAGAAATGCCATACAAAAACTATACTAAACTATGGAGAAAGGATACATCAGAAGGCTAGAAAAGAATGATAATGAATGCTCATGACTGACTCCTCCGAGTCCAACACAGCTGATGGTGATTGGTCACCAATTAAAAACAATTCACATGTTTGGATAAACACTCTCCAGACCACATTCCAGAGCAGCAAAATATGGAGAAGCTGAGGCTTCTCATCTTCCCAGGAGAAGAAATCCTGGTGAAGGGATTTCTCAGAAAATATCATGGTGACAGTTTGCAGCGTTTCACAGGGAGGTGTTTACCCGCCCGAAAAGCTAAAATGTTTTCTCTTCTTGCAACACAAAAGCCCAGGAGTGAGTATTGTCACTGGAGGTAATGTTACAGCCTTGGCAAGATGACACTTAAAAACTTCATCAGCCTTCCAAGAATTTCGGAAATAGTGGTGAATAAAGGCAGCAAGTGCTAAGAGCAGGCAGTGCTTACAAGAAGTGCCCTTACCAGCAGCGCTTTCAAGAGCTGTTTTTTTGTTTTCACTTATCATTAGAGCTGCACAGCTCAGACTGCTTTTAAATAATTATACTGAGCAGTTAAAAAACTCTCCCGTGCTAAAATAAATTTTAGCTGAGGTAGTTTATGCTTTGCAGCCTCATATGACACTCAGTCTTTCTTGTGTGACTCCTGTAACAAGTCAAATTCATGTTTTTTGATACTGCGCACGTGATTAAGATACTTGGATCACTTAAGCCTGCACAAAACTGCAGTGCTCGCATGTCATTTATCTTAAAATCCTATTGTAGCACTCATGAAGTGTAATTTCTTCAGTGAATGGAAATTTATACTGACAGAGGTGTTATAAAACACGGAAAATACTGGGAGGAGAAGACCCAGCATTTTCTTTATCTCTTCAAGTGTTCACTAAGGGGGATTTATTTTTCAGTTCAGTGTTGGTTCATTGCAGGTCACAGAGCCCTGGTGCAATTAAAGGGACCCATTTCCAGACTTCTTAGACAAAACTCACATTACTTGCAACAGGTGGGAGCTGTGTGCTGTGGCCTCGAGGCAGCAAGCTGGTTCACAGGCTTCACTTTCCACATTGGTCCCTAAAGCTACTTGCAGAAAATCACTCAGCCTAAAGAAACTCCTGGGATCCCAGCCTCTACCTCCCCGTTTTAAAATGCATGGGTAAGAAAAACCAATTTATATTCATAACCTTGAGTAAATAAATTGTCACTTTAACTACACATTTTATTGTAATTAAGTGCTTCTCTGTAATAACCAACCCACACTATGGAGCTGTTTCTTAATATAACAGTAAGGCAAGTTCTCAGCTATGAGCAGAATTAGGGAGCTTTTAAAAGCACAGCCCAGTTGATACAGCAGGGTGATGTTGCACAGTTCTCAACAGGTGGAGAAGAGGTAGGTTTGCTGAAGAGCCTTGTCCTTCTTTTCAACAAATGCTGTTGTTGTGTGGTCAACAAAATCAAATCTCACTGACCAAATTTCCCAGTAGGGATTTTACCCAGTACCAGCCTGGGTAATATCCTCTGCTCCCAGTGGATTTGCCTAACTCCCAAGGGAACACGACCGAGGCAGATTTAGACCTTCCCCAGCTTTCTAAGGACTCGCTGCTGTCACCTCTCCATAATGCAGCTACAATTAACTATGCTGGAATTTCTATATTTGCAGCAGCTTGAAATCAGAGCCTGAACTTCCAGACGTGGATGCAGATAGTCTTTGCTACTGTCTGTGCGAGCCCTTGGGCTTCACGCTAAAAAAGCCCACCCTTGCTGACAAATTTGCCCTTTGCAGTCTGGCTTCAGTGCAGCTAGCAAAAATAGCAAGTGATACAGCAGACAGAATGGGCCCTAAACTGTATTTTTTGATAGCTTTTCTTAGCTCCAGACTAAAGAGCAGGGCATCAGATGTTGACAAATTAGCAGGGAATATACGGAGCAAAGGGATTTGTTACTGAAATGCCCACAATCCAGCAGTTTTGCTGTCCCCCAGAATCTGAACTTTTTCCTTGGTTTTCAGCTCTGTTTTGATTAGAGTGCAAATACCAGCCGCTGGCACATGTCAGCTGGCATCAGAGCCACGTGCCAAAGCTTTGTTCAGGTCGGAGCTTTAGTGTCGTTTTACTCATCCATGGATTTTGTTGGGACTTCTGGGGCATAGCTCATTATTTTTACCACTGTAACCAGCAGTTGTTGTATAATTATTCCTCTTTAAACCCAGGAGAGCTTGTCTGGCCTTTTGGATGGGGAATTTAATTGCATGAAGGCTCTGGAGGGTGGTTGATGCTGGATGGTGACTGTGCTATTGGTGTGTTACCTGCCCCCAAAAAGGAGAATCCAGGCTCTAATCCATACCCCCAAGTCATGCCAGCTTGCTGGGCACCAAAGCACCCCCACACTCGACTTGGAGACTCCTGTGCTCAGACAAGGAGGATAAGGGACGCCACATGACTAATTCTGCAATGACAGTGTATGTTTAATGGGTGAAGAACTGCATTTTCTATCCCTTTTTAACCCAGGTCACAGTGCCAAAGGACTGCCCGATGTTTGAGGTTCCTTTCAGGTATTTTCTTCATTGAGATGCACTGTTCTTAAGGCTACTGTGGATGCCAGCTTTGTCTTCTGCCCTCAAGCACTACTCTGCCTTTTAGTGTTGAGAAACCAATATTCAAATTCCCCTGAAACACGAGACTGCTGCTTTCACAGCTCACAGAGGGCCTTCCCTCAACCTCAGGTACAAAAGCTCTGGCTGCTCCAAAGCCAGTGACCAGGAGTCAGGAAAAGCACATTTTAGATATATATATAGGCAAACTACAATCCTAAACTTTAGGCATCTCAAGCTTTTAAGATCTCTGCCTCAGATTCCCTGTAAAATACAAATAACAGCATTGATGAGGTGTAGCTCATAAAAAAGTAAATATTTCTAACTTCCTAGAGCATGTGTTGCAGCCAGTTGAAGTCAATGCAGGTTAAATTCAGTGGAAGGAAGGTATTTCTGCCAGCTGATGGTACGTGACCATTCAAACAGTTTACCAAGTGCCACGGCAGCAAAATTCCTTCTGTTTAAGGCTGCCTGGTTGCCTGGCAGGAAAATGTGTTCTCAAATTGGTGTAGTAACACTGGAATCACTTCTTGGTGACAGCCCTATTGACTGACAGCCTCCAGTAATGGCAATCTATTAATCTCTTGCTCTGTGGCCATAAAGCATTCTGTCCTCCTTCCATTAAATGCTGAAGGTAAATAAATGCAGGTCCATCATTTTGCTGGCATTCTTGCTGTCTACAAAGCCTCTGCATGAGAGGGACAAGCAGAAGGGCTAAAGAAAATGTCCCCATCGTTGGCAGGAGGCCAGCCAAGATGTGACACTGCAGGTGTGGAGCTGCTGAAGTGCCCTGGTCGTTCCACTTTGCTGTGCCCAACAGCCCACGCTGCTGACACTGCCTGGGGCAGGGCGAGGTGTGAAACCTGCTCTGAGCTTGGAGAGTGTTTGGGCCAGGTCAGGGCAGCCTGAAGTGCTGCCTGCCTTTGGGTGGCTGCCAGCAGAACCTCTGGGGTTTTGCAGCACCTGAAAAAGAGCCTGAGAATACAACAGCCCTTGAACCTGCAGAGTGAGGAGAGCCCTCGGACTGCCCCTCAACCTTTTCTGCTGAAGTCACCATCCCCTGTGAAAGAGGATAGGAATTATTCACCCACATTGTGTTCAGGTGTTGGTGTTTTACCTGGAAATGCTATGCAGGTCTTTTAAAGCACATATGGTGGCTACAGCAGCCTAGAGCCAAAGCCTGTCATCTCTCCCTCCCTCGCCTTCCTCTCTCCCCAGGTGTTCAGTTGGCAGAATATCTTTCAAATTCCACTGTTTTATTTAAAAAGCTCGACTCAGGCTTTTTAAGCTGGTTGCAATTAAGATTTAACAACAGGAAAGTTCTTCCAGAGGTGCCATGTCCCTTTGAAATGGCTTTGCTGAAGAAAATCATCCATATCCCTGCTGCAGCCAGCTGGACTGCACTGCAGGGTTAACTTTCCCTGTTACCTGTGGCCTTGTGCCTCCTGACACACTCAAGGCATGTGTGGAAGGACCAATAAAATATGTCCTGGAGTGTTTGGTGTATTTTTAGAGTTTGTCCCAGATTATTGGCCTTTGTCCCAGATTTCAGTGGATAGGGTATAAGAATGCCCGGTGGGGCTGAGTGCTTCCTGCCTTGCTCTCAGGAAGGCTTTAATCAGGAAAAATACCCTCTCAGAGAAGGCAAATAATTAAGTTTTTGTGGCAAATCCTCTATTGCCATTAGCAGGAGATGATAAACACTCAAGACCACAGTATAAATAGAGCAAGGCAGATGCACTAAGATTGAAAGTGCAACATTATTGTGTTACATGGTATTGAGTAATGAATTGGACATTATAACAAGGTAGTTTTCCTTTTTTTCTTTATTGAGAGCAGGGTTGGCTTTTACACTGTAAAGTGCCTGTCTTGTGTGGAAATGCTGGTGTAACCCTTCTGGGCAAAGCTCATCCCACATCCTGGCAGTGTGCAGGCAGGGAGCTAATGTTGGAGGGAATATTCACATATCATCCCATCCATCCCCCTCCCTTTGGCAGTGGTTGATTGACCTATGGCATTCCTGGTAAATGCTCATCCAACCTCTTCCTGCAGTGCTCCAGCCTCCCAGGGCATTAAGAGTTTCACCTGCAGAACTTTTTTTCTCCTGTGTAACCTCAGCCCTTCCTGATGTAATTTGGTCCTTACTGAGCACATGGGAAGCAATTCCTCCTTTTCTCTCTTCTTCAGCTTTTTCACATGGGAAGATTGTCTCTCTTCACCCTGCCAAAGCCAAACAATCCAGTTCTTTTGCCCTTCCTTGATTTTCTGGTTGTTCAGCATGACCCTCACTCCATCCCTTGGATACTTACCCATATCTCAGGGGACAAATTTCCTTGCTGAAGTCCTGAACTCCCCAATCCAACATCTCTGTCATCGACTCTTCAGCTCTGGGGGGTCCCTCTGGATTCATCCCTCCCAGATGGATGCAGATCACTGGGATGCTGAAGAGCTCTCTGATGGACTCATCCAAGCCATTTTTGGCTTTCATGTTCTTCCACCTTGGTCTTGCCTCTTTACCTGCCTACCAGCTATTTCTTGCCAAGCTGTGTCAGCACACTTTCTGCATAGGACATTTCAAGTGTCATAGCAAATATGAACTGTAAAAACTATTCTGTTAAGATTCCAGTAACTGGTCCATCAGTTTTGTAGGGAGGTGAGGTGAGAGTGACACATTGCCAGTACAGATGCAGGAAAAGTCCTGCTGCACCCAGTCATGCCTACTAGAACTTGCTTTCCTTCTCAGGATTCAGCTCCTGGACATTTTGGCACATTATCAGTGATAAATGTATTCAGAAGTGAGAGCAGACAGCCCTGCAGGTTGTGATGCCAGAGTATTATGGGTTCTTGGCATCAGCAGTGCCTCTCTGTGGATTTCAGACGAATGAAACAGAAATATTTTTATAGCCAGCCTCAAGTTTTTATCTATTTGTAGGTGTCTTGGTGCTCCCTAAATAGGAATTAGGTCCTTTGGAAGGAAGACTGCATTTTATGTCTTGACTTTCCTGGGCCTTTATGCATCCAGGCCTCTCTTGCTCCCAAAGGCCAATGATATTGTCCTTTATTTTTGCCACTCATTTGTGTTGAGAAACAGGCACTGGCAGCTGGGAAATTATCAGTAATGCAGGATGCAAACAATCTGTTTTCTATTCTTGTGGCCTATCCGTGCTGTGGGATGGTGCACAGACCCTTAATTATTCACCTGTATTTGTTCAAATGCTTGCAAGTGGCTACTAATACCAGGTGAGAAAAGAATTCAATAAAAACGGAGGGAGAAAGAAGATTAAAAAAAAAAAACAAGGATAGCTTGAGGCAAGGATGAGAAGGGTGAAGGACATATGGCAGAGGGACTGGTTGGAGTATTCTGGTATCCTGGGTTCCAGCTCAAGATTCTGCAGAATTTCTGATAGGCTTTGCTTTACTTATCTCTTAAGTCCAGATCAGAATGGGAACAACAGACTTTATCCACAGAAGTAATTAAAATGTTGCACTCCCTGGCAGGGGAGTTAAAATCAATTTCTCAAATGCAAGATGAAGAGCAATTGGCCAGGCTTCTGCCATGGGGGAAAAGATGCAGGACTGTGATGCTTGGGAGTACAGCACAAACCCAGTGCTGCAGAAATCCAGGAGCTCTCCTGGGATGCCTGTTCTGAGGGGCACATTGCAGAAGACATGGGACAACCTCTCCGTTCCACTTGGCAATGGTCTTGGCTCAAGGACAATTTCCACACCTCAGGAAGCATATGGCTTAGCTTGGAAAAGCCCAAAGAGGTGCAAGAACAGTGGCTGGAGGTGTAGAACATTTGCCATTGAGGTGAAGCTGAGAGAGAGAAGTGTGTGGCCTGAAGAGGGGACAGAGCTGAGACAAAACAAGTTGCCAAATACCTGCAAGGCTGATGCAAAGAGGAGTGGCCCAATGTGTCCTTTCACCTTCTGCAGGTCGGGTGAGTAATGGGCTTCAGCTGCAGCAGGAGTAACACAGGGGAAAGATCCGGAAAAAATTCCCAGTGTTTTGAATAGTTCAGCTCAGGGATATTCCCACAGGCTCTCGTGGAACTGACACTGCAGGAAGTTGTTAGACCAAGCTCTTGCAGGGATGGTTGAGGTGTTGTTGACTGTACTGGGAGCCTCTTGAAGGGATTTATCCATCTGGGTTTTTCCCTGTTTTCTTCCAGTGCCACTGAAATCATTGGAATTCAGTTCTCCAGCGTTTGGGAAATCCTGCCACAATAGCAATCCCCTGTTTGTAATCAAGAGGATTGCAAGAGCAATCAAATGCACATTGAGCTGATGTGCAGCTCCCAGGATTGTGGGGGCACAGAATCAAGCTGAGAAGTACGTGTGCTATAACTGGAGAAGCTGGTTATTCTAAAGGATTGAAAATCCAGCTTTTCTTTCCTGAGGAGATGCTCACGTGGGGACTATCACAGGTTATATTTAGTGTTACAGAGGCACAAGGGAAATCTCATTAGAGCCCAATGCTAAGGATCAGTTATAAAGGGAACAGGGGCAATTTGTAAGCCCTCAAAAAAATCGTGTATCTGTGTTCTGCCCTGCCTTCACTGTCTGCTGCTGCTCAGCTTTCCTGAGAGAAGGTCTGTGCCTGCCTGCTCAGTTAGCCCTGATACATCACGTTTTATTTGCTGGGAGACTTGAACAATGAGCAGCAAACACTCCTGTTCCTATTTTAAACACATGGAAACTGCAGAACAGAGAAATAAAATTACTTGCACAGAGTCACAGAGCAATTTCATGGCAGGGCACAGACCAGAGTCCAGCTCCCCTGCTCCCAAACCCATGAGCCAGCCTTTCTTTTCATTGACCCTTATTTTAATCACCTTCCAATAAATTCTCTTGGCCTCTTCCAGCTGACTTCCATGGGAGTAATGCCAGGTATCAAATGAAGTCACCCAGAATATCAGTGCAAAAGAAGGCAGTATTAGATGCAAAGAAAGAACTGATGGAAAGGGAAAAGCAAATTTTACAAAAAAAGAATAAGAAGGAATAAGTTCTAGTGCCAGTTCCATAATATCATTCCCCTTTTAATTTGTGCCTGATCAAAATTAAAAAAAAATAGATTGCTAATATTAATAAGTGAAATGAATCTTGAATTTTATAATAGCAGAGGAAATGAAAGGACCAAAGTAATATTGTGTTGTTAACTGAGATTTTAATAATGATTCTGTCCTCAGTTGGTGCATTTATTCCACAGAAAGTAAATCATTAATGAAGAGGAGGGGAAAACAGTTTTGTGGTGATGGATTTTTGAAAGAAAAGTCTAATTTTGCTTAACTTGTAGAAACTCTGAAATATGCTTGGAGCACTAAACCTAAACTACCACCACCTCAAAAACAGTTTGTAGAGGTGGAATTCAGCCAAGGGGCTGTCAGTGCCTGGGGTAGGATGGAGAGATGTCCAAGGCTCCATTCCAGGAGAGCTGAGGTGAGTGAAGAGTGGGGTTAGAGATGTTTGGGCTCATCCCACATTTTCTGTGGAGTTTTGCAAGATCTGCTTCCACCAAGCCCTCTGCAGTGGGGAGGGTGGACTCAAACCCCTCTCAGTTCTCTGAGGGTGTTTGATTTCCCAGGTGAAGAAAAGTGCCCACCAAAGCTGATGTGGCCACTGCCCACCACTGTCTTCAACCTCAGCCAAGCAGTCCCCAAAAAAGTGCTCCCTGGAGCAGCAGCCTGTCACTGTCATATTTTCTGAAAAATCCCTTCACTGACATTTCTTCTCCTTGGAAGCTGACAAGCCTCAGAAAATAATGAAAACAAGAATTATCTGATTGCTTCTCCTCTGTTTGCTGCTTTGGAATTTGGTCTGGAGATAGTTTACCAACAGGTGAATGTTTAATTGGTTTAATGTGAATTGTTTTAAGTTAATGACCAATCACCATCAGCTGTGCTGGACTGTGAGGAGTCAGTCATGAGTTTTTATCATTCTTGTTAAACCTTCTGCTGTATCCTTTCTCTTTCTCTAGTATAGTTTTAGTATAGCATTTTTAAATATAATATGATTTCATAAAATAATAACTCAGCCTTCTGAGAACATGGAGTCAGATTCCTCGTCTGTCACCTCATCCTGGGGACCCTCACAAACTCAACAGCAGCCCATTTCACACTGAGCCCCTGGTTTGGAATGCCAGGCACAGGGAGTTTCATGGTCACACAACAGTGGAGAAGAAAAACATCTCTGTAGCCGAGCTTTGCCTAAGAACAAGCAAGTACAGAACATCCATCCCTGTGTGTGTGTGTGAAGGAGATGGGGGAAAATGTACAATTTCCTTGGTTCCTTAATGAGCACAGCACCCTGACGATGAATGTAGAAATTTGCAAATTAAACCACATTTCTGTATCTAAATTATCAAATCAATAAAGAGATGTAAACATTAAGCAACATTATATGAGAGCCTGGAGTGTCACCACAAAAAATTAAGACTATGTAATTAAAAGTACAATGCAATTTATTTTTATATTGTTCTTCATTCAAATCAACAAATCTTATTACTTACCCAAAAATGTAAAGCAGGCTGCAAACTAATTCAAAAGATGAAGACAAAGTGGTTATTGAAAAACCTATGTTTCTTGTTCCCTTACATCTGGCAACAGTCATGATTTAATATTTTAACTACTGTAATAGGTTATACTGCCAAAGAAAAGTGCATTAATTACTATGGGAAACCTAAAGAAATCTAATTAAGAACAATAAAATCACTCTTATTGACTGGGAAAAATAAAACTACGCAAAGGGAAATGAGGGATGAAAAAACTGACGACACACAAATACTAATAAATGTCTGCAGAGGGTAGGAAACACACTTGTGCTGTTACTGGGGGTGTGGATTTGAAGTCTGGCTGGAGATCACAGTTTGGCTGAAGCTCTTCTCTCACCCACTGGAAGCACCTTCTAATTAGCTGCAGCTCAGGGAGTTGAGTTTGCCCTGAGTGCAGCCCAACATGTCCATGCAGAGTCAGTCCCACTGGCTGTGTCTGGACAAACACACTAATGTAGGAGATGGAGCTGCATTTCTGGGGGTAGTGTGGAGAAAAGGAATCATTATCTCAATGGGTGCCATCCTTCCTGCAAAGTCAGGGAGGACACGTGTGAGGAAGCAGCCCTGTGCCCCAAATACTCAACGTGTCCTGCCCGGGGACACCACAGGGAGAAATCGCCACAGGCAAATGGGAATCCATCTTTCAACCAGCCACAGCCCCTTGAAGTCATGGAAAAGGAACCTTTCTGTGTGAAATATCCACCCCCTTGTTTGCTCAGCCCCAGCTAAAGCCATCTGCTGGCTTTACCCTAAGGAAGGTACACCCCCATCCATGCACTCACAGGATCCCCAGGGATGCAGGGCTGCTTTGGGAGCTGGTGCATCTTGTATTGGCCAAAAACAGCAGCCAAATGTGTTAGGAGGTGTTTGTCTGTGTTTTCCAGATGTGAAACTGGATAGGATTGCCTGCTTTTGTCATTGTGGGGACTGGATTCTGGGCCTGTGATTTTGAGGTTTCATCCCTCATGGTCTTGAGCATTCTTGTGATGGCAAAACTTATTTTCTGCCCACCTTGACTGCTCTCATTCCTAAAGATCTCACCAATTTCTAAGTGTCTGTGGATGTTCAAAAGAAGGGAGAGGATGCCATAGGGTCAACATCTACACTAAGCACTTAAACAAAAACATGTGGTTTAATTACTTCAGCTGATATTAGTAGTATTAATGCCTTTTCAAGCCAGAGGTAACCCTTTGATCATGTATATTTACTTCACACATAAAATAGACTGCAGCAGTTTGGCCAGTTGTCTGCTTCTGGATCCAATAGCTTGTACATCATTAATATCATTAATATCTGCAAATATGATAAATTAGAAGCATTAACTTTGCACAGTCCTTCCAGGATTGCAAATCTTCACCAAAGGCAAGAGGAATTGTCTGAGGAATAAGGATTTCCCGATTCAATGGGCGCACTCTGTGTCAGAGAGGAAGAAACAAAGTGAAATCTTTGCTATTATGGATGTGTACTTGCACAGAAAGCCACAAAAAGGGCACTGCAGCACCTCAGCTATATTTTGGAGGTATCACTGACACCCAAAGTTGCACGGTTTTGTGCTCAGAGGTAAGCACATTTTCCTTTCCCACCTTCGCCCACAGGAAACAAGGTTGCAAAGCAAAAAGCGTAGACAGGCGTTGTTTGAAGGAATTTTGATTGACTGGGGGTTATTTTGCAACACAGAAACCTCTGAGCAGCAGTGCCTTTTGATTAGCCACGAATTTTTATGTTGAACCTTGCAAAACACACAAGGATTACTCAGGAAGAGTGTCACATAGACCATGTGCAATTATCTACGCAAGGGTTGCAGAAACAGCCTTTAGATATAAAACAGGAATAAGCAAAGCTTAAATTCACTCTTTGAGAGGAAGATAGAAGGGGTTTTGATGTGGTTGCATCTGAAGGCCATTGTGTTAGGACTTCCATACTGTACGTGCTCTACTAATCCAGGATCCTTAGTCATCAGGACTTTGTATAGTCTATGTGGAGCTCTGCCCTGCCAGACACCCATGGCTGTGCAATCTCAGCTCACACAGTGCTGTGGCTCTGGCCCATGCATGGAAATGGGGGCTTGGGGGTCTTAGGGTCACACAGGGGCTGTGAGCTGTTGCTTAGGGGTGGAATGTTTCAGCTACCTGAGTTTTGGGACTGCCTCTCTGCTGTGGCATCCTTCAGTCCAGCTGTAAATCTCTGTGCACTGTGGGATACAGGGAGAGCTGCACCACCAAATGCCTGAGGTGCACCAAGAGCACCAGGGCAGGGGAAGGTCATGAGGGTGGTGGTAGGATTAGGCTCAACTCATTTTAGGTATTTACAGAGTAGACTTCTAAGTGGGAGCTGCCACTCTGGGCTTTCCAGGCAGAACTAGGAAGGGTTATTATGGAGAAGGAAGGTTTATTAAGGAGAAATAGGTGGGTTTATTATGCCATCCATCTGCTCTGTTTTAAGCATCTCCTTCAAGAAGAAACGAATCACTGTGGACTCCATCAACAGTATTGACTGACTCTCTACTGACTCACAAGGGAGCCACAGGTGACCTGCCCAAGAGCAAATTTCTGCTTTATTGGGGTGAGCCTGCCGAGAGCTTCGTGCCCGTGGTGGAGGACTTGGCTGCTCTGAGCAGCTCAAACTGTGGCATTTCAGTCAATAACTGCCTCAGCAAGCTCAGTATTTTTGGAGAAAGGACACCCCTCAGGAGGAGTTTGCAATGTTAAGTAGATAAAAGAAACAGCAGGTGGGAAACAGAGGTGGCCTGTTTTCAGTAGGAAATAAAGTCTGTGCTTCCTGCTCCTGCACCACATGCCTCAAAATCTGTGTCTCTTTTATAGCAGGTTTTCATATCTTCAAGGAGAGATTAGTTCAGGTGTGAACTCATCATACTGATGATTAGTTCATGATGACTGCTGTCATCTACCTCCAAATTGAAGGGGTCCTGTTGTAGCTGTGTCTCATTCCCTGTGGCTATTGCTGCTCCTTATCCTCAGTGCATCAGCTGCTTCTGAGGAAGTCTTGGGCCATCAGGAAATAAACTGTCTGGGTCATCAAGAAAGCGTGTGCCTAAAAGAGAGAGAAAAAAACCCATCAGACTGTAGGAGCAAGAAGCAGAAAGCCAGCCCACACGTGTAAGAGTGGCAGCCTCTACAGTGTGGTGTGTGTCCACACGTCGCTTCAGAAGCCATCTCCCTTCGGCTGTGATCGCTCTCAACTGTTTGCAGTCTGTGTGCCGTGACGTGCATGGAATATTACTACAAAAATGTGCATTCTTGTTAATAGGTATAGTTTAGGATGATTGTTAGCAGAGCATAAGGCCTTATTGATTGAAAGTGGCATATGGCAAGGATGTATAATGATTCACTTTGGCTGCTAGTTCGAAATCCTATTCACGGGTGAAAAAAAACCCCGCTCTCCTTTGCAGTCAGGCTTCATTCTTTCTGCAGCATGTTTTTCAAACCGGGCTATTCTACAAGTGATCCCTAGGAGAGATTTCCTGCTCTCCTGGGTGTGTGCTCAAAGCTCTTTTCAGTCTTGCAAGGGCAGGTCACAAGAACAAAAGCTGAATTTATCATATGCCTCCCTTTGAGCGAAAGGTTGTCTTGCAGTTCACTCTCCAAAACTCTTTTTCTGGGTATTTTGTGTTTAGGAAAGGTGGTGGAATTGAAAGTCTGATCACAATAAATACCAGGGATAGGTATAAAACTGGTTGCCAGCAGCATTGCTTGGTGCCTGGTGGGAAAGGGTGTAAATCCTCACCTGCAGCAACAGCCTCGTGGGAATGATTTTGGTATTTTTTCCAACTGCATTTTTAAAAGACAGAGATGCCAGTGCCCCAGCAAGCTGCAGGAAAAGTGAGCTCTTCTCTGGATCCAGCTTCTCCTCACCGGGGGAAAAAAATGCATGTTCCTACATGGCATTAGCAAATACAGAGTAATTAACCTGAGGTAAAATCCCAGTGAAGGCAAAGCAGACAAAGTATTAATAAATGTGAACTGACAGACATAAGCCCTGAGGACCTCATCTATCTTCCCTGTGTGTTAGCAGGTCCAAGTGAAGCTGAAGATGCCTCACCTGGTTTGCCTTGTGCAGACTGACAAGGTAAGCTCAGACCTTGCACTGGGTAAAGGTGACACCTTGTGAGTGCTGAATGCCCCCACCTCCCCTCACTGGTGATTCTGAGGGATCTGCTGAACCTCAACAGAGTTGTCCTGAAGGATGACAGCTCAGAGTGGCACTGTCCTGATGCTCAAGAGCTAATATGGCTGGAAGTGATCCCAATACTGACCCCAGCACCCCTCACCCACCCCTGCCAGGAGGGCAGAGCAGGGAAGGGTTTTGCCAGGTTAGCTGGACATTGGAAGAGAAGGTGGTCCCAGCATCTCAGAGCTATCTGGCAACCTTCACTGAACAGGGAAAAGCTGCAGGGACTGATCCTAACCCAAATGGATCAGCTCATACAGGAAGATAACTTACTGACAGAGGAAAAGTGTGTGATCTCTGCATTCCTATCGGCCTGCAAACCTCCTGACCTTTATCTGGCTGACATGCAGTGATATCTGGACACTTTTCTTGGCAACATCACCAAGAACAATTCAAATGACATTCACTTCACTACTGGAGGCACAGCTTTTCTGTTTCCCCACCAGCAAATAAAGAGCAGAGCCTTCATATATGTCTTTTCTGGGAAATGATGCTTTCTAGGAATTGCTTACAAAGAATTAAGTAATCTATTTGATTGTCATCCAGGAGTCCTAAATGCTCACTAAATGATCTTGCACAATTCTTTTTATCCAGGAAGATACTTCAAGATGGTCTCAAGGATTTGCCTGTGGTAGGCAAAACAGGGCTCCCTTGAAAAAACTAGCTCTGAGCAGACAAATAAATGGAATGTCTTTCATTATACCTGTCACCAGTTTATTTACTCCATGTCCTCTTTCTGCCATAAAAGTCTTGAGTGATTTCAGCCCAGTAAAACATCTGCACTCATTTTCAGAAAATAACACCAACTGCCAATGTATGAAATCACTGTTTTCTCAGAACGCCTATTGTTCAGTGTCCGGCCCTTATTGTTCCTCATCTCCTGTGAGTGGTTTACAATCAAATCCGCTTTATTTACAGTGGAAAGCAAAATATGTCAGAGCAAGACAATTGACTATAAGCCTTCAGTCAATAACAGCTTATTCTTGTGCATGCTAAAGTGTAGTCATTGCTTGTGCTCATTGGAACCGGTGGCAAAGTTCCCATCTGGAGGTGTCAGTTCAGTCCTGTGCCAGGTGCTGGGCTCCTGCTAAGCCTAAGCTGGTACACCTTACCATGCACTTCTAAACCAGGATCCAGCACACACAGACCATCTTTCCATAGGCCCCACGAGCCCTCCTGCAGTGAGCACTCGCAATTAAAGACCTGTATCAAACAATACTTTACCATTGTTCAACTGGTTTGGTGCTTAGGGACTTTTGTAAGATACTGAGCTGTCAGCAGACAAATCAAGTCTATCCCACAGTGTCTCAGTCTTTACTTTTGGTTTGTGGCCAACATCAACTCCCACTGAAGGCCTTTCTTATGTAGTTTTCCAGTGAATGCTTTCCATGGGGTCATCACATCTCAGAGATAGACACTGAAAAGCTGAAGCATGCTATTAAGCTTCTTAAAACATTAGAAAGACAATCATTTTGACAGAAGAGATGTTAATCACACTTCTGTAAAAGCTTTTCATCTTCAAAGCATTTAACCAACATTAATTACATGTAATTGGCTTTTCCATGTACATCATGCAAAACACACCTTTCATGTCACTTGCTGCTATCTTGCCCAGGATTTCTGAGACAAAGCTGTTCCTCTTCAGTGCAGCACAGCTTCCTCAAGCCACCTGAGGCCTCATCTTGCAACTCCCAAAGGGCAACATTTAAAGCAGCAGTTGCACAGAATATAAACACCTCAGCTGAACTGAGAGATCTGGGAAAAAAATAAAGCCATCCACTCAGGTGCCTGCAAAGCTGTGTCTCCATTTCCCTGATAAAATCATCTGAGGAGGCTCTCTGAAGTTTTGCTGTCCCCTATGCCTGAGGATGTCCCTGCCTTCACCAGACCCATCCAGGTCCCACAGCCAGTCTAGTGTCTGCCCAAAATATCCAGGATGCCCTAGCCAGAACAAGGTGCTTTCTGGACTCTGCACTGCATTTGACAGAGTGAAAAGAGAAGGGACCTCATTTCCTGTGGATGCCTTGTCTTTAATCACTTAGCCAAGAAGTTGAGAACTTGGGTACATTCCTTTCATCTGCCAGGGGATGTCTGAAACCCCCATCTCCACCACCCTGCCTTGCTTTACTGCCATGACCTTTTCGTTGAAACAACTGCTACATTCAGCCACAAAAAACTTGAAAAACTTTAGATTTTTATTCCAATTTACAGTGTATGAGAGACAAAAAACCACAGCTTTCTTGCCCAGTGAACTGTCAGGATTTAACTAGGAAATCCAAGTTCCATGTGTCCTTGGAAGAGCTGGCTAGTATTCAAGCTCCCTGCAGCTCAGGGCTGAAAGAAAAGGATTTTGGAAGCATAAGTCAAAAAACCATAGATTTCACCAAAAAAGGATCAATAAAAAAAATCCAAGAAAAGAAAAAAAAAATGTTTACAGAGATTGGATCACAGAGAATTTATTCTGGATATGAGCACTGGTTGGAGGATAAGGTTCACAACAGGTGAGAAACCAAACCCAAGCACTATCTGGGATCAACAGCACCACTCAGGTCCGGAGATAGGTGAAGGTCCTGAAAGTGTCTTCCCTCTCTTTGGCTGCCTTTCAGAAGGCAGTATTGAAGGTGATATTATGCTTGTTTTCATATTGAGTGTGGAGCCATTTACAAGCTGATTAGCTCCATCACTGTTTATATATGTAGCTAATAGAGCTAAAAAATGTGCTGTTAGTTCAATGGCTCATAAAGGTATGAAAGCTCCACCTGGCAGCCTGGCATTCCTGCATTGCCTTGAAGCAAATAAACGTGCTTTTCCAAAAGTTCAGGACTTTCCTAATTATTATTCTTAGCTCTCAACTTTTTTTCTTAACCCTAGAATAAAGCCCAGAGAATAAAACCCTAGAATAAAACCCTACAAATCCCAGAGAATGTGTTTCCCATGGAGTTGTTTCAGTCTGGGATAATAAGTTCCAAGCTTTTTGAACTATCTTGCCCTTTGAAAGACTATTCATCCCTCGTGAGCACCTGCCAGAGAAAGGGAGACCTGCCTGGTATGGTCAGGATGGGCAGAAAATCAGCTGTGCTGTGCAGCAGAGGATTCTAAGTGCCCAGGGACCTGACCTCAGATCCCAGAGAGGGAGTTTTTTAGAAAAGCATTGAAGTGGCAGGTTCCAGTACAAGTCACAATTGTGCTCCTGAATCAACAAGATCCTCTAAAAATCCCACAGAGTGTAACCTGTAGCTGTTTATTTTGCAGACTTCTTCAGCACCTCATTCTCAAGATTATAACTCAGTTACTGGCCACACAGTTCTGTCACACTACTCCCACCCTGGGAGTTAAGTAAATGGTTAAGTGTGTTATTGGCTCAGAGCTAGGACACTCTCCACCTTGCTGGATTGAGCCCTGTAATCTATTCATATTTCCTTTTCAACTCCTGCAAGTAACCCCAAACAGGCTGGGAACACTAAGTGCAAAGTTGCAGGAGATGACTGTGGCAATTTCTGAATGACAAGAGCATTTAAAAGAAATGTCAAGAGTCTGTGGGCTGCAAGCTTTTATGTTTCAAGGAGAAACAAGAACAAAGGAGGGACAATAAATCAAACAGCAACAGCTTAGCATGCTCCATCTCTGAGAGTTAACCTCTTGAAAGCCACAGCCCGACACAGCGAGGGCCACAATCCTTTGATGGGGTCCATTACTTTGTACAAAGTGATGGAAGCAGCAGGGTGGGCTCCTCCATGCATGCCCAGGGGCCATGTACACTGTGCTTTGCTTGACATGTGCTATGCATTTATGGGTTAACATCAAACATGAGCTGATTTATAATTTTTAATCAAAAAAGGATTATAACCTAATAAATCCTAATAACGTATTCTGTCTGGAGGTTATGTGCTGTAGTCATATAATGTACTGGTAGCTTTGCTCTCCTGAGCCTGGAAGATGGTGTAAAGTTTTTGATTTGTCAGTAAACCGTTCCTTGGAAATGCTTAAGTGGATCAAGACCCTCCAAGCACCATGGTGCAAACGATGATCCCCTTGGGTGGAGCCTTTCCTGCTGTCACAGGGTTTGAAGTACTTGAATGAGACACACTTGGAAGCTTGCAGCATCTCTGTGTGGTATTTCCTCTCACTTTCAGAGGCCAAGTATGTCTGGTTAAGTGCTAATTATTGGCAGTTAGCTAGCTGAATCTAAGCATTAAACATATCAAACACATCACTGATGTTAGCCAGAGCCCTAAGGAGTCCTCCAGCCTCCAGAGGGTAAGGGCTGGTTTGTAAGGGCACAGCATTTTTTAAAGTTAAAAAATTATGACCACACTAAGAAAGACTTAACCCTCACCACTGGATTTCCTGGGTTTTGGTTCTCCCACCCAGATAGACAGGTATTATCCTGGGGAATCTGTGAGTAAGCCAGACCTGTCAATTATCAGAAGGGATTTCTGAGCTTTCTGTTCCCAAAGAATGATCATCTTCACTCGTATCCATACTCTGCCTCCTAGCAAAAGGCTGTCCTGGAAGAACATTTACTTCCCACGAGACCTAATTAACATTACAAGACTAATGGAGACCAAGCATAGAGAATTTTTTAAAAGTCCTTTGACTGCAGAGCCATTTTTAAAGCTGCTCCTCCCTTCTCTTTGTTTTCACACAATAGCTAAACCACCACAGTGGGGATAGGGCAGGGGTGAAGAGGTCCAAGATATTTTCAAGTTAGTTTTAGCTATCTTGCTGTTACCTCATGCTCTTCTGCTGTGTTTGCACCCATCTGCTGTTTTTTTCATCTTCCTCCTAAAACTGCCTTCTAGCCAGGGATGTTCTCTTTGTGGGAGTGCAAGTGCATGTCCTGATAAAGCTCCATGGGTGGTCAGGAGAGACACCTCAACAGAAACTCTCAGTCTTGCCACATCTTCACCCCTGCTGGAGGATAATGTCACCAGGAGCCTGATCCCAGACCAAGGGAAACTCCAAAGGGGTTTGGAGCTACTCCTTTAACACTGGCTTACTAATTAGGGAAAGATTTCCAAGCCAATCAGACAAAGAAATCCATCAGGATCAACCAAGTCTATGTCAGTAGATTTGCTCCCACCCAGGTATCACAGAATCACAGATTCAGGTTGGGAAAAAACCTCTGAGACCACTGAGTGCAACCCTTGACTGACCACCACCCTGTCAACACCACCATGGCACTGGGTGCCATGTCCAGCCATTCCCTGAACACCCCCAGGGATGTCACTCCACCACTTCCCTGGGCAGCCCATTCCAATGTTTAACAACCCTTTCCAAAAAGAAATTTCTCCTCAAATCCAACCTGAATCTCCCCTGGTGCAGCTTGATGCTATGTACTCTCATCCTGTCAAAAATGAGAATGTGGAGAAGGTGTCCTGTGCTGAGAGGACACCTTCTCCACATTCTCATTTTCTCAGAGGTGATCCACTTTCTGCCCTTTGGTTGGGAATTTTTTTTCCAATACAGCTGTGATCTTACAGATTTATATCTGGAAAAGACAACTTTATGAGTTTTTTTTTTCCACCAGGCTACAGTTGAAGCTTTGACTTTGTCCAGGGTTCAGCTAAAACTAGCCTGGGCTGACAGTCCTCAATTGCAATCTTTTGTGATACTCAACTAACAGTGCTTCCCAATAGGCCTTGGACATGGAATTCATACACCTTCATCCTAATTTTACCAAAGCATCCTAAAATACTGCTCCTGCCACACTCTGTGTAAAGAGGACACACAAAGAGCTCTTCTCTCTCCCTGGCTCAGAGGAAATGGTTGCCTTCAGTTTTTATTGTACCAGCATTGCCTGTATCCCTATAATAAAAGCATCTGCCTGGTATTTTCAAAGTCTTCTTCTGGGAAATAACAGCTGTGCTTTCACTGTTTCTCTGAAATTCAGGATGAAACGGGGTGCCTGTCTCCCCACCTAGGCCCAGGCATCCTCATCATTTCTTTCCTTGCATGGTTTGAAATCATCTCCTGCCCTTCACTTCTTTATGGTTCTGGTACAGAGCAATAAACACAGCTGACAGTGCTGCTCCAAACAGCCCAGGAGCCAGCCAGGCTGTGCACAGATGAAGATGTTAGATCTGAACCCATTTCCTGGGAAAGAGGGATGCCAGTGTGAACAAACAAAAGGTCAGCCAAGTTCTCAAATCAGAAATTTTTCTGAAATCTCTCAGTGGGATTTATCCAAAACAGTGTCATGAAACTCCAGATTTCCAAGAACAGGACTTTTTGGAGCTGGCAGAATCCACCCCAAATTCCTCCAATTTAAAGACTACTGCAATTAGAAATTAAATTTAAAAAATAATCTTAGATTAAAGCAAAGTCCAACTGCAAACAAAGAAATGAAAAGCAGAGAAGTGTGCCTAATTCAGACAAAGTGCTACAGAGAGTAGCCTCGTTCATTGCAGCCATTCCCCTTCACCAGCATCTTCCTGGGATGTAAAAACTGGAGTTTGGAGAGCAGGTAATTCACAGATCCAACTCAGCTTTTAATTCTGCTTTGCTCTCAGCACATCTTGACCCTAACCCTGGTCCAAAAGGATGGATGGATGTTACTAATGGCTGCATTCAACAGGCAGAGCTCTAATCTCCTCTCCCCTCCAGCCAGTCTGTGCTGTATCTGCAGCATCTGACTGTGCCCTTAATAGGCAGCTGGATGAGCCCATCTATTACCACCACAATCCTGGCCAAAGCCCACAGGCTTTCAAGCCTAAAATGGGGAGCTGCCACAGTTTGGATTAAAGAGAGCAAAGGCTGTCTTGGTGGAGCTGCAATAGATCTTTTCTCTGAGGGTGAGATAGCAAGGGAGCCGTGCAACGCACACCCATGGCTGCTGTCACCCAGCTGCCCAGCCCAGGCTCTCAGATTCCCTGCACAGCCAGCATTTTGGGGAGCTGGAGATGCACTCCTGGGGTGCAAAACAATTCCTGCATTCCTGCTGGGTGAGACACAGAGAGCTGGGAATTCTCAGGGAGGTTCTTTACCTGTGAATGTCCCTTGGCAAAAGCAGCTGCAAGAATTCGTGCTGCAGTTTTGGGTTTACAGTCAAAGTCTGAGAGTGTATTGCAGTTCTTAAGGAGTTGTTACCATTTTTAATGAAGGCAAAACACCCATTAAGGACTTCTTTAATTGCACATAAGCCCTGATCTTTGCAGCTTCAATTTTATAAAATGTGTTCAGCCCTCATTGCCTTAACCCATCAGAGGTTACAGAATTGTCCCCAGTTTTTTAAGACCTGATTTTTCAGTCATGTTTTAGAGTGTCCTGGGACTGTGATGAAAAATGAGCCTTTAGCCTTGCTCATAAAGAAGTGATAATAATTAGAAAATCTTCTGGCTGGTGCAGATTTTATAACTCCATAGATACCACAGTATTAACATTCTGTTTGTCCACCTGTTAGAAGAAACAGATCTGAAGAGTCATAACTCTAAAACAGTGGGTGACAATTTAATGAAAAATTGAGCTCTGCATTTAATTTCCTTTTAAGTTCAGTTGAGCATTCTGTGAGATCAAAGGGGCTTTGTGGCTTGCAAATGATCTATGATATCAGAGAAACAGATTATAACCCAGGCACAGTTTGGTATTTAAGTAAGTATCTGCTTTTAATACCGATGTTTAAAGTAGGCTAATGGAACTAAAGCACAGGGACAATTTCCTATGATACAACTCTATAATCCAGTTTAATATATCAGTTGAACACTAAAAGCATATTTTGAATTTATTTCAGTGCTTTGCCCCCCCTGTGGAAAGTATTCTGAGACACCATAAAACATTTTTAGCACAACAAAAGGTCCTGCCTTGGTTTGCAAGATTTTGGAGCTGGGACTGCACTTATGCACTTGTAGAATGCCTGAATAAATTAATCTCTTGGGTGTCTGAAGGATAATTAATTAATTAAGAAGAATTAATTAATCGCTCTTCAGTGTATGAAGACTACTTAAGCAACAGCAAAACTGCATGTCAGTGAGGACTTACTTTTAGTGTGGGTTCTGGAGTTCTGCTTAGAAGGTTGCTACCTTTCCCCTTCACCTCCATGCTACATAATTGTGGGCAGGGGGCTTGAAAAAAAGATAATAAAAAGAAAGAAAGCTATTTAAGGTTTAAAGGTGCTTCTGTTTTATTTGGGTTCTTTGTTTTTGTTTTTTGATTTTTTTTAAACAAATCCCTACAGCAGCAGATACTCTGTATTTTCCTTTTCAAAAATGATCATGCTCCAAATTACACCTAGCCAGGGGTTTCCCTCCATGCTGCTACAGCCCCTCTTCTGCTGCTTGAACTCTTCTTCCTCCTTACTACCTTAAATTTATGGACAATTCATTCTTGTTTGTTCTCCTGATAGTGTTGTCCTTCAGGCTAACAGGTCTATTCCCCCTTAATGTTTACCTTCCTGATAGGCCTGTATGCCATCCTTATGTACATCTGTCTTTCCCAGGCAGGGGGAGTCACACCTTGCAGAGCAGTTTGATGTTTCCCTGCTCAGGGGTCCTTCCTGTCTCCATCTGAATCCATCAGTTTTGAACACCAGGGATGAGAGCTGTACGTGCTGTTCCACAGGAGGCTGCACCAGCCACATGTACAGCGGCATTAATGCAGCTGCAGCTTGGCTGGAAGCATCTCCTGATGCATCACAGGCTCATGTTAGCCTGGCATGATGTGATGGGATGTTGGTAGCTCAGACATCTCATGATTAACCCATGCATCTGGGTCTGCAATCTCAGCAAATCCACAGAATCTTTGATTACGTCAGGAATTAAAGCAAAGTGCATTCAGGATTTACAGTTTCACCCCCTTTCTGCTATTTTAATCTGTGAGGTCATCCAGACATTCCTGAAGGATATCTGGAGCCCCTTCAGGACTGATAATGCTTCTCAGCTTTGTGTCACCAACACATTTCTTTGCCTCCTTCCACCTTTGGTGCCAAGATCTATCTGTATCTTTTGTCCCCTAAAGAAGTCACTGTTCCACTCAACTGATTTATATCTTTCCTTGCCCTTCTCATAGTCTACTGCTTATTCCTGTTTTTGCCAACTAACTCATCATTTCCTATGTGCTCTTGCATAAAAAATGAGAAGTTTAGGTGGATGGAGGATGATGAGGAAAACTCCAGGTCAAACTAGTACCAAATTTGAAGTTAGATCCATTTTACTAATGCCCACAAGGACTAGTCTGCTGCACATCTTTGGTCTGGAATATCTGTTATCTTTCTGTGAAAACAGCAACAAATTCCCTCGTGTTTCCCTGATTAGAGGCACATTGGAGATTTTGATTTCTTTGTCACTGATTTGTAGAGGTGATAATTTTGAGGCTCTTGTGATTTAAGCAGCTCTTTGAGGTGGCTCAGGCAAGGCTGTCATGGCTGGTTTGGGATGCTGTTGGTGCTGTGTAGTTCTGCCACTTGCAAGGAGCAAGGCTGGTATTTTCAAACCAATTCAGAGAATATGTGAAAAATCAACAGGACCTGAAACTTGGCTCCTCTGCTTTGAAAGTCTAAGTTTACAGCCATAAGGCTTTCACATCCCAAATTCTATTTCTCATATCCCCAAATGGAGGAGGAGGCATCTAATTAATCACAAAAATGCATGGTTGTTAAAAGGGGTATATGGTAAATGGATGTAGGGATATCCAGGACACTTGGGGCAAGTCAGTACCATATGAAATCTACTTGTTCTCCTCTGCAGCAGCAAGTTTGACCATTTCTCCTCTGCAGCAGAATTTTGACCATTTCTGATGGCACTGGACAGATATCTCCAGGGAACTGAACTTGCTTCTTGTGGCTAACCGAAAGAATTTGCTTTGAGGAGCATTATTGGACAAATGGATACAAACCTACTGCAAAACAAAGAATGAAGTTTTGGAAGAAGCTGAAGAATAATGATTTGAGGTCTGCAGGCAACCTGTAATGCAGAACAATGGGAAGAGATTGGTGCTGGGAGCAGGGCAAGAAGGAGAACAAAGACCTCAGATTGTGTCCCAAAGACTTCTTTAACATCATTGACCTTACTGACCCATTTTTAACAGAGTTCTCTGTTCTGAAGCTGGACTGACTGAGGTCAGCAGCTTTGCTTGGACAGGAGGATCAGGAGAAGCACAAGGGAAAATATCTTAGGATAAATTAAAATATAGAAGTATCAAAGCTTGGCCATCAGCTGTAGAAGAATAGAATAGGGGGTTCAGTTTTCACCTCATTAATCCAGTTGTTCCACTGGATAAACAACTCTGCCTTGCAGTTAATCTTCAAATAAATATGCTCTTAAAATCCAGTGGGTATTTATCTAATATAGGATAACTGTCTTACTAAAGCTAAATTAAATGCTTTTGGATAAACTTAATTTGGCCTCCTGTTGAAATGGTTTTTCTGAATGAGATGGAGAGGAAATGTTTAACTCTTGTTTGGAGTAAGGCTGGTGGCAGTCACTGGTGGCCAAATACTCTAAATAGTCTGTTCATGCTCCCTGTGGCAGAACTGGGTTTTAACTCCTCACAAGAATGGCCAGTCCCTCCTTAAATCTCTTGAGACCTTGACCACTACAACACCTGTTGGAACTGAGCTCCACAAACCCACCATATTTTCCATGGTGACATTTCATCTTGAATTTCCTGCCTTCTACTCTTTTATTTTGCACTATCCAAAAAAAAAAAAGCCCTGAGCATGAGCTCCCTTCCCTTTGGAGCCCTCGGCTTCTCCAGCCCAGCAGGATTTCTGGCTCCTTCCTGATCCTCCCAGCTCTCCCATCACCCTGCCTGATGCCTTCCCCAGCAGGCTCAGGCACTTTCACACCTCCTGGATTCCTCTCACCACTCCCCCTCTTTCCCTTGCCACAGGCCTGACAGCAGGAGCTTTTATCACAGCCCTTCTATTTAGCTCCCTTCCACAGTAAACACCACTTATCTTTTCAATCTCTCTCCATATAAGATTTTTTTCCCCCCCAAGTCTCAAATTATTCTTGTCATCCTTATCTGAACATCCTTTAATTCCCTTGGCAGTGACTTATAGCATTCCAGATGAGAGAGAAGCCTTGGTTTTATACCACACTGAAATTTACTCCATCCCATTTCTTACACATCCTAACCTTTTGTTTGCCTCTTTGACAGAAGCTGCACCCGAGCTGAAAACTTAAGTGAGAAGGGTACAATAATGATTCAGAGATATTTCCTGTTGGTCAGTGCTGTTACTAAGATAATTCATTGTTTCTAAAGCTTTCTGCAAGGGCATTCCCCCTTTGAGCTCATATTTCCAATGCAATACTCCAGATAGGAAGCTGCAAACCTCCTCCCACTGCTGCCAGCAGTTCAGGTCCTCCAAGGTGGAGGAGGCACCTGTAATTAGTGCCTGCAGAGATAAACATTCAGTAGCCCCCTTAGAGGACAGGTATTGACCCAATAGAACTTAACATAACTCAGGAATTTTTTTCCCTAATTAAAATATTCGTGATTAGTTGAAGTTTTTGTAAACCTTTTGAAGTCCCTTTAAATTACCCTGAGACACCCTGCCATCTATCACTGCAGCAGTCTCATGATGGTGCTGCATCTGCAACTGATAAGCATTCTCATATTCCTTGCTACCCCTTGTATATGGATTATTTTCCATTCAACAGCAATGGTTTAACTGAAGGATAGCAGGGCAAGGTCTCTCACCTTGATGTGGGTTTATGTGGTGCCTAACAGAGTAAGACCTTGATCCACAGCTAAGCCCACAAAATAGGGCTGCTAATTCTGACTTGTCAGGTCCTTTCATGCTGTCCACTTGCCTATTTCAGTTATGACCTTCAGAAATTCTTTATTGCCTATTGTGGACACAGGAGTGATGTTAGCCATAAATTTTACCACCTTGCTTTTCCATCCTTTTCCTGTATCACTCTTTCTTCTCTTTTAGTTTGTGTCTCCTTGCCTGTCAGTCCTACATTGTGAGTTATTTTGGATTCAAGTGTCCCCTTGTTGAATATATGGTCTAACATGCTATGCACTCTTCCAAAAATAAATATAAATTAATAGTGCCTTTATCACACAAACCAGCCCACTGAAGTTAAGAGAACTCCTGATGGAAAAGGGCCCAAGGTAAATAACAGTAGTAGAATGTGTCCCTAAGAGTTTGTCTTAATTAAAAGTATAACTACACACATTAAAAATTTACAACTGAAAAGGTTATGAATGTGTAATGTTTAATAGCAGTAATGCAAAAAGGTGATATTTAGTTTCCAGCACTTGCATGAATGCTCATCCTCTGAATTTAGAAATAACTGTGGCTGTGTGGTTTGATCTGTAATTAAGATTTAATTAATCCCTAAAGCTCAGTTCGACTTAGATTAGACCTATATTGATTTGAAATTCTTTACAGTTGCACTCCTGGTACAGCAAACTCACCTGCTCCTCACGGTGCTGTTCATAGCCTTGGCAATGCATTTAAGGGGTCTGTCTGACCTCTAACAAGGGTGCCAGCAAGAATCCTGTAGAGAAAGTGTCCACATCAAGGGAAAATCATCCAGCTCACTTTGTTCTGTGTGCCATCATGAGCAATTACTGATATCACTTCTTCCAGAACTTGCTTCTTAACCCTTGGTGATGCGTGGTAGGAAATACAAACCAGTGTTCATCAAAGCTGATGAGAACTCTTTCCCCTTGATCACAAACACACAGCTGTGGGTCTGACCACGAGTTTATCTTCTCACAGGGGAGGCAAAGTCCCCACAATGGCACAAGGCTTTCATTGCCAGTGGTTACCAGAACTGGAGGAGATAAGGGCACACCTGTATGAAGGTAAATTCAACTCTTTCCTGTGAGGGTGTTGAGGACCTGGCAGAGGTTTCCCAGAGAAGTTGTGTGTCCTATTTCTAGAAATGTCCAAGGGCAGACTGGACAGGGCTCTGAGTAACCTGGGATAGTGGAAGGTGTCCCTGCCCACCCCAGGGGGCTGGAACTTGATGATCTTCAAGGTCTCTTCCAACATAAGCCTTTATGACCCTATAACTTCCCAAGGCAGGAATAGACCAAAAATCTTCATGCAAACTCTGTTGAAAATCTGAGTCATGGAGGGTGCAATTCCCATTGGGACCCCTCACTTGGTCATCACAAGACCAAGAAATCTTGGGCCTGGTTTGTGCAAATCCAACTTTTCTGGCTTGAGCAGAGCTGCAGATGACTGTAATGGCTTTATCTAATGACCTTGGGAGTCAGTCATTCAGAACAAACACACCAAGGTGCAGATCTTGGCTATGCTGAAAAGAAATAGGGAACAATAAAATGCTTCTCCTAGACTTCACAGGAGTCATCCCACAATAAGATCAGGGAATCTGATCTTCTTGCCCTGGCTGAGGACTTGGAGAGCAGCTCAAAGGGTCTGCAAGAGCCTCTCATCTACCTGCTGGTGGCAGAGTTTTGGCCTGAGTCTCTTCTCCCATGCCTAACTTTGCTGCCTCAGACAGAGATGTGCTGAGCTCAAAGGTTACCTGAACACTCAAAAAATCCTCACACAGATGCTTGCCCTGTGCCTAACAAGCAGCTCTTCTTTTCCAGCTTCTGAATGAAACCATCTGTTAAACAACTCCCCTGATCCACATCAGCTCTACAGGGGCTCTGGAATTACAGCTGCAGTGAACCAAGGCAGGCAGGCTTAAAATGCATTATTAGGAGAATTCATGGGGACTCCATAACATGGAGAGAAATTCTGCTTTCTAGAATTATTTGGTTGAATATTTGTTTTCAGGACCTGCTGGCTACCTATTAGCAGTGTATTACCCTGAAGTGGCACTTCTAAAATAGCAAATTAACCTCCACAGGGCAGACAGCATCCTGCCCACAAGAGGATACCTGGAAAATGAACAACATTTGTTTTCCATGTAAGACTGCCTGGTAATGAATGGCAGCTTGTTACAGCCATTACAGACAGAGCAAAAGGGTGTTGGACTCATGACTGTTGCAGTGTGTTTTTTTCCCCTGGGTGCCTCCAAATTTTAAAGGAAGCTTCAGAATAAGGTGGAAAAAGTCAGACTGACTGTTCAGTGATGACAGCTGGTGGGTAGGGATGGCCCAAAGGCAAATCCTGAGTTCCATCCCCCAGTGTGTAAGGAGGGGAATTTCAAAGGCACCCACCTGAGAGTGTCCTGGCTTTGAAGATGTAGTAACATTCATCTGTCACTGCAATTGCAGATTCAAAACATGGAGTGAGAGTCATGATCCCTTCTGTTTAAATGTGCTGGCACCCCTGCAGGTGGAGGTGATGGCTTTCTTTCAGCTCCTAGAAATGGGAAACACGGTGTAATCAAGACTAGGGTCTGCAATGTGCAGGTTCCTGAGGTCTGAGCTCTTTGTTTCTGCTCCTAAGGAAGGGGCACATCTGCAGAAGTGAAGAGCATGAAGACTACAGCAACTTCCTTAATCCTGCTGGTGATTCACACAGTGGCTCTGCCTCAGGGAGAGCAGGAGAGATGGTTCTAGGGAAATCATATAGACAATATGTACTGCCTGAGTTATAAAAGGAAAATCCTGGTTACTGTAGACAAATCAAAGCAGTTTAGCTTTATATCAAATGCAATGTGCCATGCAGTCTGCTGCTGGAGGTGCAAAGGAGAAGGTTGCTTGTAGGACAGGGCTGATTTCACCTTGCACCCCAGAACCTTAACCTGGGCAGGCAGAGAGCTACACCCCCAATAACAGGGCAAAATTATTTTTATATTTATGTTTTCCCCTCATATGATAACCAGAAGACATGGTTATGGAGGTATCAGCGCACATTGCTTTTCAAACTCTCAATCTAAAAAGTGTATTCAGTTTGGGAGGGTGATTTAATTGTTCACAGCTCAGGTTATCTGAAGTCCTGTGAGGATCAAAACATTCAAGCCTGGGTTTCCTCTATTCCCGTGCAGTCTGAAAAGGATTCTGTTACAGGGTTTTCAGTTTATGGCTCTTACTGCTGCTTGAGGGATCTGTCTGAAACAAGCTGTCCTGTTCACAGATATTGCATCCATGGAGGCTTTCCCTTGATGAAGTGACCTGCAAGGTTGGCAATTTCTGCCACTACTCAGGACAGCGGAAACTGAAAGGGATAATTAGCCAGCAGAGAAGAGCAGGCAGTCTAGGCCTCCAGATATCTCCAAATTTCTCTTGAAGACAGTTGGCAGAACTTCCTTAAAAGCTGTCACCAAGATTAAACCCAAACTTTGGTCCATCAGTTTTGATGCTGTTGAGACTGAGATCCCGTTAGCCACTGGCTCTGGAGGTGGCCTTTAAGGTCTGTACGCCTTCCTGCACCATATGATTCCTGAAGATCAACTTACACAGACTTTAAATCTAGCAGGAACCTTCCCCCTCACCAAAACCACTTCCATACCATCATCAGAACTCCTGGTCACCTTGACAGTGTGAAAGCAGCTAAAGATTCCAAGGTCACATTTTAACAGCACTCTTAAACACTGTGCACAGTCGACACAGACACACCATCGGAGTTACGGACCTGCAGGAACACACACCTGAAAATCTGGGTAACATCCTTCCAGATGAACCCCAAAACTTCCACACCTTCCCCTTGATCTTTTGTTGTGCATTCAGTAATCCCATTCACTGGAAAGGGTTTTGCTTATACAGTAGTTATTTGATTATCACAGTCCCCTTTTGTCAGATACTCGCCTGGGCTATTTCGAGGCCACCTTCCACCACAGAAGAAATCCAGCCTGGAAGAACAACCTGAATGGTATCTGGATCTCCACCCACAGAGGTTTTCATCTGAACAGATTGCCCTGAATGGAAATAGATATTCACTTTCTGTCCTGTTCCAGGTGTTTTCTCTAATATTTCATATCAAGTCCCTTCCACTTGCCAGAGCAGTTCAGATCACAAGAGAGGAATTTGTGCAAAAGAGAAGGCACATTTAGTGTCATTTGGCAACTAAAACAGCATTGACAAAAAGAGTCAGTTCCCAAGCACTTTCATGTGCCACTATCACAAGTATCTATGCTGACCAAAATAGGCTCAGAAGGAACAAAAAAAAAAAAAAAAAAAAAAAAAAAGGACAGTATGGAAGTTCCATTCCCACTTCTGTGTCTGTGCCATTTAAGTCATCAAAACTTTCTCAAAGTGTAATGAAGCTGGGAAAGCAACGAGATAAAAAGCCATTTCTAGGAAAGGAAGACCAAAAAGCTTCCAAAATGACAAATTCCTCATTTTCTTAATTCATTTTCTCACTGAGAATTTGGAGCTGCAGAACATGTACCCAACGGTGATGAGAGCAAAGGTAATAAACATTGCCATGTAACCTTGGCTGTTCACTGCAAAATGCAGTTACCCAGAAGCCCAACCACCTAACATAAAAGGAAACTATCCACTTTAATTAGCAGAGCAATCAAAAGACTCTTACACAGGAAAGCATTTATCACCAAATAGAAAATGAATGATACTTTAAAATTAGAATATGCAGAATTCATAGCCAAAGGCACTCAGGGGAAAAAGAGCTTTGCACCAAACCAGACGGGGATTTTTTTTTTTGGCTTCAGTCTAATGAATTTTAACAATAGATATCAAATTCTGTCTGGCAGCACATTTTAGCAATGGATCTGATTTTTCAGAACTACTAAGCAAACCTCACCAGTTACAGGAAGAAGAGACTAGCATTTAGAAAACCCTTATTAACCTGCATTCAGATCTCAAACCCAGATCCCTGGAAATCCAGTTTGTAAAAAAATCTTTGCCTATACCTTCAAAATACAGTAAAAATAAGCAGGAGGAAAAATTAATTTTAATTTTTCATGTTGATGAAGATTTCTTTGTGTCCCACTTAAATATGCAGGAAGAAACCAGGCAACACCACATTTCATAATCAGGAGTTTGGGGAAAGCTTGAATTGGAAGATGACAGCAACCTTGTCTCAGACTTCCTGTACTTAACAAAAAATTGAAATGCCCAAAAATCAGGGAAGAGCTAGATAAAAATACCTTCCTATCAGCTTGGAAGCTTATAGGGATATTGAAGCATAGAGAGCTGGAGATGTTTTGGAAACAGTAGGAGATGCTGTCACTAAGAGGTCAGTCTTCCTAGCAATCATTAGAAAGCAAAATGCAGAGTTTTCCACTGGTCTTATAAATCTTGTCTTGCAAGGGAGCTGAGAGCTGTGGGGACTAAGCTTTAGCTCAGCCAAAACGCAGTTCCATACCAAGGCATTTCCATAATTACTGCAAAAAGACGAGTAAGTCAGCCTGCTACAAGCTTCCAAGTACAGATGGGATTATTTGATTGCAACATTTCAAAGTGCACAACTTTGGTTCATATCAACACAATTCACCCAAGTTGCCTTAAGTCTGCTAAATTAGAATCCCACAAATTGCATCCAACAGGAAAGTTGGTCTAAAAGGTAAGTAAGGTCTTAATGACAGATTTACTCACAGTAGCTGTTTAGCCATTAAAGAGCACAAAGAGAACAAGACAGGGTGTGGGTCCTGTTAAACAGAAGGGAGACAAATCAGGAAGTCACCCCATATTCAGCCTATTTGTTTTTGCTGTCTTCAAAGGCCCTTTAAGAAGATCTGTGATTTTTACAGACTCACTGGAGTTTTTATGGTCTGCTGACTGTAACTTTTAGAACTATGATATACAAAAGTTACTTTGTCCAGGGAACTTAAATTTGGGTCCCCAGTGTATTGCTGCAGCTGCATATTCCTCAGTTCTGGGAGTGAGCAAGGGGTATCTGTGCTTTTGGTTGCTGTTGAGCTCCCAATTCTCTTTCACCAACCTTTATAAGCGGGCACACACGTGGCTTAGCTGCAGCAGATTTGCTGGATCAGAAAGTGCTAATGCAGAACTGTGTAAACAAGAAAATCACGATCCAGCAAGAAGGTCCTTGGCTGAACCCAGCCTCGCTTCATATCTCCACACAACCAAGCCACCCTAATTCCATCTACTTCCAGTTGATACTTGCCTTTTGCTTTTGGTATCCAGGATGTTCTGTGCTTCAAAGGCATCATAACCACCAAGATAATTCCTGAAGCTCTGTGCACTAAAGATATAAATTTGTCTGCAGAGATTTTAGAAGCACTTAAAAACCCCTGTATATTACCATGCTGTTTGTGCAAAAAGCCCTCTTAATGCTTAAGTGCCCTTGGATGCCAAACTAGCATGGCCAGCACAGATATGAACAGGATAATCTAAATCATCCCTTGTTACATCCTGGTGGAACAATGACTTCCTCGTGGCCCAGCAGAAGATTTGAAGAACTTTGTGCAGCTTGCTTGACAGAAGTGTCTCACCCAATAGCAGTCATAAGCTATGGAGCAGGGAGGGTGGTGTCTGGGTAGTCTTGCAGAGTAATCTGGGGCCTTCTGCCAGGAATGGCCTCAGAATTACTCAGGATGGCAAATCCATCACCATTTTTCTGTTCATGGTTTCAATGGAAGTCGAGATGGAGGTGGCCCTTTGGGTCATATCCTATGGCTGACCTTTATGGTTTCCAGATCTAGATTTAAATGCCCCAAGCAATCGAGCTGCCATTGGAAGTCATTCCATGGTGTAAGAGATTGCCTTGTGAAGAAATTATTTTGATTTCTAGGATTGCATTCCTTTGGCCCAGACTTCACCCTCTTTCGACTGTCTTATGAAGACTATAAAATGGACATGTGGAGTAATGGGAGATGCCAGATCTACTTCTGAATGGTCTGGATTGACTGTGCAGCACCACATTGGTGCCCTGGCTTGAATCATGCCTTCAGTACCCACAGGAGCATGGAGATCTGCCCAAGCTCACTAGGCCTCCATCTCAGTTGCAGTCACTGCTCCAGATTTGGTAGAGGCACTCTTTCCAAACTTCTGCTCTGCCTTAACAATGTCTCCAGGGTTGTCTGCGTAGGACAGTACAGAGGACATGCCTTTGCAGCAAAACCAGATGCAGATGTAGCTGGAATGATTCTTACCCCATTGAAAAGTGTTGTAAGTATCTCCATTGAGAGTTAGCAAGGGTTTGATAATGGAAATCAAAACAAGAGTCATCCACAAAAGAAATGTTGTAAATGTTGTACAGGCCATGGAAGCAGCAGTCTGACTATTTACAGCATTAAAGGAAACACTGAGCTTCTGGTGATGGCTTGCAAACATGGAAAGGAAAAGAGAAAGATCATTTTCAGAGAGGACTGGAGGTAGCTCTGCTACAGGCAAGACTTGGGTTGTCCCCATACTGCCAGCACAGCTCCTGCAGCTCTGTGGCACTGTGGTCCAAGGAAGTGTGAACCATTTGGCAGCACCTACCCCTCAAGCTGGACCTGTGCTGAAAATGGGATCACCAGTTCCAGACAACCTGTATTTACCCTGAGCCCAAAAGTATCTTGCCAGCCTTGGTGAAGGAACTCATCTCTGGAAAAAGGGATTTATACCACAAGGAAATAAATGGGATTTATGAAGTCACTCCCTCTGCAGGGAGATGCAGTTGGTTGAGAGCAGTGTGGAACATATTGTTCTTTGGCTTTGGCATCTCTAAGACCATTCTGCCCATTTGGTCTCACCTCCCTCATAATACAGACTGCAGACTCTCCCTATGGGAATCACGAATCAGACTCTTGACTTTTAGCTAATTTAGTGTATTTTCTAGGAACACATCCAGACTTGATTTAAAGCTGTCAGATGATGGGCAATTTAGGTAAGTTGTTCCAGGAGCTAAAAATGCCTATGGTTATGTGTGTATGCTCATTTTTAGTTTGAATTTTGATATTCAATTTTCAGCTACCATATTTCATCGTGGATTTGATCTCTTCTGTTGGGGGGAAAACAACCCTATCCCAAATATAAGTTGTAAATATATAGCACATAGTACTAATGCTGCTTCTAGTAATTCTACTCATGAGGAAAATTTACTCCTCTTTGAAAGTGAAATGGGCCTCCTTGTAGTTACTGAGCCAGGAGAGTTGTTGCACCCTTTACCTCACTGAGCAACAGCTTCCCCTGGTAGCCTTTAATCTGTGAGATGAAAGAGCCTTCTAATACTGTATCAGGAAATTTACCTGCACAGTGTGATTAAGTCTGAAGTAAATTTCTGTTTGCTAAGTTAAACAGAATAAATCTCTTTTCCCCTCCCTCCCCTTTTATGGCTGGTGCAGAAGCTATGGGATGTTCCAAATTCCAGAAAACCCTGATTATCTTCTGTCCAAAAGGCATTTAGCTCTTTCTTTCTCAAGTCAGAAATTGCTAAAGAGGTACATTTTGAGATATGCTGCAGACAGGGATTATCTTTTTTTTTTTCTACACTACATAAAATAAGGAGACATGAACAGAATGTCTATTAGGAACAGATATAATATGAAAGCATAGAAATCTTGTTGTTAAAGACTTTTATAAGATGCTGTAGGATCGCAGGCTATTTACTCTGACATCTCTGCAAAAGTTGCTGAAGCTGCCAACATTAAAAAAAACCTTAGCAAAAACAGTGTCTTTAGGGATTTCTCCAGTGATGGTTCTTTATTTATGACTCCATTTAAAAAATTTAACTCAACGCATTTGTTTACTTATGATGGGGTTGTCTTCCCCCCATCCCACATGCCTTTGTAGGGGAACAAAGCAGTGCCAAGAGCTAGCCCTATAGCAAGCAGCCTCTTGGGGTGAGTTAGTGCTCTCTCTCCAGCATTTTTCCCATTATGCCCAGGGCAGGGAGAGAGTCACAGCCTGGCATGTAGGAAGCTAAGAGGAAATTAATCCCTCAGGCTCATCTGGGGCACTCATACCCAGCCCTTGTGACAAGTGAGGCAGCTTTCAGTGCTGCTGGATGGGCACAAGGTCAACTTCCAGCGCTGGAGGGGATGGGGAGAAAATACTTCAACAAGGGGAAAACCAGTCACAACCTGAATCCACAACAGCCAACAAACCCTGTCCCTAACAGCAGCCCCATCACCCCCAGAATTAACACTCCCTTTTCACCCCACAATGGATGCAAATCCCTACCACAGCCATGAAGAGAGGGATGAACCTGCTTCTCGCCCCCAGTCAGAAAAACCTCAGGGATTTGGTGGGAAATAGAGCCAAAATGTAGGTGGGAAGGCAAAAACAAGCCAGTATGGGACAAGGAATGGAAGAGATGTGCCCAGTCAGATCACCAAAACCTGCACCCACTCGGATTTCTGCAATGGCTCGTCAACATGGAGCTGATGCCACCATCATTCTGTGCTTGGAACATCCAGGAGTGCCCAAACAGAGGCACCCCAAAACCTGCTGTTAAAGCTTCCTGCACCTTAAATACCCTTGCAGTTCACAGTAGTAGAGTGCACATTTTTTACATTAAAGATGGGATGAAAAGGTTTTGAACGCGCTGGATTTCTGCCTGGCTGCAGGACTGGATTGTGTTAGAGAAACTTCACAGAGCTTTAAAAGGGATTGTGTAAGGGCAGCCATGCCCCTCCGAAAAATAAATGTCCCTCCAGCCTGAGTTTTGTTTCCCCATTGTCTCCCTTCAGCAGCCCAGTAATCCCAGTGCTTTGCTGTTTTGCTTTGTGCTATTCAGAAGGAAACCCCTTACACAATGGGACCCCTTTGGCACAGGCAGGACATCAGGGGTGTTGAGCTGTGAAGAGCTCTGTCGCTTGTAAGCCCGGTCAGAACCAGCACGGGGTGTTTTTGTCCCCAGAATTTGATTGAAACAGGGAGGGAAAAAAGGAAGGACAAGGGGAAAGAAAAAGAATGCAGGGGCCAGAGGAGTATGTGCAGACCTCTGAAGTCTCGATAGTAGCAGGAATGTCCCATTTCCAAGTGCAGCCATATGGATAAGTGAGGGAAGTTGGAAATCCCAGTGCTCACTTCCACAGATGCCTCCCAGGCTTGCAAAACCCCTGGTCCCAGGGAGCAGAGGATGCTGAGCCCTTCCTGAACCTCCCACAGCCCTGGACATGCCATCAGGGACAGCATCAGCACACAATGCTCATTTTCCATCTGTCCTCTTTGAGGATGTGTTTTTGCCACGCAAGGGCTGAATGTGAAGCTTGAATGTCTCCTTAGAGCAGTGATGATTTACCATGTTGGAATAAGTCTGTAAAGGGCCTTTTACAGAGCAGCAGGCCTCCAGCCAAGGGGTGTTTTTTTTTTTTTTGTACATACTTCTGAATGGCAGAAATTGGCATTCATCTCTCCAGGCAGGTTTCTGAAATGTATACTGTCCTTTAAATGATTCCTTAATATTTAATATCATGGTAGGATGAAGTCTGATTTTATGGTTAAAAATGTCAATTTTCACAGCTGATTGAACTTGTTTAAATGGCAAGCAGTTTACTTGTATTGAAAACCATATAAACAAATCAACTTATTTACTGACATTAAAAGAAGAGAGTACTTTATACTCCAAAGCCTTTCAGTTTTTTGAAACTGAAAATGAGCTCAGATGACTAAGTTCATTTTGCAGTTTCCCCCCCAATGGCAGATTAATTGTAGTTTATAAAACAAGCCCATGTATCTGGCAGCAAAAGGAATTGCTTGAGATGCTAAGCCACCCTTTCAAAAGTCCTCCGTAATTAATTATCAGCTGCTTGCAAGTCCATTCTGTTTTTCCTTTTGTTTGTATTACTTTAATGGTGACTATAACATACATATAATGAGAAAAGCTGTGTCTTATAAACATACAAATAAATCTTAAGACTTTAAGCAGGATTAGGCAAGCTAAAAAAAAAAAAAACAAAACCCACCCTGAAATCCAGATGCGTGGAATCACAGAATCAGCTTTGTTAATGCATTCCTAACTCTGAAGCCAATTAAAGCATTCATGGACATGAAGGAACCAGAGTTCATACTGGCACAGATTTCCTCTGCCTCTTCATAAAAATAGCTGGGAAATCCAGTCTGATGTCTGTGCTCTTAGAAAAAAAAAAAAAAAAATGGAAAAGAAGAAAAAAAGAAAAAAAAAGATATTTTATTTTTATTCAAGAGATCTGGATGTGGCTAACTAGCCTCATTAATTGGTCTAAGGACTTTCCCAAAAGTTCTGGTGGATGGAGGAGTTTGAAATCCATCCATTAGAGGGCAATGCACTATCCAGAGTGATGTCCTGGAGACAGAGCAGCAGCAGGAGCTTCAGGAGGGGGCAAAGAGAAGGGAGGGAAGAAGTGACAGGCAAAGAGAAAACCCAAGAATGAGGGCTTGGGTGGAGTCTGGAAGATGTGCTGGATGACCTGAGCCAAAAGCAAACAAACAGAGGGTAACATGGAACACCAGACCCCTGACAACATCTGGCTGATGGGACCTACAGGTGTGTCCTCAAAGGAGGGTAACCCAAGAGGAGGCTTCTTCTCAGGACAGTTGTCATCACCAGCTGGGTGACCTTCATGTAGTATCCACAGGCAATGACCAGTGGGAACTTGGGGTTTAGCTGGTAAATGAGATCAGTTTTTGGTATCTAAAAGGCCTTAACATTTTGAGCTTGCAGTTGGAGCAACCATCTGCCTCTGAAAGCTGAAAAAAGTGAAAAATGTTCATCTCTACCAAAGTGTTCCAGGGACATGATGTTTTTAAGGAGCTTGTGTGCCTTCCAGTTCTTGCCCCCAGGGCAACCACTGAATTTGCTGTCTGAGGCAACCACCAAGGCTCCCCTTGAGAATACCAATTCCCCATTGCCTTCCCACAGTGCTGATGGATCTGCTTCTTTGGAGACTTTCCTGGAAGCAGCCCAAAATGAGGAAACCAATCCAACCTGCAATGCCTAGAGATGCCTCCCATCGCCCATCCCAGGCTACACACAGGTCCATACCCTGGCTCAAACCCCTTCCAGGAGACATCAGTGCTGTCCCCCCTCCCTGGATGGAGCCAGCAGGGCTGCTCTCAGCAGGCAGTGGGATGTGCCCTCCTTTTCAAAAGAAGAGGGTTGGCCCATGTGGATGACAGCACTGCTCTGCCATTTGGCAGGGAGATGGGATGATGGATGGCAGCCTGCTGTGGTCCCTGGTCCAGGCACAGCCTCAGGAAGCACTGTCTGGGGGCTGAGGAGCAGCACTGTGAGCCTTGCTCACCAACCACCCTTTTATTGCACAGAGCTCTGAATGATGGGGCAGAAATTGTTCAGTGAAGAGAGAGTGAAGAAGGCGCTTGGATATCACTGAGACAGCTGCTTTCAAGAGAAGAGTAATTTGTCTAATATACAATCTGTCACCCTCCATTCGTGCTGGAAAAGTGAGGAGCTGCTGGAAACTAACCACACATATGGTGACATTGCTCCATCATTAGCTTGGGTAGGAGACAAATCTCCCTGCATGGCTTTGGCATGCTGCACTGCAAACACTTATCTCTTGGGCTCATGTTAAAGACTGGCCAAGATGGACCCTTCTTTCCACCTGCTTTCCCTCACAGGCTGTGTTGTCACCACACAGCCTCCATCAGGAAATAAATGTTTCTCCTAACTCCAAGCAATTTGTCCCTGGAAAAGTTAACTGCTTACCCTGGGGAGCTGTATGCCATGTATTCGATGAAGCAAAGCCCAGTATATACACATACGTATAAATCAGCAGTTTTGGCTCCCAGTGTGACTCCTCCCCAAATCAAAAAACACCTCTGGAAGAGGCATCTTCCATGGGATTTTAGAGTATGCAGAAATCACCTTCTGGGTGGTCATGGGTATTTCCTCTGGTTCTTCCTTCACTGCAGTGTTTTCCTAATAACTGTCTCCAAATGGAGCTCTTCCCACTCACTGGGATTTCCTCAGGCTTCATTTTGAAGGACCAAGGAGGGTGAGGAGTATCTATTACACTAATAATAATAATTAAATAACTACTAATTCAATTACCATGTCTAATAATGATGATAACTGCCTGCAAATTGTTCTTTCAGGGCTCTCCCTACAGCAACAGAAATTTTATGGTGGCTCTCCCGAAGATGCCTGAGGACCACTCCATAAATATTAATGGGAAGGGGGAGTTCTGGGTCTTCCTGCCAGCATTGAAATACTCAACCCTACTGGACAAAGGCTCGTGCACAGCAGTTTTGAGGTGGTGTTACTCTAATATCAGCAGAGTAATTTCAGATTTACACCACAGCAGGGGGAGCAGAGTCAGGCTCTGACCATTTAGCAGCGCCTATAAAACAGCGACGCATCCACCTGACTTCCCGCGAGCCTCGACACCTCCACCTCAATATTTATTTCCAGCCCTTCTGACTTTCCTCTGGCATTCAGATGTACAGCCAGCCTCTGCTAAATATTTTATTTATATTGTGTGTGGCTGGAACAGGTTTGTGCTGGGTGAGGGGTGGGCTGTGTTTGAACACACGCCGTCTACAAGGCCCTTCTGTGCGCGGCAGCGGCGGCGCTGGCCGCGCTCCCCTCGGCGGCTGCTGTTGGTCCCAGGTGTGCACAAACACCCTCACCTCGTGTTCATCTGCCAAAGACAGCAGCAAAGCTTTAAAAGGGCTGTGGGATGCAGATCCCTAAAGAGAAACACCCCCAAAAGGAGATGTTTCAGGAGGGCTAGCTGGCTCCTACATCCTTTTGCAACCAGCAGATTTTTTTTCTGAAGGTGCAAGGCCACTTTTGGAAGCAAGATAAACTTCAGGACTAAATGAATGATGTTTTCTTGGAAAAAAGGACCGGGCACAATGAAGTAAAGTAACATAATCTTTCCATGCCACCAGTCTTCCCCAGCCTTGCTCCTTTCTCACACCACGGGACAGCCTTGCTGTTTGCCTAGGAAAACCAGCTCCCAGGTCATTATTCCGATGCACAAACAGGCTGCCAGCTCTCTCAGCTGCCTGGATCGTGGATGAAATTTTATTCCAATAACACTGAGGCGGGTTTCTCTTTATGCTAATCCCCTGTGCTTCAGGGTGTCACAGTGCAGGGGAAGCAGAAAATCATGCTTTATGAGTGTGATCAGTCTGCAGACTCAGTATCACTTCCCTCCCAATCTCACCTGCCACAGTCAGCCAGAGATCATAAATACACCCCTAATGCCACGATTAGCATACGCTCTTGAAAGAAAATTGTGCTTGTAGCAAGAGTCCCCAAGGGCCAGTATCAACAGAGAGACATTACAGACAGAAACTGGAGATCAGGGCTGAGCTTTCAAGTCTGTGCTCCCTCGCTAGGCAATGGTCTCTGCAGAGATTATTCCTGCTTTTATCAGGAACAGACATTGCAAAAGGACTGCACATGCTGACTCTGCTTTGACTTATGGTTGAACCATCTTTTTGGTGGGGCAATAATCAATGCCAGGATTCCAACTCAATAATTATGAAAACCCCCAAACCAACCACCCTAATATTTAGCTTAATATTCTTGCTCTTTTCCATTAATTTTATAAACTGCTCCTGGCAAAGGGAACCAACTCTCCTGCCAGCTCTGATGAGATAGATTGACAGGGTCCCTGCACAAGGCAAGAAGGACAGATGAAGGAGAGGAGAAAGCAAAGGTGAGGAACAAACGTGGTCTTTGATTTGGGTGCTTGCCGTCTCCAAACAAGGTCCTACTTTGCACACCATTTTTTCTAGGAGTAGGGCTGGGCACCTGCTTAGGGGTTTGCAGCTGGGGTGCAATGCACTGTAAACCCTCCCTAGCAGCTTTGGAGGAGTGTGGGTTTGTCTACTGCCTGCTCTAACAAGCCTTTGATCTTCCTGAGACTCCTAATGGGATCCAATTGCAACCATAATCATAAATAAGTGAAAAATATAAAATAGGTAACAAAAGCTGCATAAATGTGTTGCCACTTGAAGGTTTCAAATGCCTCCCTTACTCAGTGTGGTGCACCAAAATAAATGGAAACAGCAGACCTGCTGAGGAGGAATAGTGACATTTTGTGGTGCCTGATTTGTGATGCAAAGGGGATGCTGGGGGGCAGTGGGGACAAATTTTCACTTTATATTCTGCTCAAATGAGACAAAGATTACAGTTAGGAGTCAAGTACTATCAAATTATTTATTGAATTCTGTTGGGGTGGAGAAGGTATTTGCTCTTTTTTCTAGAAAAAAATATTGATTTTAGGGATGGCTTTGATATCAATTAGGCTCAACATGAGAGACAGGCAGTCACTTTGTATAGGGAATTTAATTAAAAGCTCTGTACTTAGTCAGAAGAGTGTTCTAAGGATAAAATTGTTTTCCCCCTTTGGGTCAATTTTCTGTTATGTTTGTATAATGCAATTAAAGAAGGACCCATGCCAAGCAATACTCATGCCTGGCATAAAGCTGTCCATGCATAATGACTGACTTCTTGGACTTCCAGTCCACAATAGATTAAAGAGTGTTAGCTGCATTTAGATGTGGTTATCTTTTATTTTATTGCTACAAGAACACATTCTCACAGATGTACACCTCTTATAAGGCCCTACAAGGACTGCTTAGGCACAAGTAAGGAAATTATGAGAAGGGTGGAATTCTACAAAACTCTTTTCTTTTCAAAAATTAGAAGTAAAAACTGACTTCATCTGAAACAGTTGAAGTTCACTGTTGTAGTTACTAATGAGGAGCCCATCTCAGAGCTTGTAACTAAGATTAATATTTAATATAAAATAAGGGCACATAAATGGGCAGATTTTTTGGATAAGGGGCACAAATCTAATGTCTATTTTTTGGCCTGGAGCCAAGTCAGTTACACTGGGTACATGAAGGTCTTGCACAGAGATGGTTTTCAGCCCAAGATTTCCCATCACTGCAGAGAATTTTGGAGCATCTGTTGTCTGGTTTTCCCTGCAAAGAACTCAGGAAGGATCACAACAATCAACTGGCAAAAGGCTGAACCAGAGCTGGCCTCAGAGGATCCTGCAGACTGCAAGTGCTGCAGTCCTGTGACCTCTCTGCAGAATCCTCTTGCCACTCTGAACATGAACAAGGGGATTGTGCCCTTGACTTACTTACACACAGGGAAGTTTGGGCTATGGGGTTAGAATCATAGAATCCCAGAACTGTTTGGGTGGAAGAGACCTTAAAGATCATCCATTTCCAACCCCTGCCATGGGCAGGGACACCTTCCACTATCCCAGGTTGCTCCAAGCCCCTTCCAACTTGGCTTTGAACACTCCCAGGGATGGGACATCCACATCTTCTCTGGAAAACCCGTTCCAATGCCTCACCACCCTCACACGGAAGAATTTCTTCCTAATATCTAAACTAAACCTACCCTCTTTTAGTTTAGAGCCATTCCCCTTTGTCCCATTACTATGTGCACTTGTCCAAAGTCCCTCCCAGCTCTCTTGGAGCCCCATTAGGCATTGCAAGGGACTCTAAGGTCTCCCCAGAGCCTTCTCTTCTCCAGGATGAACAATCCCAATTTTTTCAGCCTAACTCTATAGGAGAGGTGAATATCCAGCCCTATGATATTCTTTGTGGACTCTTCTGGATTAGTTCCAACAGGTCCACATTTTTCTCATGTTGAGGGCCCCAGAGCAGAACACAGCACTGCAGGTGGGGTCTCATGAGAGTGGAGCAGAGGAGGAGAATCACCTCCCTTGACCTGCTGGCCACCCTTCTTTTGAGGACACAGTAGGATTTCTGGGCTGCAAGAACACATTGCCTTGATTCTGAATTTGTATGATTTTATATATATATATATATATATATACACATATAAATATACAGGATTCTGATTCTACATCTATATATATGATTCTGAATACAGCTTGTTTCCTTTTTGCATATGGTATCCTTTTCTTAAAAACTATTTCCATCTCCTCTATTTTAATTCCTTATTAGAGATGCAACAACTAACACTTAAGCCTGGACAGGGGGGAAAGGGTAACCAAAGCCCTTCTGATTTTCTGGGAAAGTCACAGTCAACTCCTTTTGCTTGCTGGAGGATACACAGCAACTCCAGGCTGTTTCTGTTGCAGGATAAGGCAGGATAGCCAGGAAAACTCAGCCCTGCTCTGAGTCTGCTCCCAGTGAAGCTGGTGGGAGACCCTTCATCTCAGCAGAGTCAGAGCTACACTGCAGAAGAACTGAGAATCCCAGCCCTAACTTCAGAGGGAAAGTGCAAAGCCAGACAAACACAGGAAAGAAGCCAAAAGAAACTGGCATTGTGGAGGATGATTCCTGCCTTGTATACTGCAGTGTTGGGTACCAGGGAAAATAAACACATCAGACAGATATGTAAACAGAGATGAGAAGCACAGACAGACACAGGAACACACGGGTCTGATGCCAAACCTGCTCAAGTCAATGAGAACCCAAGGATGGATGTACCAGATGACTTCAGAACAGGTTCAGGTAACAGAAGGTATAAGGGGAAAGACCCTGCTCATTAGAGTGTCTGCTCAGACAGATCAAGCAGACACTGAGCCTCTCAGAACACTGCACAAACATCTCCTTTATCCCCTTGTGCTCTGCTGCAGCACGTGCAGTCCTCACACATCTTCCTGGAGAGGCAGAAAGCCCAAAAGAGCCTCCTGCAGCGCTGGAACCCTCCCCACATGGCTTTCAGCATCCTCTGCAGATCCTCTATGCTGGAGAGAGTTTCTCTCAGATGGAGTTTATTACACATTGCAAAGCTGGTGTATATTTGCTCTGATGCAATTATGGTTTTACAGCAAGAGGCTGCAAATCACTCAGGAGCCTGGCTGCCCAGCGGTGCCTGGGATGTTTGGGAGCAGATAGGCAACAAAACACCTCGGGGGATGTTCATCTCTCTTGCCTTCCCCTCTGTCTCTGTCAGGAATTTTCAGCCTGTGCTGCACCAGCCCCATTCCCTCACTGCTACAGCAGCAACAACAAGTTTCAGGACCCTTTGCACCCGTCAAGGAACGTATGGAGTCTGTGACCCCACAGGAGGCCCCATGTTCCAAGTGATTTCTCACTTGAATGCCATATGGATATGTCAGCACATGCAGCCTTTTTTTTTTTTCTCTTCCCCTCCAATTTCCATCTGCTAAGAGAGAGCTGGACTGTAGGGCTTTGCAAGTAGTAGATGAAAATGTTAAAAAACTGAAAAAAACCCCACAGTGTTGCTCAGGGGACATAAAAATAATGTTGTTTGTTGGATCTGATTTTTCTGCTGTACACAAGGAAAATGTCTTTTCTTCTCTCCTTGTACCCTGTTCAGTAAATCCTTCAGTCTAGCAGAAGCAGTTGCCTCAGGGACACGCCCAGACACACAGAATTCCTTCAGTTTTAGTGGGGCCCTTCCAAACTTGGCCCTTTTGAGAGCTGAAATTTGGCTGGTTCACTGGCTTCCACTGATTTCCCCAGAATCAAAAGCCAGCCTGCTGTTCCAGCAACACAGAACAACACCAACCTCTCAGATATCAGTATCCTGATATTTCTTTTGGGTCCTATAATCATTATTTGCACTCACTTGAGTTATTTCACAAAAAATGTGAACAACTTGGCATCAGACTTATTATGCTTTCCCACCATTACATGGATCCTGAAGCAAACTTAAGCCATGGATTGTTGACACACCACTTCTGGCTTTGAGGTCAAAGTTTTGGATCTAAAAGACCACATGGCAGAGAGAGTTGGTTTGGTAGGGGCTTATTACCTGTTCAGAACTGTTCAAAGATTCACCCCATATGAGGAATTGTTCTGTTGTTAGTCTTCCCACAATTATTCTCAACCCATTCCTGCGAGTCCATGGGAGGTTTGGGGTTGCCCAGACTCAGGTCTGTAGATGTATCTGGTCTGGCCTTGCAGAGACCTGACACTAGAGACCCTGAAATTGTGACTTTAAATTTGCAGCAGCAGAGTTTCCCTTCACAAGATGCCCTTCCAACATGGTAAGTTTCAAATATTTTGTAAAAGGAGAGGTGTGGAGGCAGGGGCAGCTCCTGAAGGCATTTGCAGCAAAGTGCACTTAACCAGCCTTAGAAATGAAGGAAAGATGAGCAGATTCCTAATGACAGGCAATATGCTGGGTGATAAAAGTGTGAGATGAGCCACTGCCACCCAGACTGCACTAAAGAAAGATGCCTGTTACTCCCCAGAAAGAAGAGACTCATTTACTCAATCATCATTTGCAGGTAAAACAGCAAAGGAGGTTGCACAAGACAAAACAGACCAGCACAGAAGCCCTCCCTGGTGGAATAAAGTTCAACAATATAAATGGAGCATTGTGTACTTGCTTTCAATGCATTTTAGCTGTGCCCTTTAATAGAAATCTGGCTAAAAGGGAAAACCTCTCACTACCAGCAGTCTTGGGAGCTAGAAATTCCCCAGGATGGTTATTGGGTGTTATGGGTTAGGACTTACTGGTGGGAAGGAGTCCCAACAGCCTCATCAGCCAGTGGGACCTGCCCTACCCTTCCCACTCCTCACTGCTGAGCTCAGCTCAGCCCTGCTGCATGGAAAGGCTGCCTTGCACATCCAGTGCCCATCCCACTGATGGGAGAACACATCCTTTTTCCTCTTTAATTCCTCCACACACACAACTCCACACAACTCACCCTGTCAGTGTGGGATGTCCCCCACTGGGGGATGGAGGTGCTGATGCACAGGTGCTTGCAGTGCCCAGGCTGCATCTCCACATCCATTCCCCAAAACTCAGACCATTTCTGCTCCCTGAGCCTGTAGCAGCAAGAACAGAGTTACCCTCCTTGGAAAAACTGGGAAATCAACACTGAGAAGAAAGCCCTGTCATGCTGTTTTAAAAAGCACATTTCTACCAGGCTCACATGCCAGCCTGTGTATTGTGTTCCCTCTTTCTGCTATCCAGTAAGGAATCCTGCAGAGACAATGATGGTCCCTGTGTCTTCAAGCAGTGCAGCTCCTGCTGGCAGCAGGGCTGCATCCAGCACCCAGCAGAGCATCCTTCCTGCTCCCTGTACCCACCACCCATGGATGCTCAGCCCCCCAGCTCTGCTGCCACCCTCCTCGGGGTCACAGCAGCTCCTCACCCCTACACAAAGCTCTGTGCTCCTCATATGGCACCTCAATTTCTCTGCCCTCCAAGCCTGCAAGGATCATGTTGGGAAAAAACAGCAGGCCCTATCCCAGCCCACGCAAGGCAATGGGAGTTCTCCCACTAAATTAGGTCCCCAAGGCATTTGCCTCAATGGCCAATAACCTTTTAAATGAATTATTTTCCTGTGCTGGTTTCAGGAGGCCCAGTTAGTACAGTTATTTCAAAAGACACTGCTACAGGCATGATCTTAACATTTAATTACATAACATTTTAATAAGTGCTCGAGAGCATTTGGATATGTCTCCCACCCTTTCTGATTCTGCCGGGTTTGTTTCTCCTAAAATAAATTTGAGCAAACAGTGCAAATCAGGGTCTAGTTCTTTCCAGCTACTAAGATCTCCTTAAATTTCCCCAATGAGTACAGACTCTCTGCAACAGACAGATCCTCATTCATTTTGGGAAGAAACTGGGACGGAGAGAGTGGGGGAGAAGAAAAGACAGAGAGGAAAAAAAAGGAGGCTTATGTTTCAAAGATCACTACAGGCCAAATATTCTCAGGCACCCTGGCTTTTACAGAGAAACCCTTAACAGTATAAAAATGGAAACACTTCAAAGATAAAATAAATAATTTAATAATAGTCTGCTTCTCCAAAGGGTTTTGAACAAGTTTTAGATTTGCCAGTGAATGTTTCCCTTAGGCTGTAGGCCAGTGGAAAAAAAAAGACACAGTGTGTCTCTTCTTTCGTAAAATGTACTTTGTGTTATTTTATTTCTTGATAAGATTCAGAAACAATTCTTTCCCCTCTCACCCTGCCTTCACAGAAAAAAAAAAGGTTTGTGATTTTTTTTTTAAGAAAAGCCAAGGATCGTACAGATGCAAATGATCCCTTACATACAACACACACTAAAATAATTGTTGAGATAGATCCAAACCCATCCAGATTGCATATTTTCCTTTCTGGTTTTCTCACTTACAATCACCCACTGAGAAAAACATCAGATTCTTCAGCCAGGTGTGTTTAAAGGGAAGCCATTTGAAGACCCCAAGAGCCTTTTGTGTAATTAAGAGAGTATTTATAAGCAAGACTGCAGTATTTATAGGCTTGTAAGGAAAATGCACAAGAGTAGACTGTGGCATTAGTGGTTGTAACATACTTAAAAGGTCAAAGAGGCTGCTATTCAAGTAAAAAAAAAGCATTTCTTTGGCAATCACATGAGCAGTAGGAAGGAGTGGGCTGCACAAGTGCCCCCTTCAGTCACTACACTACTTGGCCTCTGCATTCTACATTGTTTCATCTCAGTTCAAACAGCATTTCTTGCAATTCTTTGCAAGGTAAAAGGGATGAGAGGCTGTCTTGGTTTTTGTGGCTGGATGTTGTGTTTTTCTTGTCTTTACTGGTAAGCCTAGCCTTTAGGAATCCCAGAGCCCTGTATCAAAGTATGGAGCAGGGAGGATTGCCCTCAGTAGAGGAGGATCAGGTTAGGGAACACTTGATATATCTGAAAATACAGAAATCCCTGGAACCTTGTGGTGTGCACCCAGGAGCACTGAAGGACCTGGCCAAACATGACTGTATGTCATTTTTTGAAGGTCATGGCAACTGGGACTGGTTCCTGAGCACTGGAACAAAGCAAATGTCACCAAGGTCTTCTACACAGTCCAGTCAGCCCTGCCTTGACCCTTGGGATGATGATGGAGCAAATCTTCATGGAAGCCTTTTCCAAACACTTAAACAAGGAGGGGGTGGATAAATATCTTATGTGGGGTGTACAGAAGATGGAACCAGATTCTTCTCAGTGCTGTCCAGGGACAGGACAAGAGGCAATGGGCATACACTGAAATACATACAGATCCATTTAAATGAAATAAAACTTTTTTTACAGTGAGGGTGGTCTGTCATAATACGCCACGAAATGAGCGATGCTCACATGCTGAGATGTCCAAGGCAAAAAGCATATTTATTTTTGGACTTTGATATTGATAGAATTCCAACAGTGGCCATGGATTGGAGGATGAAATTGCTACCACTCCAACCACACTGGTCAAACCAACAGTCCATCAATTCTTTCCTCCTCCAGAAGGGAATGCAAAACAATCATTATTTACATGAAAAATGGGTGAGGAACTCTATGACAAAACTGTAAACATCAGAAGGCTTAGAAGAACTTTAGAACAGCAGGGCAAGAGTGGTCAAGCATTGAAAGAGGCTGCTAGAGACTGTGCCAGAGATGCCAAACCTCAACTGGAACAGGTCCTGGGCAACCTGTGGCCCTTTTCTGGGTGGGGTACCCTGTCCCCAGCCTTTGCAGAGCTATCCCCACCTCACTGAGGGCAGGGAGCTCTCTCTCACCAGAAGTGGACCAGCTGCTTCTGTGGTTTTGGGCGTTACAGGCTGTGGTGCAGGCTCCAGCAATGATGACAATAAAACCAGTCCTTTCCAATGATTTCACCACCTCTTTATTTTATTCTGTGGTTTTCCCATGTTATCTGAGCACAGATGCCTGTGATTTCTTTTCCTGATCCATTGCCCTCTCTGTATTAACCTCTTCCTACCCAGAAGTTTTCCTTTACCAAGGTGTGTTTAGACATATCTGGGAAGTATAAATCTTAAGCCACATTAATATACATATACCCAAATTCAAGGGTGATAGTGAGGTCCATACTAAGTCCAAAAGAGAGGAAACCAGAGGAAGGGGAGTGATGAATGATGAACAAAAGGTAAAATATCTCCCTTGCACAATAACATTTCCTTCACTTTTCCATGGGCTGCAGCCTTGCATTCAGCATTATGCAGATTGCCTTTGAATAAAGTTTTTGCAAATGAGGTGCTGACATTGGGCAGGAGGATCTTCCTGCAGATATTCAGTCCCTCAGTGCTGGAGGTGTCAGAGCAGGAGACTCATGGGCTTCATAATGGCAGATTTGGGAAGGAAGAGGTTGTGCTATGGCAAAAGCAAATGAGAATGCTGGCCTAAGAATTTGGGTAATGGCTTGACCCTCTTGAACTAGCACAAATCAAGGATTATTCTTTTGCCATCCAGTGAGTTATGTGGCTGTAAAACTGGCACAAGTGGAGAAACAAGCTCTACATCTTCCTGACTCTGTGTCAGAAAAAACATTTTGACTTATTTTGTCTGTGCCACCCTGATATTTACCACCATAACTGCTTCCTTTGACTTTTTTTTATTACTGTTTCACTTTAAGCTGCTCTATATAGATACACAATATTACCTTTAATGTGCAAGATCATCCTTTGGTCAACACATCATTCACCAGCGAGATGACATTTGGGCAAAACGGGGAATTTTCACTTCTCCCTTTCCTGTCTCCTGCTCCCTACCAAGCATGGGATATACATGGAGATAACATACTGGACCTGATCCTTATCCTTGTTGCAGCCTTGGCATTGATCTGGATTTACACAGATGTAGCAGAACAGAACTGAGCTTGCTGTCTGTCTCTTTTTCATGCACACACATCACGATTTAGGATTCTGTTCTGACTTCAAAGCAAATGCAGGATGTAGATTAATATGCTCTACCTCAAAGGAAGTTGTCACCAGGCACACAAAGTGCTTCTTCTTTTATGATAACTCATAATTTATCAAAGAAAATCAAATCAATTTGTTGGTAAAAGAAACATGTTTTTCATGAATTTAGACCACGAAGGAGGTTTCGATGACAAAGCAGGAGAAGGCTGAATTAATCAGACTTGGCATCTAACACTTAGTGGAGAAGAGCACAAAGCTCAGCTGGAACATTTTTTCTCCTGGGAGCTCAGTCCCCAGATGGCAGCCTTGTCCCCTGGTGCCCCTCGCCCTCTCCTCCCATCTCCCTGCTGCTCTTTGGCCTCTGAAGATCAATAACTGCAGGGGGTGGATGTAAAACTGGAGTACACCCAGGTGCCAATAACTGCTGGGGCTACAGGTCACTGGAGATGGAGCCAGCAGCTGATCCATGCAGAGCAGTCCATGTCCCTGGGCTTCCAGGGTAGTGTCCCCTGCCACAGGCACAAAAACTGAAGGCCAATTTCATAACAACCCCAGAAGCTGTCCCTCAAAGCTGGGCAGAGTTTTTCTCTCACCTCCCAGTGTTTCAGACTCAGGGTTTCCATTAGTGACCTCTCTATTTAGTTCAGAATCAAGGAACTTTCTGCAAACACAAAACAAACAGAAAAGCTGGAAGAAGAATAGGACGGATGATGGCATCAAATGAAAGCAAGAGCAGAGCAGCATCCTACAGCTTAAAGAGAGAGGTGATAGCTAAAATAGTCACGTCTAGCACACATCCAATCCTGGGGCTGGATCCCAAGGGACATTGTGTGCAGACAGACAATACAAAGATTGTTATGAACAAGGATTACTTCACCACCTCCTGCAGCCACTTCAGAAGAGAGTTAAAGGTAAGGCTTGAAAAGTGCCTCAAAAAACTGCAGCACGTCTGAGGGCAAAAAGTGTTATATTTATAAACCAGCAGAACTGAAAGAGCTGGTGCTGGAAGAAAAATACTGAGTCTCTGTCTCAGGGCAGGTTCAGGTAGAGCTTAACTATTCCTGATGTTTTCTAACCTGTTTTCTTTTAACCTCTTAACTCTCCAGCAATGAAGATGCTACACCTTTCCCAGGAGAGATCCAAACAGGGATTGCCAGGAGGCAGCAGGGAGCAGACCCACCTGTTTTGCAGCAGAAGAAGGGTTTAGCTGTGCACAAGAAAGCTGGGCTGGGCTACCTGTCCTCAGGGCTCCAGACCATTTCATTCACTAGCACAGGTATAGCCCACTTCTAATAAAGCCTTTTTATATTTGCAAGCAATCTCCTCACCTTTACCTTTTTTAGCAACATTTTTTTGTAGTTCTAATGGGTTTTCTCTGGCCTGGAGGACCAGAGCTGCACACTGCACAAAAGATGTGGGCTCACCTTTAGTTTAGCATGCAATTTTTGGAAAGGTTTCATTTTTCTGTTGAGACCACCCAATAAGTAGTTGGCAACACTGGGCAGTATTGCTGGAGTCTTGATAAGCTTAAATTTAATAAATGCACACATTCTTGGGATCTCAATAATTGAAAGAGTCTGGTTACAGCAATCCAAGAGAAGAAAGGATGATTTTCCCTGCTGGCATGGTTTTATGTAATTGTATTATTACTTGTTCCTTTTTGAAACCAAGTCAAATGAAATGTGCCCTCTCATGATGCATTTTTAACATGCTGATATAATTCCTCAAGTACAATATTCATGGCACCAAAATGCTCTTCAGTATTAATTACTGTGACAGACTTTTTTTGTCAAATGCCTTTGCAGCTTAGCTGGTCAAGGCTCCTTTTCATCATTCATGCTCTGCTCTCTCCCCAGTAACTCCTGCTAAGCTTGTGATGCAGCCTGAACTTAGCAGATGGGCCAGGTTACATCATGGAAGAGCAGAAATACAAAACTCTGAATCTCCAAAGTCTGCTCTGGAGACAGACACGATGTAAGATCCTTGTCAGGGTGAGCATAAACCACATCCCCTCAAATTTGTTCTTATTAATAAGAAGTAACAAGACCAGCTGTAATTTATATGTGCTGGTTGGTCATGATTTTCTTTGTACAAGCAGCCAACATATGCTTTCAGTCTAACATCACCTAGTTCAAAGAAAACAATAAAAAAGGACAAATGTCAAAGGACTGTGAACATCAGCTCAGCAAGTGTGTCTTGTCTGTAGCACGCAGTGGCCGTGCCAAGGTTTTAGTGACAGCCTCTTGCCACATGGGCAGAGATCTGGAGCTGCAGAGGAGTGGTTTGTGGAAGACAAGATGCTGTAATTTCAGCCAGAGCCTGGAGCAGTTTCTCTCCCCTTCCATGATGATAATCACTACTGTGCAGTTTTTAAACTTTAGGCAGCAATAATAAGGCCAAGATCATTTTTGTGCCAAGATCAGTTTTGTTTGTTTTTAACTGGGAGTTCAAGTCTCCTCACTATTTTCCTTCTGCAAGATCAAGCCTGCTGATTATCTTTCACTTGTCTGGGCTTGGGACTCCAGCCATTCACGTTTTTGTTCCCCAGTGCAAGTTTCTAGTCTGTGATTATTTGTGGCAAGTCTTTCTTCAAAAACATCCACATTTACACATAGTAATAATGTTTGTATTCTTCCACCTCCTCTCTGGGCTTCATTTCAATGCTCAAGTGTTGCTTAAAGCAACAAACAACATGCAGATATGTTAAAAAAATCTTGGGTGTTTTGTTCTCCTCCTTTCCTTGTGCTGGTGTTAATTTTCCTTGTGAAAATATTTGCCTCCTGATTTTGTCTTTCAACATGTTTAGCAGTGTCTTCCAAATTGCCCTGTGTGAAGGTGAAAAGCATAATCTCTGTGTTATTAAAGCTCAGCTCTCTCAGAGGGGTCTCTTTCCCTCAGCTGAACTAGCTGATGCTTTCAGAGGCAGGCAGCACCCTGGGGCATAGCAGCAACGAGAGAGTGAAATTTCAGCATTGATCTATCTAAGAAGTAAGTAAACAAAGCAGTGCCCAAATAACATGTCAGAACTCCATTTTCTTAGGCTTATCTTTGGCTGGACCTCTGCAAAGCACTGCTAATTCTGCAGTATAAATTCCAGGCAGTTCAGGAATAGTTCCCAAGCATTTCCAATGATGCCAGGGCCATCAAGGTGAACACAGTTTTAGGAAAAACTCTGGGTGTTGCACATGTCCACCATGCCAGGCTCAGAAGTTCCACTGAATTAATCCTTCTGAATGCAGTCAGTCATGCCAAAATGCTTTCCAGACAGAGATAAAAAATCAGGAGAAAAAAATTAAATAAAAGCTGTAGCAGGCTAATCTTCTGCTCTTCAATCTCCACCCACTGTTACCCCAGCTTAAATTTTTTGTTCCTAAAATGCTTCTAAGTCACAAGAAGCTTCTGTCAACTGCACAATCTGATTCTATTTCTACTAAAAGAAAAAAAGCAAACCAGAGTAAAAATATCAACTTTGCTGACAGCAATGACTCTTACACACCTCTTATACCCTGTGTTCCTTATACCCCTTTGTGCCATCCACCTTCTCCTCAAGAGGACAGAGTAAGGAAGCACATCTGTCACTCAGAGTGTAAAAGTCAAAACCACCAAACAGCTTTTAAGCAGTGCACTCCTTTTCCCAATCTCAGATGCAAGAAGGTCATTTGCAGTCCTCAGGGTTCTGAGATTATTTATGAAGCAACAGCCACTACACTCATTGTACCTCCTGCTCTCAATGGGACTCATCGTTCAGAGCTGTTGAGCAGTTGGGAACAATTACAGAGGATAAACTGAATGAAATATGTGATGCTGTGAATGTGTCAAGATTTCAACCAGTGGAATTTACATACATGAATAAATATCGAATACTGTTTAGTAATGACACTCCTGCATAGCCTCTCTACTGAGCATCCTGCAATGTAAAAATAATTGCTACCTTTATTATCAGTTACCAGCCCTAACAGCAAGCAAGAAGCAGCTTCAAATCTGTGAGACAAAGGGGGAATTAGGAGATGTATCTCCATTAGCTTGTGCAAATAGTGAAAGCTCCCTCTCAGCCTCTTTTTTCAGCAGGGAAAGGAAGTGGACTGTAGTTTTCTCTTTGACTAAATTTAGACTATGATGAACAGAAACATAAGCATGTTGAGGATTAAGACAAATTTCCCCAAGATGTTGTTGTAGAAGTATTAGGACCAAACAGAGGGATTCTAAAAGTCAACTGAGCAAAGCTGTTATTCACAGAAGAGGAGAGATCTCCAGACATACAGTGATTTCACAATCCTAGCTGGGGCCTCAGTGTTCAGGGAGGCTAATTTCCACCATGACTCAAGCCCCAAATAACTCTTTTGCTCAGCCAAGCACTTCTTTGGCTTGCTGAACCTGGCTAAGAGTCCATCGGGTACGAACGCAACATCTGAACAGGAATCACCCAGACACGTGCCAGGAAAGGCACGCAAACTTTCCCCAAAAATCATGTGGTTTGCAAGACAGAAAGCCTTGTGGGGTCTCAAAAGCCCATAGCTTTTCAAAGGGTAGATTTTTGCCTGCAGGTCCTCATCCAGACTGAAGTGGCAATGGGTTGCTTTTCATTTCGGGCTTGGCCGTAAATTTCCCTGACTCCTTGCATCTCAAAGAGGGAAGGAGATGTATAACACAATATGAATGTGTTCTGTGTCCCAGGCCAGAGGGCTTCCCAGAAGTGTAAGCTTAGCAGTAAGGGAAATAAGGGTAACATGTAGAAGAAAAGGACAAAAATGAATCAGATTTTATGATAAAGATCACACGGTCCCAATTCGGGGCAGTGTTGCTGTCCAGGGTGAGCTGGAGAATATTCCTGATACAAAAGCAGCCAGTCAGTAGTGGCCAAGAAAGGACTTAAGCAAAATGCCCAGTGGGCTAAAAATGGCTTGAAATCAGTTTATAAAAGAGGTGTGGCCCTTGAAAAGGCAGAGAAATGCATTTGCTGTTTCTGAGTTCTTGGATAGCTCTTGACCATTTTGGAGGGAACTTTAGCCCTAGCATAAAGTTAAACACTCATCTTTGAGTGTTTGTCCTAAATTCGGAGCTGTGGGTTTGGTCCAAGGCTTTGCTGTGTGTTTCCTGCACAAGGAACTCCAAGTTCATGCATCCAACTGGGGATTCAGGGTGCTCTGGCACAAATGATTCTGCCCTTCTCCCATTCCATCCATCCCTGCTCCTTGTGCAGAGCTTTGTTTCCTGTGATGAGCCTTAGCTCTTCCAGGAGCTCTTTGTCCAGGAGCCTTTCCTATTTCTGAGAACAGAAAGGCAAAATGGGTGGATGGAAACACTTTTTTCTGTTTTTCCTTCCCTTTCACATCCCAGTGTCAGTCCTAAGGCTCTGAAAGCCACATCATGTTCTCTTAATCATCTCTTGCTAGCTCATTAATTCATCAATTGCTATTGTTTGGTCCTGCTATTAAATGCAATTAATTGCAAGAGCTGATGAAGCAGCACAGTTGGGTTCCTTCCCCGTGGCTGTGTTGGTGTGTACAGACCTCTCAGGAGCACACCAGCACCAGCCCCTGGGCTACACCAACCTCTGCTGAGGTGTTTCTGCCCTGGCAGCAGCTCTTGTGGAGGCAATAAATGGAAGGATTACAGATTTTTCAGCCACAGGTTGGAGTTTATTGCAAAATTTCCCCAAATCTGACATGACATCTACTGGCTTTGAGCTGCAAGGTGCAAAACACCCATATTGCTGCTTTGTCCATCAGATGTGTCACCTGCAGGTTTAAACATGGAAACATTGGTTTATCTTACCTCACCTTCTATTTCAAGAGGACACCCTCATGAAACCTCTAAACAACAATTTTCCTTTGAGCCACACTCTCTCTCTGGTTAAAAAAAGTAATTTTTGTCCTTTTTCTTCCCCCAATGAGCATAGAGGTTAAGGAAATTTCTGTTTCCACTGCTAGCTATAATAAGGAGGTGCAGATATTTTATAGATTCATACATGTACTTTGCTGTGCAACCTTCAGCTTCAGCAGGATGAGCTTGACCTGATTTTTGTGCCAGAGTTACAAGATGGATCAGTGAAAAGCAATCAGGGTCTGGACAGTTTTAAATCCCCCCCAGTGTGACAAAATCAAGATCATGAGGAAAAGCATCTTTTCAACTCCTGGGCTGGGAATACATACAGGTCCCAGGTAATTATTCAGGTTTCCAAAGGACTTCCTAGCAACCTCAGGGTCTGGGGATTTCTTTCCATTCTAATGAATATTTTGTTGGGTAGAATCCAAAGGCAGTTCACAGAGTGAAACTTCCTACTTGCCACAAGCTATTGGCATTTCCATGTCCTGTTTATATGTCAGCTGGATACTCAGAAGTATTGTTCAGGGTTTGAGGGAGAGGTGTGCTGTTTTAGAAGCACAGTTTTCACAGAGGAAGGCTCTGTGTTTTCTGAAATTCACCTCTCTAAGGTGTTTTAATGTGCACACACACAAATAATGGCATCAACCCCACTGAAATCACTGTATTTGTAAATCTTGGCCAAGTCTGTGCTTAGTAAATATTTTAATGCTATTTTATTTTCTTTTTTATTTTTTTTTTCCCTTCTGTTTTCTGACACATGCAACTACCATCTATGCTAGACTACAGAGACAGACAAAGGATTTTATGGGCCACACACAGGATCTTTCACCCCTAACATTTTCTTTCATCCCAGTCTGGTCCAAAAAAGGCTTGGAACACATTTGCATGATGGTGTCTCACCCTGCCTGGAGTCTCTTCTGTCACTGTTCTGGCAACAAGCAGAGTTGTCAATCTGGCACTTTATACCAGCTCGGGGTACACTTAAAAATGTGTAAACAACAGCAAGATAGAGAAACTTCCTTCAGCATTTATTTACCAGATAGAGAGGATGGGAGATGCCCTGATCATTTCAGTGAGCAATATGCATTTTATGACCTTCTCATGATGCTTTTATGCCTATTATGATCAGTTTGGCTTTTTTATCAAATAAAGAAAAGCTGATGTAAAGAGCTAACATTCAAATAACATTTAAAACTGAGATAAAGTGACAAAGCTCTCATGGGCTGACGTTATGACTGGCATTTTGTCCTTTGTTGGGAGTGGCAAAAGGATAGAAATGCAAGGGGAAAAAAAAAAAGGAAAGAATTTTCAACCTTCCATTTAATTATGGGAGACTCTGTCAATTAGTGTCACAATTCATAATTTTACTGTGCTGCTGTTGACAACCTCCACGTGCTACGTGGTGTCTGCATGGAAGATTTGAGCCCAGAGGCTCCCTGGGTGGAGGAAATGTTTTTTAATCATAGCACTGTCATACTCTGCAGTTCTGTAGAGTGGAAGAAGTTAACCTCAGTTTGAAACTTCATTTTTATCCCTGGTTTCCTGGACAAGGGGCTGTTCCTGCCTTTAAAATGGGGGGTGAGGATCCCTGGCTAAGAAAGGGTAAAACAATGATGACTCGAGAGGTATTGATAACTCTGGAAAAAGTGATATTGATCCATGCATTTTCCTCTCCTCCCCTGCTTTCATAATTGAACAGTTATGAAATAAAGTGTTCTTTCCCCCTTCTGTACTTGGAACATGGTGATTTATCAACATAGACAGTCTGAGGCCCAGCAGATAAAATGCAAAGCGTGAACTGAAGTAAATAACTGAAGTTCACAGCATGAACTAAATCACATTTTATTACCTTTAATATTTCAATTGCTTCTTAGCATGAGAAGCAGAGACCAGGATGCATTCAGGAGCTCTAAACCTCCCTCTCCTTTGTATGGCTTTAGCCATTCTCCTTCTTCTCCTGGGGAGCCATCCATCTCTGCATGGAAAAGCAGGGATCTAAATTCACCCTCCTCAGGAAGCAGCTCTGGGATGTGGCAATTTCAGGATTCCTCACAGAGCAGATCCTTAGGGAATCTAAGCTGGAAAATTAATCTCCTCAGGCTGCTTCTGTAAAGGAGGGAGTCAGGACTCCCCAGCCAGGCATTCTGATCTCACACACCCCAGATTTTTCCCCAGTGGGTGCACTTTTCTCTCTGACATTTATGGAGAGCATCCAAGGCCCTTCAGCCATCTTACCAACAAACTGACATGCCTGGCAAGATCAAAAATCATCTTTTCTCCTGCCATTCTCCCAGTAGTTCATTAACTAATATCAGCTGTGATTTCCATTTTGAATCTGGCTGACCCTGAGGATTCTCTTAGCGTTTCAATGCATTCTTTCCTCTCCAGCAGACCATCTCTAATGTGTTCAATCCTCCTCCATAAATCAGTGTCTCCTGCATGGGTCGATTCAGACTGAAGCCTGCAGCTGCATGCAGGCTGGATGGCAGCAGAACTTCTCACCTGGCTCTTCCATGGGCCCTCCAGAGAAGTGAAACACATGGGAATTAAAAGCACACTGGATGAAAAACTGTGGGCTGTAGCTCATTAGCAGAGACCATGACTAATTTACTTGCTGCAGGAATTTAAGCACTGAGAAGTTTGCTCACTTTCTACTAATTCTCACTCCTGAATCCTTATGAATCCTGAACGAAGAAAATATTTTTGTGTGGTACTACCATCAAGTCAATTAATTGATCCACAGATCCACAGATAAATAACCACAGGAAATGTTTATTAAACTGATTTTCACATTTCAGCAACTGAAAGAATCACTGCATTAAACTTGATACATGATTGCTGAACATTTAAAGCACTTCTACTCCAAAAGTTTCCATTTTTCATGTTTAGGAATTGGTTTAATTCTTATTCCTAGAAAAAACTGGTTTTGGGAAAACTAATTACTTAAAATTACTGACTTTTGCACCAACAGGAAAAAAAGGAGGAAGGGGTTATAGCACAATATATTTGGGAAAATCCTCTGACTTACAAACCAACAACTGCAAACTTTAATTCAACTGCTCTCTCAAAAGGCTTTGCAATTTCACACACGAGTTTATTGGCAGTGTCTACTGAATGAATATGAGGATGATTCTTTTAAAAGAGTTTCCTGGAAAATGCCACCTTTGGTTGATATTTTTCTTTTCCAGGAATTCTGAGAGTTTACACAAAAGATTCAATGGAGCTATACACACAGAGGAGTGAACGTGTTATTTTCAAACCACTCTGCTGCTACTTTCTCACCATTTTATGCTTTTTACTCAGCCATTCCAATCATCTTTTCATTATCAGACAAATCCTTAAGAATTTCCTCTGGCGACTTATCCACTGCAACAAGAGAATGTTTTCCTAGAGCAAGGATGAATCAACATTAGGTAAAAGCTTCAGGATTTTACAGAGGCTTTAAAAGGCTGGAGAGCACCAAGCTAAAGCTCATGTGCCTTTTGAGCCTCATTCTCCTTTCACCCACCACACTTAATGCAGTCCCCATTGTTTTACATCCAGTCTTCCTGGAAGAAAAGCTTGTGGGGGTGCCAAGAGTTTGTAATTCCAGCTGAAGTCATTAGACTGAAGGATTTCAGCAATTCTGGATCTCAGGTTGTATCTTCCTTCCTTTTGCTTCCCTCATTGCTATAAAGGAGATCTTCACACTTGTAGCAGCTGCTGCCTTATGCACATCCCACAGCACACAGATTGCCACCTGGGCACTGCTGCCATCCCAAACCAGGTGTCCCTAAAGCCAGTGCAATTGTTTGGAGTCTGCTCTCACCCATGAACCCTTTGTTTTCATGGGCTTGGATGGCTCATCAACACAAGCCAGGTCAAAGTTCTCCATGCCATCTGCCAAAAGCAGGTCTCCATGCAGGCTGGTCCTGTGCCTGGTGCCTGTGTCTCAGGGAGCAGCAAAGGAGCAGCCCTGGAGCTGCTGGAATTGCAGCAAGGAATGGGGAGACATGGGTCCCTCCATCCTCTCCTGCCCACTGAATTGCCAGCAACAAATGAATTCTTCCCTCAGAAGGTTCCTTTCCACTCACACCAGCGGCACCTTTTTCCCTTCACAAAATCACTCAGTACCCCAAATCCTAATGTGTCTTTTCTTCCCAGCTCACCTTCCTCCAAGGAGAAAATTATTGCAGTGATGAACAGATTTCCCAAGCAGGGGTATAGCTGAAAAGCAGCATAGGGGCTGGAAAATTGCATTATGCATTAGGCATTATGATATTTTAACAGGGCTCAGTATCACTTTGCTTCCAATCACCCAGAGATCCAGCTCTCCTTCTGCACTGGGAGCACCAGTAAATATTTGATCTGTTCAATCTGCAGTCAGCCAACCAAACAAGGACTGACTGTTCCACCAGTCTCCTTATTTCCTTATCCCATGCTCTTTGGAGGGATTCTTAAGTCAACAGACTCTCTCTCCCTTATTCCTTCCCTCCTTGTCCCTCAGATAATGAATCTCAGCCCTGATTTCACTGTTAAACTCCATGGCAGGATGGAAAATGCCAGCCACAGATGTTACCTACACTTCATTATATCATATGTGCATAACAAATTCCTCACCAAAAATTTCCAGGGTTGCACTATAACTTATCCCCTAATGTAGGACAGGAGTTAAAGCCTGGGGATTGGAGCTAAGGAATTCTCAAACATACAAACATCCCTGTGCACAGACCCTCTGAGCTGTTCTTTAGCATGGAGAAGAGTTTATACCCTAAAGTTGTGGTAGGAGTGGTAATAATTTCCCACTATACAAATTCCCCACAGCACAAATTTAGCAATTCATTCTCCTTTGAGTGGCCAAAAGAAGCTCAGCAACTGTAAGATTTTATAATTAAAGAGCTGGAATAAGGCTTGAGAGAGGTAGGCTGATTTCTCCTCTTCAAACTTGCATATTCTCGAGAAACACTTCACTTCCCCAGACAATGCAGGCTGATGTGACTCGTGATTTCGAATGTTCCTCTTGACATACACAGCTTTTCAGAGCTTGAAAGCACCTGGAAAGTTAAATCTCTGCCTGGCATCTGCAGGAATCCACTAGGGTAAAAATGAAGAAATTCAAAGCATCTGGCCACTGGAAATGGCACAGCAGCACCACAGCAGCTCTGCCCAGCAAAGGATTAAATGTGCCATTGAATTAGGACCAGCAAAGCATCCAGGCTCCATGTGTACCCATAATTAAAATCACAGCTTCATGTCCTGGGCTGGCCTGCAGTGACCCAGGTGGCTGCCCTGTTCCTGGGGTGTTTCTTGGCTCATGGTCTCTGTCCCTGTCAGGGGTTTGTGCACCTGGCCATGGGCAGGAAGCAATTTGGACACTGCCACTCTGAAGCTGGAAGGAGAAAAGAGGGAAAGAGGGCTTAGAAATACAGATATAAAATGTGTCATTGCTGCTGGCTTCAGGTGAGGGAGCAGTCCCTTCTTTTTACCAGCTTCAGCCACAGCCACCACCCATGGGTTTGGGCATGGGCTTCTGGAGGCCAGGGTGTCCCACTGGGCATCCAGAGGTGCTGGACCAGGATGATCTCTTTGGAATGCTCAAGCATGGCCAAGCAAGAGTGGTGTAGTCAGAATGGTCAAGAAAGAGGTGTTGAGGTCAGAAAGTACATCTGGGCCCAGATCAAGGATTTTAGGTCTTTACCTTCATTGCAAAAGACTTTAAAGTTCATATTTCTGCTGTCTCTTTGTTCTCTCTCTATGAAGGAGCAAGCCCCAGATAAATAAATAAATAAATAAATGAGACTTCTGTTAGATACTTTCCATCAGGAGACAAAAAGTTAAAAAGCTGGGAGATGTTACACGTACAGCTGGTACATTCTTTTGCTGTCAGTTCTCTCCAGCAATCAATATTATGAAATGTTATGATTATTATCAAATATAATTATGTTAATTTTGAAGCTGTTATGAGCCCCATCTACTGCCGTCATTACACTTTGAATAAATGATCTGAGTTTTAAAAAAATAACAAAAAAAAAAAAAGTGTTTAAGACAAAACTCCCTGCCTAGCTGTTAACTAGCAAGGAAGATTTAGGTAGGCAGACGGATCCGCTCCTTGTGGTGTTCAGCTTGATAAATCATGGCTTTCCTCCAAAGAGAGGCAGAGTTCAGTATTTCACACCATGACAGGTTCTCTCTGTACTTTGTGGGTAAGGTTGCTTGGATCAGAACCAAACTTGCAGCTATTCAGGGAAGGTGGTAGAGTTTCTAAAGAGGCATGTCTCTATTGTGGGATGGGGCTGCTTGCTGCAGGCAAGCTGAGCCCCCAGCCCCACAGTGCCAGGCACTGAGTAAACACAGGGGAGAGACAAGGCAGCTACAGATAAAAGCTGTATGGAGAAGCTGGAGGAAGAGTGTAGCTGAGGTCTTGCTGGCCAGTCCTGTGCTCCCTACCCAGCAGACCAGATGTTTCACCAAAAAGCTTCTCAGACCTCTAGCAGGCAAACATCACAGTCGTTGTAAGAACATGCCAGGTTTTCTTAATGGCTGCAGTTTTTGAGATCAGGAATATCTGACCATGAGAAATTGCAGAGGGGAATTTTAGGACATCATCAAGAGCAAAAGCTGTTGTCCCAAAGCTCCACTTCTTCACCCCAAGGGATCTGAAGCTTTGCGGTGCTGTTTCTGCTGCTCTCCAACTCACCTGGATCTCGTTTCACACTTGGAGCTCAGCTGTGTTTTGTCAGGACGGTGGCGGAACCCAGGGGCTGCTGATGCTGATTTATGGCTCTGAGGTGCAGAAGCCAGGTGCAGACTTGCCAGGGGGTTCAGATCTGCTTTCCCCTTTGCTTTCCCCCCCATCCAGGGCTCCCTACAGCCAGCCCTCCCCGGGCACGTGAGGCAGGAATGCCCGCGCAGCCTCCTGGGGATCTGTGCTGCATCCACCTCTCATAAGCTGGATGAATCTCACAGTTTCCTGGTATTTGCATGCCAATGCAGAAAAAACACAGAGGGTAAGGCTGAGATTTGCTGCTGAGAGTTTGGGATGTGCAAGAATGCCAGATTCAGAGACACTCCAAAGGGCAAACAAGGGGCGAAGGCACAAAGGTCAAACAAGCAAAAAAAAACCCCAAATTTTTGCACCAAACCCTGTTAGCAAAAACCACCCAGCTAACTTCAGCTCTGAGGTGCAAGCATGAGGCTTGCTTCCCAGGATTAATAAATATACACTCTGCTATTTCAGTCCGAGAACTAAATAAAGCCACTCCTGCTCCTCTCATCTCACATGCTAACAAAATTAATGGCAGCAGGTTTTTTGAGCCAATCACTCATTAGCCTCTTTTCCCTGCTCCCTAAACCTCCATAAACACAAGCAGAAATCCTCCCTGAGAGACATCTAGGCTGCAGTCAGGTTTTGCTTCTCTCCGGGCCGGTGTGAGATTATAATGCTTCTCAAGGTGTTCCCTTCCTCATAATGAAGCTCCATCTGTTCTACAGATGGTAAAGATCACAAGAACCAGCACTAAATATCCCTCCCCCACCGAAGAGTTTTTACCTTATGGTAATGTTGCTCTTTGTTTTCCCTGCCTTTCCCCGGAGCACCGGAGACACCTCTATTGCCCCAGCCAGGCTCTGTGCTGGGGGCTCCCTCTGCTCAAGGAGGGCTTCATAGATTTTGCCCAGAGGAAAGGAAACCTTTTCCACTGAATTTTCAGGACACTGCACAGTGGCTACCTCAAAATGCTTTTCACCTCATCTCCTATCGACTGCTGCTCGCACCAGCCCCAGCTTTGCCCCCAGCAGACCCCTCCCTTTCAAGGGCAAACTGGAATATGTCATGGTGAGGACCTGACAGGTAAGACACAAAAGGATTTCAGGAGGTCAGGTCCTCAAGGATGGGAAAGAAATTTATGGGTGTTAACTGCTAGTCTCTGCCCTACACATTTCTGCATGCCTTTGGCTCAGGAAAATAATTAGTTTTTTTTTTTTTTTTATACCTTCATGAGCATTTGAGCCTGTAGAGAGGCCAGCAGGTCAGAGATCCTGGGTGTGCTGAAAGTTTTGTCCTCTGGTGTAGCCTTGCTGAGCACCCAGACATTGAAGTAGAGAAAATGGAGTCATCCTTGATGATCTTGCCCTCCATACATAATCCAAATAATTAAATTCACTTAGCTAGATAAACAAGTTTTAGTTCTGAAACAGGATAACCACAGTGGATCCTTAGACAATCCTCTAAGGCAGCTGGCAATGGACTAACTTCATTTATGTGGTTTAACATTTGCCTAGCAGAAAATACTACTACTTTTCTCTTCTTGACAGGTAGATAATCCTAAGAGGTTTGACTACCACATTAACATCCAAACCACAAATGATGGGTAATCTGAAAAGCTGGATTTTCTGACACACACGCACCCTTTACATCTGCTTCCTACATCAGAGCCTGAATTAGTTCTAATGTTGTGTTTGTATTAAATATGTGGATTAATGGAGCTCAGCAAGAGTGCTGAATTAGCTCTTCCTGTCTCCAGTGGATTTGGACTGCAGCTCTCCATGCAGAGACAGATGTGCTACTCGTTATATTTTGTGTTTTGCACTTGGAAAAACTGTGGCTCAGTACAAAATCAACAGTTGCCTGCTCAAAAGAAGCGATTCCAGATATCTCTTAGAGCTAAGTAAATTTGGAAGTGGCAGGGACAAAGTCCTACAGGGGAACATTTTGAGGCTGTTGGCTCCGAGTGTAGCCCACCAACAGTGCCACTGCTCAGGGAGAACTGACCCCTTTCATGCATAGCAAAAGACCAAAGTCTTGATCTGGGAAGATTTAATGGCACTGGGGAACCCAAACAATGAAGATATTTTGCTTCAATGTCCTGGCTCTGTCCCAGCTCAGGTAATTATTCCCACTTATCTAAATTTCTTCCTCCATTTTCCCTGCCATTTAGCAATTTTCTTCCTTTCCTGTTCCAAACCAGCAGTTGAACAGCCCAGCTGTCTGCTGGATACTCACTGTCCTTTGAATCAGGGCTACAAGTCTCCTCTGTGCAGTTTGAAAGGCACCTTGGGACCTTAACAATTGGGCAAAGGAGAGAAGCAATGAGCAAGTGATGGGTTTTGTTTCCTTTGTTATTGGTCTTGCAACTGTGGCACAAGATCTTAGAAGCTGAGAACAGCTAAAGCAGCATTTCTCTAAGTTCAGAAGTCTCTGAAAAGAAAGGAAAAATCCCAATGAAGTCTGCATAACCAATTTCTCAGGGCAAATACCTTGCTGAAATCATAGTTAGCAAGCCTGTGACCCAGAGAGCACACATGAGCTCATGACTGAGGTGGTGGTGACACCTCTGGCTACCTGGCCATGGTGTGGAAGTCACAGGGCAGAGCTGGGCTTCAACATCACTTAGGTAGAACCCAGAGGTACATCAAGCTCTGAGCACACAGACTGGGGCACCACAGTTCTGGAATTGCACTGGACTGCAGATGCTGATGCTTGAATCAGGGCCAAGGTCAAGGTGACAGTGATGCCATCCCCTGCACTGAAGGCCTGGAGCTGTCTGTAGGCACAGGCACTGAGCTCAAGAGTATCTGCAGATGGGGAATGGGGAAAGGGAAAACCTGTCTTCCAAGCCTTCTGCAAAACTGAGCCTGCAGCTCCCCGTTCTATAGGTTACAACGAGTCTGAGGTGACAGCCTCTCCTTTTCCTTTTTTTAAATATAGACAAGCATACAGGATTCACAGGATCAAGCAAGAGGGGCTTTGGCTTTGCAGCCCAGCAGTTGGAAGGGACAGATCTGCATTGGTGTGACTCATTCCCTAAAAATATCTGCTTCTCTCCATTGACTGTGCAGGGAGCCCAGGGTGACCAGCTTGGTGTAGATGTGTGCTGTGGAGATGTCTGAAATTAGACGAAGTAAATCCCGTCCCCAAAGCCAGCCTGGTAGGAGGCAGTGTGGGATGGTGTAATGCAAGAGTCTACATGTGAGCTGGAAGTCTGCACTCCCACTGCCAGCTCCGGGGATCTGCTGAACGTGGTCGGCGCAGCCTAGGAAGCGATTTGTCTCACTGTAAAGCAGACTCCTACGTCTGGTCAGTGAATCACTCTCTGCCCACCCACATTTCTGCAAGATGGATCCTATCCCTGAAGTTAGAAGAGATGAATCTCACCCCTATGTCTTGTTCCTCTTTTTTGTGTCTGCTGCTGAGTTTCCGACGTGCTGTAGCACTAAATGGGTTGCTCAAGTTAGGTTTTACTTCACTTTTCCTCCATCTCCAACTGAGCCACGATAAAAACATTTTGATGTTTGTTTTTCAAATTTAATTTCCAAGTTGAAGTCAAGCTCCAAATCTTCCAGCCCTTCCTCAGTTTGAGTGAAGCCCTTCAGCCTATAGACACCTCAGCAGTGCATCAGGACTTTCTTCCCCCTCAATTTCCATGCTAAGATTTTAAAACTCTCCATTTTTACAGAGAGCTCAACCTGGCTTGCCCTTTTGGACTGCAATCGAAATGACACGCATCTTTTCAGAATTTCTTCTTCCCCATCTGCATACTACAGAACATTACAACGGGAAAGTTTCTCTTAGACAATTGCATGTCAGGTGCACAAATTACAGAACTAATATAGGCTGTGATTACATTTTGTGTATGAGTTTTCAAGGCGTATGATAATGAATATTGATAGAAACTATTTCTCCAGTAAATTATTATTTTCTCAATAGTTGGTGTAAATAAACCAACTTGGCTATGAAACAGATTTTTTGATGTCTATATCAAACAAATGCAGTGATGTATTTCCACAAGAAAAGGCACACCTGCCAGTATACAACAGTAGAAATGTAAATATTTGCAACTTTTGTGATAATTAAATCCAATCCTCCAGGCCCAACTCGCAGCATCTGAAGACAGAATTTGGGTTAGTAAGCTAACAAGGAAGGAAGAGGCACAAAAGCTGAGGGACTGAAATGGAACTTGAGGAATCAGCCTGGGAAGGCAGAGTCTGCCTTGGCCACCTCCAGGTGCTTGTAAGCAGATGTCACAGGTGAGTTGGTCACTCAGAAAACCCCTGCCTCACAGCCAATGGAGACAAACAAGTACCTAAGGCAGGATTTTCTCATCCATTTTAAATGACTAATTATGATTAAATGAATCATTGGCTCCCTGAGCTAGACCTCCACTAACCAGAGAAAGAGTTGAGGGTGACCAGCCAAGATTCAGGCAATTAGTCTGATGTGCATAAGGTATAAGAGCCCACTTTATAATCTTGTACCTTATAAGAGCCCATCTTATTTATATGCCTTTTAGATTAAATGCAAATTTTGCAAATTTTAAAATAAGGGAAGAGTCCCCAGACTTTGCTTATTTATCTGTTTGAGGGACTGTATCCCAGTCAACTTCATCTTCCACTCCCTTTTATTGCACTGTGGTCAGGGTATCTGTAGCTGTACCCCCCTCTGAATTGCTTCACTTAGCAAGTAACTCTTGTGTAAGGATGGTGTCATAGAATTGGAGAATAGTAGAGTGGTTTGGGCTGGAAGGGACCTTAAAATCACCTGGTTCCACTCCCTTGCCATGGACAGAGACACCTCTCTCTAGCCCAAGTTGCTCAAAGCCCCATCCAACCTGGCCTCAACAGGTAATGGGCAAGAACATCAACTTTAGGAGGATATCAAGAGAAAAATTCATAAAGGGAGGAGAAGGAAAGGCAGGGCAAGGGAGGAAAAGGAAAGAGAAAGGAAATTTGTGGGTAAATGCCTGTGCTTTTCTGCCAAAGTGGAAGTCTTCTTCAGGAAGCAGATGTTTTCCCTAAAGAGCTGTGTTTACTGAAACATTAAAAATAAAAAGGAGTTTTGACAGATTGTTTCTGGCCTCCTACTGTTTAGTTGCAGTCAAATCTGTCAGTAAGAAGTGGACAGGGGACTTGAGGGAATATCTGCAGACATCTATTCTGAGGAGATCAAAGGGAGCTTCACTGATGAATTTGCTGTCCTACTGACTCATTTTTTCTGAATTTCTAGACACATGGAAGGGTGTTAAAAAGCTGAAGGGGTAAAAAAAAAAAGAACAACATGCTGCTCTTAAAAAAAAATTACAAAACTTAGTCTATTCCATCCTCCAAACCTGGCTTCAATATCTTTTAAAGGGAACAAATATTGAAAGAAGTGAAAAAGCTGTAACAGACCAAATAAACTAAACAGCTCTTAAACTATCTGTGCTTGTGGGTTATGGCCTTTTTAAAGCATCTAATCATCCAGCTAAGCCACTGTGTGATCTTCTCATGCTCTCAGTGTTGCTTCTTTCCCTTTCCTTTCTCTGCTGCATCTTTGCTGCATTATCTTCTATTAGATCACAATCTCTTCAAGGCAGGAATCTTCTAGTAACGTTTGTATAAGGAGACACATCTGTCATGACTGGAGCCCTGAGGTGCTGTCATGAGACACAAGAAGGAACAGGAGGAAAAGTGGGGTTTAAGAAGAGAAAATAAAAACCAGACAAACTGGGTTCATGAAGGTTTTTTGTTTGATTACACTGTTAAAGTGTCTGACGTGCTGCGCTTGGATTCTGCATGGTCACTAATTCTCTGTGCCTGATTCCTTACCCAATTGAAAGCAATATAGGAAATAAAAAGCAAAGTACTCCAGAGTAGGCTGCTGTTTTCCAAATGGACTCAAGAAGCTCAGGTGAACTTTGCATTAAAGCAATTTGTCTTTATGAGCAGAGAAGCAGAGCACCACAGTCCCAGTTTAGCACTATGCTTAGACACGTGGTTCAATTTAAGAGCTCGTGGTTCGATTTAAGAATGTGAGCAAGATCCTGAAGTTAATGGGATTAATCAGAGGTTGTGTACACTGGTTGATACAAGGCATGCCTTGCTTGATATCACTGTAAAGTGTCACCAAGATGAGCCTTTCTGAGGGAAAACATTTTCATTCTCCATCAGGTTTCTTTTCCTCTAAGTGAAGAGGATGAACAATTCCTCTTGACTTTCTCGGACCCTGAAGTGCCTTTCAATGTCATCATCTCCCTTTTAAGAAGTGCAAATAAGGCAAATGAAAGCAAAGACCAGACCCAAAAAAGACATTTTAATATCAGATGCCTGCCCCAACCCCACTCATGCCAACAAAACTGCTCTGTGCTGAGTGTGTGCTGGCCCTGGTTCATAGGTCTGAGTACTCCTAATTCACCTCAACAAGACCCAGATTCTCAAAAATAAGGCAGTTTACAACTATTTTCTCTCAGTGACAGCAGTGGGGTTAAGACCTTTAAGAGGAGTCTTCCCTACATGAGGTGCTGAAATACACGAGCTGGCATGGCCCAGGTAAGTGGCTTAAAATTGGCCACTTTTCAGGAATATAACTTCAATGAGTCCAAAAATTTCTTGTTCTGCAGCCTTATTTGGACACTTGGGAAGGGCTAAGGTGTTTTGGGGCCCTATTTGCTTTCAGTCCTGATTACAAAATTGATATTTAATAGTATTTTTTAAAAATGAATGACTTCCAGAATACAAGCTCAAGCTTTGCTGTCATGATTTTAGTTTTCCTGCTGAATAGTGCAAAAAGGAGGAAAAGGAGAGGAGCAGTATAAGTCAAAATGAAAATTCAGACCCATTTCTCTGCTGTTACGTGGATTATTTAGGGAATATGTTGCTTTTTTTGGTAGGAGAGGAATTCAGTGACAGATTAGCCCTGGTGTCAGTGAGACACACACAGCTCAGTTCTAATGCTGCTTAATTGCCAATACAAAAGATATTAACTCTACTAAAGCATGAACCCTAAGCTCTGATCTTCAGGAAACTGGTAGGCAAAGCTGTGGGAGGATGAAAAAAAAAAAGAAAAAATCCCATCTTGTTTGCTAAATCAGTTGGTGGATGTGGTAACGTAGGGACTGAACTCACCAAAAGCCATGCTGGAAATCATAGAGTCACTTTTCCCCAGGCTGAGCTCAAGACTGTGTGGTCTGTCCTGTGAAAAGTAGATGAGAAATGCAAAAATAAACCAGCTGACAGCAAGTTGTGATCAGCAAATCATACATATGTAAATTGTCTCTGACCCTGAGAAGAGCTGCCTCCGCAATATGATAAGGTCTGAAACCTGATTGAAATTTTTCATAAAGGGCATTATTTTGGAGGTGATCCTTAAACAAGCAAAGCAGGCAGATCATCAGTCTCTTTCCTCAACAGGCAGAAAAATAGGTTACTGGTGAGAGGGACTTTGGCCAAATAAATTTATTTTGAATTCAGACACTGAATTTTTTGTATGTCGGAGCCCTCTTTAGTGGCAGCGTAGTTCTGGGGCACAATTATATAATTATTATTGTACTATAATGCACAGGAATTTCCTTGCTGTTGCAATGTGGATGATAAAGGCCTCTCACAATACAATATTAATAATATCAGAGTATGCTGGATGCTGTATGGCCTCACTGTCCTTCATTGTGTGCTTTTGTCCTCGGTGAGATGATGGAGCAGAATGACACAGCCCACCCCCATGGCTAATGCACTTTGGCCATTAGTACTTTTAATAGAGAAAACTGAAACAACAGAAAGACTCAGAGTTTGTTCCTATATTTCTCAGCTACCAGAGACTTTTTTTTTTTTTCAAGAAGTCTGAGGGTTTTCTATTAACTGAAAGCCAAAATTATTTCTGTTTTGCTGTGAACAAGACCAGGAGCTGGAAGGGTTTCCCCTCTGCTCCACGTGTGAATAATGCTCATGGAGCTTGGAGGAGGAGAAGGAAAGCTGGGTCTTCAGAGATCCTCTGTTTGTGCTGGTGTCTCCTCTCCCAACAATATTCAGATCAGACCCATATTCCTAAGATGTCTTTCTCCTGACTTCTATTGCTTCAGGTCTCAGGGTCAGCCACTTCCTTGCTGTTTTCCCAACAGCTGACCATCTGAGAGGCTGCAGATGTTTCAGCAGCATCATGCTCCCTTGGAAGAAGGATCACTACAAGCTCCAAGGCTGCCCTTGCTGTGGCTGTGCCAAGATCCTCTCAGCAGCTGTGTATTTCACCTATTTCCATTCAACTATCCTCTCTATACAGTGGGACGGGCCAGTTTGGATGGGAAAGACTGAGTCACAAAGGTCAGTCTGTCACCTCTAATAAGCAAGTCTTCTTAATGCATGCACCTTCAGAGTCATCTGGGAAGACAGGGAAAGCCCATTCTTCCCATCCTTCTGTGTGCCCACCCCTCTGCCTGTCTCCTTGCCCAGCAGCTGGACCTCACCTGCCTTGCTGCCATCCTTAGAACTAAATTCTATTTCACCTCTCATCAGCTGTGCCCCAAACTCCCTAAAGATCCCTCCCAAAGGAGGATCCCTCTTTCCAATCCCTCCCAACCTTTCTCAATGTTGACTTATTGCTCTGAAAAGATGGAATAACTTTTACCTGCCTGAGCCATTCTAACTGCTACACCTTTTTTTTATTTCCCTGACCCACCTTAACTATTACCCTCAAAAAACCCCAGTGGGGGAGAAGGTGGAAGATGACCGTGAGGGAACTGCTCTGGGTGCAGAGGAAGGATATCTCCATCTCCACAGTCCTGCTCTGCAAATGCTCTTTTGAGTGAGCTCTCTCTTCCACCCCAGGATGGTGGCTGTTTCTGCACACTGTCCCTTTGAGTGTTTGTATGTGGTGCTAAGTAAGCCATCCTTCCTAAATTAGCCCTGTAGCTTTTCCCACCCTGTCCCCAGGTACATCTTCTTCCTTCCCATTTCTTTCTCCCACCTACAAGGAGAGAACATTCCTGATTTAGTACTTTCCATGCTTCTGCCTGTGGGGGTGTGTGTAGGGCTCGCAAACGGAAAGGACAACTCCAAGACACAAGTATTCCTCTGTTTTTGGGCCAAGACTGACAGAGGAGAAGGAAGGAGGGTTGCTTTCAGGTTCAGCTGAGGCCAAGCAGCTCTCAATTAATCTCCTGTTCACGACAAGGGCTGCAGCATCTGAGGGATACACAGAGCTTCCCTTGGCTTTCCAGAGAAACTGGCTGTCCTGAGTCCCTTCTGTGCTCTGCCTTAGCTCCAAGCAGCCTTGCTTGCCCTCACAAGGCACAGAGCAAGAACCAGGGACCTTCTTATAAAACCCAACCACACCTGAAATGGTGGGATGCTCCAAAAAGACTCTCTTCAGCTGTGCCAAGCCAAGAGAGATCTGGGGATGCCATGGGTGCTGCATCCAGCCACCTGAGTGACCACTCCAGATACACCTGCACAGAACTGTGCACCTCTGTTCTCCACCCCAATATTCACAAATAAACTCACACCTGCAGACCAGGTCCTCACCAGTGTCCATGACCACACACTGCACTGAACTGTTACCCAGATCTGCTCAATGTTCTGGCTACCATTTCACTCCATTTCTTATAAACTCTACAAAAATGTACATGAGAAGTCAGACTATGCATAGGTTATAGGACTTCCTCTGGCAACCCCAGTCCAAGACTTAGCTGATGCTCTACAGAATCAGTTCCAGGCACCTCCAGAGTAAGACCTGCATCTGCCTTCAGACAGGAATTAGATTCACAGTCTATGAATTTATACAGGCAATGAAAAGGAAAAACTCTAAAATAACCTGCTCCCTGTAAAAAGACTTGAAGAAATTTCCAATGAAAGCATTTCCAGGTGGAACATAGCTTGGAATCCGTTTTTATAACCACTAGCACTGGGGTAGTAGACATTTAACACCCACAGGAATTTAAAGTTGTTTTATCTGCTGGAAGAAAACGGTGCTATTCCACTAGTGTGATCAAACAGACTGAAATTTATAGGATGAAGGAAGAAAGCTATTTGAATTGGATCAAAATCACCTAAAAGTTCAAAAGGGTTGCATGTACAAGACATAGAGGAACAGGACATGCAAAGGTCTGAGTTTTGATGCTTTGTGTCATTGATGTGAGACTGGAATCTTGACATAAATCCTTTTTTCAATCTAACATTTTGTTCACAAGTGTATCTGTAGCTGGTGCCTATAATTCAGTAATGTATTCAAGTAATGTTAGTGTAAGAAGGTTTATAAAAATACACTCAACCACTAAAGCTCCATTGTCACTAGACAAATCTGCAAAATCCTTATCAAATTCAGTGCCTATTATACAGCATATGTAAGAATATTACAGCTTCTTTCACCCAGGCTTCAGGTAACTACCCAGACTCTAAATCTGAGACTCATTTATTTATTACCTCTAGGTAGACATATTAAGCTCATTGCTATTCTCATTAACAAACAGTGGTTTTCCTGTACATTACTTCAACGGCCAACTATTTTTATAATTAGCTGCAAATTTTAGCTCAAAGTCCTGTCTTTAGCTTTTTTAACAAATTCAGGCCCTTGGTTTTGATCCAAGTGAAAATCCAGTGAAATTGATGGAATGGCTTGCATGGACTTCAAGGGGTTTTGGAGCAGCTCCTATGAACATGCCATAATTTGTTCTTAGAAATGTGGTTATTAGTAATCTCATCCATGTATAAGCAAGACTGTTTTAACAGAAGCTAATACTGCCTATTACTAATCTAAACCAATGCTTTTCATTAAAATGTTCTGCTTTCCATTTCCTATAACTCTGCAAATTTTTGGCTGGATAAGAGAAGGTTTTCCACATTGAGTGTTTGCCTCAGGTGGATTCTTTTCAATCTAATCAAAAGCAGTCCAGGGTTTTCTAAGAACACTCTTGGGGAAAAAGAGTGGGAGAAAGTCCAGCTCACTAATATTAAATATCATTATCCTTTTTTTTTTTTTTTCAAAACTTCCCATCACCTTTTGCCTTAGGATGACAGACGATATTTGGAAGGAAGGGTGTCATTTTTCATAGCATCTTTTACACCCCATAATTTGCTGTGATTTTTCAATGTAGTGTTGTTTCTTGATATGTTGTTGCAATCTCTGTCTAGAGGAGAGTAGATTTTGGAAGAGAAAGAATGTTTTTGCTTCACACTATGTTCATTCAGCTGCCACTTTGTATTTTGCTCTAGGTGGATCACAGAACTGGCAAACACTGTGATCCTCATGCCCTGGAGGGACAGCAGAGGCAAGAAAAGCCATCTTCCTGAAGAGCCTGTGAGTTCTCTGTTCCCCTTCCCTTCCCAGAATGGGCTGTATGTTTTAAGAAGCACTCACATTTTACTATTTTGTCAAGTGTTTTTTCCACCAAAACCTGAGGCTGTCATTCCTCTGACTGCACTCATCTGCCAGAAAGCAAAATCTCTAGAGAGATGGATTTGACATCGCTACATGACATATCTAAAATCATATTTGGATAGCAGTTTATTGTTCTCTGGACATCAGTGGGATACCTTTTTCCCTATAGTTTCATGGTAACTTGGCTAGGATTCCTTTCCTGTAGCAGATTTTCACATCAGTAGGCTTGGCCTTGAATATATGTTATCCTTTATGATACGGTGGCTGGACAGAGAGAAAATTTTGGAAGGCAAGCACACTCGAACAAAAAGAGACACCTCCATGTTCACCTGGCATGAGAAGGAGGCACAGGGAAAACAAGAAGTGGCCAAGAGATGACATTTCACTTCTCCTGAGTAAAGCAGAGAAAAACCAGAACCCTGTACAGACACTGTGCCACGGGGCTAAGTTGCAGAGGCAGGTGTTTATGGGTCTGTGGGAACCCTGGTATCACTCCAGCTAAAGTGAATCCAGTGTCTGAACAAGGTTGTTGGAAATCCAGTTGTGTGTTCATTGCACCACAGCCTCAGGAGCAGTATTCAAATGCAAAGGATCACTAAAATCCAGTGGGATTTTTGCAATTCATATTTTTATCCTGCTGGCAAATGATTACTGCAAATCTTGAAGGAGGAGGAATTCTCTGCTGCCCTGACCATCACTCCACCTCCAAAGGCTCCACATCCACCAGTGAGCCCTTGCTGAGCTGACAGCCCAAGTGGCACTTTGCATGGCTGCTACTACACCAAGCCATTACTTTGCAAGGCACACAGTGAGTGTACAGCTCTAAAGAAAACCAAACTATTCCCTGATGTCTTGTGCTGGATATGTCAAAAGCAAGGAAAAAAAAAGAGGAAAAAAAATAAAAAAAAAAAAGAAAGGTAAGAGTATTCCACTACAAGCACAAAAATGTTTACTGTTGTTGCTGTTGCACAGCTCTGCACCCAATGTGAGACAATTCCTCTCTCACTAAGTCATGATGAATGATAGACATGGCCAGAGGCTAAAACTGGTTCTTAGATCAAGTGTTGTGAGAAAAGCCTCTCTACCACCAGGCAGGTGAGATCATTTCTTTCTCCCATTATACCAGTTTCTTCTCTCTGTTCCTGAGTAACACAGCATGATTTGATAGTTCCTGCCTCTAAACTATTGACATATATTTGCTTTGAGAGTGGCCTCCTAAAGCGTGAAGAATGGGCCAGAGAGCTCCTAACTACTCACAAAGAATGTGGCTGTTAGGCTGGAGCCTTTGTAGTACTTAACTCTTTGCCAGGTGTTATAGAATTAGGGGACTCCAACTGGTCTTGTAGGATTTTCTTCAGTAGAAGGGAGAAAGCAGCTTTCCTGCATTCTCATTCCATCAGCTGAGGCCTCTCTTGAGCTCTAGATGTTCTTTATCTGCCTCTACCTCTTCAGACCTTGTGCTTGCACATTCCCTGGTGAAAAAACACCTGCAGCAGTACTGCAAAGTGTCCTTCAGAGAGGACAGCAACAGCTTCTTCATTGAAGGAGCCACTCAGGAGGGTTTGGTGGGCTGATGCTATGGAGAACAAGATTTTGTTTCTGGTGCCATTTCCAGGTGATTTTGACCATAAGCAAAATGTTCCTTCCCTGCACTTCTCTCTCTCAATGCCTTGTTCACTGGGGCCCTGGCTCTGCAGATTTCCTCATGCACCAGGTCTCTGTGTGCAATATTAAGCAGAGCTATGTATTTTTGGAGGATTGAGGCCTGAAGACTGCAAAGGAATATATTTACAATTAATCAGAAGAGGTGTAGGGAGGAAGCCACTTTGCTGATTCCCTAATCACCAGTGCTTGTTTCCTTCCTTGCTAGTGGTGTCCAGACCTTAAATGTTACAAGCACTAAGAATTTTTAATTTTTCATTCTTAGCTGAAAACTTAGAAAGGAATAAAACTTCTGCTTGTTAATGGAGTGCACATGAGATTTGACCTTTTTTTTGAGACAAGGAAAGAGAAAGTTATGCAAATCTGTGTTTGTAAACCTTGGGTGCTTGACCTGGACATGTTAGAAAGGGTTGCTCGCCAGTGACAAAACAGAGCTGGAGGGGAAAGAGCAAATTTTAAACCTTACGTTATTTGAAGAAAACAATAATTCAATTTAAAAATACCTTGCAATCCCTTGGAGAGGAATGTGAGTTGCAGAATTTGGGTCTGGATCTCAGATTCTCCAAGAGTTCCAGGATATTTATTCCTGTCAAGAATTTTGGCTTGGATTGTTGGCGGGAAGAGTCAGCCATGAATTTTGGATCTAACTTCAGACTATACTATCATAAGTTCCAAAGAACTGGATGTTCTCATCTAGGAATTCTTTTTTTTTTTCTTTAAAAAGTGATTCACTCAGCATGACTAAGGGCATGTCTGCATGGATGGACGAATAGCTCCTTCCCACTCATCCCACCAGCCAGCTCTTCTCCAGGGGTCATATATGGCCACCTTGGCATGGGGCTGCATGTGGGCTAGTAGAAGTACTACCAAACAGACAGATGCCTCAAGTAAATGCTGCAAAGCAAAGAACAGCATTTTCCTCTTTAATATTCAGAAAATAGAAAATTTTCTTTAAGGTATTTAACAAGAAAAAGAAATTAATCTGAAATATCTGTGTGCATTCCTACATGTTCTCAGATACATACAAAAAAATCCCTTTGATAAACCCTTTGACTCTGATCCTATAAAATTTCTGTCCATTTGAATGGAATCCTACATGTAAGTGCTTTGCTGGGTCGGGGCCACTGCCAGGAGAGTGGAAACTGTTTCCTATATTATTCTAATTGCACAGCAAAAGGGATTGTAATTAATATCTGCATTGCATTCCAGTGTATTCAACCTGAGATACAAACAAAGCTGTAGAGAAAATGCCTATATATTTGTTAGGGTTTTTTTTTCCAGAGTGCTTTACCTGTTAGAACTTTACTATCTCCTGTTAACATCAGAAAGGTCAGATATAAAGATAGATGCAATGTATATGCAGAAGACAGCACTGCTCATAATTTGAACTTCACAGTTTCAAATAGAAATTTTTCAGTTTAAGGGTAGAGGACCCATCACCTAAGAAAAAATAGATCTTGCAAAGAAACACATAAAACTCTTCATGTCTAATTCCAGTGTGCACAAGGTATACCAGTGGTGGTGACTGAGAGTCCTTAAGTAAACAGCAAAAGTCTCTGTGAGCTGAAATAAAGCCATTGCATTCTCCTAACCAGACATTTCAAAAGTATTTAATTTCCCAAAGCAATACTTGTGAATCCCATAGACCATATATTAAGGCACAAATATATAAACAATTTTTAGTTATTTACAAAAGGATCTAGGTAGCTCAAATCCTGCTTCAAATGAGACCTAAACACTTGAAATTCATCAGAAGTCCCAAACAGGCTATGTATACACCAAGATTGTCTTTTTCTGGAGCTGTCTAAGGGCACTAAGCCTCAAAGCTTGCTGGCTGCATGGGTGTGGTCCCCAGCCATCACCAGACATTCCTGATTTACTACATGACAGCTGTCTCTTGTTTTGCTGGAGGTACAGAGATGTGATCAGGGCTGCAGCAAAGATGGTGACACAGAGTGGTGGTTTCTCTCTGTCAGTGTTTGTGGTGCTAATTTTTCTAGCAATAAAATTCTCATCCTTAGTGGGATGCCTTGGATGCTTCCCAGGGACTGGGGAAAGGAGTGGCTGGTGGTCAAGGGAAAAGACCTGGGCTTGTGGTCCCTGCTGCAGATCTTTCCACTGTTCCTCCCTTGATGAGTTGGGGAAAATGACAGGGGATTGCCAGGAAGCCAGGCCTGGAGCCCAGCTCTCATTTCCTCCAGCCCAGAGCCCTTTCAGACAGACTAAAGTTAGATTTTTCCTTCCCCTCTGGCCAGCCCTGTGAGTCTGCAGGTCCTGGCTGCTCTGCAGCCCCAGGAGAGCAGTGAAGGCAGAGACTGTCCCAGCATTGTTGGGCACTGATTGGGGTGGACAGAAGGGATCTGTGCCCCTCCTGCTGGGCTGACCAGGGTGGTCCTCCTGGCTGGATGTGTTAAAGCAGGCACATGGCACCCAGGGCTGAGGTGTTTTAGAAGAACTGGGCAATATCATCTCCATTCTTCCCCAGGCTGAGGCAGCTACAATTCCAATGAAGCAGCATCATAAACATCAAGCAGTGAAGCTTGGCCAGTGGCTTTCACTCTCATATCTAGAGTGGACAGGAGAAGAGAAGCCCATCTGGTTCCTGTGTGCTCTTCATGCAGGAACAACAAAGGGAATAGATGCAGTGTCAGGGAAGAACTGCACACATCAGGGAAGCTGTCATGCCAGATTAAACTTACCTCTTCTATCACTCAAAATCAGGGAGCAGAATCCCTAACTCTCAGATTCTTAGTGTCCCTGAACAGGGCAATTTGGTTTTCCCCTTTAATTCCCAAACAGGGCAGTAGTATCTGCCAGGTTGCATGAAAGGACCAAAGTTCTCAGAACTCAGCCTAAAACTGATCAACCTCAATGGTAATAATACATCATCAAGCATCTTCATGCTGAGAGAACACCAGGTCCTTATGGGCTTTTTAGCAAAGAAATTTTGTCTACTAGATTCAACATGTGAAGGTTCAATTTATTTAGAACAGAAAAACGCCCGTGTTCCTTTCCTAAAAGTCAAGTAATGCAAACATTTAGTAGAATACCAAAAAAAAGGAAGATTCTCCATGGATGGTGTTATCCCAGACAAAATGAGATTTTTTTTCAGGAAGAGAATACTTAGCTGGATGTACCACTAGGATATACCACTGGTAGAGTAACCATGGGATTTTTAGTTTTGTTTTCATGAGCTGTTCTAAAGGTTTTCTGGCCTTAAAAATGAATAAAATTTGTTCTCAGTTTCTACAGCCATTCAACCATCTTATGAAAATCAGGCAAATTTTATTTGATTATGTTTAGATGCCAGTGAAAACAAACATTTGAAAGCATTGCTCTTACATAGAAGCAAACCTCAGTGCATTTCTAGATGGGAAGGTCATGATTTGTGCTGGGTGGGCAGGTAATACCTCCTAATATTAATTTCCATGTGCAAATATTTCCACATTTCCTGAAGACCACTATTTGAAAGCTACTTTTGAGTATTTCATTTAAGAAAACACATTCTGAATTGTTTCACAACAAAATTGCTATTTATAGGTTTATTCGGTTCCTTTCACATTATTTCTTGACAACTCATTAGTTGCTGTGGTTTATTCCTGTCATATAATGGGGTCACAGCAGCATTATCAAAGTGTGTATTTTTGTTCTTAGAGCCTGAGAAGCAGTTGTGATTTAATATTGATTGAGGCATCCTATTTAGCAGCCCATCCTCTCAGAGTTGTAATGAAATAGCTTTGTGCTTCGAACAAGGAGAAAAGATGAGATTTCTGTGTACTCTCAGAATAGTGACTGTTTTCAGTTTCTTGGAAGAGATTTCTGAGTATAACAATTAGTGGTACAGAAAAGGCATGTTTTTCTTAACCAACTGAAGTGCATAAATTGTCCTTCTCTCTTCTGAGTGTTCCGGTGGAGCTGTTCTGTTTTCCCCATGGAATTTGACCAAGACAGTCTAAGCATGGGAGAAGGCTCACCCCAGTACAAAGAAAGACAAAAAATACTCAGGATATGCCCCTGTGGGTGCCAAGCTCCATGCTGTAGGCATGACTGGATTTTGGTATGGTTCTGCCCAACAATCTCACCACTGCAATTCAGCCAGCCCTGTTTTGACCACTCTGTAGAGAAATTCAGAAAAACACCTGTGTGGGGAATTTCTGAAGATTTCTGGACATTCAGATAATTTAGCTGATGCCCACCCTTCAATTAGCAGATCAAATGAAAACCTCATCTTCTCAAATCCTTCCTTTTATTCAAGGTTCATTCCTGTTTCACATGTTAACTATGACTTTTTATTTTCAAGAGGGGCAGAATTCCACCACTGAAAGGAAATCCATTTAAGTCACTTCTCTGTGGCAATTAATCTGGTTCCTGAAACTGGATCCCATTTGAATCCTGGACAATCATTTACCTGAGTGGGAGAGATGGGATGCAGAATTTGGGATTGGCCAACATCAGGGTGATTATTTTGGAGCTAATTAGCTCTGTTTAAGCTGAGTCCAGCTCGGATCCTCCCAAAGGCTTAGCATCCTGGAGTCCATGATTCTGCTTTGATTCTGCCTTAGTTCACATCCATCTTGGGAACATTAACTCAAATAATATCAACAGTTCCCATACTGGCCATGAGCAGAAAGATAGTGAATTTGTGGACCCTTAACCTTACCCAGCAGGTTTCTATATTATGATGTAAGCTGCATGCATAACAACATACACTGAAAACACTAAAAGTATACTGCTGTTGAGAAAATACAGCATTTTTCAGGATTCACCCTTCCCCCTTTCCCATAAAAATTAAAAAAAAAAAAAAAAAAGGAACCAAAAGGAAAAGAAAAAGAATTGGCAACAGAATGAAAATCAAGATTAAGTGTTTATCTTCAGAATGCATATGGTTTAGGTAGCTCCAATGTGACCTTCTACTCAGATCTGACCTATGAAGAACACAGCTAAATTATGTATAATGGTTTTGTGATGAAATGCAATGCCAATTATAGGAGTGAGATGAGGCCATAAACATACTGCACATAAAAATCAGAGAAGGAACTTAAATCCCAGTCCCAGAACCAAAAGATTAGTGCTCTAACCACTGACTGTAGTCAAAGCTTCCTTCTGGAAATGAAGGTTACATTTCTTCTTGTATTCCTGCTGTGTGGTCATGAGAGTAATTTAAATGCTTTCAATAATATGGAGGTTAGAGTTTTCATCCTTTTTCTTTAGGAAGTCTTCTACTTTTAGTGCAATATTTTTCAATCAAAATTCAGGCAATTTACTTGTAAGGCTAAAAATGGATAATGACTTTTCGGTCAATTGCTTTTGACTGTCAATATGAAGCCTGCATTACCATTCCACAATATCATTAAACAATCAATAGCAATTAGTGTCTAGTCAAGCCTGGTGTTTTAATCATTTAAATCAAAATGCCCATAATTGTTATTGTATGTAAATATTTGAAGATGTTTATAGTGGAGATGAATTTTACCCATCTTGCCAAGAGAACTAGATTCAGAGGGAGCAAAGGCAGGCTTTAAGCCTCACTTCTCCTCTTGCTGAGACTGGGACAAAAAGGTTTGGGACCTTTCCATATCTTGGGCCTATCAAGGGCCATGCCAGTTTGCTGGTGAGTGACCACTGAGTTCTGGGGCTGTCAGAGCTTTGCTTTGCCTAATTTCACAGAGGCTCAGGAAACCCAGAGACTGCACAGTGCCTTTGAGCCATGGGCTGAATTTATTCTCCATGTCACAGATTAGCACAGGCTTTTTGTGCACAGGAGAGCTCCTGGCTCACAGAAGCCATTGTGGATTATTTTGGGCTAAAATATCTCCAGGGCACCACATAGGGACCTGGAGCTTAGGGCCCTGAATCTGGGGTTCTTGGTATCTCAGCTTCCACAGGGGTATTTTCTGTAATCATTCTGCAGAACATGTGATAGGATTTCACATTTAGGGACATTTTGCTGATGGTGCTTTGTGCTTGTAGCAGTGATCCTTAAGCAAATGACAGAGCAGATCTCCCCACTGCTGGCTTTACCCAGAGTTGTCTCAGCTGAGCACAGGGAGTTACATCCAGGGCTGCTATAAAACTCACCAAAATCAGGCAGAGAATGAGTTTGTCCTATTGACCAGACCAAGAATCTTTCCAAGTAACAGCACGTGAATTGTTTTTTCATGGGGTGGACTAAAGCCTCACAAACCACAGTTGCAGGGGTCAGCTGTGTGACCCCCAGCCTGCCACATCCATGTTTATAAATCCACATTTCTTTGAACACTTCCAGGAATGGTGACTCTACCACTTCCCTGAGCACTCTGTTCTAATGCTTTGCAACAGCTAAGAAATTCTTTCTAATATCCAATTTAAACTTCACCTGCATAACTAGAGGCTCTTCTCTCTCATCTTGTTGCTTGTTCCTTGGGAGAAGGGACTGATCCCCACCTGGCTACAATCTCCTTCCAGGTAGTTGCAGTGATAAGGTCCCCCCTGAGCCTCCTCCAGGCTGAACACCTCCAGCTCCCTCAGCTGCTCCTCATCAGCCTTGTGCTCCAGACCCTTCACCAGCCCCATCACCCTTCTCTGGACTCACTCCAGTGCCTCAACATCTTTGTTGTCATGAGTGGCCCAAAAAGATGAGTAACAAGTTCATCCAGCCTGATCCATCACCCATTCTCCTAGACAGAACAGCTCCCAGTGATGTAGGGATGATTTTCCATAGTCAGACACCATTCAAGCTCATGGCTCCCATTTGGGAATCCATATGGGAAACAACAGCAGGAGAAGGTGTTTGGAGTTGCACCATTAATAGTTTCAGATGATTAAAAAGTCATTAAAAGGGTATTAACTGGATAAATAGAAGTTTGGAAGAAAGATTCAAAAGTCATAATGTTCATGATTTGGGTGTAACAACACATTAACAACTGTAGCATTTGATTAACAGAGTGATTTATATCCAAAGGATTTTAGGGAACACAGAAGGGTCTATGAATTCTGCTGCAAACTAACATGACCACTGCAATCATTAGAAGGCCAAAGAGATTGGTAAGAAAATCAGGAAACAGAAAACAGCACAGGAAAAGCTTGGATCATCCCAGCCTATTGCTGGGGCTGCCATGCAACCAGGGCTGTTCCATGAGGGTGAACCAGGCTGCTACCACAGGCAGTACCTTCATTTTCCAGTTAGTACAAGGAATAAAGATTAACAAAGAGCTGCAGAACATTAAAAACAACCCCATGTCATGCACATCTGTTCAGAATATGGAAATACAGAATCTGTTTTCTTTAGATTCAGGTCCTGAAAGCCTAAATATTTTAACCCTGCTTCTTGGCATTCTAAGCCACCAGTAGCAGTTTATTGTCCTGGTTACTAATCCAGGCTCCAGCCTGGGAAAGGCTTGCATGTCTGCTTAACAATAGGCTCAGGTAGCCCCAATTAGGTCCATGTGTTCAGGGGGCAAAGTCCTTGCAGGATCAGGGCCTTAAATCTTCTGGACTTTTTGTCGGTGTCAGAGCTCTACCTCAAATAAAGAACAGGAGGTTCTTTGTTCTTACCTGGGTAAATGATAAGGCAAAACCCAGAAAACAATTTGCACACAAACCAAGAAAGTGTTCAGCTCCATAGTGGCCATTTTGTGTTTGACATTTCAGCCCAGTGAAGTCTCCATGGCTCAGATGTCCCTAATGTCACATGGATACTTTCTAGGAGGACTCTCTGTTGCAATCTGAGCAGGCCTCTGTTAGACACAGCATTTCTGGGAGTAATTTAGTCCTGGCTGCCTGAGAAACCCAGTTTTGTTCTTCTGGGATGTCTGAAAAAATTATTCCCTGTATAGTATGAATAACCAGTGACTACTTGAAAGCATAAAATTGCTGACCAGAGGGAATCTCTGCACAATTGGGATTCCCAGTTCTCCCATTACACACAATTCCTCCTGGCTTTGGTAGCTCATGAACAATCAGGTTTTAAATGTTACTTTCTTCAGATTATTTTCTTGTATAAACCATCAAACTGCAGCCTGAAATAGGTTCAGCAGAACCGATGCAAAATATCAAAGCCAGCCTCCTACACCCTCAAAGTGTTAAGAGCAGAGCCTGCCTTTGGAATCTGAGCCCAATTTCCAAAATACCACACCAAAGGAAGACGCAGCACCAGGATACAATGCCCCCAAACAGAGAGGTTCAGAAGAAAAAAACAGAAAAAGCCATTTTACATTTCAATAACAAAAGTTTTTGAGTTCAAAACACCTCTCAGAAACTTAACATAGCTGCAATTAGGACCTTTATTCATTGACTATCACAACTATATTATGCTTAGTCACTAAACTAACAGTAGCATTCATGAGACTCCTGGACCAAAGAGAAAAGAAGACCTGGTTGAAACGTTTCACCTCCCAGTGTTGCTAACACTTTTGCCACTTTATTTTTGCTCTCTCCTTCCCCACTCCTCTCTTTCTATTTCTCTGCAGCATGTGCAATATCTCTTTACCATTTTGGCATCTGAGGGTATCAGAAAGTCTGGTGAATATCTCCCAGAATTAGTTTCCTAATAGACGTTTCAGCTAAAATTTTTCATCTGGTTCCAGTCAGCATCCAGGTTTTTTAAAAGACAAGCCAGCAGTACTGGACAATCAGTTCTCAAAGTTAAAGGCTCTCCAATAACATAGCAACAGAGGAAGAATTTTAATAGAACCCACAGGAATTTAGAGACTACATTTTTTTGCTTATATCCTTTTTTGTCTCTCTCTCTCTCTTTTTTTGTTTTCGTTTGTGTGTGTGTGTGTGTGTGTGTGTGTGTGTGTGTGTGTAAAGACAGACAGGTTTTCCCTTTTGGTGAACTCAAGCAACAGGCAGTTTCCATTCATCTCTTGAGTTCAGCTATTCAGACTAATGGCCCAGATGCACATACATTGTTGATTTTTCAGTGAAGTCACTGCCCAGTTTCCAGGCTGTCCCTGGGGTTCCAGCAGTGCTATCACACTAAATTTTGGGACACCCTGCTCTAAAAACCAGCAGTGCAGCAGGACTGACATGTGCAGCCAGAACCAATTTCCTGGGTCACTCCATAAAGGGCTTTGTCTTTCCTAGAAGTGAACTGCTCCCATGCAGGACCCCTAAAGGAGCTGCTTCCACAGAAACACGGAGGGGGAGGAGGAGGCACGAAGATCCCTTGAATCAGAGGGGGGGGAAAAGATGCAATGAAAGATTTTCAACAATTTACTAATATAAAACAGCTCTGCAAAATGAGAAAAGTGGCTGTGGGAAGTAGTCAGAAATCTGCTCTTTATCCCATCTCAGCACTGCTAAATGGTGAGAAACTTGGCAGAGGGCCCACACTTTTACTTATCTTCTGAGTCTAAAAATCATGCTGCTTTATTCTCCCTTCTTATTTTTGAGCTAGGCGTTGTGCATAGAAGGGAAAACACTGCCTTAGGTTTAAATTCAGCAGTAGAGACTGTGGCATTTGGGTATTTTATTCTATCAAAATGAGCTTTTCTTCCAAGGTGAAGTGTACAATGTAACATTACTTAATTGCCCACACTGCTTGGTGGATGCTGACACGTATTGTAGAAATGTTAACTGTTTTACATTTCAATGCATTCCCTCTCCCAGCCCTGCTACTCCGCTGCTTTGCTGGGATGAATCTGGCTAGCTGCCAGATAGGAAGCTTATTTTTCACTGGTGATCATAACTCTGGCTGGTTGTAGCAAATAACGTAACCGGCGGTGTTAGGAGGTTTATACAGGAAGCCCCGCTGCGCTGCCTTAATTGGGATCACTCTGCGAGCGATGGAGTAAAAAGGCATTAAGTTAAGATAAATGAACTGCTTATTGGAAACTACGAGCGTCAAGTTCACAGATAGGGAGAGAGAACGCTCCTCTCCCTGCTCTCCCCAGCCTCTCCTTCCATCAGCGCAGCTCCTGGCCCCGCATTCCTCTCCTCCAGCCCAGCAATGCAGCTTTACAGCCCCGGCCGACTTTAGATGCGTTTGTCTGCCCTAAAGACCGGATGGTATCCTGGGGCTGACTCAATTTTCCCTTGTTCTCCGTGCCCCGCAGCCCTGTCGGAGTCAAACTGCGGGGGCTTTTCTCTGGGCTGGAGTCTCGCACATATCTGGCCTCTGGTTCCCTTCCTCCCCACCGCATGGCAGGGGACTCAAAGCACAAGCCACAGCCCCACGGGAAGAAGGCAATAAACATTTGCATTTTGTGGCTCTGGGGTGCTATGTGACACAGTGTCAGGCTCGAGGTTCCTGCAGCCAAGACCAAATGTTGTCCCTCTGTTGAGGATGCTGACTCCAGAGGCATGCAACACGCATCCCACAAATCCTTCCTGCTGTCATCCCATTGTCTTCTTAGGTCCAGGCAAATTGAATCCGGGGATCTATCCAATTTTCAGGGGGAACTTAGGAAAGACACATTTACACAATCCTACAGAGACCAAAATTTCACATCAATGTCCAGCAACCAGTGCCCACGAGAGGTGCTGAGAGCTCTGAGAAGGACCAGCTGAGCTTCACTGTGTAAAGAGACAGACACTACCATCAGGAATGCAATGAGTCAATGTTTCCAAATGGTCAGAGTTAGGTAAAAAAAAATAAAAATTGAAGACTCTTCTAGGTGCTGATTTACCCCAGGGTCATTCAATTCAATTCAGGTCCCTCTTATCCTTCTATCAAGCTGATCTGAACCTGCACTTGACAGAACCCACACCAACTCAAGAGGTGACATCAGAAACCTTCACTCATCACCCATGCAGATCATTGTCTCCCCCTGGAGCTAGGAAACAAGGCGATTAGGAAATCCTGCTGACATTATTCTTGCAGCAGCACACTGCTTTGTCCTCAGATATGAACTTTGGTCTGATCACAAATTCCTTAGGCTTCTGTAAATTAAGCATTTGAGACAGAGCTTTCTCTTTCTGATGGTGAAACAAGTTCAAGCAATGCAAAGACCCTGTGGTCACTCCTTGGAGATGCTGAACTCTCCCTCTTCGCTTGGCTAGGAAGGATGCCCTGAACTGCTTCAAACTCAAACTCTCTCTGAGCTTGCAACTAAAACTGTCTTGTAGGTGCATAAACTAGGGCAGCTAAATCACATCTCAAGCAATATGGGTGTAAATCCTCCACTCTGTTTCTCATACAAGTTTGCTCCCCTCTGCAGGAAAGTCAGCTCCAAGGAAAGGTGCAGCACCAGAAGGCTTCCCTACAAGTGACCACTCTTCTTTCACTTCCATGGGACAATCAAACACCCTCTGTAGAGCTAGACCTAGATAGAAGAGTTCCTCAGTCTGACACTTCACCCAGGTGAATGCAGGAAAGATCCCGTGATTTTCCTTGGACCAAGATTTGGGAAGCAGCTGAAGACTCACCAGTGTTTTTGGAGGACAAACCACATGCAGCAGAGTGTACAAATCACCCACTGCTGCACCAATAGCTCACTGCTTTTCAGGCTGGCTCTGCTAGTCCCACTTCAATAGGAAATGAACTTATTCTTCATGCAAGACAAAGGTCTGACATTATCCTTCAGTTTAAAAATACTTAGAGGGCAGGCAAGAGAGTGGTTTAAATCATGGTAAGTATTCTGTTTCACCTTTTAAGTGTAATGTTTTGGTATGTGCTCTGTGTTCAAAGAGGATAACTGAGACCTGGGTGATCCAGCCTCCATCCAGCTTCTTCTGCCTCATTTCCTGGAGGCCAGGATAGAGATCACTCCATTGAAAGCCCTCACAGCCATAAACTGGTGTTTCACTCACACTATTGTCCTTTGAGACTTGATGGCAATTCAGCAATAGCTTGTTAACAACCAGACCCACCAGCAATCTGAGTGATTTGATGAGTGCTGCTCCTCCTCATGTAAATACCTACAGCTCACTGCTGCTCCACCTTCCAGAGCTCATCACCAGTGTCCTCCTTGCTCACAGGATTTGGATCAAACATCAAGTTTGATCCCAGGAAAGAAGTCTGCCAGGCTTTGGTCAAGTCATGTTGATCCACATATATTGTGTGGAGCTGCCCATGGGCTCACCCCACCTCAAGCTGTGTCTGAAGACTCTTAAAGGAGGAATTCCCTGGATTTGGCCATCCTGAGCCAAGGATTTATGCTGGTGAAATTAAAGTCTTAAGAGGCAAAAAGACCAGCTGATTGCACTTAGAGCTTTTTCAGTAGATGGGAATGCCTGTTCATTGCCTCCACTGCAATTAGAGGAACAGGGTTTTGTTGACATTCTTTGGTGAATAGATGAAATCATATCAATTTGGTACTTGACCCAACTTGCTGCTTCCTCATCCTGAAAAAACCAACTTTACAAAGCCCAAATGCTGATCTGCCATGAGAGCAGCAGTTGTATTTCCTTCTTTTAGCTGGTTTTTGCCTTTGGACATGATGGCAGAGAATGAGACCATGAATGAATTTTTTTTTCTCCTCTTTTTTCACTGAAGAAATCAGCTCCCATATCCACAGTGGGTGGATGGGGGAGGATAGAGGATGCTCCCTCTAGCACCCACAGCAGGGACCAGACACCCTCCAGTGCCACTGCCCTGGGATTCCCACTGCCACTAAAAATCACAGAGCCATGGTGAGAAAAAGCTGAACTCCATCCTCCAGCCCAGGAGAGAGAGACCTGGAGCCCTGGGAGATGCTCCCAGTCACATCCACCTTCTGCAAGGGGTGATGAAGAGCTGGAAGGAGTCGTGCTGGTGCTGCCATGAGCAGCAGAGCAAGGAGGAGGCAGGCAGGGAAGAAGACCTGCATGTCACCACTGCCTTCTCCCACTTGGATGACAGGTGACAAACTGCACAGTGACATCCCCTCCACTGTCTTGACAACCCATCAGCAAGCTGCCAACAGCAAAGTGTGGCATGAAAAGGGGCCTGGCATAAGGGCTTAGGCAAAAGTGCAGGTAGGCTGGAGGAAAGCCAGAAGTTCACATGTAAGCCTGACAAGGGTGTTATGTCCACAAGGCTCAGAGATCTCCATTTTGGCCAAATAAGAGATGCCAATTGTTTTTTCCTTTTCAAGGACAGTAATGTCACAGCAATATTTACCCAGGATACATCACCACCCTCAGTTGAATGTCTGTGAGTGAACTCTGACTCATCCACACAATCCCTCAGCCCTCCCCTATTTGCTCCCCACCTCCCTCAGCCCTGTGCATGGCACAGTGCCCTCCTGCGTGTGATCCCATAGATCCCACCATGGTCTGCATCCCTCACATCCCCCCAGAAGCCCACCCACCCATACACCCAACAGTGTTACACCACAGCCCTCCTCATCCCTGAGCCACATACAGCTCCACAAACCTCACCCACCAGGCCTGGACTGGGATTCACCAGGAGAGAGGGAGGCTCAGCTGCTCCCCATGGGTGCCTCCGAGCTGCCTCTGCTTGGTCTCATCCTACCACAGCTTCTAATCCCTGCCATGCAGCTGGGACCAAGCTGACTGGCCCAGTCATCCCACCTATGGGGTTCCTTGAAGGCATCATATTGCAGATTCATGCCACGAGTTTAGGAACCTACTTCCATCAGCAGTGGGATATAATGGCTTCAGGGAGGACACACTTTGAGTTTATGAGGATCTAGAGGCACTGAAATTCCCCCAGCAGAGAGAAGTAGCAGACAGTGAGGAAGGCTTAGGAAAGAGATTTGTTGCACCAAATCCCATGTACTTCAGGCATGGGAATGGAGTACTTGTGGCCTCTCCACAAGCCTCAATTCCATTTCATACAGCTCATGAACACAATGTTTCTTGGCATTGATAGGGACTGACGTTCATTTCTGGTCCATCAAATGAGTCTAAAAGACTGATCCAGCCCTTGGAAAAGTTTTCTAATTCCTGCTTCCAAACGCTGAATAAAAAGCCCCTGCCCTGCCCAAAACACTTCAGCCCATGCTGCCAGTAAATCCTTCCAGAGCAGATATCAGCTCCAGGCTCCATCTTTGTGTGGTTTTCTCCTCTCTACACAGTACTGCTCCAGAGATGCTTCTGTGGGGTTGTTTTCCTAGTGCCTCTCCATCAAGGTTTGATCTTGTTGTTTATTGAGCTTTGTACAGTGATGGTTATTTAAGGAATTCACAAGACAGAGGTGAACACTTCCAGCCCAGCTGTGCTTTGAGTTTCCAGGACAATCATTTAACATGTCCCAGGCTCCATGGGGCTATTTGCCAATTTAAAGGGTTCCAGCAGGCTCCTGTTGACCTCCCTCTATACTTAAGTGAAGTAATTTTCATCCTTAGTTCCTAAATTTCCGCAGAAGTTCTTCAGTCATGCCCAGAGCTAGGCAACCTGCTGGCTGTGAGTAGTCTCAGAAAGTCAGCTTCTTTTCCTGTTTGTGCCTTTGCCACTAATAGATGCTGATCTTTAACAAATCTGCACCTACTCACACTTAATATACAAACCTATGCTGACATCAGGATTGCTCACACATTGATCATCACAGCTATGAATAGGAGCATCCTGGCTCCTCATCTGCTCTTCCTGCTGCTGGGACCATGCACCTCATCCCATCCTTTAACTACATAAGCTGAGAGTCACAAAGTTGTACAATGGTTTGGGTTGGAAGAGAACTTAAAGACCACTGAGTTTCAACCCCCCTGCAATGATCAGGGACACCTCCCAGTAGACCAAGTTGCTCAGAGCAATCCAAATGCAAACCCACTGCTGTCATGTGCTGACAGCAATGGTTCCCAAGACTTCCATATGGTTATTTTGTGAGAGGCCCCTGTATCCCCCCTGATTTTCATCTTAAATTTATATGGTGAAGACATTCCGTGTATTGCCACCCAAACTAGTCTACTTTTTGCTGCTGCTCCTTTTCCTTTGGGGTCCCCAGGGACATGGGATTTCCCACTGACCACATGCCTCAGTCCCATAAAGGAAATTTCTTGCCCATACCTCTAAATGGCTTTTATGATCCAGCAAGGATAGGGAGACACCTAACTTTTGCCCACGCAAGAGTTCATGTCTGCTTACATGATGAAGGAAAAAGAAGATCTAGAAGGGAACACAGCCACTGTCAGGTCCATTTGGGGCCAGCCTCAAAAGCTGGACTTCAGTGGTCTATTCACTTTCCTTCTATTTTTCCAAGTGAGCCAATTTTCCAATATATTTCTATAGCTTCACTTCTCAACCCATTCTAAGCAAGGTCCATGACAGCAGTGAAGACAGGCAGAGGAAATATCCAACACAGCTGTCACCAAGGTGAAAGTTTCCTCCAGGCAGTGACAGGCAAGTGTCCTGTATGTGACAAGAGCTGGACACAGGCGTGTGCACAGGGACACAGGGAGCTCTGGGTGCATTTTGGTCACTCTTAGGTGGTTCTCCAGCACTTTTGGGGTTTCACATGATAGACTTCCAGAGTCACCCACACAGTCCACAGCTTTCCTAAGGAATAAGAAGGTATGGGAGAAAGGAAAGGGAAATGAGCTGGCCAAGCTTGCCCATGGGTCATGGTAGGAGAAACACTGTGGAAAAAACACAAGTCCTAGAGCATCAGTGTTTTGTAGGAGTGATGGGATGGCAGTCTCATGGATACTTCCAGCCCTGCCTTCCTGCACATCCAGCTGCAATCAGTATGTCACAAGAATCCAGAGACAGTCAAAAAAATTACAAAACCATGGCGTGGGTTTTTTTTTCCTTTCTACGAGCCACCTGCTCCCAGCCAATGTGGAGCACAACCCTTTGTGTAGAAAATCCAATAAACAAAACTGTAAAGCATCTGTCCTGCAACTGGATCCCAGCCCATGGCAAAGAGTGAATCTGAGCCATGGCAAACAGCTGGGAATAGCATTTCATTCTTGTACTGTGCCTCACAGCCTGTACACAGCCTCCAATCAAAATCAAAAAATATAGGGGGGAAGAGTAAGGTAAAGGAATTCTGCATCATGAGAGGCTCAGGAAGTAAAAGAGGGATATGGAGTTTGCCACAGTTTTATCATGACCACATACAACAGGTGAGCAGCTCAGCTCTCTGCTCCCATTAATTTAAAATGTAAAACTTCTGAAGGGTTTTATGTGATTAGGAGAAAAAAACCTTTAGGTCAACTTCACCTGCATGATAAAGCATCATCCTCAGCAGGCAGAAAGCCTTGACTTAGTCTTTCAATCAGAAAGGTTCTGAGTCCTGGTAGGCCAGGAGCTAAGCTTACAGCATTCAGGGCTAGATTTAGGGAGTTGCCATGTCAACACACCTCCACCGTTAGCAAGAACACCTCAGAGACTGGGATGTGAACTAGAAGCCCTATTTTTAAGTCTCCATATTCAAATTCAGCACAACACAAACCTCGGACTAAATTTCCCCTGTAACTGGAGAAATGCTGTCTGCTTTACCCAAGGTGAAATTTGTTCCACAGCCCCATGACCACCTTGGGCCAATAAAGTAAAAAAAAAAAAAAAGTCCTTTCTGCTGAGCAGTGGCTGGAACATCCTTCTTCCTTAGAAGAATATCAGCCTATGGAAAAGTAAATTCACTCAGATATAACATTTCCAAGGTGGTGATTCTTCTCTCTCACTCTCAAAATGGGGGAAAGCTCTTTGCCAGTATGTAATTTCTTTCCTAATCACATTGCAGTGTCACATACCAGTGAGCTAAGGGCTCCCACAGCAGCGTTATTCTCCAGCATATGTGACTTTGTATAACATGTGCTTCACTCGGCAGTCATCAGCAGCAGAGAGCAGGGGCATACTTCTTCCTCTATGACATTATTAGGCATTAAGAGCACTACATGGCAGTGCATTTCAGCTTCTTTATTTTCTCCCAGTAAAAGCAGCTTGGCCACCTGGTGTGCTGCACACACAGTTAAATTCCAAATGTAATGTATTTCGTAGAGAAAGAGATTAGAAAGCTGCTGTAATGAATCTCATTACCAGTGTCTTTATATCCTCATCTAGTTGGAAGCAGAGATCATCCAGACCTAGGTACTGTACATATTTAAAAGAATATCATCGACCCCTCAACCCTGTCATTACAAGACAAATTGTTTCCTTTGGCCTGATGTTCCAGCCATGTTTTTCTCAGTCTTAAAATATGTTAGCAGCCAGATTTTCTCAACAACTGAAGGCCATATTTCTAAGTGCTCAGCACCCACAACTGGGCTAGATTGTTTTACAAGTGTTTGATTCCCATTTAGACACCTAAAATAAGAGCCAGATTTTTGGATACGCTCAAAAGCCTCTAAGATCTTCCAAAAATCTGGACCTAGAGTTACTTCAGTAACTTGCCAAATTAGTGGAAATTAAAGTAGACAGCATCTCATCATGTTACTCTCTGCAGTGATAAACAAGCAAATTTACTGTTGTATCCATTTCAAAGCCCCATCCCCCCTTTTAAAGGCAGTTATTTTCTGGTCTTATTCAAATGCAGGACAACATTTACAACTGTGATTTCTGTGTTAAAAAGAATCCATATTTTCATATGACTCTTCATATGTTCTCAGAAGAAGAGAAATAGACAATTTAAGCTGTATTTGATCAACATTTCCAAGGCAGTTCATTACATACAGAGGGATATGGCCAGGAAACTTCAACCCAGAAAATGAATATTGGGAACATAACTTCAGCTGGTGGGTTTGAGGGCAGAGTCCTTTGCAAGTTTCAAAGCTGAATGCACACATCCTCCCCTGGACCATACCTGGGTTATGGCAGACAGTTCTCTCTCTTCCTGACTTTCAAGTATATGACTGCTCAAATATGTGTAATTACATCACCTTTTCATGCTGTAAATGCTTCACAAGACTGCAACTGAAACACAAGGACCACCCCTCCCTTTCCATTCCATCCCTGTGCTCTTCCCCAACCTTGCACTTCAAGAATAGATGTGGGCCAAAACTGATTTTCCTCTCTCCGAAATGTTTCCAGAATTCCAAGAATTTTCACATGAGTCTGACAGAAAGCCTCCAGACTGAAAATTATGGAGAGATTCAATCACCAAGGAGTAGTTGTGCAGGAGAATTCTTTAACCAGCTCCAGCCAGGGTGAGGATTGCTCTGAGCTAAGCTTCAAATTCTGCTAGAGCTGCTCCTCTTCTGCACAAGTAACTTAATGTTTATTAGGCAAGCAAAAAAGATTTACAGGCTATCATCTGGGTGGTTGTAATAAACAGAACATTTCAGTTTCAGTGAGACACATTCCCTTCTACTCCTTCCTTGGATGAACCTTCACATTTGCTGATTTATAAGCATTGAGATTTTTAGATCAGCCAACTTCTGACTCGTGCTTCTATTTATCTATTTATTTACATAGACTTGTCTGATATGACTGTTCTTGCATGTGCTGTACCACATCTCAATGCAGATTAACTCCTTCATCTATTCCAAACACTCCAGTGCAAATACACAAATTGCAGAAGAGCATTTGAACCTATCCACAGTGGATCTTCTGACTGGATGGGAACACATTGCAAATATCCTTTGTAAGCAAGTTTTGCCCGTTCTAGAGGTAAGTAATATATTTCAGTGTGAAAATATAGCAGATTTGGATGATAAAACTTGTCCTATAATCAAACCTCTGAAAAAGACCTGGTTTTTGTTCCCTGATCTCATGATACAGATTTTCTGTATGACTTTGGGCCAATTGTTTAATGTTAGTTCCTCTGATGAAGATAAAGTCACCTCTTTCCTCCCACTCTGTCTGATGGTATGGTCTGATGGTATAGGCTCTTCCTATTTGTTACCATGCCAAAAAATTAAATTTAGGACTTCAGCTCCACAGTATTTAATAACAAAAATATTTTTAAGGAGAGCAAAGGGCCCAGCCAAATGTGCATGCACCATTAAGAAAATCTCAGCCATTTCAGGTGACAGATTCAGTGCCAAACAGTAACAACACTCACATACATATTCTAAAGAGAGCTTTCAGGTTTCCTCAATAGCCTGTTCTACCAAGGCTGGTTCTGGAGCATCACCCAGCAAACCCTGAGGGCAAAGATATGCTTTGCAGATTATTTGGAGACTAGCAAATAGGGAGGAGATCTGCTGGAAGATGCAAGGAGAAAGCCAGGCGAGTGCAAATGCCATCATTTACAGATAAACACAGAGCACGTTTTATTTTTGGATCCGTGAAGTTTGTTAGGCACAACAATTCCCGTCCCTGCTGCTATCCTTCATCTCTTGCTCATGTTTATCAGGATTGTAAGCCAGTGCATCTGGATGTGAAGCACTCCCCATCTGAATGGGCCATTCATCTCCTGACACCACACAGAGCAGGTGAAATGTCCAGAGACTACACACTGCCAGAGTGAGAGATTCCTTGATGCAATTAAAGCCTGGAGAACACATAAATCCCGGATTTAAATGATTCCATCCAAAGAGCCACCTCACACGGCCCCCTCCACCAAGAGGGTGGGCTCAGCACCCCTGAAACCAGCCCTGAATCCGATGGAGAAGATGGGTTTTGGACCATGGAGGTGGAGGTTTCCAGGGTGCAGCCTTTCCTAATGGGCTGTGTTTGAGGAGACAGTGATGGGTTGTTCTGACAGGTGAGGCAGACCTGGTGAAACAGCCCAGGGAAGCAGAGTGAGGAGCAGAGGAGAGATGAAACAGCAGTATCTGAATAAAACCGATGTCAGGGAGGCAGTCATGCTGATATAATATCAGCAATGAGAGGGAGAATGTAAGAAAAAGTACATGGTAAATTAAGCACCAAGGCTGTTAAAGGTCCAGTCATTTTCCAGCCAGTTGCCTTCTGATTGTTCGTTAAAGTACAATATCCAGCCCTGAAAAACAGCCAGTGAAAGTTCACTCATTTTTCCTGTTGGCAAGTGGTCATAGGATCTGGAGACAACCTGCCTCACTGCAGTAGTGTGGTTGGCCATTAATATTCATATAGAAGCTAATGGTGCAGAATTGGGTGTTTGCATTTGTCCTTCCTGGTGTTTCCTACACTTGGATGTGGGCAGCACTCCCGTTTTTCATGGGACAGGCACTTGACTTAGTACTGTGCTCAAGCCCTCCCAAAGACAAGATGGGAACTCCTATTCTCCATTTAAAAAAAAAAAAATCAAATAAAATCATGCGTTCCTCAGAGCTGAGAACTGAAGCATGTCATCCACATCAAAAACACTAGAGGACAAGGGAGAAGAATTGATTTTTGTTTGGTAGAAATCTTATGATTTTTAAGCCAGGCTCCTGATTGTGGCAGTGCTGAGCATGATGTTTTTAGCAATTTCTGAGTCATCAATCCTGGTTCTCCCGGCAGGAGAGGAAAGGAGATGCACAAACAGCAGTGTCCTGAAACACCATGTTTACAGAAAAATGAAAGGAAAAAGAGGGTCTGTGGTGGCTTAGGAGGATGATCATAAAGCAGCCATCTCTTCCTCAGTACTTAACCCCTCAATGCCTGTGGAGGCAGCCTTGGCTGCAGCCCCAGGATTAGCAGGGTATTGAATCCCCAGCCCTGATCCTGCCATGGGTCTACAGGAAGGAGGTGTCCACTCCAGCAGGCTCAGCTGGGCAGTACTGAGTCCCTCGTGCTGCCCACATCTGGCACCAGGGACTGCCACTCAAAACCCTGCCAGGCTGTGTGCAACCTGGACCTTATAGGGACAGCCCAAATCCCTGACTCCACTGCCAACCCCACCATCCGTAAACTTGTGACCGTAGCAAAGCTGACTCTCCTGAGCGTGCCAAACTCCTGCAACTCCCACCTTGCTCTGTAGGAGCTGCCAGATGTGCAGAAGGTGCAGATGCTTCACAGCTGCATGCCCAGAGAGGTGCTGAGAGCATGGGAGGCTCCCCACGCAGGAGGGGTCTCCATCAGCCCCCACAGTGTGGGGGTGTTTGCAGGGGTCCCAGGACGAGGGAAGAGATGAGAATCTTGACTCCATATTTCAGAAGGCTGATTATTGTTTTATGATATATATATTATATTAAAAGAAAATGATATACTAAAACTATACTAAAAGAATAGAGAGAAAAGGATTTCATCAGAAGGCTGGCAAAGAAAAGGAAATGAATGATTAATAAAATCCTATGACAGCTCACAACCTCGACACAGGTGGCTGTCATTGGTCATCAAGTAAAAACAATTTCACATGCTGGGTAAACAATTCTCCAAATCACATTCCAAAGCAGCAAAACATGGAGAAGCTGAAGCTTCCCAGCTTCTCGGGAGAAAAGATCCTAATGAAAGGATTTTTTCAGAAAATATGTCTGTGGCACCCACGGCTGGGCTCCCTCCTGGAAGGGACCCGCCGTGGTTGCAGACATCAGCCTGTCCCTTTCCGTGCCACCACTGAAGGGCTGTGACATCCTCCCTGCCGCAGGAACGAAGGGGAAGCAGCACCGCGCCCGCATCCCGCCGCGTGGGCACGGCCAGACGAGCGCGGCGGGCTATTCCCTCTCCCTGCAGATACCGCTCCATCTCCGAGGACGGTGAGGGGGAGAAGCGAACAACTAGAGATGCCGGCTGGCTGAAGGTAGGCTGCCAGTGCCCCGTGCTAGCCTTGAAATGCGGGGCAGCGCCGTCCCCGTTCGTGCCTGGCAGCGGATCCCCGGCGCGCTTTGCCCCTGCCCGCCGCTCTCGCACGGGGAACCCTCGGGGCGCGGAGCCGCTCCCGGGTTGGCGTTGATTCATCTGCCGAGAAGCGCTGCGGGGCTGCGGGAGCTTGCAGGAAGCTCCCACACTGATTTTGTCAAGAGAGCCGGGCAATAATGGAAACGACACCTCGCCATGTTTGCAAACAAACACTGCCTCCTTTCCTGTTTAACACCATCTGCCACCCAACCCAATTTCCCTGCCCCCATCCCTTCCCAAAAAATGACAGCCAGAGACAACTCCAAAAAGCAGCTGCTAAGCCAAACCGTGCTCTTTTGTCTCAGTTTTGAGAGGTGCTGGCAAGGAGGCTGCGGTCCCACGCACAGCGCACCTCGCTGCACGCTCACGGCTGAGCAGCCGGCTGCCGTGGGGGCTTATTTGTCTCTTGACTGCAGACACAAACTAGTTCAGTGTGGGTTTGCTTTTGGGCTCTTCCACTTTTGGGCCTTCCTGACCTCTCTGCTCTGTGGTAGGAGCTGGTGTGGACATGGAGATGGAAGGAAGAAGAGACTACACTTCACTCCCCATCTCCATCAGCAGATCAGCTCAGCTTTTCCCTTCACGGGACCTTGGATCTTTCCCTAAGAGCACTTGCAGGCTCCAGACCTGGGCTGATCGGGTTAGGACAAGTATCTGGCACCCACGCAATTGCAAACACTTCCCCAGGGCTGCTGCACTGACTGATGTGCCTCCAGGGAGCAGATAAAAGTCTTCCAGACTAGCCCAGCTTTTCTGATATGTTCTCCTTGAAACAAAGAAAAGGGAGCAAAAGGAAATAACTTCATATAGACGAGGAACACGTTTACCCAAAAAGGATCATGCTCCTCAGGGCCTCAACCAAGGTGGGGGAAAAAAGTGATTCCTCGAGCAAAGAGACTGTTGGGTTGAAACAAACCAAACACTGCTCACAGCACTGCAGGTGGGAGCCTGCTGCCTTATTCAGCACAGAGCTGCAGAAAAGAGACAATGAGAGTGCTGCATTCCAAAGTGGCCTGGTTAAGATATTAGCAATTCTGTGACATCTATCATCTATTGCATTAACAACCAAGATGATTAACTAGAGTTAATACACTGCATTAAAAGTCAGAACCTCTTTCATGTCATTTATTTCATGCCTATTCCCCATGGCACCTGTGTCCTCTCCTTCACATGGCAGAGACATGGCAGGGGAGCCTGCTGAGGTCACCATGAACATCCTTGTTCTGCGAGTGTATGTGTCCCACAATACAAATTTTTAAATCACAAGAGATCAATCCTACATCCTTTGAGCATACCAGTGGTGCTGGGGAGGGGCAGAAGGAGAGGGTTCCTTGCAAGAAACCACCCTGATGGACTTCTCAGGTCCTCATCGCCTTTGAAAATATTTTAGACAAAAAATACTCAATGCATTTGATATAATTCTTGGTTTCTGAGTGTGAAACAATGTGCACTGTGCACAGAACTTGTGTCCCAGCTACTCATTCCTGTACTGGAGAAGGAGATTCCTTCTCTTTTTTGGGTGACTCCATCTCTGCAATACCAGTGGTTGGTGGAGGGAGGATGTCTACATTATCCTTCACCTTACAGACTATTTCATTTTTGAGTGCACTGGCCAGCCTGCCTTTTTTCCAAAGATGAGTCCTTTCACTAGGCTATGATCTGCCAGAAAAATAAAGTGCTTCCCATCTAGAGAGTGATGAAGATGTTTTATTCACAGCACAACAACTTAGCTTTCTTTTATCAGCTAATCTAGTCTTTTCTGCCCTAGTCACTGACCTGAAGATGAAGCCATCTGTCCACCCTCCAGTAGCCTTCACATTATGTACTCAAATGTCACAGGATGTGGCACTGATGATCTTTAAGGTGTTCCAAATGGAAAGCACTTCCCATGACCTCATGGCTTTTTAGATTTCTCATGATCCTCTCTGGATTTTTCTCTTGGTACCAAGTCACCTCAGGTTTTCATGAGATGACTCTAAAGGAATTTAAGTATTTGCAAGCAACTATTATAATAGTTTTTTTTAAACTATGTTTTGTAAGTTAGTTGCCTCTGAGGTGGGTGGCCTATTAAAAGCCACAAGTAAACAGTCATATGGCAAATCCTCTCCCTGCCCACCAGGCACTCCAGGTACTGCACTCTGAATCTTATAACACTTCTAGTTTTACAAGAGAACAGATACTTGGTTATGAAGTCATGCTGCCCTCAGTTGCTGAAATATCTTCTCTTCCACTTGAGGCCACCACTACTCTTGCTGTAAAACACAAGCTGCCTTTCACTGAGGTTTCATTTGCTCTTTGATGCACTCTGAGGCTTCTCATTGCCTGTTTTGTTCTCCTGGTAATCAGATCCTCACTGTTCATTTATCCCTGTCTGCAGAGACTGCTGCTGTGCACCCACTCCAAGGAGCTTTCCAGCCCCTTGCCCTGCCCTGACAGGCAGGGTCCAAGGGACAGGATGCTCTTTTCCTCCAGAGAATTGATTCCATGTGGTTTCGTGCTCAGTTACTGCAGAGAAAACTTTTTTTCCTGATTCAAATACAGGAACTCAGAGTGCAATCCAGGCAGATAAGAACAGCCATGAATGATGCCCTCGTCCACCATCCCTCCTCAATCCTCCCTCCAAGGGCATGGGGAGCTAACCCTGCCAACAGCTATTTCAGCATGAGCCCATCCTCTCCATAAATCCCTTTCCAGATGTCCTAACGCTTTATATGCACCTGCATGTTTTTTCACAGAGAAATAGTATATCTACAGGGTTTTTTTGACATTCCCCTTTTAATTCTTTCAAACAATATCTGTTTGACAGGTTTGGAGTTTGGCCCAGGCATTTAGGATGGATTCATATTTTATCTCTGCATTTGTGTTTTAGAGAAGCAAACCAGGAGGTTGTCACCAGAAAGAGTCCTCCAAAGCAAGCCCACATATCAGTGTGGCACTGAGCAGTAGGTTCACCTCTTTTCCCTTTGGAATATAAATTCATTGATGGTGTTGGATGTTTTTCCGTGGAAACTGACAGGCAGTTCAACTCTACATTTATGCCATAAAGAACATCACTGCCTTTTAGAAAGCAGATATTTCTTGCATATTTCTCCTCCTCCTCAAAGTAAAACCCTCCCCCTGCTCCCTTCCTTTACCTCTGGATGAAAAAGTGGATTTCAGAGGCTGTTTTTGAAAGCTGCCATTGCCTTTTTTGTCTGCACATCCCATCGTGAGGCATAAATGACTCTGGGCTAGCTCACATGCAAATTTTTGCTACAAAACACACTGCTCTTTCATTGAGTTTTTTCCATTTTATGGTTGGTCAGCTCAGTTGATTTGGGTATTTATAAATACCCATCTTTTCAGCCTTTCAGTTTCCTCCACTGCTGCTGCCGACAGCGGTGCTCTGGGCCAGGTGAAGTTCTTCTCCACCAGCAATCAGAGATGGTTTATGGTACTCATAATGATGAAATTCCATCTGTCTCACAGCAGATCCCTCAGGAGGCTGCTAATCAAACAACATTCAATTAGCCCCTCCAGCTCTGCCACATATTCAGCCACATCATCTCCTCATCCTATGAAACTCAAAGGAGACAACCAAATTGCTTGGCTGTGGTGCACAATGCTCTGTTACATCTTCTGCAGCTTTCCCAAGCATTTATCTCCTCTTTTCTGAGGTTGTAACAAACTCCTCAAAGGTGAGTAGGTTTAATTGCTACAGAAATCAATTTTGCTTGGTGCCTGTTGGTTCTTATCTATAATCTGTTCTGAAAGAAAATAGCAGCTCTACTATCCACTGTATTGCTTGCAGCCCTCATTTTCTTCCTTAAGGACTTCCACTTTTCCAAGAAGTTTTCAGTTCCAGTTTTTTTTCCTTTTTTTTTTTTTTTTTTAAAGGTTCTCTCAGGCCACAGCAAACTCTTCACTCAAACTGGGAACCTGTTGCTTTTCTTAACCTGTTGCTTTGTTTTGTTTAACTGCTTTATGAACTTCTGCTCACAAAACTGGGGGAAAATAGGGCTGGATACCAAAAGCACCAAGCAGCTCTTCTTAACCCCTTTTTATCCTCATTAACATAACCTTCACTGTTGTCTCCAGAGATCTATCTCAGTGATTTTAGTAAGGAGACTTTAAATGTGTGGAGGTAGAATTGAGTCCCTTAGCAGCATTGGGGTAGAGGGACATCGATTTTGGGGAACTGTCTGAGTAATGGACAGATGACATGTGTTATTTAGGATGCCAATTGAATGTCTTCTAGGGTCATTTGGTTTGAATTAGCAAAAAAAGACATTTGTCTGAATTGCAGTAATTGATGAGGGCTGAAAAGCCACGATAAGATCTGGACTTAAAGGATATAACCTAGGCTCTACCCCACAGCTGTGCTGGGTTTTAACAGGACTTCTTCAAGCCTGATAAGTGAACATAATGGAGCCAACACAATGGAGAGATATGTCCTACCCACCCATCCAGAAAAACCCTACCAAAAACTGGCTAACAGCAGACCTTGCATGCAAACTTTTGAATAGAGTTTGTCCAAGCCTGGAGAAAAAGGTCAGAACATCCCCAGACACTTGGGGCTGTCTTTTATTTTACAGAAACCTGTTCACCCATCACTGGTCTCAGGGAACGACCTTCCATAACCTACATGCTGGGTTTGGTTTGGAAGCAATGTCCCTTGAAAGGAGCTTCACAAGCATCTTTCCTGTCTTGCATGAAGTAGCTGCAATGGTGTGGCTCTGGCTGGCAGCAGGGGGTGGGCAAATTGGGTTGCATGTCACAAAAAGCACTTGATCTTCAGCAGGGGATTTTCTTGTGTTGCACATCATTATCAATAAGAGGAAATATCAGGAAATATTCAGGACTGTTTGCCTTGTTTAGACAGCACACAGCCCAGACTGCTCTGAAAGGTTTGAGAGTAGAGTCTGGTGTTCCACACCAAAAGAGCTCTTTTTTGGTACAGTCTCAGTTTTTGATGGCAGGCAAGGATGGACAGATCTAATGAAGTGTGGAAGTGGGATCAGGCGGAGCAGGGTCCATCCCACTCCCCTGATGATGGTTTTTGTGCTCTTGATCAGTGACATCTTTTCTCTGTGGCCCAGGCTGCCATGGAAAACACAGACATGATATTTCCCTCCTCTAATGCCTTCCTTTCATCTTCAGCTTAAGGCACATCAGGCAATGGTCTACTTCTTACCTTGTTTTTGCTGTTCTGCCATCATTGCAGAGCCTTGTCTCACTTCTGCAGTCTAGACATGACCATAGGGCAAATATTAAGCAGCACTGACAGCTGAAACCCTGCTTCCATCTTATTTCCTTAGATGTCAGCAAATAATGTCGTGGCATCAGGGATGATGCACCACGCCCCGACATAACAGAAGTGACACAACTTGCTGAAACCAAGACATGACACAAATTTTGGGCATACTCATATCCACTCCTGAACCACTCTGCAGGGAGAGACAGGAGTAGATCCTGCAAAGCACATCACACTTTGCAGGAGTTTCACAGCTTCCAATAGATGAACTAGCCAAACCTGCAGCTTGCCTGGGTTTTGCCTTCGTTAAACTGCTCTGAGGAAGAGAACAGCATTGCACATCAGGTTGTTGGACAGGAGATATGAAGCTTTATTTGTAAGTCATCATTTCCAGCTGAGTTTTGTGTAGCTCACTAGGTAGGTAAGAGGCATTGTCACTTGACTTCCATTGTGACTTGAACACCAGCAGACTTTGCCACCACCAGAGTGGCTTGATGTCTGAGGGGGAATGGCAGGGCAGGGCTTACAGACCCTGGTGCATCCATACGGAGGTGGTGACAGCTAATCTGCTCTCAGTGCTACCTAAAGCTACACAAAAACAGACTCAGAACTCAGTAATTCCTCTTTCAAATCTGTCTTGCCCTTGGCCCAGGTCCTCACTCTGGTGTGCATGCATCCACAGGGGTGAGGAGCCAGGTTCTCAGCATCCCCACCTCCTCCCAGGCAGACTGTGCTGCTGCCAGCAGTGCTATCCCCCCTGCTGCTGAGGCTATTTTTCTTCTGCAGATCAATAGAGAACTTCAGCTCTGTCTCATCCCAACTGCACTAAACAAGTGGCCCTTCAATACCACAATGACAGCTTCCTAAAATACTCCAAGACAGATAGTCAGGGAAAGCCCTATGGGTTAGACTGGAGTGGGGCAGAGGAATGACACTCATCCAAAACACTAAACTTCGCCCCTGCCCCAGAAATGAAGAGTTTTGCTCTGCCAGAGGGTTGTAGCCTTTGCCATGTGCAAGGTGCCAGCAAGCAGTCAAGGCAGAATTTGGTTTCTTGTCACCTTAATCAGCACCTCAAAAGCTGAAGGTAAGTCCTTGTGCATGCAGCAGGCAGGAAAGAAGCCTTTCAGACAGCCTTGCATCTGGAAGCCCTCTGCCAAACACAGACTCTCTGTCACAGAGAGCTCCTCCTTGAAAAGAAATGTGACCATGACCATTTTGGAGCAATCTGACCTTTTTCATGGAGATATATGCCTCCCTGTCAATGGCTCATAAATGGATGAACAGCTCAGCTCTTTTTAATAGAGTTAGGCACAGGGTAATAATAGACTTGTGCAGCTCTCTCTCTTTGCTTAATTCATCTTTCTACAAATCATTAACATTGTTGGAATAACTGCTATCATTAGCTTGGATTCCTCCTCGCAGCAGCCGACGCAGCCTTGCGGTGAACAGCTCCTGGGAAATGGGGTTTCCCACTCCTGTTTGCACAACAGGGACTCAGGGCAGGGCCTTTCATTCTCCTGTCAAAGGAGGAAAGGTGCTGGATAAAGCTGGCTGAATTCCCTTCCTCCTCCAGCAAGGAGCAGACTACAGGGATAAGAGGAGACAGAGCGTGGGCTTCAGCTGAGGCTCTCAGCACAGAGGTGTAGCCCAAACCCAGCACAGGTAAAAGCCGTGCAAGCCTCTCCTACACCTTCTAGCCCATGCAAATTATCCTGTGGTCTCCACACACAAGCAAATGATGCCTTCCTCCTCCCACAGTTCCTGTGTGGATGATGATCAACAACCAATAATGGTAAAATTTTTTTGCTTGCTCTTATTTTCAGAATTTCTGAGCCAAGACCCAAGTGCCTACAGACTTCAGGGCACAGCATGGCCACGACAGTGATGTCCCTGTACAGCATCTGTCAGGTTTAATGCCAGGTTGATATTCCCTTTGAAGAGTTGGCAGCTGCTGGAAGCTGAACAGAGCCTTGCTGCTGTGTGGACTGGTGAATCCAGAGCTGGTCTGAGCTAAATTCACAGCGGGCAAAGCCTGGTGCTGGATCAAAGCATCCTGTTCCTGGCACTGCTCTGGGCAACCTGCCTGCCTGCATGGTGGAGGGAGCTCTGCTTGTTGCTGCTGCCAGCCACAGGGACATCATGGAGAAGGAAGAAAAACCTCTGGGTGCATTTCTTGGCACGTACTTTGGTTGATCAGCAAAACAACCCAAAGCCCAATCCTGTGGTTCATCAGTCCCCAAATTATTAAACAAGTCCACAGCAGTGGATGTGTCTCAGCCCTCAAGAGCTCTGGGCCTGATCCTGCAGTTGGAATCTGCACATGTATCTGATTAGCATTGTGGGATCATCCTTTAATTAAATTTGCTGTGTTTGGTTTATGAGCACAGCGGTCTGGACTTGCTGACAGCAGTGCACAGGATGGGGTCCGTGGCTATTTATGTGTGCTGGGGCACGATGCACGCTCTCCTTCCATGTGCACAGCCCCAAATGATATCCCTGGGATTACACATGTGCAACCGAGAGCAGCAATCGGCCTGGGCTCGGCAGCGTTGTGTGACTCTTCCAGTAATCTGAAATGGTCATTTCCTAGCAGTCTGTTTGTTTCTGTGTCAAGGGAAATAATCTAATTTGAGCACTGTAAAATTTACAATTATTGTGCAACAGTTTTAACGAGGCGGAGTGGAGGGGGGATATCAGGAGAACACTGGGATAAATTGATGCGGTGTGAAGGTGAAAGCAAGGCAAAGCTTCACCCCAGAAACCAAAATCTACCACTCCCTTAACAGTGCTGCCATCTGCAATTAATGAAAGTTCATGGATGGGCCCAGTCCTCCCATATACCACGAGCAGAGCTCTGCAGAGATGAGAGACCTGTAAAGCACATGGTTTAAAGGAATCCACATCCTCACAAAGCGAGCCGAGCTGGAGTTTGCTGCTCTGACACAACTTTTTCCAGAAATTTTTCTGGGCCAGATTACGTGTACTATCAAACCTGCTCAGACCACTGGGAGTCAGAGTGTCCTGAGCCAGGTCTGCGCACATTATGTTCTCTCTTGAAACATCTCTTTCATGAGTTCTGTCTCTCCTGCATTCAGCCTATTCCAGTATTATAAATTTTCAGTCCAGTGGTTCCAGTTTGGTGATGGTGCAGAATTGAGGCTGTGTTTTGGGATTGACCCAGAGAGCAGAACCCACCCAGCCATTAGCACTGACTGGTGCAAGGCACAGTCCTTGAACAAGGGATTGTAGAGGCTTCCCTGGTAGCAGTGTAAATGAATATTCTCCAGATGCTGCTCACAGGGAGGCATCCAAGGACCTATACAAGATTTTGACTTTGTGGTCATAAAGTTCTACTGTGCTCGTTGCTTCATGTGCAAAATAAAAGCCAGGCAGTCCTGTTGTATTTGCATGAAGGAGAGAAATTGCTGCAGAGGTGGCAGCACAGCCCAAAAGGCCTGCTCTGCTCCTTTGGGGTGGAAAGCCAACCTCCAGATCCCTCTGGTACAGAGTATACCACAACAGACCCACCTCAGCGAGCAGTCCTTGTGACAGGCAGCTGGGATGAGAAGAGAATGGACTCCTGTGTCCTTGGCAAGATGGGAAAACCTCAGTGTCAGGGGAATCAACTGGTTCTTCTCACTGCTGCTGTGTCCACAGAAAGGGCTGCAGAGGGGGTGGCTTGCACCAGTGCCTCCTGAGTTTTGAGAGAGCCTTGGCCCTATTTTCCTCTGAGAAGGAATTTTGCTGGCTGTGTTTCCAAGAAGAGAAGAGCTCTGCTTTCTGTTTCATCATTAAACCACAGTTACACATGTACCACACGGGCAAAGACCATGAGCACCAAGAGAGCCCAGGGTAAGTTCTCTGGGTTTCATTGCTGTTGGCAAGAGGTGAAGGAGAGATTGGGGCTGCCTGCACAGGGTTTTGAATGGTTCTGCTCATGTTTTCCCCAAAACACTGTGCTCATACTGTGCTCATACTCCTGGGAAGAGTCTTCTCTCTGTTCTGACATTGCTCATATCTTGCAAACAACTTGACCAAGTGCATCTTTCCCTAATCATGCAAATCAGTCCCCCTCCACTGCCTCGACTCATGGTGGCCATTATCCAGTTCCTCCTGTCCCCCTCTGGTGTCAGAAAAAGGGGAATCACATCTCAACCACAACTGGGGTTTGTGCCTTGTTCGAGGCACTCCCCAAGAGGGCACTTCATGTTTCTGTCTGGGCCACTTTACTTCCAACCCAAAAGCTGCACTCCAGCTAATGCTCAGTGAGCCCTGGAGGGAAATTCTCCAGGAGGAGGAAAGGGCCAATAAGCAGAGTGGTTAATGAGCTTGTCACAGGCAGCAGTGCACTGGGTTACCACTACCAGAACTGGCTAGAGCCAAGCAAACAGTCCTCTGCTCCAAAACCTTCTCCAGCACCTCCAGCACCTCTCTGCCCCAGGGCCAGGAGCACTGAGAGCAGGCAGGACCAAAGTGAAAATCACATCTCATAAGCCAGAGGCAAGCTCAATCACTGAAATAAGTGTCCCTAATGCTCAGGGGCAGAAGTAGGAGAAAAACCCCAGGACATGTTAAACCTCCCTCTGCAAGGTCAAGCCATTCACCTTGGTGCTCATGTGGTCTTTTCCAAAGCTCCTGGAACGAAGAAAACAAGCCCCAAAGAACATGAAATTGTATCTGTAAAAGATAAAAATCAAGCTTTCAGAGAAGGAGGAGGTGGAGAACCAGGAACAGCTCCTCCTTTCCTCTTTTGGACAGTGCAGGTTAAGGTAACACTATTCCCTTAACAGTAGCAGGTCGGCGAGGACTGTACAGCTTTTAACAGATATTTCATAGCTCAGAGGATAAATTCAGAATTCTGCAGGAGAATGGTACTTGGCAACATGTGTAACTCAGCAGTGGCATGCTGCACCAAGGAACCAATGGTATCTTGACCAAGGCTGAGAGCTCAGGAGGATGCAGAAAAGGGAAAAGCCATTTGGAAAGACCTCAGACCATCCAGATGTGTCACAGATTAATTAAGGCACAGAATTTGGAACTGAGTGGCAGCAGCAGGGGAGGAAACCTGTCAGGGCACTTGGCAATGTCTAAATAAGGAAATTGAGTTGTGAACATGGTAAGGGGAAAAGTCATCTTCTGGCTGCCACAGGGCTCTTCAGCTGTCCCCTCCAATACCTGGTGGTGGTCACTGGCTGCTGTCCTAGGCTGGTAGAGACTCTTTTCACCATCATTTCCCCATGGGGGTCAGGGCAATGATAAGACAGAAGACAGAGCCATTGGAGGTGGGTACAAGGGGCCATGGTACAGAGGCCAAATGTCACTTTTAAGAAGCCTGGAAAGCAGGTCTGGTCTATGTGTTCCTGTTTTCATAACACTGTAGTGTGACAATACTGAGACAAATCATCTGTCAGCCCAAAGAAGTGCATGATGTTGAGATGAAATAGATACGGGAACAGGAGGCTCTTGACATTTGCAATATGCATTTCCACAAAGAAAACAAACACAAAAAGAAAGGAGAATACAAAATACAAAGCAATCATCTCACCAGCTCCAAGTACTGGGGGAAAATGAAAGGGAAAATTTCCACCCAAGCTACTTTAGAGTGTGATAAAAATGCAAAATTCACACAAGGCTCTTTTTCCTCACTTCAAAACCCACAGGGTCTCTTGACCCAGGTCAGCATTCCTCCGCTTTACACACTCAACCTCATCATTCACCTGGTGATTACAGCACCAGGATGAACTGTGAGAGCCTGTGTTGCAGCAGTATGAGCAGATGCACCATGTACCTCCATCTTTCCTCATTTGCTTCCCTTGATAAGTAAATATAGCCCAGGAAATAGTCCCTGCTCAAGAGGTGTGTGGGGACAGATCTTGACCTTTTAATGCCATTAAAGTACAACGGGACTAAATCAAGGGCCCCATCAGCACCACGCTAATTTCAACGCATTATTCTTTTTAGGCCTTCAATCTACTTCCCCACAGAAATGATAAGTTGTGGAAACATGTAGGAGATGGACTTGAGGCAAGGAACAAGGACAGGACAAATCACAGTAATTTAATTTACTTGCTTAATTACATTTCATATCTCATTTATTTGAGATATACAGATGAGAAAAAATTCATACGGACACAGATATTGAAAAGCCAAAAATAAAGCCACGAGCAGTTTCATCTTTGAGCTGTGCAGAAAATGAAAGTGAGAAAAGGAGAGAGAGATTGTGTTAGCTAGCAGATGCTGCAAGGGGACAGGGAATATACAGTTTGTTCTTTCTGTGATGTCTCTGACCTCATCTTTCCCTTTTTCACACTATTCCAGAAGTATTTCTGTCTTCTTGGTTCTATTGCTACATTTTCCCATTCTTGTTTTTGTTTTGCTCTGGAATCCAACTTTCTTTGAGAAGATGTTTCCTGGGCCACATTCTTCTGGTATTCATTGAAATTCTTCCAGTGGATGACCTAAAAGGGTTATAAATGACTTTGAGTTACTCCCTCTACAACTTAAATCCACCAGAAGTAGTTTCTCTGACTTATAAATGTAATCCTAAGAAACAGTTCCAACAAGCAGGATTTCCTAATTTTAATTCCTGAAGTGAATGGTATAAAAATCCCCAGGGATCTGCCAGTTCTGTGCCACCCAGAGTTTCAAATCCTAATTTTATTGCTGTGTTGTATTTCGAGAGCAGCTGGGAACAGTTGAAAATCTGGGTCTCTATCTTCTCACATCCAAATCTGTCTTTAAATCTCACTTCTTCAAACAATCTCTCCTTACTTTTTTCAGCGCTGACAAGTTCCAGGTGCCCCCAAACTCTTCTCCAATGTCTGCTTATCATCTTAAAAATTGCTCTTACTTTGGAAATGGACTAATCCACATTTACAGCCACACAGAGCAATGAACAGGACCATAAAATTATGTTTTTCAAACTAGCAGCCAGTAGCCAGATGTGAAGCTTCACAGATGCAGATGAGCACATTATTTCAGCTCCATGAAGTCCTGCACTCTTGCAGAACCACAAAATTGTCACCTGGAGGAGTCTCCAGTGCTCATGACTGCTGAGAAATGCCTGGATGAAGCAGTGGCAGGTTCACCCAGGTTCATGAGCCTGCAAAAGCAGAAAATATCATGCCTAAAACCTCAGAACTTCCTGTCCCTCCTCTGCCAGCAGTGATGCAAAGCCTCCCCTGTGTGACAAGAGAGGTACAACTTTCCTGTCTTCCATTACCCCCTCCTGACTTTCACAAATCACAGGTTTTCTTCATCCCCACATATGAATGCTATGATCAGCATCCAAATCTGATCTACCAAAAAAAAAAAAAAAAAACAAAACCAACAAACCTTTAGATCATTTTGTCTAATCTGGGGCACATTTTAGTCTAAATATGAGTGTAAGAGAGTGAGTAAGAGTTCAGATGCATGGACATGAGCTGTGAGATGCCAGTGGCTCCAGCACCAGAGCACAGGTCTTGGCCTATTTTAGTTATAAGCAAAGATGTAAGCATTGTCTTTAGTCACCATGGTTTTTGTTCTCTGCATCTCAACCAATCCCACCCAAAATTCCTCATCCACACAGTGTCCCAGCTCTCAGCAATGCCTTACACTGAGATAAGTCACACTTGATGTAGCCTCAAAATTCAGGAAGAAAAAGTAGTGCATTATTACCAAATTACTGAAGAAGAGATGTCAACAAATGAAGGAATTAATTCACAGGAATCATCTCGGATCAATATGTGATCACAGTTCTCAAGGAAGTGAGCAACAAACTGTAAATCATCATCTGGCCTGGGCTAACACTGTTTGCTCCAGTGAGCACTTTGCAGCCATCTGACAGATCTGTGTCCATGCCTGGTGGGAGAGATTCAGCTGACCCAGTGCAGCCTGACTGTGTGCAGAGCAGCAGACACTTGTGTTCTGCAGTTCAGCTCATCCTAAACCAGCCAGCTTCAGGGTCAGATAATCACACCCATTTTCTCCACACTGGCTGTAAAAGAAGCCATTTGTGGCACCTTCAGTGCCCACCTCTGTCTCTGCTCTGACCATCATGCCAACACTCAGGCCAGACAAATTCCCTGAAATATGGGATTGGTGCCCTCAAGTACACTCTGTAACAAATACCCTAGTATTTATCTTCAGGTAGGACTGTGTTGGGAAATTATTTGGCATTTCCCCAGCAGGCTCTTGAGCACACAGAATTCACAGATGTATCAAATTTACCTTTTTCCTGTCCAGGTCTAGCACCATTAAACACACTGAGAAGACTTTCAGTACCATCCAAAAGGAAACCATATCCTTAAAAATGGTCCTCACACAGTTTAATCTGAATCAGACACATGCTGGACTGTATAAATATCATCGTTATGCCTCATTCCTATAAAAACAATAAGTATTGAGAGCTTTGTTGTTTGCCTAGGAGGCAAAGCTGGTGCCAGGCAGCACCAGGCAGGCTGCCAGGCAGGAGGTGGACATGGTTACAGAAACAGTCTTTTCTAGATCTTTCCTCTGAAAATGCTGAAAAAGGCTTCTGTGAGTGAAGGAGGTTTTCACATAGGTTGCATACGAAGGGCAAGCAGATGCAAAGGAAGGCTGAATGCTGCTCTGATCTCACAGCTTGGGTAAGCTACAGGGGCAAACTCAATGACTCTTTGGTTAAAATGAGCGGAATTACATTAATTTCCAACTCTAATTATGCCTCCCTAACCTCACTTACAAAAGAGTTTTGATTTTTCAACAGAAATTTCAGTATTCTGAAAGTTTCAGCAAGTTCTTCAGAAATTTGTCATTTTTCATCTAGAAGTGCTGCAGTGTTTCCTGAAACTGCTGTTGATTTATTCCATGCTTCTATTGCTATCATCATTACCTACAGACTAGCTGGATTACATCCTGTGTGACAAATGTGAGCTATCTTTTGGGAACCCTTGTTTGCAGCACAAAAGAACAGCACAGCAGGGACTTGGGCCTTAGGGGGCAGTGGATGAAGTAGTCTGTAATTTCCACAGGTCTCTCTGGTTTTTACTCATCTGACATTGTCTTTTTTTGTGTTTGGCTATTTGAAAGGGAGAGGCATTTGTCATATTAAGTAATAAAAGTTTTGGGAGACCTCTAAAATGGTCTTTCTTCCCCCCTCATCCCTTGCACCCATCTGGAAACCCTGACCTGCTGTATCCCTGAACAATTGCATCTTTATATGCAGCACTTGGTGAAAGGGTGGTTAGAGCTCTTTCTGCTCCCTGGGTAAAGCTCATAGTCAGGCACAGAAGTCCTTAACCCCATTTTACAGATGTTTAGAAACAGGTATTTTATTTTACAGAAATTTTGGCCACAAATGATCAGCTCATACTTGCCAGTAAACACTTAGGAACTATATTCTTGTGCTCTGGCAGAACATTAAGCCAACCAAGCTACACTTAGAGTATTTCCTTCCTATCATACATATTTCAGCCATAGTTAAAAAAAATAAAAGGCCATCAAAACACAGCCAAGCTTTAAAATCTGACCATCTGCAGGGTGGTTGGTGGAAAACCATTTTTACTTTGCCATGAGAGGCATTTTTCCAAAGCTGTCTTACATCTTCCACCAAAGACCACTAGATTATTTACTAGTCCAACATCTGTCAAGAAATAATTAGGTTGTTAAAGGGAGATTGTTAGTTACTGGCATTAGGTGTCCATTAACATTAATTGAACTCCTCAGAATTATTTAGGAGCAAAGTCTGGCCCCATTGAAGTTAATGGGAGCCTTTCAATTAACTCTTGACTGACTTGATGGATGGCAGATAGAAAAGTGATGGGGTTCTTTTCAAGCCATAGATCCATGAATGGCAACATCTGCTACAGGGACATTGTCTCAGGGAGGCTGGGTACTGAGGGAGGGTTTGAAATAACCCACCCACTTTGGGTTACTCAGTAAAATCTCATCCACCCCTGAAAAAGTACTCACCTGTCATATTTCTTCTCTGCTTGAACTGGAAATACACACTGGGGCATGGAGGTGCTTGTTTCTAAGTCAGCCTACACATTCCTCACACTCATATCAGCACAGGGTTCTAAAGATTTTGTTTTTAAATCCACCAGCCTGAATCCAGGGCAGTCCTTGGGGAATAGGTATCAGAGCATTTGGAGGATGGTTCAAGGTGTAAGTCAGAGCAGTCTGCAAGGTACCTTAGCCCTCCTTGGCCTTCACCAGGATGTTCTCCAATTTGAGCTGATGTGATTCTGGTCTAACAAAACTTTCTCATCTGCTCACAAAAGTTTCTGTGGTGATTTTGGGATACCAGGATCAACTCTGATGCAACAGTGGGGCAGATGGAAAGGTGGCTCTCACACAGCTGAATTTCAGCCCATCACCCACAGTCCCAAAGCTGAGAACAAGCATGCCTTCACAGCCACATGTGTCTGAGAGAGAGAAACGAAATCATTGGTGGGTAATTAGCATTACTGATATTTATACCATTAAGGATCCAGGGAGAAGTGAAACATGGGTGTGCCATGTATTCACTGATTGGAGATGATTATGTTTCTGCTGAGGCTGATATTTCAGTGTAATAATTTGCCCTCACCATGTAGTCCACAGGGACAGGTTTGATTTGATCTTCTGGTTGAGAAGTGAGGGTCTAACCTCGATGTCACCTGCAGCATGGAACAATAGACTTTCCAAATGGAAGATATTCGTTCTGCACTAATACATGGATACAGATTTCTGGACTTCACTGCTAGGTTAGGAGTTAAACTTTTAGTTATCAGATCCCTTGTGTGATATAAACTATCATTATGAGATACATTTTCTTTCCATTATGCTGTAATAAAACCCTCCTGCTTATAATATAAATATATACATTTCCTCTGAGGCATCCTATTTGCTAAAGAACATCATGGAAATCTAATCTCCTTTTAATCAATAAAACACCAAATGATGTTTCTATTTAATGCAAACTTTGCTTCTTACCATGTAATGAACCTGTTTCTATTAAGAACACGGCCATTAATGGAATAAGTAATGCATTACTACTATTCCACTGCTACAGTCAGGTTTCTCTCAGTATTTCCATTATAAGCTCAACTATTTGAGTCTGCAATTTTCTGAGCTGGTTTGCCTATAAAATCCTTTTATACTGCTTGAGGGCTTGGGGCTTGGGGGCTTGGCTGGTCATTGTCACGTGCAGGGTCTCTCTCTCTTGCCCAGCCATAGATTCCCTACGTGACCCTGGCCAAGTCATTTAACCTTTAGAACTTTAGGCAGTCCAAATGGAAAAGGGTCTAAAAAAGAGAGATGCCTCAGAGGCAAGACAGATCCAAGTTTAACTACATTTGAAAGAATGACCCTAGGGAATGATAATGGACTGGAGAGACTTTTGCTTTTGGGACATGAGTGCAATTTATTGTAAGCCAGTAATGAAAAGAAAATGGAAGCGCGGCATTTTGCCAAGAATAAAAACTATGGGTGACTGCTCAAACCATTTCTGATGGATGCCTATCAGAAGAGATAAACAACTGTAATTTGGGACAGAAAATACTTATGACCCAATCTATGCTTTTGCAAAGGTACTCTTTATTCCTGCTTTTGTCAAGCTATTGCTGAAGGAAGTTCAAGACCTTTTTCTTCATAAGATGCTCACCCAGAATATTTTATATCCTTATTGGGTTGTGCTAGATCTCAGTCATATTGTTTCTATTATCTGATAAATGACAGGGCTTGCAAAAAAAAGGGCAAGAAACATGTATTAGGAAACTCCAAAACATGTGTTCACTGGAGCAGAAGTTGAAGGGAATTTGAAGATTAACAAACACTTTGATGAGCAGAGAGCAGAATAAAACGAGGGGACAGACATTTCACAGCTGAATTTCATGCTCACACCCTCATGAATTCTGTTTCCTCCCATGCAAGCAGATTCCTGGATGCTCCACTAGGGCAGGGAGAACGTGCCTCCAGTGTAAAAGGTCTGTCCCTTGCATGCAGTGCTGACCTGATGTTGCAGTTTAAGGCAGCAGTGGTAGGACAGTTTGAATTTCAAGCTGGTTTAGCAGCTCTAGCTCAAAATGAAAGGGAGGATGAAGGTCTACACTCTAACTAGAGCTAATGTCCAAATCACCTTCCCTTTGTTCTTGCTCCAGCCTGAGTGAAGAGGAAGAACTTCTTCACTGTGCTGGTGACTGTGCACAGGAGCAGATTGCCCAGGGTGGTTGTGGAATCCCTCTCACTGGAGATATTCTGGAACTGTCTGGATGCAATCCTGTGCAATGTGCTCTGGGAAGAGCCTGACTGAGCAGGGGTGATGGACTAGATGACCCACTGTGGTCCCTTCCAACCTCACCCATTTTGTGATTCTGTGAAGGACTTGTAGGGTCCTTGTAGGGACTTGTAGGTGTGTGTGAAACAGCCTTAACGTGTGAGGAATTCTGGCTGCAGGAGAACTGGAAAGGCCATCCTTGACTCCTCTTTCTTTCTCCCTTGTCTTGGAGCATTTAGGCTGAATAAAGGTAAATACTGGCTTGGGAACATCACAAGAGGGGACACCACAGCTTGGAACCCTCCTAGACAGCTTGGGCACCAGCCTGGAGATTAATAAGAGTAGATTTGCTGGCACTTACTGCCATCTTCAGTTTCCAGCCAAAGATAAGGCATGGATGACCTGGCACTGTGGCCTGGCAGCCTCGTGGTGGGATAATGATTCCCTGTCATGTTCTTCCAAACTATTGTGTCAGTTGCCTCTACATGTGTACAGATATTATTCTTCTCCATCATACTCAATTCAGGTTTCTGAGTTTTACTTTACAGGTGTGAGTGTAAGAATCACCTCTCTAGACTTGGGAGTGAATCCCTACTCTGATTGCCTGACTCAGGAGCCACAGACAAGACCTGTCTCTAAATATGCAGGAGAAAAAACAATAGTTACTGTCTCCTGTGGACAACTGAGGGAATACAAAGCATGAACAACATTTGAGGTCATTGGAGGTCCCCATAGCAGAGTCAGAAACCAATGTAAATTCTCCTAATCCCAACAGAGAGCCTTAATCATGAGATGGGTCAGGTATGATACATGATGTGCAACAGGTTTTGGTATAAAAAGATGGCTGAGGTGTTTCCTGCACCTGAAGCTCCAGGAGGATGGTCTGAGGGAAGGACCAGCCCATCCACAATGTCCAGTTACCAGCTGTGACTGCGCTGGTGGAGGAGGCAAGGAGGAAAGAGAAAAGGAGGAAATTGGCAGAGAGAGCCATCACATCCAGAGGCTTTAACCTAGCACAGGTAACACTTTTTTCTTTATTTCACATTTATTTTCTTGCCATGGTAAGGAAGGGGAAAATAGACACGCTTATTTCTCCTGCTCATTTTCCTGGGCCATCTGGTGCTGAAGCAGAGATGACATATCACTGCGAAGAAGGGGAAGATGTCACCGCTTTCACTAATAGCTGTGGGAGGAAAATAATTATTTTAAAAGTATGTGGGCTGTACAAACCGTACTTGTTAAGTCAAACTACCAGGAAACTTATTTCAGACACAAAACATTTGATATTAAGTAATCAGTAATGTTAGAGATCAGCAATCCCAGCCATGAACGTCGGGCTCAGTTCTGATATAAGCACAGCCCTAACTCAGGCCCCACTTCACTGAAGCCCATGCACAACCTTTTGGGTTTTCTGTTTTCAGTAAGAATGAGAAATAATAGACAAGTCTATGCCACAGATTAATCTCAGTATGTACATCAGGCATTGCAATCAGGTAGGGAAGCAGGTCAGGAGAGGAGGTGAAGCCAATAACGTGACATGTATCGCCTTCTAAGCAATGACAAGAACATATTGATTTAGTCCCCCTTAGCTCTAGTTCCTCCTGTATTGTTTCTCTAAAGCCCTCAGGGTGTCTAGGTACACTTGCAGTTCTGGGTAATTTCATAATTTTTAATAATTAAACCTTGAAGCACGAGAGATGTGAAGAGAAATGAAGTACTTGTCCTACACATGGGTACTCAGAAACATCAGTCTCACTGGACAGAAACAAGATACATTTGCAATTGTCATTCAGCAGCTTTTTTAGGGGTCTTTTGGAAATGTCTTGAAAACTTTCTGATTCAGAGGAGAAACATGCAAGATATGTGGAATGATAATTGAAAATAGGGCTTTTTATAAAATAAAATGGAACAATTTGACTCATGAGTAGTCTTCTTTTTTTGGAATGAAGTGAACATTTCCTCTTCCTCCCCCCAAACAAATCTGTTTCACTGAAATGTTGGCATTTGAAAAATGTTGATAAACTGTAGTTACAATGAGAGCTAGTCAGAGAATGGAAACAGATTTGGTAAATGAGTGTAAACAAAACAGCTTGAATTTAATTCCTGGTATTTTGCACAATTGCTTTGCTTATTCTTTGTAAACAAGTAGAGCTAGGACTTTGGGCATTCAAAAAAAAAAAAAAAAACCAAAAAGAAACCAAACACAAAGCCCAGAATGTTTCCAAATTTGTGCCAGGCTGAACTAATAATATTCAGCATTCAATAAAACACAATGCAGCATCCTATTATTTTCCTGTTTGGAATATTCTTTTAGTCAGATAGGAGCCAGTCACCCAGTGGAAGTAGTGGATATGCAGAAGGAACAGTTTAAAAACCAAACACCTGATCATTGCTGTCTGAAAAAATTATTGAGTGCTGAGTAGCAAATGTTCATGAAGACATGTGGTTCATGTCTAGACAAAAGCAAGTTGATATAGATATTTATGGAAATAGAGAAATATGCCCCACTTTACAGTACATCATCTCCTTACTCTACAAAAAAAGATTATCTTGGAGCATTCTGGACAGTTCTATTAGTCTAACTACATTGCAAATGTAAGTTTTCAAGTGTTGTCAAGCCAGAAATATTTATCAATATTAGTTCAAGGTACGTTTTTTAACAAAGTAAGTACCTAATCCAACAGGACTTTGCTAAAAGTTCTGGAGAGAAGGTCACAGATAAGACCTCCAGAGGTTTTTGTTGGAAACACTGCACTTGGTTCCTTTTCAAAGGGAGATGCCATATCCAATTGGAAATAAAAGATGTCTATTGGAAACTTAATGCAATTTTATTGGAGCTAAATTCAATCTCTCCCTTTTTGATGCAGTAATGGGTCAGCAAACAGAACTCAAGGGTGCAGCCTCAGACAAGTAATGCTGCTGTGGTCAGAGGTGCCACTGGCAGAAGTGTGCTTCATAAACAAGAAATCCCTAAAAAATTGTTTAGAATACTTAAAAGAATTGTTCTCTTCAGTCACTGCAGACCTGCAAACACTCACCAACAAGGTTTTTCCCAGCCATCACCACTAGCCCAAGGTTCAAACAGAAAATCCATGCCCTAGACAAAGAAGATCACTTCTCTAACGTTGTTTTTCCCTCCTTCCTCAAATGGGCTATACAGCAAGCTGTCTGCTTCAGCTGGTTAAAGCAGACCATGCATGAGGGAGTGGGAGACACACACAGAGTCAGACCCTCCATTTATATAACCTCCATTGACTCCAGTGGGGTGCCCCAAATTTATAGCAAGAAAGGGTCTGCCCACAGACTCCTAAGGGATTGATTAGTAACCTACAACAAGCCATTTCCAGGGAGTGAGGTATTTTTGTGGGAATGATTCTTCCTATGTCATGACTATGAGACAGAAACTAAGAGAGGCAGAGGTTACACTGTGATATTTATGATACCCAAAAGGGAACACAGTGTATTTGAAATGCTTGATAACCCAATTTACATGTTTATTGTGCAAAACAGCCATTTATTCATGGGCAAAAAACCCCTCCTACCTATACATTTTAAAGGCCTTTTATTAAAATCAGAATGATTTTGAAAGTGCAAAATTAGAAGATATTTTTCAGCTGTTTTTCTCTCTTTCTCTTGTCTTGTTCACTGGCAAGAAATACAGTAAGGTAACACTTCAAATGGTAGAGATCATTCATAACATCTCCATCCACTTTCCACGCCTGCTTTGGCAGCCTGGTTTGTGTCATAACTATCACAAGTTTATTTATAGTTCAGGGGCGTTGTGGGAGGTCAAGCAAGGAGGAAGAAATTCTGATTACACCACTAGGGAGTCCAGAGAGGAATCTTGTTGTGCTAGGGGTGTTCTTGGAGTTTTGTGGTTATGGGTTACTTTTCATTTTAATTCTCATTTACAAAACAACATGCAGTGGAAGTTATTCCTTCTTTTGATTTTTCCATGTTCCTCCTCTGTGGCTGTTTTGGCAGTGATGGTCTAGAAAAGAGTGAGTGCTGAAGACTCTTCTCAGAGATGACAGAACAGGTCACCAGAGGTTTCTGTGCTGGTGGCTCTTGGTGAGTTGGCAGAGATGGTCCCTCTGTGGGCTCAGCCTCAAGAAGAGCTGGCACCCTGCTGTCAAGAGTGGTCTGTGCTGTCCAAAAGCTGCAAAATATTGCAATTACAGAAGCAGTGAGCTGCCCTGAGCTGGGAGAATTTATGGGCAGGGTTTTCCTCACTGCTGTCCTCGTGGATGAAAGAAGGAGTGGTTACCAGGCAAAAATTCCAACTCCCTGCTCTCTATACACCAGCACCAAGGAAGGAGCCAGGTCTAAATTCCCTGCAGGACTGAGCTGTTTGCTTTTTCTCTTTCTCCTTCAGGGTATTTCCTTCTCTCCAGAGAGTGCTTGACTACTCTGTAGAGGGTTGGAGAAAGCACAGGTCATCACATGGTATAGAAGAAAATTTAGGATAGAGGGTTGCAATGCACCTCAAAGGACCCTTGGGGTAGGAGGGGGCACATCCTGGGAAAACCAGGCTCTCCTGCCATCCACTGTGCAGCAGAGCTCTCTCTGCAAGCTGGAATGGGGCATATCAAGGACTCCCTTGAGCAAATACAGGATAATAATTTCCAAAGTTTTGCATGAAAGGGGTACTCAGGATGCTACTTCTTCAGCAAGGCAGAAACAGAGTGGTGGCAAGTCAGAGACAGTTTATACAGCAGCTTTTAGCTGGGATTCACTTGGTACATGCAGATACAGATGAGGCTCAGTTTTCAATCTCATGCTGCCTCTAACACATGACAGGGTCAACAGGCTGCTGTAGAGATCAAGAGGAGAGATCAGCCTTCTAAAAATTCAATATTAATTATTGAATATTTATGTTTACCAGGGGGAATGAGTGAGCAGAGTTTCTCTCCAAGGCTGTGTATGAATCTTTGTGTTTCAAGAACAATATAAATCAGGCCTTTTTATTTGTCATTTGTGTGAGATGAAAATTAACATCACAAGAATTATTAATAAGGCATGGATGACAGAAAGGAGAGGAAGCAGAGCAGCTCACTCCCTATAAGTTTCTCTTTCTGTATATTAAGTAGATTTATCATGTGCTAATTCCCTGCTCTACTCACTTCTTCTCCTTTCTTTCTGGCAAATTAGGGTTTCAATAGCATTCACATGCCCCTGATTAATAGACCTGCCCCTCAGCCATCAAATTATATCCTTTAACAAATATTAACAAATTCATCCTTGTTACAAACAAAGGCACCAGGTATCAGACCTGTTCTCTGGGGTGACACTGGGGGAGGCAGATGGAGGTCTCAGGGGTGGGTTAAGGCACAGAATAACAACACACCAGCACTAAAACAGAGGCTAAAGGATTGGTACAAAGGATGTGCAGAGGAAGAGTGTGTGGACAAGACCTATCCATCACAGGGATCCTTCTGGCCCTCAGAATCCACTTAATAGAAGTTAACTCCCCTTGTCTTCAGGCCCTTTGGCCATACATCTCCACCTGTTTCATAAAGGGAATTATTGTCCTCAGTCTTACAGGAGAGGAAAGTGAGAATCTGAGAAATTAGGGCCCCAGGCTCAGGAATACTCAGGTGTTTGACTTTAACAGGATTCCACTTAAAACTGCAAGTCTGTCAGGTGTGTTGGGTCAAGAGCTTAACCCTCAGATTTACAGTCCATTTGCTCAGTCTGAGCACAGGGGGGATGTGGAGGGCAGGTTTTGTCCACCTTGGTCCTTCTGGGTGACCTGAGAGTGGACACACAGACCCCAATGCTCACAGAAAAGTCCCCAGAGCTGAGGACAGCCATTATCTGCCTACCCCAACAGAGACCTGAACATTTGGCACAGGCACTGAGGGGTGCAGGTGAAACTCCTCCAGCAACCACCAAAGCTGCTATAACAGGGAAGGAAAAATTCCAAGTGGCTGTTTGGATAACCCCAGGGACAGTCCCTGGGCTGCAGCCACCCCTCTCAGTGCTCAGCACCAAAACCTGCCTTTGGGCAAAACACATCTTGGCAAAAACATTGCTGCTGGTGAGGTTTTAGTTTCCTTAAAATGGACTGAAGAAATGATGTTCATTCAATAGTCATTTTTTCAAATGTTTTGTTTTAAAATGCCACTTTGTTCTGTCTTCTCCCCGTTCCCTATAAAAAATCCACACAGTCAGTCTACCACCAAAATAGATTTCTGACTATTCTCCTCCCACTGCTTGCACCCTTCAAAATTCCAGACCAGGTTTGTGTCCAAGGGGCAGATGTGTCTCCAGCTATAAAGATAAAATGTCCATGACTGCTGAGAAATCCTCTCTCATGCTCTTCAAGCTATTTACTGTGCAATATTTATATATTACAGTATTACACCTAATCATAATTAACAATGATACTTAGCAGCATCTATATGGCTCTTCACACCTTTAAAGTGCTGTGCAAACACTCATTAATTAATCTTTGCTTCAGGGATCCTGTGCAGCAGGCTCTTCCACAGGGCACCACCAGCCAGTCCCCAGGAATGGAGCCATGGCTGCCAGAGCATGCCTGGTGCTGGGGGGTGGAAATTTCTCCTGCAGGGAAAGTTCAGCTCTCCACTTCTGGGAGGCAAGGAGAGCTGCCTTGCTGTCCCCAGAGGAGATGTGAAATGGCAAAAACCTGAAGGAATGGGCACTATAGACAAGAGAGGGACAACTGGTGTTGGCTAACTGCTCTTACACCCCAGTGCTGGTGCTGGTCCTGTGTGAGGACCTGGAGCCACTCAGTAAAGGTCAGTGCCTGTTTTTGGGGCAGCCCTAATCCTGTGAGCTGCTGAGGCTAAGGTCCCCCCACAGCTAACCCAGAGCTGGGGGGTTGAGGAGAAAGGAGGTGATGGTGGGACAGGCAGGGCAAGGGGTGTGGTGAAGGACACCAGTGCAGGACCTGCTGCAGGAGCACATCTGCCCCTTCCAGGTCTCCTTCACACACCACTCCCCACTGCCCCTGTCTGGCTCCTTGGAGGGGAATTCTCTCCAGTTTGCATTAACAGCAGGTACTTTTTTTTTTTGCATCTTGTGCAGTCCTTTCAATGCTGGTATCTCTGCCTGGATGAAATGTGCCTTTTCTCAGCTTTTCACTGTCTTGCTCTGAAATCTCTGCTCCCATCCCTCCACAGAGCTCAGTAACAGCTTGCTTCGTCTTCCTACTGTCAGCACTCTGCTTTGACCCTTTAATCAGGGGACTTGGCTTTTATCTGGAAGACATATGCCTTAGGTGTCTTGTATAAGGTGCCACACAAAGCAAATTCAGCCAGGCCTGCCAATAACACATCATCTAACCAGATGGGGATAAACAGACTTGAATTCATTTGCTCCTTTTTCTCTACTTAGTAGCACCAGAGAAAAGGCTGTTACTAGCTTTCTGTAATGTCTCTGGGTGCAGGGTTTTTGTGCTTTGCATTTGAGGAGAGCTTAGGTCAGCCTCACAGCTTCTTTCCATTAGAGATGGTTGGCATTCATAAAACGAGAACCCTTTTGCCACTTGTGCCTATGACATTGGAGGAACCAAATATGAATGGTGTCATGGAGGGATGGAGGGCTTTTGCTTTTTCTTTGTTTTTTTTTTCTTTAAGCTTAGTGAAATCTGCTTTTTGTGCAATTTGGATAAAATGAGGAGGAAGTGTGAGGTGCCCTAGGCAGAGATGTATGGTTTGTGTTGAATTGTCAATGGAGAAGTGACCAAGCCCATTTTTTTTTCCTTTGGTGACCTCAGCAAGAATGGTATCTAGATCTCATCAGCTGAAGTGAAAGAGTTATTATTACAGAGCCTGGAGCAGAGCTGACATACTTGCAATGAATGAAGCTGTTTCTAGCTTAGGGAATTCAAGTGGCCAGGCCAGGGACACGATCTGTACAGTAAGAGCAGAGACTAACCAGCATTCAGACTAACAAAATGGGCCTCAGCCAGTCAAGAGAACAAAGAAACACTTCTAAAAACAGTTTTCTTCTGAAAGTACTAATTGGAATATTCAAAAGCAGTACCATTATCTGCTTCCCCCCCTGTCTCACCAAGCACATACTGCCCCCATATACTTTTTAAAGAGATTATCTTTCCTTTGGCCCTCTCCATTAAAATGATCCATTTTTCTCCTTGGGAAATTTCAAAAATGGCAGAACATCCTTAAAACATCTTTTCAAAGCTACCAGATTTTAGGGGACATATTCCCCCTGTAAGAAGGCCAGCCTATTCCCTGGATTACACTCCTTGCCATTGTCACAGTTGAATTACAGCTGTGAGTCAGAGGCAGTGACACACTGTGAAAGTCCTTGGCCATGGGACAGCACCCCTCTGGGAGGGTGGCAAAGCTTGGTATTTATTACTGGATGTGGCTGATCCAGGAGGAGACACCAGCCCCCACATCACCATCCTGGAACCTGCACAAACAGTGTTGGTGTTCGTGAGGAGCTCGCATTTTAAATAAAGCAAAGTGCATGCTCATGTACTGATTGGGATTACAGACACACAGAGATTAGGGCCCTGAGCAGGCACCCCCTGAAGGCAACAGGAGGGGAAAAAAATTGCCATCAGCTTAAGTGAGCATATGGCCAGTCACTCTCAGAGTCAAGGTCATGTGGGATACACGCAGCATGGCTGATATTTCACACCCCAGGTGAATGCATTAACCCTGCTTGGAAACAGACATCTCTGTGCACAAACCTCAGCCTGAACTGAAGCAGAAGCAAGGCTGTGATCACACTGCCTGCCAGCTCCTACCAAAATTGACGGAGTGGAAGAGGTCTCAAAGACCATGAAACTTTTGCAGCTTAATTAAAAGCAGCATCTGGGCAAATTAAGGGAGAGAGACTGAAATCAGTGCCTCTGCAGACAAAGAGGCAGGCAGCACCTTGCTGCTGCACATCTGCCTCTGCCCAGCCAGGGCTCTGTGAGGACCTGGAGACATGACAGGGACAGCTCCATCCACCTCCTCTGTCACCACTCAGGAAACCACTTGTTTTTAGTTGAGATTGTGCAACTGCACATGCATCTGAAGGTATGGGATCCCATTCAATGGATATTTTATTGTATATTTGTTGGGGAAAAACTGTGCATGGATAAAAAATGGAGGATACTCTGTGTAAGTAGCATTTCTACCTGTTTCAAATATCCTGGGCACTCAGAAGCAAAAGTAAAAAAGCCAAGAAGGCCACTCTTCTTTACAGAAGTTTTTGGTTTTGTCCACTCAGATCTTGGTTCCATCAGTCTGTCCACAACAGTCTTTTTAGATATGTCACAGCACAGCTCAACCTTGGGCCTCCTTAATCTGATACAGCAGAGTGGTGAAAACAGGCAAGGCCAGATGTTCAAATACCTCACTTTGGCAGCAAGAGAAGTGAACGGAGTGAGAGGTCAAGGGCCAGGAGAAGAGAAATGGGAGAAAGGCCACAGCTTCCAGTGAAAAAAAGTACCCAAGCTCAGAAAGGGCATGGAAGCAAAATAATGAAGTCAAGGACCTCACATGCCTCTGCTGCAGCTGGAAAGAGCTTAAGCCTGAAAGTCGGATTTGGATCTGTCACAATAACCCTGTGGATTTCAGATTGATTGAATTATAACTCACAGGTGCTCCTTGTTCCATGCATTTCTTCCTTCTTGCCCCCACAACAGGCCTGAAACTCCAGCACACAAGACAGATTAAAAAGGTTGTTTTTTGCATTCTCCTTAACACCACCAGGTCTCTGTCATATTTACAAACATGCATTTTAGCACAAAGGGCCCTATGGAGGAAACCCAAGTGCTGTCAGAGGGCTGTTTTGATGGACTCTGTAAACAAGATATTTTGGTGACAGGTAATCTTCATACTGAACTGATTAATTCCAGAACACAGGAACAATGGCCTTTTACATCTGCTGAATAATGCATGGATGGCATTGCCACTGGTAAGCAGCAGGGTTCCTGGTTAGCAATAGAAATTCACACACCCATGCTATTTTAATAAGCTATCACTGTTAAAGAAGTCTATTTACGTTACTCATCTTCAACATTTGCACAAACATGTCAACTGGGGAAGTGTGTGGGGGGAGGTAGGAGGGAAAAATGAGGTCATATTCATATACACTTTCTTAGTTCTTTAATTTATATAAGTCTGAAAATTAAGCAAAAAAACACCTTAATTCCAAGGCAGTGAAAGCACCATGGCCACTACCTGAAATCTGGATAGTATGAACACAGTGTAAACAGAGCACAGCAGAAGAGAATAGCCAGGTCAAGGATTGCATGGAGAGCTGGGCATGGCTTGCTCCAGAGTTTGTGAAGTGGAACCATCCTGGATTTTGGCCATCAGACTGCTCCACTGTGCCACTGGTCTCTTTGGAGCCACCTGGGCCATGGCCTTGTCCTTGTCTCCCCATGAACCAGCCAAGAGCTCCCAAAGGAGCCAGACCTAGCTGGTGTCCTGGCCACTCTGCTGTAATACACTGGGGTTTGGGACAGGGGCCACCAGTCAGGAGCTCAGGGCTGTTCCACTTGGGTTAAGAATTGCAGGCAGCAAAAGGAATCAGCTCTTAATTATGGGATCAAGGGTCAGATTGGCTCCTAAATTTAAGTGTAGTTTAAGCTAGGTGCTTAATGTCTTTTGTAGCCAATGGAGATCTAGCCAATGCTCATCATCTGTAGGAGTCCATTGTTCTTGATTCTACATAATATTGGTCAGGAGAGAAAATGTTTTGCCTAAAAGAAGCATCTGGTACCATTAGAGGTTCTGGGTTATCCTGGCTAGCTCCCAGCTACTGCTCCATAGGGGTGCAGTTTTCCGTAGATTTTGGGTAATGTTTGCTAGCCCCAGGGAGATATCTTGGATAAAAGAGGGCATTTAAAATGACATCAGATGCCTATGTTTAGACAAATGCATGACATCCCTGACCTTCACTGACTATAATGGGAATTTGGACAGCTGGACATCTAAATCTGTGGGCTGAATCCCACCCAAAAATGTCAAAGTCTCCTCGTTTTCAGCAGAGCAGGCTATTAGAGGTCAGATTTTCAAGAAAGCAGCTCCTTTTTTGGCATCCGTTCAGCTGCGAAATTTGCAAGCGTGATCAAAGCAAGGCTGAGTCCCTCTGAACGAGACAGGGCTGAGCAGGGGAAGTCCATCTGCTCCCCCTCTCCTCATGCCCCAGCTACTCAGTTCAAAGCAGAGGCTAAATCTAGTCCCAGGACAGGCCTGCAGAGCTGGGAGGCCCAGCAGACCCAGGAGTACAAGGTGTGTGCAGTGGATCTCCGTGTGCACAGCGCAGGACACACAGCCACACGTGGTCCCACACGACACCAAAACCAGCAGATCACTCCCCAGCCAACAGCACTGATGGAAATATGAAAATTGTTCCTTTTCTCCATTTCATTGCATCCCTCATCTATTTCCCTCAGAAATAAAGTGCTTCTAAAGCAGGGAGCAAACTGGTCTACCCCTGGCAGTTAATCTCATACAAGCCTTCCATTTTATTTCATCCTTTTGGGTCTTAGTGCTGGTTCAGCTTCATCCCAAATGACCTCACACCTAAGGCTTCATTTGCATGGTAAGTATTGCTATCATAAAATTCATTCCTTTAAATTATACTCCAAAATTTTGCTGCTTCTTAGCTGCCTAGAAGGATATTTCTTCCCCCTTTTGGGGCATGCATCTCTGGAAAGTTACAGGAAGAGATTCCTGCCATTTGCTGTGTGAGACTTGTTCCCAAAAGACCATAAGAATGGTGTGTGTTTTTCAGGGCATGACTATTTTACTACATAACAGCTCACTGATTTATATAATTCTATTAGAATCTTTGAACCTTTATTTATTTTATTTCTTTTGGCTTCGCAAATAGAAAAATAGGGGGGGAAATTACCCAAATCTTTGCTGTGGGACACTTTGGAATGTATTAATGTACATCAGGGTTGAGGAGTGCCCAGCTATGAGAGGAAGGAGTTGGGGCCCAGGGGCGGCCCCAGCATCACATTGTGAAATGTGTTTTTTCAGTCTCTCTGGGGACCAGTAATTGCACACATCAGAAAAGCTTTAAGGTAACCAGTGTAGAGGGTAATGGCTGCATAAGGAGGTCAACTGGCAGAACACATTGAAATAATTTTCTTCCTACCTCCCCCAAATTTTTCTTTAAAAACTTCCCCGTTCTGTATGTGGAGAAGCATGAGAAACTTCCCTGAGGTTTTCTGAGAAACCAGAGGAGGAGGAGGGGGAGGAGAAATGGTGGTCAGTTAGAGAACCTTTTCTTCCTTTGTGGCTCTCTCACCTCCCTCAGCCCAACCATAATTAAACTTTCTGTTGCACCCACTGTGCTGATCACTAATGGGAAAATGCAAACATTCATCTCCCCTCTGCAGGAATTATATTTCAAAATTATAAGACCAGAGAGAACTGTTGTGCTGTTAGCACAGCCGTGGTAAGAAATGGGGACTTTAAAAAAGTTTTTCACCAACACTTCCAGGCAGCTTTTAACACCTGCAGACAACAGGGCGTTTGCTCCTCTCAAACAAAATTTTGAAGGAACTGATTTTGTCAGCGCCGATTTTGGTTGTTTGCCGTGAAACACCACAGAAGTGTGGCCTGGTTTTCAGCAATTTGTCTTCTAATACTCCAACCTCACTTAACCTGGCTCACTTTTTTTGAATATCTTTTGAGCTCCCACACAGTCTATAATGGGATTTTCCTCATAGCTCCCTGCAGAACGCTACTCTGCAGTGATTTGGAGGAGCAAAGGAAGCGGGAGTTGAAGGGGAGCGGAAAAGGAGGCTATTTTGAGCACAAAGCCTCTAGGCAGATGTAGCTTGTGGAACTATCACATGCAGCCTGAGTTATTGGAGCAAATCAATACTAATTATTTTAAGGCTGAGGCCTTATGCTGGGGCTTCTCAGAGTGCTCGTGGTGATCTTTGATTGCTTCTTTTGTAAATTTGCGGTGTGAGCTGTTATCGCGGCGTGCAGAGCGAGGGTGCTCTGAGGAAAGGGGAAGTCCCACTGTTTAGTCTCACCATGCTCTCCAGCACCCTTCTACAACCTCGGTCTGCAGTAGGGTGTGCAAACCCCAGTGAGGGATGGAGGTCATGCTTTCGGTCCTTTGCAGGATGGGAGGTTTAAAAAAATCTTCCTTCAAGGATAGGACCATGATCAGACCTTTGCTTTAGGAGAAAATATTCCTTCAAGGCTCCTTCAAGCAGCCTCACCACAAATGAGAAGAGAACAGAGCTTGAGATCCACAAACTGAACACTGGTGCTACCTCAAAGCAGGAAGACTGAGTGTTCCTGACTCATTGCAGCTCCTCCACACTCTTCCACCAAGAAAGGAGCTTCATCCCCTTCACAAAGGCAGCATTCCCTTGGCCATTGCCATGCTCATTTATATTACACAGCTCATGCAGCTTGCAACCATAACTCAAGACCAGGATCCTATCAATAGTCCAAACTCTCCCTCCAATCAACACAGCTGTTTATTGGGTCTCCACTGATACTGAAGATGAATTTTCAAGGGAAAATTGCTTTTATCTGGCAACCAGATACCTAAAACTCTCAACCCAGTGGCTGCTCAGCCCAAACCCAAGAGCTATCCTATGGTGAAGGCTGTTGTTTCACATCTCACTGTTGCCCAGCAGAGTGTCTGTGGGGTTTGGTATTACCTACATCCCAAACAGGATTACACCACAGAAGTGATCTGCAGCAGCCATCCCACAGTATTTTTCATTACCTCCAGAAGCTCCTGTGTTCGTTCTGCTGCCTGCTGATCTTGAAGAAAGAGGAGCTAAGAGGCAGAAGTGCTGTGCAGAGCCATTGCTGCAAGGGTCCTGGTCTGTACAGGATGAAGGAATGCAGCTGCATCCCAGTGCTGTGCTCAAGTAATCATGAGTACAGCAAAGCTGGCTTTGATGCATGACATGGGGCTGGGAAGGGCAAGGGTAGCCAGAAGGTCGACCATAAAAATCAGTGCAGTGGTATCCACCACCATTTAGTTTCTTCATTTTCTTCATTTTACAGAGGGGGTTACAATGTTTTTCTTTTTTAAAGGCTCTTCCCTGCATTGATTTTATTTTCCGTGATTCAGTGGCTGAACCAGGAAACATAAAATGAATTATCTCTTTCCTTCTATGAGGTTTTTTCGTATTTATTATTTTTAGAAGGAAAGACGTGAATAATATTTCCAATGAAAATACTGATTTGATATGTGAAGTTTTGGTTTAGCAAACAGCAAGGTACAAGACTGCAATATAGTAAAAATTGTTTTTCTTACATTTTTGGGGATGAAAAACCTTGAAAACATGGTATAATTTTGCCAGGTTTCAGTTTAACCAAAAATTACTTGTTTATAGTGAGTGAACTACTATCTGAGAACTTGTTTCACGTAACTCCATTCTCCACTAACCCCTTTTTGTCTTTTTAGATCTGAAATTCTTCAGGGAAGAGACTGACTTTCCTTTCACACAGGGGAGAGCACTTTGAAAATAAAAATTGTTAGAGCAGTGCTAAGTATTGTGTAGCCTCAGAAGAATGTGTTATCAGCTTACAAAGCCCCTTTGAAAAGTAGCATGCACTCAAAGACACTGACATCTGTCTGTAAAAAGGAAAAAAAAAAGAAAAAAAAGAAAGGTGGAGGTGGGGTTTACTGTCTGCTATATAACTTTCTCCAAGACCTTGACTGCATGAAACATACTGCAAGTGAGGCAGAGTTTTTCACAGTAACAGCTACTCTTGATGAAACTGTTTTTAAGGATTCTGTAGCAGCACAGGGATGCCAAAGATTTCTGCATTCAGACCCACAAAATCTCCCTGGGTCACAGCAGACCAGCCCAGACTGCACAAAGACGTGACTCAGCAGATCAAGGTTTATTAACCACCAGCAGATTTTCAGGTGAGCCCACCTCTTCTGAGAAATTGTATTTTAGAAAGGTTTTTCTCATTGTCTCAGTGAGTATCACTGCAGAAAACAGTCATCAGCACCAGCAGAGCTTTGGAGATGCATGTGTGACACCCATCCATTCTGTGTTGTCTTTATGAGGGAAAAACCCTTGTGGCTTCTCCCTCCCTGCTAGGCTGTCTTTCTGAAAGGCTGCAGGGAACTCCAGGAATAATGCCTGGGATTTCTTCAGTCATTGTATCATCCTGCTGTATTCTGGCTATGGGAGACATTCACTGATAAAAGACCTGGGATATTTACCCATCTTTTGAAGGGGTTGCCCTTCCTGCCTCCACTGCCACTGCCAGCTGTGTCTATACCTCACCCAGGTCTGCAGACCCATGCACCCAGGCTGCTCCACTTCTAGTCCAGTCAGTGCTGGTTTCCAAGGAAAAAATCCTGCCTGCACATTCAAAGCAGGAGAAAGCATCCTCTGAAAAGAGTGAGACAAGCAATCAGTGCTGACAAGCTGTGTCCATGGGCACACACTCAAGTGTTGCTGCTCATCCAGCAGCCTTCATAGCCCAGCACCAAGGCTCCTCTTTGGAGACACCCTGAGTCAGCTGGGGCAGAGAGGCTGAGCAGCTGGGACTGCCCTGGAGTGCTAGACAACTTTTTAAGCTCCTACAGATGCTTTAGCACCTGAAGGATTGAAGGGTGGATGGTGTTTGAGCTGATGAGACCAGAGACCTGCTGTCCATGGATCCAGCTGGTGATTTCAGACCTCACCTTGCTGCCTTGTGGTGCAAGAGGGCTGTCTGGGGCACCCAGCTCTGCTCCCAGCTCTGGGGGCAGCCCTTGGAGTTGGTGACATTCTCCACCACGTAGCAGAATCTCACTTGGCCAAACCAAGGGGTGATTCTGAAGGACAAAAGACTCCCCCTCTCCCTTAAAGTCCAAGGCTCATTCTGCCAATTCGTCTTCCAGAACTGCTTGGGAGCACGGGGCAGTCTGACCTTGCAGATCAGCCACAGGACTGGGAGCCACAGGAGAGCTTGGGAAGACACCACAGACAACTGGAAATTTTCTTCAGGACTCCTTAACTTCCCTATGCCTCTGGATCACTGTCCTGCATCTCACATGGGTGTGTGAAGTCCAGCTGCTTCTCCTACTCTCGAGACACTTGTGCATCTGCTAAGGGGCCATTCAGCCTAATTAAACTGGAGATCTCTTCTACAGCTGTCACAGAGCTGTATCCACTGCTAATTGTTGCAAGAAGGCTCTGCCACGAAGCAGAGAACAGCCTGTGCCTCCTATTGACCCCAGCTGCCTCCCCACCTCTGAAAAGCTCAAATAGAATACTATAAACTCATCCACATGCAGGAATGTAGGAAAATTACCCATGAAATAAGGGCAAACACCTCAAGCCATAAGCTCTCAGCTAGAGCATAAACAGTTAATAAGTAGTTATTATTTTTTGTTTGTTTGTTTGTTTAGTTTCAGGACGTCCATTAAAAGCAAACCCATGTCCTGGGGCAAGATAAGAGCCAAACTTGGTCTGTGGAAAAGTTAATTAAGGCAACTTGTGTCCTGAGGACAACATCATTTATGAATTTTGGACTCAAAATAAAGATTGAGCACTATTCCTACCAGGCATGTCTACCCTCCAGAACCTGGTAGTCCTTTTTCAAACCTGGAGCAGTAAATTTGCCTAATCCCAACTCAGATCTAACTGGTGATGTGCCACAGACAAGAGAAGCCTTTGCAGCCTCTCAGAGTCACTCCCATCTTGCCTTTATGCAGTAGGAGCTTTCAGAGCTATCACAGGGCCCACTTATTGACATTAGATTTTTCAGAGTATCCCTCAGAGATGACAGCTAAGCTTCCAACAGCTCTCTCAGTCACCTTCTGAACTTAGGGCTTTATATTCTTCTTCCCAACAATATATAATTTTTTTGGGCTGCTTCCCAACTGAGAACCCCAAAGCACTTTACTCAGGGTCAGAAGCAGCACCACATTTCACCAAAGGAAAATTGCATCACAGAGAAGGTGGGAGCCCCACACCACATCATCAGAGTCCCAAATAAACATAGGAAACTGTGGGACAAAATTCTGCCTTGTTGGTGCCTTGTTGCTTTGAGTCATCCATGCTGGTGCCCCACAAGGAGACCACAGGTTCAAGGTTACTGGAAGATGTCCCCATGCCCCAGAAGACATTTCCAGGAGGTCTTAAATGTTCTTTGGGATATATAGGCACACATTAGGGTTTTTCCCTCTTTGTTCAGATCCTATTGCTGCACCATACTGACTCCGTGTGGTGCTGGCTGAGGGAAAACTATCCAGGAGAATGTGGGATTGCTGGGATGTGTTCAGAGGGAAAAGACAGGTGAGCAGTGATGTTCACATCACACTAATTATCTTTACATGTTCATGGCACTTACTGAGCCTTTCCAGTTACATGCATTCTGATATTCATTTAAATGAGGGGTAAAACACCACATTTTTGTAAGATGCACTCTTAACTCCTGTTGAGAGGCAAGGTGGGAGTTGTGACACTGAAAAGGAAGGGTTACTTCTTTATTTATGAAATCCTAACCTCTTGTTGATGTATCTTCATCCCAAATAGCTTTTGAACCAAATAGACTCTTCACACCAATAAGAAAGAGAGGAAACATTCCCAAAGCTTAGAGGTTCCTTCAAGTTTCATAAAAATAGGCAGCCAGGTAGATGAGAGAGCTCCAAGCAGAAGGAAGAATGGAGACCCCAAGGAGTGTTAGATGTGAGAGGACCCAAATGGAGACACACACACATATGAGCACATACACTCTCTGTGCCCCAGCTGATGGATTATCCTGACTTTGTCCCTGTGCCAGAGAATCCAAACATCAGACAAGCCCTGGAAATGAGGTTGCTTTGATCCTGCCACAGGCTGAATCTCTGATTGCCTGTGGAATTTGCCCTCCTAAGGCTGGAACAAAGAAGTCAGATGAATGTGAGGAGGTGAGACAGCAACAGTGACCTCCCGAAATCCTGCCCATGTCCTCCCACACCCCCCTCAGTGGCTCACCTTGTCATTTGCTTGCCATGTTCTCTCTGCAGACACTGCCTCCTTTAAGCTTTGACTGTGGACTAAAACAGAAAGCGTGGTGGGGAGTCCTGGAAGGGTGGAACTTTCCCACAGTGACACCTCCGGACCATCTAACAGCATCCCTTGGAGATGCTAATGAAACATATCCTGTTAAGGGGTAATCCCAAGGGCTGCAGAGTTCCTTGGGTCCTGAAGCACATTGCTTTGTCCAAGGGGAAAATCAGCTTTTTTCCCAGAAGCTCACAGAGGAGTGTGTTACACCAACCAGGAGGAGTTCCTCAAGGGTCAAAGCCCCCAGCATGAGCTCCTGATCCATCCTGTGCCTCAAAACATCAGGAGGTGGAGATGAACCAACATGGCCCCAGCCACAGAAACACTCCTAAACTTGCCACAGATTTACTTAGATGAGAGTGCTAAGGAGCCTTAAACCCTCCTTTCCCCCTTGTTGGCACCACTGCACACTCCCATGGACCCGACCTGTTCCCATTTCACACTGGAGCTGTGTCCATCCTCAGACTGAGTCCAAACCCAGACGGAGCTGCAGGAATGCAGGGGAGCCAAAGACCTGCAGTGCTTTTTTGGTAGCCCCTTCCAGTCTCTCTGCTGGGAGCTCAAAACATGGCCAATATGGCTCCTCATGCTTCCTTGGTCTGTAAAGCACCAGGGACTTGCAGAGCATACTCATAAAATGGTATTTTGTGGCAGCCCTGAAAAGCCAACCAGGTACCCTCCCCTTGGACTCTGTGTTGTGGAAATCCCCAGGGACAGCTTCTGCTGCAGGGAGCTGTGGCAGCAGTGAATTCCAAACCCACCCCTCTGCAGGCCACCATTTATCCAGCTGGTGGGCAGTGCTGCCCCCAGATTACAATTCTTAATTTAGAGAGCCTCTGCTGACATTTTGGCTACTACGGCCTGATGCTCACAAGCTGTGCTCAGAGAGGGTGAAATTCAGCTCCTCCAATCACACCCAGTTTCTCTCTCACACTTTCTTTTCTTCCCTTCCTGATTCATTTAAAATAATCTATGAAAAATGTCACTGGTTTCCAGGAAAAGCATGGGTCTGACCAAGGCAAAAGTCAACTCCTTAATTTAAAACAGTTGAAGGGGGGGATAACCCATTGAAGCTGCTCAGCTAATGCACAAACAGTTTGTAATTACAGGAGCAGGCTGGGAAAACAGGACCTACCTAGGGAATATTCTTATTAAATAAAGCAGAATTCTGTCACCTTCTTAATCATGAAATATTGATGAAACTGTAAGCAGCCCCTCTGAGGTTTTAGCCTTTGCCCTCTCCTTGTGTGTGTATATGTGTCCACACAAAGACAAAGGGGGAAAAAACACTCTCAAAGCCTACCCCTGGAGCTGCAGAATTCTAACCAAGCTGCTCTGTGCCAGTGGATTTTGCTGAGCTTGCACGGGCATATGGATTGGAGAAATAAAAATTCTTCACTCGGCACAACCAGAAACTTCTTTTAGACTGCATGAGTAATGAAGGGGTGATTAAACAGAGCTGAGAAAGAAAGGACATATTAAAGGGAGGGTTGTCCCATGGATCAGCAGAGGAAGGGCCAGTCTTCCTTACTTTGATCCTCTCTGCATGTTTTGGAAGCAGTACAGAGCTGTTGAACTCCAGGTACCCTGGAGTACCAAAGCTTCCCCTGGCCTTATGAAGATATGCTTGTACCTCCAGGGCTTGTTCCTGGCAGAACAAGCAACAGGACTTGTCTTCACAAGCCAAAGGCCAACCAGAGAAGGATTTGGGTTGCTGGAGCTCTGTGAGCACTCTTGATCTTCCTCAGGAAGTCAGAGAGCCCCAGAGAAAGCAGCACCCAAGCCACCACAGCCTGTGAACTCCAGCTGGATATCCAGACTCAATATCCACCAAGAGCCACATCTGGGGACATCTGGACCTGGGACAAGCCCCCACTGGCCCTTGGTCTTAGAAGGTACCTGAGATGCTACAGCTTGAAGGTTCACACCATCTGTCTTTGGGGTACCAAAAGCTCATCAGCCTCTCAGCAGAGAGCGAGTCAGCTCCAGGCACACCACACCTCTCACACCATTTATCTCATGCCTTGGCACTGCCAGCTGCAGCCATCAATTTTCTGGGGGGGGCTCAGCAACAGGAGCCCAGAAAAGCCCTGAGGGGGAAGAGCCAGGAACTATGAATAATGTGGGTGAAAACAAGAAGTGTAGGGAAGAAAAATCGCAGGCAAATTTTCATCCCTTCACACTCCTCTGTGCAGTGGGAAGGGACAGAAACTCTTCTCAAACCAAAATAACTATGCTCCATTCCACTTCTGTGACTCAACTCCATGGTCCTAACTGAGACAAATAAATAAAGAAAAATGGGAGCATCCCAGAAAGAGAGAAACAGACATTAGGAACCACAGGCAAGAACTGGGAGGGCAGTGCATCACCAAGGGATCCCAAAATGCAGACACTTGTCTGAGCCTGAGTTTTTATCACTTCTGTAAGGGTGGATGAACAGGGCCGAGGAAGGAAAAATAGATGGGAAAGAAGGATGGACCACAAGGATAGGGCAGGAACAGCAGTTGCAACATGAGGGTATTGAGACTTCCCTGACAAGGAAATATCACAGTTGGGAGTAACTGGAAAAGGGAACTGGGGCCAGGCTGGCTGGAAGGCAGGGGCAGGAAGGATCAAAGCACTCGAGGAGAAAGGAGGACAAAGAGGGGGAGGCTGCAATGGCTGAGAGAGGGAGAGATGCATCAAGCAGCAGGGGAGCCTTCTCTCTGCCCACTGCGGTAATGGGGTCTTTGTTCTGCTCCTTTCATGTCCGCGCACATCCCGGCCCATGGACAGCCGACAGGAGCTGAATCAATCATCCCGCTCCCAGCGGAGGGCAGGCCGTGATTGATTTGCTCTCCCCGATGGTTGGCTCTGAAAGGACACGCTCTCATTACAGTTTGTTTCTGGGTACCGCTCTTTACTCCCGCTCTGAACGCTGCAAATCTCCCGCCTCCACCGCGGGATGATTCGGTACCACGGCTTCCTCCCAAATCCCTGAAAAAGCTATTTTAAAAAAAAAAAAATCTACATTAATAAAACCCCAAAAACAACAAGACACGTCCCCCAGATTTAAAACTTGCTGCTGAAATGAGGCTGCGGCCATGGGTGATTTTAGTGCTCATCTGCTCCAAATTCCAGTCATGCTTGTCACACTCGCACAGCCTCTCTCTAATTGTCAGGCACAGCCCTTTGTATTCCTAATCATCCCTGAAAAGGCCTGGCTCCCGGGCTCTGCTGGGCACCCCGGGGTGGCTGCCCCGGGATGAGGCAGCCCTGCTCCTGCTCTGGCATGCTGCCGGCTGCCACCTGCCCCGAGAGGATGCTGCAGGGGACAGAGATGGCTCCTGGTGACCAGAGTGAGGTGGACACACCCTGCCCAAGGGCAAAAGCTGGGACACGGAGGCAGGTGGCTCTTGGATGCACATTCAGGAGCAGAGAGGGGGTGGTGCCACCCAGCTCAGGTCCATCTGTGTCTCCAAGGGTGAAGCCAGTCCTTCTGGCTGAGCTTATGCTGTACTTTCTGCAGTGGACAGTGCTGCTGATGGGTCAAATAGACACCTGTGGGAAAGGACAGTCAATTTCAAGGAGTTTTTCCCCCTCTTCAGTGCAGCTTAAGCATCCCACCAATTCCAGACATGGGTGGACAGCAACACTATTAGCTACCAGGGCCATTGCCATGTTAAGCTGACAGTTTATCTGCAGTATTTAATTATTCACCATTTTAAATTCTCCCCACCTACACGTTCACATATCCTTCAGCCACTTTTACTTTAAATCAAATCATCCAAAACTATGCTATGTTCTCATTGAAGTGTTCCTCATAGAAACAAGGAAAAAATTCAGCTGCAGAAGAGCCCTTAAGATCATGGAGCAATGAATGATGCTGCTCTCCAATCCATCACCTTGCTCACTGAATTGCATCCAATGAGGTGCAACTCAGCTGTGTAAAAGGGACTGAGTGTTGTGGAGAATCTGGCAATTCACAGCCAAACAAATTGCTTCAAAAAAAGTCCTGCACAAACTCAAGTCTTCTGCATGCATTGTTTGGAGAGAAGGAATCTCAGAGAGAGGAGGCTTTCAGGACCAGCTCATCTGAGAAGTGTCTGAGAAAACAAAAGTGTCTGAGTTATAGGAAGAGCAAAACAAAGCAATCATAGTGAGACTGAAGCATGGTTGAACCACCAGACACTGGACACAGATTCTGGTATTGATGTCCTTCTGAGCAGGTCCTTACAGGTACCCTGCTCTCTTTCTGGACTGAGGAGTGGTTGTCATACCAGGTCAGTGCTGATGCAATCTAGTTCAAGCATCCAGCACAGAGCATTCCCTGGTTTCAGCACCCAACGGGTTAAAAAAGTGTTAGCACAGCCCAGGCTTCCACAGGCAGTTTGCAGCTTAGCTGTTAATTTGGGAATGTCTCAACTTCACCTCCAAGTTTTGAAACTTTGCCATGCCTTTTCATTAGCTGTGTTTTCCTTCTGGAAACTACCACAGATCTGTATCACTAGATCTTTACAACAAAGCCCAAAGGGTTTTTTACTCTTCTGTGAGTGTTCCTAACTGTTCCCAGCTCACTTTACTGGGAAAAGCTGCTTCTGCTGGCTGCATTTGCTGCTCATATAGGCAATACATTTTCCAGATTCTTTCCACCTTCCTCCTTTTTACTAGAGATGGGCTCCAACATGAGAACAGACTAAGCTGAAGCAGAGGAAATGTTGCAGCCATGTTGGCCCAGTAATTTTATAGCAGAAACTTCTTTGGAAATCAGGACAGAGCTCTGCACAGACAACAGTAACTGTTTGTGTGACTGTTTAACTCCAGCCTTGCTTCTAACAGCAGCATCCAGTGGATGCCATACATCTCAAGAAGTAAAATTCCTACTTTCACAAAGAAAAACAAAAGGAATTAAAAAAAAAGAATTAAAAAATAAGAAGAAAATAAAGAGATGATATAATAGTATAATAGTAATGAAGCCATTAGTCTGATTTCATCTTGTACTCTATGCCAAGGTGCAGCAAGGGCCAGCTGCTCCCTGAAGGGTGTCCCTAAGACCAAAAGAGACACAGCAAGACACCAACTACAACACACCTTTGAAACACCATCCTAAACACAACTCTGAAGTCTCTGCTTCCAGACATAGATTTTCAGTCACTTTTAGCAGAGCTTTCCTCCCCCTTTCTGTGTCTGCTTTGCCCTGGCTCCAGTAGAGCTGCCAGGTTTGTACCAGCTCAGATCTAGGCTATCCAGTCCTAGATCTTCTGGGATTTATGCTGGTCTGGAAACCACAAATAACACCAGGGAATTGTCCCTGCTGCACCAAGTTCTACACAAACATGAAGTAAGAGATGTTATCTGAAGAGGCTCACAAAAAGAAAAAGGGCCCTCACTACACATTGGGGGTCTGGAGTGTGTCCAGAGGAAGGAATGGAGCTGGGGAAGGTTCTGGAGCACAAGTCTGATGAGGAGCATCCTTTTCACTGGAGAAAAGGAGGCTCAGGGAGGGACCTTCTCACTCTCTTACAATTCCCTGACAGGAGGGTGCAGCCAGGTGGGGGTTGTTCTCTTCTCCCAAGTGAGAAGCCATAGGACAACAGGAAATGTCCATGAGTTGCACCAGGTGAGATTTAGATTGGATAGCAGGGAAAATTTCTTCACTGAAAGGGTTGTCAGGCATTGGAACAGGTTGCCCAGTGAAGTGGTAGAACCACCATCCCTGGGGGTATTTAAAATGTAGATGTGGCACTTGGGGACATTGTTTAGTGGTGAATATGGTAGTACTGTGTCAACAACTGGACTTGGTGACCTTGGAGTTCTTTTCCAACATTAAGGATTCTAAGATTCCATGATTCTAAAGGAAACAGGGAATGACACCTCAGTGACAGGGAGGTGTCTGATGGAATGTGGCAGAGTGTTGCAGGTTGGGTGCCTGAACACCACACACTGATTCTGCTATTACAGCACTGCTTAGGGCTGTCTCCACCCTAATGCACTAAATCCTTCTGTGGTTAAGCTCACCCAATTTAAGAACACAAGAAACCTCCAAAAGCCCCATTTGGGAAGCCTCTCTTCCTTGGGGAGCCAGTGACAGTTCAATGATGTTGCTCTAAATTCTGCTCTGGGCAAACCAATCACTGCCATGAAATTGTTACCTTCTTTCCTGTCTTTCCTGCCTGTTCCCCATTTGACACTTTTCACAGTGACAGCCATCAGCCTGTGTGTAATATAATCAAAAAGCTGATTCTGGCTTCAAACCATTCCAGAAAAAAAAAAAAATCTCCACAGCACCCCACATTAAAATGCAGCCCCTGCCCTGCACCTTCCTGCTCCTTCCCCCCACTCCATGTTTTTGGGTTTAGGAGGTTTAGGTTTGTTTGTGATTTCTTTTTTTTTCTTTCTTTTTTTTTTTTTTTTGGTACTATCACATTATCCCGTGTTTGCAATTGTAAAACCACATTATAAAAGCAGCTGATATTGAACTAATTTTATCACAGGGCTAGTAATAAAGTTTAACACCAACTATAATATTGTTGTGCACCAGAAATATTGCAACAGAACTGTAATATCCTGTTAAATTCATTTTCCATCCAACACCACCAGATCTGTTGAAAGATGTTAGGGGTGAAAGGTTTGTAGATTTTTAATTTTCCTCTTTTTTTTGGCTTTATTTTTGCAAGGCAGTATAAACGTTTAAATTTCAAAAAATATACATCACAAGTTCAGCAGTAATAGTTCTAGTGACACATCTAAAGCCTTCATTGACTTAAAAGTAATGTATGGCTAGCAGCTACCCTGCAAAGCAAAATACATCATTAGAACCAGCTTATAGAAAGGAAGAGGTACTTTTAACATGGCCCCCATTACAGCATCTTTTCCCCTCCTAATGCTTTATATATTTATTCTTAGGCACCCCAGGGAATTAGATGCAATTATCCTTTTCTTCTTGGGTAGAGAAATAGACAAAATGTTAAGCAGCTTGCCCCAAGTGACACAAAAAGTTTTATGATACTTCATGGGTCTGAATCAGCATCCCTGGCACAGCAGCTGGGCTCCCCTGGGAGGAGAGCAAGGGTGACTAAAAATTCTTCTTCCTGCCATCAGCCCTGTCTCAGAATGCTGGCCACTTTCTGCTGCCTCCAAGGAAGGTCTCAGCCACCTATAGGAACACACAGGATTAATTAAAAGCATTCTTTTAAACCAATTAACTTACACTGGTAGAAACCCTTGTGTAGATACTCTCAGTGGATTTAAACCTATTTTTTTAAATTCAGTTTAACTTGAGGCTCTGCATTTACCAGCTGTGTCCCCAGCATCTTCTGCATCTCTTCAATTGCTTCTGTTTTTAAACTAATTTTAATTAAGTGCATGCACTCTGTGTGGTCAAATCCCCAAGGAGCTGTAGGAAGGCAGGCAGAGACACTAGGAAAAAAGAGTACAAGCTGGTTCAAGGCAATCCCTGGTTCTGCAGCCCAGCTCTTGGCAGGTATCAGCTGGTTTAAGGTCAGTATATTTGGGCAGTGAGACCCCAGCCCTGTCCTGATGAATTCATGGTCTCCATAGAAATTAATCTACTCCTTAAAGACTGCATTTGTCCAAAGTAAAAGCAAGACAGAAAATACAGATGATGGTGAGCAGTTTGGTACAGAACATCAGCAACAAGCAGGAGACCTGATGTGTCCCAATGGTCAGGGCTGCTGCTCTGAGCCTTCCCCCAGAGCAGGGCCAGGGGTGACCTGGGGACAACACTCAAGGCTGGGCTTTTCAGGGTGATCCAGCATGGAAACCAAAATATGTAAGTATGCCTGGCATGGAGTCAGCCCCAAAGGCACAGTATTTATGGGAACTGTCCATGTCTCTAAACAAGCTAAAAACCACAGAGGGATGGAGAACTGTAGATTTCATTGACCATTCTCTGATCTAAACACACACTCTACACATTAAGCAAGATACCTCAGGAAATATTTTTAAACATGTTCTGACCTCATTAAGAAAAAATTGGAGGACAAAATACCACTTACCCATAAACCTTTCCTCTTTTTAAAAGATCATTCAGTGTTGGGGGTTTTTTTTAATTTGTTAATGTACGTTTCAAGGAGAGAGTGGACTGAAGTGTAGGAGGCTCCAGTCCTTCCTGAACTCTAACCCGCTCTTTTCCATCTCCCTCTAACTAGCTGAATACTCCCAGAGATTTTCTTTTGTGGATTTTAAGCCCCCCAAATCTACAACTCAGCATAGCTTCCCGTATGGCCATTCTGGTTAGCAAAAAAACAGTAATGATAACACAACCCCTTTAAGATAGGATCTTCCTACAGTTACCAAGCATTTTCTTAAGACTCCATCCTCAAAATGCCTTTAAAAATAACTTCTCCTGCAGTATTGGGCCATTTGTGCTGTGACTGTGATTAACTTGAATAGCCACAGGGAGTAGTCTCCAGCACAGCATTGTGTGCATGTGTATATAAACATCAAAGCCACAATCAGTGGCCAATATGTCCTGCTGCCTAAAATAATTTTGCATTTCTAGCAGGAATTGTAGCCTTCACAGGATCTTCTTTTTAGGTCATTGAGGCTGTAAAGGGAAAAATAAAAGTCACTTGACATCCCCTATGAGAGGCTTGGCATTGTTAATTTATTGCCCCAGAAACTAAGAAATTTGTCACAGAGCAATATAAAAGGGGTAAGGGAAGTATTTAAGGGCCCATGAAAAGCTGGAAGAAAGAGGAGAATCAGGAAAAAAGAGTCACGTGCATGACAAGAAAACCAGATCCCAAGGAGGTTTTCAGAGCCCAGGTGGCAATGTATCAGTGGCAGAATTTCTCGTGGCTGTTTTCCAACAGCAGCTTGGGAATATGAGAGAGTCTGTGAGATGGGAAAACATCAACCACACAGAAGCTTCATTGGAAGTGCAGAGCAGGAACGCAGCAAGGGTGAGTGGTGAAGGCAGCTGGTGAGTGTTTGTAGGAGGCCTCTGGGTGGGAGGTGGAGGACCAGCAGCCTCCAAAACAGTGTGACAAGAGTCAGGATGTCAGGGAAAGACTTCCCAGTGAAGGGATTTCCTGCCTTCTTACATCCTAAAGCATTTTGTAATGCAGTGACAATTGGATGTGAAAGGGACCTTCCTGAACTGCTACAGGTTTCTGTGTGCTCTCCAGAGGTGAAAATAACATCATAAAGGGGACAAGGTGAAAATAACATCATAAAGGGGACATTTTAAGCCTCATCACACTGTTGTGTTTTGGCAATAAAACCCATTATTTTCTTTCCTTTTTCTCTGTTTACTTTTCTACTGGTATAACTCTTTACTTAACTTGTCTAAAACTACCCTTGATTTGCACACATTTAAATGAGTAAGACCTTTTACATTACTCCCTACGGAGGAGCAGTAGTGATTTACTCCTGCTAAAAATTTTGATCATACCCATAAAGGTAAAGTCAATCCAGCTTGAAGATGGCTGTGTGTTATCCTTTAGTGCAGCCCAAGGGAGGTTTTAAAAAAAGGAATATGAGCATGTGAAGCCAAGGCACAGAATTTAAGGCCAGAAGAGACTGATAAAATCCGTTTATCTACTAAATAGCATAGATTTCTAGAAATGTTCCAAAGTAAAATCTCTTAGGACTACAAAAGACATCTGTAATGGAGCTGGAAAGTGAACCCAAACACACAAGTCCTACTGCAGCAGGTGACCTGCAAGGCCATAGTTCAATTCTCCTGGGTGGAAGCAAGTCAGGCATTTTCTTTATATCTCATTGAGGGACCATTTGCTTTTCCTGTGTCTCACATGACTGACCTGGGACCATGCCCTCAAGCAGGCAGCAGAACAAATCACAAAGCACAAATAGCTTGAAAAACTTGTGCAGGTGGCTAATGAAAAGCTCAGCTGAAAACTCTTCTCTGTAAGAAGATACTGAGGGCAACTTCTGCTGAAAGCAGAATCATCACTTCTGATGACATATCCCATTTCTTCCTCAATGTAAGAAAACAATGCAAAACCATTATCTGTGTGGTTAAATTCATGCTGTCCTCTTCTGGATTATTTATTTTTAAGGTTTCGCACTGTACTGCCACCACACAAGTAAATGCTGGGTTTTTCAAAATAATATTTACTTCTCTATTCTTTAGTTACCAGAAGACAGTTTCTCAATTGCCTTGGCAGTATGTTCTCTTCTCCCTCCTTCAGCTGCAAACCCATGTTCTGCCCCTTTGCTTCTTCCAACCCATCATTTCCATCTGATTGTTTGCGTTTCATCGGTTTGTGTGGAGGGTGCCTTAATCTGAGAGGCTCCTCAGTTCTGCTTTAAATGGCTTAAGTGGCTTTTGAAACTCAAATCATCTGGCCATGCACACGAGCAGAAGAGCCTTAGCAAAAAGGCAAGAGTGAACTGTGACAAATAAGGAAGAAAACCCTTTTTCCAGTATAAGGTCCTGCCATTCCTGCTGGCTCCAGACACAGCCATGGAGCAGAGGCACCTGGGCCCCACTCAGACTCTGTGCTGAGTTTTCTACACCGAGATCCCACTGGGAGAATGCAGAACTTAATTTATCTTCCATGTTTACCAAGCTGTCTTTTGGGGACATCCGTAATGATTCTGTTTTTATCTTGTACCAGAGGAGGACAAAGGCGCCGTGACGTGAAGGAAGATACATTATCTGTCAGAAGACAGGTAACACATCTTGCTAACATACTCTGTTCCATTTTCCCCCCAATAGCCTGAAGCAGTGTTTTCCTTTTAAAAATATCCTATCAGCTCTGACAGATGGATTAAGGCTTAAAAGCATCAATATTTTGGGAAAGTAGTACCTGCTAGCAGGCTAGATATAGGTTTGTCATTCAAGAGGTTTTATATTTCCTATTAGGTCCCTTTCCTGAAAAGCAGCAACCATTTATTTTAAACTTTACTTATTGGTAGGGGTTGGGTTTTTGGTTTTGTTTTGCTTTTTTTTTTTCTGAGGTGAGGGAGTAGGACTTGTTTTGATTTCTTCAGTGGACACATCATCTGTCAGAAGTGAGGAAAAGTGGGAGTGCTTTTCCTTGCTTGTCCTGAAAGGTGACCACTAAAAAACTGCCATTGCTCTTGCTCAAAGTGGATTACCAGAAAGTTGTTGCAAGAGGATTGACTCAAAAAAAAAAAAAAAAAAAAAAATCAGAAACAGATTTAAAGACTTCTCATAACTTTTATTCCTCTCACAGCAAAGGCTGAATCAGTCCTGTTGTTCAAATTCCCCACCTTACTTCTGACAGGCTGTTTTGCTTATCTGGCATTTCAGCTCAGATGGATCCCACCTGATAGCAGTCAAAGACACTGAAGTTAGGACTGTCGTTATCTGGGCACCAGCTACAGTCACAGAGAAGAGAGAGAGACACCTCAGGAGAGGGATTCACATCTGAGGAGGGTGAATCATTCTCTCAAGATGCCAGTATTTCTCCATTTCTCAAGATGCTGCTGGCACAAACAGCAGTAAGTCAGTACAATGAGGCTTCTAATTTTGGAGCCTTGGTGAAGAGCCTGAAGTTTGATGAGTGCGTCGAGACTGTGGTGAATCTCCCTCTCATCATATCTGCAGCTTGATGGAAAGGAAGATATCAAAGATATTCACCCCTTTGTCACACAGGACTCTTGTGAAGGGAGATGAGAGCAGAGAATTCACAAAGGAGAAGAGAAATAAAGAGTAGAGAGATGTGGAGGTTTCTGAGGGGAAGTGAGGAAATATATCCCATTTTTGCCTTCTGGCTTTGTGAGCTGAGTTACAGGGCTTCTTGTCTATGCCACCTCCACAGCCAGAAGGCTGCTCAAATACAGGATTTGATTCTGGCCCAAAGCTCAGGCAGGAGCATAGCTGGGGATTTGCACATGGTTTCCATCTGCTCCCCAACTACTCCTCTCCAATAACTTGTGCAGCTGAATGGCTGCTGCTCTGGGAAGGACAGGGTTGGGGTGGCCAGTGACTTCAGCCCAAAGACTCAGAGTGGCTGAATATATTCACTAAAAGGATAGAGAAACACCAGCAATCTCAGTGCAATTCCAGAGAAACATTTAATTTCAGGAAATTCTTTGATGTGCATTATTTTCTTATGCCTAAGTACTATGTGCTTAGGCATAAGAAAATAATGTGCTAGGAGTTAAAAGAAATTGAACATTTTTTGGCTCAAAACAGCAGTAGGAGGTGGAAAAGTAGAGTCAAGTTAGGAGCCCAGCATTGAACAGGTCAGCACTCTGATCTCATCTGAAGACCCTGACTCCAGGATGCCCTGGCAGCACTCTTGTATTAGTGTTCTTCCAGTCTTGAGAAACCAACAGGGCAATGCAATCCCTCAGATACTTCCACCCTGTGACCCTAAATCCAAACCCATCTCTCCAGGGCACAGTAGACCCAGGAAATCCATCCCCAGTGCAAGGACTGAATAAAGGGTCCTCCCCAGGGATCAGCTTTCGTGTTGCTGCTCTCTGCAGCTTTGTCTGGAGGAGTTTCAGCTCTGCCCCTTCCTCAGAGGTGTCCCAGCACTGTCTAAAAAGTGCTTCCTACTGTGCTGAGCCCCAAAGAAACATCAGGGGGGTGCCATCAACAGGGCACTTGGCAGAAATCTTTTCTGATGGTGTTCAATTTTCCCAACTCAGTCACTCTGGGATGTGGCTGTGCAGGCACTGCTGGTGCAGTTCTGCTCTCTGTCCACAGCCTAAGGGGCACAGTGGCTTCCCAACAGCCAGTTTTCCCACCATTCTGAATGCACAAGTTCATTTTATCAAGTCCAGAATGCCCAGATCTGCCATCCAATTGAAATGCAGGTGAGTAAAAACGACTCACACTTTCCTTCTTTCCCACTGATTTTGGCAGAGGGGTCCTCGTGGGCATCAGGTTGACCCATTTGGGGTCTGTGAGAGCCATGAAGCATCTGAGTGTGGCCTGAAGACAGTCACATCAGCTGCCTCCAGGGAGAGGCAATCCCTGAGGACATTCAGCCCACTGAAGATAGAAATCACCTGTCACTCTTCATAAAGAAACCGCAGAGCAACTTCACTGTGGTGGGACACAAACAGGATGCAAGGAGGGTGCAGGTGCCCTGGTGGCATACTCCATATTTTGGGTCACACAACAGGACATGTTACTGAGGGTTCAGCCTTCATTTCCCACCTTCCCTTATCCTGCATGTGTAAATCAGAGCTCCAGATCCATGTCCTGAGAAAGAAAATCCAGTGTCCACACTGAATGTGGGAGGCAGGAAAGCATCCTGAAGCCCACATTCAGAATAGGAGGACTTGGAAATCCTGGAGTAGAATTACTCCAGGGAGGGCTCCCAAGAGTCTTGTTTTGCATGTCAACCTGTGGGTGACAATAATTATCAGTGTTTCTTGGTGAGAAACTCAGGGAAACCAGCATTTACAGCGAGTCTGAGCACCTCCCACTCCCACTGGAGAGCATTCCCATGGGTAACCACTGAACAGCTTGGGTCTACTGGAGAATGAAGTTCACAGCCTGGCCCTGAGAATCATTTTAGGCCTTTAAAATGTCCTCTGCAAATCATCCTCAATCATTGCTCTGCTCAGAGGCACCATGCTGCGAGTTCTGTCCTGCACCTAATGGCTTCCCTGTGGATGTTTCCTGAATTAAAAATAATGTGTGTGATGCACTGTGTCATGTCCATGTCCACGTGTGCAATAACAAAGCAATACAGACACCATAATAGACAGTTTGCTCAACACACTGTAATAAGATCAGATAGTTTCAGTCCCTTTTTGGGGGCTGTTTTTCACCCAGGTGACATGTTTATCTGTTTGGGTATATAAACTTCTACAAGGTCATCTAGGATGTTGTGTTTTACCTTGATTGATAGCACAGTGCAAGGAACTGTGACTGATCCATGCAATTGTGTCTCAACCCATTTTTCTCCAGATCTCCAAGGGCTGAAATCCCTCGTTTAAAAAAAAAAAAAAAACCACAAACAAAAAACCAACAAATATCAAACCAAACAAAATAAAGGGCCTACCCTGATCCAAAAGTCTAGAGCAGTCAAAGCTGAAGTACCCATCCTGTCTGTTTATAACTTTCAGAAGTTTTTACTGGAAGATTTGGAATGTGACAGTAAAATTCTGCAACATGCACATGGTGTGGGAGGAATAGAAATTACATTCAGAGTTTGAGTCTGGAAATTTGTGCCTGAACAGGGAAAAGCAAGGGATGTGTTTAATCAGCAGGCTCAAGCATCCCCTTCTTGTAAGACAGAAAAAGACAGCACTTAAACTTGATAAGTCCTTGGAAATAGCAAGCGAGGAACATGGATGGGACGTCAGCAATGCTCACTGGGGAGAAGAAACACAAAATGGAGTTAGAATTAACACATCCTTTACACTGTGCTTTGCAGAGCAGTTTGTTTGGTGGTTTCCCTACCTGCCCTCGTGGCTGGGTTACCTATGTCCCATCCCAATGCCCTGCAGTGCAGCCTTTTGTATTCCATGTGTTTGATTCCCCAGGGAGGCTGGGGCATTCAGCTGACTGTGGGGTTCCCCTGGTGGGAGCAGTTAGCTGCTCCTCAAACCCTTAGAAATACAGCAGCATTGTAATGGACAAGAGAAAGGAAACTGAAACACTGAAAAGGGGAAATCTTTGTTAAAGCAAAGCCAGGAGCTGCAGCCTGTTGTCTGCCCGGTGGCAGAGGTCATTCAAGCAAGGTTGGGCTTTTGTCCTTCCAGGTTACTGCAACAAAAACCAAGGAGAAATGCACATCTGGGTTTTCTCTTAAATCCAAAAGAAGATGGACTAGAATTAGGAAATTCACTCCCTCTAAGTGGACATCAAGGCAGGATTAAACTCCTCCCAAAGAGTTTAAACTCTTCCCCTCACCAACCACCAGCCCCTCTCCTTCCCTTCAGTGCTGGGACTCTCCCAAGCCTTGGGGACCCAGACCCAGATGTTTTGCCTGATTCCCAGGCATCACTGGGGTTTTATATAAAAAGCATAGACACCCATTCTGCCAGAGCTCCCAGGCAGTGCCAAACACTCTCCCAAGCTGATACCTGCTGATACCAGAGCAGTCTCAAGTGGGTATGGAAGAATGGACCCATCTCAGGGACCTTGGATTCTGAGCAGTGCTGTCAGCCCACCTTCATAACAGGGTTTTGCCAGGTGGACATCAGTTCTGGATCAGTCAGAAAACTGAGACTGACACTCCTGTAAGTATTAATCTTCATCTGCAGACCTCTTCAGTGAGATTCTGAAAATATTTATGCCTCATCCACATCAGGCCGAGCTCTGTGTCTCCTCTCCAGTTGCCCACGTTGGGTTAGCAAAGGGTGGAGGATTTGTGCAGCCTGAGCTCCAAGCAGCTGTAACAGGCACAACAACAAAAATGCAAACCTACAAACCTGTAGATAGCAGATCTTTTCTTTGCCACTAGGAATACAGGCATTCCAACAATGTTATCCATAGCACAAATGTTCTGGAAAGTTCCCAGCACAGCAGAGCTGGGAGTAGACTTGGAGTTTAAAGGCCACAGGAATCAATCTGAACATCTCACACAACCTTACTGTGACAGACCCAGAAACATGCCCCAGGCTTCTTGCATCAAACACTCACACCTTGCGTTTGAGCCAGAGCTCTTTTTCTCAAAAGGCACCCAAACCTTCATTAATGTCATTAATTAACTTCATTTCAAAAGGGACTGCTACTCTCTTTGACTGATCTTACACTAACTGTTAATTTTAGGCTAGGAATGGTTACTCAACTTCCTCCTCAGACAAGCAGGGGCTCCCCAGGAAGGATGTCTTTCAACTGGGATACAGCATGTTATCAAAGCAAAGGAGAATTTCCTCTCTCTCTCTCACACAGGGAGAAATGAAGTTCTGACTACAGCAGTGTCACTCACTGAGGTGACAGGTTAGGATAACTGTGTATGAGTTCAGACTGCAAGATGGTAAAGTATATGCAAGCCACCTTCCAAATCCCAGGATGTATTTTACTATTTTCCCCTGAGGAAAAAAATATCTTTTTTTCCCCCACGAAAAACCCAGAAATACTCACTTTGGGTACCATGTTCTGATCTCACTCCTTTGAAATTATTTCAGTGTGGCTTTTATAGCTTTGGGCCAGCCCCAGCAGAGCCCCAAACCCAGCCCTTAGTTTTTAAAACATGATTTATTTTACTGGTTTGAATCTTTTTTGAAGGAGTCACGTGAGCACCTTGCATCTTCAAATCACCGTGACTGTGCCCACCCTCACAATCTTCTGCAAAGATGGAAAGTTAATTAAACATGTGTTTAATTTATAAATGTTATCCCTTCTGGGGAGCAGAGTACAACTCCAGCTAAAAGGCAATGTTGTGTTTATTTTACTTCTTCACTGGCTGTTCCCAACCTGCAGTGGTTTATGGATATAAATTATGTTTTAGAGTAGGGAACGGTTGTGGTGGAAACTAAGCCCAACTTTTGAATAAGCCATGAAGAAAGAGTAACTTGAATCATGCAATGATTTCTAGGAAGCTGAAACAATTAATTCTTTCATAGGTAGAATATAAGCCAAAAAATAAAGCTTCCATGTCCCATGGTGACAGCAAAATTTAAAGGTATGGTATTAAAGAAGGCAGAATTCCCCACTAGTGTATGAAAACAATGTTCTCATTTAGGCCAGCAGAAATCTGGACTAGTTCCATTTGGATCATTGAGTTTGTTCTGGATTTACCCCAGGGTGCATGAGAACAGAAGACAATCCTCCCAGGTTTTCTACCAGGGCCAGGTTCCAAGAATTTAATATCCATACAGCTCCAAAGCAGGACCTCTTCATCACCACTGATATCTGTGTGGATCCAAACATTTGTGCTCCCTACTGTCTTCCACTTGTGAGAGGACTCCTTTCTAAAAGCAACCCCACTCCAGCTCAGCTCCTGTAATGTTCCCAGCTGCTTGGGAAAGCTCAGATCTAATCCTGAATAATTGCAAGTATTTGCACATTTGAAGACACGTGCACCTAGATTGTTGTGGGAGACTGCACTCCAGACAGCAAAACATCCTTGGTAAAATTTACACAATTTCTGAGTAAGGATGTTTCTCATTTAAAACACAACAATTTTTAAAAACAGAGACATTAAAACAGACAGAGTTTCCCAAAGCTGCACAAGAAATGTAAGCTGTTAGTAACTCTACTACCTTCAGCTACTCATGAATCTATGAGAGCAAGTGATGTTTGTGTGTCCCACACCTGATACAGGGAATGGAACCCACCTAGAAGGTTTCTGAGACAGGGACCATCCTTCCATACTGTGCCAGAGGAGGATCAGTCTCTAATCCAAGTGCCAAGGGGCTGGACTAACACAGAGTTGTAGGAACATCACACAGCAATCTCTACATTTTACAACAGAGCTGGTGACATCGCTTGAAAGCTTCAGGAAATAATGGCAAGATCCCAGGGTCCAGGCAAAAGGGTATGTCCTAAAAATGACTAAATTTGTTATTTGGGTTAATAATAGGCAGGTCATGAAATTGCTTTCCATTATTTTGAGTAAAGCTTTATTTTCTTTCTACCGAAACTGTCCTCACTCCATTTACACCCCTTTTCAGCAGAACACTTGCAAACTTAAATTTAAATATGAGTATGAACCCAATCAACATATCTCCTCTGGCTGCTAAGAGAAGCCCCCAGGCTATTTAAAAAATCAGACTGTATTCATAGAGAATTTGTGGTGTTGACTCAGACACTGCCAGAGCACATTTTCTAAGGGCTGCAGTGTAGGCATCACATTTGGCTTCAGCTGGACTCAAGGAAGAGTTTTGTGCTGGTACCATGGGGATCCTGAGCACAGCTGGGGGAGGAAGCCAGGTAGGTAAACTCAGACCTGGCTGACACACTTTGCACCCACAAAGGGAGCCTTGGTTAGATTCATGCTACAAAGCCAACCCAGCTGCTGCTCAAAATTCAGCCTAATGTTTGTTCTACATTCCCCCAGGTATCCCCATAGCAGTGGTTTATATTACTGCAAGAAAAGTATTTTAAACATTTTAATGGCCTGCTTTGTACCCATCCTCACCTTCAGTGGGTGCAAATAATTGCTGGTGCAATTTTGTGCCCCCAGTTATTTGCAGTTTTGGTGCATGTCACTGACGTGTCTAACTAGCTGATAAGATGCGTGGGTGCAATCAGATGCTGTAATTAGGAGTTTAAATGACACGAACTGCACCCACACGTAACTGCTAGAGCAAAATTGTATCCATAACATCTTGGAAGTAACAAAGAGAGAGGAAGGACTTAAAAATTTGTCCCTGCAAATGTTAATTTGCATGGCAATGGAGCTCGAACCTATTTGGCAAATACACTTTCATTACACGAGATTTAAGCCAATTGATTCCAAACAATCTGAGAGTGTTCAGACACTCAGCATTAGACACTGCATCTTAAAAATTACACTAGTCTGCTGAACTAGGGCAAGGAACTTTTCTGTTGAGTTAGGTAACACGTAATTCATGTCTTTGTTACTGCCTTAGCCGTGGTTGGAGTAAGCAAGAGCCTTTGCTTGCAATGACAGATTTTTATAGTGATTTCTCAGGGCTGCAGCACAGAGTAAGTGTGCTTCATATTTCATGATAAGCAAATGGTGTGCAACAAACAAGAAGGTTTTTGCTTTGGAGTTTCTCTTGACACTGTAATCATTTAATATACAATTATATATTACAGCCTACTGCAAGGCGGGAATGTTAAGCTGACACCTCTTAGTAGGCATTATGCAAAGTTTTGGGAACCTCAGAGGAGTTTTCAATCGTTTTATTGGGAAGAGACAAACGCATTTTGATGCTAAATTAGAATCATTGGTGTTTCTCTTATTTTTCTGCTGTTTTAGCCCCAAGGCCCTGTTTAACTATCTCTGTGGTCTACAGTGTGTGCCACACAATTGGAAATATTTCTTCAGGCTGTTTGTTATTTCTCCCTCTCTTCTGGCCAAGGGAGACTGAGAGAAAAACTGAACCAAGTGAGACTGAGCAAGCCTAAAGGAAAGCTCAACAGATGGGAGTATAGAGGGATAAAATAGATAAAAATGCTGAGACCACATCCTTTCATCTCTGCCCTGGCATTTTGGGCAGCCTTTCTCCTTGCTGGGAGAGGGAAGCATGAGGAGACCATGGCAGAGAAACACAACATGGGCTTCTTGCTGTGCCTTGGGGTGATCCACCTCCCCTGGCCTGGAAGTTGTGTTTGGCCTGCTGAGAACAGGAGAGCAGTTTTCAGACAAGAAACATCATTTTACCTCTTGAGGAGAGCCAAAATGCAGAGGTGTCTACTCTGAACAACACCCCATCTCTCCAGAGTCATGTTGACCTTTAGCCAACCTGTGCCTACTTCTTCAGCCGGGATATTCCCACTCCCAAGCATCCCAAGTTTCAAATCTTCAGAAGGTGCCCATCCTGAGTTCAGGAAGATTTCTTTTCATCAGACCATCAAGCATCATACACCTCAGCTTGGGAGCTGGCCCCTCCTGTGCATTCCAAAGCAGCACAGACCACAGCAGCTCCTTGCTGTGTCCAACTTGGCTCCCCACCTCCTGTCTCTTCTGCAAATGCTTTGCAGATGACCCTAGAAGAAACAAGACAAAATCCCAGCTGCCCCAGAAGCAATCCCTGGAGAGCAAACAGCTGCAGCTGGTAATGTCATCTTGGGGGATCTGAGCTTTAGCAGTGAAGGTCCCACGTTCAGGTCCTGTTGACAGTCAGGTTGATACTGATAATCTCCCCTAGCAAAATATAGTGGGGATCACCTGCTTGAGGCCCTAGGTGCCTGGGAGAAGAGGCAGCAGGTGACATCCAAAGCACCATGTTGTCCTGAATAATCAGAAAGATGCCTTGGTGGCTTTAAATTGGTTTTCTCCTACTTTTTTTTTTTTTCTCTGATGGACTTTTCTCCAATTATCACACACTGGCTGTCCATAGACTGACTATTTCACACCACCTGAATCAAATGTCTGCTCTCCCATAGGTGTACAGGATTTCCATATGCCCTGGTTGCTTTTACTGCCATCCCTTCCCTTGAACCTGCAGAGTTGTTGGCTGTGTTATCCAAACCATCCCTCCAGCCCATCAAACCTCCCAGCTAACAGAGCAGAGGGATCCAAGTAGAGATTACAAAATGGCAGGTTCCTGGAGCAGTCTTGGTGATGAGCAGCACTCACCCACAGCCTTGGATTTCCAGGATGCGGAGTAAAGCAAAGCCCAGGCTCCTGATGGATAACTAAAAAATGGGGTGAAATGTTCTCACCAAAGAAAAACTGTTAAGGTGAAACTATTAGATAACATCAGCTGTGTTTGTCAAAGAACTGGAGAGCTCTTGGCCCAGCTTGCCATGGACATCTGGCTACACAGTGCTGCCTGGATAATGCCAATCCTCACCTCCATCCTCTGGGACATGGGAGAGGGCAGAAGAGCCATCATCCATGTATGAGGTTTGGCTGTGGTAATAAGGAGGCCACTGCAGCCATGAATAATCTGTTTTCCACAGTTTCCACAACCCATAGGGTGTGAAAAGCTGGACAAGGGTTTGTAAATGAATTGAGCCCAAGAGTAATTACACGTTCCTGCAGATTACTTGGTGCTGTAATTGCACTTAGTGTTTACCATGTGACCTAAGCCAGAAATAATCATGTATTTACTTTATATTTATATTGTAACGTGCCATGTACTGTAATTATACTGCCACTCCATGGTACTTAACACATCATTGAATGTTCCACAATTATCATGTTAGTAAATAGCACTTACTGAGATTTGTGGCCTGTAATTTCAAGCATTACCTGCTAAAGATTTATTGTGGGAATGTCAAAAAAATGTTTCTTGACAATGTCATTTAATGTAAAAAATGTCAAGTACTAGAACCAATAGGAATCAGTTTTTAAAATTTCAAAATTTGAAAATACAAAAGGAAATCTAGATTTGAAATTAAGGGCTTTTCCAGTAAAGTAATGATCACTTCCATGAAGAATTATCCAAACTCTTCTGCTTGAAGTTCCAGAATATTGTAAGTGCAAACTGTCAAACTTATCTGATTAAATGAAAGAATTAAATCCACCTTGAGACTCTTAAAGAAAAATGTTTTGGAAAAAGTTAATATCCACTCGACCTCTCTTTTAATTCTGATTAAATCTCTAAATGGCTAAAAGTAAACCTTGGATTTTCTGAATGGATTTATGCTTTCACATACATTTGGTCACAGAAGTATTCATTCACTGCTGTTTCAGTAGAGTTACTCATGTGAATAAAGTCAAGCATGTGCTTTGCTGTTGCTTTGGTGTTCTAAAATCTACGTATAAAAGTCTTAAGATGTTGGTCAAAGTAGGATCATTTAAACAGAAATTATTTAGAAGAGAATCAAATTTTCATGATTCCTCCTTCAGTGGAATTTCTCCATACTGTAACACATGTGAGTGCTTGAACATCACTTAACTCTTTCAAAAAAAATTTTTAAAAATTAAAAATCAATTGGGACCCAAGATTTTCAGGTTATGTCAATCCCCATATTAAAAAAATCACAAAACCTTTAAAAAATCCACCCCAAGCTAGTCTTCCTTCCTTATGAATTCTGTGTTGATGACAAGCCCCATAGAATGATATCTAATGTGGAGATCCACACCTGGAATTAGGAATACCTTCTCTTGCTCCTCTGGTTCAAGAGCACAGACAAGCCATTTTGTACAAACTGAAGGAATGAAATCCTGGCTGCACACATGGTTAGCAGTTCTTCTGCTGAACTCTCTGAAGACTAGGTTATTCCCCCAAAACCTCAGCTCTTACTTCAGCCTTGATCTGCCCAATATATACAAATGAGCTTAACTTTAAACACTGATAGTACCATTTACTTCATTAACTAGAGCCAGATGAATAATTCATAGTGCATATTTTATCCAAGGAATCTCACTTCTTTTTGTGTTTTTGAATTGTCTGCAAATAGATTCTTGATTGGACTCTTCATCTAAAATTATTTGCAGATTTTTTCGGTGAATCATAATCAGTCTGCAGATCATTTGTGAGCTGTACACAGCGAGCAGTCACAGCTTGCAGCTCATGCTGTGTGGGTTCACTGTGGGAGCGTCAAGGTAACACTCCTGTTCCCTCCCTGGAAAGCCTTATGCAACCAACCAACAGCAGGATGAATTTCAAACAGCACATACCGGCGTAAAACTTGGAAATTCACACCCTTGCTGAGTGCTGTTGTCAAATTCAGAATCTCCCCTCCGCCAAGGGTCAAACATCGCTACAGAAAGGTAAATATCAAAGCTGCCCCTGCACCTGTAGCAAATCTGAGGGCTTGGAAACACAGACAAAGTTCCTGGAGGGTGACAGGTTTCAGCCTAACAGCTAGTCCATGCTAGTTGCCCCTGTGAATGATCTCAGGCTGAGAAAACCTGGATTAATTGAGCCTCTCCTCAAAGGAAGTTAAACTACCAAATCACTTTGCTCTCACTGCAGGCTAAGAGATCTCCTGTGGATGCAAATTAGTGTTCACAGGGTGAGTTCTTCCTGTGGCTGAGGCTGGAAGGGTTTTTTTCTACCTAGCTACTCTATTTGCTCTGGAGAAGATCTCAAGCCTGGCAAAGTGTCTTCTGCAAGGGTAATGAAATTACTTGAGAAGGGCTCAGGTCTGCTATGTGCAGTAAAGCTGCCAGGGCAGTTTGGTCAAGATTTCACCACCAATACTACACTGGCCTCTACAATAAGAGACAAGAAGCCAGTCTGCTTTTGACCACCATAGCTCCCACCACTGCTTTTACTGTACCTGAGTGGTCTGGCTGTGGTGTGAGAAGCAGCAGAGATTTCCTTTCCCACTTTCCCTACCCAGTTCAGCAGAGTTCCCCAAGAAAATCCTTCAAACCTTCTTGACCCTATGGCAATCTAAGCACTCCTTTGCCATAAACCACAAGCTTATATGCTTTGCAGAGTGGATTTGGTTTGCTAAATTAGGATTTGATTCTAGGTTGGGAGATTTTGTCTGATTAAATCAATCTTTACTGAAAACTACCATAATATCTCTGCAAAAACCAGAAGCATGCAAGGCCAGAACTGACATGCTGTAGCCCAGGGCTTCGTTCAATATGTAAAGATTAATACAATTTGAAAAAAAACCCTCTCTGCTATCGTAAATCAGTCCCCAAAGTGGTCAGATGTGGACTAGACTTTCAAATGCATCATTTTGCAGTGAAAGAAGCAGCAATGAATATGCAGAAGAGGACGGGAGCTGTCAGGAGCGTGCAGATGAAACCACGTGGTCGGTCACCCCTTTGACCCATATATCAGATTTTGAAGGGAAAAGTCTCGTTTTAAACACTGTCTCAGAATACAAAGCAACTATGTCTACCACCACTCCACATTCTGCTGAACAAAGACATGGGTTTTGCAGGAGGAAGATCACAAACTGAGAGGATCTCTCAGGCTCAACATTCGTTCAAAGACGAGGAGAAAAGATAAGTCAAAAAAAAATTTTAACGAGTATCAGGCCACATGCAGCTCCAAAGAGACTATGGGGGACCAGAATTTAATGCTTTTAAGAGCAGTAGATGCTGTGATTATCATCAGCCAAGACAATGTGTACAGCTTCCCAGCTTTGCCATGCCTGTCAGTTTTGGCACAATAGTTTGACATGAAAAGTGCAAATGGAAAATGATGGCCGTGAACAACTTTAGGGCAAGGGAGGTCCAGTGGTGAAGTGATGTATTTTCTTGATGCCTGAGGAAATATTTGGTCCTGACAGGTGGATCATTAGCTGCATTGCACAAGGCTGTAGGAAAAGAGTATTATAGGAGTAACATGGGAACTTATTCCTGGCCTTGATCTGCCATCAGATTTTAGGAAAATTCTCCTGGAGTTAAACACAGTACCTGCATTGAGCTTCTCAAAATAACTTTCTCTGTGCTCTGGTCCAGGGTAGCATACACATATTTAAAAGATGAGGAAATTGTAGGTACTGCATTGATGATTCCTCTGTTGGTAAACTGCCTTGGATATCTGCTCCAACTTGTGAAAACACAGCTAAAAAGTTAGTCTGTGATCCAGAATATGGTCACCAATTAGACCCACATGGTGTGTGGGATCAACAGGCTGCATCTCACCCCTGAGACAAGGACCTAAACATGAGCTCTCAGTATGCAGAGGGTTCAGTGAATGAAGAACTAGATGAACCCATTTCCTACAAATCCAGTGACATATTAAGCATAATCTCATTCAAACCTCAAGTCATATGAGCTAACTTCATGAGTCCTTTCTGGTTTCCAAGCCTGCCTGAAAACAACATCATGTAAATAGTCCTGAATCCAGGATCTACAATGCCATAGGAATGACTGAGGCACTCACAGCCCTTCCTCCAGACTGGAAACTGCAGGAATGAACCAGCCACTGGAGGGGACAAGGGGTACACATGTCCCACCAACAATTTTGGGTAACACTGAGCCACTTGCTCTCACCCATAAATTCTTTCTTGCAGCACACCGTCTGATGTAATGAACACTTTACATGAGCCACGAGTTTAGAGCTCTTGCTCTGTGCATGTGCCATTGATTAGAGTGGTTGCAGATGGTTTTATTTTAGGTAATCAAGCTTGCTGAGCTTTGCCAGCCTCAGAACAAAGGCATAGTTTCCCCACTCACTAACCAAATTTGTGGCCAAGACACTTGAATTGATACGAACTCTGATGGATGGTGAGAAAGCAGGGCGGGGGGGAGAGCAGCTCGCCCCTGTACCTCAAGCCAGGTGGCTCAGACCTCTGCACACCACATTTTACATCCACCTTAGAGGAATCCCACTCCCTTTTACTCCTAAAGAGTGGGAAGGGGAGAAGCACCTTATTTTTGAACAACTCCCATGCTGTCCTGCTGTATCAACACAATACACTGAGCTGCAGAAAACAAAGGAGAAAACAGCCACAAAAACTCACACAAACACTAAAGCCTCTGGAGACAGAATTCCTCCTTTGAGATGTCCCCTCTGAAGTCTCCAACCCCATGCCATTTGACCAGTACTCCCCTGCCATTCCCACTCAGCTGGAAAATCTCTGCAGGCTCCTTCCCTCGGGAAGCAGGCAAGGGAAAAGTTATATGATGCTACTGAGTCACTCAAATGAAATTGCTGTTGCATGAAAGCTGCTAAAGCTCGCTGTTATTTAACCATTCATGCTGGTCCCAAAAGAGCCCAGTTTTATGGGCTACTTACTAAATATCAGTCTCAGGGAAGCCAGTGGAAGGGTATGAAGTAGCACGAAATGTCTGGTTGGTTGAGCTTTTGGGGGTCTCTAGGATGTGCAGGGTGGTGCTGAGACTTGTGCAGTGGAAATGCCCCCCATCATTTCCCCTTCCCATATGCAAGGAAATGGATAGAAACAATGGAAGCAAATACAGAAAAAATAAATGCATCTGGCTCCCAAATTGTTGCTGGCTGAGACAACAGAAAGGGCTGTGATCTCCCAAATAGTCACTCTGTGGCCTTTGTTTAAAGCTGTGCATTGTACCTATAAGACAAGGGAACTAAATGTAAAGAGAGACGGGGGAAAAGAAAAAGGAAAGAAAAATGAGGGGGAAATATTGTAAGAGAGAAATCAATAGAAAGCATTTAGCAGCTGGGGTGACATAGACAAAGTGCATTTAGAACCACAGACGTGTGTCTGCAGGGATGTGGAGGGGAGAGGGTTGTTTTATTCTGAGCTTTGCTTCTTCATATTTTTCAGATTAACAGTTTGCAGTTCTCTGCTGAGCTGTAAGGTCTCAGAGGCACTGCCTGCTGGAAGGTTTTGATCAGTGTAAGCCAGGGCATTTCCAGCAGACAGGTTTATTAACTGATTTACTGACCACATGCATTTTGCACAGCCAAAACTATTCAGCTGGGGTCTTTCTTTTCCCTTTCTCCACACCTCCCCATTACTAATCATAGAATAGGACAATCAGAGAACCATAGAATCATTCAGGTTGGAACAGACCTCTAAGCTCGTTGAGTCCAACTCCATACTGACAAATCCATCCCTAAACCGTGTCCCTAAATGCCACACTTACATATCTTTTAAATACTTCCAGTGATGGCCCTGGGCAGCTTGTTCCAGTGTTTGACAACCCTCTGGGTGAAGAACTTTTTCTTTGTTATTCAATCTAAACTTCCCTTGGTACAGTTTTTGATGGTTTCCACTTGTATTGCTTTATTTTGGAGAAGAGAACATCCTCCTCCTGATTACATCTTCCTTTCAGGAAGGTCTCCCCTGAACCTCCCTTTCTCCAGGCTGAGAGCTGTCCCCCCACCTCCCCCAGCTGCTCCTCATCTGACCTGTGCTTTGGAGCTTTGCCCAGCTCCCCTGCCCTTCTCTGAGCATGCCCCAGCCCCTCAAAACCCTTCTCATCATGAGAGACACAAAATGAATCACAGGATTTGAGGTGTGGCCTCACCAGTGCTGAGTACAGGAAGACACTTCCCTGATCTCACTTCCCTGGTCCCACTGGCCACACTGTCTTTGATACAGGCCAGTTTCAGTTGGCTTTTTGCCCACCTGGGCACAGCTGGATCCTCTTCAGCTGCTTCCCACCATCCCCAGGTTCTTTCCCACTGGGCTCTTTCCAGCCCCTCTTCCATTGGATCCAGTGACACAGAGCCACCAAAAGTCCTCCTGTCCCTGCTAGGGCTGCAGTTTGAGCTTTCTCTGGGGAGTGTCTTTGCAGTCAAGAAAGGATCCACCCTCCATTTCAACTGCAATGTTTGTGGGGTACCACCTTAGCTATTTGAGCACCACTTATTGTTTTAATAATGTGCAACACACAGAGTGAAAACAGCATGCCATGTAAAGATTACCCTACCAAAACCCCTTCCTATTATGTAGACTTAATATGGCTCAAGAGAAAAATGGTTTCTATAAAGGACACTTGCCAGGTTTAGTGATGAATTTACTCATTTGAAGGAGTTGCTTTATGTTCTTTGCACTGGAACATGTTAAAAAAAGAAGATAAAGAAGAAATGAAAACTTTCAAAGAAACACATTGGAAAAAAACAGTTCAATGTTTGAGCAAAAATGCTTCAAAATTTGCATCTGTTCTCCAGATAGTCAAGCTGTGGGTATTCTTCTCCTCATTATTTTGTTGTTTTGTTTTTTTGGTTTTTTTTTTTTGAGAATTAGCATTTTTAAGTTCATAACATTTCTGTATCTCTTATTTTTTATTGTGTGTTGAAGTACAAAATTTCCATGGTACAAAACATCACAGATTTGAGGAATCTTATCTAAACTGATGAACACATATATCCTCAAGAGGTCATAGGAGATGTGGTCACTAACTCACATGAAAATCAAAGACAAGGAAAGCAAAGCCCCTCCCTCCATCCTTCCCTCCTTAAAGGTACCACCGTGAGGATTTATTGGCTGAGCATCATCCGTGCTGCTTTAGCTCCTGAGCCACCCCTTCCCAGGGACAGATGGACATGCAGAGCAGGTCCTACAGCAACACCTTGCCATATAGTTCACCAAATAATTCCACAAAACTAGTGAAACCAGTTTTCCCACAAACTTCTCATCTCTGGAGGAATTTTCTGGTGTCAGTGGAGCCATACTAACACTGAAACCTTTCTCTAGGAAAGGCATTAACAGAGTTTGTCTTCTCTACTGTCTATTTTAGTGAAACTCCTAGGAATGAAATGTCTTGAGACTTGTGACAAATTTGATTGAAATAGGCCAGGAGGTTTAGAAGATAGCAAGGGGATATTTATATAGCCACAGAAATCATGCAACTCTTAGTTCCCATCAAATAAATCTTATTTCCCAAGCAAAATAGTCTAGAAATACACCTCCTGTCTTTCCTCACATGCACAGAGATACTTTTTGAAAGGTCAGTGACCAATAATTTCATGTTTATGTTTTTGTTTCCATATGCAGAAACAAGTGTCCTCTTCTGACGCTGGAATCCCCATGGCCTACCAGAAGAAAACTGTTGGCCTCACTGGAAGAAGAAAAATTGAGGTTTACAATATTGGCTGTCTAAGTTTTCAAACAAACACATCTACGCACCAATTGGTGAGGAAATCACTGCTTTTCATGGCACAGCCTTTTACCTTGTTGTGGAGTTGTTTTGCCCAAATCAGTTTATAAATGTTTTTATCTCTCAGCACAGTTCTTAAAAAAAAAAAAAAAAAAAAAAAAAAAAAAAAAAAAGTGGACTTTGCTAAATCATGACACAAAGACTCCTTTCAGAGACTTGCTAAAGAATGAGACCTGTGTGTAAAGTGATATCCTCATTGTGAGTATGTAATGGGATCTCCTCTGCAGTCAAACCACTTTCCTCTTAAAGGGGCTTACTCAGAGGTAGGAAAAGTCTTTCACCAATTATTGAGCCATTCAAAACTAACTCAGAAGACCAGCACTTGTCAGTACCTGACAGCTATCCAGTTACCTTCTTTGCAAATCCACCCAGAGAGGTTTGCAGCCATGCTCCTGCTGAACAGAAAATCCTGTTAACAAAACGTCCTGCTCCAGATTAGTCAGGGCTCTCCATCTGAACAGCAGCACAGCCTAACAGGACCATGAGGATCAGCTTATTCCTTCTTCCTTCCAGGTTGTTAAGCCCAGGACAGACCTGAGACACATCAGCAGCCTGGGTTTATGGTGCCTCTGTACATGTTGTACCTGTTCTGTAGATAAAAAAGGAACTTCAATTTCTAGTGCTGTCAATGCAGTGACTTTTAATCAGAAAATTCCCTTTCTAAGACAGGCAAGAAAAAAAAAACCAAACTACTCATCGGAAAAAAAATATCAAATGCATTTTCAGCCAGAAGACATAAATATAACCAGAAAGCCATTTGGAAATGCTTTCATCTGACAACTGACAGGCTTAGATCATCTGCAGCCCACCCTGCGCTTTTCTCACTAGAGAAATTAAACACTAGAACTGCTGCTGCTTTGAATACTCCCCTTAAATATTTTCTGGCACAGACTTTCCCAAAAGCAGCAGTGGAAGTCTCTCTCTGTTTAGGACAGGCAAATTTTTCTCTCTTTTACATGAGAACAACGCAGAAGGTAGCCTGGGACATGAATAGAAACAGGCTAAGATTTAAGGATTTATGCTCAAAATCCCATTTTTGGGGTATTTGGCAAGATTTTTTTTCAGTGACATCTCTGTCTACATGTCCATGCCACTCTGGACTCTGCATCTGAGTTCTGGTGTGCCCTGTAAATGTTGGGTCCTGCCCAGAAATGTTGCAAGACTCTTCCTGCAGCCAGCACCTCGGGCTATGCACAGCTCCCCTTGCTCAGAAAACTCCATTTGGGGGGGTGGAACACGATCCTAAACAAACCCACCTTGGAAGCCTGTGTAGAAACCCCTCTCTCCTGCAGGGGTTACAGGGACCAGGGAATGACATACCCTGCAGAGGCTCTTGAGACTGTTTTGCCTTCTTGTTCAAGGTGTAATTTGACATATCCAAACCGAAATGTGATTCTTTGATGAGGGGGTTCACTCTGTCACTTGTCACTTCAAGCCCCCATACGAGGCATGAGAAGTTCTCAGCAACTTCCAGGAAAACCATGAGCAGTGAGCAGGCGGCTTCGGCTGGCGGGGGCTAAATCCTAAAATTCTCTTGTTTTCTTGGTTCACCAGAGGACAACTTAACAGCCAGGGCATGGTGCAATGTTGAGTCATATCTACACACAGCAGCTGACTGAGGCATATATGCAGCTTTACTCCAAATCTCTGCAAATCCATGCAAAGTCCAAATCCATGCAAAGGTCCTGCTGCTAGGAGTTATCTGAAGCCTGGGTGATCTTAGGCAGCCAGCAGTGCTGATCAGAGGCACAAATCTTACAGGACAGAGACAGGACAGGTATACTGGGGGCTGGTGCTTCCACAGCCCACTGCAGAGAGCAGAACAACTTTTCCACAACAGAAGCACTTGCTATAGAAATTAGCCCTACAAATAGGGCTGAAAATCAGCAGTCCTTCATGAATACTTCTTTCAGGATGGAAACATTTGTTGAAAGATGGACCCCAGCCAGAAACAAGCATTTGGTGAGTGCCTAAATTAACATTTGCAGCCATGATAGACTTGGTCTAAAACACCAGGATGCAATCAGTCAATTGAATTACAGCATCTTAAAGTGACAAGGTAAAAACCAAAATGCTACTTGTTGTGAGTTAAGCTCAGTAGTAGATGTCTCAGTGACAAGGGGTAAAACTAAACTGCAGGTCCTGTAAGAGAAGTAGGCAAAGAAAATAGACATGGGTGACTGCAGAATCTTGGTTGACAGGTAGGAACTCTACAAGCCCACTGCTACTTTTCATGTTCCTGTGTGCTACATCCTTATATATGTTATGCAAATCCGTGTGGTCCTTTCATTTAGCAGTACTTACATTTCACTGGCACGTGCCTCAGTGCTGGTGGAGCTGCTCAGTTATAAAGATGTCCTGTCCTTGGTGCTGGTGTAGGTGGGTCATGGCTCTACCACCCAATAAATCAAGTTCTAGCGTGACCGGTCCTCCAGCAACAGCCATGTGGCCAGAGAACACAAAGGTAACTAAAACATCCTCCAAAAAGCCAACAAATGTTTCCAGATGTATTCAAGGAAATTACCTAGTTCAGGAAGACTTTATGCCAGGTCAGGAGCTTTTTCCTCTCATGGTCAGCAGATGGGCAGCATGAACATCAGATTGCACACTCTGGCTGTGGAAATGCAATTGTTTTCCTGAGACACTTCCAGCTTTTTTGTGTCAGTGTAATGGACAGAACTGCAGGGCTGCAGAAGCCACACCACTTTCTCTATGCAATGGAAATGGCGTGGGCACATCAGCTGTAATTTAAGTGTCTAAGTAATTGTGGCCATCTGGGCTGTCTTAGCTGCTTGTGTCAGGACCTGGCTGCCCCTGCAGAGTGGGTCTACCTCTGCCTAATCCATGAGGACATCTCAGCTGCTCAGTGGCACTCCAAGTGGCATGAAAAGTTGCCTGAATATTGTATTTAGGATACTGAACCATGTGCAGGGTGATCACTGGTGGAGCCCTAAAAGCTACAGCCAGACATGCACAACAACAGCTGAAACAGGGGTATTGTTTTCTTACTATTAGTTCTATTCCCCTCAGTCTGTCAGCATGACAGTATTTTTTTTTTTTTTGGGGTAGGCTTTTTTTCTATAAATACTTTATTTCACAAATCCGGCAAAAGGTATAGTACAAAGACCTGACTGGGTGCTGCCTCATGTCACAACCCCCTAGGAACTGAGGAAAGAATCCCATGGAGCCAAAGGTGAGCAGTTTTGGAAGACATCTGTAGAAGAGACATCTGCAACTGCACTCCAAGCCTGCCCCAGCCAGCCTTCCTTAAGCAGAGATCAGGCCACCTCAAAGTCAGACAGGATTATCTTATTTCACTTTGCTTTCCCGTGCTTATGAATGAACAAGACTCATCCTAACAGTTTTTCAGTAGTCACACTCCTTTTCCTTTTTAATGAAAGCTGAGAGACAGATTTAACCATATGACTCCAGGATCTGGAAATTTCATAAGGGTGTAAATAAATTAGTAGTGTTGATTTGAACTTGATGTCTCAGTCTTGGACCAGCTCTTCCTTTGTATTCAGGCAGTACCTGAGAACTGAACCAAACAGTGTCACTAGGAGAGTTCAGGCCCATGGGATACCAAAAATGTCCTTGCCTCCTGCCTGAAGATGCTCGGAGTCCATCAGTTAAATGCACAGTTTATCTGGTCTTGCATGCCAAGACTGCATGACAATTTGGTCTTAGCAGACATTGGTCAGGAGAAAACCTCACAGGAAAATTGTCTATCTTTCACCAGAGCTCCCTTGGTACACCATTCTGCTTTCTTTCATGGAGCTCTCCCCTATTTCTGGACTATTTCTTCAAGAGGACATATGACCAACAAGCTGCAAAGAGGGGAGGAACTGAGCACTGGAGACAAGAGCTGTGAGATGGGCATTTGGGGTTTGACCATGAACTGCATCACAAGTATCTGAGTAAGGCAGCTCCAAATGCCAAGGCTCTCTGGGGTGACTTCAATCCTTCCTGTCAGGGCTCTGGGGACAGCTCAGGGCAGCTGGGAGCCACAGCAGGTGATGGAGTTACACCAGAGATGGTTCATGTTGTGTGCTTTACACAAACACAAGGACTGGGAAAGCCACAAAGAGACAGGAGAGCTGGGCAGTGAAGGCTGTGGTTCACACAACAGGCTTTCACAGCTCACCGTGCCAGTTCAACTGCAAAACCTCCTGGTGCTTAAATGGTGAAGTTCACACTCCCTCTCTGGAGGGGACAGAAGGTAATGGTACTCAGCTGTGACTATGACTATGCCAAATACCATTTGCTTATCCGAGATGAGCACAGATGGTCATATTTCCCTCTGTTTATTTTTGCTGAATGGCCTTTTCAGCCTGCCTAGTCTGTGACCTTCTCCTAAAAATGGGTAGATACGTTTTTTTCTCGGATGCTGGGTTTCCTCTTTCTTCCAGAGGCAAACTAAAAGCTCTTCTGGTATCAGCTGTGAGGACATAAATGGACCAAAAAGTCTTTATACTTTCAGATAGTTCCTTGCAAAATGCAACTAGGAGTAAAAACTTCATCCAGGTACACGTGTGAAGAGGGTGCAACCAGGTGCCTCTCAAGTCCAGGTTATGCAGACTGTGAATAAGAGGATTCGTGAGTTGTTGCACTATACTTTAATACCTGGCACTTCTCATCTTCAAAGTAAAAGTGCAGCCTAATATAAAAAGACATTTGAATCAGTGAATTCAATACAAAGTGGAGTAAATCATAAAACAATATTTAAATGTGACAAAGGTAATAAAAAAGGAATGAATAATAATTAAACAGTATCTGCCATTTGGCCATTGATTAAAAGGCAATCCTGGGAGGGTGGGGCTCCCAAAAAGCATCCAGACTATAGGGAAAAGAGCTGGTAGAGTCTAAGCTTCATGAAAGCTCAGCACTCCAACCCCAGCAATACCACAGTGCACTGCACACTGCCTGGAGTTAAGTTCCCCCTTAATTTTTAGCTGGTTTAATAAGTCACTGGCTTTGGCATGGCAAAACCCATATTAAGAAGCATGCCCACTGTATCACTTATTGAACATTTTGAGGCCTTTTGTACTGGGTCACTCATATACACATAACAAGAGGCACAGCAGATCAATGTTCATGTATTTACAAAATAATAACTGTAAAGTGTGAGAAGGACCTGGCCTGGACAGCTTCTCTTTCAGATTTCCTCAGGAGCCCAGGTGAGAAATTCACAGAATCATAAAATGGTTTGGGCTGGAAGAGACCTTGAAGATCAGCTTGTCCCAACCCCTCTGCCTTGGGACACCTTTCACCATCCCAGGTTGCTCACAGCCCCATCCAGCCTGGCCTTGAACACTTCCAGGACATCTCCCACAGCTGCTCCTGTGCCAGGTCCTCAGCACCCTCACAGGAAGGAAGAAGGAATGGGAAATTTCTTCCCTTGCCTCAGAGAAGCTGAGTGCCCCAATGATCTCTCCTACCTCTTTTCAAAAGATGAAGTCATGATACTGCAAATCCCAAAGCACACCACATGTGGGCTTCTACATCCTCCTCAAAATATTTTTACACAAAACCCATTCAAAGTCCACTGTCTTCAACAATAACAGACCTAATATTTAGCAGGAAAAATAATCCCTGAAAGGCTCCTTCTCTCTGACAGCTCTTTAGAAGATCTTTCATTCAGCATATTACATCCAGGATGGCACTGAGTGCATACAGGGAGCCAAATATATAATATTTTTCATTAATAAGATGTCTGGTGTTGATGATGACTATTTAAGCCAATACCCTGCAAGGCCTTACTCCATGCTGGCTATGTTCAGAATTACAGTTTGCAATATTCTTGGCCATCATGCTGTATTTAATTTTTTCTATGTTTAAGCCAAGGTATTTCTGAGTCATGCAGCACCCACCCAACCACCCAACACACACTTGTGGAGATATTTCCTCTACAAAGCAAATTTTGCTCTATGGGGAGCACTCTGAGCTCCATAAATAGTGTCACATGAAGTTCAGGCACCAGGAGCTGCCATGAGGCTCAGTAACTACAATGTCACTCTAGTAGCAAACACAGCTTACATTATTGCTTACTGATTATCAACTAATACTGATAATTAGCTGATAATTAACTAATAATTATTGCTTACAGATAATTAGCAAACATGCACTGTTACTGCATGGCAGACATGTATCTCTTTGAAATGTGCTCCTCGTTTGGTGCCCAGAACAAGCTAGAGATGAGAGACAATCAGGCTGGATTAACTCTTTGATGTGCATCCCTCTTTAGAGGAAAGGAGAAAGAAAAAGCATTTCTTGGTGGCAGTGAGTGCCACAGGCAGCCTTCACACAAGCAGGTGAATGATTTTATTTTGATGAGGGAGAAATTTTGATCTTTTTGGTGAGCTACTCAAATTGTTACCAAAGGAAATAAAAGCAGTGCTCTCTCTGGCCACAAGTACCCTCTGAAAAACCCAGCTGAGATGGATGGCAGCACTGGACAGAAAGCTATTGGCCACTTTAGCAATGAGCCCCACAAATATTAACCCTAAATAAATAAATAAGGTCTTGACTTCACAGAGACTGATCATTGGAAATAGAGACAAAATTGCTCATTCTACAAACCCCTGCTTAAAAAAAAATACATGGGTAAGAGAAGAATTTTAAAAAGATTAATGGACATTGTCACAACCTTCTCTAATGACAAACAAGGCTGTCAGGGCAGGTCTCTGGCCCAGATCACTCACAGCCCAGCCTAGGCTTGGGCTAGGAAAACAAATGCTCACCTGTCATGGCACTGCAGTGTTTTCATTCGAGTCCTTATGAGTGCCACTGATTCAGGCACCAGGAGATATTCCTAGTGGTTTTATCATCAGCAGCCAAGAGTGCTGCCCTTCTCCCTCTCCTTCCAGCATGCTGCACAATCATCCCTCTTTCTGTAACTTACTCCCTCCATGTCTCTCCCCTGCCAAGGGGATGAAGTGCATGAAAAGGTCACACCCCTCTTACCTTTCCAAACCCAGGAGCAGCAGGGACAGATCCAGTCCCTCACAGCTGGAACTGGGGTGGGGCAATGCCAGAAGCTCTTTAGATTAGCAAATATTCTCTTGAGCTCTCTGCATTGGCTCAGCAGGCAGAGGGTGAGCAGGCATCTACTCACAGCCTGTTTCCAGTTTGGGGGGGAAAAAATCCCATCCCAAGATATCACATCAAATACAAATGGCAGGAGGGCTTCTGCCATCTTGCTGAGTGCCTCAGAGGGGAGAGATTAAGCAAGGACAATGAATGGCTGAAGTGACCAGAAAAAAAATAGTCCATGATTTCCCAGAGGAAAAAATAAATTATGATACTCTCCCAGGTTTTCCATCTTGCTGTTGACTATGCTAGCACAGTCTTCATATAAAAATCATAGAAAACAGCACTGGAAGGGATTTTGATCACTTCTCCTCCAAACAGAGGGTCAGCTGCATTCTCTTTTTGTAGACAATTTGATGAGTTACATAGTCCTTAATATAAAGATCAAAATGAGTGCCATGGCATTGCAGCAATAACATCAAATTGAGGATTGACTTTATTTCCCTGGAGACATCTGGAGGCTGTCTTCAGACTTAGGCAAGCAGCACTGCACATCCATGTCCGGTAAGAGCAACAGTGATAAAGACTATATTTTTGTTTATTTCAGGTGTAAAATGAAATTCTAGCATTTTAAAATACAGACAAAGGAAGGTCCAAGTTCACATAAGCACATCTACACAGGATTAATGTACATGAACAGGTTGGCACCTTTTGGCTTGTAACACAGCTGGAAACCCCTCACTCAAGAGCTGCTTTCATCAGACCCGCAGATGTCTCAAGACAGTGGCCTGGGGGTCCTATCCCCATCCTTTCCCTCTGCTATGTCCAACAGAGAGTTATTTGGGCACAGAGGGGAGCAGAGATGGTGCCAGAAGGGCTTTGAATAGATGTGACCTCATTCTCAGAGCACTGCAGTAAGGACACCATCAGATGCACCTTATATACATCTCTAAGTGTGTTTAATGAAAACTGCTAAATTCCCCTTCTGAGAGATAAGGATCTCCCTGGACCCAGAGCAGAATTTTTAATATTCCCTTTACAAAAGATACTTTTAAAAAAAATTGTTTGTTTCTGCACCACTATTGTGCCTGAATGGATTGTGTTGAGGGCTTGTGCTATGTACAAGTACAAATGGCCTTGCTTAAACAGAGCAATACTCATTAAATAATAATGCATCCGTGAGAGTCTCATTTTGTGACATGTCTAGCTGGGTTAAGCATTCTCCTGCATACATAATTGCCCTCCTTCATTCCAAAAACTTCAATTATTGAGTTTTATTTGCCTAGGAGTAAAATATGCATCAGAACCTGTAACACATCCCCTTCCACTCATGCCTTGGAATTTGCCCCACCTAGGAACCCACAAAGATGTTTGTGATTCCAAAGAGTTTGTCTCCCAACTGGGACTGGTCTCCTTCCCAGAGATGTTCATAGACATCTTGTGCTTTGAAGAAAAATTGGAAATTTGCATTTGGCCTTTGTCACAAACAGGTCCTCTACTTCTTATTTCTCAAGCTGAAAATAATTTATAATGCACATATCTCCTTCAGAGCTCTCTCTTGTCTTCAGTTTACCATTAGCAGTAAGTCTTTCCAGAAAGAGACTCTTTGCTGGCTGGCTAAAAAACCCTGGGAGACTATAAAATCCACCATGGCCTACTAGTGTGAGCTTCATATGGTTGCAAACTGCAGCATTTTACTAAGTGGTAAAAACAGTGTCTTCTGGCTCCATCATTACATGAAATATAAAACAAGATCTACTAAAAGAAAATGGACAACTTGGTATGAAAATGTCTAGGTTCCTTCCAAGCTGGTCTAGTCTAATCATAGCCAGACTTCATATGCAGATAAATTCATCAAGTACTTTTCAAACAGCAACAAGAAGAAAAAGAGCACAGCTCATTTTACATTGCCTGATTTTGTTTATAGTCTATGACAGAACTGATCATTTCATAGACATAAACATGACTTCATTGATATTTCTTAGTCCTGGGCTATTCTTCTGTGCCTCGAGGGGTTATCAGTTACAGGTCTCAGTTTCAGGTCACACACCTGGAGACCACCATGCTCATATTTTGGTGGTCTTTGAGAGCTAATGCATAATGCTGACCAGCTAATCCCATCCTGGGTGGGATTTACCTTATCCATTCAGAGAAATTGAATTTCTAATGTCAGCAAGCAGCCTGGGCTTCTCTCCTGTATGTCTGTGCACCTCCTGGGGACAGGTAGCCTAAAGCCAGTGTCAAAGCTGGAGGCTTTGTCCTTGTATCTGACTCCCTTTTCACTGAAGAGGGACCTGATTCTCTCACCTGAATGATGTCTGGCAGCTCAGAAATGGACAGGAAGCTCAGACATGGATATGAAACCTAAATGGCTTCTCTAGGACAGGCTTTCCAGCTGCAGTACATGCAGGATAAGAGATCCATTCATTCCAGGGGGATCTGCCAAGCCAAGAGCTGCCACCAACTGGGGAACACCAGTCTTGGGAATTCCAAGCTCGTGCTTCCCCATATCACTGTGCCCACATTTTGGGAGTCTTTTGATGCAGACAAAAGTGGTGGAAGAACAGGTTGGCCTCCTGAGCAGCTGAGGGTAAGGTTTGCCTGTCCCACTGCACCTCCTGGGACTTGCTCCAGATGGAAGCCAGAAGCACAGAGCTCTTCCCTAGGGTGGAAAACAGCAGAGGAAAAGCCCTGTCTGGTCTCCTTCAGAGATTTACTCCAAAAGATGGCTTCACTGAGAAGCTATCACTGACCTCCAGATACAGCCAAAATAGCAGGATTCATTTTTAGAGGGCTAATTTTTGGAAGTGCTGAGCACCACCATCTCCCATAGGGAATGTGGCTGTTCAGCACCTGCAGGAGAGAAGCTCTTAGAAGCCAACACATAAAGCACCAGCAAAAAATTCCCCAGTCACAGCATCCAACAGTTCTCCCCTGGGCCTGCCTTGATGTCTCTTACCATTACAGTTCAAACCTTTGCTCCAGCATTTATTTGATATAAATAGCCTGTTACCCCAAGGAAATAGTTTCCTCCCCTACTGATGTTATAACTTTATTGAATTTTATATTAAGTATTCTGAAATATTTACCAGCAGGGTTAGATATTATTGTATTTTTTAACTAAATAATGTTGAAGGCACAGAGGGAAAGGGTCCATCTAGAGCCACGGCACCCAATTGCAATGCTGGGGCACTGGAATGTACCCTGCTCTGCTTCTGCCCTCCTGGATGTCCCCAGGGCCTGATATTTAACCTTTCCTGGACTGATTCATCACTTTAATAATGGAATGGGAAGGGAGGGGGCATTTTCCCCTGGGTCTTGGTGTCCAGTGGTGATCTGCTTCATCTCCCCACCACCACTGCCATCACAGTGCTAAGACAGAGAAGCAGAAACAAGTGTTAGAGAAAATTCAGTTTAGCCGATAATATTTTACAGTAATACAATAACAGCCACTCATAAAACAGTCCCTGCCCCATAAAATTTACAATGTAAAGCAGACATATAAATGGAACAAAAAGGGAATAATGTAATGATGGAAACACATGGAGTAGGGAAGCTGTTGACTAAAGCAATCCAGTCATGAGTGGTTAGAGACAAGAAGTGATCCCAGCCCGGGAATTCACCATCCTTGCCCAGCACCCTGCAGAAAACCTCTCCAGCATCCATTTTCCAGGAGCAGTTATCTGTCTATTGACTGAGGTGCTGCCATATCCAATACAAGCTTCATCTAGCAGACAGCCACTATCAGACAGAAAGGACCTACTTTCACCAGGAGATCCAAGGTCTATATCCATGGCAATTTCAGTCAGCTGAGTTTAGACAATAGCCACACTTATCTGAAATGCTGCAATACTGGCAGCTAATGCACACTAAGTTAATCACTGGCATATTTGTAGACTGCCAAGTATATAATAGCGCGATAATGAATTTGTATGGCTGGGCCTATAAAAACTTTGCTTTTTATACTCAGGCATTTTAATTGACACAGAAATACATTTTAAAAGAGAAAGCAGGCTTGATGAGGTCAGCTTAAATTCCTTGGTATAATTACCAAGTCCATTGAACACAAATCTGAAATCATTTAGGTTAAGTTAATAACTTATGCCTTTAGTTTATAAGCACCACATTGCATCTCAGACAGCTCAGATCTTGGCTCCGCTAAAAGTGGCCTGGCCTTTAATAAATTCCTCCCCACGTTTTTCATGTTATAGCTCTTTTACAATCATGGTTTTCAAATGGCAGTGCAGGTACAGTGTGTTTAAATCACCATAAATTAGAATTTCTTTTTTCTGGCTATAGCACCTTTATTGCAAGTTGTCGACTTTTCTTTCAGCCATAAAGGTTATTGCAGGCACAGGTCGGAAATGAAAAATCCACCATGTGCTGTCTGCAGATGTCCCATGACAGACCCCTCCCGAAGCAGAATCACTTTCAGAGTTTTCCAGGGTGATTCTATACAAATAAGTATTCCTTATCAGCTTGGTTTCAACAGCCTTCACGTTTACCACCTCCTGTGTTGGGTTTGCATGGCAAGACTTGGGTTGCAAGGAGGGCTACAGTGAAAAGCTGCCAGAAATTTCCCTTATTTCAAATGGAGTCATAAAAGGAGGGGAAAAGAGGGCTCATCACTCATAGCCCAAGCTAGCATTAAGTGCTAGGTCAGACATTTATCAGGAGGTTGGTTACCATCACATGGTTGGTAAATACCTCTGCTGCTGCTGCCTTCTGCTTGCGCTGCCTTTAAGTTAAACTGGAGTGGCACAAGGAGTCCAAAGTGACCAAGCAATGATGACTATGAATAAGAAGGAGTTTTTGGAAAGCCTGTTAGAAGACAAAAGGCTCTTCTTCTAAGCAGCCTGGAGAGAAGCTGTGGGAAGTGATTTTAGGAGTTTGCCTAACCAAAGCACTTACTGTATCTATGGCTTCAGGTTTGTGCATTCATCAAATGGGACAAACTGCTGATGGACTGAGGACAGGGGAGAGGCAGGAAAATCATCTCCACAGCCCATGCCAGGATGTGAGAACTGCTAGAATCTACTTGGATGCTGGGAGACAGTTGCTTCCATGCACCTCATCTCCCTGCCCCCTGTGCCCTCCTTCCCAGCCTCCCTCTTCTTGTGCAAGTTCATCTTTCCCAAGGATGTCAGCAGATCCCTGTGCATGGTATTGAGATAAGAAGCAAATAATGCTGGGAGGAATTTGCTGAGCCAGCTGGTCTTTTGCACCCTGTAGGATGCACAGACCAAAGAGGCGTCTGCCACACATGTCACACAGATGAAGCCAACTTTGCATTCAACAACTGCACCAAACAAAAGATAAAAGCAGTTTCAGCATAATAGATCATTCAAAGGGGCTCCAAATTCACCCTCCCTCCCCTCCCTTTGTACCCTCTCTCCAGGTTGCTTAGCAAAAGCTGATTTTTATTTCCAATTAAAAGATTTCAGAGCAGCTTTTATTTATTATTTTATTATTATTATTATTATTGTTGTTGTTGCTGTTGTTTTGTGGCCACTTTGAACCACACTGCTTTTTTCTAGTTCTTTAATCTAATAAAAAAACTGCAGCACACACAATTCCTTCCTGTGAAACGTTCCTGTGTTTTGTTCAGTGTTTTGCATAGCTACACTCAGGTTTCTGGTGCATTTAAAAGTGGCTCAAGATTCATGCCTGAATTGCCACTAGTCCCACAAGCAGAAATGACAGGGACAGAAGAAGCAAAGAACTCCCCACTAACCATGTTCCTGGAATCCATTTTTGTCAGGGATATAGTGGTATCACAGAGAAATGTCATGTTTAATGTGCACAGGCTGACTTTAAGGCAGAGACTTGAAATGTGAAGAAACACAAGTACAATATTTGCAGCATCTTGTGGCAGAGCTCAAGATGCTGCCATTCTCCTGACTGCCAGCCAAGAGGAATTTCCCTGGAGCATGTACAGCAAAACCCTCTTCTCATGGGGCCAGGCAAAGTGGCATTTCATTTCCAAGCAGTAACAAAGAAAACCTGTTTACTCCTGTGCAACGTGAGCATTCAAATTCCAGCTCAGGGTTTGTGCTGTTTACATTAGGGATGAAATGAACTCCAAACACTGGAACTCTTGTGGAGCACTATGGAGATGCTGTTTCCAGAGAGGGGCATTTTTCAGAAGATACTGAAGGCAGAGCAACACCCAAGTGCTACCAAGTGACTCGTGTTTGGTTCTCCAATCTAATCAGAGCATTTGAAATTCCAGCAGTGCTCTGGCACAGGCTGTGTGTGAACTCAAAGAGCTTGCTGTGCTTGGGGAGCTTCTCATTTGAGGCTCAAGAAAAGAAGCTGCAAAAATTAACTGGGGTTAACTGGGGGGTTAACTCAGCCCCACAGCCATGCAGGCGGATAAAGTTACCCCAAAAAAAACAGTGTTTAGAATAGTTTGGAGACCAAAGGACTGTGGCTGCTATAGGCAGTACAGAAGCTATAAAGGCAAGGTGGTCCCTGCCCCCAGAGCATCCTCTGTGTGGCCAAAAAAAAGCAAAATCTTGCTCAGCTCCCATTCCTGCAGGGAGATGAGGAAAAGCCTTCTGCATCAACTGCCCTGGTGGGGATTGTGTCACTGCTTTTTGCTGGTGTTTGGTGGGGAAGGGCATTGCTCTGTTGGGAATGTGTGTGGTACAGGGCCATGCACTTTTGGGGTACAAATCTCAGAGGCTACAGCCACCTACATCCCATTTTGGAAGAGAGGCTTAGGTAGCTGAGTTCAGGTTTCAATGACAATCACACACCAAATAGTTCAGATACATTTTCAGAAATACTTTAGGTGCCAAATTACATGTTGGAATTGCTAAACGCTCCTAAAACCCTAACCACTGGGATTTAGGGATCAGATAGTGGGTAAGGCAGCCACCTCACAGGTGACATGTGAGCTCATGCTTGCTCTTTCATCCCACAGCAAACACAAAGCAATTTGGATGGGCGGACTTCTGGGGAAAAGAGAGTCTGGCACCACCACAATCTGAGCAGAAATTGGCCACAACTGCCAGGAGGGAAACGGAACCCTCCAGAACTGACAAGTGAAATACAATATTTTTCACAGCTGGAGATATTTTTTGAGAGGAAAAAAAAAAAAGTAACATTATCAACATTTTCTATTTCCATACTTTTCTTCCACAATCCCTTCGTGATCAGGAGAGAGTGGGCTGAATACGTTGCAGCAAATTATGCTGCTGTTATTTTGGGACCTATCAGAAATACTGTAATTTTCCTGAAAAACCTTGTTATCAAAAAGTTGTTGCCTAATTTGGCATTCTCAAAGATTTCTGTAGGTGAGATAAGATTTCAGTAAACACACTAATTTTTGGCTACATAACTGAGCTGTACTTTTCTAGTACAGTTAAAACACAGTTCATGATACAAAGGAGGGTTCCCCCTGCCTCTTGAAACTCCTGCTCCATATTCTGAAGAGCCCTGCCAATCCCAGTCAATTTGCTTCTTTAGAAAAAGATTTACAGATCTTCATTTACATCAAACTAGAACAGCAAGGTACAAAGGTAAATCTCATGCCAAGACTACAGTTAAGTTTTTGACTTTTGAATTTGCGGGGTTTTAAGGTTATTAAAGTTCAAAGTGGAGTTTTATTACAGTTCTTATTATGAGCAAACATCGTGGAAAATCTTCCAAGATGTCCAAAATCCAGACACTAACACTTCTTTTTTAATGGCCAGGAGATCATTACAATGATCCTTTCATTTGGCTTCTTTCATAACCCAGGGCAGATGAATACCTTTGACTCCAACACCTCAAAGCAACATCCACTTAGAAAATTGTTCTTTTGTTCTGACACATATGGAGAACCACAATTCTCCACCAGCTGCCTGAAAACCTGCTGAGACAGCTAAGACAGTGGATAGGGAGCAGAAACAGGATGGGTCAGCAGTCCCTTGGCAAACTGTCAGTGATCCAGCCACCAATTTAAACTCAGCATCATCAGGGCCCATGAAACTGCAGTAGTTTAAATTCTTTAAGGAGGGTGTCCTAGGCTCAGCTTTTTATTGTTCATTTTACAATTCTGTTTATAACTTATATGACATAATCAAATAGAAAACTCAAAAGACAGGAGATAGCAGTGACTTCCATGGTGGTTTTCAAGGTGAGGCTGTCAGAAAAGGGGATGTGCAAATACAACTTCTTCCCTACTTAGCTATTTTCTGTGGATAGGCTTAGGCACTTAATATTGTTTTAGTGGAGGACAACGGGTGATATTTCCCAATGATTTCTATTGTGATGACTCAAAGTGTTGCTGCCTCAAGTTTGACCCTCCCCGTCCAAGACTGATGACGTTCCTTCAGCTGCTTTGGTTTACATCTTAGCACAAACTCACTTTTCCTAGATGAGAGAGATATCAAGCATGATGACATCCAAAACTGCAGCTACAGGGTTTGTCAGGGACCAGCTGTCAGTGCTCTGTGTTTCACAACTTCTCTTTTCTGCAGCTAAACACTGTTGTCTCCATTTTATGAGGAGTAGGACAGATGACCACGGTGCACAGCTTCTACAGTGACCGTCCCCTGGCTCCATTCATCATCTCATGGAAGTGAAGAAGGAAACCAGCCCAAAACTGATGCTGTGGATATGGGTACCAAGGTGTTTAGCTCCCTTGGAAAACCATGGGAGAGTAGATTATGAGCTACATGGGGCAAGGAATCCAGTCTAGCACAGTTATTCACTTAGGGTAGAGTCCAAGCCAATAAATTTAAATAGCAGTGATTTAAAAAAATCCCATAAAATACCTTGGTTGCATCTGCATTAAACTAAGAAAGTTTTCTCAGATCTTCCTCAACAAATCTTACACCTCAATCCTTCTGTTATCTTAGTTATATCTCAGAGCAGGAAATTTTCAACAACTTAATGAGCTAGGGCTTGATCCCTGGTATAATGAAGGCATGCAGATATATTCCCTGATCTGTGATAAGCCATGTACTAGAAAGAGGCATATCAAATTCCCATCTTATAGGAATTATTCCTTACTTGCTTCACAGTGAGTGGGGCTGTGAAGCAAATTCTACAAGGAACACAATAAACTCCTGTATTCTGCATGTTTTTAAGTCACGAAAACAACCATTTAATTAAGAATGAGAAACAATGTCATGCTGTACAGAAGGAAAAAACCCGAATTATAATTTTAGGAGCTGAAAGCCTACTTTTCTTCTTTTAGGATGCAATCCTTTTACAAAGCTGAGGAATTTATAAAATTCACAGATGCTTTTGGTGTGTTGCACATCAGAAGTCTCAAATCTTTTCCTGTGAGACTCCATTCGCACCCAGAAGAAGAAATGGGTCATGTTTGTTCTACACAAGAGAAATTTTAGGGAAATTTGGCTGCTTTGGATATTTTGAAGTTACTAGAAACAGCTCAAAACCAAAACAGCAGGAAACATATCCAGAGGATATTTTGACAACATTTAGAGTTAGGGTTTTTGGGGTTTTTTTTAATAGTTGGCCAGGGATATCAGATTACAGCACCATAAATCAGGATCCACCACCCCAAAGTCAGTGCAGCTTCACCAGCAGCGAGACTTTGCTCAGGACTCATGGCTACTCCATTTCTGTACACCATTTCCAAGGACTAACAGCCTGTGAATGGTGCCAGTCACAAACGTGGCCACAAGAAAAGAGGGTGAAGCATGGTGACATTTTCTCAGCTAGTCGTCGTAAGCAAACAAACAAAAATACAAAGGGAGGAAAACAACCTTGGCACAGATGGGCTCTTTTGCATGTTGCTTTCCACACATAGAGCAATTTAATCTTGAGTCAGCACGAGTTAGCAAAGGAATGACAGGTTGTTACAATTACAAGCTGCTTTGGAAGTATTACTATCAGTGCTGCCTCTATTTATGTTTAGTATTGTTATTGATGCTATTAATGCTGCTTGTACAAGCGTTTAATGTTACTGTACTGATGTAAATAACATCTGGATTAACAGTTGAGAGAACAACATGATGCAAACCAGATTGATGGCTGAAGACACAGCATTTATTGGGTCACATTTCTGGGCTGTGCTCCTGCTGATGTTGTGCGCTCATTCTGTGAGAGTCAGCGGGAGGCTGTTCTAAATAAGCACCCCAGGATCTGGGTTGTGGAAGAGGACAGGATGATGTGACTTTTATTTCTTTCTGCCTCTTCAAGAACAGATTTTTTACCAGATCACAGTGGCAGAATTGACCACAGAAACTCTAAGCCCTTCTAAATTAGCCACGAGGAAGCATCATCCGAGAATTCCAACCAGACCTCACTTTGCATCTTGTTTGTGTTATTTGTGGTCTCTGGCTGAACACCACAAACCACCCTTTGCCCCAAACTTCTTTAATTACAATCATAGCAAGGGCTCAGCAGAGACCTGATTCTCACAGCACTGAGCAGAGAGGAAAAGCTGATACGTGCTCCACAAATCATGTATAGTCATAATAGATGATAGGAAAAAGGAAACTGCAATCTTATTTCCCCATATAGCAAGCCCCCAAGGGACTTGGATAAATGCTCACAGTTACAGGATTTCCACTGCAATAAACTTTTAGCAAGTCACTGCCTCAGGTGTGTGAAGGACCATCCCATCTGCATTAGATGCCATCATGGCACACAGTTAGAAGCCCCACAGCTGCCTCCCAAGCCAGCCAGCTACAGCAGCCTGATCCTACTCCCATGGGATGTGACAGCATAAGCAGAAATGCAATCTGGTCCTCTCTGGGTGGCCTGGAGCTGTGCTGGGGCACAGGCCACAGAGGATGGGCTTCAGCTGCTTCAGCACAGGCACCATTTGAGGTGCTGCTGCCTGACCTCCTGCTCCTAGCCCAGGTCTCCCCAAAGTCCTGCATCTTTGTTATATTTAGGCATTTGAATTCCACTCTAAGGCAAGGATCCAGCACTGAAGGTTCAAGGATCACTGCATTCTCCATTCAAGGTGCCTGGAGGCACATTGACAGCAGCCTTTTATTCTGGAGCAGATGAGCACTTTGGATGTCCTTACTCACCACGCTTTCATTGGCATCATGGCATGGGCACAAAGCACTGGAAGGGGATTCCTTCTCAACTGAAGGGCCCTGGAAGATGCTCTTTGGGAGCACATCTAGTGAAGTCCTACCATTAATGGACATTTAGGAGCCATCCTGGAGTAAAATTCAAAACCACAGCGAGGATTACTTGCCCTTTTCATCAAATGCTTTCTTTTGCAGCTCTGCTCCTCTGGAACTGCACTACATCCATGGTTTATGCTGCCTGCAGCAGCTGCTGAAGTCACAGGTAAGGGAAAGTAAAGAAAACAGACTGATCTGAGCTGTTGCCAAGTGAGTACATTGCTAGCCCAGGGTCAAAAGGCTGCCCTGCTCCCCAGTCTGCTGACAGGATGTAAATATACCCCTAATACATATCCCCTGGCCCAGGCTGGATTCCCCATGAGGATGCCACTATCCCAATTTATTTAGGGCTTTTTCAAGGTCAGATATCCTCAGGACATCACATTCCTTGCTTACACTCAACATCCCACCAGGGCTGCACAGCCCTGCCTGAGCCGCCAAAGTCCCCCTCCTCCCAAAAAAAGCCCACAGGAGCTGAGCTGACTCATCAAAACCCAAAGGTTGCTGTTTTTAAAGGTAAAGCTCTCCTTCCTGTCTAGGAATTGCAGACTTTAGGAAAAAGCCTTTCCACATGCTGAATCTTGCATTAATGTGCTTTATATTAATATGTAGATGAGGTTCATCCCAGAGCCATCACCGTGACCAGGTGTGACAGAAGTTCACTGGTTTGAGCCATGGTGTGAGTTTGGCTGTTGTGTTCCCTTGGTGTCTGTGAAGGACTAGTGGAGATAGAAATAACTTCATTTAGTCAACATTTAAATTGCAATTTTAAAACAAATTAGCAAAATGCCTAAAAACCTGCCTGTTAAATGCAGAATGCATTAAAAAAAAGAGATAAAATACAGCTGCCATATCCAGGTCACTCTTCAAGCAGATTTCCTCCAATAGCAGAGAGAAGAAAATGGTCTTTTGCTGCAGAGATTGTAGTAAACAAGGGCTTGTAAAAGTGCATTAAAGCTGCTTTGTTCCTTTGGTTTAAAAATGGGAAGTGCAGCCCCAGGTAACTGCTCTCAGTCACAGGAAGCCTGTGGGAAGTGAAGCCTTCCAGCTAGTGAAGCCAGCTATTTGGAGTTGAAATGCAGTACCTGAAACCCAGGGCCATCTCTCACGTCTCTTCTGATCACTTCAAGTTCCACTAAGTGTCCCCTCCTTTATTTATGGAGCATTTATCCTGGCCATATTTCCAGGGAATGGAAAACTCCCCTGGAGAGGCTTTTTTCAAGCACTCACATTAAAAGTTAAGCATCTTAACTTCGTACAGCGGCGTTGGCCCCGTGATCAGAACGTTCATGCTAAACCCTTTTATACTCTGTTGTACATTGATTATACTCACTTCAGTGGAAAAAGGTAAAAAACATAATTTCCAGCTGCAGTTGCCCAACTTTTATGATATTTTATGTCTATCATTGAAATACTCAGAATGACCCATTCAATTTTACATTGCAGGCATTACAATAGCTGTAATCATCACCAGGTTGTGTGATCACCTCCTAAGAATTAGCCATTAGAGAGGGAAACTTGCTTCTCAAAATGTGAAGCCCGCAGGCAACACAGGAAGCAACCTTCCCTATTTGAAAAAGGCCAATTTTTAACTTCCCTGGTTTTTAAACCTGTAGCATCAATAGGCAGATTTTACTGACATCAGGGAATAGCACATTCTCAGTCTGAAAGGCAATGGGAGATGAACTGTGTGGTTTTCAATAGACACAAAGCAGTCATTGAAGCATCCCAGGGAAATATCCAGTCGAAGGTATGATCTCCCACTGCAGCTGCTTTGGAGAAAAGGAATCAGTCTGAGGTATCCAACCAATGCTAGCTCAGCCTGTACAAGCAGGGCATTGCCAGCATCCCCAAATCCCTCTGCATGGGCACCTCTCCTCATGCAGAAGCAGCCTCACCAAGTTTCTTTATGACCAGGCATCTCACTTGTATTTAAAGGTGACCTTCCTGGTTCTCTGTGGTTTCACCTCAGCTTTCCTGCTTTCAAAGCATTTCTTATCATTCTTTGAGCTGCTCATTGTATTAAATGTTCAGAGCTGTTTAGATGAGACTGCATGCCAACTAATTACACTGCAGAGCATCTGGCATTGGCATCAACTGGAGGAATGGGCTGATGCCAGCCCAGACCTATTACCTGGCACCCACATGAGTCTCTTAACCTTTACATGAAGCAGCCACTACCCATGGGATAAAGTTGTATGTCAGGCTGCTGTGAAAAGTGGTGCCTGTGCTCCAGAGCAGGGAGTGCAAAGAAAGAAAAGATATTTAATCTTGATAGTGCAGAGATGGGAGCTTTGGAAGGAATTTGGGAAGGTGGCTTTGCTCAGACTACTGAGGTAACAGGAAGCTATTAGCCATTGAATGTAATAGGGAAGGACTCAGAGAAGAAGAACAAGTAATAGTCAATCTCAGAAGATGGTTTTCCTGTGAAACAAAAACTTTCAAAAATATCTTTTTACAATCTTTACAACAATCTTTTTACAACAGGCTGGTTCTTGGCAGTGGTTGTGTTTTATGCCATCCAAAATGTACCATGGGAGGTACAACTGGTTTACCCATCCTAGGAAAAACAACATGAATCCCTCTAATATACATAACACGTGTCCCATTTGTGGAACTTGCTCACAGATTAATTTTACTCATATTTTAATCTATTACTCCCTGAGGAAATGAGCTTATCTGGAAATTCCTACATCTATGGCAGCAGAATACTCTGGAGATCTGAGCAGAATGGGTCAAGTTTACTTTCTGGAAAATGAGTAGTTCATGTTCCAGGTGATGCACATATGGCTATTCAAACAACTGCATCAACAGATATCAATTGTTTTCACTTCATCTGTTTTATTCTTAAAAAAAAAAAAAAAGACCCATGGGCAAGGACAATGAAGGAAGTGAGAAGGCTATTCCAAATCCTCTATTTCACTGATGTCTAGGAACAAAGATCTTCTGACATAGCATATTTCAATGTCCTTTGTTTAACCTCCCCCCTTGAAAGATCTGAACACAGAGCCTTTGTTTTCTGGTGCTTTGTAGGCTAACCTACAGGTTATGCTTTGATAAATGTCCAATGAGCTAAGGAAACATCAAGGCTTTTCCTCAAGATGTGTAGTTGCTGTTTTGTCTGACATCTTCTATTCTTGTTAGACATTACCATAAGTATTTAGGAGGCCCTTGTGCCTCTGAGGCTCCTGATTGCTGTTAACATAAGATGCCAAAGTACCCATTGCTGGTATTTTATCCATTTTACCACTTAGGACTTCACCAGGTCCTTTAAGATTCACACTTCTGGCTCTGTCTCAGGAGGGCAGGCAACAAGTTTCATCTCTACAAAACAATCACGTCCCTGGGGCCTGACAGACACTTTAAAGCAAAACCAGAAACCCAAAAGGTGTTACATTGTGGTGCTCTGGAAGCAGGAGCCTGGTAGCAAATGACTTTTCTGGCATAACATGAATTCAGTCAGGGCAAAGTTCCTAGTACAGCCATGGCCAATCATTTTATTCCTAATACACACCAAAATGTACACATTCCTTCAGTCTCCAGCTCAGAAACACCAAGTTAATGAATTCATCAGCAGTTACAGACTCCACACTCCAGAGTCAGGACAGGGCTGGTACAGGGTGCTGCTGAGGCTGCCTCCTAGGGAGGGTGTGCTCTAGTGTAGGTTTGAATAGAAAAGCCTTTAATGCCATCAGTAGTGACATGCAAAAGACTGTGGAATAGAAATTGGAGGGATAAACCTGTAGGACAGCACAGGAGAAGAGGAATACCTGCTGTAAGGGCTGCTTGCTCTATGCATTGTGCTTTGCTTCAGATCTTCACTGGTCTGAGATACTGGGAGCACTTCTATCCCAGCTTATAAAGTGCCCTAAGTGCTTTTCCTCTCAAGAGCCTTCCCCTGAGTATCCTTTCCTTTCTAAGGTTGGGCTTACTACCATGTGAGGTCACCTGAGTTTGGATTTTTTCAATGCAGTTTCAGGTGAAACTCAGGACCATATAGGCCCCCTCAATACCCAAGTGATCAGGACAAAGACTTCTCTAAACAGCTCTATCTACCTCCTTTCTCTGTGGTTAAAGTGCCTGACCTGTCCAGAAATCTGTCTACCCCTCTCAAGAGAGAGATGACAGAATTCAAGTAGGAATAGAGGGGCAAATTACCTGCATGCTTCCAAGTGATCCATAATCCATCCTATTGAAGAATTGGCATTCCTTGCTGAATATTTGATGAGTGAAACATGTTCTCAGTTGCCCATGAGAATTTACATATTTAAATTTCCCATCCTGTCCTTTGGTTCCCATCAAAGCTGTCATCTCAGGTACCCCAGGCTGCTTGGATAGGTGCCATTCAGACTTCCCATGCTTCCCACAGCTAATTTTGGTCAATATATCAAAATAATAAGTCCTACCAATGTTGCAGAGAATGTTGCAGGTCCAGGGACATGGTTTCATTTTGAGCACGAGCCCATTAAGGGCTGTATTGGTACCAAAAGCAGCACCACCACAGTCCCCTTGTCTCCTTGCCCAGCCATCCTCTTCCTCTGCTCTACCCGCTGCAAACACAAGGTTCACCCCTGTGTTCTCAGCCAGATCATGAACTGGGGCTTGCCTTCAGCTGGCAGTGCAATTCCAGCTGCCAGGGCAAAGGAGGAGGCAAAACCACATGGCCCAGGATGGGGAAAGGGTGCAGATGCCTCTGCCAGCTGATGGAACAGCTTCAAGCTGCTCACCTTTAAAGGTGCTGCATTCTGACAGGGCTGTTCTCTCACATGAGATGTGAAAACAGAAGCCCTGACCTCTTGTGGTCATTAAACACCACAAAAACAGTAAATTGCAATTTTCCTAACTCCTTAATCTTCTGTTTGAGCATTTTGTACCATACAAGGTCAAAACCCCAGAGGCTGGATTTACACCAGACAAATCTTGCTGGGATGGCACCAACCACAATTATTAGCACTTTTTCCAGCCCTCCAAAAATCTTATCTCAAAGGTAGTTCTGTCCAACAGTGGAACCAAACTTCCTTCTGTAAGTATTAGAGAGCTGCCTGAGCTACAACATCATTTACAATTTCAGGATTGTTTTACAGACAGATAGCAAACCATGTAAGTAATTCATGGCACGTTTGGGAAAAGTTAAAGATGAACTTACATTTAAAAGATTCATACCTGCTTCAGACGCCTGGGGCTGGAACCAAATAAAATACAGTCTCCTGGATTATTGTACATGCTGAGTGATGAATGGTTGTTTCAATGGTAAGGAACTCCTTGGGACAGAAAGCAAACCAGCAGTGCCAGGGTGGGAGGTTAATACATATCAAGAGGCTGCTGCATTCCCTGAGGTCAGAAAAATGCTTAAACTAGAAGGCTGCTCCACCTGGGCAGGTGCAGAGAGCAGGTAGAACACAAAGGGAAGCCTACAAGCACCTGTACCACTCCAAAAATTTCCTGATGGTTAAATGCACCAGGTTCTTGCTCATTGCTATATGCTGATTCCCTTGGTGAAAGAAGTGCAGGGCCAAAATAGCACAGAGCATCATTAGGAGCATCTTGCTGCACCTCCTGCAGCCAGAGCAGCCTCCTCAGGGCAAGCTCCCCTCACAGGCTGTTGCTGAGATAATTATTATGGGTGACAAAGTGGGAAACCACACAGTGTCCCTTCTGAGAGATGGAATAAGCTGTAATGGCAGAGTGAAGGCATGCTGCATGCACAGGAGCCCTCTGTGCCAGTGCAGTGCACACACTCTGCTTCCCCTCCTCACCCCCTGGCACCAGAGGGGCTGGAATCCCAAAAATGGGAAGTAGCCAAGGGTCAGTCAGCATTTATCCACCTGGTTTCACCTACCCTTCAGCCATTTAGGTTTGTCCTTGTGCAGAGACACAAAGCTGCTGAGCCAGGATGAGACCTTGTGCTCCAGGAGCAGAAGAAAAATCTTAAAACCACAAAACATGGTAATGTTATTTTAATTCTGCAAACACTGCAAAGAGCCCCTATGACAGTCCATTTAATTATTAAGCTATTAGATAAAAAACACATTTTGGAAGCATCTAATTTTATATGTTTCTCATTAAAAGTATTTCCTTCCACATGGCTTTTCCTCCTAAAGAACAGAGTGTATTTATGAATAAATCTCATTTCAGCTCTTTTCCCTGAGAATAACAAAAGATGCATGCTTTGATTCTCCCCTCACCAAGCAGGGTGGAAGGAGCAGGATGGAGCCCTGCATCCCCTGAGCTGCTCCTGTCTGCACAAATACCCTCTGCCTCTGCACCATCCAGGCTCAGGCAGGGCTGTGCAACACCCACAGAAATCCACACATTTCTGCCTCTCCCAAGCACTTGTGTTCCTCCACTGGCTGTTTTCAAGCACTCACAAAGCCCTTTTTCTTCAAAAAAATAAAAGAGAAAAGGCATGAGAAAGAAAGCCCCCAGAGCCAGGGCTGTGGCCTTGCCTGTGTTAACACTCAATTCCCACCCAGATTTTTTTTTTTTTTGTGCTGTAATTCTTGAGTAGTCCCATCATTTCAAATATGGGCACACTGAGGCACAGAGTTAGGAAAATGAGGAGCAGTGGTCATTTAGGTGGGACTACACTGAGTTCTTCCACTCACACAGCTTCATTGTTGGAACTAAATTATCTTTAAGGTCCCTTCCAACACAAGCCACTCTATGATTCTATGCTGGCAAAACTCCAATAAAAGTGCAGGTGATTGTATTAAGGATTTTCCCATTGCAAACACGTCAGTGTTGTTACAGGCCCACATGAAGGTGACCCCTGTCACTGGAATAACAGAAATCTTCACAGGGAAATAACCACAGACCTTCCCAAAAATCTTCATGCAAAAAAAACTCTCCTGTGTTTGTTTTTTGGGGTTTTTTATCCTGATTCCTCATAATGTTTGGCCAACACAAATGCCCTATTAATATCCCAAACACCTCTTGCACATTGCAGGTTTGTATTAAGCATTTTTTGATGTTTACAAAACCCAAAGAATTTTTTTGCATTTGTGAAAGCCACGTGGCTGCCACTGAGGAACACGAGACCCCTAATTAATGCCAATTACTTTTCCCATTGAGCTGCCTTGACTGTCATCACTGTGGAATGAGACAGGAGATGTCATGGGGAACAACCTCATTGGCATGGACCACTCCCAGGTCACCAAGCCTGGTACAATACAGGATGACAGGAGGCTGTGGGCAACTCTGGGCCACACTTTGAACCCCATTGTCACATTCATATTTTCTGGAAAAATCTCTTTGCCCAGGATTTTGCTCCTGGGAAGCTGAGAAGCCTCAGAGAAAAGGAAAACAATAATTATCTGATTTGCTTCTCCTGTGTTTTGCTCCTTTGGAATGTGTTTGGAGATTGTTTACCCAAAGGTGATGGTTTCATTGGTTTCCTGTGGATTGTTTTGACTCTTTGGCCAATCAGGGCCAAGCTGTGTTGGCACTATGGAAGGAGTCAGGAGTTTTCATTATTATGTTTTTAGCCTTCTGTAAGTATCCTTTCTGTATTCTTTAGTATAGTTTAGCACAGTATTCTTTAATATAATATAGTATCTTAAAATAATAAATTAGCCTTCTGATTGATCATTCCTTCCTGTCACGGGGCACCCCGCAAGTAAAATACCCCATGGTCAAAGGAAGGTATCAAACAGGCAAGACATGAGTGTTGCAGCTTGAGTCCATGCTCTAATACAGACTGAGGTGCTGTAGAGCTTGTCCCACTGTTGTAGGAGGAGGCAAATGCACAAAGGCACCCAAGGAAGAGCAGGGTGCACATATGTGAGCGCGTGTGTGTGCACAAGCACACGCAAAAAGAGGAAGAAATACAAAAGCAACACTGAAAAGTAAAGCAAAGTTCTTTTCTGGGTGCTCTTCTGACCTGTCCTCTACTGTGGAAGGAGAAGTGGGACTAGTGCTCCAGTGTGCACAGCATGGGAGAGATGCTCCCACACACCAAACCCACCCAACCATTCTCTGCAGCGTTTTCCCCTCAGCAGAAGGGCCAGGCTCCAGCATTGCAGCTTCTGCTCTGTGACACTGGGCTCTCACCAGGATCTCTCTTTCCCAAACATATGATGCACTAATGATGCCACCCAGGGATGACAAGCAGCTTAAGAGCTGGCTCTACCCTCTGGACACCTGGCACGCTAAACCATGTAGCAAGTGGCATGTGCTGGCTTGGGAAAAAGCCATCCCCACGTTGGACAGCCACCCAGCCCAACTGCTAATGCAGTGCCTCCATCTCCCCTACTGGTATTAATATAAGAAGAGAAAGGAAAAAATCCAGGAGGAGCAATTGACTTTACTGCTGAAGAAGTTGTACATTACTGTTTCAAACTGCAGATGATGAACCATGATAGGACAGAGTAAAATAACAGTGAATTAAATCAGGGAAAGATCATGCAGTATTTTATCATTGTAGAATAATTATATCCATCTCCAAATCAGATCAGATTTTATTTTCTGGCACTTAAGGGTCAAAACTGGCCATAATGTGTAGGAAAATACGTTGTTTTTTCCCAGGTAACAAGGGTTAGGACAAGAGGAAAATGGCTTCAAGTTGCACCAGGGGATGTTTATTTTGGATATTAGAAAAAGTTTCTTCACAGTGGAATAAACTATCCAGGAAAGTGACAGAATCATTGTCTCTGAAGATATTTAAAAATCATGTAGATGTGGTGTTTAGGCACAAGGTTTAGTGGTGGACCTGGCAGTGCTGGGTCAGGAATTGGACTGGATAATCTTTTTCCAACTTTATGGTGCTGTGATTCTTTAAAAGCTCAACACACAGCACCCAAATCTGGACACTGGTGCTGAGGAGCTGCTGCAAGGGGAAAGAGCTGGGTTTGCCAGCCCAAGCACTGCCAGAGCAGAGGAACCTGTGTTAGAGTCTGTCCCCAAGGAAGCTCCCACCAGGGCTGGAATTGTGTTCCTCCCTCACAAATGTCATTGCCATTGCCCTTATTTTCACAGTCTTAATTTAGTGTTCAATTTGGCATTGCTACAAAAGGTTTCCAGGAGAGTACAAAATCTAGACTAGGGTCAAGAAGAGATGTTAGGAAGTCCTTCCTTCAACTCAGAGGGTCACAAAATTAGATTAGCTTAGACATTGACTTTTCCTGTTCCTCTAGTGAGGGCAGCTAAATCCTTTGTTATTTCCAAAGAAGACCAACACCTGCACATTGCACCACTTCACCTACTGAGAGAATTGGCTCCTGCAGAATTTCAGGACAGCAGAAAAGATGAAGAGGAAAAGTCACAAGATCTGAACAGGCAGAGCAGGGTGAGGGAGGAGAATCCTTAAACTGTTTTCTCCATGAAACAGAGGCACAGGGCCCTGGAACCTCTCTTTTTCTTAAGCATACACCTATCCTCCTCCTGCTCAGCACACCTTTGGTGTTGCCATTCAGGATGTTTTTGCAGAGCCACCCAGAGACACCACACACTGAAGTGATAAGGAGCAAAGGCTGCATACTCATCAGAGGAGTCCTTTGGACTGAAGAGTATAATAGCAAGGACCATCAGCTTTTATATTTAGGTCCTACCTATGCACAGAGAGCACAGGTAGCTGTTCCACGCAGCTCCTCATGTCAGGCACAAAGCAAATCCTCTTATATCACCAAAATCATCCATGATGGTGCAGATTGTTCTGTCTTGTTCTGTCCATGAGCTATCAGGAGTCTAAAATAAAGTTCAACTACATACCATGTAAAAATAAATAAAACAAAGCCCTTTTCTAATTAAATAAATGATGAAAGGGAAAGCTAAGAAGCAGTGCAGCTGGAAACCCTTTGAAATAATTAGATCTACCTACTTGGCTCCAAAGTTTTTTTACTATCAGGAACAACAAGAAAGGTGTCAGCAAAAAGACCTTCTCATTTCTTAGGTGAACAACACTGAGGGATTTAAAACCTATTGAGAGAAGCCTGGGATTCTTTAAGTTCACTGAAGCCAAAGTAATTCACCCTGAATGCAGGCCCTGAAGGTGACTGTGGAGCTTAGAATAAGGATGTCAACATGGTGCTTTCATCGTTTGCTAGTGGAGCTGGTACTGCACATGGAGCTTGCCTTGACCATTTAATTAATAAAGGGACCCACGCAGCTGGAACTAACATGAACTTTCAAAGCATCAAAAAGTCCAGCGAAGGATCAAGCTGATATTTTCATTTATATATATTAGCTTATTCTGGGCCATTGTTGTGCTCCTCATTCACATGATACAGCAGCCTCTTACTCACACACACCCCCTTACATACTTCCTTTCATTTTACCTCCACAGTGCTTCTGTGTGATGGGGGCTATCACCAATTAACACTGACAATGGGAGCTGGAAGGGAATTTTAGCAAGCACAGCAGGGGTTTTTTTTCTCCCCAAAATCTTTGAGGAAAGGGATTATTTCCCCCCTGCCCTCCTCCCTCCAAAAATGGTGAGCTCCATGCCAATGTTTTTTTCTGATCCTTTTTTCTATTCTTGATTTTACTCTGTCTCTTTTCCTTTTTTCTTTCATTTAACACCAAACTATAGCAAGGACAATCCTTCAAAAACATTTTCATTGTAGTGTATTGAACAGAACTGGCTTCAACCCTGCCAGGTCAACATGGTCATTCCACTTCTCAGCACTCCACAGGGTCCTATAAATTAGCCTGTGAGAATCCAGAATTTATGCTTCCCCCAGTCAATGTAAATACTGCCTTTCCTCTTCTTCCTGTGCCAAGGGGCAAAGGTTTCAATCAATATTATCACAAAATAATATTTGATAGAATGCTGGTCTGTTTGCAGACTCATTAGTTCCTTTTTCACTCCAGTAATTCTCAAGCAAGGTGGGACTTCTGGTTAAATCAGTCCACAGACAGGGGTGATGGGGATTTTGAATCAACACAGATGGTCTAATCAAGCATAAGACCTTGGGCTCGGTGCAGGCATCACCAGATTACTTTTTCTACTTTGTATGTTCATGAGAAAAGAACATAATAATCTAATTGTCACTTCTAGCCTTGTGTCCTACTGATCTTTGGTACCATGAGTCCATCAGCTATGCTGGCTTCATGGCTAAGCTCTGCAGATAATCACCATTGGAGCCCAAATGGATCACTCTCCCAGATGCTGAGGGAGCATGCACTTTAATCTGCCACAAATCTTCTAGTTAGGTGGGAAAGCAAGTAGAAATCATATAAACCCCTTGTTCTAAGGAATGTTACCTCTTTAAAAATGATAAAACGTCCAATTTTCAATTAAACACCAACTGAGGCCAATGCAAATATTCCCTGCTGTGGCATCAGTGAGTGTTTGATACAATTTGACAGAGAAAGAAACTGGCTCCCAGGCAATGCCCTGTCGTTTGGATGAGACATGAAGCTGAGACTGTGAGCAAGTGTGAGAACAGTCTCTCAAGAGCAGGACAGCTGTCTTTAGTGTCCTCACCAACCTGCTGGCACTGAGCTCCTCTCAGCTTTCCAGGTGGCTGTCACCTGTGCTTCTCCAAAGCCATCAGCCAAAGCCCCACCACAGGCCAGAGCTGCTGTGCTCCAGCACTGAGTCCTGGATTCACGGTTATTCAGTAGCCTTTTGTGCAGTAAATAGCCTTTTCTCATTTTGGGAACCATCCTAAACGTTAGGATAGCGGGGGAGTTACAGAAGAATCCATTTACTGGCAAGCAGTTGACACCAAGAGCTCTGGGGGAGCTAGGAAAGATGTGATGCCTGTGGTATGTGGGTGTGGTACCTCCCAGCGACATCTTTCCAAAGGGGAAACTCAAGGAAATTTCTGCATTAAGCACTCCTCAGTGTCGAATGCCACTTCAGTGTCTTTTAGCAGAAACCCAATGCCTCTCAGAAAGCCTCAGTTAAATATTTTGGTAGCTCCCCTGGCTGCTCCTCTCTACAGCCTGACAAACATTTCACACTGGTTGCACAGCTTTTGGTTGGAAGGAATCCCAGCTTTGTTGACAGTGACTTCAGTCAGCTTCAGAGGGCCTCTTAACTCTGCTTTGGGGCTTGTCAACACACAGCGGACCGAGACACAATGCCAGCAGGCAGCTCCTCCTAGAAAACATTATTTGAATCCAAATTGTCTTCCAGGCACTTTTTAAAAAAACTTCATATTGTGTGAGTTACATGCTCATCTGAAGAAAAATCTGTGTTCATCCCTCATTGTTTAAATTTACAGACGGTCATCTTCCCATTGCTGCACCAGCAACCCCAAAAATATCACACCCTGAAAAGTCAAATGTCTTCCACATGGCAATGTACAACCAAACACAACTTGGTGCTGTCAAATAGTAACCATATCTGAGGAGAGACAATCACAAAAGGACTTGGAGATCACTTAAACTTAGGAAAAAAATTCATGAGAGGTAATTTTGAACTTCTTCTACACGTGTGATCAAGCACCATTATGTGGAAAGCTCCCACTATCCATTCTGCCTGTGATCTCCTGCAGCAAAAAAGCACCTCTGCTCTGACATGGGTATTGGTATATTTAGTTCTGTTCAAGCAATGCACTCCTGGGGTTCATTGAATCACAGAATCATTGAGTGCTTGGGGTTGGAAGGGGCCTTTAAGATCATCCAGTTCCACCCCCTGCTGGGCCAGTGACACCTTCCACTACTCCAGGTTGTTTCAAGCCCCATCCAACCTGGCCTTGGGCACTTCCAGGGATCCAGGGGCAGCCACAGTTTCTTTGGGCAACCTGTGCCAAGGGCTCACCACCCTCATAGTGAAGAATTTCTTTGCAACATCCACTGTCTTTCAGTTCACTCTTTGTCCTATCACAACAGCCCATGCTAAAAACACCCCTTCCATCTTTTTTGACCTTCTCATCAACAAACACCCCTAAGTCCTTCCCTGCAAGGCTGCTCTCAACCCATTCTCCACCCAGCCTTTCCTCGTGGTAGGGATTGCCCCAGTCTGGGTGCAGGACCTTGCATTTGGCCTTACTGGACTTGGTGAGGTCCCCACAGCCCCACCTCTCCAGCCTGGCCAGGTCCCACTGGATGGCATCCCTTCCCTTCAGTGTGGGACTGCAGCACACATTTTGGTTCTCAAGTCAGATGTCTCTAGAAACACTCCACCACCTGCAAAACAATAGACCTGCACAGGAAGCAGCCCCTGTCCATTTCCCACTTTATTCAAAGGAGAAAGCAGAGAAATAGCATCAAAGAGAGAACTTTTCTCGTGACTCAGTAGGATCAAAGAGATGCTTTATTACAAGCCCTGTTTTACTAGAAGATATTTATGAAGATTTAACTGAAGATGTGTGGTTTATAGAAATTAGAATTATTTACTTGTCTTAAAGAAGAACCTAGAAACCTTTAGAAGGTTAAAGCTCTCTTGGTACTAACAGTTGAAGACATCTGGAATGTTTAAGAGGTTCTGCTCTGAATAGTCCAGATGAGAAAACTTCCTTTCACCTCCAACATAGGTGAGAAAAGAAAGTAACCAGAGAAGGTAACCAGAGAAGAAACAATTTAATCCAAGAGTTTAGAGAAGTCAAGAATAAAATTACTCTTTCTGCCACAGCACTTGGTGCACTCACAGGGTGGATAATTGTGAAGGAAGTCTTTGTCTTTGATCAGCAGTTTAAATTTATCTCCTGATTCAGCTAATTCAGCCTCAATTTTTAATTAACCAATTCTAAGTCTAACTGGGCAGGGGAATGGTATGCTGATACAAAAGACCCACCCAGTTCCAACATGGAAAAGGTCCATCCTGTCAGTGAAAATAAAGGTAGGAGGAGGAGAAAGGTTGTACAAAACAGACTGTAGCCTGGCTTATCCCTCCACCTTCTGTCAGGTGGCAGCTCAGGTCTTCCTGAGCTGGAAGTTGGGTGTGAACCATCATGTCTAACAGTCATCAGTAATGACATTTTTCATTACTGTTCAGTCTATTTTAAGAATGCTTAAACATTTGGTCTCTATAGCACCCACAGGCAACAAGTTTCACAGGTTTCCTTAGATGAAAAATATTGGCTTTTGTTTGTTTCAGGTGCACTACCTGATTATTTTATTGGATCAAGCTGGGTCATTCATTTTGAGAAAATGTGAATAATTCTTCACTTATTGCTTCCTCCTTTCCAGTTCTGATTTTGATGCTTTCTAATATTTTCCCTCATCTGCTTCCCAAGCTGAAAAGCCTGGCTTATCCCACCCACTCTTCCTTGTGAGGGAGAACAGGGCACATGCAGGAGATGTCATCTCCTTCCATCATCCAGATCTGTTTCACCAGCAACTTCAAGCACTGGCTTTAGTTCTGAGCACACCCAGGGAGGATGGAGGTCATGAAGGTAAATGTCAACCAGGCTGGGGGAGCAGGATAAGAAGAATTAGAAAGAATGCAGAGCTCTGAATATTGTCTGCTTCGGATGAAAAAGCCCTTCAAGTTATTAAATGAAGAAAAAAGAAAAAAAGATTTTAAAAAGTAAGTATTCCTTGCTTTTATCATAAGAAACCAAAGCTTTGAGGCTTTGGTCCATCATGAATGAACAGAAAATGGGATTGCAGTTTGCAAAGTGTTTTGAAATCTCCTAATTATTTTTCATTAAACAAGGTCTGGAATAAACTGCTGTGGTTTCTCCCCACACTTCAATTTCCCTTATGTCAGCTTCATTTTTGTTTCCCTTTTTCCCAGCCATTTCAAAAATATCTGGAGATCAAGCAGCTGAAATTGAAAATGAAAAGGATAGGATGAAAGAGAGAAGAAGCAAAGGAGAAAGGAAGGGAGAGGGGGAAAGCTTGAAAAGACTTTCTCCAGAATGCAGACCATGGGTATTTTCAGTGCTCTTTGGAAAGGTCCCATCAGGTTGTCATCTCAGCCCCCATGGCTGTGCTCTGGGAGCTCTTTCCTTTTTCCCTTTGTTTGCAGCCTGTCAGATTCAAAGCACCATATGGAAATGACTCAGGGTGCTCTGGCCACAGATTTGGGCCACGACCACACTTCCCTGAGCCTCTTCAGAGACCTGCAGAAAGCTTCTTCCTGTGAGTGCCAGCAGGTCCCTACCTACAAAGCAAACAGCAGATGCTGCAACCATGGGCAAATGTCCAAGTACGTAAGACAACACTAATTAAAAGACGTTTTCTCCTGAAAAGCTGGAGGTTATTAAAAAAGAGAAATGCTTAGCTGGGAAAAAACCCTCCATGCTGCTGTGCTGAGTGTACTGTACTGCACCATTAAGACATGCAGAAGTACTTTTAAGTTGCCTAATGGCAAGTTACAGCATAATCTGTGATTAACTTGCTTCATGTTGTCAGAGGCTATCAGTCACTCAGAAGAAATCTGATTTCTGCCTCTTGCCCTGTGTCTGGTAAAGTATCATGTCAGAAGGCTGTTCCCATCCCAAACAGCTTTCAAATCTCCAGTTCCTCCCAGGATTTTGGGACTCTGGATCCAGTGTGTCCAAAGACAATATCTACCCAGTTCTCCAACTTTTCTGCTAGGAAAAATGTAGTTTAAAATATGCAATTTGTTATTTTCTCATTGAAAACAGCTCCCCCAGCTCTCAGAGGTCTCTGCTGAAATGGATTTTTTTCTCCAATGGACTCCATTATCTTTTTTCCATGATTTTGCTCACCTCTGCTAATGGACATGGTTTTTCACTGTAATTATTCAGTATGCAGGATGTGCTGATGACTGCTTTCTGTCTCAGGACATTTCCTTCCTAATTTGGAGTCAGTCAGGGCCTGAAGATATCAATAAAAGACTGGGGACAGAAACCAGGGTATTTTAAAATTTAGTGCAAGACAAACTTCTGGGCTACCAAGTATAATGATGCAATATTGCAAAAAATCTCCATCAGCCCCTTCCAGTGTTCACATGGGAGCAGTGAGTGACCTAAATGTGCCCAGTTTAACATTAGAGCTGCACAGACACTGGGAGCATTTTTAAAGAGCAAGTATTATTCACAGCATTAAAATTAAAAAAAAAAGCCCTGGAAATACAAAACACCTTTTACAAGCTTCAGGCTGGCGTGGTACAGACAGAGGTGATTCAGGAAGTTACCTTTTGGAATGATTCAGTGATCAGAGGAGAGGACTGGGAGTCAAGACTTCCCCATTTTTTCTTCCATTTACCTTTAAACAAATCCCTGGTGGGATTTCTGCTTTACACAGACATCAAACACCCACAGCTCCTCCACACTTCAATTCAAAGTGCACTTGTTCAGCATCTCCTCAGTGTGGCCCTTCTGTTGCTCTGGACTTTAGTCAGCATCAAGATAGGGTTAATGCTACTGACCTTTGGTGGATTTTGCACTTTTGTTTGCAGAGCAATTTGAGATCTTCAAATTGGCTGTTCCAGGGGTGCAAATATATTGCAGTGACCCTCCTAAACAAACCCTGGGATTGTCATCATGCAGGGAGTGCTGCCAGCCCCAGAGCTGGGAGACCAAAGGTGTCCACAGCCATGGAGACAGGCAGCCTGGAAGCTGAGCTGGTATTACAAGCAGAAAAGCTTTTTTAGCACTGTTTTACCCCAAAATAAATTTTAAAATGGCAATTGCAGAGGCTCAGCCCATTGCTTTGCTGTGCACTCACAGCTCCCTGTGCCAGTGGAAGCAGAGCCTGTATTCCCATGAGCAGGTGACAGAAGAACACAGGTTTGATTTGAGCCACAAAATGTCAAACCTGGAGGGTTCTAGAAGTTCTGCAGTTTCCTGTGGGGCAGAAAAATTGGGAAAAAGTATCAGCAAGTCAAATGCAGCAATGGTGCACAGGCAGGGCCAGGAGTTCTCCAGAGAAAATGAAAGTGAATGGAGGGGGTGGGGGGACAGATAACAAGAAGTTTTAGACAATTGCTTTTCATTGGCCTAACTAGCAATAACAAAAAAAAAAAAATAAAATTGGGCCAGCTCCCAAGAATTGGTCTTGGACAATCAATCAGAGATAACAGAATTAAGCAGAGGCACCAAGCAAGTGACAGGGTGTTAATTCAAGCTAGATTTTTAACAGCCCTGGGTGAATAACTCTTAACAAAGCATTTTCTAGCTGAAGTTTATGTACTTTTCTATTTTTCTAGGCCTTTTCTTGCCATGTGGCCAAGTGGAGAACACAGCAATCTCCAAAATTATTCCATACTAGGAATTCTGCATTTCTTTTGTCTCATATTCAGGACAGGTAACATTTCAGCAAGGACATCTGCTGTCAGATCTGGTGCTCACCTCCTGCAGAGAGGTTCACAGTGTGCCTGAAGGAGGTTGGGAGTTCTGCAGAAAGAGCAGTGCAAGCAGTACAGCTTCTCATAAATATTATTAAAGCATCTACTGTGTTTATCCCTGCCACATACCTATTCCAACAGATCCTGGTGGGAATAGTGGGATAGCAAACTCCTTTCTCTGTGCAGTCCATGCCATGAAGGCACTGGATTCACCATACTGGCTAAAAACCCCTCTCATATATGGATTTTTCCCAAGTCTCACTCTGTGTGTACTCACTCAGCAGCATCCTGCTCCTGGCATGCTTCTAGCAGTACTCCTGTAAAACCACAGCACACAAACACTGCTGCACTCCCACTAATATTTCTTCTCCACAGCTGGAGAAGTCTGATCTTAAAACTAGTTATCTGCTGGGAATAAAACTAGTGGCTCTGAATATTCAGTGTTTGTTTATGTCTCGCTGCTTCCACTAACATTCCTGCCGTTTAATTTGTTTGGAAGACTATTCAGAGGAAACCAATAAGTGGTGTGAAGACAGGAAGAACTATAAACCACTGAAATCTGAGAGCACATTCAGTGACGTTATCCACATTATTTGCCTGGCTCTGTTATTTAAAGTTCAAGTCAAAGGGGAAGTTTTGTTTTTAAAGACAAATACTTGCACACGTATGGACTGAATCTCTTTTCCTTGGAAAATCTGCCTGGATCAGACAGGATCACCAATCTGCATAAAAATATAGAGCAGTAATATTGCACTTGCAATTAGGCAGATTTAGCCCTGATCCAAGGACAGACAGCAAAATTCCCTGGCTTCAGTGGGAGTTGTTGCACATTTGAAGATGCTCTTAACTTTGTCAGCCTGTGTTATCAATTTATTTTCTTTTTTAATAGCTGCTAATGGAAACACTGACTTGCATTTGAAGTTTCCAGAATCTTGCATTTGAGTTTTCCAGACTCTGAGGCAGCATTTTCAAACATAAAATCACCATGTTAATCTGACACAGAACAGGTTCAAGTTTTGACTTGAGGCAAATGTAAAAATTACAGTAGAAATACTGGAAAAGAGAATTTATGTACCAGTGGTCATACACGATACAGAATCACAGAAAAAGCTGAGTTGTGAGGGATAAACACTTCTTGAGCTCTGTCAGGTTTGGTGCTGTGACCACTGCCCTGGGAGCCTGATCAGTGCCCAACCACCCTCTGGGTGAAGAACCTTTTTCTGATATCTGCCCTAAACCTCCCCTGACCCAACTTCAGGCCATTCCCTCAGGTTCTGTCACTGTCACACAGAGCAGAGATCACTGCCTGCCCCTCCTCTCCCCCTCACAAGGAAGTTGTAGCTGCAGTGAGGTCTGCCCTCAGTCTCCTCCAGGCTGCACAGACCAAGGGACCTCAGCCACTCCTCACACAGCTTCTCCTCAAGACTCCTTCATCACCTTCATTGCCTTCCTTTGGATGGCCTCTTACACTTTCATGTCTTTCTTGTCATGTGGCTCCCAAAACTGTCCCCAGGATTCGAGGTGAGGCCACCCCAGCCCAGAGCAGAGCAGGACAATCCCTCCCTGCCCAGCTGGCAATGCTGGGTCTGATGCCCCCCATGACTCTGTTGGCCCTCCTGGCTCCAGGGCAGTGCTGATCATGTTGAACTTTCTGTCTACCAGGACCCCCAGGTCCCTTTCCACAGCCCTGCTCTCCAACCTCCCATTCCCCAGTCTGTCCCTACATCCAGGCTTGCCCCATCCCAGGTGCAGAATCTGGCACTTCCCCTTTTCAGATACTTGCTTAGTTTCTCCTCCTGTCCTGCACCCAAGTTATTTATGAGGATGTTGCAGAGCACTGTCACAGACATATTTTCTGAAAAATCCTTTCACTAGGATTTTTCTCCTGAGAAGCTGAGAAGCTTCAGAAAAGAAATGTAAACAATAATTATCTGATTGCTTGAAATGTGGTCTGGAGATGATTTACCAACAGGTGCATCTTTGATTGGTGGCATGTGAATTGTTTTTAATTGATGACCAATCACAGGTCCAGCTGTGTCAGACTCTGATCTGTCACAAGATTTTATTATCATTTCTTCCTTTTCTAGCCTCTGGCTGAAATCCTTTCTTCTATTCTTTTAGTATAGGTTTGGTATACCATTTCCTTTTAATATAAAATATATATCTCAAAATAATAAATCAGCCTTCTGAAACATGGATTCAAGATTCTCATCTCCTCCCTCGTTGGGGTTGCCTTCAAATCCCACAGAGCACAGGGCTGAGAATGGATCTTATGGAACCCCACTAGTGACAGGTCTCCAGCCTGATGTCACCCCAGCCACTTTGTGCCAGCCTCACCCATCCCATGAGAGGTTTATTCAACTGTTTGCTGGACATTGTGTCCAGGAGGATCCTGTGAGAGACAGAACTGAATGCTTTACTGAAATCCAGAAAGATTGCACCAACTGGCTTCCCTTGGTAGCTGGGTTTGTCACTTTGAAGGCAATCAGGTTGGATAGGCAGGACTTTCCTCTCACAAAGCTGTGCTGGCTGTGAACAGTAACTGTGTTGTCCTCCAGGTGTTTTTCAATACCCCCCAGGACAATTTTCTGCATAACTTTACCAGGCACAGAAGTGAGACTGACAGGCTTGTGGCTGCCAGGGTCCTCCTTCTTGCTCTTCTTGAAAATCAGGACAACATTCACCAGCTTCCACTCAGCTGGGACCTCTCCAGATTCCCAAGACCACTCAAAAATTGTCCAGAGAGGTTTTGGATGACATCAGCCAGCTGCCTTAAATTTACTACTCTGAGTGGGATCCAGTGGCTCCTGTGGATTATTTGCAACATTAGAAGACATAACATTATTATTGCATGACCTTTCTTTGGAGAGAATAAACAAACAGGGCATCCGAGCTTCAAGTATCTGTTATTCCTGACTGGCTTGTAATAAAAATTCCCTTTTAAAACTGAAATAGACAAATCAAAGCAATTTTTGCTATGAAGAATGTGTGTTAACAAAAAAAAAAAAAAATTCCCTACATAATGTATACATAAATACAAGAGATTTTAGCTTAACCTTCTGGTCTCAACTTTTGTATCTCTATAGTGGCTGCTCAGAATGGGCATTCTATTGTGTGTATTAACTGGAGTGGCTAAGGCAGGCCCAGGGCTGATAATTATAGTTTGGTCCCCAGGATGATTGAGAAGCCTTACAGAGGACTGCACAGTGCAACTTTAACAGCCCTTCCTGATGCCTAACTAGAAAATCTGTTTCAAAGGGGCTCCATGAATTGTAGGGTACAGTCAATTAACTTGAATATTAATTATCTATAATGAATGTACCCTTCTTCGGGGCTTGAAAAGAAGCAAATTACTTGGAGAGGGACTAATTAAGATGATGTAATCTTGACCATGAAGAATAATTCCTTCCTGGTGACAGAAATGATCTAATTGAAGTATCTCATTAATTAATGTCTCATGAAATTGACTGATAAAATGCCTCTATGAATGCCTCCTGAACTTGGGGCTGGCAGAGCATTGTCGTGCATCCACTCCCGCTCCAGACACTATCGCTGACAATATAATTAGACCTTGGAAGCATGCTGTGCTCAGAAGGATTTATAACTCTGCAGTGTGGATAATCTACAAATGCAAAGTTAAGACAATGCAGCTTGCCACCGTGAGATTTCTGAAGTCAGTGAGTGAAGCCATAAATCAGGTATAATCCAGTGGATGACAACTGAATCCCCCTCCTGCCAGCTCTGCCAGCCTGCACTGAGACCAGCCCCACAACCTGCTGATAACCCTGTACCAGCCCCAGCTAAATAAAATCAGATTAAAGGCATTTCATTTTCCTTTTTCCACTAGATTCACACATACCTGTGGATTTCAGCTAACAGTGCTCCAACTCCCTGAGAGTGAGGGGCAGCAGAAATATTCTTCCCCTGCTTCACTCCTCTTGCTGAGGAGATCACTGTGTGTGATCAGCAAAGCTTTACCAAGAAGAAAGGCTTTGAAGTGCTGGAATATGTCCAGAGAAGAGCAGTGAAACTGGTGCAGGGTCTGGAGTCTTGTGACAGGTGGCTGAGGCTGGGGAAAGGAGACTCAGGAGGGGAGTCTCATCCTCTCATCCTCTATAACCCCTGAAAGGAGGTTGCATCCAGGTTGTTCTCTTTTCCCTAGCAACGAGCAATAGGACAAGAGGAAATGGCCTCAGGTTGCACCAGGGGAGGTTTAGTTTGGGTATTAGGAAAACTTACTTCACCAAAAGGGTTGTCAAGCATTGGAACAGCTGCCCAGGGAAGTGGTGGGATCTCCATTCCTGGAAGTGTTCAAAAAACATGGATGGGGCACTTGGGTGATGGTTTAGTGGTAAACATTGGGTTAATGGTTGGGCTCAATGATCGTAGAGGGCTTTTTTTCCAATCTAAACAATTTTCATTCTAAAATTTGGGGGTATTTATTCTGGTCAGAAAACATAATTCGGCTTAATCCAAATGGTATATGTTTTATTTTGATTGCCAAACTGCATCATTTCAAAGCTTTGGTAATATTATTTTTCCAATTTTTTCTGTCTCATGCTTCTTAAAATCTTGAGCACGGTCCTCCAAAACTGGCAAAGGCTTCCCAGGTTCCAGTGAAATATGATAAGCAGTAATAAATGGACTGGGGCTGGTATAAAGCGAAATTTGAATCTCAGAACTAACAATGATCAATTTACTACAAGCCTGTGGGAGCTAAAAATCATATAAGGAAACTGTAGAAACACAGCAGCCAGGCAGGCAAACAAGATGAAACCAGGCCAGTCCAAGGATGTAATATTGTTATTTGTTTACAGCTTTTCTGTTAAAGTGAATTAAATGCCCACAGCTGATAAAAGGTTCATCTACCAGCACAGAAGCTCCTGAGTATCTCACACTATTCCAGCACTAATTACATTTCATAAAGCTACCAAATATACCATAACTAACATTTATTGGCCAATGAAATGTTGCTCTAAAATAATAATTACAGATATATGTAGACAATAAAAAGTGAAGCATCAGCCTGGATGCAGGAGGGGAGATAAAATGCATCTGCTTTTACTGAGTGCTGCTGAGAGGCCAAATTTAAGATCAGAGGTGACAGTACCCCAGGAAAGCCTGCAGGAATAGAGGAAAAACACCTTAACTGGGGAATTACACAGGAGAGAAACATTTATTGCACTCATTCCAAATTTTCCCAACACTCTGATACCAGGGATCACTTTTTACCTCTGAAAAAACCTCAAATGGAGGCATTGAGACTCCTGCTTACACCCACAGAGAAACTCCCACAATAGCTGCAAGCACACGACCCCAAACTCTTTCCAGAGCACTCAGGTCTGTACAGAGTTGGTGCACAGCACAAACTTCTCTCTCCTGCATTCCCAGTGCTTCCCTGCCAGCTCTCCTGGTTGCATGGAGGTGGGTGGTCTCCTGTCTCAGGGCAGGGTGGGAATGAAAAGGAGCCTGGCCAAGCAGAGCTGCCATTCCTCCTGTAACAGAAGAAAATTTCAGACCTGCTGCAAATTTTGCCAGGAGCCAAACCAGCCTTCAGGAATTGCCCAACAGAAACCAGGAGGTTTTCACCACCTCCTCTCTGGTGTTTTAGCAGGACACGGATGAATCTGCTTCTTAAAGCTCAGGAAAAAGCCCAGGAGTCAGAGTCTGATTGTTCTATTACTTTTCTTTACCCAGATGAATTGGGGAAAAGTCTGATTAAACCAAAAGGGAAACAGAGGGAAGTATCAGCCTCATTCTAAGTCTTTTTGCCACTTGGCTGCCAGTTCACATCTTCACTCCTGTAGATTCCTACAAAGCCAGTAACCAGATCCTGGGGGTTTTCACCCTACACTGCTTAGAGCTTTATCTGAGCTGGCCTGCTTGGGCACAGATTCTCCCTCTAAGGCTCTTACTTTCTTATGTAATGAGATTAAAGCAGACTTAAAGGAGCAGTAAGGAGATGGGGAAGGTCAAAGATGCCACTTACTATAAATAAATGTCAGTTTGAAGGCACAGCACCATCATGGTGTGGGCAAACCTTCACCTGGCTGAAGGTGTAATGCTGAGCAGCTGTCACTCCTTGAAGACATGTCACTGTGGATGGGAGGGAGGGCTGGGAGCAGAGGGAGAGATCTACAGGGTACAAATAGTGCAGGATGATGTTTTCCTGCTCTAGAAGCTTTCTGCAAGACAGGATCTCTGAGTAGCAGACCAGGCTTGATTATTACTCCTGCAGCCTTCATGGTTTTTAATAGAGAAGATGAGTGTTCTAACCACCTGCTATCACTAGAGAACTAACAAATTCCAGCCCAATGCAATTTGGATGGTGTATGCCAGCATACATAGTACAACATACCATGGCAATACAAACATAAAATTCAAGGACATACTCAGGCTTAAAGAGACACACTCATGAGTCTTGTGACCCAACAGAGGTCTTCAGGGACAAAAATGAACTCAGAAGAACACAAAAAAAAAAAAAAAATTAGATTCAAAACTGTCTGGGGAACAGCACTTAAGAATGACAAGAAATCACCCTATTATCACCAACATTATCCACTGTTAGCACAGCAGATTATTCAGGCCTCTGCCTAGAGCTGTAGTGAAGATATTGAGAGGATACAAAGTGGGTTCTGTCTTTCAAAATTGAACTATTGCACAGCTATAACTGAACACTTTCATATGCCTAATAGGAGAAATATTGGGTACATCCACACCACCAGCCTGACTCAGGCTGGGCCCAGGCTTGCTCTGCACCTGCTTTGTGGGGGACACTCTTTATAGAACAATGTACAAGTCTCCATCCTTGATGTGTTTCTCCCAGGTAACAGCAGGATGGTCCAGACTCCAGACAAAACAAAAATCATGTGTAAACACTCTGGGGCACAAATAAATTCCAGCTGCTGAGCCATGCAATTATGGTTGCAGGAGCAATGTGAGAGCAGATCCACCAAATCCTCCTCTTACACTGTGTCTCAGGATCTACAGACAGCAATCTCCTGCCCAGTGGCACCTCATTTTTTCCCACTGTGTCCCTAAGGATTGTTTTGCTTCCATCCAACTTCCTGTCCAGAGTCAATGAAGCTACAAGACCTCAGCACTCCTGGAGGAAAGGAAGATAATTGCTCAGTGATTTGTATTTTTCTTGCTCACAGCATGGACATAGTCATACCTTCTTGGTGGGGCAGTTCCATTATCCACAACCCATGTCTCCTTCAGCAAGGAGGAGGGCATACAGAGATGACAGAGGGCTGATTCTTCATGAGAAAGCTCCCATCCTTTTCAGATCCTATCCTACTGCTGCTGAGGCAAGTAAAGTCCCTTCAGAGGCTTCAGCTCTGTGCACACTTGAATTTCCAAAGTGGCAAGATTAGAGACTGTTCCATGGGCTGAGAAATGCAACAGTATTAAGGAGGACCCAATATCCAAACCAAACTCCCTCCTCCACATTGATTTTATCACATTAGTCCAAATTAAACCCCTTTGCAGCAATTACTCTTCTTCCCTGGCTTGTATGACTGCTGATTGTTGCCATAGGGCCAGTACCCTTTCACGTAGGGTTGGCATAAATCTAATCTGTACAGGTGTCAAAGAGTTTGAGATGTTAAGTTTTGTCTTATTTCAATTCCATGGGGAAAATTTTGCAAAACTATCCGGAAGTTGCCCTACTAGCAGTGAGAGAACAGAGATGTCCTGGGCCAGGCAATGTTGGGGTGTAAAGAAGAGGGGGTCTCCAGTCCATGTAACCATGGCACCATTTCAATGTCCTGGAATTTGCTGCAATCACTACATCCCCTACAGTTTGCAGGTCATTTCAGTATCATAAATGATAAAACAAGATGTCAGGCATCAGGGAATAGCCTCCTGTGGATGTAAGCACAGAACTCCCATCAATGTGAACAGGAGTTACGCACAGGCAATGTGCTGAGAATGTACTCTCTGCTCTGCAGAGCACACTCACCAGGGCTGTCACCTGTGGTTGATCTTAGTTTTCTCCCCAGAGCTCCCAGTGAAGGGGGAGGCATGAGAAAGCTGGTGCACAAGCCATTAGCATCAAGGCACAAGTGAAAGAACACTCAATGGGATTATCAGTGCTTACCCAGCACATTAATGGATGGTGTCCTAGGGGAATACTTTGCATTCAGGAGCCATGAGCCCAGCCCTTCTTTTCAGTGTAAATGAGGAGTGGTGGCTAAAATCAAGGGGAATAAAGTTAAGAGCAGAGGAAGAGCTTTTTTATTTTCCTTTTGATGGCCAGGAGAGGCTGCTCCTTGCTCCTGTCTTCACTTAACCATCTGTTGAGGTTTGCCTATGTGCTCTGAGCACTCACACCCTTTTCTGTTGAAAAACCACTCCCCTGTTCCCTTGCTGCCCATTCAGCTCACCATCAGTGCTCCAAGATCATCTGGTCATGGAGAAACAAGAGACCCATGTAGCAAAGAGAGAGAGAACCACTGGAAATGAATCCTTACCCATGTGAGATGAGCTGTCACAGCAGAGGATGATTGAAGCATTGACTTGACACTGGGACATTAATTCATTTTCTGTTCACACTATAAGTTAATTTGGATTATTTAATCCACATTAGGCTCCTTTATGCACACTCTCATTCAGAATTAGAGTGCCGCTAATTCAGTTTACAAAGTAAATTAAGCTCAGCCAAATTATGCTATGGTAAACTTGAATGAGGGTCGATGAAGAGATTTAATGTGGTTTAATTATCCACTTTACATATCAAAAAATGCATAAAATGACACATTAAATGATAAAACCAGTCCCTGGAGCAGAAGGGAGTGAAAGCTGGGGCTCCTTCTCCCAGAAAAGACCACTGGATAACAGTCAAATGTCTTCTCCTTGGCTTGGGATAGCTCCTCATTAAACAGGAAGAATGGAAGCCTTTGAGCAGCGGGAACAGAGAAGGTCAACTTCTCTTCCCTGCCCCTTGTCATGATTGTGAGACAGCTCTCTGGAGATGTGATGGATCAGTCTCCTGGATGCTGAGAATGAAGATCCTAAATGAATATTTAGGATAAAGACTCTGAATTTCTGCCCTATGCATCTCCTGAGGATTTACACAGCAGGAGAAGAGCATCCAGCAGCTCAGTGCTGAAGGACTGAGAAGAGACAAAGAAACAACAGCATTTCAGAAGTGGACTAGAAGATCTCCAAACCTTTGGCAGTGCCTATCCAGAGCTCCTGCAGAATGGTAGTGATTACAGGGAACTGAAAAACAGCAAATGTAGAAAGAAGCACGTGAGAGAGAGAGTGGAAAAACAATTTTAACTTCAATTTCCAAAAATATAGAAGCACAAGAGTTGAAGATATTTCTAAATATCTATGGAGCACCCAGGAATACTGTGCAACACTCACATTTGGATTATTTTGCTGTTTAGATCAAATGATTTCTAAAGCAATCTGATTCACTTTGGCAGAGTGAATGGAAGAAGAGCAGTAGAGATCCTACCTCACCTTCACCTACTTATAAGGTTTTGTATCAAGGTACAGAAATATGCTCTTGGTGAAGCTGATATTAGAGCATGCAAAACTATATGAGAAAAATGATAAATTAGCAAAATAGTAATCAGCAGCTCACTTGCAAGAAGGAGGTGTATATCAAGAAAAAGTCTTCAAGGTTCTGACTGGGATGTCACACTATGCAATATTTTCCTTAACAACATAATGTTTGCATATTCACACACAACACCACAGAGGGAGGGGCTACCAGCACACTAGAACACACAGGGCTAGAGTTCAAAATCATCCTGACAAATGATAGAAGGGGTCTGAAAAACCAGGATGCAAATTAGCTTTTGTCCTCAATAAATATCAGGATCAGAGAGGAACAACAACTGCATGACAGCAACAGCAGAGTGGGGAGGGGGGAGATCTGCGGAGAAGGACCGGAGGGTTGGAGGGGATCAGCAGCTAGATGTGAATCAACAGGGTTGTGCTGAAAAGAGCAAACACCATGCTGAGGCAGGCAAAGAGCACCATCATTTTTGAGATGTGTGAAGAAAGCCTTCTGCTCTGTTTGCTGCTGTTAAAGGCTTCACTGGAGAACTTTTTCTTGTTTTGGCCACTGTATGTCAGGAGAACTTGGATTAATGTAAGAGAGAGGAGATACAAATTTTAAATGTAAAAAAAAAAAATGAAAAGGAAAGAAAACAAAATCCAATCCATTACAAGAAAGATAGATATTATGATTTGTGTAGAACAAGAACAGGGAAGACCAGAGAACAGAACATGGAAAAGTAGCACCTGGTAGTATTTGAAATTATTATAACTGGAGTGTTTAAAACAATTATATACAAAAGGTTTCTTTGGAATTGAAGAAACATACAAATTGAGGAACTGATTTGATCACTGTTTGGTCCCTCATAGTCTTTTTACACCAAGAGTTTTTAGGTTTGCTTCCATTTTAGTGGGACAACGTGACTTTGGTCAGATAACTACATTCCTCTACTCATCAATGTTTCCATATATTCTGTAAATATACAGAACCAAAGTTCTCATCCATTTCCAGGAAAACAGAAAAGTAACACACCTAGAAAATTTGTCTCTTCGTGGATCTGCCAGGATGGAGCTGACTTCCAAAAACAGGAGCTGATCCACCCTTCTATGGATAGTGATAGTACAGATCAGGGTCCACCAACTCCTTTTGTATAGCTGCAGTAATGAGAGAAGCAAAGTTTTGCAGTCTAAAGAGTCATCTGCATATCACCTTAAAACCTCAATTCCTCAGAGAAAATGGTTGAACAAATACAGTTCCTATAACAATGCCACCCATTTGCAGCAAAGCAAGAACAGTTTCAAGACCACAGGAGTGCAGAGCAGCCACCAAGGTTAGGCACCACTGTAACATTGAACCTGCACCCGACTGTTTCTTGCACAAAGGACAGGAAAAAAATGAGTGTAAACACAATGAAAGGAGAATTGTTTATGTGCCAGCCCCATGGTAGCAACCATGAACTCAGGCTGATTTTGCTTATCATCCATTAAGGGAAACAGCTATAGGTCATCTCTGTGATTACCTAACACTCAGGAGAAGCAATAAAGCTCAGCTGGAGGTGTCACACTGCAGCAAAAAGTAAAGGCAGCCCAACTCTCATTTTTGTTTTTCACTACATTACTTCAGTTAACATAGTGCACTGTTAACATTAACTCCTGGCCATATATTGCTTTATAGATAGACAATCAATACTGCAACTGAAATATGATTTTGTTAAAGCATCTAGGGGGCTGTATGCATTTAGCTTTCACACTATTTTCAGAAAATGAACATCAATATAAAAATAATGAGCCTCATAAAATAAAGCCTCGTTTGTGTGGCTGAGCTGGCTTTTAAGAAAGAGGGCAGAGATTTATACTAAAGGCACCACAAAAGAAACAGCTTAGAACAACATTCAGCATCTCTATCAACCCCTCGAAGGACATTCAAGGCCAGCAGTGAAACACAGTTTGCCTTTGCTCACTAGGGCATCCAGTGGGATGGCAACAATTGGCAGAAGCAGTTGGAAACACCAGCAAGAGAAAATGGCAGCAGAGGCTTGGAAAATAATATAAAATTACCTCTTTCTTCTAAATCATCATAATAAGTCACATCTTGTTTTTGTAGTCAAGCTGCTTTTGCTTACAAAAGAACTCAAGAAGTTCAGGAGAACCCAGCCTGGACACTGCAGGGCCAGCAGAGAGGAGAGGGAAATCTGTGGAACTGCAAGGGAGCTGGTACCAGTGATGGCAAAAGAGTTCTCCTCCCCCTAAATGAGCCAGATTCTTGGACAGTGGTAAACACTTTTGTCTTAACATCTGCAATTTTTGATTTTCCCTAGAACAAAACTAGCGAGGCAGGGTTGGCTTTGAAATGTGACAAAAAGGAGTATTTCATCTCTTTGACAGACAACTGTTATAACATGAAACTTCACATGCTTCACCTCAAAAATTAAGGAATGTGGTCGTGAAAGTGTGAGTGCCACATGTACGAGGCAGTCTATGCTAAACTCCTTAAGACACAAGCTATACATCAAAGCCAAGAGGAATTAGGACATGTACATTGGAAATGACACCCTCTTCTTCCCATCCTTATAACTGTCAGGACTTCATACTACTACTTTTTTTAAAGCTTTCTGAAACATTTGCAGTGAATGAAGAGGTGACAGAATTCCAGGAAGTAATGTTGAAAGGGAAACCTGTAAAACAGCTGAATGACAGTAACCTGAATCAAATCAGATTGGGGACAGGTCCCTTTAGGATCAGATCCCCTTTAATTTATCTGATGCAAGTCTCCCTCCATTTCAGCAAGCTCTTCTCACAGGATGTCTTCATTCAGAAATGAAGGCTCCAAAACACTTTCCTAAGACATGAACAATCATCTATCCATGGCTTTCCCTTTCCACTCAGGGGGCATCACAGGCTGGGATGTCCCCATGGAAAAGATGATCAAATGTTCAGTTCAAGTTCAATTGTGCCATTTCCAAATTTCACCTCCTCTGCAGCTAACTCTAACCAGCAGGAAGCAGCACAAGAAGCTCTGCTCAAGATCAGATCTGAAGGGATATCAGCCCATCACTGTTTCCCTGAGCAGCAAATCTGAAATTAAACATGGGCCCATGCCGAGAATGAGCAGAAGGTACTTCAGACCAGAAGAGCTTGAAGAAAACTGATTGTATCTTGTATATTGTAGATGTTCACCTGAGCTTGGTTTGTCTTTTTCCTTCTTTTAATGTGGATGGCTGATATGAATTTATGGAAACTTTAATTTGTTTCAAACGCAGTAAGACATGCTGTGGTATTTTAAAAAAACAATTAATCATCTTGAGTTTTCAATTAAGGATGTGCATAGACTGAACAACTTGCCACCCCAGCAAGGCAGGAGGAGATGATTAAAAACCTCCCATTCTTTTCAGGTGTTGTACACTACCAGCTGCTTTCTTCTTGCCTCAGGGAAAGTCCTTTCATCTATCACACGTTGTGTTATGGGTGGATTATGTCATATCAAAGCCAATTACCTCATGTTATGGCAGCTCCTGACATAATGTAACAGAACATTCTTTGGGCGTGCAGCTCGATGCAGGAAGATGCAGATCTGTAACACCTTAAAGGAACAGCTCTGCCTGCACTGTGGGCTGGGTTTGGGTGCCAAAACACCTCCTAGCAGCTCTGCCTCGTGTCCTTTGCAGCACACTCACTGCCCAGCCTCTGCATGGGCTCCAAAGCTGCTCTGAATAATCAAACATCACCTCCAAATCCATTTGGAGGGAAATTCTTAACAGCAAAAGTCCCACTCCAAAATTTTCAATTTGCCATTCAGGCACAAGGAGAAGCAGTGATGGTACAGAGATAAGGATGGAGGGAGGAAAAATGGGAGTTAGCCCAGGAACACAGGCACAAACACCTCTTTCAGAAGGCAAGCCAAACAACAGCCTGAAGCCTGATGAAATCTGGGAGGCTGCTCTGTCTAATATTTGTTTACATGTTTCCTTTCCTTGTTTCATTTGCCCCAGAATAGCAAGCTCCCAGGGAAGGAATTTAATCACTATCTTACTTAAGAGCATGTCAGAAAAAAAAAAAACTCCTGAGAGGATGACAAGGTTTCTATCCTTTCCTGCTGTGAGCACAAGGAGTGGATTCTCTCTAATCCTCATTCCTGCACTGCATTCTCCACCAGGTGCACAGGGAACTGTGAACGTGAATCTCAGCCTCTTTCTCCTTCCATAGGTCTGCCAGCTCAAAAATAACTTTTTCTTCCAGTCTGAAATCAGACTCTCTTCATGTTTCTTCCCCACACAAAAAGGTATTGACTATGAAGCACTTAGCAGGACTGCACAGACCTCAACCTGGTTCCAATAGGATCCAACTCAACACATATATCCCATTTTTCCTCTTCAATTCCCAGAGTTGGGAGTCCAGGGTGAAAGTCACTGCCTCCTTCCTAGCTCAGAGGAGCCACTAGATCCTGGCTAGCCAATCTGCTTGTAGATTTGGGCATCCCAGGATTTGTAGGACATCAGTGATCGACATCCAAAGACCCAAGGGATCAGCTCTTGGCTCAGGTGAGTTTGCAGTGGTAGGAGAGTAATAGTCAAGACAGGAGTAGGTTAGTAAAAAGCATGTACCATTTTGGAGTAATCACAGGGTGTTTTATCCCTCACCCCTTTGGTATTTTTTTTCAATTGTATTTAATTCATCTTATCTGAAAGGATCCTTCTGTTTTGGTCTGGAACCAGAGATGACATATTGGTTCCTTCTCACTGCCCACACCAATTCCCATAAAGTAACTCTTGTTCCCTTAAAAATTGCTCAAAAATTTCTTTAAGTTGTTTTGCCCTTGTAGGGAGCAGAGGAAAGAGCCTGGAGATTGGAAAATGTCATGGTTTGCCATGCAGGTTTTCCCTCCCAAGCCAGCAACTTTTGCCATGCCTTACACACCCTACACATTTTATTAATTCCCCTGGGGCTGGAGATGTGGTTCCACTTATTTGTGCAGTATAGAGCCCAACGTGGTCCAATTGTTCCTGATTTATTCTGCAACATAAATATTAAGTAGTAATGTTATGACCTTTAGTTGACAACAACACCAGGGTGATGGGAATTTTGGCACAGGATGAGCAACGTGTCCTGGGAGATTTTCATTATACCCTTGATATTTAAATCACCCTACAAAAGGCCACCTGAAGAAATCTGATCATTTTGAAGGCCTGGACCCTTATCAAAGAAACTGAGTCTCCTCTCTCACACATACTTTATGCACTCATGTGGCTGTTTTACAGCCACCACTGGCACAGCTCCAGGGAGGGAACTCCAGCCCCACAGCAAGGACTCAACTGTGCTGTCAAAGCCAACCTAAGTCAGTGCTGCTGGGTAAAATCTCACCAGGCAGAGGCTGGGTAAAAACAGTAGGGACAGGAGAACAATAATCCATCTTGGTTAGTGGGTGATGTTACTGTGCAAAGATTAAGAACAAAGGTCCTCCCCACAAGTTGTACAAAGACACATAAAGGTTCTGAAGTGCCTTGAGGTGTATCTTAGGTCCTACATAAGATGCAAGGCAGATTTATGCACATGTTCAAGAACAATCCCTGGAAGAAGAACAGTGTAGTGAGGTTAGCATGAGACTATGTCTAATTCATGAGCTGAGACAGGTAATCTCTTTCTTCAACACATCTGGCTCCCATTGTTGTCTATGTGGGGACATGAGGAAATAGCCTGAGTGCAGAGATTCACAAGATTTACAACCCCATAAATCACATCCTCTGTGGCACATATTGGTTCATTGAAGCTTTGGTATTTTTGGCCAGCAGGATGCCAAAATGGGTGACTTTAGGGGAAAAGCTGAACTGGAGGTGGAGCACACCAGAAGCACATAGAGGTTTTGGCAGGTCTAGGGATAATGGTGAGAATACAGCAAGCTCAGAAGATTTACAGATTGGCCTGATATCCCAAACTCATCTGACCTTGCTAATCTTCTGCATTTCCACTATCACTTATGATAAAGGGGACCATGAATTAGATGGAATAGTTTTACACACCTTTCAGTAGCAAAAGGTTCTGTAATTTACGGAGTCTTTTCCTTCTAGTAGAACAGTAAGTGGCAAAACTATGGGGCCTTGACAGGTTCCATATAACATTAAAGCAAACAGTGAGATAATAGAAATCACATTTAACTGCCAATGAAGAAGAGAAAAGCCCAGCAGTTCTTATCTCAGCTTTATTGGTCCCTGTGCAATGCTGTTAGCTTTTACTGTTGTTGATACATCCAATGTCCATTCTCATCATTTGTGCTGCATCACCCAAATGAGAACATGAAAGGAATTTAGGTGCACCTGAGGCACAGGAATCAAGGCAGATGGAGAGCGAGCATCACTGCCTGCAAGCTCTTGCTGTGCATTAGAGCTGGAGAAAAATCTAGTTATATGCTTACCTGGAAGGCAGAGTCCCTTGATTTTGAATTTGATTTTGGGTACATATGTAAAAAATCCTCTGGTGAGCACTGACTGAGCCACCTCAGAGCCAAAAGCCAAAGCTGGACCATCAGGAGTGTGTGAAATAATCCTGATGAGAAATGGGATTTGTTAGATTGGGCACAGCACCACATCAAAATGCCCTTGGATGCCAGTCAGACCCCAAAGGTGCTCCAATTATTGAATCAACCTGCACATATCAGACCATGCTGTTCTGCTCAAAGGAAAAACTAAACCAGGTAAATGGGACAGGCAGGAAGAAAGGAGCAAATATATCTGCAATGGCAGCATGGCAAAGCCCTCTGTTCCTGAAGGGACACAAGTACCATGGGGGCGACAGAAATGAGTTTTGAGTCTTCACATAACAGAACCAATTAAACCCACCACATTAGCAGGATGAACTGGATATTTAGGATAAAGACAATCCTGCCCAGCTGACACAGGGCTAACACATCCCCACAAGGCCCTTTTTAACCTCTGCTGAAACTGGCACTGTTCAAACAGTAATCTTGCAACGGTCTCCTGAGGAGTCCCAGCTGATGGACTCATTTCCATTTAGATGCCAAAACAGAAGAGCATCTATGAACTTCATAATCTTGATCAGCTTCAGCCCAGGGAGCCAGAGACAACCGTTTCCATTCAAGCAAGAAAAACACTTGAAAAAACATGGGGAAAACATTTAACTCCTTAAACTCCCAGACAATGCCCAGTGGCAGCTGTCATGTTTTACACTCTCTATTTTTAGAAATGATAGGTTGAAAAGTACTTTTTACTGTAGGAACAACTGGAAGTGCTGAAGCATTGAAATGAGAAACCTTTATTGTCATGCATACAGGATGTGGAAGGAAACCAGACTGTAACAGTGTTCATGTGATAGTCATTACAAAAAGCTCAAATAACCTCCTATGATATGGAAGTCTTTCTGTGCCTCCACCTCTCCTCAGATCATGTGCCTAACTGAGGTGGGAACAGCTTTAGTGCTTCCAGAAAATTCATGTGAAACCACACCACATTTTGTATTCCATGCTGTGCATTGCTTACAGCATGGCACGTCAGCCATTATTGCAAAGTGACTGAAGTTTCTGGAAACTCAATTAACTCCATACTTGGGATCCAGAGGATTCTGACTTGCCAGGAACCCCTCCAACCATCAGCCTTCAGCTAAACAGGCCCACTCTTCTAAATACAAATGAGAACCAAGGTAACTGCATGGCCATCCTTGAGACTGAAGCCCGAGTCCAGGATTAAAATCTCAGCTGTATTCCTTCACCACGGGATCCTTCTTTCTGCCTGGCTCTCCTTTCTTCACAGATGCTACAACCCAACTAGTTCAGTGAGACTCAAAGTCCCACAACAGCATTTGGCTCAAGGATTCAGTTTTGTGGAAAGCAAAGAGCTGAGTGTGGGTGACCACACACAGAAACCAGTACAGACCTGCAGTGTCAGACTTGGGAATTTTTTCTAGACACAGTTGTCAGAAAAACTGTTGAAAGACTAAAGAATCAACGTGGACAGCACCTATGTGCACATTTTTGGTACTAATAAACACGGGAGCTGTGCTGTCTCAGCTCTCATCAGTGTTTAAGGCTTTGAAAAATAGTGGAAGTTGTAGGGATGCTTGAATGGCTGATTTCTGTCTCCAAGTTTACACTCCAGGGTGCTTAGTTTTAGAAGCAGGTGTAGAGCAGGATTCACCAACATATGGCTGGGATTTCTGTAATATCCCAGCATCTCTTTGCCCTGCCCCTAACCCGTGGCACCATGCAACTCATCATCTAAAGCTTTGCCAAGGCATTTGGAACAGCTACCTCCAGGTTAGCAAGGGCACACCAGCTTTGTATTGATCACTTGTCAAATATCATGCACATGTATCTGCAGCTGGTTAAGAAGCATTTCCTCTAGAAGTCAATATTTATTCATTAACAACCTTTTAGCTGGTTAATTGAAAGTGACAGGATGCATTTTGCCTAACAGATTGTATTTTACTGAGTAATTTCTAATTTACAGTAAATATGATGGAAAATAAAACTTCATTTCTGGTATCAGTTTAAAAATGGTTTGTGCTTCCAACAATTGTACCACAGGGAATAGTTTAGATTTATTTGTGTGTGTGTGTGTGTCTGAGTTTTTTGAATTGCAGCAACTTTGTTGTGTTTGTCTCTTAATTTTGGGTATGAGAACATAGGGACCTTGTGGTGAAGGTGACAGCAAATTGTGTCAAAGAGTGATTAATCTTCTATTTCACCTTCTGGTCCTTCTTTAAGCAGGATTAGATATTTTCTTTTTCCTTCTTCCTCCCTGTGGCATCTCTTAGCCATTTAAAAACCTAAGTACCTAGGGGTTAATATGTTCCTGATAATAGTACAACAGAGATTTAAAAAACAAAAGCCAGATGCAGTGAACTCTGAACACTGCTTGTATTGTGGAAACACTTATAAATAGACACAGAAAGGAATAGCTGGTGAAAAGAGTTTTTATTCTCTCAGTAACAAAGGCATGTGGCTTGTTACCGTGCTGAGCTCCTGCCTTCCCCTCGGCTCCTCTCACTCTGGCAGGTGAAGAGCACAATCCCTTTTGCTTGAAGTGTGTGCTACAGAGCAGGAAAGAGACTGAAGCCTCCCAGGTTGTACTCCCAGCTCAGCCAGACTCTTGTACAGTGTGGGAGTGAGTCTGTTTTTCTTCCATGTCCCCCTGCAGGTAGACTCTGTTGGGGTACCCCCATGAGCTCCATGTTATTGTCCTCCAACAAGGTTATACCAAATGTGCTCCACTTCCAAATAAATGGAAAAGGAAGGGTCTCCCCTCCACCCTGCCACCTACCTCGAAAATTCATCCTCAGTTTTGGATTTTCTGTGGCTCATGTATTGACAAACGAGGCTAGGTTGGATGGGGCTTTGAGCAACCTTGTCTGGTGGAAGGCAACTCTGCTCATGGCAAGGGGGTTGGAACAAGATTATCTTTAAGGTCCTTTCCAACCCACACTATTCTGTGATTTTGTGATTCTATGAACAAGAAATTGTCCAGAGCTTGAGCTCAGGAAACAAATCTGCTGAGGAGGCTGGCACTGGCCAAGAGGCTGCTCGCCCTTTGTACGGGGGCAGGGGAGACCCACGGCCCAGCTGACCTGAGGGAACACAGCAGGGAGCAGCCCATCTACCCTAACTTAAGTATCCAAATGTCCAACTGAGACATATTCACCCTTGGCCTCATTTACAGCCAACAGTGAGATGGGAAGTGATCTCATCCTAAAATAAGTATCTAAGAGAGGTCAGAAGAACCATCCTCTAGAAAGGCTCATTTTTCTCCACCGAGAAAATGTAAAAGGATCCTGGAGTGATTTTTCCAGTGAATATAAAAAACACCCACAATTGCCAACTTTAAACTTCAGCACCACTAAACTCTGACATTGAAGGTGTACCTAGAGCAGATAAAATGGCTCCAGCTTTTAAGGGATTGATTATCCCAGGGAAGTCCTTTGAACCTGAGCCTAAATCCACTGGGCAGCTCCCATGCAATGCTGAGCTGCAGAGGGAGGGGCAGGTGAAGCTCTGATGACAGGTAGTCAGAAGAGCAGCACAATAAAAAGATTACATTTTTTAATGGAGATATTCCTCAGAGTCAGAACCATGCTTTTTGATCTCTGTAGGAATGGATAATGAACTATGAAGATAATGCATGCACAACATTTAAGTACCAGGCAGAATTTGTATGCAATTTAATTAATCACTTTTTGGGATGGGAGGGAAGATGTAATATAATTGCAACAGCCTTACATTTCAACAGAGATTGATTAAAAATCACTTTTTTACACTCTTACTCATGCTAGGACAGCAAGCAGGGATGTACCAGGGAAATCAAGGGAGATTGTCTATTACAGGACACCTTGTCATCTGTTTTCTGGAAAGGTTTCTAGGAGCTCTCCCTCTTCCAAATTAAGAAGGTTCTGCTAACAAATCCTGGGAGCATTTTACCCTTTCACATCCCCACCACATGACCACTAATATCAGGAGTGTACCATAACAAATACTTTCCATGTGTCAGTCCTACAAAAGGATAAAATTCTTCAAGCCAAGTTTCTTCTTTCTTTATCGAGGTCTTAGGAATTTTCACCATAAACCACCCATTTTTTTATGGTGGGTTTGTATTGGCTCTTGTTTGGATGACAAAAGCCAAGATCTCTTCTTTCTTTCTTCCTTTCTTTCTTCCTTTCTTTCTTCCTTTCTTTCTTTCTTTCTTTCTTTCTTTCTTTCTTTCTTTCTTTCTTTCTTTCTTTCTTTCTTTCTTTCTTTCTCTCTCTTTCTCTCTTTCTCTCTCTCTTTCTTTTCTCTCTATTTCTCTCTTTCTTTCTCTTTTTGCTCTTCCACAGACACCCAGAAGACACCACCTTTAATACACCAGCTCTACCTATCCCAAGGTCAATACCCAGAGCTGTCCTGCCAGGCAGCAAGGGATATATGTCAGCTTTTGGGGTTGAAAATGGGTGCCATGGGATTGTTTCCAGAGTGTGAATCCTTGAGGTGGGTGAGGAAATCCTTCCCCCATCCTGGACATCCAACCCTTTCAATTCACCCCAACTTATGATCCTAACTAATATACTACTGAGAAAGCAACAGGGAAAAATATGTCAGCCCTTTAACCAATTCATCAGGAGCTTTCCGTGGCTTTTGCTTTGAAAATGAGAGGCTCCATTTCAACAATTTGTTTCCTGAATATCTCCCCTGAAATCCTGGTCATGCTAACAGCACAAGGCCCTGTGTGGACCAACAACCTCATGCGAGGGCACTGGAAGCTTGAATGGCTCGTCCAGGATCCTTTAGGGATTGGGACACCAGAGATGCCATTGGTCCAGTGTGACATTACAGAGAGGGGAGCAGTGTGCTAAAACAGCACTCTGGGCTCTGTGGAGAGCAGTATTTGTGCCAAGTAGCACAGCTCAGCCTGGAGACAGACTGCTTTTGTTTTAAATCTCTCTGGCTGCGCTTCCGTCGGGATGATGCAATCCTCGAGGCAAATTAGTGTACACAGGAATCTCCACTGCACTGGGATATGTCATCAGAAATAACTGGTTTTAATGATGTTTTATCAGGCCTATGACAGAGTCAGCAAGTCATCTGAATACAAAATGTTGCTCCTCTGCAGTAGCTCAGGCTGTGCCAGGAATCCAGACCCTGTGACTAGTCTTTGAGTCTTTGTTGTTCTTTAAATGTCCTCAATATAGAAGGGGAAAAAGAAAGGGGGCAAGCTGGGAAAGGCTGTTCTGATTGCAGATCAACTCGGGCTGAAGGTTAATATTATTTTTGCCCTGCTTATACTGGTCCCATTGCAGAAAAAGAAATATACAGCTTCCCAGCCTTTAAAGAGATTCCAAGAATAGAGAGGGGTTTGGTTTTTTGGGGTTTTTTTGGTTTTTTTTTTTTTGTCTTGGAATCTCTACATCTTCTCTCTCCAAGTCCTACAGAAAAGGCTAATGATAAACCACTGTTTAGGGCACAGGCTTGGAACAAGGGAGAGCAGACTTCAGTTGTCACTGTCAGAGATATCATGGGTGATCTTTGGCAAGTTGTTTAGGCTGTTTTTTTAAGGCTGATTTCAAAAGGAGGACATGCCTGGAGACCTGAGCTTCAGCTCTTGTCTCAGCTGGTCATCTCCAAATGCCTTCTAATTCATCTGGCTGCAAAAAAGCTACACCACAGTGCAAAAAAAAAGTCATGTGGTGGTCCTTCACAGGAATCTCAGCAGCCAAGTGAGAAGTAACCCCAGTGGGGATGCTCATAGCTCACACAGCCTTTGAAATAATCAGCAAAAGAAAAAACTGTAGACATGTAAGTTGTCAGCTCATGAGAGGTGGTAATTCACTCTGGTTTGTGTCTCACAGACCCTCTCCAGAGTTTCCTTAAACAAGACAAACTGCTTCCCCTGCAAGCAGCCAAAAAGGATGGTTTTCCTCCTGACATTGATTAGTCTCTCTAGAGCTAGGAGAGGCATCAACATATCCAGAGGAAATTAGAGGGAGGTGGCAATGTGTTGCCAAGAGAGCTGTAAGAAATTAGGAAAAACTGCCTGGGGAAGCAAGCTGACTTGTGTTTCTTCTTTGAAAGGTCATCAAGATTAGGAGTCTTGGGAAAGCTTCACTAAAGTCAGTAGAAAAAAATTACAAGTAGGAAAATTAATTTGGGCAGCAAGAAATTAAACACACAAAGAAAGAAACCTTGAAGTCAGTCAAAAAGGCTCCAAGAGGAAGATGCTTGTACCATTAAACCAGATGCAGGGGTGTGAGAACTCAGGGGCAGGAAAGGTCTCCATTTTGTGGAATAATGATGTGGAATAACATCTCCATTGTGTGGCATGGCTACACAAGGTTGCTTGGAAGCAGAGCTGCAGCAAGATGGTCAAGGTACAAGTCACACCAAGTAAAACTCACTGATGAGCAGACACAGTGAAAGCCCCATGCTCAGGATGGTGAATATATAAACATTTAACCTGTGAAACAACTGTCTGCACTGAGTGATGAGGCAGGAGGTTGTTTAAAAGTCAGACAGACCAAAGAAATGCTGACAGACCTGCTCTGCTTTGTCAAACTATTGAAAAAGCCAGAGGTTAGGCTACTGGGCTTGTGACACCTCGCAGCTCAGTACAGCATCTGGAATGTAACTCTTGCACTTCCAAGCCAAGTGTTTTACATTTATGATTTCTTAGTTGGCAGGGGTCAATATCCATACATCCCTTTCTTATTTTCTATCATCATTACTTTAAGAAACTCACCCTTCAAAAGTCTCACTGAAGTATATTTGTTTCAGGGAAGAAATTTCTTTTGAACAATGGGTGTTTCCTGAGTGGTAATTTCTTTGGAAGATTCCCATTAAGAACAAATTGTAATAGAAGTGGAGAAGAAACTGCATTTTCAAAGCACAGACCCACTGTGTGCTTTCAAAGAGAACCCTGGAAGACAGAATTTTCTCCAGGGTTTCTACTGGACAAAATGATCCAGGACAGAAGCCCTGGACCAATGTATGTTCCAAGGGTCCATTCCAGCTGGACTTCTGCTTTGCTTCCTAAGCCTACAGCAGCTCCATTACCCTATGTGGAGCTTAAGGCAGCAAAAAACATAAGAATAGAAAATGACCTTTGGCTGTTCCGATCATTTTCTCAGGAGATTATCAGTTATAAATAGACCATCCCTAGTAGGAAATAGCAAAGAGCTCTCTTCCCCCCAGGAAGGGCAGAAGAAGACTTTCTGCTCATCCCAGGGCAGTTCCAGGTTGGTGCAGGGTGACTGACAACACTGGAGCTGGATTATACCAGCTTGTGAGCCACAACCATGTGATTCTCTAAGAAAAGGCACAGGTCAGACGTCTCCCCTCTTTTCATCTTTCTGATTTCTAGCACTACCTAAAAAAGAATTTGACACCAAAGAGGTGTGAGACAGCATGTCAGAAGAGAGGTTAATTTAGGACAATTTGGGGTAGATTTCTGCATATTCAGAAAAAAAGAAGGGAAAAATTAAAAAAAAAGTTAAATAACAAAGTTGAACCTGGTCTATTAAAGTTTGTAGGTAGCTTTGTTCTAGCAGGGACTGTAAATCAGCCAGCACCCAGGTACAGGGTGTGGAAAGCTCTGGCATCTCAACACACTCTCCACTACTCAGCATGATCAAAGAGCCATGTGCTCTGTCACCTTCCATTTCCAGATCCACATAACCAGAAATGAATGGGGCAAGCCTGGCAGAATAAATGAGAGGTCTCAACGTGTACAACAGACTTGATGCCTTCTTGTGAGGAGATGCCAACTCTCTTCTTTGGCAACTCAAATTACCTTCTCAAATGCTTTTTGCACATCATTGTCACCCATATGCATGAAAAATGATGCCCATGAGCATGCACAGTTGGGAGCAGGGAGCAGACACTAGAAGACTTTCCCTCCAGAGCTCAGGTATTGCAACATTTCTTTGGCCTGACTCCTACCTGCCCTGCACTCTCTGGCCAGCTCTTGCCTCTGGGTACTTGCAAGAAAGCTGCCAGGCAGCTCCTCTCCCGGCATAGCACCTTCAGCTCTGATCCAGGGAATGTACAAGGGACAGGAAGCTCCACTTTCTGTTGTTCAGGGCATTGAGAAACCCCTGCATGCAGAGCTGGGTGGCATGGTTACTTGCCAGTTTCTCCTCACAAGGCTGCTGTGTGCTATAGAGTGATTAGGGAGACAAAAGTACAGGTACCTTTGTTTAAAAAAAAGGAACAAACAAGCAAAACTGTTTGCAAAAGCTACTTTTGTCATCAAAGAGGAACATAATTAACATCCCTTTCATGTCTCACTAAATATGGAGAGTAAATGAGCACCTTCTGATCTCCAGACTTGTGTGTTTATTTCTCTATTTTGCTCTTGCTGGGGGACAAAAGTTGCTTTTCCCAACAAGCAGGGCCTCTCACAATAGCAGGCAATTAGTCAAGGGGCCCGAAGGGATCGAATCTTGTCAAGGGAAACTCATTTATACAGTCAGGTGATTAAGGCACATGATTGTGGCTGAACGCTGCGGTGGCCTATTGAGACACAATTGCACGCCTGTCACATGCAATCGGTGGCATTGGGAAATCACTATTTTAACACAGGCATCCCCTTTTCCCTCCAGGAAACAAGAAAGTGCAGCAAATCAGTTTGTGGGGGTTGTGTGTCGTGTTTGGGGTGGGATGGGGAAACTGCTCTCCTGCTGCAGGGGAGCAATGCTGAGTGGTCTGACTGGGAAGGGGAAAGGATTTGGCAATGATGGCTCTCAGAGTAATCACCATAATGTGTCTCACTTTAGGAGACCTTTTCCTGGGAAGACTGAGGGTCTGTTTATAAATATTACCTATAAATAAGCTACCCCATGTGAGCTGCCCAGGAGCTATAATTAGGGCCATGATGAATCCACATTGTTATGGACGCACCTGACACCAAATATCAAGCCTTAAATTTCCATGAGTGCCAAATGCAAACATGGCAGAGCAGACACTCTATCCTATTTGTTGAAAATAAATGTCTTATTTACGTTGCTCTGGTTGTAATCTCTATCCCCAAGCTGCTATTATTAACTGCCACGAGTTTTCTCGCTGAGCTGCATCGGACAGCCAAGCAGGAGACAAAGATCTTGAGGGAGGCAGGAATGTCACGGGAGAGGCAGGATTAGGAGCACACTTTACTTAGAGAATTATTTTCAAAGGCTGTGGATGTTTAGGCCTTTATTATCTCCCTAAGAGCAGCACGGTTTCTCTCTGCCTCCAGACACTGAGGTGTGACCAGCTGCTTTTGCAGCTTTAATTCCCCATACACAGAAAGCCCAGGCAGTTTTTATGTGATCAAACAGAGATGACATTCTGCACATTTTATCATGACTGATAAAACTCTGTTCCCCCCATGCTGTCCATCTCCACCACCTCTGAGCTCACCCTCCATCTAGGTTGTCCCAGCATCAGCCTGGTTTCAATGCAGTCCTGCACCTAAGCTTTACTCCAGAGGGTCTGGCAGGGGAAGAGAGTGGATCCAAAACCCTATTCATGCAGCCTGGACACAGGAAACCCAAGTTCAGCTCACCCTGAAAACCATGGAAGTGCTCAACTTAAGCCACCTACCCCTGGTGAAACAGCCTGAAGTTGGAGGAGACAGGAGTGCTGTCACAGCTTGTACTGCCCATGGCTCCGAGCATTGTCTCACAGTGCAGAGCTTTGCCCTGGGGCACAAGTGAAGGTAATTTTGAACATCTCCTAAAAGCCACCCTGAGCTTTTACCTGCTGACATTGGGAGCTGAAGCTGCAGCATCAAATGAGGAATGAGAAATAATGCTGAAGGCACCTTCCTACCATGTGCCAGACTTTCCTCTGGGGTAATTTAAAACTCAAGGCTTATTATTCTTTGCTTAGGGAACCACCCCAATTAAAACAGTCTATCAATGCAAGCTATGGGCTTAAATATTTTCCATCAGGGGACATGGCATGAGTTCTTCCTTGAAAACATTGATCCCAGGGAAGAATTCCTGGCAAGGAGAGAGTACTGCTAAGTAAAGTCATAAAGATGGAGAAATCCAGGGTTTGAACTCACCTTCGCCCCTGTGTCTGCAAAACCTCTAACTGCATGCATAAACACCTTGTTTGTGCAGGCAAATATGGGCTTAACATGCATAGCCAGGCACAATGAAGTAATTTTACAGTCACTACGTATGTTCCAACCTCAGAAAATCTGTCCTCAAACATCCTTTAGATTCCAGAGTACATCTGTCCAGAAGTCAAAGCAACTTCTGTATTTGCTCTTGTCATGAAATGCCTCCTCAGCAGAAATGATGCAGAACCATTTTTTGTCTTTCCTTTTCTATTTGGCTGGATTTGGAGAAGCTTAGAGCTGCAAATGATGGCCACCCAGCATCTCTGAGCAGCCCTCCAGCATCAGGATGAAATGCTGCTCTAACACCATGCACACAGATGACAGATGAGTAGCTTTGAGAAGCTGACTTAAAACCTGCCTCCACAGCCCGGGGCTCTGTCTGCTGCTGGAGGCATGCAGGAATTCCAGTGGGACGTGCAGAAATGTGGGGTATCACCGGCCTGGGGTTGGCAGGTCAGGCTGAGGGCATGGGGAAGGCTTTCTCCACAGCTCATTTTTAAAACCCTTGTCATGAACAATCTCCCTTTAGCTGTCATAGTAAATCCCCTGAGGCCATGAGAGGCCAGGGCAGTAGGTGGGTGTTTAGGTTAAACCTACATGGCATGTTTTCATAAATGTTATACTTCTGCCTGTTCTCCCCTCTCCTTCCCACGAGCTTCCTCTTGCTCCCATCGTCCTCCATCCTACTGCACTCACTGGAGAAGACTACAGTATGTATTTCCTCATCTTGCCTCCTACCTTCCCAACCCCCCAAAGAATCACAGACAAAGAACCCCAAATGCAGCTCGAGCTGCCCTTGAAGTAATGCTGCTGAGCCAAAGGCAGCAGCCTCATGGTGAAGGCTGTCAGGCACCAAAAGCCCAGCCAGCCCTGGCAACCAGTGGTTCAGGTCATGGTTGAGGTAGTGCATCCCCACTGACTTCTGTGCAAGTCTTCAGCTTCTGTGCATGGTCTTCAACGTCAAAGTCACCCAACGTTTGTATACTCTCCCATGCTCAAAAAGAAGAAAAGGGAGAGACAGCAGATCTCATATTGATGACCAGTTATTGACCCTGAGACACTGACATCATCAGAGCATGTTATTCAGGATATTTGAGCTCCAGATAAGTACCAAAAAGGGATGGAAATAGTCCATTCTGCATTGATACAGTCTGTCCAGTCAATGCTAACTTAGAGCCAAATTCAATAAAGCTGTTTTCTTCAGCATGACTAAAGCTTACATCAGGCAAGCTACTAAACACTGAGGAGTAAAACACCCAGGACACAAAGGGTAGATAAATTTGACTGGCCCGAGTTGCTACTTTGAGACACTGGGTATGCTGCTCTGGATCTGGCATGGCTTCAGATCTCAGCTGAAGACCACAGTCAGACAAAGGGGCAGAGTCAGACAGCCCAGGGAAGTCCTCACCCCACTGCTGTCATTGGCACATTTACTGTTAACAGTGGTGGAGGCAGAATTTCACCCTTCCTCTAAGGGCTGCACAAATTATTTACAACCAGCACTGGAAACCATTCATAAAAATTTATTTTCTCAACTGCTGGAGTCAGAGCAATCCAGCCTGAAGCATCTAGAGATATTTTGATCTCCAGAAAGCGCAAAACACCTCTCCTGGGACAGGGCCTTTAGCAGACCATCCTAAAATTAATACCACCCTCAAATCCCTAGCCATCATGGGTTGCCTTTTCCATAACTCTCCTCAGACCAACAACCCAACTCGCAGCAAATGGTCCAGCTCCAGAGGAAACCAGCACATTTTTTTCCTTCCACTGAGGATCACGCAGTCCGTGCTCAGACTGCGGCTGGTGGGAGTTTTGCCGTTTAAAAATACCCGTGCCCATCCTCTGCCGCACAGGCACGGCTGGCGCGTGATGAGCGCTGATTAAAGCTCCTGCCTCGGAGGCGAGCAGCGGCTGCTCCAGGCGGGCTGGTGACGGAGGAGGTGAGCGTGTACCCACGTTGGAGGTGTCTGCAGAGCTGTGCCTGGCGGGTGCTTCCTCTCCCTCCTGGGCTCCCATCCCTTGGAGCAGCGGCAAGAGGAATCTCGCTGGGGTTCCTGTGGCTGTCCTCGTGTTGTCCCTCCCAGTTGTCATCTTGTTTGCTCGTGTTATTCTGAGTTAATGGCGAGCCCTGACGTGGTTAAACGCTGACCCAGACAGGGGTACTGACTGCAGTGATATATTTTTATTATTTCTTTTGTACAGAGCTTCATTTACAGTGGTTCATATTATACCAGGAATCAGTTTTAAACACACTCCAGGGTCTCTTCTTCCTATTCAGTGCATCCTATTAATGCATCCTGAAAAGGATTCTCACATGCACACACTGGATGTGGTTGCTATTTTTTTCCCTTTCTTCCCTTTACCAATCTGCATCTCTCCATCCTGCCGGGGGATTAGGGCCATTGTTGTTATTTAAAACAGCTTCTCTTTGGTCTGTGCTCTGAAGGCTGGATGCTGGCCTGTCACTTTCCCACCTGCTTGGATAGTCTCTGCTTGGGCCTGAAATCCCTCATTATGTCCTTCACTTCAATGACATGGATCTGCCATGGAATCAGGGCCATAAATAATAGGCATCCCGTGTGGTCCTGCCTCTGTTAGTACTAAATCAGTGCAGCTTTTGAACTGATCCATTTGGCCCACTGAAATTGAGAAATTAAGACTTTATCTCCACCAATGTACAGAGGGTGGGCTTTGTTTCCTCTCTAACTTACAGCATCAGTCCTGAACCACACGTGTACCAACAGATGCAACTCCATTGTTTGAGCCGCATCTCCTCTTCCAGCTGTGCTCACCCTGCTGCAAGATATAGGATGGGAACTCAGGGGTTGAGAGTTAAGGAAACAGCAATCAAGGGAAAAGTTTAGGGCTTCTTCTATATCTATATATCATAAAAATATAAGATATGGGGAGGAAAACAGCTTCTGTGCAAGTTCAGCAAGTCTAAACCTCACCAGCTGTGACTCCTCTTGCATTCAGCTCTCTCCAGCCTGCACACAGAGAAGATGCAAATAGGGGCTGCCTCATCTTTATGCCACCTGAACATTAAGATGACAAGGCAATCTCTGATTGCAAGACTAACGCATCTCTCCATCCTTTTAGTGTTGTTGGAGCAGTTTAGGAGACAGATCTGGGTGCTTGGGTCCAGCCCATTATGTTCAATGGAGCTGCATCCGTTTGTAGCCGTGCTACATTTGACTCTTGTAAAACACATAGACATGGGGAATAAATGAGTTTATATAGGTCTTGGAGCTGTACACAAATGCACAATGATCTCAGATCCATCTGCTCCCCAAGGCCTGAAAGTGAAATCTGCTTCCAATCTTATGTTTTATGCTTATTGCTGTCATGCTGTTTATACCCCTGAATGCTGCACATTCTCGTTTTGTTTAACATAAACAACAACTATGCACCGTCTGCTGAAACTTTGTCAACTGCCTCTTCCTTCTGTCTGGATAATGAAAAGACACAATCTAACAAATGCATCTTATTCTAACTGTTTGCTTCCAGACATAATACATCAAACCTGAAGGTAAGAAGCAAGGGGAGAGAATTAGATGGATTTGGTTTCAGAAGATGTAATTCAGTTTAGCTTCATGGAAGTCAATAGAATAACACCAAGCAAGCATGAACCAACAACCTAAACCAGTGCTGTACCCTTTTTAGTCCCATTCCTGAGCATGCCAGTATGCCAAGCAGAGAGGTGCACTCCCAGGTTTATAACTCATGTACAGACATTGGATTCAATCGGAAAATGTTCACTTTTGAGAAGTTAAAGCAAGACCTACATGGGAGGCAACCTTGCCACATCTGCAGTGTTTGAGTTTACCCTGATATATCCTGCTGTCCAATGCAGAAATACAGGATATTGTGCACCTTTAGCTATGGGATGCTGGAAGATTAGAATGCATGTGGCTTTTCTGCCCTGTGATATATTCAGTCAACACATCTGCAGTGGCCAGCACCTCCAGAGAAGCTGAAGTTATTTTTCAGAGTCTCTTTTAAATCCAAATGTGCCATAAACCATCCTAGGCATTTTGCTCAGCCTAATTAGACTTACCTGTGGAAATTCCTCTCTTAAAGTTATTTTTCTTCTAAATAAATGTTCTTACAACCACAGACAGGACTTGAGAAACAATTGGAGGAAAAAAATCTTGTCTGATTGTCATTTTCTCTCGGCCATCTGAACTGCAAGAATGTCAGTCCCATCCAAACAAAATGTCATTGCTCTTCCCTCAACAAAATGACATCCAGCTCCTCGGCTGAGGCTGCAGAACATTTTCATGAAGAGTAGCAGCAAATACAGAGAACAAGAAAAGAGAGAAAGTAGAAGAGACATTGACAAACTGATTTTAAACTCACAATGTGAGCCACAGTTACAAAACATATGTATCATCTTAGCTTCTGTCATGCTAACTGTGCCAAATTCAGGGGAGAAAAAATCTACTAAAAAGCTCAGCAAAGCCCCATCCAAAAATATAGAGCCTGAACACTTTCGATTTGGCATTTTTTTCCCTTTTCATAACTCACTCAGCTGTGTAGCTGCAACAAACCTAGTTGCCTAAAATGATTTTCACCCTGCATTTCCCCAGCTTCTAATGGCTGCAATTAGGCAAAAGGACATGAATTTGTGCAGGTTCCTTCCCTTATTTACCCACACCTTCTTTCCTGCAGGACTTTTTCTGAAGTTGCCCTCTGTTGTCAACAACCATCCCTCAGTTTCCCCCTGCTAGAGCCTGACAATCAAGCTCTGCTGCATTCCTGAGTCTTAGCATCCCTAGATCAAAAATCAGAGCATCTCTGTGACCAGATATCCACCTAAAGGACTTTCAGGTGCTCCCTGGAAGCTAATCATCAGTCAAATGCACACCTCTACAGAAGCAGGGTAAGAGAAAGCAACATACCCAACATGCCACCTCTGTGCAGGGAATTCCTGCTCTGCCAGTGCACTGCACAAACCACTGTCTTTGGCTTGCCTCTAGGCAGACTGCAGCAGAGTTTAAAACACCCTCAATGGGTGGAAAACAAACAGGAACAAGCTATCAAAATGTTTCACAAACTTAGAAAAACTCAGAAGTGATGGGGAAAGTAACAGCAGAAACAGTCACAGTAATAATAATTGCTGCTATTGATATCTACTAAATAATCAGCAAAACATAAAGCATTTACACATAGCTCTTGTCTCAGCTGTTTGATCATTTCATTTCCATTTTTGAATAAAGAAAAGCTTGTTTTGCTATTTCAGCTCCTGAACCAATCCAAAACATATGCAGGGATGCCACACACACAAAATAAAACTATCACACACATCCTCCACCAGAGACAACCCGACATTTTCAAACCTAAAAAAAAAAAACCAAAATAAACTGTGAGTTTATCCTGAATGTGGGTGAGTTCTCATTTCACTGAGACAACTTTCTGGTGAAAATGGCTAAATAATCAGCTGGGAAACCAAAGAAATAAAGTCACTAAAAATCAGCTCACTGAAGGATTTCTGCCCCAAATTTGACATAATGCATAATTTTCCTGTGCATTTCACTGCACTTGTACATCTCTACAAGCCACACATTCAGGGTAGGTATGGACATTCCAATAATAAGAATGATCTAGGTGAAGATGTCCCTGCTCATTGCAGGGGGGCTGGACTAGATGACCTTAAAAAGTCCCTTATAGCCCAAACTCTTCTATGATTCTGTGAGCTGCAGGAGTAATAAAAGCAATGAGTTAAAAAAGCCCTAGCAGGTCATCAGAGATATAAAACTTCTTCCTTGGAGGGATGGGGAATGAGAAAAAAGCAAAACAAGGATTTTGTAGAAAAGTTTCTCTGTGATTAAGTTGTTCTGTAACAGCAGGGTTTTTTGCATCTGCCCAGAATAAGAAGAACTAGTCAGGATGTGGGATGGGAATTAAGCTGGACTGGAGGACAGTCCAGCTTGATGCCTTCCACAAGAACCCTATTCATCTCAAAAGAGAAAAGAAATGCAGCTTGAAGCCAGGTGCCTGACCCTCAGTCTTTCTTTTTCTATTTTCAGGTATTTGTAAGAGTGACTTTTATTTTGGCTAAAACCTGAGATTGCTGAGACCACCCGGGAAGCTCATGGACCCTGACACTGAACTTTGGTTTGGGAGTGCAGGGACAGGCTGAGGAAAGGTTTCACACAGGATGAGCTCACCAGGCTACCAAGGTTTCACAACAATCAGTGCTGGGCACGTTTGTGCCCCGTGCCCCAAATTTTGAGCTCAGAATCAGGAAATGATGAGGTCAGTTCCTGAGACAGCACCACGGGGCTGGATAAGTGGCAAGAGCTGAGGTGATATTGTCATAAAAACTCCTGCTGGGGGCTGTGTTTGCTGGCAGCAGCACAGTTGCATTGCTCATGTCTGGGAGTGTTGAGAATGAGAAATTTTCTGTAACAAAAACCCAGCCTGAGCCAAGGTGCAGGAGAAAGAGAGAGGCTATAGGTCCAGTCTGGCAGCTGACCCACCTGGTGAAGGCTTTAACTCAAATCCAGAGGCCACAGAAGAGAGTGTGGAATGTAATAATCAGGGCCACAAAGAGACAAAAAACAGAAGCATTTGTGGGGGTGAATGCACTAAGACAAGGCAGCCATGAAATAAATGAGCCCAGCTCGATCTTTCCCTGTTCATTACAAGGAACAAGAGGCTGAGCAAGATGAGCAGTGAGTGTGGAGGAAGGAAGGAAATGCATCGTGGGAGCCCCATGGAGTGAGCCAGGGTAGTTCATTACCTGGGGTGAAGCAATTGCTGGAAAGTCTCCTGTGTTTGTGGTATTTTGTCACAATGAATATTTAATTAGGCCAAGGCATGGCTGGCAGTTTGCAGACACGTTCTCCCTGCTCCAGAGCCTCCATGGAGATGGGGGATTCACAAAGGAGTCTGCAGCCTCAGGCTGCTGCTTCCAGCCAGGTCACTCCCACAGGCAGCTAAACCCTTGACCACTCCCTTAAAAACCTGACTTACAGATGATAAATACAAGCACCGAGTGAGCACCCAAAAAGAGAGTTTCCTTAAGCCTAAGCCTTGCCAAGACTCAGAAATACCTTTTTTATTTTGGCTGACACAAGGTGCCTGTTATAGCTGGGAATGTATGGCTGTAAGTATGAAGTTGGGTAAACTGCTTGCTCTTGAAGAAAACCCTCAAGAAACTTCATTACACTGAAAACCCCATTAGTCCTTTTGATTCCACAGTAGGAAATGTGACAACCCTGTGCAGAGCCAAGGATAATGCTGCCCTGCACAACAAGATGTTGCTGTGGGGATCAAACATCAATACTCCCAATAATCTGAATTCAAATCTGGCCATGGAGGCTGGTTTTGCCTCCAGTACATTACTTCCAACTTTTCACATTCACCAGCCTTTTCAAACCAGGATCTCCAGACACATAAGTGTCTCATTGTCCCCCTGGTGTCCTGAAAAACACCCAGCCCTGAGCCACCCAGCACTGGCAAGAGCAAACAGCACATGTCTGCAGCCAGCAAAAGGGCATCTGACAGCACCAAGGAAGCAGAATCCTCTGCCAAGGGCAGCTGCCAGCCCAGGGATGGTGGGCTTCAAGACTCTGAGGGGACATGAGCATTGTCCAGGCTTCCTGAGAAATTTACTCATGGCAAACACAGCAGTGCAGGATAAATAACTTTACTCTCAAGGGATCAATACCTTCAGAGCAGCTCCCACAGAGGGGTAAATTTCAGGCTGCCCTTTTGCTTTCTCTTACCACATTTTTGGTGTTAGAGGTGAAAGGAAGTATCTTCTTCAAGGAAAAAAATTATTAAAAATAGTCCTGATGTCATTCTCTTGGGCTCACATCTTTCCTGTGAGCACATATACCTCAGTCATTCTGTCATTTTCATTGATACCAATGAAAGGACAAATTAAAAACTGATCATTAATTCACAGGCTCACTCACAGGCCCCTCTCCCACAGAGAAACATTTGCTTATTTATTTAAATATTCCCCTTTTTGCTCCATCCTCCAACATGTCATTACACCCCAGAAGTTTAAAAAAACCCTCAAAAATCTGTTTGGTTTTGTTTTTTTTTTTTAATTACCTGGAATCACCTGAACTGCTCCAGATCCTGCTGGAGGCCTCACCATCATAGTGAGTTTCTACTTTTCCAAACACTCAGCCCTTCATGTCAGTTTGTCTCAGTTTTGAATTCACAGCAGGTTTCTGAAGGACAAAATTAACCTTAGGACCCTTTAACACAGATTTGCCTATTACAGCCCACTGGGATTTAACTTATTTTTCTGTGGATGAGCCTTGGCTTGCAACCACCTTATGCAAAACATCTTCCCTGCAGCATTTGACCTGGCAGAGAGATGTCTTTAAAACTGCCTTTACCCCGGACAATCAGCAGGGGAAGAGACCTCAGCCTAGCTGGGGCTTCAACAGATGCATGGATGTGCAACCACACTGAAACAACTCCCATAAATGTTTGCAGCAAGTGTGGATCCTGACACTGACAACAGCTCATGCTTTAAAATGTCTACCTGTAGGCTAACTGCTTCCCAAGTATTCCCTTGGCCAGCAAGGGGGAAAAAGGCTGAAGTGGGGAAAATTCCCCATTTATTTGACCTTGGAGGCTGTATCTGCTTGTGCATAGCCTCTCACATGCTCCATCACTCTGTCAAAATGCTGTCTGAGCTCTTCCACCAATACTTCATCTGTCATCAGCTGGACTAACAGAGAGCATCTTCCCTCCCACCTCAGACCTCAAATCTCTGCTTGTCTCTTGGCTTTTCCATGGGTTTTCCAGGCAGAAAGCATGGGGTATGTTAAAGACCCCAGAGCTGCACCAGAAGGTGGCCAAACAAATGAGACAAAGTCACAGAAGAAGTCAGAAGAAGAGCAGCAAAGAGAGGCCATGGTCCATCTGAGGCCTCCCAGCCCTGTGCATTAACCACAGTAAGCCTTCCACTTACATCTTGTTTTATCCTCTAAATGCTGGAGGCTGTTTAGTGTCTTTTTTTTTTTTTTTTAACTTTTCTTTTTTTTATTTTCTGTTCAAATATTTTACTGACTACACTGAAAAGAGAGCTACAAACAGTAGGGGAGAATCTCTCGTGGCCAGAATACAATGAAGCGCATAAGTGAGGGGGATTGCTCCTTACAATGCTTGAATCAAAGATAAACATGAAAAGAGCTACCTCCTCAGAGCAAAAAACAGAGCAAGACACCATTCCCAAGGGGAACAGTGATGTCTTTAAAAAATAAATCAGCCACCTCAGAGGTCAGAGCAATGTGGGAAAGAATATTTTTTCATCCAACATTACACCTGAATTTCAAATCCAGGTAATTTGCTGGCAAAGAGCATTTGAGAAAAACATTGGGGTGCAGGACTCACTGCAGAAAGGACCCCAAAGCACTCCACAGTCCTTGAGCAAGGAAACTTCACAACAGTCCTGACTACTGGCTGGAAAGCTCTTGCTCTTAAAATGATGTCATGCCTGTTTTGGGCTGACAGACAAACAAGACAACCACTGGCACAGTGTGCTCCTCAGCCCTCTGGAACCCTCTGGGGCCACTGTGGCATCCAGCACTGGCTGTATCCCAGATAAGTGAGCAGATTATTTCCCAAAAGCAAGGTACATCTGCCTTGGGTGCTTCCTGGAGGGCCTCTGGAGGGCACAGACATACCCTAAATCCATAAAACATCCAGTCTTAAGAAATTAAGAGCCACAGAGACAAGACATTCTTAAATCACCGAAGCTAAATGTAAAGTTCCTTTGATGCCCTCCAAGGGACACCATTGTCCCATGTGGAAGTTGCCAAAGCCTCCACAGCATCAGTCTGAGTCTCAGTCCACTTCTACAAGCCCCATGAGCTCTTCCCCTCAACTGGGATCTGCATCAGCAGCCACAGGTGCCAGGGTCAGCAGCACAGAAGTCACCCTTCAGCCCTTGGGTTGGGGTGAATCTGCTCCTGGAGAGCATGGAGGGCTTCAGGAGGGGACTGCAGACCACGACCAGAGCTCAGGAGGCTGAGATCATTGCTCCACTTGGATTTTCCAGCCAAGTTACCCACGTGGTAAGGCATTGGCATGAGGAAAAAAGAAAAGTAAGCTTGAGGTGTCTTCAGAATGAGTCCCCTCCTCTTCTGCCCACCTGCAGGGAAGGAGCAGCATGTCTCACACGACTCTGTCTGATAAACCCATGCAACACCCCAAAATATGGGAGCTTTTATTTGGTCATGGGGTAAAAGAAAAAGCATCACAATAAGGGTTAATCCCCAGGCTGAGATGGAGTGGTACCACATGAAAACCAGAACAGTGTGTTGAAAACTTCAGGATACTTTTGGAGCCCACCTTGTTCAATTGCTGCCCAGAGAAGATGGATGCCTAAACATTTACTGCCCTTTGATAAAACCTTCCCATTGTTGACTGGTCCTGTTCACCAGAGCTCTGACACCATTGGTGGTAGATGTCAATATTTTTGACACTTACATGCAGTGCAGCTGCCCTCCAGCAGGCTCCAAGCACATGGGTTCTGCTGCTGCTTTCAATAATTTTATTTTGATGGGGGAATCAGCTTGGTAGAGAGGCAGGGACAGACTGCCCAGGACAGACACTGGGGTGTGCTCAGCTGCTACAGGCACAGCCCAGGCAGTACCAGCTCTTGGTGAAGAAAAGGAAGTTTTGGGGGAAAAAGCCCAAAAAAAATTATCAGAGAGGAAGGAAGGGTGAGAATTAGAATGAGCATGCACAGAAGGAGTGAAACAAAGCAGAGCTCCTTCCAATGGTATTCCCCTAGCACCCAGAGGCAGCCACAATTGAGGGGAAATTGGGTGCTGGTGTCTTTCAGTGATTTATTCTTTGAGGGAGAAAATCAAATTGATGTATTTCCCAGGGAGAGGAGAAGCCCACCATCAGCACCAGAGGATTTTGATCGTAGGAGGGATAAGAGAAGAAAATGCTTTTATTTTTTTTACTTGATTTGAGGACATGTCTTCCCCTGAAAAAGGAAGGGAGACTGTGATGTTAAGTTACACCAATGTTCTCCTGAGGCCCAGTAAAAGCCTTCTGCTGGCACCCATGACCTGAGTATGGATCATTTGGGATGCATCTCAGCCAAGGAGAGCTCCCCTCTCTGGGTTCATGCCAGAAGCATTTGGGTGCCCCATGGGAGCCTTGTGCTTTACATTTTGAGTCTGAGGAGGCTCAGCCTGTGTGATTGCTGTGCAGGGGCTTTTTGGACAATTTGTTGTCTTTCTGTGGAAATGGAAACTTTATGTCTTGCTTCCAGAGCTGGAGCAGCCTTCACTCTTTGACACATCCCTGGCTGCCTTGGCACTTTTCTCAGAGCTCTGTCCTTGTGTGTGCTACAAATTACTGTTTATATTTCCTCTGATTTGTGTTGGACAAGGTGAGCAACACTCAGATTTCACCAAGGTGTGTAACACACCAGGGTTAGCACAAAAACACTCTGCTTTAGACAACAGCAAGAAAACATCTCTATTATATTTTCACCTCCTCCAATTCCAGCTTTTCAAACACAAGGCAGACAGCAAGAGGCCTCTAGCAGAAGCTGGCCTGCCTCAAAAACAACTCAATTTCTACCAGCAGTGGAAAGCTGCTTCTGAACCTTGCTTTTGCAATTCAGACAAGTAACACAACAGAAAGCTGAACCACCAGTGAAATGTGGTAAAAGAAATAAGGTCCAACATGTGCTCAAGAAGGTGTAAAAGAGTGTTTAGGTCCCAGTATCACTGGACATTGAGTCTGTGGGAACGACTGCAAAGATAATTTAGCCAAACCACCAGGCCACCTCTTCCCCCATGCTTCTTTACCCTCAAGAAATATAGAAAGAAAAAACAGTTTAAGCATATTTATGGCAAATTCATGGCTCTCATTAGATTTTTAGTAGCTCACAGGGCCAAACATGGGCAATTCGTATCCCATGGCTGAAATAGAAAGCTGCTGCAGGTCAGGCTGGCTTCTCATGGAAGAGTTTGCTGAGTTTGGTCTCAAAAAGGATTAAATTGCCTTTGTGCACGTTCCATGTGGCTACACCCTGCTGGGCTGGAGGGAGACACTGGGCCAGAAGTTTTCATATTCTGCCTTGAAATTCAATTTTGCTTAAGTGGGTCCATTTTAGAGGCAACCTGGGACTGAGCACATGTCAGAGGCACATTTTCAGCAATGTCATCGTTTGCAAAGAGCACTGGGGAGGCTCAGCCACAAAACACACATGCACCCAATGTCAAGGATGCCCAATGCTAAAAGCAAAGCAGCTCCCAAAAGGCACCAAGCTCATTTGCCTGAGGCCACCCATCCAGGCTGCTGCAGGCTGCTGGGTTCCCAACCAAGCACGGGGCTGAGGGAGCAGAAAAGATTTTCCACGGTTCATGTGTCAGCCACGGCTCGGAAAGGTCAATCAGTTTTTCAGTGGGACTCAAAGGAGAGAGAAAACTGCAGCTGATTAGGGGGAAGGGGGGGAAGGGGAGAAGGAATCTGCCATCCTGCCAAAACCTTTGTAAACAAACTTCACTGCAATGCTGCAGATGAAAGGGCAGCGCCTGGCGAGCGGGATCCAGCTCCCAGGCATAAATCAGGAGCTGCTCCAGGAAAACCAAGGAAGTCACACTGGCACAAGCAGGAGAAGAATCACCCCCTCCTGCTGCTGAACAATAGCCCTGGTCCTCCAAACACGATTCCCTCTCCCAGACGGGAGCAGAGCTCTTGGGTGGCAGCATGGCCGCGGTGCCGGAGCAGTCAAGGCCCCAAATGCCAGCCTGGGTTTGGGGAGCAAGGCTGCATCCATGGAGCAGCAGCCAGTTCAGGAGGAGGAGGGGGCAGTGGATTCACCTCCAGCTTCTGGATTTCCTTTGTTCCTCCTCTCAAACAAATCCCCTGCACACACAGGGATAGGGACAGAGATAGGGGAAGGGCGATCGTCCCGAAAGGAGATGAGCAGCAGCGCAAACTGCGGCTCGCTGACAGCACGCTGAGCCACAAGCCACTTTTTACACCCTTTTCAATAAATATTAGCTGGAGGGGGCTCTGCTTTTCCCACTCTCCTGCCAGCATGGCCTCTTATTGTTTACTCTCCCCCAGCAGTCCAGGCGTTCTTGTTAATGTGCTGTGATTGAGTACTTGGGAGAGGACGGGTTTGGAGTTGGCTCCCGGCTCCCTTTGGAGAGCTGTTTACTCTTTCGTGGTGCCCATGGCCCGCTGAAGACAGCGCTCCTTCCCTCACCCCTGCTGCGTCCATCTGCTTTGTCTGCCTGTTTTCCTGCTGCCACCGGCAGGCAGCTGGCCTGCGCATTTCAGCTGGCTGTTCCTAAACCCCTGGAGGAAAAAATAAAATTAACCCCGTAAAGAAGGAGGCTGGGAAGGATGGGGAGGAAGGAGAGAGAGGAGCGGCTCTGCTGCCCAGCACTGCTCCCCTTCCACAGCTGCCTGCAAGGACTGGTGCCAGCACGGGGCTGAGCCTCAGCTGACATCAGGATGCTGCTGGCACCAGGTGAGGATTTGGCTGGGGTTCTTTGTCTTGTTTTGCATTTTCCACCTCCAGCAGGCAGCATGCAAGCACAAGGTTTTAGCTCTTTGTGGGTCCTGATGCCACTGCCTCGTAGACAGCAAACTCCATTTCTCCTGGCCTTGCTGTCATGCTGTGGGTCTCTGCTGATTCCCTGGCTGAAGACAGCCCTCAGCCACACGTGACAGCCCAAGTCACCAGCAGGCACATTCCCCATCCTTCCCCCACAGCAGCCCAAAACAAGAACATGACAATCAGACACCATGGGACCAGGGCTGCACCCACATATTGTCACCTCCTCTGTGCTTCTGTCAATGCCCTACCAAAATCCTTCATGTTGGTGCAGCCAGTAGGAACTCACATTTGGTCTCAGGGATCCCAAAGATTTTTCAGGAGAGCTGTGACCAGAGTCAGTCAGTACAAGCCATGGGGTGGCAGTCTCTGAGAATTGAGACATCCTGATTGATGCCTTTTTAAAGCCTGTTTCTGCATCCCCCTGGAAACGAGACCCTTGGAGTTCAAGTGAGGGCCAGGGTGTCTCTATGGTTTGCAGCATCACTGGACACACAAGGGCTCCCCAGTCCCTAAAGGGCTGTGCTCTGCCAGCAGCCTCAGAAGTTGCCCTCTGATCCATGGGGACATTTTGTGGCAGAGCCAAAGATCACGTGGAGTCACTGACTACATGCTGACCCTGCAGGGAAGGTAGGAGACATCTGGCATAATGATGGAACAGTATCTGGAGAGCCCAGTGAGGGTCCTGACTTTTGGGTACCACGAGGGGCCAGGCTTTCAGCTTGTCTTTCATCAGAGCCCCTGATGCCAGAGTATCCTTTGGTCTATCCCAAAACCCTCTCAACACAGCTCATTTCTGCACAGTCTGACCTGATCTGGGAAGTATTTAACCACTAAAAGGCAGAACTGATCAGCAAGCTACCATGATAACCTGCTGGGTTATGCAAATACATGCCTGTGTCCACACTCCCACCAGGCAAACACAGCAGCTCTGGGCATAAATACACATGTGACACATACAGAAATCCCCACAGCACTCTCCAGCTGAGGGTTACACACACAGAGCTTTCCCCACATCTCCCTCCTCCAGCTCTGAGTGGCAACTGGGACCATTCCTGGTTTGCATTTGACCTCCCTCAGCTCTGCAGACATAAACGAGGTCTGCTCTTCTTTGCACACAGCACTCCCAGCTAACAGGAAAAGCAAGTGGAACCAGAAGTTAGCTACAGTTGTCAAGCCAATATTATATGCTGGGGAAACCAGCAGGAGTTGCAAATCTCCAGGAAAAACTGTAAGCCCTCTTGCACACAGACTCCTATGGATAAGTAGGTATCCAGGATCTAGCATCCCCAAGACCTCAGCTACTAAGTCTGCTCCCTGGGGAGTCTTCAAAGCTTGTTTTCTTCTCCTTCACACCCTAAACCTGTGGGAGGCAGAGGTTTTAGTCCCTGCTCAGCCACACCTCTGCTGCTCCAGGAGCCAGCCCTGGCAGGGCTGTGCTTGGCACAGGTAAAGCAGATGCCAGGTGCACATCAGTGGGGAGTTGCACCTCGGGATCTCACATGTGCTCACTGGAGCTGCAACCAAAACCCTCTGCAAGATGTGCCCTCCAACTCCCCACACACCTCTGCAGCAGCAGCTGGGAGAGCAAAGCTGCATCACCTGTCTGGCACGTTTGCCCTCATATCTCTGTCTCCAGGTGTGCACAGCTTTTTTTAACATTAAAGAGAGATGCTCCAGTGCCTCCAACAGAAAATAGATACCCCTCATTGTTTGAGACTGTAGTCATAAAAGTCAAAATCTCTGTAAATAATAATTTCATGGATGTTCTGCTGTTGGTCTGGGTCCATTAGAGACACTTCTTTTTCTTACCTTCATTTCCTCTCTTTTCTTCCAAATAATTGGCTTTGCTGGTGCCAATTCCATGCTGCTGCCCCTTGAAAATAGATGTAGGTGAGGGAGGATGAAGATGTTCACTCCCCAAAGCCTCTGACTGTACAGCAAGGAGAGAAAATGCCACCTGCTACCTGATAGGGACTAATTTCCTACTAGGAAAAATGGTGGCTAAACATCTGGCCTGACAGCTGACTTCCAGCAGAGCTGTAGGAGGCAGCAGAATATGCTGGACTGGAGACCCTGGCCACAGTTCAGCAGTACCAGGCTGCCCACAGTGATAGCAACAACAAAAAAATGATTTATCTTAAGCCTCTGGTTACCAGAATCCTCTGCAAATAACATGCAGGGAGCACAACAGGGCCTGTATGTAGAGAAGCACAGCACCACAATGAGGATTTTATGCAAGCCAGGACCTCAAGCAGGTCTGGTGGAGTTTAGCCCCATCCCACTACCTGTGCAGGTGCCTGAGTCATCCAATATTACCCCATAGCTAATATAGTAATGGCCACTCATACCCTGACTGCAGTGCAACTCCTGACCAGAGGAGAAGGTGCTCTGAATGTTCGTTTTCCTCTCCAGAGCTCTTTGAGTTCTAACAAGTTAGCAGTGTTATTGGTTCCCTTCCAGGATGGGACTTGTGGTTCTGCTTTCACCCCAGGCTCTATTCAGGCTGTTTCTGGGAGCCCTGGCCAGTCATCTAATCCCAAATACCAAAGGGCACCCGAGCAGCCCAGGATCTGTGAGCTGTGATAGTGAAATAACCTAGAAAGAAAACACACCTTTTGCATTCTGGGGAGTCCACCACATTTCCGAAAATGAGTCCAAAATGTAGCTATGGGATCTTTCACACAAGGAAGCAGGACGTGGACCTGGATGCTGAATTCTTCCTTCCTGGAGGAAAGGAGAGAAAATTCAGTTTTGAAATGGTGTGGAATTTCCAGGGAGCAGAAGCACCAGCAGTGAAGGGAAAGCCTCAGAGTAGCTCTATTGTGAAGGGCAGTCTGTATTTCGCAATGTGGCTTCAATCTGAGAAATTAATTATCTTGAATTATGAATGATTTCTGGTAAGCAGTGTGTTGTGAGGAGATACTTTAGGAGAGAGGGAAGATAAGGGAGCCCTGTGCATGGCCACAGAAGAATGACAGCGGGAGGACGTCTTGGAGCTCAGCCTCCAGCTTTTGCTTCTTCTTCTAAGGCACACAGCAGAACAAGAGACATAAACTCCATCCCAACTGCAGAGATGATCTGACTTTGCTCATTTCTTTGGTAGTTGGGTGAAACTGAATGAGCTTTTTCAGCAGTCTGACGACAGAGACTTGGCACTGTCATCATGAAGCATGAGAAAAACCGTGAGCCAGGTTTGGAAATTGTGAGATTGGCTTGAAAAGCAGAAGATCTTTTATTATTGTTATTATTTTTGCATCTGTTTAGAAACAATACACATTCTTTGTCTTCAACTACAGTTCACTGAAATGTCAGGGTCTGGCTTTTAAGGAAATCTATCATTTTCAGCCAGAAGGAAGAAGAACATTTTTTTTCTCATTAGTGATTGTTGTGCAGTTGTATGACACTGAACTCCAGGCTTTGGGGTGGGGGCAGAAAGCTCCCAGCGCCTTTCACGGGGCTTGCTGTCAAATTAATCAGAGAATTGGCTGGTCATTGACATGCATATAAATGCAGGCCTGACTCGTGCTCCCACCGTGCATGTCCACTCCTAGAGTTCACCTCCCGTGCTGCACAACTACGTGAGCCAAAAGCAGCCCCTCAGCTGCCAGAACAAGAGACAGCAGATGTAAAAATTGGGGTCTGCCTTCTCATTTGTGAGAAGTTATCCTCCTTCCAAATTTCTAAGGTTTGACTCGAGCCTTTGGACATAAGCACACAGCCAGAGTGCTCAAGTGTCAAACACTAGGTGGTAAAACCTTTCTGCTTTGAGATAAGTCTCCTGGCTTAGAGTCCTCATGATGAAATGCAAAGAATTAACCCCAAACATTTTTCTGCACGAGGAAAGCCTATCCCCTGATGCCTCCTCCAGCATGTCTGGTGCAAGTAAGACTGGAATCAGGCCATTTATCAAAGAAGTGGGCAGTTTCCCCCCAGTATTGCAGTGGATAAAAGGCCATCAGTTTGCATTAAAAAGAAACCGCAAACTTGGTACAAAGCGCCCAGCCATGGAAACGTGCTTCTGTGGCTCCCAGGATCCCTTTCTCTGCGTCAGAATTCACATGAAAAGCCCTCTCGCTGCTTTCCGTGTCAGCATTAACTCTTCCAAAATGATTGGCATCAAAGGTGGCAAACACTCCCTGCTGACAAAAGCCCCCCTCTGCCTGCCTGCAGCAGCCCCCCGCCCGCCGCCGCCCCGCTCCCCAGCACTGACAGGTCCCATTGTGCCACTGTCCCACAGCAGCTGCACAGGGAACAAAGACATCAAGGCACAGGGGCCGGGGCTTGTTGGAGTTGTGGGAGGAAACACAAGCAAAGGAGAAAAGTGAGGCTGAAGGGAAGGGATCAACAGTTGGTGACTTACCAGTGCGCTGGGAACACGTGAGGAGCAGCTAAAACCTAAAGGTTTTCTGCAAATGTACCTGCACAGGCATTTCTGCCTCTGATTATCCACTGCTCTGCCTTCCAACAGCACTGGAATCACTCAGCTAATTGCACTGTAAAGGTAACGGCCTATGAAATTTTTAATGGAGCAGATTGCACTCATAATTTTTTTTCCCCTCTGTGGTTCAATATACTTCAATATCTTTTCTCCCTTCTAGCATTTGATTCAGAATGACAGTGGATTTATACATTGCCATTCTCCTCGCCATAAAGACTGAACTGCAAGACAGGTCCTTTTTCCAGCTGGATCCAGGCAGCTGAGGGCCACAGTTGGATGATCAAATGTTCTGAGGAACTTTTGAAAACACGTCCTCACCACCAAATCACCAATAGATGCATGGAGCAATCACTTATCAGCAGTCACAGAGCTTGGGCATCCCTCTGCTGTGGCATAGCACTGGGTGAGGGCAAAAGCCAGTGATTCTTGCTCAGAAAGGCATGGCTACTTGGCTTCTACTGCTCCTCCAGGGAAAATAGAACTGGAAAAAGGAAAGGGAGAAAATATTTGAAGAGTTAATGCCAGGGATGGAAGTAAAGCAGTATTTAAAGCAGGATGAATGTAAATTCTGAAGGCAATGTGGACCACTCTGATAGGATGCAGCAATAAGGGTACCACTGGGGGCCAAACTCAAGGGAAGACTGCAGCACCTTTCTGCAGAGCATTTAGGTCCAAAACTGCCACAAGTCACATCCACTGCCAGCCCTCAAAGCTGACAGCAGCCATTGGCTGGTGGGTGGCTGCACCTCTTGAGCAGAAATGAATCCTCCTGTGCTGATGCTGATGTCCAAGAGAGCACGAGACAATCAGATGCTCCAGACTCATCTTACCCACCCTTATCCTCAATCCCATGAAGTGCCACCTTCCCTTGCCTGAGTTGCCTGAGGGACACACTTGGGGTTCATTGCTTGCCTAGTGACAAAAACCCCTGCACAAAGTACAGCTCTCAGGATCACACGAGTACACAGACATGGCTGAAGGAGGAGAAGAAGGAAAGGGAGAATGTGATGTGTTGGAGCTCTGCATATGGAGCAGGGGAGCCAAGAAGCTCAGAGATCCCCAGATGTTTTTCATAAGACATCAAAATGAAACATCCTCTCAGCTGTTTCATATCAATATTGTGAAATTCCTATTCCCTCGGAGATAACAAAATGGTCCATTTTCCACACTGCCTCAAAAAATTCCTGGGTAAAGAATTCCAGCACCAGTCAGTCCTAAATATTAGCAGACAGGCTGGGAATCATCTACAGACCACAGCCCCACTGGGGTAAATCCTCCTAGAAGAGATGGAATCCCCTTAGTGGACTGTATCACATGAGAAATAGAGCACAGAGAAAGAAAAAGCAGAAGAGATGGAGGAAGAAGCCCGCAGCCCAAAATTAGCAAGCACCTCAAGGTGACATAAATAACTTGGTTTCCTGACTGAACTCACCCTTAAAGTGATCACCCATGGTCTGCACTGAGCAGATCATCATCAGATGAGCAACCAGTGCTGCATAGATGCCACCCCCTCTCACGTCTGCAGAAAGTATCAATTTTAACAGTGTTAGTGGGAAGCTTTGCTTAGCATTGCTAACTCACACAAACACACACACGATTCAGATATATCCTAATAGACAGCTCTGGCCCATGACATTCCTGCAGGTCAAAATTAAAATAAAAGGCAGAGACTCAGTGTGCACCTCTGGTTAGACTGCTGGCTTGCTCAACACAGAGGCTGCCTGCAGTTAATCAGCCTTCTTTCTCCACTAACTGTCACTGCAAACAAAGGAATTAGCAGAAGGTCTGTAGGGAGCATTGAGATAATTTGGCTGGCTGAAGAAAAGAGAAGGAAAAGAGAAAGAAAAGCAAAACCAAATTACTGAGAAATTTACTTGCACTGACCTCTCCATAAATATTTAGATATAATCATCATTACCTTGGAGTAAATTAAGTTATGAACAGTCTCCACAATTGCCCATGATGAATGCGTATCGGCATCAGAGAGCACTTTATTGCAAGTTAATGTGGAAACAGAACACCTCAATCAATCAGGATGCAGAAGAGCTGTCTGATCATATCAGCCCATCTCAACCTATTCATACAGGACACCACGCACTCGCTCACCCACACACGTCCACCCCCCCCGTTCTTATTATATTAACAAATACATATGGAGCCCCAGAAGATGGGAGGATGAATGTCTGTGGAGCTGGGATAACGAGGGATGTACAGTACGTGCCCTCAGTGGTGGTGGTGGTATTATTTATATCACAGTTACATCCACGGTGACTGAGGATACAGCCCCCCTGTGCTGAGCTCTGTGTACAAACACAGCCAAAAGCCATCTGGGTAGGATTCATCTGACTAGACACAGATATCCTCAACAGGGATGTTGAGCTAATCACCGTCAGCTCCTTTCACAGCCAGCCCAGGGAAATCGGCACTTCCCAAGCACAACTTTCCAGACCTATTTTAGACATCCACTTTCAGAAGAGATGAATCATGCCCTGGACTCCTTCAGCTGCCTTGGCTCCATCCCCACAGAGCCTTTGGGAGCCCTGGGTGACTGCTGCTGAAGTCAGCACCGACACTGCGGATGCCAGTTTGATGAGATGAGTCCCATCCGCCTCAACAGAGAGACTTGAGGGTTTAGGAAAAGCAGACAAACACATGGCAGACAAAACAGAATTACATCTGAGCTGTGTTTTTGGATGTGAAATTCTAGGGTTTTGTGTTGCTGAAATGGCTCCCGAGGTATTAAAGAGTCTTTTATCCCAGCCCTGTGACCGAAGAAGAAGTCGAGATTCCTCAGTTCTGCTTTTCAAGGTTGTTTATTTTCTCTTATCTATTCCATTCTTTCTCCAACCCACTGAGGTCTGTCCAGTAGGTTGGTTCGTGGCACACTGACTGCCCTTGGGGCAGTGTTAGTGTTTTATACTAAGAACTACGTGTACTTTATTTACAATAATTTTCCAATACCTATCACCTATGTTAGACAGTCTGTCTCTACTCTAAACCAACCAAGAAGTGTCACCATCACAGCAGAAGATGGAGGATCAGAAGAAGGATCAGAAGAAGGATCAGAAGAAGAAGGAGAAGAAGGAGAAGAAGGAGAAGAAGAAGGAGAAGGAGGAGAAGGAGAAGAAGAAAAAGAAGAAGAAGAAGAAGAAGAAGAAGACAATGACAGGACATGCCCAGATCGCTCCATCTTGCCTCTTGAACCCCATTCTAAATCCCCAAAATTCTACTTTTTCCCACTGTGACAAATTAACTATTATTCTACTCAAACTCTTGTGGCTTGTAAATTTTCACACAAAGCTGTTAATTGTTTCCATGGGTTAAAATCGAAGGCACAGGTGTCTTTGACTCTGTGCCAAGGTCTCTGAGCCCCTTGCAAGGGTCTCAAGCCATCCATGGCAGTCAGAGGAATGTCCTGGGTTCTGACATGAAACCATGTAGCCTCCCTTGGGCTGATGACTTCTCTGGCTTTAGAGCTGGGCTGCTAAAGAGCAGAGCAGAAGGGGGAGTGTGTTGCAGAGGCCTGTGCTGCTCACACCTCGCCTGCCCCTTCACTTTCAGTGTGAGAGCTGAGAGATGGCAGTCCCTGAGCTTTGCCTTCTCTTCAACCCACAGAGGCTCATTCCCTGGCCCTGTCTGACCCTTCCTCTCCAGCTCCTGCCCACGCCAAGCTGGGGCAGGTGTGAGTGCAGAGAGCATTATCCAGTGAGCTCTGCCACAGCACTGCCAAACAAGGACAGGCTTTAGGAATTGGCTTCTTCATGTCACCTCCCCATGACACATTCTATTGCCACCTCCCAACACTCCAAAACCCACATGTGCCACACGCACAAGACTAACAAGGGGGTTTCATCCTGCAAAGAAGAAAGGGAGTTGGTCTAACAAGACAACTGATGATGAAAGCATTTCTCAGGAGAGGAGAATGATTAGAGATTATTAAGGCTCACAATTTCAGCAGGGTCTTTCAAGAGGAAAAAGATTTTAACTGGAGGGTACATGTGCCTAAACCTCTTGAGAAAGTCACTTAAATTGGTCCTAACATTGTAAAGTACTGGATTTAGGTCGATTCAAGACATCAGGGCATCTTTCTGCGCCAGTGATCTTAGGAAAAACTGGCTTAATTCAGTTTTCACTTCAGGGTTTTCTCTTACGAGGAAAACTTTCATATGCATTTTCCAACATGAACTGGGATGTCCCGTTCACAGTGATGCTCAGCTTTTATCTGACTTTACAAAACATCAACAACAATAGACAACTCAACAGGTGAATAGTGCCAGACAGAGAAAATAATTAAAATGCAAACCAAGTGGGCTGAGAAGGTATTTATAGCAAGAGGTGAAAGTGAGACAACATAGCACTGACTGTCTCTATGCTGTTACAAGGTGAAATAAAAATAAATAAAAATATTTCTCTTCTTACCTCCTTGTTTATAGCTTAAACAGAGTAAAGTAAATGTCGGTCTGTAGCTGCCTTGTTCCCTACGCTGTGTGACCTTTCAAAAAGAGGTATCACAGATGCCTTTGCTGCTTTTGCACTAGCCCTGCCAGATTCTTCCTGGGACAAGACCCTTCTTCTGTCAGTGCCTTCTCTCAGCGCTACAACACTGACCCTTAATCCGATAATTACCCGGCCCAGTAAATTATTGCAATTAAGCCCAGCTCCCAGCTGCAGCCTCCCGGCAGGGCTCCCAGCACAGCCCAGCAGAGTGGCCAAGCCCATTTTGCCAAACAGCATCTCATCCCTACTGAGACTTAGTCTGAAGGGAGAGAAGGAAATTGCTGAATCTTTCAGCACAAGGCCAGGATTTCTATAGATACCAAAATCTATTGATGGGCTCAGATCAAGGGCTTATTAATTGGGTGAAGAACGTTAACTAGTAAATTTACTTCTGAACACAGCAAGACCTAGGGCTTCAGATTGCCATTGTGCAAGGACAAAGCAGCTTTCAAGGTCTAGAGAGCTTTTTCCCTTTTCTGCCCTACCCTCGAACACCAAAAACGATCTCAGTTAATTGTGGAGATAGTTGGATTATTGGATGGTGCAGTGGCAGTCAGACACTGCTTCTCTTCAGCTGAGAGAAGTGTTCAAAGGAGTCATCAGGGATGATTATCTCTGAAAGGTGAAGAGGTCTGAAAAAAATACAAGGTGTTGCTAGAAAACAGAAAGATCAAAGTTAAAAGCATTTGAATGGATAAAGTGGTAGCAAAGATTATTACTTCTTAATATATAAATTACTCAAATCATTCCCATTTATCTGCCTGCATGACTATATGAAAGAGGAGACCAAAGGCTTAGGTCCCAAGACGCTAAATCCTGAAAAATCCACCCATGTTTTAAGTTGTAATACATGAAGCACTTTTCCTGGAAAAACTGTCTGCAGACCAGCAGCAAAGGCTTTAAAACATGTTTGTTGTGGAATCAGAAAAAGAAGAGATCAAACCGCAGCAGCTCAGCAGAGAAGGATTGCTGGAAAAGCAGAAACTAAAAATGTAATAACAGGAAGATGAAGACAAGAGGAAACAGCTCACCAAAGGGAATGGCTTTGCCAGGGAAAGGCAGCAGAGTTTATGGCCCTGCTCTTTATTAGCTGAGGAAGTCAACACACGCTTCTGGGGGAAAAAAAATAGGAGAGGAAATAAAAAGGACTTTAAGATTATTTTGATGGCTTGAGGCCAGATTCACAGCAGACCTGAGTTGTGTCTGGGGATCTCTCCTCTATTTCTAACATTCCCTGATGTTTTCCCATGAAATGATGGCTGGGAGGCTGGCAAGCACCATGTTTATGGTGCCACTCTACATCCTTTCCTGTGCACCTGCCATCCTGGCAGCCCACAAGATCTATCCAGCAGCACTCAGCAAATGTCCAAACCATCCATCACTTTCACAGTTCCTAACCCACTTTCCACAGATGTGGGCAGCCCTTTCCCCAGCTGGTCACTGACACACCATGGCCACATTTGCCTGCCCAGAGACAGCACTTTGGCCAAACTGTGGTGTCTTTGTGAAGCAGGGACAGTACACCTTAGAAGCCAGCTGCAATTTTTGACCATAGGTGCAAAACATGAGAAGGCTGGGAGTGTGCAAGGAGCCCAGGGAGGGAGAATAGGGGCTTTAGCCATAATGCCACACCTGTACACTACCCAGACAGCTCCTTTCCTGAGAACAGGAGGATATTTTGGAGAGGTTTTAGCACCCAGGGTGCTACAGACTGACATTTACTTTACTCTGTTTAGGCTATAAACAAATTAGCCACCATCAACAGGCAGCTTTTGGACGAGTGCAGCAACATCCTGCTTACCCAGTTTTCCTATATCTGATCAGGAGATGCCAGAATATCTTGACATGAAACTTGTTCAGGGATGTAGATAGGTGGGTGCTATGTTTCTAACTGTGTTAGGATCTAACAGGATGGCAGCCTGAGAATTTCTAATGGCTTCAGACAGGGAGAAAAACTTTGCATTTCACTTTGTAGAGCAGTGACAGAGCAGGGCACTTAGAAAGAGACTGCACACATTTGCATATTTCTTTGCATGGCTACAACACATTATGCCCCTGGCCCTTGCAAGGTCAGCCTTTGCAGAGCACAGTGAACAAGGTGACAGTCCCACAGTGATCCCTGTCCTACATGTAATGCTTACAGCCATCCTTTTTGACTTGGCAATGTAAAGCCCAAGGTGAGTCAAATACCTCCTAAGTTAGGGACAATTTTCAGCCTCTTATGGCAGGATGGCACATCACTAAGACACACAGACTTTTTTTATTTAAATCTTTCTTAATGGGGTTTATTATGCTGTCCAGAAGGACGAACCCTGGTGCAGCAAAATGTTCTGCTGGCCCGTTTAGCATAACCTGGAGCTTAAACAGAGAGGCAGCATTTCCTGCATCAGCTCACTGCTTCAAATCTCACCTGAATCCTGCATCATGTATGAGACATCTGTGCTGCACGGAACAAATCTGTCAGCAGAACAAACGTGCAGGGACAAATCTATCCCTGTTCCAACAGCAACAGTGTTCACCCAGGGGACACTTTTTGACCTGCCAGAGTCAAGTGGGACTCAGAGCAAGTAGGTCCCTATATGCATCCTGGAAGACAAATGAATGACTGAAATAGCATTAGAGGAAGCAGGAGTGCCTGTTCAGTGTGCTGAGATACACTGGCTTGGCAGTGGCAGTCACACTGCATTTGGATTCAAATTACCAGCAATCAGTTATGCCCTATACAAATCCATCCCTTAGCTAAAAAAAAAAAAAAAAAAAACCAGCAAAAAACAAACCTTCTTAAAACCTATCTTGTGTTATGCCTTCAGGGCAAATTTGCTTTTATGAGCATGAATAATTCATGCATGTTCATTTATTATTAATTAATATTCCATGAACATGCATGGTTTATTCACCCAAACAAAGCACTGTGCCCCAACACTCTCCCTGCAGCCTGGCATTAGCTACACACCACAGCCCAGCTGACCAAGGCATTCAACCAGTACCATTTATCACCTCTTTTTCCCTAGAATCCACCACGAACATTTTGACCCTTCTTGCTGGTCACTTACTTTCTCCTTATCCAGTGCTGGAATAGGACAATTCAGCCCTACTGAGCTTAAGTATTGGGAGAAATTGAAAATGTGAGCAAGATGGAGGCAAAAAGTTTGATTTTTTGGTGTGCTGTGCCAGACTGTACCCATTTCCATTTTGGAGAATCAATGCCATGCTTGCCAGGTGATCACAGGGTCACTGTTCAGCTGGACTGTTTGGGGGGAGTTATTCCTCATTCTGTGCTATGTCACCAACAGCCACAGCAGCATTTCCCACATGGAACTGTCTTCTGTCAGAGATCCTTCATACTGATATGGCAGAAATGCCATAAGCCATATGCCCATGCCAGCCACATTTTCCTGCTGTGCAGGCATTTTCTGAGAGCACACAGACAACCCCAGGAAAGCCAAGAAACTAATGAAAGTCTCTTCCATTTCAACATAGATCCTCATGTGCATTGACTCTGGCATCAGTCTGTACCATGGAGGGGCAGCTGGATTTTTCTCCTCATCATCCATCCTCTGAAGAGCCCACAGTAACTGGATTTTCTCCCAGTGCTGGATCTGCACCCCAACACATGAGCAAGGCCTGCAGAGCCAGCACAAATCATGATCCATTGCTTTCCAGAGGAACCCCAGCTGAGCCCCTTCAAGCCTGGTCAGACCTGACACAGCTCACTGCAACCATCACCATCTACAGAGTAGCAATTCACATTTTTATGGGACAGGAAGAGCAGGACTACTAATTGCCTCATAAAAAATATCATCTCCAGATATCACCCACCACTGTCCTCATCATTGTCTCCACACCAGATCCAGGAGGACTTCAGGTGCAAGCAGACTCACTCAGATCAAATCATCACCTGGATCTTCTTCTCCCTACCAGACAGTGTTCACAAGACCCCCACCAAAGGGTGTTTAGCTCTTGAGTCTTCACCTGATAGGAGCAGCCCTGTGACAAAGCATTCCTGGAAATTCTGTTCATGTCCCAGGTCTCAGAACCATCCCTACACCTGCATCCTCTGTGTTACAGCCATGAGAGTGCAGGACCAAGAGCTGGATTTCCTTTATTTGGGCTAAACCATTGCAATCTCTTTATATGGTCTTATGTGAGTCCTGATTTTCAAGCACAGGAATGCCAAGAGGAAATAATAAAAAACTCCCTGTGTGTTAGACACTGGAACAGCTTCAAATCAAGAGTTAGCTGAAGCAAACAGGAGAGACACGATTTCAGCATTTATTAAAAGCAGACATACAGCACAAAAAGAGGGAGAGGAGAAAGCTTTGCTTACAGGAGATGCTCACATGGTGCTCAGTACCATGGGGTACAAACCAGAACGATTGACACTCCCTTGGTATTTCTGAAGTGGCACATGGGAGAAGAGAGGAATTAAAAACACCAATCTAATCAGTTGTAAATAGTGCTGGGTCCAAATCACATGTCCAAAGCCAGATAAACCCATCTTTGAGAGCCTGGAGCAGGGAGTGGAGGGCAAGCATGAAGCATCCAATTTCCCTTGCTTCTCTGTAATGGCTGGAAAGAAAGAACTGGGTCCAAATTCCCCTAGTTGTAGCATGTTTTAGACCTGGACATGAAGTGTTTGATTGTAGTGAATACCCCGGGCACTCTCCTATTGCCTCAGATTGTTTTACCAATATAGATAAGTTCAGAAACACTCTGACAGTTACAGACAATTTAACACACAGGGGCTGCTCAGGGAAAACTTAAAACTGTCATAATTCATCCTCCCTTTCCCCCGGTCCAGAAATGAAAGATTAAACCTAGGAAGATTTATTAAACTGACATTTTAATAGAATTTTTAGACTTTCCATGTTAATAGTTTAAATATAATTGAATTCCATGAAAGGGACGAGTAGAGGATGGAGCCAGTGTCCCCCAACAATAAGAATGTTTTAAACATTGGGGCATATCACTAATGCATAATTTAGTCCTATTTGCATGGCCCTTAGAACTGGGAGTAACGAAAACACAAATCTAATTAACAGAGTGAAAGAAATGCCTCCACCAGCAAACTTCATCACAAGCTCCACTACCACACACCCACCCTCTGCAAGTTACAAACATGAAACAGATGGCAAGGAGGAGGAAAAAAAATAAAAGACATCACACATCAGCTCTTGGAGAGGAAGAGGGGAGAAAAAAAGAGAGAGAAAGCAGAAGGAATAGGATGGATAACCATGCTACTTGACGATGCAGCAATTAACTTGCTGAGGGTGGAATAATTCTTGCAGTGCCTCTCTGGTTGAAGCACTCTCCCAACTTAGCTAAGTAGATGTACTGAGTGCAGTGGAGAGTAAACCAGTTTCCATAAATCCCAGCAGGAGTCCGTTTCACTTTATAAGATTCATGTGAAAAATTGAAAATTCAGGTTTTTCCTAATGCATCTGTAATCAGCAGGCTGAGCCCTGCAGGTCCCCAGAGGTAACTGATCACAGCACAAAGTAGGGTTTCACAATCATGCTGAGATTCTCCACTGCTTTTTCAAAGGTTAGACATTAATTCCTGATCAATACAAGGAACAGCAGGCTGCCCCCTACCCCCACTCCCAGAATTGTCTTACATTATTAACTGAGCCTTGGCTTTGTCCTGGAATTACTTAAAATCACAACTCTGAGCTGTAAGACACAGAGTCCCTCCAGATCCAGAGCAGAGAGGGATGAGAAAGACATTTCCCCAGTACCTTCTTCCCCCATGCAGAGACAAATCCACCCTGCCCTAGGTCTGACAGCTGAAGGTAAACAAGATTCATTGTGCTTAGCATGACACATTCAAAAATAAACACCAGAATCTGAAGTTTCTCCAGGTCTAGTTGGACTCTGTAGAAACATATCATTCCAAATTAATCTTCATGTTGAAGTCTGCCTCCCTTAACAATGTGCCATGCTTATTTTTGCTGGGTTTCTCTGTGCCATCACCATTACAGATTGACATCAAGACATCTCCCTTTAGAGCTGAAAACAAACTCAGTGTGTCCCAAGCACCAAGTTTTCCAACAGAGTTAAAAATAAGGACAAAAAAAAAAAAAAAAAATAAAATCCAGGCTAATCAACAGCTTTTGGTCACTGAAAATGTTCTGGTCTTCTCCAGACATGCATGTTGGGCTGTCATTTTCTTTCCATTCAGGTGATAGGTGGTGGCTGCTGGTTTTGATGAGGCAGATTGACAGGGACTAGGTCAGGGGCAGTGTGCAAGATTTAGAAGCAGTTCAATCAGATTTAGAAGCAGTTTTTGATTACTGGTCATGCTGGTTCTTACCCTGTTTCTCTTTCCCTCTTGGTAACACTCCTGCAGATTTGAAGGCTTCAGCTGCTAAGTCCAGCTGTAAGAGGTTCCTGGACTTCAGGCAGCATTTTGGGGAGGTTTTGGATACCTCCACAGTTAGGCAGGTTCATTTGCATGCGCTCATGGTCTCATATTTTTTACTGCCTCTCTGCAGGGCTCATTTATTCCACTGAAATCAAACACAAGAATTCCCCCAAGGCATCCTTGTCAGATATGAAGTGACTGGGCTGCACAACACACTCTTTCCAGGTACTGCACCAGGTACAGGGAGGCTTACAATGGTTTTGGGTGTCGTATCCATTCATTATCAAAGGGGAAATTGATTAATATCCACTTTTGCTGAGTTAGAATCTCCTGATGGCTAATGAACATGAATAAAATGTTATGCAGATGAGTAGCTGAGAAGGGAATTCAGAACTGATCTTGAATATGAAATAGGTCATTAGTACAACACATCTTTAACATCTGTTGATTGTTTCCAATGCTACATTTGTGGCAAAACTGTCTATGTTGAGATTTAGTGAGATCTGAAGATGACTCCATACTCATGCATGTATCCTCTGAACTTTGTGCCACACTGGATGTCAGGAAGCAGGAGTGATTCTGGGCAAACAAACAGGTCCCCACTCCTGAAGAAAAAACACAGTTTATGGCCTAGATTGCTACATGATCACCTGCTCAAACACCTCAGTATTATGTGTGCCTAGGTGGCTGTGCAGAGTGTCTCATAAAATATGAATACTTCTTCCAGATAGGATGGTGCCTAATGTGCATTCACTGTGTGAACACTTATAGGTTCCTATTATTATTTATAAGTCTACAGTGTGAGAAGCTTTTTCTCTAATGCTCAAGAAGTGACAGTTTCCCTCTTGCCAAGGACAGGCAGAGAAGAGACATATCAAGAGAAAGGCAAACAGCAAACACCATGTATAGACAAGGAAAACTAGATTTTTTCTAAGTTATACAGGCTGTCTAGGTGTTTAAAAGGAATTAAAATTGGAATGGATTTGAGCTTTGTGGGCTTGGCAGTGTAAGGTACAGTTTGTGTCTTGTCCTTTCAGTACAATCCAGTTTGCCTGGGCTCCTGCACATGGGCTTGTTTAGGGCTTGTTTTGTTTTTTTTCCCCCAGGTTGAAGAAGGAGTGATGAAAGTCCTCAAGTAAAACAGGAAAAACTGACTTTCTTTGAAGATAAGCTGCCCCAAAGGGTCTCCAAAACATCACAGGAGAGGAGTGGCAAGTTAATGTTGGAGGCAATGTTTCAGTGGCCTTTAAAATGAAAAACCAATAATGTGACCAGGGGGAAAAAAAAACAAAAACCACTAAACAACAAAACAGTATCAAAATAAAGGAATGTATCTTTGTGGGAAACAGGTGCTGGGATTCACAGATGTACTCACATCCCTCACCTCCCCTGGGGCAGGATATGGACCTCCCAGGAGGGCTCAGTCTCACAGAAAACAGTGAACATTACAGGGTGTTTTAAATCTGGTTCTGCAAAGAAGAAACCTTCCAGTCTTGTGACATTCAAAGGGGAGATGGAAGGGGGGGGACAAAAATAAGAAAATTTCTTTCCTACTTTCCTCCTGCTCAATGGTTCTTGAGCTATCCATGTGAAGTGGGAAGGGTGCAAGAGGAGAAAAATAACACATGTGCAACAAGCACTGAACTGTGAGCAAGGCAAGAAGTGCAGGATGCAGCAGGGTTTCGAGCCATGGTATTGGTGTGAGGCTCAGTTTCTCATCTCTGGGGTGGCCACCAAACTCATCCCATCTCCAGGTACTCCAGATGAGGATATTTCTCTCTGGCCAGAAATTCTGCCTTTCCAACATGAAGTTCCAGCTTCCATGACCTACTTTTGACAATCCTGTCAGAGGTTTCTACACAAACTCTGCATAGGACAGCAACAGGAGCCCCCATTTAAATAAGGTCCATCCTCAGGAGAGGGAGTGGTAAAAAACATGGTTTGTTTCCCCATTATTGCTTTGAATCCAGCACTTCATTTGCAGCCCCTGTTTATAGAAGAAAAGTCAAAGCCTTGTGGCAACAGATGATCAAAGCTGACCCAAGTGGCCCACCCAAGCCATGGTCAGGAATTTTGGTCAGCAGTAGGAGAGCAAAATACAAAGGTTACTTCTAAATGAGATGTATAAACAAGGAGAACACAGTCAGGGAAACTGTCCAAGCACAGAACAGACCATGCTGCTTCAGAAACAAAGGCATGGAGTAGCAGGGAGACAGGGGTGCTGTCCAAAATTTCAGAGGGGAGAAAGGATGTAGCAAAACACTTTCTGCTGAAGGGCTCTGCCCACCCCATTCTCTGTGTGGTGTCTGCACTTGCTTCTTAGGTATAAAAATTCACTCACTGCCTGATGTAGGAGCTTTGAAACAAGAGACTGGTGTCTCAGGATGTGCCAAAGCCTGCTGTGCCACAAGTCAGGGATCACAAAGCATGCCCTTTAGCAGAGCAAGCCAAGTCAAAAAGGAGCAATGCAAGTTCTCAGGGCTTAGAGTTCTGCAAGCAGAGGACTCGGGGTGTAGAGATCCTCATCAATGTCCAGGGTGGTGATTTCAGACCTTGTTCCAGATCAGAGCCACCTCTATAAACAAGGAGCAAGGAAAGACAGTAGGAGTTTCCTGATCCAGTGTGCACTGCAACCCTCTGGACTGGAACTCAGAGCTGGTGTAAGGAATGACAAACCACAGTAGGGTAAAGAAACCTGGAAGCCATACAGCTTAACCTCAGCTCAGGGACTGGAGGTGCCTCAACATCAGGATATCAAGAGTCACCAGATTTACTGAATGAGGACCCACAGCCCTTACCCAGACCCCATTCATTACCTACTAATAAGTGCTAAAATTCACCCAAACATCTTCACCTCCCTTCTGCAAACCACAGTGGTGGGCTACTACATTTATTATCCCATCACAATTAACCACTTCTGATTAGTTCAACTAATTACTGGGTGCTAGCAATTACTCACTGACAGGCCTCCTCAGGGCCTTTAATAGCTGTTCCCACAAGAGCAAACAGGTGAAGGCCAGAAGAAAAAATCAAAACAACTAAACAAGGGGGAAATGAGGGAAAGAATTAAGAAATCCCTGGGCAGACCCAGGTCCTTTGAGATCCAGAGCAGCAAACAGCCCAGCTAATTAGCATGCCTGTTGCATTGCCAGCATGCATGGAAATTTTCCCTCCAGCCCTTTTTCTTGCAGAAGCTCATGATTTGGGATTTGTCCACAATACAAGCACTAGACAGGATATGTTTGCACATTGTCGTTTCAACACTGCAGTGTCTATCAAAAACACTAAATCATGTCTGGGTAATTTTGTTTAGAGGGTGAATTTTGGATCCTAAGCCACCAAATGGAGGCATTTGCATCATAGCTGTCTGAAGACCTCTGACAACAGGAGGATTAGGGGAGAATGGAAAATATGACAAAAGGGAAGCCTTAACTGATTGGGAGCATGCTTCTTTTATGGATAATAGAGGAAAAAAATCCTTAGAAGGATGCTCTACATGTTGTAATAGCAACTGTGTGTTTTCTGTTTCAGACCTTGACAACAAAACTTTAAAAAAACCAAGTTGTTAATGACACTCCTAGAAGCAATCTTTATATGTATTAAATTCTACAGTATGAAGGAAAAAAAAAAAACCAAACATTTTTATCTGATACTTAGAAAATGCTCTTGCTCCTGTTGTCATTTATTTTTATGGAGTTTCCATAAACAGGAGAGCATCCAAACAGTGTCTTTGTTTCCAGGTGCTGCATGCTTCACCCCCATGGCTGCAGCACCTGGAAGGTGTCTGCTTCCAGACATCCTACTCCAAACCCTTTTGAATTTAATAATACTGACCTAACAAGCTTTGAGGGAAGATTTCAGCAAGTCGATAAAGCACTTGTGTTGACTTCCAGGTAGCTTTTTAACCAGAAGCCAGTCAGCCACAGACAACATGACCACAGATCCTGAAGTATCTCAGCATCCCAGAGACAGTCTCCAAGCACAGCTGAGACCTTATCAGGAGGTCTGTAATCCTGGGAAGCTGCTGGAGAGCAGACATTAAGCAGCCTGACAGCAATAAGCCTGGTTCAGTGCCTTATCCCTCCCTTGCTCAAAACATGATTTTCCAAAATGATGAATTATTGTTTTCCAAGTAGTGGTTTTGCACTGGAAACACTATTTCCCAAATTGCCCTTTCAGTCTGGAAAGACTGCAGTAAACACAAGGGACTGTATCCAACACTTTGAGCCTTGCTGTGCCACGAGTGATGAAGGGGGGGCTGGGCATGCTTGTGTGGAGACTGGTGGAAAACATGATTCCTAAGGTAGAAAAGCTTCCTGAGCACAACACCTTGTCTCTGGGGTGTTGGGTATCTGTGTGGGGTGGGGTGAATCTCCCTCAAAGCCCGCAGATCCAAACAGGATCACCTGCACACCACAGGTGGAAGAAACACCTAACCCACAAATTATTACCCAAGCGCCTTCCCTGCTTGAGCAGGAAAGGACAATGAGCATGGTCAGGAGACCTCTCCCACCCTGACAAATTGCATCTTGCAGGTGGCTTTCCCATTCCAAAGGAAAACAAGGCAGGGAAGAGGGGGAGGGCACAGCTAAAGTTAAATTGTGCTATAAAACTATTTTCTACAACAAACCGATTAACATCTGACTCTGCTATAGAACTCGAACAATGCTAAAGGCTGCAAAACGCTGTCTGAAAAGGCAATAAAAGAACAATGGTCACACAAAGAGCCCTCCCGAGGCAGGAAGGGCCCCCAGACAGCCCCTGCCCAGCCATGCTTTCATGCTCATGTTGAAAAGGTGCAGTAAAGGTGGTTAGTTTCAGAGTGAAATTTTTCTGAATGAGGTGTGCACTGCAGAAAGGCAAGGCACGTGGTGGTATCCCCTTGTACAGGAATTCTGAGCCCTTTGCTCAGAAACCCACCCCAGGTTCTGCTTTCTGCCCTCAAGGCACTCTGTGCTCTCAGCCCAGCCCAGCATCCCCTCCTGTTCTGCTGGTGTGGAGGTGGGAAGCACATGAGCATCGTGTGCAGCTGGCCACACACCTCCTGAGCTCAGCCAAGCTCCTGTACCTCCAGTTCTGCTGCCTTTCAGGGTATGCAGCTTCCATTCTTCTGCAGTTCTGGAGGAGTTTTCCAGACCTCAGGAGATTATCCTGTGAGCTGCATGAGAAAAGACTAAGTTTTAACTCATGCTTTTGCTCATACATTCACTGCTGTAAATCAGCTGAAGTTCAAGCAGCCATGAATATCCGTAAGGTTAGATTTGCTACTTCTAGTCAGCAATAATTTGTCCTGCAGACACACATGCACATAACACTGGGTTTTTTTTCCTTAGAAGTCTTCATACATTTTCTTCATATTTTTGTTATTTTCTGCTTACTTTCTATGATCAGAGCAGACAGAACATCTCCCACAAAGCCTTTTGGAGATTTCATGAGACATGGAGCAGCTCAGTAGAGAGCCACTAATTTGGTCAAGGGTCTGGACAGCCTCTCTTATGATGAAAGACTGAGGGAGCTGTTCAGTCTCAAAAAGAGGTGACTGAGAGGCCACCTCATAAATATGTACAAATATCTAAAGGATGGGTGCCAAGAAGACAGACCAGGCTTTTCTTGGTGGTGCCAGCAATAAGAAAAGAGCCAATGGGCAGAAACTGATACTGAGGAAGCTCCACCTGAACATGAGGAAGAACTTCTTTACTATGCAGTGACCAAGCACTGGTCAGATTAACCAGAGAGTGTGGAGGTTTCCTCACTGGGGGTATTCCAGAACCATCTGGACATACTCCTATGCCCTGTGCTTGGGGATGACCCTGCTTGAGCTGGGGCATTGGACAAGATGACCACTGTGGTCCTTCCAGCCTGATCTACTCTGTGATTCTGTGATTCTGTGGTCTTGCCCACTCTCCAAAGCACAAGAAGTTTTGGTGTCCCAGACTCAAAGACAATTGACAACTGGACTTGATGATCCTAGGGATGTTTTCCAACCTTAATGAATCTGATTCCATGAGCAGGGCTGGCATCCAGGAGCAGTGGAAAAGGTGGGTGCAGGAATTTCCAGAGAGGCTGCTGTCAGAAAATCAACATCAGGAAGGGGAAATGTCAGACCAGCTCGTCAGTCAGTAGGGAATGGCTGACAAAGACAAGGATCCTGCCACATCTCACAGGGGCTTTTTTTTTTTTTACCTGCAAGAAGAAATTCTGCCTCTCCCACACTCACAAGAAGTCACCTACAAAGCATCTTCCACACTCCACCAGGCAGCAAAACAGTGGTCAGGTGTGACCAGCCTTGCCAGGGCCACCAAAAACAGCCCCCAGCCATCGTGGACAGGTCAAGCAGTGCAGGACAGGGCCCATGTTTGGGGCTGTGAGCCTGCAGAGGTGGGGCTTTGTTAGAAGGGAGATGTGCCCAAGGAAAGCCCTGCTGCTCCTCTGCACCAGCCAGGAGGAACAAGTGACCAGCATGAAAATCCATGCTGGTCTGGGATGTTTAATATCAAATAAAGAGGGAATTAAGGTGCTTGGGTCTGTGACTGCTTTACACTAATTCTGGGTGGTATGGAAATGTAACCCACTGGTTTTGCCTTTATGAGCAATACTTGGTTTGTTCTGTTCCTGAGCTTGTTTCCTGTGCAGGGTATTTCTTGTGCTGATAAATATTTATGGTCCATGATTTTGATTTATACAAGGGGTTTAAATATTGTAAAGATGGATATAACCAGCATAAAACAACATAAAACAAAGCACCAGTATCTAGAATGAGGTGGACTAAAAAGGGATGGCTCCTGCAGCAATGAGATTTTACCCCAGAAATGACCTCTTCCCCTCCCAGGAGCAGCACAAATTGGCAGCATCCCCCTCTCTCCTTTACAATTGAGATTCCCAACCTGTGTGTATCAAACAGGAGAGCTGTTTGCAGTATTGCCAAGGTTACTAGAGTGAAAACATTGCAAATGGCATTTGCATGATTGTACTTTCAAATCCTAACTTGTAGCAACAGTGCATTTTAAATGAAGGGGATTTATAACTCAAACCAGAACACTAATCATATTCTGGAGTAATAGGATTTATTTGTTGGTTGTTTGGTGGTTGTGGGGTTTTTTTAAGCTCAGAGAAAACAAGCTATGTTCATGAAAAGGGGGCTGGCTGGGCTTAAACCCTATTCCAGCAACATTTTGTAAGGATTAGGAAAGAAACATGAATGTGCTCCATTTTCAATATGTGGTTCAGAGCCTGTGTAGTCTTTAATGCTTCCCTGCTATGAGAACATCCTAAATTGCTAAACAAGTTCAGACAATTACCATTTTAAATGTGAAACTCAGATCAGCACAAAAAAAAAGACTCGTCTGAGGATCAAGAATGGATGTTTAACAGCACCCAGATGTTCTCCAGCAATGAAATTCCTTACCCAAAGCACACTGGGCACATTCTGAAGCAATGCTCAGTCCTCCAGCAAGGCTAGGATTTACAGCCCAATATCAAGACCAGCTAAAGCTGGAAGCAGCTGTCATGTTCCCCACAACACTGGATTTCTGGGACAAGCTGTTGAGGTTCTGGAGCACCTGACTTAAAATCATGAAATATTTACAGGAGAAAGCTCATTTAGGCTGTAATTTAGGAGGTGTACTAAATCTCATGGCCCATATCCTTACATGGAATAAGTCAATGCACACCACCCAAAGAGTTTGATTTTAATCTCCATGCCCTGCACACACCAGACTTACAGGAACAAAGGTGCTCCAAGAGGGTTTGATGATTACCAGAAATAGCTCCAGAAAATTCCCTGGATTTTTGACAAAAAGGAACTTTTCCAGACATTTCTGAAATATCTCTGTAAAACACATGTTAAAGCCACCTTACAGGGCTTGTTTTAATATAAAAATTCTTAGTGGTGGGCTGTTAAGCTGTCCTGTCAGACAAGGAAAACCAGAAATGCTGTGTGGTCTGTTTCTGCAGCCATCCAAAGAGATAATAAACCTCATCTGGCCACTGAGAACTTCATATAACATGTCACTTAAATTGCATGATCATATACTTGCTGGCAATTGATTTTAGACTAGTCGAAGGGTGTCAATTTAGGCAGCTAAAACCACCACCTAAAATCTCCAGTTGTGCTTGGAAATTCTGGCCTTCAGTATATTCAGGCACACACTGATTTTATACAGTGTGTGTGTATATATATATATGTATAATTTCACACACACACATACATCTATAAATGAAAAAATTAATCTGAAATATGTCACCCCACAATCTGTCAAATAAAGCTGATATAATAAATATGTCACTTTATTTAACAACTGATGCTGAAGAGAACTAGGCAGAATGAAAGAAATGAAGACAGGGTTTAGTAAAAACACTGAGGAAGGCAGAAATTAAAGCAATCAATCACATTCTCGTGGAATGTCTACACCACTTGAAATAATATTTTATTGTCTGCTATTGATTGGATGCCACTGAACAAAATTACAAACAATGAATCTGGTGTTATAAACAAGAATCACAATAAGAATAACTTATTTCAAAGCCTTGGCCTTACACTTTGTAGACAGCAGGGTCCTGGGCATCTGCTTTCTATACCACCACAACCTAAGGGACATCCTTGCTCACTGACAATGGGCAGGCCAGGCTGCAAGGGTGCTGAAATAAGGGAATATTCCCATTTTGCCCTCCTTTGCATTTTAAGCATGAATGCTTAAAGCTTGCAAAATTTGGTAGGATTAGAGGACCCCACTAATCAAGGCATGAGAGAAGTGACACTGTGCTTTTTCAAACAGTGAGGTCTCAGTTTAGGAAGGAAAAGAAGAATACCTTGAATTTTATTCTGATACAATCCTAAGAAAAATTAAATAAATTATGCTGAATCAGAGACTAAATTTGTGGTACTCAGCAGCCAGTACCAGGCATCATTTTGGAAAATGAAAGAAAATTCCTATGGGTCCTCCATCAGCCAGCAGCCCCAAGACTCTTGGCAGGTTTCTTGCCCTTGCTCCAGTGGGATGCTGCCACTCTGATCCATGCAGGGACAAGGGACATGGGTCAGGACACAAGCTGAGCCTGATGGAGAGAGCACAGGACATGTGTCATCCTCCTGCTGCTCACCAAGCCACAAGTTACTCATCAAACACTTCACTAACAGCACCAGGACAACCTGGGCAGAAAGGTGTTGTGTATGCTGAGCACTGGGCTGAAAGATTCCCCTCCAGAGAGGATGAGCTGACACAGCAGTGAGAAGTAGGACCCACAGCTGCTTCAAAAACCCCTCTGAGCTTGACTTCTTGTAAGGAGCAATGAATATGTGGCAGGAGATTTTAAGCAGCTGGGAGAAAGTCCTTTCTCAACCCCCTAAAGCTCAGAGGATGATAAAAAAGCACCACTAAAACCTCTAGAAAAATCAAATGAGATGTTTAGATAAGCCAGTCATTCCTGATACTATCCACACTCCAAAACAAAAGTGGGCAAATATAAATGCAAAATGCTGGGGGAAGGAGCAAGCAGAGAGGATGGGATAAAAAACACATCTCCCCTTCCTGCATTGTTCTGTGATGCCACTGGTTTGTCACACATTAGCCATTTACAGACACATGCAAATGGCATGAAAACACTGGACCAAATCCATCCTCAGTGAAATTCATCGAGTTCCAGCAGATCTATACTGGGTTCTAATTAGGCTTATTATGTAAAACCAAACATAATTCTAATTGGCAGCTTTGATTACACCCCACATCATTTCTGCTCTAATTTACCCATGTGGGGCAAGAAAGAGTTAACACACTGGTCTGGCTCCAATGGAGACAGCAACAGGAGGAAGGGAGAAAGCCATCCCTTGAGCTGTGCACAATGGCAAGGAATGGAGTTGGGGTATTCCCCACTGAGGAAATATTTATCCTGCTGGTATGCAGGAATCAGGTTGTGTCTGATTTACCATCATGCAGCTTTACCTACCCAAGAGTTTGCCACCCACCCCAGCAATATCCAACCTCTATTACTAGAGATTTTATGGAGTGAGAGTCCTTATAGGCATTTGGGGAGTAAAAATTCTGCTTGGGATGTGAGGAAGACTGTGTTTGTGCATGGGTGAAATTGCAGTTCAAGGGATTTGAAGTTGATAATTATTTCCTCCCATCTGCCTCATACACTTCCCCTTTTATAGAATCTACAAGTCTCAAATTAGAAGACAGTCTCAAGCCTACAGGGAACAGCAATTCCAACCCCACTTTTCTGGGAAGGAGAAGTACTTCCAAGGTTTCCAATTAATGTGAATGAGAGTTGTGTACACTGAACACACCCATCAACCAGTTTGGAAGGAAAAGCTGCTGTCCTCATGAATTATAGTCACCTCAGAAAGCTTGGCCTAGATGCCCACCAGGGTGAGATTGTCTTTGCAGGGATGGGACTGCTCAGTAGAGTCCCTAGGCAGATCAATGGGTCTTGGTTAATTCATCCTGTGGATGCTTTGGGCTCAGAAAGATCATGGCCCCAGGTTGCACAAAAGCCGTGGAGATAAAGGCACAAGTGGTTGAAAGATAGGATACAACGTGATTAGTGATGGCTCACTCCCAAAACTGCAGAGGTTTGCCCCAGATTTGGGTCTGGCCAGCATCTTGACTGATGCCTTTGATGAAGGGTGAAGAACTTGCTTGTAAAACACCTGGATGGATCAAGTCCTGAAGGGGTGCAAATGTTCAAGAGGATGGGAGCAGAATTCAGACAGGCCTCAGCCTGAAATGCATCTGAAAGCAGCAAGCAGGAAATCCAGAGGAATGAGTTAATATCCTGCCCTTGGGAGGGACATCTCCAGAGCACAGGAACATCAAGAGGTGCTTGTTTATGGTCTGGGGGACAGGGAAAAGGGCCACAAAGAGCCAGCAATGAGAGCAGCATCCCATCAGAGCTGTGATGTACTGGAGGGGATCCACAGGGAAGCACATGAACCTGCTATGGCATAGTGGGGGATAATCCCCAGCTTTCCTGTTGTGACTCCCCATCCAAGACCAGGACAGCCTCTGGGCTCCCTATTGAAGTCCTGCTATCAGGTCAATCCACACCCCACAGTCAGACCACTTTGTTCTTTGGCCACTACTGAATTTCAAAGTGCAGCTCTGGCTTTGGGACAAACCAGGCTGTGCAGAGGACACCACATAGCACAACTGTCCATAGCACAGTTTTCGGGGTGGAAAACAGCACTCTGCACCAGTTAGCAGCAACAATGAGCATTCAGGGGGTAGAAGGAGCCTTCAAAATGTGCAAAGCCAAATGTGTCCAAACGCGAGCGAGGGAAGGCAGCAGGGTGGAGGAAAGCCATCTGGCACCCTCTAGTGTGACACTCTGAGAAAAGCTCATCCCTCACCCAGCGCTGCTCCTCAGCAGCCTCTTTCCTCACCCCCACACCGACCACCCGTGCCTGCAGGCTCCGTCTCATCAGCCCCCTTTAATTACCATCCACTGTAGCAAGACACGAAACTCATTAGTGCGAGCAGCATCTCCTTGTGATGAGCCTGCCACGTCCCAAGACATCCAGCACGTGTGAGCCCGACCAGAAGGAGATGCACAGCCCAAAGAAGCTTCAAAGGAGATTTTCAAAGCTTTGAGGACCTGGTGGGGCTGAGGGTAAAGAAGTGCCAATGCCAGGGCATCAGGGCCACCATGACTCGCAGTGCCACATGTGCAGGGTTGGGCATGAAAACTGATGTGTCCCAGGGCACATGCTGGAAATTAGACATGTTGCTGTTGGACAGCATTAAGCTGGGAGAGAGCAGGGTCAGCTGACTGTGTGACATCTGGTGTGGGACATTTGTATTAAGTGAGTCTGAACTGAAAAAACAAAACCACCAAGGACAGGCCAGGGTGTCCCAGTCCAGCCCGTACCCAGCAGTATAGGCACAGCCACAGCCACCCAATCACATTTCACTTTTTACGATTTGGCTCTCAAGTCTCTGGAAGAAAAACAACTTTCTTCCATTCCTGATCACCTTCACTGTCCTCCAGTGAACTTTTGGGTAATGTATGCTGTGTCATCGGAGCAGCACTGCTCCATGAATGGTAAACAGGCACCCTTGCATTTCTCAGGATGATGATTCCCAGCCAAGGAACCCACACAGAGATAAAACACCCCAACCCAGAGAGCAGCATCCCCTCCCAGGCACTGGGACCACCTCCACAAACACTACTGAGCAAAATGTCCTTCTCTCCCAGGGCTTTGAAAGCAAAAGGGTTTTTGGGGTCAGGCACGTGGTAATGGGACACTGGTTGGTGGCCTGACCTTCAGCACCTGTGGTGGTGTAGGTGGGATGTAGGTCCTAGGAGCAGCTGCAGCTATCAGAAACAGGACAGGGCCAAGTCCCAAAAGGCCATCTGAGTGGTACAGCAACTGCATTACTGTGAATGTCCCTGTTGACCTTGAAGACCTGGAATCTAACAAACCTTTGTGCCAGTGAAGGTCACCCCTGCCTGACACATCACTACTGGCATTTTGATGTGTTAGAGGTTTCTATGATCTTCACAGAGTTTTGTGTTTGGTTGAGGGCCTGTTTGTCACCTCAAAACAGTCCTGTACCCTCATCCCTCAGAGAATCACTTAGGTTGGAAAATACCTCTAAGATCATCAAGCCTAAACTTCAACCCAGCACTGCCAGTTCCACCTCTAAACCATGTCCCTCAGAGCCACATCTACACATCTTTTAAATCCCTTCCAGGATGGTGACTCCACCACTGCCCTGGGCAGCCTTTTCCAATCCTTGGCAGCCCTTTCAGAGAAGAAATGTTTAACAGTATCCAATAAAAATCTCCCCTGCCAAGGTTTTTATTGGATACTGGTAAACATTTCTGGACATTTCCTCTGGTGCCCTCAAAGACACCAACCCTCACCTCTCTACAAGCTCATGCTCTTTCTTGTCCTGTTAGTCCAACACCAAAGGACTCTGCTTGGGTAGGGGAAAACCAGGGCCATGTGTCTCCTGCATCACCTCTTGCATCCTCACCACCCTCCTCAGTGTCCTGTGCTCCTCTGAACCAGGAGGATAATTCCCATTAAAAAATGCAAGCCATGGATCTGGCTCAGCTCTGGGTAAAGCTGGATCCAGTTTTACAAAAGCCATCTCACAAGCAAGTTCATCTCCTATAAATAAACACAAAACCTGGAACATTCACCTGGCCCCTGAAACAAAAGTAATTTTGCTACACGGCTTAAATTTTTATTGCTAGTTAGTGTAAGAGATGCAGAAACACAAAAACACAGGCTGAGCCAGGATTTGTGCAAGCTCTCACAGCCAGTGTATCCCCTTAATAACCTCAGCCAGTGTATCCCCTTAATACCCTCTAAAAAGCCTCTTGCCTGTCATGCTAAATTGCACGACCATTTTACGATGTGGACACATGTTCACAGAGCCCATCCATGGGACAGACTGATCTCAGCTGAGCAACAGATTCACAAAAGAGTGATTTTTTTCCCCCCTCCACCTCTTCATAAGATTTCTTGTTAAAATCAACTATAATTTTCAAACCAGAGACTCACCAGACAGAAATGGGTATCCTGAATTCAGTGAGCTAAAGGTATCAGAGGTGGTTTGAGCTGTGTTCAAATCTTCAAAGTTATGACCAGATCACCAGACCCCATCAGAAGCAGCAGGTTTTTTGGGAGGCAGGGCAGGAGGATAAACATTAAAACAACTCCCTTATATCAGCCCTTCCACTTGCACACCACAGCTCCCTTGACATGTGTGATGCTTGAATCTTTCTGGGAACCCACAGAAAGATAGTCTTGACACGGAAACTTGACAGAAGCAGTGCTTCAGAGGACATCACTTTGAAAACAGGTCTTGGTGGCTCTCTATCCTGCCTGCCACAGCAAGAACCTAAGGAAGACAAGCAAACAGACATCTCACTGTGTAAAATTGGATTGTATTTTCTAGTTATGCACTTAAGTCACAAAAGGAAGAGAGACTGGTGTCCAAACCTGGTACTTGATCTGTCACAGTGATCCACACCCACAGCTGCTCAGTGCTGCTGCAGTAGGAGAACTAATACAGTGATACCCAAATCAAATGGGACATCTCTCATCTTCCCTCTGCCCTCCCCAACACTTCTTTAGAGCTACTAAAGGAAAGCTGGAGGGCAGGCCATTGCTCAAGGTCAATCAACACATCTCCCTTGTGGAAATTGCATCTGGCAAAGGCTTGGCCACAGAACCTCAGGAAGGTGACAAGGGGCTCTGTTGGTGAGAGCAGAGTGAAATCAGTGATGGTGAGAGAAACAGCCTGACTGTTGTAAAAGTGAGGAGCTGGAACCAGTGAATGGAATGGAATGGAATGGAACGGAATGGAATGGAATGGAAAGGGAGAGAGGAGAGGAGAGAGGAGAGAGGAGAGAGGAGAGGGGAGAGGGGAGAGGGGAGAGGGGAGAGGGGAGAGGGGAGAGGAGAGGAGAGGAGAGGAGAGGAGAGGAGAGGAGAGGAGAGGAGAGGAGAGGAGAGGAGAGGAGAGGAGAGGAGAGGAGAGGAGAGGAGAGGAGAGGAGAGGAGAGGAGAGGAGAGGAGAGGAGAGGAGAGGAGAGGAGAGGAGAGGAGAGGAGAGGAGAGGAGAGGAGAGGAGAGGAGAGGAGAGGAGAGGAGAGGAGAGGAGAGGAGAGGAGAGGAGAGGAGAGGAGAGGAGAGGAGAGGAGAGGAGAGGAGAGGAGAGGAGAGGAGAGGAGAGGAGAGGAGAGGAGAGGAGAGGAGAGGAGAGGAGAGGAGAGGAGAGGAGAGGAGAGGAGAGGAGAGGAGAGGAGAGGAGAGGAGAGGAGAGGAGAGGAGAGGAGAGGAGAGGAGAGGAGAGGAGAGGAGAGGAGAGGAGAGGAGAGGAGAGGAGAGGAGAGGGCTGTTTCAGTTGGAAAAGACATACAATGACCCCTCTCTTCAACTTCCTGACTAGTTCAGGGCTGACCATGGTAAAACCTTCTACTAAGGTACTCTCCAAAACCTCTTGAACACTGACAGGCTTGGTGCATGGACCAAATCTTTGGAAAGCTTGTTCCAGTGTTTGACCACCTCTTGGTAACAAAATGCTTCATAATGTCCCATCTAACCTCCTCCAGTGCAGTTTTCAACCATTCCCACACAGTCAGTGGATCCCAGAGGGAAGAGCTCAGTACCTCCCTCTCCACTTCCCCTCCTCAGGAAGCTGTAGAGAGCAATGATGTCACCCCCCAGCCTCCTTTTCTCTGAACAGGACAAACAAAGCCCTCAGCAGCTTCTCACAGGACATTCCTTCCTCTGCTTTGTTGCTTTGTTGCTCTCCTCCAGACACATTCAAAGACCTTCACACCCTTCTTAAATGGCAGGGCCCAGAACTGCTCACAGTGCTCCGGATGAGGCCACACCAACACTGAGTAGAGCAGGACAATCACCTCTTCTGACCAGCTGGTCCTGCTGTGTTTGAGGCACCACAGAATGGATTTTGTCTTTACAGCTGTCCAGGCTCACTGCTGACTCACAGTCCACTGCCAGCCAGCATCTCACTGTTCCCACATCTCAGCTGGGAAAAGAGGAGTGCTCAAGCAATGGCACTTACTGTGTTTGTGCCATTAGGGGAAAAGATTTAAACACAGCACATTCTTTATTGGTTTCAATTACTAAAACAGAGATAGATTTTTTCTCATTTTCTCTATTATCTTATTCTTCTTTCTTTTTCTTTAGCCATTACTTAGTTCAACTCAAACTTACTGTTAAGTGTACTCCCATCAATGCTGGTCAACAAAGCATTTAAGCACATCCTTAACTCAAAGCAGATAATTAAGGGACATGCAGCAAAACTCACCAGTACACCTCACATTTTTTTCTCTGGAAGGGGCCCTCCATCATTTTAAAAGCTATATTTCTTTTCAGCATAAAGTACCACAGCCACAAAAATCAATCCACTCTGCTCCATCAGTGTGCATCTGTCACTCAGCTCCCAGCACAGGGAAAAGCAGAGACACACGCAGAAAACACTCACCCAGTCCCTTTCCTTTAAGAACAGCCAAGAATAAAAAGATGCATAATTTAGCAGAACAGTTTTATTTGTGAATCAGGTTATTTTAAATGTCAGCTGAGGTTACGTTCTTGTCTTCAGCTGCTGCTGGGCGTTGCTTCAAAGTCATTCTGAGTCACTGCTCTCTATCTTCATCTGCTGATGGGCCCCCAGGTAGTGATGGAAACATAACTTCCCTTGACATGGATAACCTCCAATAAAGGAGTGCCCTCCCTTTTGACACACTGATTAGAATGAACGAGGGGAGGCGGAAGGGAAGAGGAAGGTGACTGTAGCTCTTGAAAAGGAAAGACAACAGGCCACATCCTCCTCCCTGACTCTGTGCCATCAGATTCACTGCAAGTTATTTGCAAAACGGCAAGAAACTCATTAGATTGCTGCTAGGGCTATTGATGGAAATGCAAATCTTTACCTACAGGACCTTATTCCACAGCAAATTAACAGCATGCTGGGGGAAACCAAAAATCTGTATTCTCAGGGCTGAGAGTCTGTCAGAATGAGGTATAATCTCTATTTTTCAGACAGCAGTCCAAAAAAAAAAAAAAAAGACAAGGTCTAACTTCATTCAGATTTTCCATTAGCTGCATCGACATTGACTTAAAAGAAATTCTTCCATGTTTCCATGAGCCTGAATAAGGTGAGGATCAGAGCCTGAGAGTTCCATAAATTGGCCTGGCACAATATGAAAGGACTGTGCTCAGAGAGACACAGCCTGGCTGGCAATTTACAAGACCAAGGGAAGTCTCCTCCAGAGCTGAGTTTTGTTTTGGCTTAACCCAAGATTTTACCTGAGCCGTTAGTTCTTTCCATTGTCTTCCATGGACTTCGGATTAGGCTCTTTACAGTGGATTCAGCTTTGGCAGCTCAGCTTGATACCTCAAGATATCACCTAGCTGAGAAACCAGGCAGAAGGTTTTCAGAAAAATCCTGACCTGGTCTTCCAAGGGATCCTGCTGGAATGGCAACTGAGTCTTTGCATTGTTCCCAATAAGTCTCCCTGCAATCAGATCACACAGCCAGAGGCTTCAGCTCTCTAAGAAAGAGCATCAACACCCCCCACCTCCACCCCTCCATAGGGCCTGCACTCACTGTCACAAGCTCATTTTCCACAGAGAGCCAAACATTGTCATTTACACCAATAAAAAGCTGAATTCAGCACTCTTTCCATAAAACGGATCGTGAACCCTTAACACCACTTGCCTCTCCTTGGAATAATAAATTATGAGGACAAATGGCAGAATCATTATCAGTTTCAATATCCAGTCATAAATAGTCTTGTAAGAACACTCAAATGATGGTGTTTTATTGCATTAGATATCACTTGCCATTAATTACAGCATGAAACTTTTGTACTTTGATGAAAAGCATTTTAGCCAGCTCAGTTATAAATTTAAAACAGTCTTAAAACAAAAGTCACCCCAAGTTATGGTGTGGAGATTTTTTTAATCTATAGATCTGAACACAAAATAGCATTTTCATCTTGGAATGACACAAAAGACAGGTTTTATAAAAGCTATTTTATTGCCTACTCATTCAGCTTCAGTGCTTACAGCAAACTAACAGTACCCATGACTCTGTTTTACAATAACATTGTTGGCAGCCAGATTTCACTGCTACAGATACTTCATAGTTCATTTGGTTTAGTGGGGATTTTCTTCCTAATGATCAAGAGATGTCATGAATCAAAGTGATCTAGTTTACATTTCTGCCCTGTTTCTTTTGTGTGGATCATTTCTCCCTCCTTCTGTTGCCATAACTCACCATGCAGCACAGAATCACAGCTGGCTGTGCAGCAAGCCTGGCACCACCAGCAGCTGCTGGGTCAGTCCCCAGAAAATCTGGGATACACACAAAATCTCACAGAGAGGGAAAAATCTCACAACTTCAGCCTGAGAGCTAAATGTTCAAGCAGTTGTGGGATCTGTCTCCAGATTTCCAGTTCAGAGGGATTCAGGCTGAAGCAATTTACATTGCTGCTCCATGGCATTGATCACAATTTGCATTCGTTTGCAAAAGGGACTGAAGGGATTATCCCAACCCCAGTCTGGGCATGGCAACCTTGCAGCCACCACAGCCAAATTCCCCAGAGACCAGGATTCAGAGCCTCTGCTCAGGTGGACAGCAGTTTATCTATTATAGCAACACCCCTGAATCCAAACAACCATACATGAATGCACAGTCCCAAATCCAGGTGCACTGCAGTAGTTGTATGGATCCCAAGCATTTCTCAGTAGATGTGGACAGCACACTTTGTTCTCCTTTCCCAACCCTTTAGGAGGAACTATGGGTTGCCCAGTATTTAAATTATTCTCATGAGACCTGGGAGACCAAGGTTTGACTCTTGTCCTACGAAAGGTTTCTGTTTTGGCCAGGAACACAGGAAAAACACCCAGTTTCTCAGAGGTATGTTGGAAATCTGGTCAAGCTTAAGAAAGCTAAACTTAGGAGTCAAAATCCTGTAACAGTCAATGGAGATCAGGTCCCCACATTCCACAGTGACTTCTTGGCCTTCCCATGCCTAGAGATGGTCCCCAAGATTTGCTCAGTGACCTTCATGAAGACAAATGTGAAGCTGACCAGTCTGCAGTTTTCTTAGGCCCTCCTTGCTTGAGGATGACCTTGACATCAGCCTCTTCCCCAGTCCTGGGGACTTTCCATAATCACACCCACCTTTCAGAGATCACATTGAGCTGTCTCGCAATGGCATCAACCATCTTCCTCAGCACCCTCCAACACATCCACCTGGTCCCGTGCATCCACATATGCCCATTTTGCTTCACCAGTGCCTAAACTGATCCTCTCCTGTGACAGGTGGCACCTACCTCTCCTAAATCCTGCTCCTAGGCACGAAAATGAAGAGGTTTGACAGCAGACCTTGCCAGCAATGACAAAGGCAAAGAGCACCTCAGCTTTCCCCATGCCCTTTGTCACTAGGTTGGCCAATACATTCAGCAGCAAATCAATATGTTCCCATTTTCCCTTTCCTGGTGATTTACTTATAGAAATCCTTATTCCTGCCCTTCACACCCTCACCAGTTTCATCTCACTTTTGGCTTTTTGAATTTCATCCATGTTAGAGCGTATCTGAGATCTGAGGACAAGTGACATTGGCCAAGACTCATCAGCACCTGTAAAAACAGATGTCATTGTCGCAACTTGACTGTTTCTTGAAAGGGTGGCCATTTGCTTTTTGACACAAAAGTGAGAAATTGAAGAAAAACAGCCTAACTGCTCATTTAAGGCAGCCTGTTCTTTCCCTTCTGCTTAGCCAGTTAAAACCTCATTTGACAATCTGAGAGTTTAGCTCCCAGTGCTCTTGCTTAAAATATAACAGATGGCCTCTAATAAGTAAATTGAAAAGTGCAAATAAGGTTAAAACAATTTTTCTTTATTGAATATCATTAACTTCAAGGCTGTCCACTTTAAAATGCTAATTAAACCTCACTTCCTTTTGCAGGGCTCTAGTGAAGAAAGATTGCCGTGAGGTAAATTCCTCTTGTTTGTAGAGGACCAGCCCAACAAACTGATAGCAAACTGGGCTGTTACATGTCCCAAGATTAAGAAGTAGAGTTGGAAGTTTTCCATTATTTGTTCCTTCCTTACCTTTTCCTTCCCACAAACCAAACACAGTCAAGCAGGAAGAGATCAAGTGTTAAAACCTGCCCTGTCCACACAGCAAACAACAGTTTCTCTGAAGGTCACTTGGTCCAAACCAGTTTTCACACAGGATTTCTAACACCTTGTCACAGCCTACAGCATGTTGTGCTGCAGGTGTGGGGCTCTGTTTTCCTGGCACCTGGTACAGAGTACAAGAGGTCCTTAAACACTTCGCCCCCACCTCGCTCCTAATTTCCAGTGCAAATTTATTCCCAACCAGTATGTGTCACTTGTTCATGTGCCAACACTGTTCTTTGGCCTGAAGAGCTTTCTCCACCCCCAACCTGAAGGATTTTTACTGAACAACCCAATAAATAGGTTTTACTGGATAACCCAACTTCTTTGTGCTTCTGGCAAAGCAAATTAAATTTCAGCCTCCTCTCCTAGGACAGCCCTTCCCCTGATCAAGGTACCAGCCCCTCCTTCACCTGTTCCAGTTTTAATTCTTCTTTCTTCAGCACAAGAGAGCAGATCTGGCAGGGTCTTACCAAAGTGCTACGTGAGGCAATGCTCTATCTCAACTCGAAAGGCACACAGGTGAAGTCCAGGATAAAATTCACCTTCTTCATGGCCAGGTCATACTCACAGTTCTTAGGTATTGTGTAAAAAAATTAATATTTTTTTACCTTTCACCTCTTTTACTTCTGCTGAAGGTTGAACTCTAGTCTAAGGCAGATCCAAGAGGGACCATGACTCAGCCCCCAAAGAGAGCCTGATGTCTAGCTGATGCAAAGCAGACAACATTTTGGACAACAGGCTATCACCATGAGCAGGGAGCTCTGGGTGCTCCCCCTGCCTGGTGGATTTGACCCCAGGTGCCAGTTTGCAGACCACCTTTGGTAGGCTGCAGGAACCTCAGGGAGGGAGAGGTTTCCACATCTGCTGTAAACCAGAGCTGCTGTAGATTAAAAAGTCAGGATGCACCAGGCCAGAAAAAAGAGCCTCTGAGTGCCTGGCTCTCCTCACCAAGAATTCCCGAGTTCAGGTGAATTCTCCCTCCCCATCTAAACATGGTTCTCAGCCACCTGAGCAAATTAATTCACTTTGTCAATTAAAGATTCAGAGTATAAATTACAAAATGCAGAACTTGATACAAATTGCCTGTCCAGTCTCACCTCAGTGATTTCTCATCCAGACAATCTGGCTGAACATTAGCATCCTTCACATCAAACCACTCATACTATAGATAATCCAACACTGCCTGTCCAGCTAACCTGAGTTACAAAAAAGTTTCTGGGCCAAGAGGGAAGGGAAAAGAGCCTTTTAAGATTTACTCTGGTCTTTATGGGAAGTCCTTTGTCCCACAGAGGCTCATCCTTCTTTCTGTGGAAACCCATGAACAAGGAGGGTTGACAACAGGCAGGAGCAGTTGTAGCAAAACTTGCTTAACCAGTCCATTTTTAAATCATGCCAAAACCACACACAACACAGATCAACACAAAAAATCTGTATTTACTGGACAAACAGCAAAATAAGTCTGTGCTGAAAGGTTTTTGTGAGAGTCTGCCAAACACAGAATCACAGAATGGTTTGGGTGAGAAGGGACCTTAAGATCATCTAGTTCCAATCCCTTTGTCATGGGCAGGGACACCTTCCACAAATGAAAAACAACAGCTCTATTTTCACAGCCAAGAATCACTCTGAGGAAAATAAAATACTTTCACAGCCAGGCAGAAATTGAAATGAAGTTTATTTGCTTATTCATTCAGTTGAACTCTCTGACTAAATCACATATTGGGTTAGCTGCCTTCAATGTTTTCTCTTTCCTCTACTTGGGTAGGAGTTCCTTCTAAGGGACAAAAATTGCAGGGACCCAAATAATTTAACTGAGAAATGGAAATTGGGAAAACATATTGTTGCCTTTTGACAACATCTTTCTTTATCAATAGGCTGTTTCTGCTATATGCAACTGCCCTTAAGCAGGGCAATAACCCAGCAAAGAAATTATTCCAGGAGTGACAGGAGAATGTCCCACACTAACCTAACAAGCTGTGACAGCCATGTGAAGAGATGCTCCCAGGTGGCATAAGCTGTGATATCAAAGTTGTTACACAGCATGGCTTGGATGACTTTTTAAGGAGAATTCCATCTTCCAAAACACCAGTGTTTATCAGACCTGGAAGAGAGTTGAGGTTTCAGGAGGGTAGTGCATACATGTCAATCAGAGAGCAAATAGTGTCCTCGAACAGCAAGTGGAGCAGACCTTTGTTTTCCTTTGTTCTCCTGTGCAAAGCTTGTCTCAGTCTTAAGGGAGCTGTCTTTCACTGAACCAGGGTTTTGAGCTCGCAGGCATAACACAAATGCCTGGGAGAGTCCAGCTTGAAGGGATAAACACAAGCAAGGGCATGTAAATAAAGGACAAAAAGAAAGAATGTGAGTACCAAAGCTCTCAAGCTGTGTCTGCTGGATACCTCCATGCAGGTGAGTCTGAGAGGAGTTGGAGAGGTCAGTCTCATGAATTTGACAATAAATACAGAGCAGTTGTGGAATTAGAGAGCTTTCCAGCTGTAGAGTGGTAAATGGGGACAAATCTCATCTCCAAAACTGAGACAAGCTTTCAATCAAGTCTTCAGGAATTTTGGCACGAGAGAAATCAGCTTTTTCTGTCCTCTTTTCCACACCACTGCCTTTCTACTCAGTAGGGAGAAACTGCTCACTCAGGAGACAAATCACCTGATCTGTTGTAGACATCTGCCACAAGGTAAGATGAACAACAGCCAGAAACTCTTCTCCCTCGTGGTCCTCTCCTTTGATTGCTAAAGGAGCCCATACGACAGCAGACAGAGATGTCTACACTGGTCAGATGAACCCCACACCTGAATGACCAGACTCCTCTTTGGCTGATGAGATGCTAAAAGAGGAACAATAACCAAATGCATTACAGAGTACTCTGCCAACATATACCAAATAAAAGCATCTTAAGAATGTGTCACAAATGCCTGTCATCTAAAGACATTAGAGCAAAAAACATCTCACACAATTAATGATATCCCCAAAGTAGTCAGGCTGGTGATGGAACAGCATGCCTAATGGGCTAATGGGCAGGCTGACACATCAGTGGATGAGGTGACTGTCCTAGATTGCCAAGCAAATTGTATTCTACTTGCCATCTGTAAGGCAGTTGTCTTCTGTTAAATGGGCAGTTTTCCTTATCTCTTCCACATCCCATCCTCCCTTGGGGGGACATCTGCTGATAACAGGATATTGAATGTCACTGCATGCCTGATAAGAACTACAGCATCCCACTGGGAGATGTGAGCCCAGAGGGAGGAGCCAAGCATTCCTACCCGGATATAATCTGGAGATTCTGGAACACCAGCATGGCTTCTCCACTGGATTTCCCAGAGGAACAGCTGCCTCTTCCACTGGATCTGCAGAGGAAGACTCCACCCTTCTACAGGATCCCTGCTCCACCAGAACCACACCTGACACTCCAGGAGGGCTGCAGCCACAATTCCAGTTGGACTGCTACCAACACCCCGACCCACAGGGTGTCAGGTTGTGTTCTGACTCTGTCAGTGTTGTTTTAGTTTACTGCATTGTTTATTTTATCTTTTTATTTTCTTCCCTAATAAAGAGCTGTTATTCCTGCTCCCATATTTTTGCCTGAGAGCCCCTTAATTTAAAATTTATAGCAATTCTGAGGGAGGGGGTTTACATTTTCCATTTCAGGGGAGGCTCCTGTCTTCCTTAGCAGACACCTGTCTTTCCAAACCAAGACAGTGACTCAGTGAAAGACTGGAATCAGAGACTGTAGCAGTATCCATAGGCAGTGATAGCTGCTCCTTCACGCTTCTCTCAGAGTATGTGCTTCAAGAACATTGAACCAAGTCACTGAGTTCCCACAGTGGCTGAGACATTCCCAGAAGCCTGGGGTCACCACAAAAACATTGTTCTGTTTGTCAAGGCCAAGTTTTAGAAGCAGCAGAGAGGCAGAAGAACAAGAATAGCAAAATGACTCTTGGGGCTGGATTTCAACAAAGTGTCACATAAGAGGAGTTCTCAGCATCCCTCAGAAGTGGAAACAGCCAGTAGGGTAAATCATCTACAAGAAAAGGTAGTTATCTGCAGCAAAAGAGGAAAAACTGGTTCTAGGGGGGAAAATAATCTAAAAATATTATGTTCTAGAAGTGTAAGCTGTGATGGCTGAAAGCTAAACCATTTGAACTGACCAACCAGAGCTTGATCCAGACTGCAAAGCATGGAAGGTGAGCAGGGGTTTCCCAAAGAATTCATTCAGACTTCTTTTGCCTTGCACATCACATAGTGCTTTTGACCTGCACAAAATGAGCCTAAAGTAATAAAAAGGTACAATTCTTTGGTGCAGACAAGATTTTGTACCAAATTTTGCACAGGAGTATAAAATTTCAAGCCACATGGAATCAGGACTAGAGTCACCTTCAGAGAAGCTTGTTAGGGAAATGCTCCTCACAGAACTGTGATGCCCTGGTATCAGATGAGTGAATGTTCTGCCTATTTTCCTTTGCCTTTTGTTTGGCAATTTCAATTTGCATTGAAATGCAAATTTAACATGAGGGTCAAGATTTCACCAAAACCAAAATCAGAGCGGTTACATGAAAAATCATCAGCTGAGGTGAAGAAAAATCCAAATTAGTCCCTTTCTCCTATAGAAGAGATCTAAACTGGCCTGGCATTGATGACAACACCGAGACCAGACAGTTTAGTTCTCTAAAATGTTGGTATTTTTTCTCCTCAGACCCTAACCTGCATGCAGCAGTCTGGGGATCAAGGTAATAGAAATGAGGATAAAACAGATTATTTGTTCAAAGTCCTATTTTGGCTTTTTGTGGCTTGATATGTACATCCTTCACTGCACTGCTCTGTGATCTGTGGTGGTAGCTCAACTCCAAAGGAAAAGCAAGCTGCAAAACAAAAGGGTCCTCCTGGGATCACACACAGCAGTATTCAGCTCAATTACTTATTAAAGCACCGACACAGCATAGATTTTTTTTCAGTACATTACTTATTCAATCAGAGCTCCAACTCTCTCAGACTGATCCCTTAAGAAAAAACAAACATCTTTCCCTGTTTGTTTCCAGCTGCATCACAAAAGACTTTAAAGACTTCAGGCTGCAAAGAAAACTGTTTTTCTTTGGGTTGTTGTACAGCAGGAGCCTGTGGGTGAATCCAGTGAAGCTCTGACTGACTGGTGAGAGCACAGGCCCATCGAGCTGGGAAAGGTACTTGGATTTTTCCATGTAACTCCATGACCCACCTCCAACCTAGAGTAGCTTTACCTGTGTGGGACAGGAGCTGCAGGCAAGACAGAGGGGAACAATCTCTTTGTGGCAATCAAGGGTTGTTTTTTTTTTTTACAGGAGGTGAGATCAATTTTCCATCAAGTTATTCTAGACTGGGAATAGTTCATCAGATATTTAAACACAGAAGCTGAACTTTCATCTAGGCAAGATGGGCATGCCTCATTGCTCACCTTGAAGAACAGTAAGGTCCCCTGTGGAGGAGGGAGGGAATCAACCTCCATCAAATATTTAGAGGTAGAAGCTGTTGCCTTGCTTTTAGATTTCTCTTAGCTAAGCTGTTAAGTTGTGGAATCACTGAGGTTGGAAAACAGCTCCAAGATCACTGAGCCCAGCTGATACCGTAACAACACCACCTCTACTCCAGACAGCCAGAGTACCATAAGGTAGAGAAACTGGCAAAAAGCCCAAGTGGTTTTGGAAACCAAAGGGCACCAGATCCTTCCATCACTTTTTTAAAGGGATGTGAGAGCAAGAACCTGTGTTTCCTTGGTGAGCTGTTGTGCTTTCCTAGAAGGACAAAAATAAAAGAGTAGTAGAAGTCTTACCGCAGAATTTCTTCAAAGGACCTTTCAAGGGGAAGATTTATTGAGTCTTATTCTATCAGACACTAGTCAGTGAACATGTGCAACTTGGGTAAGCGGGGAAAAAAAAGAGCTTGTCTATAAATTCTTGCACTCCAGACACTGTTCCTCAGAGGCCAGCCCTAATAAACTCATCACCACAGCAATACTATAATTCAGTGGTGGCTCACTCTTCAGAGCCCTGCATCTTTTCTCAGGGACTCCTGCAGCAAACACACTGTGCATCAGCTGCCCTGAGGACACAGTGCTTTAGTGCTGATGTGGGATGTGTCAGAGAGCTCCAGCCCAGCCCAACAGACAGGGAAGTGTCTCCTCTTCCTATCCAGAGAAGAGCTCAGGCCCAGAAAGTAGTTAAATCATACAGACTATATCCTACTAGCACCATAAAATACTTTGCTAGGAGCCAAGATATTAACTAGAAATGTTCTACAATGTGCTATGAGCTGGGAAATGTGAGCGTTAATCTTCCCCAGCTGAGTCAGAAACTGATCTTGAGCCTCCCATTTCACAAGCAAATAAAGCCAGAAAGCTACAAGAGACAATAATCATCTCACCCTGACAAAACTAATGAGCTACTCAAGAAATTGTCACCAAAACTGCACAAAGCTGAAAGATGTAGAGAAGGCAGAGTTACTGAATGCCTTCCTTTCATCAGTCCTCACCAACAAGAGCAGACCTCAGGAATCTCTGACCCAGGAGACCAGGGTAAATGAATGTCAGGGGAAAGACCTTCCTTAGGTCATCAAGGGTCAGGAGAATCTCTCTTACAAGGAAAGGGTGAGGAGCTGGGGCTGTTCAGCCTTGACATAGACCAGGCTCTCCTCAGTGGCACCCAGCAATGGGACAAGAGGAATGGGCAGAAACTGATGCCCAGAAAGTTCCACCTGAACATGAAGAAGAACCCCTTTACTGGGCAGTGACCAAGCACTGGATCAGGTCACTCAGAGAGGGTGTAGAGTCTCCCTCACTGGAGATATTCCAGAACCATCTGGACACAATTCTGTGCCATGGGTTAACCCTCTTGGAGCAGGGAGGTGGGACCAGATGACCCCTGTGGCCCCTTCCAACCTGACCCTTTCTGTGATTGTGACCTCTCCAAACCCCTGTCCTTTGTGGTTAACTTTGACATCAAACTAACCAGTAACCTGGCAGAACTTCAGGCTAATGAGGATGGTAATGCTGCTTAAACTACCAGGCATTGTTTAACTTGCATTAATTAATCCTACTACATTTCTCTACAGCCTTGCTCAATGACAAAGCAACTGCTGACAGTAGAGGCCTGCAAGAAGTATTATATGTTTTAGCACTGTACCTTGGGACCCAGAATAATAAGCACATAAAAGAGATAGATGTGTATTTCTAAAGCCACCTTTTAAAGCAATTGCTTAAAAGAATCCTGCTTTAGCAACTAGAAAATGTAATTCTTGACCTTCCTGAGTAATCATGCTAATATCAGGAGAAGTTGTAATTATTCAGTCATGAAGAAAAGAAGGTACTGTCTGTACTCAAAAGTGAAGCACTTAAATATAAAAGAGAGACCAAAGGAGGAATGTGAGTATTCCCTGGCCACTCCAGAGGTGAGTCATGGCAAGGGGTCCCCACTCTCAACAGGATGTGGCAGGGATAGGGAGAGTGCTCCTATGCCCCCAGAATGTGAGGAATATGAATTTGAGTCATCCAGCTCCAGCAGGGCACAATCCAGCTCTCAGTCAATAAAGAGATCCACTACTCTACAATTCCCTGGCTTATTCCCAAGACACATTACAGCTTCTAGAGGAAGGGAAGAAAGGCTCCAGTCACTTTCATTAAACAATCTGCTTTATTCCCAGGAGAAATTTTATCCTAAGGGAAAGATACCAGCTCCACAGAATGTAGTAAAGTGTTCCCACTTGCACAGGGGTGTTCATTCAAATTCTGCAACTTCCACACATCTTTGCAGAAAGATCTCCTGGCTCACATTTTCTAAGATTTTCTCAGCTAGAGGCTCCTTAAACTGGACTAAAACATTTGAAGTGAAACAGTAGCAACAGAGCAAGACAATCAAGCTCTTCTATTCAAGATGTCCAAGAAAGAAATGGGATATCGGGAGTGTAAGAAAAAAATTATCTTCCTGCCCTGTTGAGAGCAGGTCATGACACAGAATTTCACAGCCATGACAAGGAGGAGGAAGAAGGAGAGTAACCCCAAGCTGGTGTGCAGATGGACTGACCCTGCTTTCTGAAGCAGAAAGGAGGTGTATGAAACTTCCCATTTTGGTCTCTTTTTTTTTTTTTTTTTTTTTTTTTCACAAAACCGATGTCAAGTAAAACATTGCACAGTGGTGTCTGTATCACAGAAGATCTCTGTGCACTCCACAATCTATAAACCCTGCCAGATCATGCTTTATCACACAACAGGCTTTCCATAGTATCATGTGACAAGAATTTCCCTTCTCAGAGGATCCCAGGGAGACTTTAAAGACTTTAATCAGCCTACTCACATATTAAAGAAAGATGGGATTAAGTCAGTGTGTTTATGCTTTCTGTGTGGGCAAAGATATAAACATCTCCAAGTTACAGATGAACAGAAAGATAGTCTCAAAACATTTAAGCAAGAGAAATTGAGGAATTAAGATACTTTGCTAGACAGGTATGCAGAGGATGGCACACCAAACACGTGGAATCAAAGCTGACAGAGATGGGTAGAGTGACTCACATACACAAGGAACTTGACTTTGTCACCCAGCTCTTCTGAAACAGCAAGCACAGTCTGAAAAGTACCTAAGAAAAATTGAGGCTACAAACACACAAAGCAATATGATGCTTTTTTAATCAGGTTTTCAATCACAATGTAATTTTTTCCCCACCAACACACTCAAACACAGACATTTAAAAATTATTTGTCTACAAAGAGGAACGAAATGATTTAAGCAGCTCCAGTAAATTCTGAGCAAATCTCTTCTGATCTTCTCCTTGGGAGTCTGCTCAGACAACATATAAATTTTATTTGCTTCTATTTCACAAGACAAGAAGAGGCTGGGTTGTAGATAACCTTCTGTTCAAGCTCAGCATATCTTTTCAGAAGTGGACGATAGAGCTAAAAAGCAAAAATAAATAAATATGTCTCATTGAAAAGTTAGGTTTTTAAATTACACTGTAGTTAAAAAGCATCTTCAGACATGAAAAATGCAGCATCTTCACAGGTACCTGAAGGTTTGGGCTGTTTTTTCCCCAATTTGCTCATGAAAGAGCTGCAGAGTTTTCCCTCTTTAAATGTCACAGTCCTTTTTACCATCGCCTTTACAGCTTAATTTTATGACATGCACAGGTTGTTCTTATTGTGACTGGGTTCTTGCTATAAGCAGAAGCCATTACTTCCAGCAGAAGCAACTCAGCTAAAGTCACCTCTCCCAGTGTGACATGCCCCCTCAGTAATAGCTGTGCTAATCACCCAGGCAGAACTCCTGTCCTTGCCTCCCTCCACTGCCCCAGGATGGATCACTGCCTCTGTCCCCTCCTCCTCCTCTGCCTCACTAATCACCCCACTGCACCTCCAGCACAGTCAGCTGGGTCCTCCTTGGCCAGTGTGCTGACCAGGGCCTTCTGAAACACACCTCACACTCCCTCTCAGACTCCTGAACCTGTTAGAGCTGCTTCTCTACTGCACATCCTTCACAGCCACATCCTTTGCCATCCACAGGCTGCTCCACAGCCATGTTCCTTGCTCCCCAGGCCCACAGGGACAAATGCAGACCCAGCTTCTAGCCACAGCTGCACCAAGTATCTGAGTAGCTTGTATTTTCCTAGCTAGAATTTTCCAGCAGTTTTTAGGTACAGTATTGTTACAACCATAAAAAGAAGAATCAAGTCTCAAATGTGTTCAAAACCCCAGACTCAGACACATCCTGCACTTTCAGATATGGGTGAGATCCATGACATGAGAAACCCTGAATAAACCTCTGCTCTGGCTCCAGCCAAAAACTGTACTTCATCTAGATCTTGGAGATGCACCTTTCTCCTTATCTCCTCCCTTATCTGTCCCTCTAATAAAACCAGCACTGTGACAAGCCATACCAGGAGAGCTTTGCACATTTGCTGGCTCCAGCACAAAGAAGGGAATGCCATGAGCAGGGTCTGGTACAGGCTTGAGCAGTCCCTAGGAGGATGCCATAAGGTCATATCCCTGCCACAGTGAATCCTAGAGGCTGCCAGTCTGGTCTACATGCCCTCTGCACTGACTCATAATCAGGGCAGCCTCACTCCTGGCTCCAGGTTCAGAGAGGTTATAGAGCCATAATGAATCACAGCCAGCAAACTGAATTACTGCTCTCATCAGTAAGAGAGATCTAGCATTTCAATGTGGTTTATCCTTGTCAGGACAGCCAACAGCAGTGTGTGTACATGTATGAAAAATTCAGGAGGAAAATGTTTCAGGTGTAAAATATGGGGAGGTAGTAGGAGACCAGCTTCTCCCTGGGCAGGTCTCAGTGCAGTCCTGCAGTAGCCTCAGTGTCTGTAGCAGCCACACTTTCCCAGATTAAAAAAAAAAAAGATATCACAAAGTTTCCTCATCTAGGAAATAGAAAATGGTGAGGTTTTGTTTTCTGTTTCTACTCATGGCAAAATACCCAGTTTTTATGTTTCCCTTCTGCTGAATGATAGTTTAAGATAGAGCAGTGAAAACTGGATTTATCTCTTCATTCTCATTTCCACCTTCCACAACAGCAGGTGGAAGTGACTTAATGGACACATTCTGCAGATGGATCTAGTTTTGACCAACTCCTTCCTTTTTACAAACCAGATGTTAGAGAAATTAAAGTTGCATTTCTACATTTCTGTAACAGTTTAAGTATATGAAGGGGTAGAAGAGAAGAGCATCCACAGCAAGTGGAAAGAGACACTGTTTGTTAGCCAAGACATCAGAAAATGGTTCTTAAAGCCACCTCACAGTGACTGAGTCTTACAGTGTCTTCCACTGATTAAAGCAAAGAATCCTACTCACTCCTGCCTCTGCAACAGACTCACTCAGTGACCCCAGGTCAGGCATTTAACATGTGTGTGCCCCAGCTCCTCTTCTCCACAGGACAGTGATACTGAGATCCTGGAGGTTTATGCAGATTTATGGGGTTAGAAAATAAAATGCACCACTATTATGAACTGTCACATTACTCAGCATGGTATTTTTAACTAACTACATGAGGGCCTGGAGGGCTCAGAGAAGTACACATATATATTCTTTTCATGTTCCCAAAGAACATGAAAATATTGCTCCCATTTCTGGTAAATATGCACATCAGAGTAAACAAAACATTGAGCAGGCAACTATGGCTATACTGGGAGTATCAGTATTTCAAATAAAACCAGCTCCTCTATTCACTGAAGCATCTGTAATGAAGACTGGCTATTTCTTACTTCACTGTTCTGTAAATTTGATAAGTGCTAAGTGCTTCTCAGCAAAGATTCAGCACAGCAAAGCTGCATTGGTAAGTGAGCTCAGGCACTGAGAAAGCAGGCTCCATATTATTTGCCCATCAGTATTTTTACAAAATACACACATTTACCAGAAGGCTGGGAAGTATTATTGTTAATACATCACTCTAAATTAAAATGTGTCAAAATAAATGAACAACCACATTTACTGACACAGTTTCTTTTCCTAAGCTTAAGCACTTAGTTTGCTAATTGAGAAAATTCAGGCATTTGCAATAAGCTTCTCAGCCATTAGTGTAAATGAATCCTGCATTATGGACCATATGAAAAAAATTGCAAACAAATAGTCAAGAATATTTCCTGTACTCTATTCCTGCTCTTTGGGGTAAAAAGCTGTGCAGCTCAGAGGGATAAGCAAAGCCCTAAATTCCTCCTCCTCAGGGAATTTGGCTGTAATACCACCAGTACATCATAGCTGATAAGTGCAGCAGTACCACGGGCTTTTCACAAGCAGTATTTTTCATGCCAGCTGAGGTTTGGGGCTGGAGCATTGCAGCTCCCATGAAACACAGAGAAGAAAAGTCAAACAGCACCAGCCCAGAGCATGGCCTGAGTGTGCACCCAGGTGTGCCTGTGGAAGGTGATTCTCCACTTCTGTCATGACTGAAGTGCCTCCACAGAACCTTGGGCAACTCCTCCTGTGCAGTTCTGGGAGTCTCTTTCCTGAGGCAATTATATGGATGTATTCTTATAATTGAGGTCCAAAGGGACTAAAGGACTCTCAATAATGCATAAAAACCCAAGGACATAAATTCCCTCTCTGCCACAGCCTCAAACCTAATCTATCAAACCATGATATTTAATAAAAGTAATTACATGTATCACAACACAAACCTTATTATTGTCCATAATTTAATTGTCCTTGCTTAATTATGGCCCTTTCTCCAGCTTATCTTTATAGCCTACTCCACAACGTTGCCAGTACTCTGACTGTTTCATTTACAAACCCTAAACTTCTCTCCTGGGACAATTTGGTCACATTCTGACAGTCCCACAACTGAAGAAAATGCTAATGATTAATAATACATTATAGCAGGGAATAATTTAACTTGCCCTCTCTGAAAAATGCATTTGTACAATGCTACCTTGTTCTCTAGAACAAATCAAATGTTTCATCCTGTTACTACATCTCACCACATTACCAGCCCATGTACTCAATTGGGCTTTTACTGTTTAGATTGTCCCTGCCACCTTCTAAGAGCAAAAGCAGCTACAAATTATTACTACAAGTGACAATCCACATGGATCCTCCTGTCTCCTGCAATGCTCTGTTAGCCAATCACTGGAGCAATTCAAAATTTACAAATCACAAAGATGATGCTGATGATTATCTAATTTTAATCTACCCAAGTACATTTAATCTACCCTGAATAGATTAAAATTAATCAGTCTCTCACAAACACTTGCTGCTTTTGCTGTGTTCCTTTTTTTTTAAACCAAAGTCAAATTAGTCATAGAGATTTGCTTAAGAAATCAAGGGTTCTTTTATTTTTCAAATCATAGCAGTTGTTCCCTATTCTTAACAGAGAAAGAACACTCATAAAGCAGAAACAATAAAAGAATGTTCTGAAATACTCTGAAGACTCCTCCAAGGAACCACACCTGAAACAATTACATTCTTTACCTCAGATATCCATTCTGCAAGCCTATCTTAATCAGTTTTAAAAATTATTGGCTACACAAATCACCTTAATCAAACTTCTATCAATACCTATTATATTTTTGTGGCTGTATTATTATTACCTACTTTGCACTAAATAACCAACCTAAACCAATTCTAGAAAACAACCTCCCCCTTCCAAAATCTAACTCAAGAAAATATAATTATTTTAAATCAATAAATAGGTCATTATAACCTTCCTGGGTAATAGGGTCATTTCTATAAATCCACCCACTTACAAGGCAATTCACCAAAGTCAAGAAAACCTGTTAGGTTTACATTTTCCCTTCCTGAATTTTTGCAAGATTAATACATCTCAGCAGAGTCAATAAAGCAATCAAAAATCCCACATCCAGAGGTAGTGAGCTGCTCTATGCCTTCTTCCTACAAAACCCCACAGGATAATATCACAACCAATCTGGCACTCTGTCACACAGCTTGTGTAAACACAAGTGACCAACTCCCAGACAATCATGTTCTCTCTCATGTTTTATTTTTGCCTAATTAACCAACTAGCCAACCATCCCTGTTTTAATAGATTACTAAAATAGATCTGAATTCTAATGCTAAAATAACAGATTACTTCTGTCTGTTAGCATCTATTTATTGCTCTAGAATCTCCTGCTTATTTTTGTCATGCTTAGTGGTTCTGATTAATCTTTTTCCTCGGGGAAGAGAAGAGGCCCCAAAGAGGTGAAATGACTCTAATTTTTGCTATGCTGAAAAAAAGGAAAAAAGATTAATCAGATTAACCCACAGATGACTGACTTGAGCTGGTCTGGTTGAGTGAGTGACCAAGGGCTATCACCACAGTGGTTCCCACCAGCACACCTCCTGACCCATTTGGGCATTGACAGAATTAGAAACAAGCTCAGATTAATACCCCTATCCTACAAAAATACTGGGAAATCAGGTTCAGCTGAGAGACTCGGGGTCATACCCACAGAGAGGGATTCATCCTCTTTGAAATGGTCTCTTCAAGGCACCATGGTCTGCTGCAGGACAAAGTCACATTGTTGCCAGGCAAGTTGGAACTTTTGAGACTTCAGTTTCCACTAACTACTGATTCATGGCCCACCACAAGCCCTATGTTCCCCATCTTGTGACTTTATTCTATTTTACCTGCCCATCAGTTTAATTGAACCAGAAGAGCTGCTTTGTGTGCCCTGCCCTTGCTTTTTAAAATCACATTCATTATCACAAATGAGCCCTCAGAAATCAAAGAAAAGCTTTTTGCATTTTTGGTTCCTGGAAACCCCTGCTGTGGGCATAGGCCTTGGCAAGCAAGGAGAAGCTACATCAAACTGTCCCATCTGACCTCTGTCTATAGGAGGTTTTCCTCTCTCCAATGATCTAACACGTTGTCTCCAACCTATACCAGGAAGAAAGGATGAAACCAGAGCAGATTGCTGTGTTATGACCTGTTTTTTCTCCACCCTGCCAAGATCTAGCTGTAGCTGTCCAAAAAATGTAAAGAAGTGGATGGGGGAATTTCACATTGGTGAGCCAGACTCTTTCAGAAGAGCTCCTCAGCAAGACAGGACTTAACCTCGGGATGACTTTGAAGTTTATAAAAAGAACTATCATTTAAGTGAAAGGCTCTAACCTCAACAGAATGAAATTGGATGGACAGGGAGATGCAGCCCTGTATGAAACAGAATCAAACTGACTCATTGCATTATGAATTTTTGCTGCACTGTTCATGCTAGCACACTGTATTACTGACAGGCCCTCTGGCTTTCTGCAGTTTCACAGCCATGAAAGTAGCCAGGGAATCCACCATCAACTGCAAAATTATAAGGCAGGAAGAAAGAAGAAATGGTGTGGAATATGTAATTGCAAGAAGCTGATTTTAATGGAATGAGCAGGAAAGCTAAGCTAAAGAGCAGGAATGGTTGTTCCTTCCCATGCTGTTTGGCCACTGCCTCCCCTGTCATTCATTCCTATTTACTGGGGCAACAATTCACTACTGTACATCATTTAAAACCAATAAAAGAGATGTGCAAGGAGAGCCTTGCAGGTCTAACCATGTGGAAAAGGAAAGTATTGAGAAGGAGATAATTAACTCTTTTAGCTTCCAGGCCATTTTATGCAGAGAGCAAAACAGAAAGAGGTATCTGAATTCCCCAGTGATCTCTCCAGTCAGGTTTGCTTGGCCCCTGCAGGGGTACAAGGTGCTTGCAAGGCCTCTGTGAGTGACAGCTGTGTTCTCTGCCCTTGAGTTTTCTAGCTGAAGCAGCACCAGGGGGTCAGAAGCAGGTCTCTGAGCACTCCCCACCTCCAGCCCAGCTTTTCAGCACACAGCATTTTGGGGAGGAACAGGGCAGCGACGTGAGGTTGATCAGACACCAGGGAGCTGCTCCTGTGGTGTGCTCCCTGCAGAGAGCTTCAGCTGCAACACACGTGGCACAGGCCACTGCTGTTAATTATTTTATCTTTTAAAATGAGGGGGGAAGGTTGAGTAAATGAGATCAGATCAATCAAGTTTAAATTATTCAATGTCTTAATATTTCTGAAGGGGGCTTCTATTCGATTACTGAGCTCCTCCATCTCAGTTAATAATTAAATAATATGCTGGCAGGCACAATGCAGCATGATCATTTCTATTATTACTCATGATGATATCTGGGGCTCCTCTACACATGTAGCTGGGAGTTGGTAGTTTTGGCAGATCATTAATTTCCCAGTTTAAATAAAAGCTTTAAAACCTTGTTGCCTGTAGTTAGGCTACTTCCAAATCTCATAAATGGTGGAGAGTGTAAGGCTGTGCTGATGTAAAAGAAGCTTTTTCACAGCTGAAGACCTTGGTGAGATTCACCTTTGCTATTTAAACACGTGTTCTCCAGGAATCTTGCTATGTTGTATTGTTTATTTATTACTGGGCATTACATTTCAAAAGCTGTCGTAAACTAAGAGTGAGACGTGCAGGGCTGCACTGGGGAGCCTGAGACAATGATCCCTTCCTTGGTTTTACAAGGGCTGGAATCACATAGTTGCCAACAAAGACTCTCTCCTCTTTGTCTGCGTGGGCCATAAAGCACAAGCCTCACCTTCAGACGTGCCGAAATCCACAGGATGGGCACAGGACCAGAGAGCTGTGCCTGCTGAGCCCTCGCAGCTGCCATGGTTTCAGAGGAGCTACCAGTGATTAGAGACAATTGCTGAGCACTGTTTACAGACAGGAAGGGTTTTTGGAGATGTTTTCCAAGAAGCCAGAAAGCACCATCACCACCCTTTTGTCCATGCTGCTTGCTGCAAACAAGTCCAGATTATTTTTTCAGGATTAACAGTTACAACCTGACTGACCTTTTTCCAAATTCAATCTATTTTATGACTTTTTCTGTCCCTTAAGGAAGATATTTTGCTGTCTGATCACACCTTGTTAGAAAAATTCATTCTCACAGACCTGGATGGTGGGATCAGATTATTGCATCATTACAACAACAAATGCCTCTCAAAATCCAATCTGTCTTTACAAAAAGGAGTAAGAACTGTGTAACCAAGTGTTCCCTAAATTAATTTATTTCACCAGAAGAATTAGCAGACCACTACATTTTGAAGCAGACTGGAAATGAAAAGAAAAATGGTATTCCCAAACTTGCTCACCTCCTCAGCCCCTGGGGTGGGTGTAACAGCCAATCTGGGCTCTGGTGCTAATTTCACAACATCAGCCAAGGACACATTCCTTTCAGCTACAAGTCCTGCAATGAGAATCACAATCCTGATCAATGCAAAAAAACCACCATGAGGGATGTGCCTTGACTCCCTGGCAAATTAATACATTATATTGATCTTCCCTGGTCAGGTCAGCATTCAGGATTGAAGGATAAATGGCAGAAGATCTTACATTCCTATGAGCTAGCCTGGGAAGTGGGGACTCTGTGATTGAGTTTTTGCCAATCACTCAATTCATACCCTGGGGAACAGGTAAGCAGCAGAACTGCTACTCAACAATATCAGTAATTATTTATGGTTACAACAGTACAGTAAACAGCAGTGAAAATAGGTGGAAGCAAAGGATTCAAGGACAAAATGTGACTAAACATAAAAATGAAGAGAAATGAAAACACATTTAAGAAAATATGCTACAAATTATTAAATATCTTTATATGTAAGGAAGCAGAATAATAGGGGAGCTCTGCTGAGACAGCATTTTGCTTTGTGAGCAAATCACAGCACTCTAGGAGCTCCCTGCACACCTGCTAAGAACCCCAGGCTAACTGTGAAACACCCCAGATGCACACTGCAATATTATTAAAGAGCCCCTGCCATCAGTATTTCATTTATATTAGCAAGTCCTCACTTTTCCTCAATTCCTTTGCCTGGCCAGGAGTGAGGCAGCTGAAAGCATCAATCAAAAATGCCATTTAGGAACACACACAGCAAACCCCCTGGGGCTGGGCAGGCAGAGGATGTGAGCCCAGGAGTCCCTCCATCAGCACAGCAGCCAAAATCCTCGCTCAAACGCTCTGTCAGCCAAGCCTCCACATCTTGTATGCCAAGCTGGCAGAGGGAATACACACCTCACACACACACCAAATATCTGGCAGAGGGAATGCACACCTCACACACACACCAAATATCTGGCAGAGGGAATGCACACCTCATACACACACACCAAATATCTGGCAGAGGGAATACACATCTCACACACACACCAAATATCTGGCAGAGGGAATGCACATCTCACACACACACCAAATATCTGGCAGAGGGAATGCACATCTCACACACACACCAAATATCTGGCAGAGGGAATGCACATCTCACACACACACACCAAATATCTGGCAGAGGGAATGCACACCTCACACACACACCAAATATCTGGCAGAGGGAATACACATCTCACACACACACACCAAATATCTGGCAGAGGGAATGCACACCTCACACACACACACCAAATATCTGGCAGAGGGAATGCACACCTCACACACATACACACCAAATATCTGCACAAACTTGAATGGTGGCTCCACATTTCACACACATTCAGCAACAAGGAATCTGCCTGCAGCATTCAGTGCTGGGAGGCTTCTGAAGTGGCAGGCAAAGTTTGAGTATAAAGAAAAACAGTTGGGAAACTCAACCCACAAGGTGCAAAAATGGCTTTAAATATAAAGATAATCCAAGTGTTTCCACTGTCCTGCAAAAGCCTGCTTGGCCTGACAGAATCCTTGTGCCTTTTCTGGAGATAAAGAGGAGAGCATGCTGTGTGCATTAAACACAACAATTCAGGCTTTGGTTGTGCAATTTTCTGTGCTGTTTTCAAATGCAAGAGATCGTGCAGTCTTTAGATGCTATAATGTGACAGCAGAATTTGCTTCTAAAATTAAAACTTGGCTGATTTCTTCTGATGGCTGGTGCTATCTTTTACATGCTTGTTGCAATCCCATGGTCTTACATGAACTTGTAGAAAAGTTACCCATGTCTTAAGGCCCAAATCCTAAAGACTGAAATTAAAAAAACTGAGGCTAACTGAAGTTGGCCTAAACAAGGACTTCCACACTCCTTGAATTGTTTAGTTGTAAGATATTAGAAACCATTTTAAAGTACATGGATAAAAATTCATAGTTGGGATTCAAGTCTTAAATAGCTGATGGCCCACCCTTAACACACTCCCACAGACATTATTAATAAGTTAATTAACATGTAAATCCTGGGGCTTGGACTGTTATATTACAGTGAGTGATGTAGTACAGCAAGCAAGATGACTGGTCAGCCTAAGAGTATCCCAAGATTCCTGCTTTTACAAGAGGAAGTGCATGGAGCCCAGGACACCTTGCATATCATTCAACTTGATGTTTAAAAGCTGGAAGATGAATATAGGTTTAATACTGTCCAGCAGTATACAGGTCTTGCTGTCCCTGTTCTCATTGATTTTCTTTGTTGGGATCAACTTCTTGTTTGGTTTGGCCATTTCAGCAACCCAGTTCACAGCCCAGTCCCCAAAACTGGGGCAGCAGGCTGCACCAGCACCTTCAGCAGCCTGTATTGGATGGATGCTCACCAGCACCTTCAGCTGGCTGTGTTGGATGGATGCTCGCACCAGCACCTTCAGCTGGCTGTACTGGATGGATGCTCACCAGCACCTTCAGCTGCCTGTATTGGATGGATGCTCGCACCAGCTCCTTCAGCTGGCTGTACTGGATGGATGCTCACACCAGCTCCTTCAGCTGGCTGTACTGGATGGATGCTCACACCAGCTCCTTCAGCTGCCTGTATTGGATGGATGTCCACCAGCACCTTCAGCTGGCTGTACTGGATGGATGCTCACACCAGCACCTTCAGCTGGCTGTGTTGGATGGATGTTCACCGGCACCTTCAGCTGGCTGTGTTGGATGGATGCTCCACCAGCACCTTCAGCTGGCTGTACTGGATGGATGTCCACTAGCACCTTCAGCTGGCTGTATTGGATGGATGCTCACCAGTACCTTCAGCTGGCTGTATTGGATGGATGCTCACCCCAGCACCTTCAGCTGGCTGTACTGGATGGATGCTCACACCAGCACCTTCAGCTGGCTGTATTGGATGGATGCTCACCAGCACCTTCAGCTGGCTGTATTGGATGGATGCTCACCAGCACCTTCAGCTGGCTGTATTGGATGGATGCTCACACCAGCACCTTCAGCTGGCTGTATTGGATGGATGCTCACCAGCACCTTCAGCTGGCTGTATTGGATGGATGTCCACCAGCACCTTCAGCTGGCTGTACTGGATGGATGCTCACACCAGCACCTTCAGCTGGCTGTGTTGGATGGATGTTCACCGGCACCTTCAGCTGGCTGTGTTGGATGGATGCTCCACCAGCACCTTCAGCTGGCTGTACTGGATGGATGTCCACTAGCACCTTCAGCTGGCTGTATTGGATGGATGCTCACCAGTACCTTCAGCTGGCTGTATTGGATGGATGCTCACCCCAGCACCTTCAGCTGGCTGTACTGGATGGATGCTCACACCAGCACCTTCAGCTGGCTGTATTGGATGGATGCTCACCAGCACCTTCAGCTGGCTGTATTGGATGGATGCTCACCAGCACCTTCAGCTGGCTGTATTGGATGGATGCTCACACCAGCACCTTCAGCTGGCTGTATTGGATGGATGCTCACCAGCACCTTCAGCTGGCTGTATTGGATGGATGCTCACCAGCACCTTCAGCTGGCTGTACTGGATGGATGCTCACACCAGCACCTTCAGCTGGCTGTACTGGATGGAGGCTCACCAGCACCTTCAGCTGGCTGTCACACAGATGTAACAACTCAACATATGAAGGTCCTAGACCTGCCCTGGACAGTACCAACACTTCCCATACCCCATCCCTTGGTTGAGAAGCAGCCACCAGGCTAGGAATTACAATGTAAATTATATTCTCTGCCCTAATCCAAGTGTACTAAGAGCAAAAATCCCTCTTTGACCTGTGTGACCTTCCAGTCGGATGCACACAGCTTTACTCCCCCCATCATGCCCAGTTTCGCTAATCCCAAGTATTATCCAAGTGAAATTAAATTCCCTGACTGCTCACAAGAGTCTCCTGGCAGCCTTACCATGGATTGCCCTGTAAGCACTTCCCAGACAAGCAGAGTTGGCCGTGTCGATGGTGAACACGGGCGCGTTGAACACGTCGGACAGGACCTGAGGGGCACCAAAGCATCCATGAAACACAAAGGGAAAAGGAAATCCTTCATCACTGCTGAGGAAAACAAGCAGCCATCCCAAGCCCCAGCCAAGCACTCAGGAACCTGTGGAAAGAAGCACTGCAGGCAACAGTGAGGCCTGAACTTGTCACACCCCAGGGTATTGGTAATTCTGAGCTCCAGATGTAACCCTAGCCAGGAAATGAAGTCCCATTTCTCTCCAGATCTCTTGGTTGCATTCCAGAGGAGCCCTGGTTCAGGTATCATTCCTTAAAAGCTCACACAGTCAGCCCATGCTAAAGGCTTATGTCAGGGCAAGGAGACCTGCTCAGGAGACCACAGCTGGAGCCTGTTTGCTTCCACCCTGTTGAGGCTGATTCAAGTGGGAAGGAAAGAGAGAAGAACCAGTCATGGCTCCTCAGTTCTAAACTGGGATAAAAACAAACCTCCAGCAACACGAAGGCCTGCTAAACCTTTCTTCTTCATCTCCACCATTCCCATCCTATTAGGATCAGCAGGGAGAATGACACAGGAGCTGATTACATAGTCTCCAAATTTACCAGTTTCCTGTTTTTAAGGGAACCTTAGCTATGATGATATATTGAGACATTGGGCTTGAGTAATACAAATAAAATTTTACAGGCAAAGAAATTATTATGGTATCCAACAGATTCCAAAGTTATTTGACCACACATCATTCTGCATTGAAATCAACACCATCAGCACCTCACATCTGCTCTTCCCCACAGTTTAGGTTTAGAAAAACAATACAGAATGGGGAAAATTAAGACATATTTGGATAGGGACATAGGAGGTTTAATAATTCCTTCCCAAAAACATTGTTAACAAATGCTTTCCATTTTCATGGAAAATCACTTCTAGGACTGCAGATGCCTCTCAGGCTGAGCAATGCAAGAACCAGGAAACAATTCAGATATAACCTGTGCTGGTTTCATTACTTTTACCAAAGGGAAAAGTCTCACCTGATTTAAATCCATACAATTGAGTCTAAAACAAAGCCAAAATGTCCAGAACTCCAAACCATTTGGATTAGTGCAAGGCAACCCTGATCCTGGAATTTATAACCTTGCTGTGGATGGACCCCAGGGCTTCTTAAAAGATGACTAAGAAATTCAATCCATATCATCTATAGAGACATATAGTACATGGAATTTCTAAAGGATTTTTCTTTCTCTGAAACTTTGTGGAGAATCTTCAAATCCAAACCATTGAAAAATCACTGATTTTCACAATTTAAATGAAAGTGTCTGTTTGCTAACTAGAACCCAGGGGAAGCCTGAGCTTATACAATTAAAACTGTCTTCTGGTAAGACAGAAAAGTCAGGATTGGCTAATTTCATCTGCAAGCAAGCATTGAGCAGCACATGAACTTCAGTGCTAAAGAACAAATGAGAAATAAATCATGATCATCTATTAAAAAGTACTCTGGAAATTGTAAGGTCACAGAGCCCTAGTCCCACTGCCCATCCTACCAGCCAATGCTACCACTTTGTTTCAACACATTCCCCATCTACATCTTCACCTCATCTCTAGCAAGCATTTCTTGTCTTAAGTTTAAATTGGACAATTTTTTTTTTGTATCTCTGTGGAACCTCATACAATGCAGCTCTACTCTATACTGATTGCTAAGAAGTGCTGTAATACTGCTAATAACATTTTAAGAATTTCACAAATAACATTTTTTTTCCTCAATTATAAAATAAAAATGATTCAAAATTCAAAAATATATACCAAATATATTTGGTAAGTCGTTTGGAACTGTGGTATCTCTCACAAATAATTTCAAAAGAAACTGTTAGAGGTTCTACTGCTTAAGATAATTCACTGGGTTCCATGTGGTCATTAATCAAGCACCATATATGCTATAAAAAGCTTCCTGGAACTGTGAAGAAAGCTGCCCTACTAAATTTTTTTAACAGATTTTCCTAAGTTGTCTCCTTTGTGGTGTAAAATATAGGAGTTCCTGAACATTGATTAATTAAATGATAGTCCTTTGTAGCCCTGGAACAAATTATCCAAAATTGACCATGATAAGGGTGGAAGCTGTTATTCTTTATGCAACTGATATGGTTTCTGAGGTTTTGATTAAATTAAAAAGAAAGATCCAATTAACCAGTGATTGAATTAAGTGAATGACACTGTATTGATCATATTATTTTAAGGCACTTCTAATGAGTTTTAAAACCAGCTGAATTGTTATACGTGAGGAGCAAGCACCCCAGCCACCACTCTCCCAATCCCATGATTTTTCAGCTGTGTCTGTTAACAAACTATGTATTATAACTTTTGTTTCTCTGCCTTCATTCCACAGCAAGGAGATCCTCTTGGCACACAAACTGAAATACAGCTTTAAAAACAAACTCCTCTGTGAATACAGTGTTTCCTGATGCACCCTTAGCAGAATTACTCCTGTAAGGAGCAATGTTTTAAGCAATTAACCAATCAGTTAATTTTCCAATGTCACATTCTTAGGCAAAGTAACCAAAGCAGATGAAGAGAAGTGACATCTGCAGGCAAAACATGCCAAATTTGCTGCTCCCCAGTCAGCTGCACAAGCAGCAGTTAGACACACACGTGGTTTAGATGCCTTAGGAGAAAACAGCTTTTTGCTTTTTTGCTCTCTAAGTCCCATTTAATCCAGCTCAGGTTTTGTGGAGCAGAGAATTGACTGCAATTGTCAAAGAGAATGGTGTGCAGCTGAGGCTGGCCCTGACTCTCTGGAGCTGATGGGAAGGGATTGGAATCTCCAGAAGACATTTCACCCTCTGTTCACTATGTGATAGATGAATAATGTGATGGCTGACTCTCACAATTAAATGGCAAATATTATATGTAAGTTTTATAGATTTATTGTAGGAATGTGCCCCTTGTTGAAGGAGTGAAAAAACTATTCTTGGTCCTTTTAAAAAGGAAATAAGCCCAGAAGTTTCTCTCCTCAATTAGGTGAAAAAGGCATCTCATAGGACCCAGAGGATTCACCTCAAACTTAAAGATAGCTAATTAGACAAGAGCCAAAAAGTCCCACCCTGAGCAATTCACTAAAAAAAGAAGAAAACAGAGAAACTAATCACTTTTGTGAGGAGTTTTACCAAGGGCAAGAAAGCCTCGTGCACCTAGATCAGTTTTTCTCTGTAAAAAGTTTCTTATTTTGCCTTTTATTAAAATATATAGTTATGCTTTACTCCCTCCTTGCATTGTTATCACAGCATGCCCTGGGTACTTGGGACATTTGGGAGAGTGGGCTCGTTACTATGGAAATACCTGGCCTCTAATCAAGATGTAAGAAAGTGATGTCCACTGGACTGCAAAGAAGGAGTCAATGGACAAGACTTTGGGAGGGACTAAAGGGTTAAAAGTTTTCCCATGGTGGGGAAAAATCCTTTTCTGTTCTGCAGCTGCCATGATTTGGATTCAGTACAGCAAAATAAAAATGGAGATGCAACCGCAAGCTTAGTTCAGTACTTAATTTTCTCCTTACCTGTAGGATCTTTTTATTGTGAGATGCACCACCAGTAGCCAAAATCCTTGTTCTAGGCACTGCAATGCAATAAAAAGTACAAATCAGACAGACAGTGCATATGGTCAAGATTTGTGCTGCTGGGCCAAGTACAGTGAGAACAAGGAGGTGGGAGCCAGGGCGCTCTCTCTGTACCTCTAATTTACCTTCTGTAAAAAAGGAGATAACACTAATTACCCACTTTTCCAAGGCACATTAGAACTCTTCCTTAGAAGAGGCAGCATAAATATTGCAGATCTATTATTATTGTAGTGCTATCAATGTCAGGGAGATTTGCAAAGGAGATAGAGAGTAAGAAAGGCAGTGTTATTATATTACAGCTCTGGTTTGAGGTCAGGATGGTTTGGCTCATAGCTGTATATATACAAACTGACAGATAACCTTTAAAATCAGCAGTATTTTCCAAACTTATCTCCTCGTGATGCTCACAGTCAGAGTTCACTGAAACCTGGACAATCCCCACACGCTTGAATGACAAGGAAGTGTCTTAAAAGGCAAGAGAGATGGTCTAAATCACTAAAATAAAAAAAAATCTGAATCTTCATCCAGTGCAAACCCACAGCTTTGGGGGAGTTAAAAAATATATCCTGTGTTCTTTAGGCTTAAAGAAACCCATCCTTTCTTCTACATTCCTGAATGTGTGCTTCACCATTTATTTGTGCACGGCAGGCAACAAGCCACTCAGCTATCCACAATCACAATTCAGCAAGGCATTCCAAACATGAATAGTCCAAATGTTCTCACTGAAGTTCTTCAAAGGCTTAAAACAAAATAAATGCATAAACACTTTGATATCATACATTAAAAAAAAAAATCTAAACACTTAATTACCCTGATTTATGACAAAAATAAGTGATACCATCATGTATACCCTCCCAAAAGGGAAATTTCACTGTGGTTATTGTTTTGTTATCTCAACTTCCTTTTTAATAAAAGCTAAAGATAATTTATTTCTCACAAGGCAAAGTTGAGCAACTTACACTGATGTCCTAAATAACTTATTGTCATTTATCCTTTCAAGTATCTTAATGACAAAAGCCCTGAAGACAGAATTAAAAATAATCAGAAGATGCAGCTCACCACACCATTTCCAGACCCCCATCTGGGTGCTCAGGTGGAGCCCAAGACCCAGACAAAGCATTGCATGGGGGACCCTATTTAACTGATAAATTTAATTTTATTTTCCTCTTTGGAGGATATTCAGTGATGCACAAATTGGGTTTTAAAAGCCATTAGGATCTCTGTCAATGTCAGTAAACAAATAAAACAAACAGCAGAGTGATTCCTCAGGGAAAACAAGTTTCAATTATACCAACACAGAGTGACAGATTCCTGCCAAGATTATCACAACAACATAATAGCACAGAAACCAGTGAAAAATAACTAGTAAGCCTCTGTTCCTAGAAACCAAACCAAACTCTAAATTATTTGCCTGGTAGCCACAATTCTGTCTTGCTAAACCTTGTTGAGAATATAAATTCTTGCAGAACTACCACATCCAATGTGAAAACACCACATTTCAGAGACAGGCAGCAGGACAGGATGAGAAACAGACACACAGGCTACACTTCCCAGCAGCTCCAACCAAAGAATAAGCCAGGCTTGGCTCTCCAGTGCCTCTGGAAAGGGGCCCCTGCTGGGCTCCCACCATCAGGAAAGAGCAGTGGGCAAGATGAAAGTGGCAAAGCCAAACAGCACCCACCCCTGTGAGAGCAGCAAACACAGCTCAGCTGCTTCCTGCCATCTGCTCACCAGCTCTGTGTCTCAGGGCTTCTGCTCCACAACATCCCAAATATTTGCACTGGGAACCCAGGAATGGACAGGAGACTTCCTCCTTGCTAGGTCAGCACCTTCAGGTTTTGGCTATGTTATAAATTCATGCCATCAATGTAATTCAAGCAACTTCTATATCAATAAGTTATCAGAAACATGGGGGTAAATTTACAGTGCATTTTCTATTTAACACAGGCCCCACACAAGTAAGCATTTACCCCACCATCAGTTGAGTTAGGTGTCTTCCAAGAGGCCAAACTAGATCCCAAGTCTAAAATTGTTTAACATGCTGCTATCTGTACCCACCTTAATCCAGACCAATTCTTTTGCAGCAAAATACTAAGAATTATTTCAGAATATACCCAACCTACATGAGAAAAGAAGCTAACTTAATTTTCACTGTGAAGTTTCTAACACTGGTTAGCCAGCTCATGTTCTAAATTGGATCCACTCATGAGTACAGACACCCACAGACACACAGTGAAAGCACCCAAAAACCTATGCTGAAGCTACATGAAGGGCAAAACCATTCATTCTCCTTCTCTTTGAGTAAATAAGATGTCTCACTCCACTGAAACACATCCCACAGGGTTACAGCTAACTGAGCTTTAGCCACCACTGTGGGATGACAGACTCTGAGCTGCTCTACAGGTGGGACTGATCCACCCAGGCCAGATGGAAGCAAAACCTCAGGTGAATGTGGTGCTCTGCAAGTGGCCAGAGCAGAAACAACATCATTCCTCCTCGAGTTTCAGTCCCTTCTTACAGACAAGGATTAGGTCCCTAAAGAACTACTGGAATTTGCTGAATTTTAAGTTTACTTCTTATTTCAGTCTCTCTCCAAAGAGCAAGGAAAATACATTGATCACTGATTTCAGGGATTGTCTTTTTAATGCCAATAGTGTGTGCTTTACTGAACAGTGGACATTTGCTCTGAGATGTGTAATTGGATACATCTTATAAATAAATAAAGCAAGCCCATCATTTATGTATAAAAGGCATTAACAGAGGCATTGTTCATCCATCACCAGCAGTGTTCTCAGCCAGCTGTGTTTGAATCTGTCAGGAGCTACCATCCATCCCCTACAGCACTGCACAAAGAGAACTTCACCGTGCTACTAAAAAAATCCCCAAAAACACTAGTAAACATAATCCAAGAATTCAATTCTTTAACAGATGAGAGAATCAGATTTAAACATCTCTTAATTAAAAACTCCCTGCATACTACCTAACCAACCAGCTTATTTCCTCATTGAAAAACTAATTATTTTTTAGAGAGCTGATGCTGAATTTTAACCCTATCTAGAAAGTGTTTGCAGCTGCACATGGCACAGTGTTGTTCTGCCATATGCACATCTTCTGGAGAGTTACTGTTTTCTGTGGAACCTGGTGATTAACCTAAAAAAATAGAGTTAAAATAATGGTTCCCACTGGACAGGAGAAGGGAGGAAGCCCCAAGTAAAGTAGTTTGTTTATGCAGGAAGTCTGACCAAAGGCACTTTCCCACAAGGTTGAGAAGGCAGCACACTCTGTGCACATTACCATGCACAAAAAATACTCATTGTGCCTTCCACAGAGATCCAGCACGAGCTGAGTGATGTTAAACTCCATCTCCTGTCTCTTGCTTTCAGCCAAAATATTGCTTTTATTGAAAGGTACATAGGGGAAAGAAAAAAAAAAAATCTGTCACTGAGAATAGAATGATACAATGATATATGTTCAGCATTGTCAGTGGTCCCAATAAAACCACAGTCCTGCCTCACTGTAGATTTACAAACACAGAGGAGGGGCAGGCACTGATCTCTGCTCTGTGTGACAGTGCAGAACCTGAGGGAATGGCCTGAAGTTGGGTCAGGGGAGGTTTAGGGCAGATATCAGAAAAAGGTTCTTCACCCAGAGGGTGGTTGGGCACTGGACAGGCTCCCAGGGCAGTGGTCACAGCACCAAACCTGACAGAGCTCAAGAAGTGCTTGGACAACGCTCTTGTTCACAGATGTGACTCTTGGGGAATGTCCTGCACAGGGCCAGGAGCTGGACTGTGACCCTGGTGGGTCCCTTCCAACTGAGGGCATTTTGTGACTTTGCTGATAAATATAACTATGAAGAAAAATAATTACCCTGGCAAACTCCCACCTGTCAGAGGGGTAACGCTGATAATTGCCACCAAAAGTCTTCTGCCACATCACTGGTGCAGGGAGACTGGAGGTTGAAATTCAGCCTCCTGTCCCACCAGGAGTGGGGCAGATCAGGCTGGTGACAGACTCAGATGCTGAAATTGGTGGGATGACTCCTGACCTCAGGGCTTTTGGCTCTTGCTGTATTTCAGCAGGACAGAAACAGTGTGTTGGTGTCACTACAGAATTTTGCTGGTTCATGCACCTCACAGTCCAAAACCAGAATTTGACCTTCCATTTTGAGGCTGAAAACCCTTCAACTTTTTCATCTAAATTTTCAGTGCTACCCACAGTCCTGGTTTATACCCCAAACTCCAGGCACATGCTGACTTCCAAAACTCTGAAATGACAATTTCAAGAATTCATCCAAACAGCTTCATAACATCTTTCTCATCACAACTGAATCCATAAATAAAACAGAACAATAGAACATGTATTCAAAAAGCAGCTGATTATGCACATGAACCCACGCCAGTTTTAAGCATGATTGCAAATAACTGCAATTTACAATTTGCAAGCAACAAGAAAAGCCCCTCCTTTATTTCTCTGATTAACTTCAAAGGCTGTAATTTTTTTTAAACAGTATTTGCTAGCTTTTCATTCAAGAAAAAAAATTAAACAAAACAAAAATATATGGGGTTTTTGTCCCATTTATCAAACAAATATTCCAAAATCATCCTCCTTGCTTATTAACTCTTCCAAAATTCATGCTAATCTTCTTTATTCATATAAAGACACTGAAATTTAACTCCTGTTATGGTAAAAGATTGCTCTTATCTAAACTCTTTGTAAATATGGCCTTTTATGTCCCTGAGATTTCTAGGACTGGGTCCTAAACAATATCTACATGAATGAGGCAAAAGTAATGGAAAGTGGAAAGTACCCTTTTTCTCCTTTTCCTTTTTAATTTAGACAAATACAACTGCCCAAGTAAAAGCCATTCAAAAACTTTCTTTTATTATTTTTTTTTTTATTTTTTAGAAGTGTTTGTGACTTTCACTTTGAAGCATCAGCTAATTTATTACTGACAAAAGCAAGGCAGGTTTGCCATAGAGGATGGTTGCCTTTTGAACTGGCAAGTGAAGAAGATTTCATATATTTTGTAACATGCTTTAATTTCACTGAGGGTTGCTCAAATGTTTGTCGAGAATTTTCCAGACACAAAATTTAGTCTTATTTTTTAAATGCAATGCCTGGGGAAGAAAAACAACTTTTACAGATAGAATTGATCATCAGCCTCTAAGGCCACTGTAGTAGAACTACCATTAAATCAGCTGTGATTCAACAGAGGGGGAAAAAAGCCTGGATTTTCTCAGCAGCAATGACAAATTTGCCTAATATTCTCAACATTTATGCTACTTACATAGATAAAGTCTTTACAATGATGTGGGGGAGACCAGGCATGATTCTTCTTGCTCACACTGCTGCAAGGCAAGAATGACGCCACTAAAATGAGCAGAGGAGCAACAACCAAGTTGAAAGAGAGTTAGGGGAACATTTTAGTAACCAAGGCTCATGTGCCACTGAGAGTCACAGGCCACCTTTTGTTCTCAAGAAATTGTTCTTCATGAAGATGTCAAATTTGGCTTTCCTAAAAACTTATTTCAATCAAGACAAAACTTGAGGATTTCAGAACCTGAAGTTTGAAGACACCAAACCACCTCAGTGAAAATCCTCCTAGTCTAGCTCAGCTCAGAGATTAATTTAAAATGTAATGTTGACACAAAGCCTTGTTCTTCATGGATTTCAGGAAGAAATAAACAAAGAAAGACATGCACATAAATTACCTCTTAAGAGCAGTTTAAATGACTGCAGATCACCCCCAAAAAACCCACAGAGCCCAAGAGGTACTCCAGAGGAAACAAAATCTACTCAAGATACAATTCAGCTTCATTGACTGCAGCAGAATTATACTGCAGGGAAAACTTTGGTACATGAGTGGTAAAGACTTCTTTGGGAACAAGCAGATCAATAGTCATAACATTGTTAAAACATATACATTGAAGCTGGCAACAAGGCTTCTGAAATATTTGCAATTCTTGTACAAATACTGCAGAGCTGCAATTGCTTATCAATTCACAGTGATTTTTAATTTATTTTTTTTTAGACACAGATCTCTATTTGGCAGAATATTATGATGAAGCCTGGGACAAATTCCAAAGGTAAGGTTTTAAAAAAAAAAAATCCACAACTCAGCACTAGAGCCTATGGCAAGGGGGGGAAAAAGAGCAGCAGATTCAGGCAAATAAATTTTGTATATAAAGGATGAATATTTTGGAAAAATATTTCTCTGAAGCTTTTAAGGAGATGGAAGAAATGGCAGAGGGGCTGGAACTAGATAATCTTTAAGGTCACTTCTAATCCAAGCTTTTCTGTGATTCTATGAACACTTAAAATCTGTTTGGTCAAAACTGAAAACATATGGGGGAAGTCTTCTCCTGAAGACATTATTACTAGAAGCAATTTAATGAACTTTGCTATCTTTTGTTAATTTAATTTCTAGGTTCTCAATGAATTCATTAAAGAAAAAATAAGTAACATACTTCATGAAGTAATAAGGTAGAAAGGATTCACATACCAATGTAACTGCTTACATCAAGTTTAATTTCTTTGGTTTTTGGCCACCCAGTTTTCCTCTTTTGTTACCCAAAGTTCAGATATTATCAGAACTGTGTGTTGGGGAAAATACTGATAACCACAAAAACTATTCAGCAGTTGTTCAAACATCTATAAAGCAGCCAAGGCTCCAATTAAAGGCTTAACCTAACAAAGAACAACCTGCTTTGATTTACCCTATGTTGCCACAATTATTCATGAGACTCTTGGCAACACCTCTGCCTTCACCTTCCACTGCAGAATTCCTGTTTTCAGCAAATAAACAAGAGATCTGGAACCAATGGGACAAATTAACTGATTCCCAAAAAATGTTCTGAAGCAGGTGGTGCCAGTCTGAAAACAAAACCTAGAGGAGATGCAAACCAGGCATTTTAAATCTGGCCATCACATCCAGTTTTTTAATAACATACCTGCAGACAGCTCCAAAATAGTAAAATATCAGAGTGGACTATTTGCCTAAATGAGATCACACAAATTCCACACAGTGAGCCCAGAGTCCAGATCTGTAACCACTGAGCTACAGGGACCTTAGAGAGACACAGAACTCCAGCTAAAGTGACTGAGAATTTGCTGTGCCTACTGACTGTTTCCATGTTTAATACCTCTAAATAGTTGCACTCTTCCCATAATTTATATTTTTATTCTTTAAACTTCTAGTCACTTAATCTTCGTGGCTTTAGCCTTCCAGTCAAAATGTTATTATTAAAATTAGGTTTCCCCTTCACATGTTGGCACTTTACAGACCACAATTAAATTACATCTTCTATTTCTTTTTAGTGAGCTAAGGATATTATGTTCTGCCACTCATTAAAAGGCATCATTTCAAGACCACAAACCACTGATGCTTAGTGCTGCTGGTCTATTACCATTGCCTTGGTCTTCACCTCTGAAACCACTGTCAAAGAAAAGAGCAGAGTTGGTAAGAGCACTAAAAATCCCTGTCCCAGAAGAGCCTGGCTGCCTGTTGTCAGATGGCCTATCCAGATATTTACCTGCTAATAAAACTCCTGGTAAATCACAGAGGACCTTGCACTGGAAAACTGCCTGGGAGAATTTTTGGAGGGAATGTTCTGGCTCTGAATGTCTGTAGCTCCAAGAGGCGGGAGCCCTGCAGTGCCATGTGAGAGGAGTGCCCTGTGGTCCCCATCACACTGAGCCCAGGGTTCTGGAGAGTTCTGCCCTGAGCTACACCCCAGTGCCTCTGGCAACCCTGACAATTCCTGCTGCTCAGCTCCCAGGCTAAGGTGGGACACTCACCCAGAGACAGGCACATGCAAGATATGCTCACAAATTAGTTTTAATAAAAAGGTTTCTGCTACCTTTAAGCATTCTCCACTGACTAAAACCAATTTTTTTTCAATGTGCTGTGAAGGCAGCATTGCAGCACAGTTCAGTATCTCCTCAAAGTATTCTGACACAGGAGAAACTTCTGCTTGAAACTCAGCAAAACACACACCCTCCCACACATTTCACAATTCTGATGTGTATATACCACATGTGGCTTTACAGATCACCCTTCTGTAATTAATGCTTGTTACTGACTTATTCAGGAAGACAAAGAACAGAGTTTTTAATATAGATTTGTCCTCACACACCAATATCCAGCCTTGAAAATCTTCTAAGGAAAATGGAAAATTACATTGGCAAATCAACACATGACACCATCCATCGAAGGTTAAAATGAGAAAAGCAAGGAAGGAGATAAATGAGCCACCCAAGGTCACACAAAATCAGAAGAACAAGCAAGAATAGAACAAAAGCCTCTTCATTACTTAGATCACAAATGCATTCAATTCTGCATTAGTTAATCTGCAGAGCATGAGCATCAGAAGCAAGACATGTCCACAGGAGAAAATATAATAATAATGAGCTGCAAGTTCAGCATTACCTAAAGCCACAGGATATAATTAAAAGGCACAGGGTGCAATGACCTGACCTTGAATGCCACTCAAGTGATGAGAAAAAAGAATGTGCTATCAAGTATGTTGATTCTAGAGAACCCAAAGCACAAGAAACCTTGGGGGGGAAATCAGTCTGGGATCTAGATTTGCAAAGCAGATCTCTACCAGGTCTCAGGCCTTCTCTTCACCCTTCTACATCAGACTTTGTGCCTTATCAACAGCAACAATAAAAACCTCTGGAAATGCAACAGAAAAGAGCCAAGCCCAAGCCATATTTTATTTTTGTGAAGGATAAGCCTGATAAAAAAACAGAAAAGAGCTCCCAGCGCAAGGCAATTTGGGTGTTTTCTTAAAATATTTTTTCAAAAGAATTATTACATCTCTTTTGGCATCCACAAATATTGCCTGTAGTTTTCCATCTCCTAGTCCAGGAAGGCTGGTTTATGTTCATTCAGTGCTTTGTGAAGAATTTTTCTTCTTGATTTTTGTCTTTCATACCTCCTACTCCTCTCAACAGAAACAACCTACAGGTTGAAAGTACTTCACAAGAATAAAATTAATTGATAGGAAGGTGCAACTGCTCACCAAACAAGAGCTGAGGTAGCAGAAATTCTGTTTGTTTGTTCAGTTAAGTTCCATATATCAAGAAGAGAAGGAAATAATTTGAGGCAGTAACATTTTTCTCCCTAAAAACTACACCAGACCTAGTCACAGAAAAAAAAACTCACTCTGACCTGCTCTGTGTGACTGTGCTGAGTTACTTCACTCCTCTGAACTCATTCTTCCTTTACCTAAAGAACACAGCACTGGGGACCACTTGTACCAGTTGGGTCTCTGAGCAGCACTAAAGCCTTCTGTTATTAATAAATCTCCTCCTTTCCAAGTGGATTATTTATAAATGAATTCTGTGACCTCTGGCAGGCCAGAACTAAACAGAGAATACAGTTTGTTCCCATTTAACTGAAAAACAAAGGCTATGGAAAGATGGATAGAGAGAAGCAATTAATATTTCCTAATAATTGTCACAGTGAATGGGAGAGCTGCTGTGTTTCTCAGGGTTTCTGCTCAGAGAGGTTCCAGGTAGCTATTCATTCACAGGGCTGGGTTCATGTAAATCAGATGTTGTTGCCAAGCAACTATAGGTGCTAAGGAATGAAATACAGTCTGCAGAAACCTAATAGCCTGGAGAGAAAAAGGACTACAATCAGAGATTTATGGCATATATAGAAAAAGGGAAAGAGTCATTCTCCCACACACAAAGAACACAGATACTTTATTATAAATGTCCTTAGCATGTTTTTCTAAGGCATAATTAGGCAATAAAATTCCCACTACACCCCAAATCAAACAGGTAAATTCCTTTGGTTTTGTTTTTTGGTTTTTTTTAATGTTTTACTCATTAAACTTTCTAGAAATAGATCTTGAGAAATTAGCTACCAAGACAAAAGGTAAAATTTAACCCAAAGATCTTTCTTTTGTCCAAGAAAGGTGTTAGGCATACAGAGAGCACTGCAACTGCCAATCAGCTTTTCACTTTACCTTCTTATGTTTTTATACCATGCTCATTAACATTGCATCTGATCATCAGAAATTCTCTTTAAGCTTATTAAGATTTTAAAATATTTTTAGCAAGTTAATTAGAATACATTAACAGAGCTCATCTGTGTTCACCCATCATGCATATTTTATTTCATTCAGGCAAATTGCTTTTAAATGAAATATTAGATCTAGGAGGGGTACACTGTTGGGTACTGAACAATACAACCCCTCAGTACAAACACACACCCTAACAGCTTCATGCCACTGAAGAGTGGGGACTTTTTGATGACAAAGGGCTTTTTAAATTCCTATTATTCCAACCCTCTGCAGCTGGGCTGTGCAAACATGGACCTGGTGCATCACCCTCGTAGCTGAACCATTCCCTGCTGCCCTCACATTCCCTGTACAATCAATAAAAGTTAAAGACCAAAATTGCAATGGGAACTAAAGGTCCAGCTAAGGAGAAGGAAAGAACATTTTGAGCCCCTCACAATGTAATTTTTACAAATCTCTGTTTGATGGGTTTGTTCTTCCTCTGCTGGTGGTGTCTGAGGATCTCACTTGATCTAAAGGCAGGAGCTCAGTCAGAGGCTCTGGCACAGGACTCTGACAGGCAGGGGTGCACATGGGTTTGGCAGAACAACCAGAACAGCTCACAAAGGATGAGCCTGAAATACCCTGAACCTTTGCTTTAGCAATCATTGGAAATGTCTCCCTCTAACGTGCACTCAGCCTCACCAAGTTTAACTAAATAATAATTTCTGAGGAAAAAGGAGATGACAAAAACTACCTTGGCATATTTTTGGCGTGTCTCTTGCAGAATTTTACTCAAGTCAGATGAAGTCCATTCACTGGCCATTGAAACTTAACTACAACTCTACTAATAATAAGATGTTCCTCAAGCCCCTGATATACCTTCACTCAATCTGGCCAAATAAGACATCTTTGAAATTATTCCTTTATGGCCCAAATACTTCCTACCTGAGGAAGGACGGAAAAATCACACTAATTTCACCAACAGTTCTCAAGTTAAGCAGTTACTTTAAGAGAATTGCAAAAAATAAAAGGATAAACAAAGTTTGCCAACCTCATGCTTGATTCAGATTTTGCACTCTCACTGCATTTCAATTAACCTGCCACAGATTGCAGAGCTGACATATTTGATTCAGATAGTAAAGAAAACACTCTTAAAAAAAAAAAAACAGGTCTGAATCCTTTGATGAGTGATCATACAATCCATATCAAAATACACATTTAAGTCTCAGTCACCACACATTTCATGATCTGCATCATTAACACTGTCTGGATTGAGGGATTTTGATAATCTCTTTGACAATCTACAGCAGTTCTTTATCTCCAAGGCACGGATGCCTTTTAACCAATGATCATTATTTAGGTATGCTTTGTGCCTGTAGCCTTCCCTGAGATGCTAATCTCCATAATTCAAGAGGCTGCTCTTTTATAAACTGCTGCCATACTCCCCATGTTTTTCTCCACTGGTGAGCCCCAAAATCAGGAGTGTTTAATTTAGCATTTGGCTGAACACATCAGCCATGCTGACATGGGGATATTTTAAGCACAGCTGAGCAATTCTATGGAAAGTTCTTCCAAAGGCCAAGAAAAGAGAGCTGTCTCAATGGATGGAGTCCCTTTTCTCTGGATAAATCACTATTGATTGCACTGAACCCAAACCCACCCTGCCATAACCTCTTCCTCCTATTTCTACACTTATTAACAAACTCACACATCAAAAGCATAAAACACAGTCTGCACTTTTTTCTCAAGCTTGACCAAGCAGTTTTATGCTTTATGTTTTAAAGGAGTTCTCAGCCTTTGACAGCTGGAGAAGAGATTTCACCTCCCTGCCACAGAGTTGGAGTCCAGCAGCTGCAGGGATCAGCTGGGATCTCTCTCCAGATCTCTCTGCATGCTGAGTAATGAGCCACACACTCCCAAAAACCTATTTGCTAGCATTAAAAAGCAAAAACTGCCTTGGTTTATTTTGTAGCATTTAAGCAGAGATATGTCCTATCCTAAGAAAAGAAATCAATATAAATTTCTAGTAGCACCTTAATTGCAAAGAGTAGGGCTTGAATGAGCAATGAAGGCAAATCAACATTTAAATGTCATTTAGAGTGACCAAAGACACTGAAATATGTATACAATTAAGAGTATTCTCTAGATAAAGGAGTGGGTAAGGTAAAGCATGACTACCAGACAATGGTAAAATAAACTAAAAATGTGCTTTGCAATTTAGCAAAGCAGATTTTGTCATTGGCCTACCCTGGCACACACTCCTTGATCCCACAACAGAAACAGTGACTCATTTCTCCAAGCCAGCACAATTTTAACAAACCCCTATAACATCACTGCTAGAGCTGCATCTGGAGCAGAGCTATGCTCCAGCTCACCTGGCTCAGGATTTTAATGACATCCTGGAGCTCTCCCCTGCTTTGAAAAACTTCCCTGTTAGCCCAGCCTTGCCTGGAGCAGCTCAGGGTGTGTTATCCACCCCAATCCCCACCTGCCTCTGTCATCCCTCCAGAGAAGTCCCAGCTATCTTCATTAAAAAGCTGAAAAACTCCTCCTGTCCATTCCCTCTCTCTCTCTTCCCCTTCTCCCAAAATCACATCACAGAGGACTCAGGGCCAGGTCTTTTCTTTTAATTTTCTTCTGCAAAGGCCAAAATTTTCCACTTCCTGAAACCCAGCCCCAGCTTAGTATGAGACATCACTGAAAAGCCACTGAAACTACCAATTTCAATTTTTAATTTTTTTTCATTATTGTTGTTAAAGAGGGTGCTCACTTATTTTTTTTTCCAAATGCAAAAGGATGAGATTTTCCACTCTGGGTACATCCTCTGGGTACCTGAGGTGTGGTTCACCAAAATGCAGCATACTCTGAGTCCCTTTCACTCCACCACATCCAATCCCCACATAAAACAGCAGTCAACAAAAATGTACAACATCTTTTCCCAATTCCTCACAGTTAACACATTAAGTGGCAATAAAGGGTGCAATGACTTTCCAAGGGCATGTACCTGTTTAATTATTCAAAAGAAAATTGACTCAGGCACCATGGTATGAAACACTGAAATATGCAAATGAAGTAAATTATGGGGGAAAGCAACAAAAGAGGAAAAAAGGGATCATGGTGAGGGGAATATATGGGGCAGATTCTGATCATCCTGTGTCTGAGTTTCTCTATGTACATGTGTGTAAGAAGGAAAGCTTGTGAAGTGACAGAAAAATTACTATTTACTCATCTCAGTACTCTGACCAGGGTCTTGAAACAATCTAACCATGCCTAGAATTTCCTAAGAGAGTGTTATTTTCACCTATATACATGAAGCAATTTCAGAAAAAGGAATGTTTACACCTTTCTAAACAATCAAATCTTACTGCTGGGAAAACACTTGTTTCAACACAGGCTGTATAGAACAGAAGAAAAGATACAGGACCTGATCCATGAGTAGATCTCATTTATTCTAAATTAAGGGTCTGAAATAACTCACTAAAGTAATAAGACCAGGTTAACAGAAAGGTACCATAACACCAATTCTAGCTATTTGTCCATAAAACAAGAATATCCCATTAAAACAAAGAGCATTTGATTTTACCTTGGACCAGAGCAAATGTCTTTCCAATCAAGACATCCAGTGAATTGAATGTCTCTTGTAAGCAGGTGCTACTATGTTATATTTTCATCCAAACTGCTGAGAATAAGCCAGAAGAAAATGACAAAGTAAATTGAACAAGAAAGTGTCTGATCTCGATGAATAATTCAATGATGCAATGCAACAAATACTGATTTTTTTTTCCCTAGTAAAGGCAGTTTACAACTGTCCTTTGCTTAGAAAAATGACCTTCTGATGGTAATTATGCTTTTGTCTTTAGGCACTGGATGACAGTCTTAGTGATGCTCATGATTCCAGTTCACAGCTCTGCTGCTGATCTCAAAGCACTCCATTCCTGCTATATCATCTAATCCTTTTTTTAATAACATAATCCAACTGCTGAAGAACTTCAACCATAATATCAGGCACACTGGCCACTGACTGTTCTTTAACTATTCTGGTCACTTTTCTGAAGTCTTAAAAGGCACCAGAGAGCCACAGAGCCACAACCACCACAGAACTCACAGAATTCCCAGAATGACTGGGTTGGAAGAGACCTTCGAGATCATCAAGTCCAACCCAGTCCCAGCACTTCAACTAAACCCTGGCACCCAGTGCCACATCCAGGCTTTGTTAAACACACCCAGGGATGGGGACACCACCACCTCCCTGGGCAGAACATTCCCAACTTTATCACTCTTTCTGTAAAAAACTTTTTCCTGCTATCCAACCTGTATTTCCCTTGGTGCAGCTGGAGGCTGTGTGCTCTGGTTGTGTCAGTGCTGCTGGAGAAAGAGCCCAGCCCCAGCTGAGCACAGGCACCTTTCAGGAGCTGCAGAGAGTGATGAGGGCACCCCTGAGTCTCCTTTTCTCCAGGCTGAGCACCCCCAGCTCCCTCAGGGGTTCCTCACAGGGTTTGTGTTCCCAGCCCCTCTCCAGCCTCTGGATGTGCTCAAGTGTCCCAACGTCCTTCCTAACCTGAGAGGCCAGGACTGGACACTGGACATTCCCATTCCCTGAGGAACTGCTTGACTGCATGGAAAACAACAGGCAGAGAAAGCCATCACTGCCACTCCACAGCCAGCACAGACAGGAGGGAGCTTGGTAGGATTAGGCTGTGACACACCAAAGTTGGACTTGTTGCAAGAAAAGATTCTGATAGGATAGCAAGACACAGGAATAGGTTAACCACTATTCCCATTCCCTGAGGAACTCCTTGACTGTGTGGATGACAATGGTGCAAACACAGAAAACCTTCAAAAAGTCACTCTGCAACCAGGACTGCCAGAGCCACAGGTCCAGAACAACCATGGCCACACAAGCTAATGAAAACAGAATTCACCGGGAAAGGGCTGAGCTAGAACAGAAGTATGGTTTTTATTACCAACAATTGAAAAAGGCAAATAAGAATTCCCCTGTAGCATCCAGTGATGCCTTGTGAAGGCTGTGCTAGAACAGAGGCTGGACAGAGCTAAAGAATAAAGTAGGGATTTATTAAAAGCCCCAATGGATGCACCTGGGGCAGCACAAGAGCCCAGCCGGGGCTACACCCAAGATGAACCAAAATGGTCACAAAATGGATGACTGTTCACAGGGTCTCCCACTTTTATAAGTTCTGCTCCATTTGCACCTTGCAGTTCATTGTCCCATTCCAGCTTTAGCCCATCCAGTCCTATCCTTCTTGTTTTTCTCTCTCCAGCCCACGGGGTTTGTGCTCTTGGGCTGAGATTTGGATCATTTGTCCTTGGTCCCCAGCTAGAGAAGGAATTGTTTTGTCTCCCTACTCTGTGCAGAGAGCTCACCATCCCCTAATGTGAAGCTCAGAACTACACACTTAAGCAGCACAGATCTGAAAAATATGAAAGCTAAAACCGGAGGCATCACCAGAATAAAGACTATGTTGGAAGAGCCCTATCACTGGGGAGATGAGCTCAGCCTGGTGATAGCCAGAGAAATCTTCCCTAGGGCTGTGGCACAGCACAGTGTATTCAGGTCTTTCTGTAAGCCATCCTTCACATATCAATATTTTAAAAAGGGACTTTTTCATTAGAAGATCATAACTGAGAAAGGCTTCTTTTGCCTTTTCTCATTTATTCTTCACTCATTTGGGCTCTACATCTCTCCCGTGCTGCACAATTTTATTATGACAAAAACATACAGCAAATAACACTGTCTGCAGAAGGTTATCAGTACAGCCAGAACAACAACAAAATGAAGAAAAAATTAACCCTATAAAATTTTTCACACTTGACATAACCAGGACTATCTTAAATACAAGTAAGGACACAAGCGCTTAGGTGCCTCTTTTCTACCTCCTGCAATATTTCAGCATTTCTTGCTCATGAATACTCAGATTACATTTGGCAAGTTGGCAGCACTTCTTAGCACCTAACGATCTAATAAAAGTTTTTTTTTCCTCTGTGCTAGACAAATCTGCCCACCTTCAACCTCTGCTACCCATAAAACAATTTATTCAAGTACCTTTACTCTGAGCACAGTTAACCTTTGCAATGCACAAAAGCTTCTGTGCCTCATAAATGAACAAAGAGCTCCTAATGAACAAAAAATACTTTTCTGACTAAAAGTTTAATATTAATTCTGGGAATACAAAGTATAATATTACTACCCATATATTGTACATAATACAGTACATAGCTCATGCATCTTCTTTTAAAAGGTTTCTGTTTTCAAATTACTATTGTATAAGATTTCTATACACCACAAGGATCCTTTAGGTTACTGTGGATTTACACTGGGAATCAGAAAAAGGATGAGCATGAAAAAGAAAACTCACCCTCACACTAGTTAAAAAGCCAAGGGAGGAATGTAAGGGGAAAAACAAGATTCATTTTGTTTTCTTCATTTCAAGGTTAAACCTCAAAGAACTTGAATATCTCACACATGGGTGCAAGTTTTCAGTGCCTGGTCCATGAACTCCTGGCAGCCCATAATGTAAGAGAAACACACTGGTTGCCAAGGGGACTTGAACTTGCCATGCAAGAAGTCCAGTCCCATACTGAAAAATTTAGGGATCCTAGAAATTTTAAGTTTGAAAATCAATGATCAAGAGGAAAAAAAGTGGCATGTGAGCAGTTTTCATCCTTCTTTCCCCAGTTTCTTGCAGGGATGGGGGATCAGTAGTGGACTGGAGGGCTTGAATGCACCAGTGTCACACCTCTCTGTGGAGACATTTTACATTAAAGCAAATGCTGGCTCTAGTTCTGTATTTTTAGCTGTATGTTAAATGAAAAACTGCACTGAATTCTGCAGTAACACAACTGTTGATCACACTCTGTTTTGTAACAGAAGTCCTGTCAGATATTTAGCCTTAGTTACTAAAAACTATCTTCAGGGAGTACAAACATTTCCCCTCTGGCATCCTGTCAGTCACAGCAAATCTGTAAATAAACTGTCAAACTCTATTCCAATCATTCCTGAATCTGCAAGGGGGAAAAAAAAAATAGTAGAATTGGTGCAGCTGGTTGTAGTCCCTGTAGAGCAGGGCTGATTTCACAGCTTTAATATGGTTCACTACTTCACAGCCAGTCTGATCTGATATACAGCATGCAGAAATGAGTGACACCTTTGCTAATCATTTTCTTAAACTTATCACATGTGGAGGTAATAACAGATGCAATGACTTTTCAAGGGCATGGACTGGTTAATTTTTCAGCAGCAAATCGACTTCAAGTTCTGCAAAATTAAAAATCCACTAAGACACACAGTCAAGCTATCTAAATTATGGAAAATCACACAAAAAGGGAAAGACAAAGGTCTGGTCATGAGAGACACAGTGTTAGACCCTCTTCTTACACGGTCTCATGCAAAGCAGGGATATAGCAGCAGCAAACAAGCCAAAAATCTAAAGAGAAGTGCTGACTTCAGCAAAGACTGACTAAATAAAATGGGAAACCCTATGTACTATTACCTGGAACATATCAGCACCTTTGTTCTGTAACTCATAACTTATTAAGCAATCCTGAAGGAGTTGGTCAAGAATTTTTCTTGACCAGATATGTTTTGTTGGACCAGAACAGCCAACTGAGGAGTTTTTCAAGGCCATGTTGGAAAATGTGCTACTGAAGAAAGATCAGAAAGACAGTAAATAAACACTATCACCTTGCTGCCTATGGACTCAGGACATAAATCCCTTGATTTAGAGCAGAGACAGAACCTGAACTGGGACCTGCTTTATCCTGCAGATTTTCCTTCACCATCAAGTTAAAGTCACACTGTGTCTCTGGATTGGTGAATATTTCATAAGAGGCAGAATAGCCCCAAGCAGAAGACAGACTGACTCAAAACCCAACAGCAAAGACACTGGCTTGATTTATGTTAAATTTAAGTTCAAGAATAATTTCTGTTATCACTCAAAAAAGGGATCTCAGTCTCCTAAAGGAGATGCATCCTTGATGTTTCCTCACAAAAGGCACCTAAAATGTGATTTTAACTATGAGACAGTTTGAACAGAAATTTTGAAAGCATATAATTTTCATATGAAACAAGACCACAAGTGTTTGATTGCAAATGCTCCCTCAGTCTCCCTGCTCAGGAGAGCAAACTTTTCATGCTGAAATGCACCATAGGAAAACAAAGAGCTCTGAGGTCACCATGACTGCATTAAGTTTGAAGGAAGAAAAAAAACCTAACATCACCCCCTTAATTAGGATTGCCATATGGTCATATTTCTGCTTTCATGTTTCCTTTCTTAAGCTCAAATTTTGCCTGGCTGGCAAGGGAGGAATACAAAATGCATCAAGGTTTACCAGATGGGCCCTGGTCTCCTGTGCACTACGTGTGTCAGAGATCTGACATATCAAAGACATCATGCTCACCATGCAAAGGCTTCATGGCCTATCAGCTCCTATTTCCTTCCACAGATTCTCAGAAGAAACCATGGGAGCCCTACCAAGCATCTTCCATTTTCCTACCACACAGAAATGCAAACCATATGCTTCAAAGTTTGCAGAAGCAACGACTGCTGCTCTCCAGAACCAAGAGTCAACCTGGTTTATTCTCCTCTGCTTGTACACAAACATCTCATCCAAGCTGCAAATAACCCTCTGTGAACCTGAAAACTTCAGTGGTCCAGGTCTGGACCCTTGCACATGTTGGTGTTCAGGGTCCTTAGCAGATCTTTCATCTGAGAATTTAAGCACCAAAAAAAGAAATTGCTGGGTCTGAATCTCATTTCCCATTTAACAACTGAGGGAGTTGATAATCCCAGTCTAAAAATAGTCAATTCGTGCTCAGAACACCCTTGACAGATAGGAATTATCAGCATCCTGATTTCAAATGTGAGAAAAATAGAAGATACCCATCTAGATGAACTAGGACTGCAGGCCAAGTCTCCTGAGGGCTAAAGCAGCTCTGAAATCATCCCACCTTTTCACTGTGAGCTGCAGCCATGGCTCTGCTTGACAATCAATGAGACATAAAAATCCAGCCTTTACACGTCTTTCCATCCAAAAAAAGCAACATTATTTCAATTTCCAATAAGAAAGAAAATGGTTTATTGGATTGTCCTTCCAGAATAAAAAAAAAAAAAAATAATAATTTTACTTTGCATACAGAAGTTTCAGCCCTAGAAAAGTCCACAGTGAAATACATCCCTCTCTGGCAGACAGCACAACACAGCAACTCCTGACATTAAATGAGCCCTAAGATAACACCTGACAAAAAGGGGACTTTAAAAAGAATGCAATTATCCCAATGGGAGTTGCTCCAGGACACCTGTGTTAACCCCCTTGCCAAAAGTATTTTGAGCTCTTTAATGGCTGCAGATGATAAGAAAAGTTATGATGAGAGAAAGTCTGTGAGGCAACACCTGCAAAGTGAAATATTTTTAAGAAAAATGCTTCAGATACAGAGACGGAAGTAATTAAAAACCCAAAGAAATATGTGTACTGCTGTCTTTGTTTTCACCCAAGCTGAACTTCCCCTGGAATTGAATTGCTGGCTCACTGGGGCAGCTGGCTGACATCCTGAGCCATGAACAGGAAAAGCTTGTCTGGGAAACCAGCACAAAACTCAGGTTTGTTTGTTTGGAAAGGAGCCCACAAGTAAACACACACAGAGAGACACAGGCAGCTAGGGAGTAGGACTGGGTGATGAAGGAGCAAAATCCTCTGTGCTGAGTTTGCCTCAGTCTGATTTGCTTTCAGGGATGGCAGGCCCATGAGGCCAGGAGGGAAATCCAGAGCAGAGAAAACTCTCAATGGAAGAGACCAAGTTAGGAAACATTTATATAAACTGAATGCAAAGAAGTCCATGGGACCCCATGGGATGCACCCTGAATGCTGAGGCAGTTGGCTGACAGAATTGTGAGACCACTCTCTTATCTCTGAAAGGTCATGGCAATTCAGGGAGGCTCCTCAGGACTAGAGGAAAGCAAATGTGGCTTCTGTCTTCAATAACAGCAAAGAGGAGGACACCAGGAATTACAGGTCAGTCAGTCTCACCTTGATCCTTGGGAAGATGGAGCAAAACCTCCTGGAAACCATTTCCAAACATACAAAGGATGGAAACGTGACTGGCATTAGCCAGCACAGCCTTCCAAGATGAGATGACTGGTTTGATGGATGAGGAGAGAGCAGGGGATGGTGTTTATCTCTATTTTAGCAAGCCTTTTGACCCTGTCTCCCACAAGATCTTCCCTGACAAGCTGATAAAGTGCAGACTAGGTACATGGCCAGTGAGGTGGCCTGAAAATTGGTTGAACTGCTGGACTTAAAGGCTGTGAACAGTGGCACCAAGTCCAGCTGGAGGCAGCTCACTAGTGGTGTATCCCAAGGGTCGGCACTGGTCTGATACTGCTCAATGTTAACAACCTTGATGATGGGACAAAGTGAGTCCTCAGCAAGTTTGCAGGTGACACAAAGCTGAGGGCAGTGCTGACAAACAAGAGGATTGTGCTGCCAGCAGCAGGACCTCAGCAGGCTGGAGGAGCAGACCAGGAGCCTCATCCAGTTTAATAAATGGAAGTGAAAGGTCCTGCAGCTGGGGAGGAAACACCCCATGCAGCAACTGGCTGAAAATCAGCTGGGAAGCAGCTTAGCAAAAAAAGATCTGAGGATCCTGGAGTAGAGCAAGGCAAACAAGATCCAGCCCTGTGCCCCTGCAGCATCCTGGGTGGCACTAGAAAGAACAGCAGGATGAAGAGCAGTGCTGGGTCCAGGCTGGGCAAGAGAGTGCAAGGACATGGACACACTGGAGTGAGCCCAGTGGAGGAATGTGCAGATGGTTCAGGGACTTGAACATCAGACATCCAAGGAAAGGCTGAGAGAGCTGGGACTGCTCAGCCTGGAGGAGAGAAAACTCACAGGGAGCCTTATTAATGAGCATAAATATTTGATGAGGGAGAGTAAGACAAGAAATTCTTCTCTGTACTGCCCAGCGATAGAACAAGAGGCAAAGGGCACAAACTGAAAAAGAAAAAATCCTTTCAGATACAGACTTTTTTTAAAAGTTGTACAGTGATTAAATACTGCTGCAGGTTTCCCAGAGAGGCTCTGGAACCTCCACCCTTTGAGACAATGGTAGGTTTAGATTAACTATGAAGAAAATTGCTTTACTGTGAGAGCGTTAAGACATCCTTTGGTTTCCCAGAAAACTTGTGAGTGCCCCATCCCTGGAAATGTCCAAGGCCAGGTTGGCTGGGGCTTGGAGCAGCCTGGGATAGTGGAAGGTGTCCTTGCCCAAGGCAGGGAGGTGGAATGAAACGACCTTTAAGATCCCTTCCAACCCAAACCATTCTGTGAGTCAAACCCAAACTGGACACAGTCCTGGGCCATCTCCCCCAACTGTCCCTGCTCTGACCAGGACAGCTCCTGAGATCATTTCCATCCTCTCCCCACTGTGATTTGAATTACCCTTAGTATAACACTACATGTAACTGCAAACAGTGCAAAATATCCTGAAAGACTACTTTGCAAAATCAGTCTGGGTGAGATATTAATGTACAAAGATCCAATTTTTGTCATCATATGCTTCAGTCTGCACAGAAAAAAATACTTAGCTGCATGTAAGGATCTACTTTGAAATATATAGAAACTAAATAGCTGGGGAGCAAGGAGTTAGAGCAAAACAGAAATGTGGACATATGCCTCTAATTTAAAGTGCATCTTCAGTAGTCTTAATAAAATCAGGACAGAACAAGCTCAAGATGACAAAATTACTTAAGAAAGCACCATTATGAAGGTAATTTTTTTGACTAGTAAGTAATGACACTCTTGAAGACATCACAACTATTTTGGGGAGCAAAAGTTTGTGACAGTAGCTATCTCTGCTTTGCAGGAGGCTCTGACTCCAACCAAGTCAACTGACTTCAGTGGGAATTGGATGGGACCACAGCAACACAGCACAACTTTGCAAGCTGTGATGATCTAGTCCTAAAGACTTCAACAAGAACCAAACACATTTAGAGCTAAAGACCTTGAAGACAGCTCATTTACATTTGGAGATCATACAATTGAGATAATTTTCTATCTATCCCCCATTGTAAGAAGGGAACTCTTCATTTTCAAGGTCCTCATACATTTAATCAGAAAAACAAGTGGTACATCCCAGCATGCATAATACTATGGTTTTTAAGTGAGTAAAAAGGACAGAATATGTATAAAGGACATGACTAAATTAATTTTCAGAACCTCCTGACTTCCAAGTGCCTGGTATTTAACACTGTGATAACTCCAGGGGGGAGAGTGGTCTAAGGAGGAAACAAAAGGAAGCGCTTGGATGAGGCACGGAAACAGACAGACGGACACGTTCACTTGACACGCTCCCTAGAAGCCCTGCAGGCTTCATCAGCTGTGCTTGTAAGGCCTTTGAAGTGTGGCTGTTGCACAGCTTGTAAGTCCCTTCCTCTGAAGCTCAGGAGCTTGTGGTGTTATAAGCTACTTAAGCTCCTTAGTCCAGATCTAAGCAAACAGCTTGACGCACTTACAAGCTTCACTCCCTCTTATTCTGAAGATGTTAAGCTGCTTAGCTTACTGTCTTCAACTTTCAAATTCCTACAACCAAATCCTACCCATGTACCATGAATCTGCCTTTTTTAGCCCCATTCTCCCCTTTGATGAGGATTCTGAATGTCTTTTGCCAAGTCACCAGTAGAACAAAGTGTTCTTTTATAGCTTAGTTCTTCCAAAGTCATAGCCAACACCTGAATGCCCATTGCTTTGGTAACTACCACTCTGCATTTCCAGTATCCACAGATTACTGTCTATCAACCATATTCACCTGTTCTAACAAATCCCTTCCCATTAATAAAGTCTGTCAAATATTTCAGTTAGTATCTAAAAAAAATCCCTCCATTCTGGTGCAACTCTCTCCTCGTTTTTACTACAAACTTTTGTTTCAGTAGGAGCTGAAGAAACTTTTGGAAGAAATTCTGCTTTTATATAAAAGATGCTTTTCATCCAAATCAAACTAGTACTAAACTACCAGCATTTACAATTAATAATCTTACAAAAGAATCCTTAAACTTAGAAGTAGAGTAAGGCTGGCATAAATGGACATGACACATTTTCTAGGGCTGAAATCATTAAAACTTTGTATCTATAAATAAAAGATGGGGCAGACATTAATAAATCTTAACAAGTAACCACAAAGAGGACACAATTCCATTTTAATCATAGCATGAAAATAAGCTACTGAGCCAAGTGTGGAAGTGCTGTTATATTGACACTAGAAATGTAAAAAAAATAAGATAGAAAAGCTTAAAATGCTTCGTTTTCACTGAGGATATTGATAGAATCAACACACTGGTGAAAGGCAGGCAATCATTACATGCTGTAAAATAAAAGAACAAATTATATTGCAAAGATATAGGAAAAGCACAGCAGTGAGTGTTGCCATACACTAATGAAAACCTGAAGCCAGAGCAGACAAAGCAGTTATTTGTACCAACTTGTGACATAATCCATATGGTCTGAATATCACATCAGTACCAGGACCATACAACAGCCCCCTTGCCCAGGACAGTGGCAGGGATCAAAACACACACAAAGATCTCACAGACTGCCTGGACAGGCAACACAGGAACCACAACACCCTACAGTTATCCCTGTAGTAGGATAAATTAGGAAACTAATAAATACTAGGCTAAGCATCATGCTTACATCTGCTTTATGCTAAAACTTCAAGAACCCTCGTTAAAAAAACCCCAAGCAACTTTTAACTTAAGCATAAAATGGGTTTAGGGGGTCAACAAGGGATATTTAGAACAATTCATATGTTACCCAAGCAAAAGTTGTGTACAATTGGAGTGCCCAATTTTATAATGTTACCTGTGGAAAATATAAAGGCTTTACACAAGCATAAATTTCCAGCAGGTATTTAGATGAAGTCCTTCACCAAAGTTTCTTGTAGAAAGAAGGCTGCCACAGGACAAGAATGGAAGTGGTCTCACAAATTAATGATCATTTTTAAAAAAGATATGACACAGAGGGTAGAAGTAAGTGATGAGTTTTCACAGCTGTTAGTGAAAGGTAACCTGGGGAAAAGCAGAGAATTGGACAACAAACCCAGCACTGAAGAGACCTAAATTTGCACACCCAGCAGACTCTGAGGTATTATCTTTGAGTAAAGCATGGTAAAATTTAAAAATTTCATACAAATACCAGACCAATACTCAAAAAATGGGAAAAGCAAGTACATTCAAAACTTTTATCAAAGGAATAAACAGCAGTTTGCCACCAGGTAAATAGAAGTTGAGTGTCTGTTTGAATACTCAGTGCAGCACCACTCTTACATCTCGAAAAGAATGTAGGAGAAATGGAAACAAAATAGAAAGACACAACAAGGCTGATCAAAGGTGGGACAGCTTCCAACCAGACTTGAGTGGGTCCTGATGACAATTATTCATCCAAGAAAGAAATGGCTGAGGGGATACCAGGAGGAGGCCAGCAGAGCTCAGGAAGTCAGAGACCATAAATACAGAATAAATATTCTCTGTTTCTCATAGTACAAATCCTACCAAGGTGCAAATGAATTTATCAGGTGACATGCTTAACACAAACAAAAAATAGGGACACCTGACACAATGCACAGCTCAGGTGAAACCCTCAGTGCTGCAGGATACCATGGGTGCCAAAAACCTACAAGCTTTTAAAGAAATCATGGGAAAAAGTCCATCAAGAAATGTTACATAAAAAAAACCCTGAGGTTTGGAAGTTGCTAAGCTGCAGACCAGGAGGATGTTCAAGCTTTGCACGTGTGTTAGAGACTGTCAGAGGAAGACTTTGGCCTAGCTGTGCCTTCAGCCTGACTCAGGATAATCATTTTTGCCTTCACAAACAGCAAAACTCTGAGCACTCTTGAAAGAACCTCTCCCTAATTCTCTTTTGAACAAAAGCCTGCAAATCAGGTCCAGCCAGAGGTGATGCAAAAGTCTTTTCAGCTGGGAAGACACAGCTTGCACAATTTTCCTTTCCCTGTCACAAAACACATGAAAGTATTTTGCAATGGGTGTTTAAAAAATTCACTATCAAACCAACAAATAAGGCACCTTCAAATCTTGCAAAGGAATATTTGATTCAACCAGCACCAAATGTCCAAGTGCAGCCATTCCCCCCCTCAATAATTTTGTTTCAAAAGTTATAAAAAGACAAAAGTCTTACAACTGTAATTACATTTATCATAATTCTGGAGATTGCAACAATCTTGACCTTTTTACCCACATGCTAATACAACTTCACATTAATCTTCTCTGTTTAGCAGGAGTTATCAAATGCCATATAGCATGTAAACTACACCTTGATTGCTGAGAAAACATCTCTTTGCCAAATATTATTTAGGCAGGCACTGAAGTTTCATTGACTTGAGAGGTACCTGAGCATCTTCTTGCATCAGAAATATCTAATTCTGACAGCACTGAGCCAACTGGAGCCAAAACTCTGGAATTCAACCCCAAAACTTCAGTCCAAAATATCCCACCCAAAGGGTGGCTGGTCAAGATTCTTAGCTTTGCCTTCTTCCACTATCATGAAGGGCAGAACACAATGCAGATAGAAGAGAAAGCATTCTCTGTTTGTCAGAAATAATTAAACTCATCACTGACTTTCTGTAGAACTCAAAAGCCAGCTGGGAAAAGAGCAGTATGCCTCCACATCCTGTGAGTGACAAGGTCAGAGCACCCCTCACTTCCTTGGTTGCATCTCCATCACTGACTCTGTTCATCATGCTGTAAATTAATCCATAAAAATTTGGATGGAGTACCTACTGTGATTAACTCTATCTCCCAAAGAAGGCAAAATGAGATGGGGTGGCAGCTGAGGGATCCAATTGGCTCATGGCAGCAGTGACAGAACTAGGTCAATATACCAACTTTATTCAGGAGGAGGACAACATAAAATTAGCCTTGTCGTGTTGCGTTTCCCAGACAAGATTTTAAGACCTTCAGTTAAGAAGAGTTCACTAATAAAATGTTTTATATTTATACTCCTCCCTGGGATCTTTTTTTTATATGTCCCATTAGAAACTCTCTTCTATCAGTTTATGGACATTGTCTCACCTTTTTATGCTGTGTACCTCAGACAGAAGCACCTCAGCAAGCTGCCATTAGGCTCCCCTAAAGACTCCTGTTCTTCAGGCTGAGCAAGCCCAGCTCCTCCAGCCTCTGCCCAGAGCAGATCCTCCAGCCACAAGGCATTTTGGTGGCTCTTGGTTCAGTTTGTCAATAAATTTCTTACATTAAAGGGTCCCAAACCAGGCACAGCACTCCAGATGTCATCTGCTGGGCTGCTGAATAAAGGACAAAAATTCTTCTCCCTCAACTGCCTGGCTGTGCTTCTGTTGGTACAGCCTGCATGTTCTCAGCCTTCCTTGCTGCAAGAACACACTGCTGGCTCATTTTTAGCTAGACCTCCCACATCCTTTTCAGCTGAGCTTCCCCCCAGATCCTTATCAAGGCAGGGATGTGCCCCAGGTGCAAGACTTGACATTTTTCCTTGTTGAATCTGATGAGGCTCCCGATGGACCATTCCTCTGTTTAACATGCAACTTCCATGATTTATTCAAGTCACAAGCATGAGCTTCTCATCATCACAGCAGAGGATAAGCCTGGAGATAGAGCTGAATGTGCAAGACAGGATTAGGTGTACACTGGGTGGAGAAGTGTGCTGCACAGTTCACCTCTTTGGCCTTTTCTCATTAGATCACAAGACCTCTCTCAGTGTTTGTACTGACAGTGAGTGACACACTGGGGGTCTCACTGCTGAAAACTTCTCTGTTCTGAGAGGCTCACGTCCCTGTTTGAGGGATTTCTGCCAGGAATTGCTAAGCACACACTGGCTCACAAATGACACCACTCAGTTTTCTTGGTGGCTTTCAGGAGGAGGTGAAAAATTCAAGTGAGGAACTTAGAAAACTGCTTCAGAACAAGCCTAAACACAAGTAGCACCATTAGTATCAACAAGTCAATGAGATGACAGTGTCTGTATTTAAATCTAGGTTCACAATAAAGAATTGGTCAGACTAGAGATAAAGTCCTTTTTTATATAGATATGTACATTTTCTTCTAAAGGTGCTTCCTTAAGTCACAGCTGCAGTTGAAGCATAGGAAGCTTCACTGCTATTGGCTCCACAGAACCTATTCTAAAACTAAAGAAGCAGCTGAATTTCCACCAACAATGCTGCAGAAAATGTATTCCCTTTTGGTTTTGTTTGCCTTCTAAATTTTCTGTGAACTTTGAAAACATCTCAGGAGGGGCCATCTGAACTTGTAATGGCAAGTGAAAGAACACAGGAGACCACACAATGAAGTGTGAGGGAGAAGCTGTCACTACACTGACAAGTCAAGAAGTGCATGTACTTGTATTTATGCAAACCCATGGACACTTATGGGTACCAACCCAATGCATCTCAAGGTAAAACAATTTCTGCTGCTAAGATCAGAATAGCAGGGACACCTGTGTAATTTTAAAAACAGATTCAGAACACTTAAAGACTGCCTTTCCACTAAAATACACTTCCCCAAGTAACTTCCAGGGACTGTTTACTAAAATTACTGGTAACATTCATACACCTGGGCATTTCCTTTGCATCATTGTCAAGACTAACACATCAGATAACTGCTGTGCTTGCAGCCTAGAAGCACTTGGGCATTTCATGCATGAACAACACTAGGTCAGGAAGAGGTTAATGTGTGGAAACACAAAATGGATTTGGCAAGAAGGAAGAGGAGGAAACTGCACTTCAGCAGAAGAATATGACATTTCAGCACATGAGGATATTAAAACATCAGCTATTTTCTTTCTAGGCAACAAGGGATGTGCACCACTATATGCTCCATATCTTGGCAAACCGAGTGTTACAATTTTCAGAGAACATGGAAGGGAATAACAGAATAATTTCTCAATACAGTGTGGGCTTTGGATAAGCTGGTATCCACTAAGGATCTGGAAATGTCCTTTTTATCTCAGTCACAAAACAGTTTGAAACATGGTGGGGAGGAAACAGTTATTCCCTTCCTGTTCTGTAGCTGAACCTAAATCAAGACCTGAAGTGTCAATTTACCCTCTGGAATCTTTTGTTGCAGTTTAATTTACTTTTCCTCCAATGTAATCCTGGTGTCACCTTACTGTTTAATATTGAAAGCTATTGACAAAGGAAATGCTGATTCATGAAAGTGAGATTTTGCTCTAATGTATTCATGTGAAAACAAATGAGCCTCTACTGCTACATGGTTCTTCCTCTTGCTCACATTTCATTTCAGCCCTGATAGAATTTCAGATGGGGTGAGCGAATCCTTCACAAATGCTGCAGCAAGTTTTTCTCAGCTGTGGGCCAACAAACAGAGCAGAGCACTGGAACAGCTGCCCAGGGGGTCATGGAGTCTCTCTCCCTGGAGACATTCCAAAGCCACCTGGGCACATTCCTGTGTCACCTGCTCCAGGTGACCCTGCCTTGGCAGGAGAGTCAGACTAGATGATCTCCAGAGGTCCCTTCCAACCCAAACAGTTCTGCAATTCTGTGAACAAATCTGATTTCAAAGAAAAGCCTCACATCCAGTGCAATAGGAATGCTCCTTGGAGTGTAAAAGGGCACAACCTCTTGCAGACTGAAGCAGGGCTGTCTCTGAACTTACAGAATCTGTTTATCTGGCTTCTTCCCTATTCATACAGCACATTCTGCTTCATAGATAGATACATATTTGCTGAGGCTTAATCCTGATTAAGATTTATTTTCTAATCCAGCACTGCTTATCCTCACTATTCATAGCAGCTGCACTATTCATAACCCAGTGCTTTCATTGACACTGATTTGCAGGAGGAAGCAGCACAAGCTCCTGTTGTGCAGCATGGTCAAACCTTAAAGGTCAACACCAACCACACTTCCTCTCTGCCAGTGCTTCCAGGGCTTCTCCACAACTGATTCCCATTTCACAGTATGCATTGGAAATAACCCCTGCTTGCTCTGCCTGGGTGCTGAGATCCTCACTCTTTGCAGGTTGCTGGTGCCACAACGTTCAATTCAGTTCAAGTACAAGACGTTGCCATTGCAACATGGTCCTAGAAGGGCAGATGATCATCCTAGAAGTCTCTTATCCTCTGAGAGCAGTGTGGCAAAAAGGCCCCTAAGCCTGGGAGAAGTACCTAAAAACATCTCTGTAAGAGCATATTCAAAAATCTTCAAGACTAATAGGCCAAGTAACAGCAGCCTCAAAACTACAACACATCTCCTGGAAGGTAAAGATCTGTCTCCAACCCAGAAACTCCTCTCTACACACCACCACGGTGAGGAGACACTCTCCAGCTGCCACCACCCTCAGCAGCAATGCCAGCACAACATCCAGGAGGTTTTCCAGCCAGAATGGTCTCATTTCTATTCCCAGCACAGAGCAGGGATGACCATGGGAATCGAGTGGGATGAATAGGCTACACTGACACATAAAAGCATTTCAGAGACTCATTCTGCAGCCACCCTCCATGGATTTGTGCAATGAGGAGCATTGGAGGAAACCAAGAAAGGGAAGCACTTTGCTAATTGTATGGTAGCAGTTATTGGGCATTCAAATGCACAAAACAAAGCAACATGGCAAATATCCTTAGGGTCCTCATCATGATGCAGAAAACAGGGGATTTTAATTATTTCCAGTAATAAAACATTCTGGTGTCTTTTAGTGCCTTCACAGAACCCTTTGAATGGCTCTAGATGAAGGGTGATTCAGAATTCCAAGAAACTGAAACAAGAGGAGGACGACAGAGACAGTATGGGAAAAGGATTGAGTTTCAATATTTGGAGTACAATGGGCAAAAATTTCTCTGGTAATTGCAAAGAAGGCTCACAAAACATGCTCAGTGTCTTGTCCTACTCTGCCACACACTCCTGGTGTAGATATGAACATAAATTGAATTCCAGCATTGGAACTCCATCTCCCAAAGCCAACTAATACCTGAACACATTAGCTGTGCCCACCACATTAGACTAAAACAGAGCAGCAACCTCCTCACAAGCCTCTAGCTCATCAATTCCAGCAGTTATTCTGCCAAGAAAAGGTTTACCAGGGACTGAAGCTCAATCAGTTGTACTCACATGGTTATGGAGCTATCTGCACTGCTTACACCTCATACACTGGGAGAAAGAAGAGATCTATGTGCAGTGAAACCAGAGCCACTGCTGCAAACATCAGCTGCCACCACTGCTCTGCCAGCACTGCATGCATTCCCAAATGCAACAGTGCTTTCCAGAGGGTGAAAAACAGTGATGAGGTCTCATGGTTTTTGTCTCTGCACCCTGCTGCCACTGCAGGGCAGCCAGAGCAGAGGCAGCTCCTCCATTTGGGCTGGACACATGCCTTGACACCACCAGAATAAACTGAACTGAGGAGCACACTGAGCTGAAAGTATTTTTTATCACTAATGCTGACAAAGGTAAGAGTAGTTCTGCATGGGGGCTCAACAGAACAAGCAAGTTCTTCCACTGTGTATAATAATGTGGATAATAATTCTTCTCTCAGCTCAAACAGGAGCTCTGGAGAGCAGCTGAGAAGCCCCATCACCTGATGCAGAGCCAAGCAGCACCAGGATGGATGCAGAGGCACAGGACAAGCCTGGCACAGCTCAGGAATGTGGGTTGCACCACGTGTGCCCAGCTTGCCCAGTCATGCAGCCAGACCTACCCTTGGTTATGGTGTCCTCTCCCTGTATGGGACTGTCACAGGGAGGTTTGGCAGCTGGTGTGCTCCATTTCACCTTCCTGAAGAGCTTCTGAGGAAAACAGCAACTTAAAAATGATAAATGAGCTTTGACACAGGTGAGTACCTTGGCTGTGCACAAAGCAGGCAAGCCCAAAATGGCACACACATTTTCCTCTTTCCTCCCTGGATTTCTACTGATTCCAGTAGTCAGTGTTTTACAAATACAAAAATTATTTAAAAACATAAACCAAAGGATAAAGAACAACTTGGATCAATCCAGTCCTGAAATGTGGAGGCACACTTCATTTATTTTGGATGTTTTAATCAGAGAGAGATATACCATGTGAAAGGAGCATTTTCCTCACTAGCTACCAGTTTTTAAAGTTAGCAAAACAGAAGCCACTGAACATTTATTCAGGTGAACTCATGTATGTAATGGAGTTGCCTTCAGCAACTCTCCCTCACTCCTGGGCCTCCTGTGACTCTGCTACCTACATTTATCTTCCTCTGATGATCACAGCTGGGCAGGATTTGCAAACTTTAAACCAGAAAGCCTTGAAGCCTGCATTATACACAGTGCTAACAGCCCAAACAAAGAGGCAAGAGCTTTATTGTAATAGTGGTATTTTCCAAGCTCTTATTGAACAAAGCATTTAATCTAATGTATTACACTTAATGAAGAGTCAGGAACTTGTACTGCAAATAACAGATCAGATATAATTGGAATTTGCTCCGCACCACTACCCTACATATATCAATAAAAACAATAACCACATTGGATTTTGGGCTCACTTCATTTGCATTTCTTAATTTAGTGTTTAACTAATTTAACAATAGTAATGATTTAATTCAAATTACAATCTAAGGAAAATAATTTTAAAAAGCCATTAAAGATTTCATTAAGTTCCATCTAAATTAATATTAGCTTTCTTTATATTTTCAGTAAATGATTTTTTTTTCTCTCACCACTGAAACAAACATGAAGTTTCCTTTGTGCAGTGAAGCTTTAGACAAACCTTGTTAGATTTATTGGTATTATTTCAAGCAATTAATTAATATACATTAGAGTTATTTAGAGGAAAGGCACCAAAAAAAGGCAGGAAAATGGATGAAGCTGTTTTTAAAACACTGCATTCAACTTAGGTAATTGTTCTTTGAGCCTTTTATGTGAAGCTCTTAGGTACACACCATCCCTTAGATCACTTTTTTCATAATTTTGTGGCATTGCTCCAAAGCAATGCACATGATTATTAAAGGAGTTATTACTTGCAGTTCACTTATAAACAGAGTTCCACATTTTCCAATAGACATGCCAGCAATTTCTTATACTAATATGTCATACTTAAGAACAATGGTTTCAGATGTTCACTTCCATTTCAGTGGGTACAGAGCCTTTGTGTTCACAAAATTGAGTACCCCATATGAGCTTTGTATCACTTTCTCTGCAGTAAAACTGTTCATTTGCAGGTAACCTTAAGTCATTTAACTAGAAGTGCTCTTAATTTGAAGAGATTAGTCAAGCAGCTCTTCACTTGTACATTTGTATTGCCATTATAATTAGAACTACTTCAAAATAACAAAAAGTTCATTTTTGACCAGAATAAACACAGGGGAAAAAAAAAAAAAAATCAAGAGCATCTTAAGTGAAGAGAATGGATGCTTTTGAAAATATCCTTCAAAATCCCTCAGGCTCTGTGACCAGTGACCACCTTCATTCCAATTCTACTCACAGGGCTGCTGCCATGCAGGATAAAATATAGAACATTTCTGTATGTTTTAAACTTCCCACCAAGCAAATGGCTGTGTGCAGATAAATTCTGACATCTACCCTGCTCAGTAACAGATGTTGGCAATGGAGAGGGAAGGAGCTGAGTGACCACCCCTGGAAACACAAAGAAGGGATAGCCTGAAATGGAGTCCTAGATTTATATTCGAGAAAGATCCAGCTGATTTCTATAACCAGGAGCTAATTGAACCTTCATCCACCAGAACTTCTGAAAATGTCTAATAAATATGCATTTCAGAAGAATCCATGGAAATAGGCACAATCAGAGGTGAAGCATGAGGTGCTAAGCCACAATTTAGGAACATTTCAGATATATATTGACAAGTGAAATTATCTGCAGTCAAGGTACTCTCTAAAGAACTAATTCACTTTGAGATACTATGAAAAATAAAACCATTACAAACCTACTCTTTGCTTGTATGTATATTCATACTTCTATTTTTAATTTCAAATTTCCAGCTTTCAGAGATTTCTTGACATTTCTTATTAATCTTCAGATGCTGTAAAATGGAACACAAATACTTTAAAACCAACAGAAGTGGTAGAGAAGTGGCCATTATCAAACTCACTTTCTACTTGTGTAGTAATTGATGTACAAGGCTCTGCATGCACCCCTGAGTTTAGTTTCTTTGTCTGATGCTGTACAATCACTAACTGCAGTCAGAAAAAGACAATTTCAGATTCAAGCAAACTTTCTTTGTGTTCTTTTATCCATTCTTTGGATTTTCCAGCTAGGAAAGTTATAGCACTGACAAGCTGGAGGTCACTGCAAGACACTGTTAAGTCCAGCCTTTTGAACATCAAAGAGAAAAGTTATATTACTGTCCAGAAGCTGGGATCTTAATTCTGTGGATGCTCTAATCTCACTCTTCCACACACAAAATTTTTTTCCTTAGGTTGGTCTTGCCACTGATCCTAAATTCCAGCCTCCAAGTGCAAAGGTAACACATTTCTGTTCTTACCTCAGAGAGACAACTGGAGAAGCACACACTGCACTTGAAAGTTATTTTTCATTAACTTTCCACCTTTTACACTTGGACTAAACTGGGGTTGGGAAAACCTTGGGGCTGAGACCTGTCATTTTACATTCCCCACACATATCTGTGCTGGTGCCTAAGTTAGACACATCACATACAGGTTAAATAACATTATAGTTTAAAGAACATCCTTCATGTGTGTTCTTGAAAACCACAGGCCAGAAATAAGAACAATTTTAAAAGTTGCCCAAATTAATTCCTCATGTCTGAAGAGAATTGAAGTTATGCAAGTCAAAAGCAAAATAACTCTTGTCCACAATTGTGTGAACTTCACTTGGGTCTTACTTAAAGAAGACATATGGGAGGTGGTTGGCTATATTTTTCCTTGAGCTAATCTGGGTAAGCACTGAGTAGCTGTCCTCTGGAAATCAAAATATGGATGGAAACAAAGCCTCATATCCAAAATTGTTTTTGAAATTTAGGCAGTAATCTCTTTAAGTAAGGGAAAATTGCCTTGCCTAATTTCATGCAGCAAGCACAGCTAAAAATCACTGTATGTGCAGGCAAATAGAGGAGGCAGGGAAAGAATGGCTTGTCTAGTAGGAACCCCTGTTAACACTGAAAACCTCAAGTGTGGGTTGATGCAGCTGAAAGCATTGAGACACTCAGTGCTCAGGAGGGATGCATAACCTGAGATGTGTAAAAGAAGCTGAACAACCTTAAACCAGAAAAAAAAAAAGGAAAAACACCTGGAAGGACTAGGAAAGGCTTGGGAGAGCTGATTAGAGTTCACTAACAGGACTGCCACATTTGAGCAACAAAAATGAAAATACAGGAACGCACCAGGAGAAAGATTTAAAGTAATAAATATGTAGCATTTCACTAAGTGTCAACTAAGGTAAATGTAGTATTTTACAAGCAGAATGATTATGAAAACAGGACTTCATTTACAGTGATACCAGAAGCTGCTATGGGTATGAATGATTGCTACAGAGCAATGTTATATAGCTGTGAATCAGATTAACTTCTTTTTCTTATAGATTCCCATGTGTCTGAGGTGGAATGGACAACTCTCATCTTTTAAACTCACCCTTCTCTAACATAAATGATCTCTTTAGACCAGTACACCCAGCTTTAGGGGGGGAAGGGGGGAAATCTTGTTCTTAAATTGTTCTTAAAACTGCCAGTGCTAAAGAATTCACTACACCACTGTCAATTGCTGCAGTTTGATTTCAGTTTCTGTTAAAAATCTGCACCTTCCTTGTCATTTGAGGTTTGCCTGCTTTCAGCTTCCAGTTATTGAACCATAATGTTTCTGTCTGTAAGGCCCAAGAGTCCTATACCATCAAGTTTCCTTTCCCCAAGAAGGTAGTTATAGACTGCAGTCATGTCATTCCCTTGCTAATCTAATTGGATTTAAAACTGTAGATCAGTCTCAAAAAACAAGCAATAAAAGGAGATTTAGTAGATAACCCAGCTGATCCCCAGGTCCCCAGCTTCCAGAGATCCACAAAGCTCTAACAAACCCAGCAAACTGACAGCTTGACTATTTTTCTGAGTACTGCCTGAACAGTACATCCACTGACAGAGCCATAAACAATCTCTCCTAACATCAGGGCACAGGAATTGAACCATTTACATACTTGGTCTTTTGCTGACCAAACATTAAAGCAATTGTTCAAAGAATGACAGCATTTTATCATTGTGTCAGAGAAGAAAGACAGATAGTACCCTTTCTAATCTTTTTTATTAACTCTTCAGATTTTCTGTCTTCATTGTGTTTCCTGTATATGTATGACAACAATAAAGCAAAATAAAAGCAAGACAATAGCCACTGCATGAAAAATTCTAGAGCACGTAAGCAGCTTCCTTATAGCACATGAGGTCATTTCCTTCAGAGACATTTTATCTAAGCCTTTAAAAATTAGTTAAACTAATACTTTACTCTCCTGAGCCAAGTAATAATAAAAAGCCATTTTTTTGTGAAATACTTGGTCAGGGAATTGGTAATGAGCTAACCAACCTTTCCAGATCACTGGCTTAAAACCAAGCCTTGCTTGATCGTGCCTTCAAGGCTCAGCTATGTGATAAAAGTCCGATGCTCTGTGAAAAATAAAAGTGGATTGAGTCAAGTTCTTGGCAAGCTATTGCCCATCTCAAACTGGCACTCTTATCAGGCAGAAGTTTCATCAGAAAATACAAATATCCTCTGCAGCAGAATGACTGGCTTATCTGGGAGGAAGATCCTGCCTCTGATGAATTTCAAAGTACTTTTTGAGCCAACACTCCTCCCTCAAAAATATAGGTTTAAGATGTAAGGGCAAGGCATTTCTGTTTGTACTGCATGCCAAGCAGCACACTCTGCCCCATCTCTGTTCCACATGTTTCAATTTACTGCTATTCACTTTTGTTCCAAAAAGAAAACTTCAACCTGTCACTGTCCTCTAATAATTTTTAAACTGTTTTCACAAGCTTGCTGAAGCAAAAGGCCCCTAACAAAGCCAGCACCCTCGTGCTGCTGAAACACCATCAGCACTCTCAGCAGCAAACAGCAAGAGACAAGCACAAAGCCAACACAACATTTTAGTATTGATTTCTCTAAGAAATTTAAATCCCGCAGGGCATAAACATCAATTTAATCTGTATGCAACTACAAAATGGCCTCACTCCCAGTGTTCCTTATTTCAGCCAAAACACTGCTACAACTGGAGTAAACACACACTCAGCAGTGCAGGCAAAGGCTGACAGAACAAGAATCCCCACGCTCCCAATAATTCACAGGAGTTTTGGAGAGCACAGCCACAAATGCCAGACAGTCAAGGACAACCACCAGCAGGAAAATCTGTCTCACAGCCAGACACAAAGGCATCCCTGAAGCATCCCAAGGCCAGTGACATCCTGCCTTGCTAAGAGGGAGAGCCACTGCATCCTCCAATCCAATATTTTGTTGTGGAGTAACAGCCTCAGGTCTCACCTTTGGGTTTCTGTGCCTCCACATGACAACAGGAAAAATGAAACACAACTGCTCCACATTGTACTAAGTGATAGTTTGGAACAAGGGAAGTGGTGGAGCCACTGTCCCTGGAAGTGTTCATAAAATGTGTAGGCATGGCATTTCATGAGATGTCTTAGTGGGCATGGTGGTGTTAGGTCAAATGTTGGATGTGATGATCTTGGAGGACTTTTCCAACCTTTATGATTGATTCTATTTTCTGAGCATCCCTGACTCCATCAGACTGCCTTCCTTCCCTGCAGAAAAAAAGCCACACATCACTGCTACCTCCAGCCTGCTGAGAAGAGCATCAGAAGAAAACACCACCTGAAGAAAAAGAAAATTCATCACCTTGGAGTTTAATCTCACGTAATCTTAAACTGAGTTCTTCAGAAATGTAAGTCCCCCCTCTAATCCCTGAGAAATCAGGCCCAGCATTCTCTGACATTCCTCTTTTTCTTCTTAGCACTGCAGGACTGCTTTTTTTTTTTAAGAATGCACCCCATTGAAAAAGATCATTCTTACAGCAGTGCAAAGCCCCAGGCATGTCAGTGTCACCCCACCCAGCACTTAAGCACCAATACAGTCTCTAGAATTCAAGGCACCAACATCATTTGTGAGTGATGGATTTGTGTAAGAAACTATAAATCACACAATCATCACAGACAGAGGGTTTTATGGACAAAGCCTGCACTCATGAATTGTGGCACCTTCTACCACCTGCCCCTGCTGAGGACAGTCAGGTGGCAGAATCAGATTCCTGAAGGTATAAAGGTGACAGAACAACACATTGGGCAATTGGAGTATTATGGACTCACTGACAGGCACAAAAACAAGGCAGAAAGCCCTGTCCAAAGTTCACAGCTTCAACACAGACCCCACCCCAGATAATCAGCCCTCCTACATGGCAGGATTTATTCATTGCTGCTGCAGTCCCACAAAAGCTGACTTAACACAACTCTAGCACACACCTGATCCAACATGTGTTGACTCAGGGCTCAGATTACCATTGTCATGAAGGTTCCTACACTGTAGAGCAGATTTTAATTTAAATATCCATTGACTACATGTGTGATCAGCAAAGAGCCCCCTACCTGTGGGCTGTTTTCCTTCAGCATAGGTAACATACATCATATGGCATATTTACTTCACCTATCAGTAAGGTGGGGGATGGATTTTGCTCCCAAAATTACTCATTTTTTTGGGTCTTCACCAGGACAGCCTCACTAGGTCCAAGCAAGGACCATGGCAACTTTCTCCAGCCAGTGTCAATTTTAGGATGAACTTTAGGATTGCTTGGTCAGGAGCAGAAGCAACTCTGAAGTGATCATCAGGATTATTGAAGTATATACTGGCAGATCAGTCTGCAGCACTGACAGCTTTATAGCTGCTGTGACCACCTGTGTCACTGAGCTGCAGACACTGTCATTTCTCCACAAAGTTACCATGGTTTTGACTTCAGAGAGTCCCCTAACCATGCAGCAGGAATGGCTGCAATTCCAGCCTCTGAACCGCAGTTGTGAGCTTGGCTTTCCAAGGGGGATGGCTGCAAGCAGTAAAAGGAAGTGAAAAAATAGAAGGTGTTTATGATACCATCAAAATTCAGGAAAATAAAGGCAGAACAGCAAACCCTCATCTTATCTTCATGAATCTCTGAATGGGAGGATGTAAACAACAGGGACAGACCAAACTTCACTTGTTTGTTTCTAGATTCAACACTCAGTCCACTCCTTAAGCACATAAGCAAAACAGGATACAGGGTGTTACTGAATGATTTCCTCTGAAACCTGATTGAGAAAGATTAGAGCAATTAGAACAGAGTGACACACACTTTGAAAGCCCTTAAATCACAATTAATATAAGGTTTAACCTTTCTCCTAAGAATCATCTGGTGACTGTGTGCCATTTTCAGAACAAGGCTGACACGTCCCTGCCTCGGAGATAAAACTCATGAGACAGAATCCCCTGCCCTCTACTGGCACCACAGCCACACTGAAATCTGAGCCTGTGTCAGAGGCAGCACAAACAGCACCCGAGGAGCTGCTTTAAGGGATATTTTAAGCTATTATTTGTCATTTATATCAGATTTATAATGTGCTGGACACATCCAACTGGGAACAAAAGCTCACATATAAAAAGCTTGTTCAGCATCATTGCACTCCTTCCCACAGCACCAGCTAGACTGAGGATTCAAAATACTGCTCCTTGCAAGATAATATATTCATTAACTGGAAGCTAATTCTAAGGGATTATCTAATGTTTGTCATGTTCACAGTGCATAACCAAGAACTCTATATGGCAGATTTTATTTGTTTTTACAAAATTCTCTCTCACGTACGCTGTTGCATTTCTGATCACAGCCATCCAAAATGCATTTGGCCCAGGAACAGAGAGGCAGGTTCAGAGCTGCCAAAATCATTTTCCAGCACCTCGGTGCCAGAGCTAGGGAAATTCTTAGCCAGGTTTCTGACTCATATGCACCACTGTGACAGCACCACACAAACCCCAGGGCACCCCAGCAAGGCATTTGTTGGGACTGACCATGCCACATACATTGATTTAATGGGTGTCATCACAGAACCTTCCAGAGCTTGTGAGCACTTCTTACTGTATTCTCCCATCAGTGCAAACAACAGCAACAACAACAAAAAAAGCCAAGATTTACCCTGCTGTGATTATATTTCTGAATGCAAATCAGCTTGATTCCTGGAAATATCAAAGTAAATCCCCCATGTAGGCAAGGCCTAAAAGGAATTGAATAAACACAAGGGTCCCGACTGCATATTTAATCCAACAAATAAATAAGCTTTTAAATCACATTAAAAGGAAAAAAAAAAAACAGGCAGCCTAAAAAACAGCAGCTGATAAACAAGAGAAAGTCTGGCAATGCTGGAGTAATTCCCACAATGCTCAGCCTTACCCTGAAACACATTGAGAACACACCCTGTTTTCAGAGCTGTCACACAACAAATGCAGATGTGAGCCTGCCATCACTACACAAACAGAGTATGACATTTAAATAATACCACTAAGGAGAAGTGGGAGATGCACACAGCCTACACTATGTACAGCAGTTCTTTTTAAAAGCAACTCATCTGTTAATGAGTTAAAAGGCCCTAGGGATGCAACTAAAAAGTACCTAATATTCCAAAGAATCCATGGGAATATAATCCAATCACACCTGTCTCCTTTTCATTGTAGGCATCTACAGCATTTTAAAAAATACTAATGAAGAATTCTTAAAGCTTATTAAGCCACATCCAAAATCTATTTGGATTTCTGGCTATCCTACTCAGCCTAAATGTATCTACAGAAAATTTATCCCCATTTATTCCTGTGCCAGGGTTCTCTGATATCTCAAATAGTTCTTCTCACACTCTGGGGCTTGTCTAACCCCTGACATTTACAGACTGCAAAAGTATCCTCAGCCATGAGCTTTCTGGGCTATATAAGCCAAGGTTTTGGTGCAGCAGAATCTAAGAATGAAGGATAAACAGGTATTTTAAACATAGCCTGTTTGAAACTCTGCCTGTCTCCATAAATAATCCCCACAAATAAATACAGTTTCAACTGTATAAGAAAATACACAACACAAAAACCTCCACAGCATAAATTTATGAAGTGGTGTTGTCAAGCCTTGTGATTTGTTCCAGTATCTCTGCATTTTTTCAACTTTCAGCTCCTGGAGTTCTCTTAAAAAGCAACAATAAAAATATTCCATCCTTCATGATTATTGATAAAAGCCTGGGGGTAGGAGTCAAGCAATGACTTGTGAAGAAGGTCAGGATGTAAATAAAAATACTATGATTTTTTTAAATAAATATTTTATTAAAAATCCTCCAGATGAGTTAATTCAGCATGTTTAAGACACTACTGGCTGATACACTGTCAGAAAACATCAATAAAAATCTTACAGGCTTGCCTGTATTATTCTGTAGAATTGTACACCTAGTACTGATCTGAACCCACTTCCCTAGGTAAAACACTGGCTGACTTTGCTGTTCCAATGTGCTAAAAACTATTCATATCATAAATTCTAGGAGGCTGGATCTCTGGCTTTCTAAATCACAAGACAGGGAAAGGGCTTCTACCTTATTAACAGAAAACTGAGGTAATGAGGTATGTGACCAGCTTATGGCAGATCCAAGAACTGAACACAGATTTCAGATTTTCTAAGTTACAGTCTTGTGCTTCAGGCAGAAGGCTGGTCTTCTTTTCACTTTACAAGCTATCAAAGGCCAAACTCTTATTTAAAAATGGACAATGCAGCTCAGAAACAATGAGACAGCAAGAATACTTGAAAAAGAAGTCTTCTTGAAGCTAAACCTCCTTGGTCTTTCTAATGTTCACACCTGCAAAAACTTGCACCCAACACACCAATAACTTTTCTGAGAGACCAAATTCAGAATTCATACCAGTTTCTGTATCCATCAGGCAGGACAGGGATGACAGCACTGACATTACTGCCTTTGGCCTCCAGTGCCATTAGTTCTCATCATACTTACAGACTTTATAGCCCAGCTTTTCAGCATGAATCCTCTTGGCCATGAACTGCCCTTCGATCAGTGCTCGTATTTCTACTTCCTTTGGAAACCTTGGAACCTGTACCAAAGAGGGAATAAATTACCAGCTCCTCACCCAGCACACACTGCCAAGCTGCAGAGGGCTTAAAAACACAAGACAGGTTTATAGTTGATTATCTTCTGCTCTCATCTAGGCCCAGTTCTTCACTCATACACACAAGATGGACCTAAAGACTCATGACAGAGAACACAAGACATATCCTCAGTGCTGTTGGCAAATACATCAAACTTGAAGTTGACACACAATGGGAAAAAGTTTAGGGCAAGTTGTAAACTCTTCCCTAAGCATTTCCCATCACCAAGAGCTGCTTAGGAATCAATATCTCAGAAATATAAAATTAAAATTAGTATGTAAAATTCAAATGAATTAAGCAATGTCACAGAAGTCTAATTCTATTTGTCTGCACAAAAGTGAAACCATGCAATCTTTTCATTAATTTATTTTGTTTCTGTCTATAACATTTTTCTGTCTTTTCATCAATAAGGCAACAGAAGCAGGAGAATATTGAACTGCAAACAAATAGAGGGAATCCTTCACATGAAGTTGAGTTTCTCCATGCACTGCAGTAAGTGCCTACATTTGTGTAACAGCTAGAAGTGATTAAGCATTCATTTAACAGCCAACACTTGAGAGTAGAGCTGCACTGCAAACACCAGATAGCATCAATCTCTGTTCACCTAGGTGAGGTCTGATCGACTGGGAGTCATGATTGATCAGAGACATCTCCTGAGTTTCAGTACCACCCAGAAAGCCAGGCATTTAAATAACAGCCATTCCTCAAAAAAAAAAAAAAAAAAAGGAAAAATAAACTAAGAACTTCCCCCATAACTTAATTTCTATTTCATTCCACTTGGACTTGAGCCTGTGCTTACTTAAATACCACTGTGTGGCTTGTGGGTTACTCCAAGTCATGCAGGATAGCAAAATGAGGTCTTTAAGTTCACACATATATAGACAAAATATTACAGCCCAAAGTTTCAACACACCCTTATCTATGTGTCTAAAACTTAAAAAACAAGGACTAAGTCATGTACATGGACTAAGTTCTCAGTAAGCTTAAAGTGAATCCTGTCTCAAACAGTGTTGGTTTCAGTAAATCCACATTTTCCAGTGAAGAAAGTATATCCTTAAAAAAATACCATATAAGTTCTAGTTCAGACATTGCTCTGTAGATGCTCTCAAGCTACAGACCAAATACTTCCTGATGAAAATCATCCCAGGGACTTGCATCAATAAATGAAACTGGACAGCAAATGCTTCAGACAGAAAAAAAAAATATTATGGCAAAGAGTTGAAGCCTTGACAGCACTCCTTCAAAGTCTGATATATTAACCAGATTATTATTACCTTTTGGTTGTCTCTGTTGAATCTGTGAATCCCAACTGCTTCAGGAGTAATTTCCATCACATCAAAGTAGAAACCTGCATCAAGGAACATTAAAGAGTGTCATGTTTGCTCCCAGGCCCAAAGCTGGAATCTTATTCCTGCACACAGCTAAAATGATAATAAATGTTTATCATGTATTTGGACACATGAGTCACCACACAGCCTGTTTCTTTACTAATTTCAGTCCACACATCAACTTCTTAATATTCTGAGCCATGTGGTGGGATTCTTGGGGTGCTCCTGTGCAGAGCCAGGAGCTGGACTTTAATGATCCCAGGGGGTTCCTTCCAGCTCAGGATATTCTACAATTCTATGATTCTCTCAGTTTACAAAGTGTGGATATTAAACATGCCAAAAAAATGCAATAAACACCAAGCCTACAAGAGAGGATACATCCACCACAATACACACATTTGCAAGTAACACAGCTAATACATAACACATTCTGGAAATATTCTGAGTAGGTCATATGTAAGGGTGAAAGGAGAAAAAAAAAAACATACACAGAAAAAATGGGAAGTTGGTAAGAAGAGTACAGGAATATTGGAACATTTCATACCCTGGATTAGATTTCACAAGCTTATTAGAGAACATCAGATATTTTAAGTCACGAAGCAGAGCTGGTCTCTGAATAGTTTTGATGAGATCTGAGGAAATTCTGTAATGCTTTGCAGACAGCTAGACAAAGATTTCTTTAGGTTGGTCAGAAAAGATATTCAAAGAAAGGAGACCAGGGAAAAAAAATGAGGACAGAAAAACTGAACAGAATAGCTAAGAAACTAAGGAGAGTTTCTGAGGTTCTAACCTTGGAACAAAACTGTGCTGTCCTAGCAGACCTGTGATTAGTGGCAAAATAAAACCCAAAATAATACTGTGCTTTGGCACACATAACCTTTCTGGTTAAACATGCTGCAAAGTTGCCAGCAAGCAACTCTGTGTGCCACAGATCTGCAGGGGAAGCACATCCCAACATTCCAATCCTGACCTCCAAACCTCTGCAGAGGCACCTCCCCAGACAACAGGGAGCAAGGAATAAAAGGGGGGTATTTAACCAGCTATGCCTTTGCTTTGCTCCCCCCAGGCACTTAAACTATGGAGATTACTGCATTTGTAACAGATATACCCAGAGGTTATTCTGGTACATAGATTATTGAGGATGGCTTTCATGAACTACCCATTTTATAGAGGAGTGAGATAGTCCAGTGAATGTACTATAACACAAGCTTTAAAACTTTAAGGCATTGTCCTGGTTCGGTAACAAAATTATCAACTTCCAATTTTTTTTTAATGTTGTCTAAACTGGCTGAATTTGGGGTTTTAGAATAATTTCTTCCCATTTTCTAAAACACTAGAATTGATTTGTGTTCTAGTGAAAAGAGATTCCTGGTCATTTTAATACCCCACAGAGACTAGATTTGACAGACAACATAACAGAGCTTCTAAAAATGAAAAATCTAATCTCACACTGTCAAGAGGCTCTATCTTAAATTCACCTGAAGCCTTCTATAGCTTAAATACATACATTTAAAAACTTTGCTGCCTATAATTTTTACATTAATTTTACCTATATCAATTCACACCTGAGATGATGGTGATGATTTCATACCCTGCTCTGCAATGGGTCCATTTTAATCTTGATTAGACATGTGCTCACTTTTCAACAGCTTATTTCAGAGCTATATATTAGACTTGTAAAATGCTAAACTGTGGGAAAGAAAATAATGAAAAACTTCAAATCCATGAGTTTAATAGTATTTTTAAAATATTTCCATCAACAGAATTTTGTTACATTTCATTTACTAACCATAACATGGGGGAAAAAACAGGGATGAAATGATTCTGTGACACACACTAGGGAAAATTCAGGAAATCTGGGCATCCCTTGACATCATTTCTTTGTACACATGCATGAACAAGATTCTAGAGTAATGACTGAGAAAGAAATAATATGGAGGTACTTAATTCACTTGGTTTGAGTCTTCAGAAAAAGAAATCAAATTTAATGAAAACCTCCTTCAGAAATTACTAGTTTTAAACATTCTACAGCTAAGATATTACTAACACCCTTCCAACAACCACAGGAGATCCATAAATACAATTTTCTTACTCAGTGAACATTGAAGGAAAACACTGTGATGACACTTAGGTTGTCAACAGAGCATTTCCAAGTACACATTAGGAATTTCTCTTGCTCTAGTTAACTTAATTCCTGACCTTTATGAGAGCCCAAGTAAAAAGGAGGTACAACACCTACTGCAGCACATGTCTAAGCAAACCCTCAAAGTTCCAGCCCTGCTAAGGCTCATACCCAAGTTTCCACTGTTTCCAGCAACAGTTGATGATAAAGCTTTGGAGAATTCATCCCAGGAGCCTGAAGCACACTCATCTCTGATCCTCTCTCTCATCAGGGAGCCATTCTTAAAACTGAAACACACAAACACACCATATGCATTTTCCAAAACATTTAGCTCCAGATTTTTAAAGCATTTTGTTCCTTTACTTGATATTGTTTAGTTTATCAGCTGAATTAAAGCTGGGCAAGTTACAAGATGTAAACACTTCATTATGGAAGGAGATAGAGAAGGAAGAGCAAGATAAGAGAAGACAACTTTTACAGGAGGTGCTGGGGAGCACAGTGCAGAGATGGGGGTTCAATGCATTTCTGCAGTGAGCCAGGTTAGATCCAAGGCAGGCCAGGCCAAAGCCAGGCTAGCTCTGCACAGCTGGGACATCTCCTGAGAGAAGGGCCCTGCCACCACTCACTCTGAGGTGACTCTGCAAGGAGCAGCAGCAGTGTCCCCACGTTGCATTTATGATTTCAGGGACATGGTACCTGTATGGAACCAGCTTGGGTCCAACAAGAATTATGATGAGGTCTAGCTCTGTGCCAGGATCTGGCAAAGGAAAGCACCACAGCCAGCTGGCAAAACATGCAGTAAAATGTGCATCTCTTCATTTTTTATGGTCTTTGCACACTTCATGCTGTCACCTTCTTTGTGAATATCACACTCCTGCAAAATACTGCAGCACTGGACTCGAATCCAGGGGAAAGCAGTTTGAACACTCCAGCACAGAGTTATCTGAGCAGCTCAGCAGAAGAGGCACAGAAATATCAAAAATGAGGGCAAGGAAATCATTGAACTTGCTCAGTAGCACCAGCTGAAGCTATTTGAGTTCTCTATACAAATACCCTGTCTGGTAGCTCAGGCATTCTTTTTCTACTGAGAGTCCCCTATTAACTCAAATATTCTAGAAATAAAGAGCCTTGGTGCCAAAGGGGCAGGGTCAGCTCAAAAATGATTCCACAGAAGGAGCAAGAAGGATTATCTCAGCACTGCCCAGGCCACCACCAAACTGCATGTTAAGCTGCAGTGAAAGAACAGCAATGTAACATTTATTCAGAAAAATGCCTCAGTATCTGCTTTCCTATTATGAACAGGTTGTTTATATAGCTCTTTTACACAGCAAAAGTAAAGAAAACATTGGGTGGAAGAAAAACGCAAATGTAAATTAAAAACAAACAAACAAAAAACACACAAAACAAAACATAAACAAAACCTGCTGGGAAATCACAAAACAAAACTCAGTAACTTGCAATTGACATCTTGATTTTGAACTCAACTTCATGAACACTGTTCCCACTGTCATCTACTACTGTACAGGAACTCAAGGGATTCAACACTACGGCTCCAGGGCAGGCTTGAGCTCTGCTGAAGTTCTGAGTTTCAAGCATCTCCAATCCAGGGCATTTAGACACAAAATTTATCTGTATATTACTTGCAAATACTTGACCTGGATTGGAAATTTTAATCCAGAATACAGTGGTTCAGTGAGGGCAAACAGCTTCAATCCACCCACTTGGCTGGCAAGGGGCCAAACAACTCCCACATCACAGCAGCCAAAAGCTACCATGAGGATCATTTTCTCAGCTGGGTTTCTTGAGAGCTCAATATTTTCCTCAAGCACAGCCCTAATGCATCCCTGAGCAGCACTGATTATGCTCCTCTCTGGAAAGGGAATCTTCACCTACTCCATTATGACCCTGCTGGGCCACTAGAGGAGCACAGAAGTTCCACAGCCTGGTCAGGCTCCACACATTTCACATCCCATCTCAGCAGATTTGTTATTCCTGCACATTAAATGCATTACCTGAGATACACAGAGAACTGGCTCTGTCCACACACCAAAATCATTTCAGCTTTTTATTGCCATGAGAATTTATCCTGCACAACTCTGCAGTTTCAGTTCCTCAGATTAAACAATAGGAATGCTATAAGGTTGATGGAAATGTTTCAGCAGTAGATTGCCATATACCGTAGAGAATGCTGAATGTTCTATTCATTATCATCTCACAAAAGAAATAAAAAGCACTAACACAGAGAAAGAAATATATGTTATCGATCCCAGATGTAAAAAAAATAAATGATATTACCATAAAAGGGCCATATATGTTTGAGAATCAACAGGATTGCAGAGAATATGACCTTCTAAGGCAGGAGTTGGCTCTTGGATCCACAGGAACAATGTGTCACTTGTGCCAAGGCTAATCTGCAGGGGAAAAAAAATAATTGAAGCCTTATCACAATGTGCATGGAAAGCAATACAGAAATTAAATTAAAACCATTTGTTATTGCCACTAATTGTTTTTAAATTACACATTAAGTCAATTGGATTCGTGTTGAAGCTAGCTCTGACTTAAGCTGTCATGCCAGTGAAATACATACTAGATGGAGACTTGGGTTTTAATGTCTGGAGTGTTAGTTAAAAATAGTCACAAGAGTTTACTTAAAATCTTTCAGGCAGCTTACAGATTGATAGAAATAGAACAAGCACGAATCCAATAAGCAGCAAATCAACACTAGCAGGTATATTTAACTGGCAACCTGCAGCTATTTACATTTCAAGGTTTTCAAGCATCCAAGGACAGTTTTCAGGAGAGTGTTTTGACTTACTGCAATGTCTCCTTCTTGAAGTCTCATCCCTGCCAGTGATGCTGAAAGCAAAAACAATACCAGGTACAAAGGTAGTTCTGTGACTTAATTAGAGCCTGTTACCTGAGACATCATAGGACATTACAAACACCATCTCAAAGTACAACCTAAATGGCAAATATGCTCCTGGTGGCCTTGGCTACCTACCATAAAATATGGGCAAAACTTTTGGGTGAGGGTGTGATTTTTATTTTAATAAAATCAAAATGCTCAAGACAAGACTACAGAACAGCATGATTTTTCTGATGGTTTATGTATTCAGGTTTTATGTGCAGTGGACCCTTGATTAACAACACACTTGAAAGGAGGAACATTCCCACTTCCATCAGATTAATCACATATTGATTGGACTAACTTGAATTTGGGTCTCCAGAAAAAAAAATTGGACTTTTGGGAAATGCAGAATTTACCCAACTCCCAGAATAAGAATGTAAAATATACCATAATGAACTTCTATGATGATTCAAACCTACATAAGCTACTGTAATATGGGAAGTATTTTATTTTCACAGTCTGGAGAAACAAACATTTGCTTTACACAGAAACAGACTCCAGGATTCAAAAACTGACCCTGAATTAACACCTTCCCTTGTAATGCTTTTTATCAGTCTGACAAAAGGTAAGCTCTAAATCTTAGAGAAAACCAACAAGGTCCATCTCCACCTTTTTGCTTGAAAAGATACAGGAGCATTTTTTAAATTCAAATTCTCTAAGGTAAAATGTTACTAGCTCATAATAGGGATAGCTTCTCATAACAAAAACTGAAGTTATCAAGAGGCAAATGAATTCATGTCTGATTACTTGGCAAAAGAGAATTAATTTGTCATGCACAGCCTATCCAAGATACCTCTATCTCAAAAGAATCAGTGATGGAAGGCTGTTGGAAAGAGGAATTAATGCTGATAAAAACAATATTCTTTCATTTTATAGGCAGCATCTGAGGACCAGTAAGACAGATTTAGAATTTCAGTACATACATAATCATATCCACTGAATCTTGCTCAGTTAATCATCTCACCTGGATTGTCTCCTGTAAATGCTACTATTTTACAGTCTGGGCTAAACCCATAACGTTGACTATAATATGGAGAAATGGGCCCCTAAGGAAAGAAAGAAAGAGAGGAAAAAAAAGCTCAAAAAACTGAATGCAATCTTGCAATATATGACAATGTATTGTAACACAGAACTGAATAACCCTTGAGCAGCTACAAGAATAATTTCTGAACATTTAAGGTATAAATGAATATTTTAAATTTTTTTTTAATGCAATTTTTTTCCTTGTAGTTGTTGAGAACCTCACAGGAATACCCTCAAATTAGATTTGAAAGTAGAGTAGTAAATAGGAGCATTTTAGCTTTGGGTCTTTCTTCAGTTATTCACATCAAGTACCATAAACACATCTATCTGTTTTGCACATATACATGAATATTAATAGCTAGAAATTAGAAATTCAATGCAAACATAAGAGGAAACACAACATTAATATACATCATAGCATCAAATGCTGGAATACAACCCCTATTATTTTAGAGGTCAAGAACTGTATTCTTTTAAGCCACATTTGATAGCCATTGAGAAAACCAGAAGAAAACTATCCATAAAAAAACACAAGGACATCTATAAGGATTTTTTTCATATGTTCCTCTCCATTACAGATCAGCAGTGAATTCAGAGGGCTCAGGTGATGGGTATCTCCACTTCCTCACATGTGCACAGCTGCTTTTGTGCTGGGTAGTAAGACTAAACTCATTTACTCAGGAGATGTGAGGCTTGATTTGATTTCACCATTATGCTATGTGAACTGAGGAGCTTTAAATACCCCAAATTATTCACAAAGATTACCTCATTAACTCTACAAACAGCTTAAAACAAGATCTCTGCTGAGAAATGCAAATGTGGGGTTCTGTTTCTGCAGCAATAAACTCCCATGCACAGCTCTGCAGTGACCAGGTGCTCTGGGGCATGGGAGAGGACCCCAGAAGTTCTTATCACTGGAGCATCTACCAAAAAGTCTCTCTCACAGCCCAGGGTATGCAAGAATCCAAGGAGACCAAAGCTAAGATGGGTAACAGTTCACAAAGATTTGCTTAACATCCTCACCACACAGCTGGAAACATTAAAGCAGCAGCATTGCACACACAAACACACTCCAAGTGCCATTAGCAGAACTCCCAGCAAAGCTCCCCTTGTTGCTTACAACCCTTGTGGCCAGGGACATACCAGGACTGAGTGGGATGGTACAGGGCATCCCAGTCTCTCCTCTAATCCAGGGGCACAAGCATCAAGGCAGGGCTTTGACCAAGCCTTTTCCCAAATCTGCAGCAAGTTCATACCAGAACCTACAAGACAGATCAAAAGAGGAAGTGCATGGGATTAAGCAAAAGACCAGAAAATTCCACAACAGAAAATTTACAGATGCATGTTTTCCATTTAAAGAGAAGGGTTTCAGCTCTTCTAAGAATAAAGGATATTGGTAATTTAACCTCTGGAGAGCTTTCACCTGCAAACAGTAGCAGAAAATGCTTCTGTGATGTACAAGGCACTAGGCAATTCAGTCATTCAATAATGATAAGTAGAGACAAGAATATCAAAGCCTCCCCATCAACTCCTCCCCTAATCTTCCACCTTAGACAAGGACTTCATACAAGTAAAAGTGATGGAGCAATGTCCCTTGAAGATGTGTTGTGCTCAGCAGAGACCTAAAAGTGAAGAAATTCCCCCCTCAGTGAGATGGCTTTACATTACTCCTGCCTTTGAGCAGAGCATCCTATAAGCATCTAAATCCACACTGACTAATCTTCCTGCATATCAACCTTTCCCTTTTCAATTTTTCAAACAAAGCCTCTAAATTGAGGATAATTTGGTACCCAGTTTTGAATTCCAAAGCCATGATTTTCAGGCATGCTGAGCAGCCCAACTGAAATCTTCAACACCTGCAAGTGTGCAAACCTCTTAAGGCAGAATCTGTGAAATGATTTACAGGATGTAAAAAAACCTAAATAACTGATTTGGTCACCTGTTTTCTCACCAGAACTGTCATTAGATCTGGGAAAGGCCTTTGCAGTGTTGGTTTGGTTTCTCATTGCTCTTTTCTCACTGTTTTATTGCTGGTTTAAAAGTGGATTAGTGGCCAAATCTATATAAGGTACTGAGCACTCCACACTCCTGACTTGTGATTCTAAGATGCCTTTAATTGCACATTTCATTAGACTTGAAAAATCTGTATTTCTGGTTAGTGCTGCTCAGGGACAGAGTCATCTTATTCTAGATTAATACCAATTTCATTCCAAGGACTGCTTAGCCCTCCATTTATTGATCTCAGAAACTCAGCCACATCCTCAGTTGAGCACTGTGGAAAACCTGGCATTTCCTTCTGTTCAATACGTTTTTAAGCTTTTCAAATCAAAGAAGGTGAAGTTGATGCCACATGCAGAGCCTGTGGAACAAGACTTTGCTTGCAGTGCTGGGATGCAGAGGAAGAAAAGGATTCAAGCCCCATCTCAGGCAGCACATCAGAAGGCTCCAGCAGTGCTTCTGCTCTGAGAAAGAGCCTTCAACACACTCAACACACACTCTGCTGCTGGTTACACAAGCACAAGTGAGCCCACCCTATCAACTCTTAGCAGACTTTTCCATACAGGCTTAAAAATGGGTTTAATAGCATTTAGAAACAAACTTTATATTTCTCAGCACAATCCTAAGCACCCCCAGTGTTGCCTGGACCTAGTGCTCCACACGGTGTTATAAACAGAAAGTGCTGCACACAGGAGCTGAGACACTGGAACAACCCAAGCCAAACAGCAGCAAATGTGGATTATACTTCACATAAAAATAGAATTAATTTTATCCAAATCAATCAATCCATTCCATTTCAGGCAAATTAAACAGATTTAAAATATTTGGCCTATGTTGAAGCAGCAGGACTTTGACAGAGCACAAAGTGCAACAACCCTCCCACAGGCAAAGAATCCTTTTCTGCCATCAAAATCACACACATAGGAAAGATGGCAAGATTTAATCCAGCATCTCTCATGTCTCTATGAGAGATCACTCTGAAATCCAGCCATCCCCTCCTTCCCAGGGTAAACTGTTCTGACAAGGTAAACTCAGCCAGAGTCACCACCTGCACTTTTCAGAGGCAGAGGCTGTGAGTAGTCATGTGTTCCATGCTCTCAGGCATAACAGGACTTTCTACAAGGAAATACACAAATCTATTAATTTTCCTGGAAGAGTCCATGATTTAAAAGGCCAAAAACCTCTTCACTAAACTAAAGCAGTGAGGAACCAAATCTTTAAATAAATAGGATTTCTCTACAGAAAGATTAGCTGTTGTTTTCTGTAGGTTTTTGTTTGGGTTTTTTTTTTTTTAATCCTTCTTGGTCCACACCCCACAAGCCTAGAGAAACATTTCATCAGAATCCTCTAATGCAATTTTACAAGACATTAGGGCAGCCTTCAATTTTTCCTGCATAAAACAGAAAAGCCTCTGATCTTTATAACTCAATGTTTACATTATACAGAAACAACACTTCAGTTTATTGACTGGTAGATGCAGTGGCACAAAGACTTTGATATGCCCTGAGAAAAGAGAGGTGAGGCAATTTGCCCCAACCTCAGAAACTCATTTAAAAAATGTGAAACAACTCTTTTAGAATAACTATTAATCTGTTGGACTGGATTTATCCTGTCCAGCTGTGGGCATGGGAGTCTCACTGGAAGACAAAAAACAGAGCTGAATGCTCCTCTGATTATACAAGGAGTGATTCACACTGAGTTCCTAACTCTGGAACCTCTGCTCATGTTAAACATCACAAGGTTTAACATACAAAATCAGTAATAATCTGAGGAGTAAGGGAAGAAAACAAAAACCAAAGGCAGCCCTTTGACTCATCACCCCATCAGCAGTGAAGGTCAACAGCCAAGGCCATGGCACAGCAAGCACTGAGGAAAGGGTCAAAATATGGATTACTAAATTTCCATATTTCACTGCAAACATCACTGACTTTTAGCACAGAATGACCAGGGGCACAAGCAGGACTTGCTAATATTTACTACAAATACAGAAGTGCTTGAACATGTGGGGGGAAAGGGGAGAACACAAACACTTCCATTCCAATGACCCAGCCATGCAGACTAACTGGTTTTATTAATCCACAAAGTAAAGATCAATATTTGCATACATTTATAAGCAGCTAAGTGCATCTGTTTCTGCATTACAGCCCTCTGGATTGCCTTTTCAGAGAGCTGAAGCCATGTGAAGTGTAACTGCTGACACCACACAAGCTACAGGAGGAGTAAATTCAGCCTACCACACCCCAGTCTCACACATCTTTTTGGTAGAACAACAAAAACCAAGTATGCTAAGCTACAATTTGCCTAAGGCTCTTAGAAAAGCATTTCAAAAGATAAAGCTTCTCTAGGTCAAGAGCTGAATTGCTGTTCCTTAAGGTATCTTCTAAAAGAAACAATGCCCCAAGTGTTCAACTTCTTAGGTCCCAGATGTATCTTACTTTTAACATCTGCACAATATAAATAAAAATCATTCATTCCACTAGAAGGTAATTTCATTATTTTTAAATCCATCACTCAGAGTGCTCAGCCATTCACAAGTGATTTGACCCTTAAAAGATTGGACCTTTAAGAAGAAAAAGAAAAAATTCTGAAACTGAATAGCACATTTCCCACAATAACCTGCCAATTTGGAGACAAGTTATTGTGTAGAGCTAAACAATTTGACAGGGTCTTTTAAAGATGATATGACCTGAAGTTAAACCTTCAGAAATGAAGAATAGGTCTATTAGCTGAATATTATTTTGAGAGATGCATTTTAAACTACAATACACAGGTGCTAAGTAAAAGATCAAGTGAATTGCAAGAAATTCTAAGTGACAAGAAAACAACTTTTTCAGCTGCATCCAAATAACAACTGCATCCACTATACTTATATTTTATTACTGGAATTAGAATTCTCTCTCATTATATTAACAGAAGAAAGGAATGAATGAGGCAAAATATAGCTTACAATGCCAAAAAATCTTTTGTCTTGTAAAGAGAACTGTAACAGCCTGCTTAGTTCTCTTATCTTTTGCCACAAAAGATTTAATAATCTTACATGCTCTGAACAGCACATAACATTTCCTCAGGTTCTGTAAATACCCACAGATGTAACAGAACACACTCTCCTGGAGCTGTTTGAAAAATGTGACTCATTTTCTAAGAAAGTTTTCCAATTAAGGAAATTTAAATTCTTTACTTTAAAATATTTTGCTTTCCAAGCATTTTTCATGTTCTGAAATTGGAGAAGCATGGCTTTCCTCCACTTGCTTCCAAGGAGAAAAGGTAAAGCAACATTTTCAAAAAATTAAAAAAAAACCAAACTCAAACAGGTGATATTTTTAATGCTTATAGTTTTAAATATTCAAATCAAAATTAACACTTCACTCTCATTGCAAAATAAAAAACCAGTATCCTTTTTTTATCAGAAAAAGCACCTAAAGACCTCACTATCTCTCTTTGAAATGCATAGGTGGCTGTGCAGCCCAAGTGCTCAGTATTTGGACCTGCTGAGAAGCAAAGTGCAAATCTCCAAGGAGTTATTGTTGCCAATAATACACAAAAACAAAATTCAGCTGCGAAATACTTGGCTAAAAGGACAGGTCCAGAAAACAGAAATAATAATCTCAGAAGTGGTATGAAATAAGCATGGATTGCCTTGCCATTTCTGAGCCTCCAGTATAACTGGAAGCTCTGATAGCAAGGAAGTTGTCCATTAGCTAAAATTGAGGTGTCTTCTCTTTTCCTGTAAGATTTGATGGAATAACAAAGGAGAAAAAATGAATTGGTCTTAACACATGGGTGTCAACCATGACTCTATAATGCAAAAACTCTGTAGAGAGCCTTGTTATCCAACCTTTCAGCTCTGAAATATATCTTCTTAGTTTCAGAGCAGAAATCAGAAATGGTTTTTAAAAACAACAGCAGAGCTCCCAGGAAAATGCTGTCCTTTGTAATTGCCATTTTAAATTGCCATTTAAAAGTGGGATAACTGAGATAACACACAACAGAAAAGAAAGACAGTAGTCTTGTCACTTTTTTGTCTTTGTTATGATGAATGGAGAGATATGGAAGATTTTTTTTTTTTAACTGGGTTTAGTGCATTTTGCTTCACTTATGCTTTTTTTCCCTAGTTCATTTTGAAAATATACTTCTGTTGTAGATCCATACTCCAGCTAGGTGGGGAAGAAATCATCACAATATACATCATGTTCATCCTGTGCACCTCTGAGCTGAACCAGCAAAACTAAAGAACAAATATCAGAACTCTGACGTTCAGTTTAAGATTCCACAACTTTCTGATGCCTCTAGAAGATCTTTCACCACTCCTTTATACATCACAAAATAATGAGAAAAAGCTATAATTACATTTAAGAATCTTTTCTGTAGATCCATTTGATAGAAGTGGGAATCAGCAGGATGGAAATAGATAAGCATAGCAAACATCAAACTGAAAGGAGAAACTTAGCTTAAAATCTAATATACTTGTCATTAAAATTTAAAGATTGAAAACAAGCACCAAACACCTCGTCCACCATCTATGTAATGTGGAAATTGGAAGGAAAATTTCCTTGGTAAACTGTTACTATGAAAAAAGCCCACACTTACCATCACTGTAATCAATGGGTGCATAAGCTCCTAGGAAAAGGGAAGCTGCAAAGCTACTGACCAAAGAGATTCTCTGAAAAAAAAAAAAAAAAAACAGTGAGAAGTAGTGAGTCACATCACTGTTCACTTCAAAGAAAGTGGAAAGCAAATAAAATAATTGGAAGCAGCAAATGTTAATAGATGCTTTAGGTTAGGCCCAGAAAGCACACAAAAATACATCTAGAAGGATTATTCAGCTCTGACCACCACAGTAATACAGCACATACCAGCCTAAAAGTAATCCCATGATAAAAGCAGTTAATAGCTCTGCCTTCTGAAACATGCAAAACACACCTGGTATGTTATCATACTGTGTTAGCATGAACCCACAGCTTCAGTCTATTACAGAATCTCCTTTACTAAAGAAAAAAAAAAACTAAAAAACACATACACACCAAAGAGACCCCAAATACCAAACAGAAACAACAAACCACCTGTGTGCTGATGACAGGGGAAATGCTCAGAACCCTGCTCTGCCCCACCCACAATGTAAACTTTTAGAAGCTCTGGCAAAGCTCTTGGAGCACCTTTAGCACCTCTTTGTGACCTCTTGCCTTCCCTCCAGCTGGAAGACCTAAATGGAGTAACTCCCAGGAGCTGGTAATAAACAGCTCTGAACTGAGCCCTGCCTCAGGGCATGCTCCAGCTGCATCAGATCCAGCTGTAGGGCCAGCCAAAAAATGCCCCCTATGACACAGGACACTGATCCACCATGAACCTTCCTCCTCTTCACACCTGCTGTGTGAGCTGCCAGGTTAACCAGCCACCACCTGGCTTTCTGCATGACCAGGTACTGCCTGATCCCAGGAAGCTGGCACAAAAGCAGACAAATCCCTCATTCTGTGCTGTGACTCACTCAGAAGAAATATGGTTGTCACCCAATAACTAAACAGAATCAAACCTCTACAGGTGGAGGGAGCCAGAAGTGACAGGTTTTTATTCATGATCACAAAAGCACTGCTTCACAGCACTCAAGGGCAGCCTATAGCCAGAGATCTGAGAGGTGGTTGTAGTGGCCAGGAAATTTAATGATGCACTTGCTCTTGGTGCATCTCTCCCCAAGAATACATCACATTGTGCTCAGGTAACAAAGGCCTACCTTCTGTGGTGCCCCAGTGGGCACTAGCTGCCTGAAATGGAAGGAAAAAAGGATGAAGTTAAACTGTGAATCAGCCAGCCAGTTTAGCAAGCTGACCTACAGAAGCAAAAACATCCACCTTCCACATGTCATTGAGACTGCCAAGCTGCTAAATGCTCCTTGAGGGTCCCCAAGAGCAGCTCTGGCAGAGAGATGTTTTGTGCCTGAATGCATTTTGCATAAGCTTTATTGCTAGAAGTTGCCATCAGTTCAAACAGCCCTCAAAGTCTGAAATTGGTTTAACCAGTTCTCAGTCCCACTTCCCCCCAATAACATATCTTTCTCTACATTTAGTCTTAAGCTTATGACCAGACTCTATCAGTGTTGTTTCATCTCATACCTTATTAGTTACAATATGAATGTAAAAGAAAGAAGGGAAAAAAATTATAAATCAAGCATTCTCCAACAAAATAGAGTCAATGCTGCAATTCACTGTCTCATGTAATGAACTGCTTCTTAAAGGGGTGAGATTTAAAGAAATAAACCAACAAAAAAAAATAATAATGCTATCAAGAACTGAAGTAATGGAAAACCAGATCTTCCTTATTTCCCTTTATAAAAACAGAGTCTATGTTTCTCCTTTTCCAGTCAGTGGGAACTTCAGATTGTCACTTCTCAAATATGATGGACTGTGGCTTGGCCACTTCATCCACCAGTTCCCTCAGGACCTATGGAAGTATTTCATCAGGTCCTTGTGCAGCTTCAGGTTCCTTAGATGGTCTTGAACTCAATCTTCTCCTACACTGGGTGGTTCTTCATTGTCCCAGTCCCCACCTTTGCCTGATGGGGCTCAGGTGATGTGTCTGGAACTCTTGCCAGTGAAGGTCAAGACAAAAAAGTCCTTGAGTGCCTTCTTCACAGGCTGAGTAACCAGGTCTTCCATTTCCTTTGGAGGGGGCCTGCATTTCTCACAATCTTCTTTTTAACACTGACATACCTATACATGTTTTTCTCATTGCCCTCGATGCCCCTGGCCAGATTTAATTTTGTCAGGGCTTTAGCTTCCCTGACCTGATCCCTAAGTGCTCAGAGAGCCTCTCTGTATTTCTACCAGGCTACTGCCTTTATTTCCACATTCTCTAGCCTTCTTTTTTGTGTTTGAGTTTGTCCAGGAGCAATTTGTTCATCCACAAAGCCCTCCTGATGTTTTTGCCTGACTTCACCTTAGATGGGATGCATCACTTCAGAGCTTGGAGGAGGTGATCCTTGAATATGAACCAGCTTAGGAGAGCCTGTATCCTTCCATTCCAGCACTGCAGGAGGCATCCCTATGATGCTAAAAGGATCATGGCCCTCTAACTGTTTATTCCCCATGCCATGTGTGTTTGCCCAGACATTTAATCTGTCCCTCCAATGAAGGTGCCTTTGCTGGCTGCTGCTGCCCTTCAGGTGCTCTCCTGCTGACCTGCCATCCCTCTCCAGGCTCTGGGTATCTCCTTCTGGCACCAACCTGATAGGAGTGGGATGCTCTGAGGTTCTCCTCCCCCAACAACTTCAGTTTAAAGTTCAATTCAGCAGCTTGAGAAGTAGAACAGATATCAGATTTTTATCTGCCTAACCACTAATAATTTAAAAGAATTTTTAAAATTCTATTTTCATCTTAAATTCAAACACAAGAATCAGAATAATCTTTAGCAGAAAGGTCTGTAAAAACATCTGCACAAAATAAATTGCAAAAGATTTTCAACCATGTTTTCCAATAAGGGAATTGAAGTTAAGCCAACCTCAGTTTGCTTGTAGACCTCAGGATTCTGGCTGTAAATCTTTGCTATCTGGTTTCCTGTAAAACGCTGAGAAAGAAATGCAAATGCTTAGAAACACAAACCCTAAATGGAGTCAATAATCATTAACTCTGTGTAATGAGTTCAGAACATTGCACTTTGGATATTTAATTTGCCTGATGCATGATGAAAGTCAGTGCACAGCAGGCAATCTGCACTAAACAGGGTATAACACATAGTCTCATTATGAGAATTTTGTTCACCTTTTGAAAAAAAGGCATGTGGAAAAGCATTACTATCCATAATTTACATTTCAGAAATGACAGTTCAATGGAATGAATCACACTTATTCTGTGCACAGGAACCAGCACAATTCAAATGCTGCCTTCAAATCCTTGAAAAGGTTTAAGCTACACAATCTGAGTACCTGCCTGTGAGGCAGGTGAATTGAAATTAAAACAGGAAGTTTCATACTCAAAGCAGAAACTCCAGCACAGGCTAAAAACAGCTGTAAGAATATTTATTTTTCATCCATGTATTATGTCAGATAATCAAAAGAACTATTAACACTGAAACCTTAACATTTAACAAGTGAAAAAAAAAACCTGTTAGTGGTATGCAAAGTCTGATTTCAACATCAGCCATAAACCTTGCATGATGACTCAGAAACATCAGTTTGGGAAGTTGAAACCTTATTCTGATTAATCAAGTGTATGAGTAGCCAGGGACTGAGGTGCCTGCAGGGCAGCCCTGCTCCCACTCCAGAACTCATTGTCACAGTTACAAGGAGGGAAGACTCAGGAAGAGGACACAAGTGACAGCGTATCTCTGACAGTGTCCCAAGCCTCTGAAACACCTCTCTGAGGTCAACAGCTGCTTGTTAGCCTCCAGGGAATATTAAAAGGCCAATCTTTTAATTGCAGAAGTAACCTAGAGCACGATTCACAAATAGGTGGATGGATTTACCCTAAACAAACATGTAAGACAAACTGGGTTTCCAGTCCAGTAGAAATGTGGCCACACAAGATGCTCCCAGGGGTCAAGCAAGCCCTGAGACTTTAAGCATGGCCAGCCAACACTGCATTTGGGAAGCACTGGCCAAATGCTGCAACTGCCTCCTGCAGCAAAATCTCCAGCATTTGGTTTATTTCACTGTGAAATTTCTGCATCTCCCTTTGTGAGACTAATGCAAAGCACAGTATGGTTGGAGTTTCTTCAAAAGCTGTCTCTCACAGTTAATGGCTGATGGTTACCTGCTGCAGCTCCCTGGGGTGACAGAATAGCTCCCAGCAGGATCCTGTGCTGGAAACATTCTCCCCATCCATCCCTTACCTCATAGGCCCTGGAGCCAGTGACACTGGCCAGGTGCTGAGCTCCCCCCAGGGCTTTCTCCAGTGCTCTGCACTGGGAGGCTGTGCTGGAATCCATCCAGATGGGACTGTCACTGACTGAAAAACAGCCCTGTAATCAAGAACACCCTCTGTTAGCAAGTCTGGTCTCTGAGAAGTCCCTGCTAGAGTAATGAAATACAGCAGCCATACGTATCAGCTCACAGCTCAGCTCCCTGCATGCCTTCTGCCCTTCTCTCAGCAATTACAGAATGCAGATATTGGGTACAATGTTGGCCAGGGAGGAAAAGTTCAACCCAAACTTTGCATTAGAGGGAAGCAACATTCTTTTTCTGCTGTCTCTTCACAGACCCTGCAGCACATCCTCTGGTAGCCAGAACCCCAGCCCCTTTTAGAACCCCTTCCACAAACCATCAGATTATCTTCCCACAGCTCTACTAACACATTTCTCCTTAATGCATGACATAATCACCTGGAAATACAACTGTGGCTTAATACACCATTTATTCCAGAATTTTAATGCAATTTCCACGAGTTTTGCACAGATGAGATAGTAACAAAACTAATGATTTAGCACATTTAACACAAAAGTCTCCCTTTCAACCTATATCTGTCCTTTCTGACACTGAAGTAAGGGAAGAAGGGTCTTCCAGAGGAAAACTGAGTCCTCACAATTTTTCTTTTTAAATAAAAGCTTGTCAAGTCTGTGTTCAAAGCTCACCAATCACACACATACAAAATGTTGAGGTTCAACAAGGTACTTGGTTAGGATTTTGAGTCCACACAACATTACAGTTCTATCTTTTCAGAGGCAAGTGTAAACTGGTTTTTTTAAATAGATATACTTTCTTATGAAATCACTTGCACATCCTGCAAGAGAACTCAGTACAGTAGTCCTACCACAAATTACAAATTTTTGTTAATATAAATATATTAAAAATGTCAAATATTTACAGATGGTTTACAAAAATATTACATTTTCTAGAAGAACAAAGAAGCTGTTACTCTGACCTAGAAAGATTCTGGGGCACCTACTGGCACCTGTAAGCTCTTAAAGCAAAACACACTGTCATTCAGGAGAATGTGAAGTGTCAAAAGTCCTGCAACTGAAGGAATAACTACATTTCAGCTGCTGCAGGGGCTTGCAGCCCAGCCAAACAAGAGGAAGAAAAGCAATGTGTAAGGACCAGAAAAAGGACAGTGTAGCCCTCCTTTCAGAGCCTTTGTGCACCTTACCTTTAGTGATTGATGTAAAGGCAGTTCAGATGACGCATTCTTTAAAATCTGGATGCTTCCTTTTTTCCAGTACACACTCCCATGTTGCTGTGGGAAATACAGAAACAGGAGTTGGAGATGCCCTCCCAAGCTTCAAAGTTCATATCCTGATCTTACATTCTAAGAAACTAAAGAGCTCTCGCCAAATCAGGACCAAAAAAATGGCCCATTTCAAATCAAGGGTCTCACAAAAAAAATCTCTTATTTACCACTGAGCAAAGCAGATACTAAACCACAATATTATTTTGAATTGTGGAATTTTCTAGTGGGGACAATTATTGCATTGTTAATGGCATTAGATACTTATTTGAGGGCTATTTGAGCTGTAGCCAGGGCTCCACAGTCAAGATTTAGTTCTGTGCTATTTCAGCAGAGCCCCCTGATCCATCAGTTACAAGCCTGTGCCCCTTGCTGGAGGGGGGGAATAAAGGGAATACTGGCAGTCTGGAAGTGCACTCTCTTCATTCACTTGAGTAAGGTGGGGTTACTTGGCTGTCCCCACCTTGTCCTCACTGAAGAATTCATAACAGAGCCTTGATACCAGCTCTGATTTTCAGACACTTTGCCCAGACTTCCAACTGCAATCAATGAAACGTGGAGATAAAAGCAAAGGTTTTGATTAATTAGTCCCAGATACATCAAGATGAATAATCTAAACCTCACATGTCAGAATTAGCTGTTGCTTTGGTGCTGTCCTCACCCTGAATATCATCTGTGAAAGTTATAAAAGCCTCTGTTGATTCATTGGAGTACAAGGAGGAGACTGGCTAACTGACTAAATGTCAGGGTGGGTTTTATAAATTTAAGAAAAAAAAAAAAGGCATTATGCTCTACAGGCTAAATCATGGAATCATTTTTGCCATTTCTGCATCATTTGGGTTTTGTTGTTTCTGTGCAGATCCCTGTTCAAGCCAACAAAACACTGCTCAGTGGGATCTTGCTGTGCTTTTAGCAAACCTTGCTCCTTGCTGGTTTTCCTACCCCATTCTCCACAAGCACCTGGATTTGCTGAAATTCAAAATGACCAAAGAATTAAAACACTATGAAGCCAAGTAGTTCTGCACTATGCTGATCTAAACAACTGCACTGTAAACCTCATCCTCCACTCCCACCATCTTCTAGTGATTGCTCTGTATGCTTCAGGTGTCCAGCTCCCCTGAGGAATGTCTGTGGATGCTTATGTAGAGGTTTAGATATTATTTTATGCCATTACAGTCTTCTGCCATACAATTGTTTAAATTTATCCCTCAACCTTATACTCTACCAAAGAAATGCAGTAAAACTGAACTTTTCTGTATAAACTAACCTGGCCAGCACCAGACATAGCTCTGACTTGAGAGAAGTTAAAGCCTGAAGACTTCATCTTTTCCAAGATAATATCCAGAGCCTACAACAACAAACAGATTCAAGAATGACAGTAACGAGCTATCAAATTATGCATACTCACAATCTGGAATTAAACAGTAAATTCATGTCATCACTGATAAGAGTTCATTGGCAGATAATGAAAAATTAGTTAATGACTATGGACTTTTCAAAAATCTGCATAAATTAACTTATTAAGTGAGAGGCCATAAAAGAAAAGTTGAGTCACACAGGGGAAAAATAAGATCTTTAAAGAAACTAAATCACAAAGATCCGTTCTTTGAATCCTAAATAAGAGGCAAAAATTAAAGAACTCCAGTTCATTAAAAAGCACTTGAAGAGTGCTAGACACAAAGCAAGATTATCTTTTCTGTTCTTACTTCTGAAAAATCTATGAAATCTTAATAGGGTACACCCTGCACCCCATCCTACAAGACATTAGGTAACCTCACTACCAGGGCCTCCAGCATCAATAAATTCACAGATTCTTTCTTTTCTAACAGAAAGATAACTCAAGTGATTTTAGCCCTTCAAGCACCTAGGTAAATTTTGTTCTTGACGCATTTTTCTGAAGTTTAAAGCCAAAAATTAATCTATCTTTAAATAGTTTAATTTAGATTAGCATTTCCCAGATGCTCTTGACAAAGGGATCACTGCAAGACTTCCAAAGAAACATCATATATACCTATATCATTATATTATTAATTTAATAATCAGTGTTTCTTCATTATGGTTCAAAAAACCAACTGCAAGCAAATTTACCAAGCCATTGTCAGCTACTGTGGATAACCAACTGGGGGTTCTCTGACCTAATATTTTAACTAATCAAATCCCTCAAATTCACAGATATCACATAAGTGTCACAGTTGAGATGGCCACAACACACAGAGCATCACCACACAACTCCAGAAGGCTTTAAGCATTTGTCCATACACAGCAACACCTTACCACATTAGAAGGCTTCAGAGGTCTGCCCATACAGAACATCCTCCCACTTCAGAAGGCTGCAAGCATCTGCCCTTCTTGTTCTTCAGCCCAACCTTTTATCCCCTCATGTTGATGCATTGCACCTGTGTGCCCTCTGCTCCCTTAGGTGATTAGCACACCTGGGCACTCCATGGCTCATTGCTGTCAATGCTGGTCACCTGCTTTTCACAGCTGTAGCCCATTAGGAATGAGGCTCAGCCACAGCCCCATCCCAATGACCACAAACTGTGTGCCTGCATGTAACTACTGCAGAATCTGCACACAAGTAAGAAAGGCCTTATTTTAAAATAGAAAAAAAAAAATGCTGTACTTCAAAATAATCATCAGTCAAAGTTATTGGGAACCAGTGAATAAATTGCCTTTTCACCACTTACCTGTTGCGACATCAGCTGGTAAGCAAAGCTTATTCTCAATTAAATAGTTTAAGTAATATGGGTGCTACAAAAACACAGATTCAAGAAAGGCAAAGTGACAGCTGCCCCATTTGTGTATGAGGGGAAAAAAACTGGTCTTTTTTTCAAATGAAGGAAAGTCAGGAAGGAATTTCTCACACAGAGAATGCTGTAATAGTAGAGAGTGAAGAAACAAACAAAAAAACCCATCAAAATGTTAGCAATTTCTACTATGTTTGTTGATAGCATTACTATTTGCATACCAAAGACACAGAACAACACTTCAAAGAAACAGAATGTAAGCAAAAGGACTATTTTGATTTGAGTGATGGGTTCCACTATTGCTCACAATAAACTTTCATTTCTGTAACAGCAAGGGAAAAGTTGATCCATATAAATTTTGTTCATACCTTGACCCACATAAGCACTGGTGAAGTGACTGTCAGTCTGTCACTGTGAATGTAGACTCCACCTTGAGTCCTACAGAAAAACAGGATTTTCTCTTGATAAATTCAGCAATTTATTTTCCCTACCAAGTAGAGTTCTTCAAGTTTATAATGACCAAAGAGAATTTGCAATGCTTTTATGTTAAAAGCAAGGATCAGTGTTTGAAACATGGAAAAGTAAAAGCCAGCTCCTAGGAGGTGACATGTTTGACACAATTGCAAAATAAGTGATTTTCAAGGAAAGGCCCTGATCCTAAAGATCTGTGATAGAATCCATTGCTGATATTGCTCATTGGCTGCATGTGATTCATAATTATTTCTGTCACAATTAGTGACTTGAACCTCAAAGATGAAGTTCAATTCTGCTGTTAAACCATCAAGTAAATAAATGTGTTTTATTGAAACTTGTGACTGGAGGATGACATTTGTCAATTCTAGTCTATTGTTTAAGTAAGCAAATACTGTCGTCCCACACCCTAACAACTGAATTTATCTCCAAATGCCTTTTAGATGTTCCCCTCATGCAATTATCTCCAAATGCCTTTTAGATGTTCCCCTCATGCAATTTACATGCTGTTCTGAGGGCCTCCCACCCAGTCACGTCCACAAGTCTGAAGATCCAAAAGAAAAAGAATGGTTTATTTACATGTAATATTTTGGAGTATATTTTCTAATTTGTCTCCTGTTGGGAGCTCTTGTTATATTTACATTCAAGGAAGGCAATAGCATACACTGCCCTTGCAGAGTGGGAAACATGAGCATGGCATGACTTTTTCTGTGCCTCCATACATATCAGAGGGACCAAAAAGGCCAACAGTCCCCCCCCCCCCCCAATCTCCAAAGCTTTAAATCACATCCAAGTAAAATATGAAATATAAAAAGTCTTACTTAAATTCTGGAAGGTCCTTATCAAAATGAACATTATCCTCATAAATGACCCTCAGCTGTTCATCAATAGCAATGACTTTCAACTAGAAGAGATAAAACAGGAAGTTAACAAAATCTAGCAATAATTGAATAGCACTGATGACTCATTTATAATAATTTAATTCCCACAGACAAAATGAATTAAAAATCACCCCAATCCATACCACTCACTGAAAGTAGGGCATAATTTTACATTAAACAAATTATTATGTGAATTTCCAGAATGTTACCTATTCAGCAACATGTAGGTTTGTTTGTATTTTCTTTCTCCTGGAATGCACAAGATCAGTCTACAGGCATGTGTTAAAGAATGGCAAACATGTTACCAGGTTTATAGCTTGCATCACAGTAGCCAGTTTTTCCAATTCCTCCAAATACAGTATCTTAGATTAAAGATGTCATACACCTTCTTTTTTTCTTCTTTTTCTTTTTGTCACCTCCTCTTTTTTCCCTTATCTTGCCAAGGAACCTCACAGACCCTTCAGGCTACCTTGAACATCTTTCCTGCTTCCCAGGTGGTGAGCAAATTAAATTCTGCCCATTTGGAAAAGCTCAGAGGGCATTATATAAGTGTATTTTGAGCTACTGCAACAGAAAGCAACATCCCCAACTCCATAAAGCTGAGCCTTCTTGTAAGCACGAATTAGAAGGGTACCACAACCATTCCTCATCTATCTTCACTTAAGTTCACCTAGTTCTGAAGAAGACAGTAAGATCTGAGAAGAAAAGCAAGAAGGAAGCTCACATTCTATGCCTATTTCAACCAGGGGGAGAGTGCAAACTGCTGCTAAAGGAACTGATTTTTAAAAAAAACTACAAAGACTGTCATCTCAAGGAGCTTCATTCAAATAACAAGGCCATCCCCATTTTTACCACAGTAGTGTAGAGCCATTATCTATGCCCTGGCACAACTCATTACCACCCTGCACTAGCTTAAAAATGGCTCTGACCCACTGCAGCTTAATTGGCTCTCTGCTTGCAGCATGTCCCCATAAAAACACTTGATCAACCTAACCTGGATGTGTCTTTTCAAACTCCCAAACTTCAGCACAACCATAATGGTGATTTATGCTCAAACACCTATTTTTGACTTGTTCAGGTCTCTGCACAACTTGGGCAGAGTTTCTATTTGCAGTGCAGCAATACCTGGCTGTGCCTACAAATCAGAATTTCAAGCAGAAACCTGAGCATCCAGGTTCAGAGTCCTGACTCACACAAAGACACTGGGAAGCCAGGTGTGGGTGCAAATCCCAGCTCCTACAGCAGCAGGCAGAGGGGTCTGTATAAAGAAGGACCACAGGGGCCTGCATATAAAGAAGGACCACAGCACTCCTCCAGGATTTAACCCATCCCTAGCAGGATGGGGAAGCAGGACACATTTGGATATACAACCCACTGCTTCTGACGGGGCAAATAGAAAGGGATGAAGGTGAAGGGGATATGAGAACAACCAGGTACATGCACTGTGAGCAGGCCATGGACATCTTAAAACACACAAAACACTCGGAGTAATTTCAGCCATAAACTAAAACACAGGAAGTTCCGCTTCAAAATGAGGAAGAACTTTGTTACATTGACTGTGGCAGAGCACTGGAACAGGATGCTCAGGAAGGACACGGAGTATTGCTCTCTGGAGACATTCCAAACCCACCTGGACATATTCCTGCATCCAGGTGACCCTGCCTTGGCAGGAGGTTTGAACTGGATGATCTCCAGAGGTCCTTTCCACAGACTCACAGAATCGGTCAGGTTGGAGGGACCACAGTGGATCATCCGATCCAACCTCTCTGCTTTAGGAGGTTCGTCCCTAAGGACCTGGCACATGATTCTGTCTAGACATCCCTTGACTATCTCCAGTGACAGAGACTCCACAACCCCTCTGGGCAATCCAGACCTAAGGATTGTGTGATTCCGCGAATAATTTGACACCAGCCGTGTCGGGCTGCAGGGGCTGCGAGCCCCGGGCAAGGGAGCACCGCCCCGTTCCCCGCAGCCCCGGCCGGGCCCGGGGACCACGAGCAGCCCCGCCCGGCAAACCAAACCGGCCTGGGGAAGGAGGAGAGCGGGGACGGAAGGCGTGGGGAGGGAACGGAAGCGGCGAGAGAGGGAAGGCCTGGCCCCGATCTTGCTCGGCGGCCGCGGCGGGGAGCACCGCCCTCATCCCCCGCATCCCTCCGGGGCAGCTCCCGCTCCCGCAGCCCCGGCCCGCGTTCGGAGCCGTCCCGGGCAGCGCAGCCGGCGGGGCAGGGCGGGGCAGGGCAGGGCAAGGCAGGGCAGGGCAGCCCCGACCCCGCCGCCGGCCGAGGGAGGGGAGAGCAGGGGAGGGGCGGGGGAGGTGGCGCGGTACCTGCTGCGTGCTGAAATCCCAGCCCAGGTAGCAGGGAGCGGCCATGGCACGGCACGGCACGGCCCTGGCCCTCAGCCGGGAGCCGGGGCAGGCAGCGGGAAGGGGGCGGCTCCGCTGGCCCGGCCTCCCCGGGCAGGAGCCGCCGGCCCGGCCCCGCGGAGCGGCGGCACCGCGGTTAATGAGTGCTCAGGGGGCAGGGAGGGGGGGGAGCGCTCCTTCCCTCGCACTGAGAGGCCGGGCAGAGCTCGGGGGGCGATGTGGTGGTGGACAGAGGCCGTGGTGGGGTGATGCTGCGGTGGGATTGTCCCGAACACTGCCCGTTCCCCGCTGCGAACCCTCAATTCACACACCGGGGCGAGGTGATGCTGTCCCTTCCTTCCAGATTGAGCAAAGCAGGGAGCGGGGCGGTAACCCACAAAAGGCTGGCGCGCAGGTCATCAAAACTTTACACTGTTTATACATTATAACAAAGGCGTCAGCTTTTATTGGTTACAAATTATATAACTTTTCCCGGCATTTGAGTCGGTTTTGAGTAGGCAGTCTGTGAATCGATGGTCGAGATTACCTGCTGCTGCGATCACTTTTCCCCCAGTTACTGCTCAGTTCTGCTGAATTCACTCTTGGTGGCTCTTGTCCAGCTCATTCATCTTGGGACTGTCTTCCCTTTTCCTTTAAACAACAGATTAGCCAAGCATACAGAATTCACAATGCAGTTGCTTAATCCTAACTGTCCAGCTACAGCTAGTGGTTAGCAGCTAAAAAAAAAACACCTGCAAAGTTTGACACAGACCCTTGTTCAGGGGCTTGGGATCAGAATGATGGGCTGGTGGGATGATGTGTTGGTGGGTCACACTGTGCCAGGGTGATGCATGGGGCAGCTGAGCACGGATAACCAGCACCCATACACAGGGATCCCCAGGAGCAGCACCCAGGCCAGAGAGAGAACACCAGAGCTGCCATGCAGGAGCCACCCAGGGTCCAGAACCAAATCAAAATGAGCAACCTCAAGCTACAGTCTCAAGGAATTAATTCAATTTTATTATCATGTTATTGCAATTACTATCCCACAGCCCTATTGTGGTATCACACTCTAATCAGCACAAACACACACAGCATTCCATTAAAAAACCCACTATTGTTACTTTGGCTGAATTATTGTTTTCTCATTTGCCTTTTCTCACTTGGGAGGGTTGGGAAGGTTTTAGGGTTTTGCATTATCTGCCTGTGACAAGCAAAGTGGTATTCCTTAATCAAAAGAAGACTCATCTAAAATACACTTCCATTCTGCAATCAAGGCAGTATCTCAGCAGAGCCTTAATGAAGTCAAATAGGTTTTGCATGCCCAGGATCTTAAACTATTTTTGCAGTACAAACACTTGGGATAACTCAGTTGGTCAGAACATGGTACTGATAATGGCAAGGTTGTGGCTTTGATCCCTGTATGGCCATTCACTTTAGAGTTGGACTTGATGATCCATGAGGGTCTCTTCCAACTCAGAACATTCTGTGATTCTAACTATAAAATATTACCAAATTTTGTCATAGACTGAGCATTTAAAAATATATCCAGTGATTTCTCAAAGCCTTAACACCCATTGGTTTATACTTACAGCATTTCCAGTTATTGATACAAAGAACAACCTTTAGAACAACGGCCACCAGGCAGCAGTGGAATTTGCCTGCCCCTGAAAAGCTCATGCTGGATGAACCTGTCCTGAACAAAGGTCTCACTTAACCAGAGGCTGTGAAGGAAATAATGTTTTTGAAATGTTACCAAGAACTGTTTCCTCGGTGTAATTTACACCAGAAAACAAAGGATCAAATAACACACAGAGGCTGGGTTTTTTATTAATGCAGAATGTGGCTGGTGAGCCAGAGAGGAGAGGTTTGCTCAGCCCTTTCATTGGCTGCACAGTCCCTGTAAACAATGATAGATTCAAAGGCTGAGGCTTGAAGCACTGCAATTTTCAAAAGATTTGAAAAAACAACATGAAACTGAAGTCTGTAAGTCTGAATGTAAGAATGCTGAATACTTCTGAAAAAGAAAAATGAGTGGATTTTCATTTTTTTTTTTTTTAAGGAGGTATTGGCTAGTAGAAAGGGAACCAGAGTTTATAAATAAAAAAGCAATCTTGTGAGGATGTAAGAATCAGTTCTATTTTTCAGCAGTCAGGTCAGAATACTCTCAAAAAACAAGAAATAAGTTGACTTAAACGGCACAGAAAAGCTGGGACTGGAATAACCTCCCTTGTGTTATCAATCTCCTTAATTAGGAATAAGGGGCCAAGACAAGTAAGGAGGAGAAGGACAAAGTGGGACTGCTATTGTTGCTACTTTCACTGTCCATGTTTCTCAAAAGAAAGTCAGGAAGTTTGTAGAATCAATGCCTCACTCAGTCATTCTGTTGCCCATCTTTTCATGAATGCAGTGTTGTCTCAAATTTATTGTTTGAATATAGAAAATGTGCATTGCTGCTGTTCTTTCTGGACTCAAATTCATGCTTACAGATACTTCCATAGCCTCCAAAAATGTCTCCTGAAAGCAAAAAAGGTTTAGCTGAGCATTTATCAGTGAAGTTGAATTCATGTACTGGTGAGGTTTTAGCACTGACAAATCCAGAATTTCCAGAGGGGATGGACAAAATGCCGTTTATAATTGAAATGTCACCACTGCAGATTAACTGCTCGAGGCAAAGCACAGATTAATCACTCCAGACACGTGGAGCAGAGTAAAGGGAAAAGCAAGTTTATTCCCCTTTTCCTATTAACTAGTTTCTGACCTGATGGAGAAGCAATGCTTCCATGCTTTGCTAGGCCCCTGGCTGTTTAGATAAGTTACAACTAGGATGCCAATTAAAGCTATTTTTTCTTACCCCACTGTCAGTTAACTGCAACTGCACATTTATATCAATTCATTGCAAAACACAAATTAACTGCATCCCACATTCCTACATACTGAGATTTTTCACTTTTTATTCTCAATTCCAGTATCAAAACCTGCCTCTGATCTCAGCTGCTCCCTAATATGAACTTAGATTTAATCGCCCTCTTCAGCTTTGCACAGGGGAACTCCTTGGAAAATGGTGACAGCCTAAATTCCAGGCTTCATTATCACCACATCATCTGAGACATGCCAAGCTAGAGAGCAGATAGACCAGACCTTTGCTTTAAATTAGGGTGACTGTATTGACAGCAGTCCAGCTGACCTGATTTATATCAGCTACATAATTTAATGGGATGTGGAAGGACTCACACCTCCACAGGAAACCCATGGGCAACTACAAAGCTCACAATCCTCCTACTCCCAGCAGTAGATTTTGGGCACCTAACTAGTTATTTTAAGTAGCAGGCAGCCAAGTGTTTCTAAACCCCAAGCAGGTATTCCACATTGCATAGGTGGGCCCAGCAAAAGCAAGGGGACAGGTAAGAGTCACCGCAAATACAGACTTAAGCTACAAACATGCAATAAACCACAGCAGCCCGTGTTAGTGCAAGTATTGTTAACTCTGCTGGCACAATTATCCTTTACCCAATAAGAAATGCTGTGGCTCTGTAATCAGCCTCAGAAACACAAAGCATAGTGAGCTGGGTCAGATGCAAGCTGGCCTTTTTGCCAAGAAACCTGAGTCACGTGCACTGCTGCTAATGAGGAAGGAGATGTTTACAATGTTAAGCTCCAAGTAACACAACAGTAACACATTAACACATCACGTTTAAAAAAGAAACAGCCTCAGCCAGAGCACTGGACCTACCTGCTAGAACAATATCTGAACAATGGCAAAGCCCTAAAGGTCATTCCCTTTCTACTTGGCATTGCAAGTACTCTTATCACAAAATCTCCAGCAATGTTTAACCAAGTACTGAAAATATAAAATACCGCAGTACCATAAATTAAAAGTTGAAGTTTCTGTTCTTTTTATTGAGATGGCATTCTAATACCAAAAGCATTTTTCTTTCCCTAAATATGTGCTTATCTGTTGAAATAATTTTTCCACATGATCTTGTGGTAACCATTATGTTTGTCCATACCTCCAAAAGCAGTAGAAAGTCTTCACTCTGTAAGAATAGGAATTCAATGTTTAAATAGATTGAGGTGGCCAGTTCTTTTACTGACTGTGCCATGAACATGGGAGTGTGAGGAAGAACTTTGTTGCTGTGCTGGCTGCCAAGAGTGGCTGTGGAGTTGTGGAGTCTCCCTCACTGGAGACATTCCAGGACCATCTGAACACAGTTCTATGCAATGTGCCCTCGGACAACCCTTGAGCAGGGATGTTGACCCAGATGACCCACTGTGGTCCCTTCCAACCTGACCCACTCTGTGATTCTATAAAGGTACAATCAAAGATCCAGCAAAATCCCCGTGAATGAGCTCCACAAGAGGAAGCCCAAAGCACAGTTGTTGCACAGAGACTAAAAATGTAGATTATTTAAGTATAGTAATTACTACACAAACTTAGTGGCTGAGTTAATTTTTTGACATGTGCATATTCAATATGCCAGGTGTGGTACTTCATTAACCAGTTAAGGCCCTTTACAGAGAGCTCATGAGGAATTGGTGCAGGATTCCATATAAAAGCATACACAAGCACACAAATAATGGGTACAAGAAAAGAGTTTAAATGATGGCTCAATACACAATCTCCACTATACCATCAGCTTCATGGGTATTGGTCAGTTTGCAGTTTTTATTTGATCATGTGCATAAAATCCTCCAATTTCACTTCTGTTGAATTCAGCAGAAGATGTTTTGACTTCAGTGGGTACTGAATCAAATGCTGTGGAATCGTGTCTGGTTTTACATACTCTCGTTTATATACTCTAGTTTATATACTCTAGTTTTACAGATGTAATTTCCTTGACTCAATTAGGCTACCAGTGATTATGAAGTGCAGTACAAAGTCCTCATGAGATTTCTGCATGGAAGTGAAGGATACTTCTGAATAACAAATTATTTTTAGGATACTTTCCTCCCCTGCACAGACTTCAAGTCCACATTCATTTACACAATAGTAACAGTACTTAACCATCCTCTTTGGAGGACTACCTAACTACAGCCATTTGCAAGGCTTATTAAAGTTAACTTATTCACCCAGCAGAGTTTCTTGGAGATTAATACCAAAGTTGTTTGTGTTCTAGTGCTCAAAAGCAAATATATCAGAAGCAAGATGGTGTCATCCAGATAAAACTTTCCATTAACAACACATTAACCAGTTCTTTCACACTGTACTTGATTCTTATCAAACTTCACTTACAGATAAGTACATCTTATTGATTAACAGCAATCAAAGATAAAGTCATTCCTACTCAAACAACGCCTGAATTGGACACTAATAAGGGACAAACCTTGCTCTTTTCAGCACCATCCTGGAAGGACCAAAAATCTTGCAATCAAAACCCTGTAGTTTTTAGGTGGAAAAATCAAGGCAGACTTTTAGGTGGAAAAGTTACATAGCTTACATAATTTGTTTTAGAACCTGCTTGAAATTCCCACAGGATTTCTATTTGCCTGTTATGTCTTCTGGGAGAACAAATAACCACAGAACTGTAGCCTTCATAACTCCATGGATAGGAAACAGTCAGAAAAGTAGTTGGTATAGAAGAGAAGGAGGACAGGGGAACTGTGAGGAAAGACGTCAAAAGTTCATTTGTTTAAAATCTCTAGCTGGTAAATATGTTCAGTTACTTCTTAGACTTTGAACACAGACAATGTGTTTCTCTGCACATTGTCACCTCTAAAAGAGAATTTCAGAAGTTCTTGGTGGGCAAGGATAGCAGAGCTGTAAAATGAACAATTCCTGACCCTCGGTTCTGGAGGCTGTTTGTTTGCCCAGGAGAGATTTCAGTCCTGTCAATGAGACAGCCAACAGAGGGAGCAGCCTTCTAACAAAGCATGTTGCAGCATTTTAGTTTCCTTTTTTTAGCAACTAACACTCCAAAGGAATATGATTTAATCCTCCACAAATCAAGACAGAAGAACAGAGGTTTTTTAACGCTGCTTATGCCAGGCACAAAAAGCACATACAGAACATCTGCTGCATTTAACTCCTCAAGAGCAGCACTGAATTTGACATACAGGAACACAGTAACTTCTGTTTGACCACATTTACCATCCACAAAAAGCAAAATAAACAAGGAATGTGGTTCTGCAAAGGAGACTGGATAGCACCAAGCTCCTGACACCTGCAAAGCCAGATGAGTGAGTACTAAATCATAGAATCACAGGATACCAGGTTGGAAGGGACCTCAAGGATCAGCTGGTCCAGCCTTACTTGGTAAAAGAATGTAAAGCACAAGATATTTGGTATGAAACCCTCAGTGCTAACTTGGTGTGTTTAGGCCGTTAGAGACACCCAGGCAGAGTGCAGGATCAGAGATATTTGGGATATGCCTACCTACACACACTACCTAATTATATTTACCTAAAGGCACAAGGAATAAAATGGGTATTTAGAATCCTGTCAAGGAAATGAGAAGAGGGACTACAAGCAACCCAAGCTCACCAAACCTTCATAGGAACCTGAAGGACAGCTGGTCCCTTCCTTTGACATACTTGACCCTTTAGGTCTAAAAGCAAAGAAAATATCAGATCAGAGGAAACATTTCAAGATCATTTTGAAAACTTCCATCATGGGATCTTTTACCCCATTAGCAAGGACACACAGAGAGCACCAGAAATAATCTTGCCCCATCAGAAAGTCCTGTGCTCTACTCACAACACACTGTAGCTGGGGCACGCTTTAAGGTTGTGCTTTCAAACAATAGAAATGTGTGTGCTCTTATCAAAAATCTCACTAAAAAGTAAACAATTACTATTGATTCTACTAATACTGCCTGGAATCCAAATAATAGCAGCCACCTAGTTTCTATCCTTTTTGTGTTATTACATTTTCTAACAATAAAATAGTCACTTTCTTACACTTCAAGCCTGCACTTCAATAAAAATTTAAAAAGCACTGTAGAAAGCTAGAGAAAGAGGATTAGCACAGTAACTTTGATTTTCCTTCTCAGTGCCAGTTAAAATCTACAGACATTTGTATTCTGTCTTTTTAGCCTCCATGAACAGTGCTGAACATGTCTATAATTCAGCACACGAATATCATGAATAATATACCTCTAGTCTCAGGTGTGCAGTAAAACCCAGTGTTACAGGAAGTGCATTCAGTCAGTTAACCATTATGAGCATTTTTAATTATCTTTAAATCAACAATTATTCCTAAAAGATCCTCCAAACAATTTTTAATACAAAACTAATTTACTACACACAAATTAATTAGTTTGAGATAAAATTAGTGGCATCTTTTTAAATGAGATTTTGCAACCAAGGTCAAGGGCAGTAAACATCTACTTCAGGTTCTAAAAGACAGCTTTTGGACTATGAAGTATTCTCAAATTTTGTTTTGCCTCAAGGAAATGAAGAATTGGTTCCATTGTGATGGAAGAAAAGCTTTAAGGGAAACAGGGCACTTCAGACTTCACTGGATAATCAAGTGAAAACCACTCAGATGAGGTTTTGATCAGGAATTTGTTCAATTAAAAAAGAACGAGTTTTGACACAAACCTAATCATGGCAATAAATTTTCAGAACCTGTAGTGCTGTTCGGAGATACATGTGCCAGTGTTAGAGAATGGCTTGGCTGCTTATACTCCTCAGCAACCTAGAGCAACCCAAATGGGGATCTCTCAGGTGTCAGTCTCAGGCAAACACAGCCATGCCACTCCAATAGTGCCACCTGCTGCATACTGGAAAAGTCTACAGGGCTCTGGAGCTCCAGGTAACTCGATTTTAAGATTGATTGACTGATTTTAAAAGAAATCACATGGTATGCATGCATGACAATAGGAATTTATTTTTATTTATTATTAATACCTAAAAAGAAGTTGTTCCACTATGCTGTAAGAAAAGAACCTGTGGGAAATCTGTTTTCAAGTTTATCCCAGTGGCATAACAAGGATTAGCTACATCAGCTCACTACACATCAAAGCCACAATTAACCTCATGTATTTTCTGATGTCATGGAGATTAGAGCTGCAATTTCTTTTATTAATCATATCCTGGTTGCAAATTATTCACAAAAACCACACACATGTATGTATATATACAGATATGTGTATGTGCATATATACACAGACACAGAGACATGCCTTAATGGCAAAGTGTATCTGCACAAACACACATACACACAAACCCATACTCACCTCCAGAGTCTGATTCAATCACATCTCAAATCCTGTGTATAGTTTTGGGCCTGTCACAACAAGAAAGACATTGCTGGAGTGTGTCCAGAGAAGAACAACTGTGCTGGGAATGGGCCTGAAGCACAAGTCTGATGAGGAGCAGCTGATGGAGCTGTGGGGGCTCAATCTGGAGAAAAAGAAGCTCAGGGGGGACCTTCTCACTCTCTACAGCTCCTGTCAGGAGGTCAGAGTGAAGTGTGGGTCAGTCTCTTCTCCTGGGTAACAAGTGGCAGGATGAGAGGAAATGGCCCCACATTGCATCAGGAGAGGTTCAGACTGGATTTTAGGAAATTTTTTTATAGAAAGGGTTATAAAGCACTTGGGGAATGGCACCTGAGAACATGGTTTAATGGTGAACATGGTGGTGCTGGGTTGACTTGCTGATCTTAAAGGTTTCTTCCAGCCTTAACAATTCTATGCAGACTCCGCTCACAAGTTTTCCCTGAGAAGCAAACAAACTGCAATGTATATAGGACTGGCTGAGCTAATCCTGTTTGCAGTTCCTCCTCTCTGCTGTACCACCTGGGCCCATTCCTTTTGTCTCACTGGCCATCTGGCTCCTTTACCTGCTTTGTGGTTCTGTTGCTTACCCATGGAGCTGCTTGGGAGGGGACTGACTTGTATAAACCACTCATGTGACTACATGTGATGATTTTTCTGTGATCCTGAGGGAATGGCACAGCACAAATAATTTATAATATTTTCTGATCAGATACAAACTCATTACATGTTAAATGTTCTTCTAATGAGAAGTGAAGCTCACATCTCTGAAGACAGAGCCTGTGTTTCAGGTTTAAGGATGCTATCACAGTAATTCCTCCTGCCACACACAGGCAGTCTGCACAAGTCACTTTCACAGGAGGTCAGAGAGTCAAACAGCATGACTGGAATTTTAAAAAGGTTGGGTAACTTTTATGACCATTAATAATGTTTGTATTGAATGCCAGCTCAAACTGAAATGAGATTAATTAAATCTCCTGTCCCAATGTATAAGCCAACTGCCTGAAGGTCCAGAGGCAGACTCCATGTGACAACAACTCAGAACACTGGACAAACAAGGCAAGGGAGGCACTGCTTGCTAGAGAGCACCAGGTGTTTGTCACTGCTGAAGGCAGAGTATCAAAGTAGATCTAACAAAGCCATGATACATCAGAACAATTCTAACTTTACATGTGCTTTTCTGAGGTAGAGAAAAGCCAACTTCAAGAGTACCCAGAGTGTCTGACAGAGTATTGTCCTCTCCCTGGTTAAGGCAGGAAAGGACTGCAGCTGAGGTAGGTAACCCAGGTGTAAGACACAAGCCTATTGGGAAGGCAGGAGTAATTATTAACAAGTCAGCTACAGCAGATTTACACGTGAGCCTGCTGAGCCTTCCCAGAACTCTGTACTGCATATCTAGAGTCGTGCCACCTGCAGGCACAGAACCTCCAAGGGGATTCCCAAGATCTGCAGGATTTCAGCCTGATTCAGTCAATCATTTATGGGCAACCCAAGGAACATGAAGGAACAAGTGAACTGGCTGAGCTCAGGCAGCTGGGAAGTTTAAGCATGTTGAACAGTCTCAGCAAAGAGAACGGCTATGACATTTCAAGCTCCTGCCAAAAGCCTCCTCTGGAATCAGCCACTGCAGCACTTTGGGCACATCAGCAGATTTCTGTTTCAAAAGGCATGCCAGCCTGCAACAAACTGAACTTTTACCCTTTCCCAAATAGGAAAAGGCCCAAAATTTCTGAAGCTGCAAGGAGGCTTGGGTTTTATGTCTTAAGATATTCAGTCATACCTAAAACTAAGTCAAAAATATGTCTACTTTGAAATAGCATGTAAGTGGGATGTCTGCTTTTGAAATAGCAAAGGAGACATCCTACTTACATGGGTCAACCTGCTGAGGGTTTACTTCTTTTGCTAGCTACAGAAGATTGTGACTACATAATCTTTAATAGCTTTATAACTTTTAAAACCAATGAAAACAACCTCTGCTTATTTCTCTTGTTGTTTAATGGGTCTTAGTAAATTGCATCTTTTTTTTATATATAAATTTTATAATAGCAAATTGTTGCTTCCCAACCAGCCCCAGTATTTTGTTAGGATACAAAACTTGGAATGTATTATCAGTTCCCTGATACCATGTAACAACACATCTTCCTGTTCTTCCCAGGTGTGCACAAAGGGAATGTAACCATTTCAACGACACAGATGTAACTGCTGTAGCACAACTGACTTTCATAGAGAGGATTTAACATCCTGCCTGGTGAAGACAAGGTTGTGTGGAGACCTCATTGCAACCTTCCAGTATCTGAAGAAAGCCTACAGGGAAGCTGGAGAGGGGCCCTTCATCAGGATTTGTAGCGACAGGCCAACGAGTAATGGGTACAGGTTGACAGAGGGAAAGTTTAGGCTGGATATTAAGAAGAAATTCTTTACTGTGAGGGTGGTGAGATATTGGAACAGGTTGCCCAGGGAGGCTGTGGATTCCCCAAGCCTGGCAGCGTTAAAGGTCACATTGGACAGATCCTTGAGCAACCTGATCTAGTGGGAAACGTCCCAGCCCACGGCACGGGGAGTTGGGACAAGATGGTCCTCAAGGTCCCTTTCAACCCTCAACATTCCATGACTCTATAAAATTCTCTTGTGCCACAATAGCACCACAAACCTGTGCAAGTTTTCATAAGTGAGTGGTTATTACCAGTCTAACAGCTGTGGCTTATGTCCTTCTAGACACAAACTCTTCTCAGCCAGAAAAATACAATATCCCCTCACAAGGTATCTTGAACAGAGACCAATGGATAAATAAAAGCCTGTTGTCAAAGTGACAGGAGTGTTATCCATTTCTAAGAGAAACTACCATTTTCTTTCACTCAAGGCAACTTCAAACCATTAATCTTCCCTACAATTCCACAGACTTTAACTCAGTGGGTTAGAGCATGGTGCTAATAACACCAAGGTTGTGTGCTTGATCCCCATATGGACCATTCACTTCAGACTTGTTGATCCCTGTGGGTCCCTCACAACTCAGGATACTCTGTGATTCTGCAACTTCTGTTGTGCTTTATCGTATGCAGGGCAACCCCAACATCTGGGAATGATTGGCATCTGATTCCATTGATTCAGAAGGCTGAACAATTGCTTTATTAAAACTATACTATATTACATTAATACTATATTATAATTATACTAAAGAGACACTAAAGATTACTAAAAAGATGATAAAGAAAAACCTGTGACTGTCTCCAGACAGTCAGGACACAACCTGGACAGAACAGGCCAATTAATAGAAACAACCATCACCAGAATCCAATTAAGAACTCTCTCTCAGTAAACAATCTCCATAACACATTCCACATGTGTGAAAACAACAGGAGCAGAGACTAGAGATAAGAATTGTTTTCTCTTCTTCTCTCTCTGCTTCTTCAAGAAAAATCCTGGGAGAGAGAATTATGTCTCTCTCTGTTCAGAGAAGGGGAATGCCACAGTGCTTGATGGAAGATACCACATCTGGAGACGTCTGCACAGACCCACCTGAGCCTACACTTCCAGAGGAGAGCCATAGTTCTAAGTGTATTGCAGGACTTGAAGCCCACAAAACTGGAAAAACCCACTGCTGTTTCCTCCAGCCACACATCACATTGTCCATTGTGACAAGGGCCCACCTGGCTCCCGTGTCCCCATGGCTCAGGTTCCATGGGAACCTCCTGCTGCTGCTGCTGTGCCCACAGCCCACCGTGGCCACTCTGGAGCCTTGGCCTCAAGGCCAGCAGCTCTCACCTTGCTCCTGGGAAGGAGCTTGGGGAGCAGCCAGCTGGGTCCCCCAGCACCTCCCAGAGGCTGTGCTGATCCCATGGGGGGCAGGTGGGTGCCCAGGGCTGCTGCAGGGTGATCCCAGCTCAGGGGAATGCACAGAATGCTGCTCTGGAGCCTCCACTCCCCCAGCCATGAGGGATGTGTCAGAGCTGTGCCCAGTGCCTTTCCTCCTTGTCTTTATTATTAGCCTGCATTTCTCAGCCAACCATTCTGACAATTCTCTGCCCCTTCCATAGAGAGTTTGGCTTTCAAGCCTTATTTTTCTACTTGGTTTATGTCACACAAAAGGTAAATTGTCAGTAGAGGATAACATTTTGGTTACAAAACTACAGTCTTGCATTCAAAGTGGCTCTTAGGAAATACCCAACTGTTTACTCAAATTAGTTTTTAGACAGTCCTTTTAAACTCTTACCAAAAATGTGTCACTGCATGAGAATGAACAGATGCACAATTGTATTGAAACTACAGTTTAACTGCATAATTTTTTCACACACTACTGTCTTGGGCCCTTGATGGACCTATTACAGGGAAGAAAGCTTGCAGTACACAGCCCAGGCAAAGTGTTATACTCTACCTGATATGATTAAAAGCCACACGTTTTTCAAATTTTTGCCTCATTGTGAGATAATAATGTTAACACTAAGTTTTAAAATTTAGCTTACCATGCATTTTAAAAGTTTGCTCAGCTCTCGTTAACAAAATTATTATTTCTGTAGTTTATTTCATTTTAAAGAACAGCAGAAGTCCTGAATGAGTCAGGATAAGGCGTTCCTGTCTCCAGCCTCCCAATTCCAAGTGCTGTTGGCCCATATTTTTCTGACTCTGCACCCAGGCCTGAATACTTTTAACATATTATTTGAAAGGCAACAATAAGCACAAAAGTATGAAAGCTTGATAAATCCTCCCCTCCCACCCCACTGCCCCAAGAAGCGTCAGCAAGAATGTAACTGAAAGTTAAGGAAGGGAGAGTGGGGAGGAAAGACACAAAATACACAGGAAAAAACAAAAATATTTCCCAGGTGAAATTCCCGGCCTGGGGATGCCTCCACAACAGCATGCATTTAAGAATTAGCTTTGCTACATAAACCATTATTACCCAGCCTTTTCTGTGTTTGGCTGTGTTCAATGAGGGTTTGTACTTCACTGTTTTTTTTGGCAAAGGTTCATATGCTCACAACCTTAAGTAAACATTGAATCCAGCTATGCAGTCCTGATCCTGAACTCTTGTCTGCAGGAGCTCCAGGCACTCGGCATGAAAGGAACCTGAGTGACATCCACAGCTCCAGTGCAGACCTGACAGGCAGCTCCTGACATAAGGCACCGTGCTTGGAAGAAAGTCACTCCTTCATTTAGGAAGATTTCAGATGCTTCACACTTGATTTGCTTTTTATTGCCAGCACAATGAAGGAAATGTCCTGCTTCTGCTTGGCTTTTTCTTCCTTGTTGGAACAGATGGTGAAGGCTTACAAATACGTGACTGGTATTTTTTCAGTGACTCATAACTCAGAGCCACAGGTTTCAGATGGTGATAAGAAGCTCACCAGGATGGATGTAAGCATACTTGAGGAGCAGTATGACCATATAAAACAGAAGCAAAAACTGCAACCACACATTATTGTATATAAAACAGGTACGCTTCTACTTGTAGAAAAAATAATGAATATGTAATGTAAAGATTATTTCTTGAAATCTTTAATAACAGCTAGTTTGGTCTTTTTGTGTTCATCTTCAAGAGATGTAGAAGTAAATTCCTTTTCTGTCATTTTGGGGTTTTATTTGTTTTTCTGAAAGGTGGTTTTATATTTATATCAAGAGGCTTTATATCAGTGAAATATTATTATGTTTTTAAAACAGATGAACACATTTGAGGTAAGGTTTTACAGGTTATATATCAGTAAAAGAAAGTTCTAAACATAAATAGTAACCCTTACAGTAACCATGTTCTTCATGTCTATGATAAGTGTATTTGTGCAATGTATTCTGTAATATTTCTGCTCTCTTGAAAACTTCCATCAGAACCAGCAATTCTGGGTCATCTTTCTCTTTTTCTCTTCTCTATCTGTGTAAAGAAAGACTACAGGAAGCAAGTAACAAGCACAAGTTGGGGTTTTGTTAAAATATAACTTTAATCAAAAGTCATAGTGGGTAACTAAGATACAAGCTTTGAACAAAAGGTCCTGTTTTGAAAGTATTTTCAGTGCATATTGCTTGGAAGGTGCATAAACAGAAAAACAAGTAAGAATATGTACCACTCATCTACCTGCCATGTCAAACAGATTTTATATAAGAAACTTGCAATAATTTTAAAGTTTTTAGTTAGACTACTGTTGACAATACTACACTGATACATTAACTTTCCAAATTAAAGTGATATTGAGAATACTAAGACAACTAATGAAGTTGTCTTCTGAATTTAATTTTAATATAACCCCATGCTTCATTCACCTCTCATACTAGTATTTAGCTCAACAAGTGTAGGACTTAGGTTTTTCATTCTTTACATTTTCCTCTACATTTTTTAGCAGTTCTAGCATTTGGCTGTGTAAGGCTTCATGATCAAAACAATCAGAAAAAAAACATGTAATTATGAACTATATAACAGATTTGCTTCTTCAATATCCAAATTTGCTTCTTCTTCCATCCAAATGTTTTGAAATTCTCATGTTAAAAGAATAAAAATTGCTGTGAGGAAGAAAAAATATATATACAAGCTTATTTTACCAGGCATCACAAAGCAGCTAACTTGAAGACAAAACATCCCATCTAATCAGTTATAGCAAAAATATGTTAGTTAAAGAAAGGGAACAGAAGTCTTTATTCAGATTAATTCAAATGAAGTTTCAGGTATAATGAATATAATTAGAGCAGATTTTTTTGCAAGGCCATTTGATTATTAAAATATGGAAGAAAGCAGAACTGCACAGTTTCTGGGGAGTTTAAAATGCAGTAGGGCTAAAAACCCCCATACAAATATTGTCATATATATGCACATTTTCCTAAACATTCACAAAACCACATAGCCTGCTGCACTTAACTTCTACAAGCAACCTGTATGGAAAGAATTCATGTCACTGTTAGAAGCAGTCAGAATTTGGGCATTTTTTGTTATACTGAGTTCTCAAGGTCCTAAAAGTTTCTTACACATTCCTGTGGAATTTGGGAAAACCTATTACATGGCTCAGCACTTTGCACCTGTTACATGCATCTGTTTTCAGGGAAATGTGGAGCAGAAATGAACATTGCCATATCAGGACTGCCCTACACCATCCTGAAATTCCAGGTAGTTCCAAAAGGCAGTCCATGGATGGATCAGTGATTTGTACTGATAGGAAATTGTCTCCCTACCTAGAGGGTAAAATTATGGCTGTGCTGGGAAAGGGGGGGACAACAACAGCACCACTACAAACCCCACACATACACACAAACCTCAAAGGCCAGACACACAAACCCTCATGGAAGAAGATCACCTTCAGTCCCTTGTGGTCTTAAAAGTCCCTGCCAAAGGTCTTTGTTCTTACCAGTAAAACCCTGCTTTGCTCCTGCCTGGCAGAGCTGCTGTCCTTCCATGGAACCACAGGGATTTTGAGCACTGTAGGTTTGTTGCACCACAGTTGGAATGGTAATTCTAAGTTTTCTGGAGGACTTTTAGCTTTGTATGTCACTTCCTGTCTGCAGAATTCATGAAATCATGGACCTTTAAACAGCACTTAAGACCCTCTAACTTCTCTATTTTTTTGGACAGAGGGGTTAGTAACCAAAAAGTCACCTGAAAACAACTTTGTTCAGTTTCTTCCCCAATATACACAGCCACATTCATGCTTCTGCCCACTCCTGATTATTTGAGAACAAAGACCATGAAAAGATTTGAAAGGCACCAGTTAGGGGATAATAAAGCAGTGCATTCATTATTTATTGGCTAAGAAGCTGAAAAACAGTATTTACTTTAGGAATTAAGTGGGAGTATTCAGCACATGCAGTCACAACAGAACAAATACTGGGGCTCTGACTGCAGAAACCTCTTCCAAGTATTTCCCAAGTTAACTTGAGATAAGATTAACTTTTGCTACTCCGGAACCTTAAAAGAATCTGTTAATGATGACAGCATATGGCCAGATGGTAAATAACTGTGCAACAAAGCTATAATATACAATTTACATGGGGGAAAAAAAGACAGAAAAACAGAAAGATCTGTATAATTGCAGCTTTCTTGGGAAGTTTGGACAGTGCTGGAGGTGTGTTAATTCAACACCCAGTGGTTCAGGACTATCGCATTTCTATCCAAGGTCATTGCTCAATTTTGTGTGCTGCACCTGTAGCCAAGCAAGGAATTAAATCAACCTTGAACTCAACACCAGTGCACACTATTAAAATTGAACTAGATTTGTCACTCTGAACTTTCTGATCAGTTCAAGACAGATCATAATTATTCTGATGACCAGTTCATAAAGTTCTAGATGTTCTGATGTTGCTTATCAATGTCAGTCCAGCCAAGAGCACAGTTAACACCACAAAAACATGCAAAGGTGCTCCACTTCAGTCTCTCAGTTCCACTCTCTCTTGGTTTGTCTCTCACATACAGAGAGCAAGCCCTGGTTTTCACAGCTTGGTGCTACACTGTGCTGTTCTGCAGAACACACAGGGCTCTGATTTGCACGAGGACCTTTTTTTAGCCAGCCAAGGTCAGCTTTATTTCTTGGATAAAAAACAGGCATTCAGCTTTATTTCTGGGATGAGGTCCAGCCAAGACTTCGATTGTCACTGTTGCATGGTAGAGATCTGTGTATTATGTCTCTGAGTGGTGTCACCTTAGGAAATTCTGTTAACACACCTCACTGTACAGAAGGATGCACAAACACACCTGTATCTCAAAGTTCTGCATGTGCCTCAGTCTCCTTTCTCCCTGTAACGTGGCATGAGAGTCAGTGTGGTCTGACACAGTTCTCCCTCCCAGCCATGCTGCAAAACAGCTCTTATCAGATCAACCCTTCATGGCCAAGGAGCAGAAAAAGTTCTGTGATATTATGGGGGGGTTGTTGTTTTGGCAGTGAGAGAGAAAGGCAGCAGTGAAAGCCCTTGCTTAGCAAAATCCCTGTTGTACGGGTTCTTTTACTGCCAGTAAATCAGCTGGGTCTGACATCTCCTAATATTTATTCGTAAAGATGACACAAAAGACAGCTGTAAAGCAGAGGTTGTGCTGTTGGGTCTTTATGAAGGCAGTATCCTACTCAAATAAGCTTAATTTCAAATCCAGGGTTACAATCCTTTTAAAACAGTTGTTCAGTGACCCTCAAAATATAATCAGCACTCTTCTATGTCTGCTTTTCTCCCTTTAAGGTGTTTCAGAATTTATACTGCAACAGACACAGTCACTATAAGTCAACCCTGTAAATAAGGGCAGCATTCTCTACGACCCCTACTTTGAACTATATTTATACCAACTGAAGTATATTTAAGTAGTGTCAGTGAATTATCTTTAGTGTAATAGATCAGTTTCTGTTCATTTTTAAGACACAGAAAACCAGTCATGTCCAGCAATTTGATGACTACTACATGTAATTAAAGTAGCATTGTCATTTCTGTCCCTAATATCTTAAATATTTTTAACACTAACTTTCATAGTGCTTTAGAAATTAAGCTATAGGGGTAGAAGAATAAAAAAAGAGACCAGAATCTCTCCAGCTGTTACAGCTACTCTATACCATTCACAGAGGAAGCAGATTCCTCTAAGTTATCACTCAGGCAACTCTAGTGTGATAAGCTATTTACACAATTTATACCAACTGGAATAGTAAAATTGCAGTAAAATATTAAAATACAAGCCTATAATGTTAATGGTCCCTCATTAAGAAAAAGAAGACATTCACAACTTGTTTCATCTGGAAATAGTCACAATATTATTAAGCTGTGAATACAAACTTCAAACAGTATCAAGCAATACATTTTTGTCTTTCAAATTACAGCACTTGCCAACACACAGAGCAAGTCCCTACTCACCTTAAGAAGTTTTGCTTACAGACAATTAATTACTGAAAGTCAATTCTCAATCTGTGCTGCTAATGAGTCTTAGAATATCAGTTAGATCAATATTGTCTTGATAAATTTCCATTTTCATATGACTAAAACTAGGATACCATTTATGCCCTCAGAACTGCAAAAGCAAGCATGAAGCAGTTCTACTCCTTAACCTGGCATCAAAAGAACTTGCACTGCTCTCAGCCACTGAAAGAAAGAGCACAGTTTAAACTCATGTTAAAGCTTTTCAGATGAGTTAATGCTGCTGAAATCATACCCTTGATTTTTTGCCACCATAGTAACGTGCACAAATGCATTTCTCCTGCAGGTGGACATGAATCTGTTCTGCCAGAATCAATGATCAACCCTGTTCTAATTAATAAGAAAGTTAAAAGATCAAAGTCATGTAGAGGAGACGTTCCTGCCCGAAAGGTCCCACTGGAGACAACCAACGGTGGCGACTCAGAAGAGGATTTGCTATGGCACGTCCACCTGGGAAGGCACCGCCTGGGGCAGGCCCTGGGACAAGGACATTCCTGGGATCTCTCCCACTACAACAGCACACCATGGAATTTTGACAACCAGAGACTGATTTCAAAGGGAAATGGCACACTGCAGACCAAGGAACACGAAGGAACAAGTGAACTGGCTGAGCTCAGGCAGCTGGGAAGCTCAAGCATGTTGAACAGTCTCAGCAAAGAGAACGGCTGCGACATTTCAAGCTCCTGCCAAAAGCCTCCTCTGGAATCAGCCACTGCAGCACTTTGGGCACATCAGCAGATTTCTGCTACAAAAGGCATGCCAGCCTGCAACAAACTGAACTTTTACCCTTTCCCAAATAGGAAAGGGCCCAGAATTTCTGAAGCTGCAAGGAGGCTTGGGTTGTACGTCTCACAATGAAGACATTCAGTAATACCTAAAACTTAGTCAAAAACTTGACTAAAGCTTAAAATAGCAAAGTAGTTACACAGATCAGCCTGCTGAGGGTTTACTACTACTACTAGCCATGGAAGATTCTGACTATATAATCTTTAATACCTTTATAATTTTTAACATATGATTTCATCATTCACTTTCAAGATACTCAAGATAATTTCTGATGTATTTTTAAAATCAATTAATAAAACCTCTGCTCATTTCTATTGTTGTAATGAGACTTAGTAAATATAATTCCTCTCTGATGCATAAATTTTACCATAATATATTTTTGGTTCCCATCTATCCCCAGTGTTTCATTAGAAAACTAATGAGGTCTCCCCTTCTTCAAGATCTTTAGAGGGAGGAAACTCTTTCTTGCAGGTGCTTTTCAATGACACAAACAGGATCTTTGCATCATCCAGTTCTGGCTGCAAGTGTTCAGACACGCCTCTTTTTCAAATGTAGTCTTCACAAAAACTGGAGATGGGAAATGTCTCCCTATTTCATAATGGGCAGCCATGGGACCTCACAGTAAATGGGGTTTTTTTGTTCACAGTAGTTAAAGTATTTAAAGAAGGATTAGGAAGGGGAAAAATAAGATAAAGCATAGATATACGTAATAGATATAACAGGGAAAAATACTAGATAACAATTAGTCCACATGAAACAAGAAATTACCTGGAAGGAAATACTTCAAAAACATCATTGTCCTTTGAATGATTTAGTTATCTTAATTAAACATGGACCTTGAAAACCTTGGTTTTAAAGTCAGTGCAGGTTTATGCATGAACTAAGTAACTAACTCCTTTGTAAACTCTTTCATACAAACACTTTGTCCTTTCCTCAGGCTTCTCTAGGATATTACTGTGCTTTGTACTACCTGGAACTAATTTAGAAAAGGCATTTTGCCTTTAGAGAATCTTTCAATTTAATTTCCAAGGGCATTATGAAAGAGCATTTTCAGTAAGTTTTCACTTGTTAGTGGGGTAGTTTCAGTTATGAGAAAAGTTGCTACACTAACATTTCAAGAGACTGGAATATTACACACACACAATTGTCTAATGAGAAAATTACATGTTTTTCCTAAAACAGCTGAAGTGAAAATGAAACAGAAAAATAAGAAAAGAGCCTAAAACTTCAAATACTAAAAGTCCTACTTCTGAAGGGCACCTGATCTGCAAATCCTTTCCTGTTAACTTCATGTTTGGTCATCATGGGCAGGAGCTTTTATCACTGTTACCACAGATGTAGTCAAGTTTCAAGCACTGAACTTAAGACTATCATAAAGCAAATTTTCTCTGAGTTTATCAGTAAGCCAGCCTGACTGATTTATGCACATGGGGGAACATGGAATCCTGAAATTCTAGTTCACTGTCTTGTTCACAGGCCCATGATCCCTCTGAAGTTCCCATTTCCAAAGCTGGAAACAGGACCCTCATGGTAGTTTGCCTGACTTCCTAAGAAAAATATTAGGACAGTCCTTCAGGTCTATCCATTCACACTGAGTAATTTTAGTCACACATAAATAAAATAGAGTACAACAGAATGAAATCCCTTTGCTGCTGGGGCAGCATGCTGCTGGTCACATTAAAGACTTAGCCCACATGAGTTGCTTGTAACTGGTGTTACCCATTAAAAGAAAAGTTTGTCATTAACAGGCACCAAAACCATTCCAGGGACAAGCCCCAGCCCCCTGAGGACCCCAAATATAAAACACAGTATTGAGCAGCCATATTGTACAGTTAAATCCCTGAAGCTTTTTTGCTTCCTGCTCCCATTCCCAGAAATTTTGGGGACTAAAAGTGACACTGGAGCACTACCTCACCCTGAGGTGGTGTTTAGCACCAGGGGGTGTTTAGCACCAGGTTTTTCACAGCCCTCATGTGCTCTTCCAGCCCAGTTTCTGAACCCAGGTGAACTTCTGACAGCCCCACAAACCAGGCAATACCCTGCCCACCCCTACTGATGGGGAAATACAAACTCCCACGCTAAATCTCACCTGCAACACTGCTGCCTTCAAAAACTACAGAAAAAACCCCCAACCTGCACACCTCTGCCTCACACACACAGAGGTGGCAGGTGAGGGGTGGCTGCAGAGCACTCATCCCCAACCCAGACCCAGCCTTTCCTGGGTCTGAGGGACAGTCCCTCAGGCAGCCTTGGGGACCCCCATCATATCTCAGGGATGAGCCATCAGATGCTCTGGAGCTAGAAGGTCCTGCTGTTGTCACATTAACCAGTGTGCAACAAGCCAATAATTACACACTTGAGAGAGACATTATTTACTTCAGAGCTGTACAAGCCTGGGTGCTGGTGGTCTTCCACAAATTAAGCACACCCATTATCAAAACCTTTTACTATTTGCTTTTTTACTATTACTATTTATTTTACTATTTACTTTTTACTATTTATAAATTTTAGCAAACAAAGCCATTATTATTGATCTGCTACAAGTTGGATAGTTCTTTTCTTAATTAGTATTCCATCTTCTACTGGTTAATGATTCTCTCACTTCTTATGCTAATAAGCACTTTCTCATCTTTTGAGTCTGTGGGTTTCTTGGGTCAGTTGTTGTGATGTTTCCCTGCCAGAATCACCTTTTACCCAGTTGGAGCTGATTTCAGCACAGTTACTGAGTTGGTTTTACTTGTTTCTTCTTTATCTTGGGAATTCTGCCAAATGTCCTTGTGGCTTGTAAATTCTGCATTCTTTGAGTAGACTATCAGTAGTAGTTCCTTCTTCCCAAGCTCTGTTAACCTTCCCCAAGGTCTGAGATCATTAAACGTGTCAAGTCCTAAACCCTAACATGGCAATTCTACCAATAACTAATTTATTTTTCTAACATCTGGATGTCACTTAGAACTTTTAATGTCACTTGGAAGTTGCTGTTTCAGGGGTTATGTCTCACAGAAATCCTGAATGGGTCAGGTTGGAAGGGGCCACAGCAGTCATCTGGTCCCACCTCCCTGCTCCAGCAGGGCCATCCTGGAGCATGTGGGACACGATTGTGTCCAGATGGTTCTGGAATGTCACCAGTGAGGGAAATTCCTCAGCCTCTCTGGGCAAACTGCTCAGGGAAAAAGTTTTTCCTCATGATCAGACAGAATTTCCTGTGCAGCAGTTTCTGCCCGCTGGCTCTTGTCCTGTTGCTGGGTGCCACCAAGGAGAGCCTGGTCCATGCTCTTGGCACCTCTCGTACACATGGATGGGGTAAATCTCCTCAGGGACAGGATGACAGGACAGGGCCTTAAACTGCGCCAGGGGAGCTTTGGTTGGATATTTGGAGGAATTTCCTCATGGAAAAGAAGATTAGACACTGGAATGGCAGCCCAGGGAGGCGATGAAGCCCCAGTCCCTGGAGATTTTAAGGAAAGACGGGACGTGGCACTCAGCGCCATGGTCTGCCTGACATGGTGGCGTTCCGCCATATGTCAGACTCGATGACCTCAGAGCTCTCCTCCAGCCTAACTGACGCTGTGATTCCGCCATTCCTTTCTTTTTCACGGGGCTTGGTGGCACGCTGAGACCAACCACCACAGAACACCCGACCGAAGGGAATTCGGCCACACAGCGCGCCCCGCAGCGGGCACGCCCCGGCGCCTCCGAGTGAGGGCAGGGCGGACATGGCGGGCGGGGCGCGGCTTCACTCACGTCACGCCCGCCTCCCTGGGCCTTCCGGGCTGCCGTAGGAGCCGCTGCCGATCCTCTCCCTCCGGGACCGCGGCCCTCGCCTCCCTCCCTGCCGGGAAGCAGCTCCGGGAGCAGCTGCGTCGGCCCCCGAGCTTCCCCCGGCGGCGGCTGTGCCGAGCCCGCGGGGCGCAGGTGGGTGCCCGGGGCCGGGGCCGGGCTGGCAGCGCCGCGGTGCCGGCGGGGGACTGGCGGTAGCGGCGCTGTCCCGGCACGGGAGGCGCTGGAAGTGCTCCCGGAGAGGGATGAGGATGCCCGGGCCCGCAGGGATGGGGCTGCCGTCCCTGAGGGTCTGCTCGTGACGCTGTTTCAGTGCTTCCCCTCGGTCAGCCGCCGTGAAGTGTGTCAGAGCTGTGCTTGCCCCTTTTTAGGGGAAATTGATGTGTCCTGCTTTATTATCCACCCATTCTGACAACCCCCTGCTCCTTCCGTCAACAGTCTGCCTTTTGAACCTGGTTGCTGCATCTTAGGTCACGCATCTTACTTCTCCACTTGTTTTATTTCACGTAAAACTGGCCTAAGAGGATGACATTTTATTTACAAAAGCTGAGTCTTGCATTCAGAGCGTTTCTGGGGAAATACCCCCGTTGTTTACTCCGTTGTTAAGTCCCTTTAAACTCATACCGAAAGTGAAATTGCCTCAGGAGCTCTTGTGGCGTTTCATAGCTTATGGAAGAGTAAGTCACGAATGTTTTTGCTATGGATTCTAATGTAATTTAGTGGTGGTGTGATGGGATTTATTGTAAGTGTTACAAATGTTACATATAAAATCATAGGTTTCATGTTTGTGAAAGCAAAAGTTTTATTTTTTAAATAGAGTGTTAGTAGGAATAAGTTTAATTGGAGAATGCAGTGGTGCTTTCTGTTTTGATAGGTTAATTAGAAATCACAAACTTACCTAGCTCCAGTATTGATAAACAGATGAATGACCAGTTTATAAATGTCACCTGTATTTACAATTCTTAGTCTTAAGCATAGATTGCAATTTAAAATTTTATCTGAGTGACCCAAAACCATGAGTAACTTTTTTTTTGCAAATGTTAAGCAGAATTGTGGCTATAAACATTGTGGGTCTTCAGCATAACTTAAAATGGTTACAGGCTGTTAATGAGAATGCTCGGGTGTGTTTTGGGAAAGGGGGAAAGCTGCATTAATAGCTACAGTACCATGTTTTGAAAATTGAGTGGTTTTGTCACTTTTCGCTTTGTAACTGCCATTGTTTGCCTTGGCTCTCAAATAATAGCAGAGGCATCCCAGCAGGAAAAAGAATGTGTGTTTTTCTCTGCTGGTTTTGACAGACACTGTGCAAATTACAGCACTGCAGCTGGAAGTGTTGTTAAACCATCCACTTGTCCAGTTCATCCCTCTGACTCCTGTTTAGGGGAAACTGTTGTCAGTGCAGATTGTAGGGAATTCTTTGTAGTTCAGTAAAGCTGGGCTTGAGGTAAAGCTCACTGGTAAACTTACCACAAATTGAATATTTGCCAATTTTTTTCCCCCCTCAAATAGTGTTTTTCTGAGCCAGGAGCAGTTTTTGAAACTCTTCCCTTTTCTCCTGAGAGCTGTGTGCCAACAAACAAGAGTGAAAGATGGAAACCACTCTGAAAGAAAAGTGAAACTGATTAATTGAATTTCATGGCCACCTTGGTGCACGTATGCCAACATTTTCAATGCTTTTCTGTCTAATTTAAAGGACATTTTCCATATGATTCCCAGTGTCCAAGAGCCACAACTCTCCCACACTTTATCATGCACCTGGAGTTTGTTTTTTTTTTTCTGTTGAGATCTCTGCACCCAGCTTTCCGTGCCCTCTGTGTGCCTTCCCTGCTTTTTGGGATGTTTGGTTTTTTCCCAGGGTCATGCTGATTAACTCAGAGTTTCCTGCTTTGTCTGAGCTGAATCAGAATTGGTGGATCCAGAGCAGAGCAGAACAACTGAATTGTCAATTTTGACGTATTGACTGCAATCCCAGTTCACATGAGGGGATAGGAAGAGGTTTAATTTTTCTTGAAATGGCAGGGGCCTTGTAAGTTATCCCTACTCTGATTCAAATTTCACCCTCTTTTAAATTATTTTTTCCCCCATTCTTTCTCATAGTTTGGCCTCAGTTTCCCCTCCCCACCGAAATGCATGGGATGAATTTAATACTCATCATTTATTGCAGAATTCCAGAATGTCACTTAGACTTCTTGAAAAGCAGAATATCTTACTACAGGAATGCTGTATTAAAGGATTGTTTATTTTTTCTCTCTTTTCCCTTTCAACTGTGCTTTTGCTTTAAAAGAATGGCACAAAAGAAGTATTTGATAGCAAAACTGACAAGCTGCTTAAGAGAAGACAAAATTCAGCTATGGAAACCACCTTATACAAATGAAAAAAAAGAAGCTGGTGAAGAGATGAAGGTAAATATCTTCTCTGAGTTGATGTCATACACCTTCCGTGTCATACTGCTGGTGCATTTTCCCAGTTTTTCTTGTCATTTTTTTAAGGAACTTGTACAAAAATATTCATCCAAGCTGAATATCAATAAGAATGATACAGAGAATATGCTGGAAGAAATACGGTGTAAAGCAATTGAGCGTGGGACAGGAAATGAGAATTTTAAAGTGACGGGGATTGCAAGACTTGATATATATCTGCCTCGTAGAAAAGTGAGTAACACTGCAGAAAAGTCTGCATAAATAGATTTACTTTGAGGTTTGAGTAGGTTTATTTGAGGTTTTTTTCACTGCAGCTTTTTCAGGTATTTTGTATGAGTGTTCCGTGTCAGGTACAGAAAAAATGGAGAGGGGGAAATTACATATTTTGGTTTCCCAGGTATATGGGAATATCATGGCAAAGGAATATAATATTGAAGAGATTAGTAATTTTCCCTTTAGGATTTAATGGCAAATAATCTTTCAATTAAGAGAAGTAAATTAGATTTAGGTGTCTATTTCAATTTGATTCCATCTGATGGAGCTGCTTGTATTAGCAATAAAGAGCAGATGTGTTTTTTTAGCTGTAGAATACCTGAAGTTGATTCAGCATATTTATGTCACTTGAACTTGGAAATGAGAAGCAGGATTTTCTGTTGTGATGTCACTCACCTGTTCCCTTCATAGATTCATAGAATTACAGAGTCACAGAATCATTAAGGTTGGAAAAGACCTCCAAGATCATCGAGCTCAATCTCTACCAACCACCACCTTGTCAACTGCACCATGGCACTCAGTGCCTCTTCCAGATGTTTCTTGAACACTTCCAGGGATGGAGATTCCACCATCTCCCTGGACAGCCCGTTCCAAAGCTCAGCCTTCTCGAGCTGGCTCCAAAAATCTTCCCAACAGAGAACTGAATTAAGTTTTGCCCTTTTAGAGTCAGGTTTCAACTTCAATTTTCAGGCATAAAATACTCCTGTAGTGAAAAATAATTACCTGGGCTAAAGGGTAGAGAGTTTTAAGTGATTGCCATGCAGTTAAAACAACCAAATAGTTTCATAATTCTACTTTATAATGCTGCTGGGCAAATAGGGGAATGAACTAATTTAAAATTCCAGTTTATCTAATCTGGGACCAGAGACACTAATAAGAATTAATCATAACCTAGCCAGTCACAGGTGAGTGGCATAATTGCAAAGCACAGTTAAGATAGGAGGTGCATAATTAAATTAATTTAAATTGTTTGGTTCTGAATTTAGATTTATTTAATTCTGAATATCCTGCTGTTATTATGCTTATTTTTAGCACTATAGCAAGTACAGAACTGGAAATTATTACTATGTATGTCCAGCCATAACGTTCTAAATATGATTGTTGTTTGGAAAAGAAATGTTATTGTAGAACAGTTAATTAAGAAAATGTCCAAAGTAGCTTGATATCATGCTTTTCTTTCCCTCTTTCTTTTCTCCACCCAATATAATTACTACAGAGTAGGAAAATCCCACTGGAGACCAGTCTGTTCATCACAGGCAAAGAGCTCAGATCCCAGTAAGTGCAATCAACCTTTGTGCACCTCTCATGAGACACCACCCTGTAACAGAGCACTTTTAAAAAATGCAAACAAACCCACTTTTTGTTTGATTTAAGCTTTTTCTTAGCATGTATTCTCTGAACAGGATGTCCAGTGTCCCTGTAGGGCAGTTCTTCATGGGAACAGCTGTGGTTTAACAGATGGAAAACAGGAAGAAGATAGTTCTGTGTAAATCCCCAGCAAGTACCAGTGTTCCAAGTCTGTAACCAGGCAGATCCTCTGAACAGTGAACATGACTTTCTTTTGTGTTTTTAAGCCTAAAAAAATCAGATTCTATTCTGTCTGTTTTGCTTTTTCCTTTTTTGTATCCCAGGTTTTCTTTATATAGTACATAAAGCTTTCTGATGGTGTTATTTTACTTCTAGCAGCCTTTTGTAGCAGAAATTTTAAGCCATTTATAAGCACTAGTTTTTAGGTTTTATTGCTATTGAAACAACAATATTTTATTATCTTAAAAATTTATGTTCATGGATGAAATTATTCATTTCACAGGATAGCACAGGAATATGCACTACAAGAAAATGCTGTCAAAATAATCATAAATAAGAAGCAGCTTGATCTGGGTATGTATCTCTAGTTAAAGATACTTTTATGATAATTTTCTTGTTTTCTGCTTCTCAGAAGAAAATTTGCCTTGCAACTCTTATTAATTTCAGAAATTTCCAAAAAACAGCGGTTATATTTGTTGGTTTCTGCTTTATGGGAAATGTATTAAATTATAATAATCCAAATTCTTAAATAGAATTAGATCAATTAAAGGAATACTGCAATGAATGTAGAAAATCCCCTTTTCTAGTGTTGAAACACTGAAAATGCACATTTAAGAGAAACTCTAAGTTTCTTCAAAAAGCCTTATTGTATAAGAGCATTTTCAAAGAGTTTTTGTAATGTTTTGCCCATGCTCAACCTGTCAGACATGTGGGAAGTGATGACAGAGCTTTTTCTTTGCTGATGGCCCTGGAATATATCAGAATTAGAACCACAGAACTGACAGAAGGAACTTGGATTCAGTTCTCAGTTTCTCTGTCTGTACTCTGGTGGTGTATGATCCTGGACATGTTCTTATTGCAGTTTTTGCCTGAAGATCAATAAACTGAAATAGAAATAATGGTATTTTTTTAATGTTTTGAAAAAAAAAAAAAGGAATGAAACATACCAGTCACTTCAAAAGCACTTTTAAGATGCAAGACTGAGTCTAAATTTTGCTGACTGTGTCAGTAATTTTTAGGGCCTTGACTGAGTTCTCAAGTCTTGCAATTTCAGTAGTTCAGTAGTTGAATTGTGTTAATCACACTCTGTTTTGCAGGTAAAACCCTTGAAGATCAGGGTGTCACACACAATGCCAAAGTGATGGTGCTTCAACTGGAACAGAGTGATGAGGAAACCAAAAGAAAAGTTCAGGAGGAAGAGCTTCAGTGTAAGAAAGAAAAAGAAATAAATGACAAGATGCAGAGAACTAAGAAGGGTTTGGAAATTCTAGCAGAGAGAGGTAAGTGGGCTTGTTGGATTGGGGGGCAGGTGGGTGTTCATTAATTTTTGTACACCCAAAATTACAATCTCACAGGCCTTTCAACATGGAAGAGTGCCTATACCATGGCTGAATTTCAGTTCACACTTTTATAGGTTTCTACCTGCTTGAAAACTGGATTTTAAGTTGGCTAAAACTTTTTTTTCCACCATTTTTACACAACTAGAATGCTACAAAATACTTTGGCACTTTGAGAAGGATATAATATGAATCAATTGTTTAATTAGCACTTGGCAGTTAAGGGGCTGATGACTTGTGAGAAGCTTTAGATTAATTTAGACAAAAGCACAGTGCATAATGTGTTTTAAGTCATTAAACACTTTTTTTTTTTAGTTTAGCTATGGATGTGTGTAACCATGGTTTCATTGTGCAGAGCAGCTCATTTGTCACTGTCATCTGCAACATGGCTGTGGTGTTCTCATTCCCTTGGGATGTTGATTCCTGGCAACTGTGGATTAAGTTAAAGGGATCTAGTTAATTTAACAGGAATAATTCTTCAAAATGAGGTTGTGTTTGTGAGCTGCAGTGCTTGGTGATGCGTTTAAATCACTTCTCTATTCCATTGTTTCACAAATCCACAAGCAAGGAGCTGTGAAGCTGAGCAGGTCACGAATTCCTGCCAAATGCAGAAACACCCAAACAAAGCTTCAAAGCTGGTGACTTCTGGTTTCTTACCACAATATCAGATTTTGAACACATGACAGAAGTGTTTACCTTTTTTGGACTTAAAGGGTGGTTTAGACCCCAGATTTTGAATCCTGATTTGGGTCTCTCTTTGTTTTGCCACTGTCAGTTACAGCCAATGCCAGAGTAAAGAGCAGAGTCTGTAATGGGCTCCCAGACTGGAGGTTCTGTGACAAGTGCAGTGAGGGTTTCCTTTTGTTTCACAGGAGAGAAACCACAGGGCAGAAGCTTTTAATCTCAACAGACTCCTCCTTAACTGTCTTTTGTCTACAGGAAAATAATCTTTTCATTGTAAATCAAATAGAAGTGAAAACAAAATTGGTAGTTTGATAACAAGCATTAAAGATGTGGGCAAGGAAAATACTGAGCTGTATTTTTTTCCAGCTCTATCAACTGTGCTCAGTTGTATTTTTTAAATATTCTAGCTTTGGTTGATAAATCATTTTGAATGCTATGTTGTGTAAAACGTAGGTGTTTTGTCTTCTGCAAAAATCCTTCTTTGTAATTCATGGAACTTTTGATATTGTGTCTAAATTTCTGCATTCACAAGGCCTTTTCCACAGTGACCTTTCTGGAAGTTCCTCATGTTTACCTGGCCAGAGCCACTGTTGGTATGTCCAGAAAAACAGACATGCAGCCTTTATATGTAATTCTGGGATTTTTTATTGTTTGCTGTTTTGTTTAACAACATTACTAAAATAAACTTATGGCAGCAGAGTTGCTCTGTTGAAGGTGGTGTTTAAATTTTAAACTTTTTTATATCTTTCAGAGGAGTACTTGGATCCAGACTCTGTCCCATATCTAGATATAGCTAATCAAACTGGAAGGTCAATTCAGATTCCTCCTCAAGCTAAAAAAGTAGGTGAAAGCATCTTACAATGCCACTAAGATTGCTCTTTAAAGCTGTGAAACATTTAAAATATGGGATTGAAATACAGCCAGATTTTTTGGGAATGTAACCCTGGGCCCACTAGATATTTGTTTAATGCAAATAATTTTGAAATACAATTGAAGTAGAACTCTATAGGTGGGAATATTTCAGTCATCTGGAGACAACCTCTGATTCATGATCTCATTGCAGGTCTAATCTGGCACTAACCCCTGTGTGGTCCATATCTTACTTTGGGGTTGAAGACAAGCTTTAATTTTGTTGCTATTATAAATTTTGGGTGTCCTAGAAAGGCATGAAAGTAATTTGTTTCTTAGGCCTTATTTCCATTTGTAAACTTGATGAGTCTGCATGCTGTTCTGATGAAGTGTTGAATGCAATAATTCACCTGAAGACTTAAAGCATCCAGTGTTCAAGTGAATGAGATTTCATCAGTATTGATCAAGGATCAGAGGAAATATTGCAGGTTGTTTCTATCCAGAGTTATTATTACATTTTCATTTGTTATACTGTAGGGGTGTTTTCCTGACACATTCAAAATTTAGTTTTCAGTTCTGAGGCTTTTCAGGAGGTGAATTCTTAGGTTTTGCAAGATAGTTGTGATAGCAAAGCAAAACAAGTTTGGTGCTGTTAGGAAGTGCAGCACCCAGAAAAATGCTGAGCTTTGTATCACCTTGAAAATCTCTCTGGAGTTGCATACTTAAAGTGAGCTTGGTCCAGCATTTCCTGTGCCAGTTACATCCATTGCTTTTAACTAGACAATATCTGACGTTGTCAGATGGGAGAAAAGTGTGAAGCAGTGTGAGATGGCACTGGTCTTACAGAACTGATACAGTGGGTTTTTTAGGAAGAACAAGGACTCTGATGGATTACTTGGATATTTCCTTTAGCTTTTTGATTTGGGGAGGTGCAGTCAAAAGTCTGAATCTGTTTGTCTAGGCACTTGTGCTGGCTATGGGTTACCATGAGAAGGGCAGAGCATTAATGAAGAAGAAAGAATATGAAATAGCACTGCCATATTTGTTGGATGCTGATAAACACTTCTGGTAAGAACATTTTGAGTCCTTGTGTCTGTCTTTACTGTCAGCCAATAAAGGAACAGCACAGCATCTCTCTCTGCATATAAATCAGGGCCAGTTTTGCCTGGGGTTGCTCCATACTCCCTCTTGCAGATGGGAAACAGCAGATAAAGCTCTGACTTGCAGTGACAGGTGGCTTCATGTAGAGCAGCTGAAACAGATACTGCCACTGGGCAAGTTAATCTTTCATAACAACATAAACAGAAACTGTCAATATTCATGTACCAGGTTATAAATTGCATTAGCTTGAGAGACAGTTACGGATATTCATTTGCAGTTGCTCTTGTGAAGTAATAATTTCTTGTAAAAGGTGGAGCAGATAGCTGAGGTCAGTAACCATACCAGGGCTTCTGCAAGTAAATTCATTTCCTATCAGCTGTCAGAGCCCTAAATTGTTCTTTTGAGATCCCAAAAGTAATACTGTCCCTGTCTGTTTCTCATCTGTGTGGGTGTACAGGGAGACTGGCACAGTTCTGAGAATGTCCATTTGCACTGAGGCAGTTTCTCAGTCCTCCCAAAGATTACACAGGGTTTAATTATATTATGCTTTTAGAGATGCCATATTAAACAGTAGCCACAGCTCATTTTGTTACTGTAATGCTTTAAGATAGAGCATTGGGATCAGTCCTGGAATCAGTGTCAGTGAATGGAATGGAGGATCAGCATTTGATTCCTGTTTCCCTGCCATCAGTTTCCTGCCTCAGATATGAAGTGTGCTTTCTCCAACATGAGTGTGCACACTTCTGATGTTGTTTTATAAAAGTTAAGAAGTGGTGGCAGGGAGGGGAAATAAACAACCCTCTCCCAGAAAAAAAAATTCCTTGTTTTATTTTCCAGTGAGTGTAGTACGGAGCTGCTGAACACGGTTGATAATTACGCAGTGCTGCAGCTGGATATAGTGTGGTGCTACTTCCGTCTGGAGCAGCTGGACTGCCTGGATGATGCAGAGAAAAAGCTGTCCACAGCACAGAGATGCTTCCAGAGGTGCTATGGAGAGAACCATGAGAGGCTTATTGACATCAAAGTATGCTGGGTTTGACTTAACGAGGGTGGGATATTTTTTTTCTACATGTATTCAGTCACTGTTCAAGTATTGCAAGACTGGCTTTTAGAAGTTTAAAAGTTTTCCTGTGTATCATCAGCCTGTTTCCTGGTTCTGTAATTGTTAGCACAGGGGAAACATTGGGCCTGGCAAAAAGGTCATGGCAAACCTGTGTTTATATGCACAGACATCATCAGGGGGTTAGGTGTGGTGCTTTATCTGCACACTGAGTGTCACAAAGCCCAGACTGTGTCTTCTCTAAATGCGTAGAGTGTTCTGTTGAAATGAACTGGTGTTCCACCACATGTTTCTATCTATCATATCTATTCTGTGGTCCCCTCTCCTTCTTTAAACAATTCCTTAGGGAAACTATGGTCGGGAGAAGGTTTTATTTCTACGGCTTTACCTCCTTCAAGGGATTGGGCATTACCACAGTGGCAGAGAAAAGGAGGCTGCGGAGTACATTCAGAAGGTAAGACCTTCTTTTACCTTTAGGTAAAACTCTGCAGTCCTTCACTCCAGCCCCTCAGTTTGGCTTCCATCTGGAACCTGTTCTTTGCTTACTCAGAGAAACGGGGAGGCATTTTTGATTTGTATTTTAACAGTGTGAGGGGTGTCATTTTGTCCTTCCCTTATCCAGGCATCCTCTTTGTACGGAGAGCTGTCCATAGATCCTGATAAAGTGGATCGCCTGTCACTCCTGGGCTTCTCAGAGCAGGAAGCTCGCCTTGCCCTGCGAGCGTGCCACGGCAATGTGGAGCATGCTGCCAATCTAATCACCAACAGGAGAGAGGTAAGGGCAGTGAAAGCATTAAATCACAGATCACCTGAGTTGGGGTGTCCATGGGATGTGTCTTGTGTGGCCAGGGCAGTGTGGTGCTGAGTTAAGGACTTGGGTTGTCCTGCTCTGGCACTGTTGGTGCAGCTGACAGTTGGACATGTTGGCACAAGTTGGAAACCAAAACTTAATGCACTAACAGGGGAAGCTCTGTCTCAAAACAGATGGGACAAGAGTGCCAAAGGCCTGTGGTTGTACTACAGAGGCGCATGGGAAGGTTTTGCACCAGTGTTTGCTACTCAGCAGTGATATGGGAATAAACCACCAGGACCAAGCTGTCACTCCCTGGCTTGGCTGCCCCTGTTGTGGGCTTGTACTTGGAAGATCCAGGAGGGAAAATATTTTTTTGTGCTAGAGTGAGTGGAGATAGTGCTGTCCAGATCTGAAGTGATGTTTGGTAAGCCGAGGAGGCACTTCTAGACTTCAGACAGTGAAGTGTGGACAGAAAAGCCAACTGGCTGAGGGAAGACTGAACAGAACTCCCTGGCTGCCTGCCCGGTTCTGACTGTCTGTCCTTGGCAATTCTTGTCTGTGGGTCCATCTGCCAAATGGGTTTGTCACTTACCACACAGGGCCTGGAATAACTGTGATGGCACCAGATCTGATCTGCAGAGCGGAAGTGTGCCGACAGGGCTGGCTCATGGAAATGCAGCTTTATTTAGGAACGAGTGTCTGGCAGCACAGTCTGTATTTACCAAAAAAAAAAAAAACTTTTCCTCAAGAGATTCAAACTTGAAGCAAAAAAATCCAAGAAACCCTTCATGCACAGGCTATGTGTTAGAGCATTCCCATGCACAGTGAGCTTGCAGTGTCTGTGCTCTTGCAGGAAAAAGCACAGATCAGGAGGGAGGAGAGAGCTAAAAGACGGCGGAGACTGGAGGACATCAATACCCTGAAAAGTATGGGCTACCCAGAGAGAGCTGCTCAGATAGCTCTTCAAAAGACACGAGGAAACCTAGACCGAGCCTTTAAGGTAATTGATTTTTCTGTAGAAGAAGTGTTGTACAAAAGAAATTTGGTTGGTTTTTTTTTTTTCATTTTTAATGTTTAGCAGATTCTTATTTTCTGTAGTCTACAGTTTTTTAGTTCATAGCTACCTTTTCTGAGCTGTAATGACTGAACTTGCACTTCCTGACCAATAAATCAGATGTCACTTAAGTTGGCTGAGGTTTGCTTATATCAACCATTGGGCTGCATACACAACTGTGCTGAGGACTGTTGTAGCTCTGTTGCTCTATTCTGATCTCTCTCTGTTTTCTTGCAGTTTATTCTTGACAATCCTGAGTTACTCTTGGAAGATGATGATGATGATTCTGTGGCCATGGACCAGTTTCAGGTTTCCCAAGAAAGTATTGAGCAAGTAAGCTAGACCACTTGCTTTCTTGTGAGTTGGTTGTCTTGTTTCTGAGTTGTGCTTGCAAAGATAGCAGATTTTCCTGAAGTAAAGCTGTACAAGTATTCTTGGACCCATGTCACTCAGGCTGTCACACTCCAGGGTCTGGCATCCACTCACTCTTCATGCTGAAGTCACTGGGGCTAACATGTAATTTGTGTGTACTTCCTGCCCACTGCACCAAGCTGACATGCATGGGTGTGCAGGGAAAGTGTGTGCACTGTAATGCTCTATCCCAAAAAAGACAGCAAATGAGAAATTTATTCAAGTCTCTAAACTCTGCAGTGCAGAAGGGAAAGAGATGGAATGTGTATTTCTCATGACAGGCTGTCTGACAAGCTTGTCTGTAGTTAGGGTGGCTGTGTAATTGATGTCAGGCAAGAAAACTGTATTGCCTAGGAAAAACATAAGCACCCCCTGATAGACTGGAGTGCTTTGAAGTTTCCTTTTGAAAACAGAAAAAGAATTGGTCTGGTACTGGACAAGAGCCTCTTGATCCTGCTCAACATCCCCATGCCTTTAATAGGTCACTGCCCTGTTGTTAACTGTTCCAGTAAACCAGAGTCAGTGTCCTGGAATTCCTGGCATGCAGTGCTTTTCTCTGTGTGAGAGGATGACTGTCAGCTGCAGAGTCAGATTCCTGTCAGACCCTGGTGTCAGATGAGCTTGGATTTGCCCAGATTTCCTGTATTATTCCTTTTTCCCCCCTGCAGCTGACGTACATGGGTTTCAGCCGTGAGTCGGCAGAGCAAGCTTTAAAGGTCTTTAAAGGGAACATCCACGTGGCTTCCCAAACCCTTGCTCATTATGGGGGAGTTCTTCCCCCTTCACTGCTGCTGTCCTCAGAAGGGTCCAGTCCATCAGAGGAATCCACTTCTTCCAAGGACCTGCTCACGGAGTCTGCAGGTGAGAGTGTTGCATCCAGCAGGGTGGGAAGGGAAGGGAAGGCTGTTCTGGCTTTTGTAGGAAATAGTTAAGCAATTTCTGCTGAAATTGTGGCACAGGGCTGCAGTAATGCCTCAGGCTGTTTTTATTGGGAACACAGTTACAGGAAGGCAGCTGTTGTTCCCTGCAGTGACAGCCACAAAGGAACCAGAGGAGACAGGTGCCAGCTGCAGGCAGGTGCAGCCCAGAAGAAAAGGTGACACTCAGGGTGTTCTGGGCAGGGCTGAGGAGTTTATTCCAGACCTGTGCTCTGCAGGTGGCTGACCTGCCTCCATTCTCCTTCATCACATCCCTTACAGGATAGAACCATAATTGAGAACTTTCCACTTAAAAAGAAGAACCTTGCATTTTTTTCCTCATTATTTGTCAGAGCTGTATTGATCCCTGCTGTATAATTAAAGGCTTTCCTACACCACATTTAAATAGTAAGGAGAAATGGCCATCCTGCCCTGTCCTTTGCAGAGTAATTGTAAGAGGGGGTTGTGCAGGAAGGGGCTGGCAGAGCAGCCACACTGGTGAAACAGGGAGAGCACCAGCTTCTTTTATTGGTGAATTCACTGCTGCTGCTTTTTATTGGAAGGTTCCTCTAGTTCACCAACAGATGAAGACATGGAGACTGATGCAGTCAATGAAATCCTAGAGGATATTCCTGAACATGAAGAGGATTATCTGGATTTAACACTCGAGGAAGAGGAGCAGATAATTCATGAATACTTATCCTATATACAAGTACCGCAGCACTAAATCCCATTAAATCTACTTCAGTTATATGTATTTACCTTGTCAAATTGAGTTTGGATTATAAATGCACCTTCAGCTTATCTCTTACTAAGGGCCTTGAATTCCATCAGACTATAGTTGGAATACTTAATTCCTGCTTATTTGTAACTGCTTAAAGCCTACATTTGTGATAGATTGTAATTTATTGTCATAGAAAAATAGAAACATTTATTTTCAGAAGAAAATTTAATAGAACTAAACTATATTTTTATTGTGAAATAAGTTAATTCAGTAAAGAAGCATTTCTATACCATTTAAAAATACCAGCTTTAAAAGAAAAACATGAGTTTGTAAGCGAGAAACCTTAGCTCATGAGGCTGTAGAGGTGTATCAGCTTTCCAAGTTTTCTTCTGAAAGATTTCTAAGAGACATTAATGTATCTGTTGTGCATGGGTTTATACTGTGTTCTGCTTGTCCCTTCCTACAGGTGTTACACAGGCAATAAAGGTAACTCTGTGCTGCTTCTGCCTTCGGTGAGAGACCTCTGTGCTTTGTTAAAAAAGTGGGAACTACGTGGCAGGGCCTGTCCTGGCACTGGGGGAGTGATTACTGGAATTTCCTTTTATACCTAAATAGCCACTTTCCCTCAGCTCTGTTTAACCTCTGCAGGTGTGTGGTTTAAGGTTGATGGATTTCTGGGGGATTACAGGATATTCTGCAATCAGCTGTTGAACAGAGTTTCGTTCAGGTGCTGTCTCAGTAGTTGTGGTCAGCTCCAGCGTTCTGAAGAAGCATTTGGGGGTTTCTGTGGTTTTATAGCATCACTTTTCCTGCCGTGTAAGCATTCTGCGCCGGGAACAGACGTTCCTCTGCCTGGCAGCTTTGCTTGGACGTGGTTTATTCGTTTTCCGTGGCTCCACGCTCTCGGTAGAGGGAGCCCAGGCCCCGTCTGGAGCCGGTGGGAGCAGGGAAGCGGCCGCGCTCTCCACTTCCAGCCAGAACATCAACCCTCCGTGTGCTGACAGTGTCTCCTCAGCCGGCACTTGGCGGCCGGGAAATGAGGGCGTGAACTGCTGTGCTCTGCAGGGAGCAGGGCCTTGGCCTGCGGAATGACTGCTCTGCTCCAGCGCGGGGAATGAACGGGCTGCAGCACAGGCTTCGCTTCTATACTGACCCCTCAGCCAAACACAGCTAAAACCAGGCAGTGATTACACTGTTAAAGAATTATTTGTATTTCATTCTTCTCTATCAAGGCAAGTGCTGTAAAAATTGAATGGCTTTGTATCTCTACCCTGAAAGCTGAAGGATTTCCAACACCAGCAGTATGAGCTTCTGAGGGAAAACCAGCCCCAGCACCCATTATATCCTGTTTTCTTTACAGGCCAGCACTGAAGAACCCTGGACAAATTGCAGAGCGAAAACAGAATAGAGAAAAGAATTTATAATTTAAAACATGCAAGTCATGGGTGTAGTTTTAAGAAGGAGGTGGAAACACAAATTTACTCCTCCCTTCTGAAACCTCCTGGCATTGGCCAGCCCCTGGGCATGCACTGAAGGCAGCATTGAGCTGCACATGCAGCAGTTCTCCTCTTTGAAGTGGCTTGCACAGCAAACTGGCAACGACAACTTCAGAAGGGAAGGTTTGTCCTTGGGGAATTTAAAATTAGCATCATAACATGCAGTGCTTGTCAGAGCAGCCATTCATCAATGATGTAACTCTGCCAGAGCAGTTGTAAGTGATCAGCAGAGCAGGAGGCAGTGGCTGAAAGCTGGAGGTTAATTTTGACCATGTATTTGGAGGCACTGTGATATGTTTAGCAACAGGCAGAAGTGGTAATGACTCATTAATTCCACTTTTTGAGATCTCTGCTGACTGCCTGTGCAGCTGCTGTGTGGCCATTTCTCTTGTGTCTCACATACTGCGTGTGAAGTTTTAAACACAAAATACAGCCCAGGAGCTCTGAGGAACTCCATCCAGCTCCTAAAGGCCTCCTACTTAGTGTTGTCCTCAGAAGCAAAATACAAACAGCTACATGGCAAGCCAGCACCAGCTTGTAGACATGTGCCACTGAGCCACAATGACCAGCCTGAGAGGTTTACATTGGAATTAAGTCTGCACAATGCATATGACCTCCCAAATTAGTGTCTTGGTAGACATTTCACAAAATTGAAATGCTGTTTCCTACTAGATGTGGAAACTTGCCAAGTAAGAACTACCAAAGCTGCTTAGCAGAGGAGAGCAGGGTCTATGATGGGTCTGACCCACTGACACAGTGTTAGGTGTCAGAACAGGAGGCTTTGGTGCCACCAGGGCAGTGCTGAGTCAGGGCTTGTAGCTCTTTGTCATCCCTGCTTTCCCTTGAGTCTGTGCTTTTGTGTCTGGTCCCCCTTCCCCTGATAGGGGAACTGAGCTCTGGCACTTTGGTGCCTGGTGGGAGGCAGGACAGCTTCACACACACCCAGCTCCAACCCCAGCATTGAGGGAAAGGCAAGAAATGTTTCCAAAAGTGTATGCAGGGGTTTTTCCCCCTGTTCCATCCATTCTTCTGTGCTTCTGCAACCAGGCCACGCCCTTCCCCATATATGAGACAAAAATAAAAACTAGACAGTCAATTGTCTGGAGATGCCACATGTTTATTAATCCATTCTAAAAAAGGATTACAGCATTTTTATCTTGCTGTAGTACAGAATAAATAAAGCCATAAAAATAAAAACATGTGGTTAGATATTTTTGTACTGGTTCTACAAAGAGTTATATCTGCAAATAGAAAAATATAAGAACCCTTGTTAATTCATGGCTCAGTGGTTATCAGAAAAGGATGAACCTGGAAAAAGACTGGGAAAACTCTTGAGTTTGACTGCTTATCCAGTGCTACTGGCAACCTAGCAAGACACAGCTTTGGGAGGAGGAAAGACAACACAAGGTCAGCAAACAGGTGACCTTGGCACTAAAGGCACTGAGGTTTAGCTTGCTCTGTAGCTTATGTTTTGTTTAAAAGAACCAATTAAATTAATTTCCGTGCTACTACTCCCAGCTTTCCAGAGATGTCCAGTCTGCTTTAAAGTCCTGCTGCAGAGCCAAACCCTCCTGGCATTGGCCTTGTCAGCCAACGACTGACCCAAAGGTCAGCTGTGAAGATGGAATTCAAGGCCACCTTTCACTGCCACACTGGGCTGGACAGGGGTCAGGGGGGTGGGCAACAGGATTGGGAAAACATCTCATTAGACAGCAGGCAGCCAGAGGTGAAACACCTCTGTGGCCAGGGAGCTGATGCCAGCAGTGGTAAGGAAAGTTCCTAATTGGAACTTTCACATAGCTACCTCACCTGAACCACGCTGCCTCCCCTCCTGACCCCAGAGCTGCTCAACTGAGTCATCACAGCCACAGGATGTGACCTGAGTCCATCTGGCAGCCACAGAAAATCCTGGCTACTCACACAGAGGTTCAGGAGAAGCCTCTTCCCATCTCTTTCTAAGTTCTGGTTTACATGGACACAGTGGTGCAGAAAATAAAAGGTTCAGCTTTGGTCACTGACATAAAGCCTGCTCTGGACAGTCACATCAGTTCAACAGCCTCGTGTTCCCCATTCTCCTGCTGTATCATACAGCCAACTTTATTGTTGAAGAGACGAGACAGACTCCCCTTCTGGGAGCTCCTGCCCTGCACAGACCTCTCCTTCTTCAAGCGCCGCTTGTTTCTCTTGCATATCCCCCGGATGTCCCAGATGCGCAGTGTGCCATCGTGGGAAGCTGTGTAGAGCAGCTCGTTGTGGATCTGGAACAACAGGGTCACAACACAATCAAACTGTCAAGAATCAGAGCAAACACAGCTTGATCCCAACACTTAAGGCCTGAGCTCCTTGCAAGAGCCAGTAAAAATTATCACAAAAGCTGCTGAAGTGGGATGAGCCATTACCAAGTCAGGACTCATTTCTCAGCCACTTCACAGAGCCATAAACAGCAAGAGTTATTAATAACCCAGACCCTCTAGAAAAGCAATGGAGAACTAAATCCAATGTCAGAGCAGGCTGTGGCTGGCAATTTCTGCTGGAACTGTTTTCAGACTGCTGGTTTTGGTGTGGAACTTAAGGAGACACCAAATCATCATCAGTGGGCAGCAGGGGTTCAGGAATGCTTGCTTTCTCACTTCCCTTCTTCCTTTGCACTAAATTATAGGTACAATTGCTACTTCAAATTCCACTGCTCTTCAAAATCTGCAGTAATTTAACCTGGATTCACTGCTGTGGTTTCATTTCCTTGATGAACCATTTGCTGCTATTGGTAATGTTTCCAATTGCCCTTGTCCTGCCCTGGAAGCCAGACATCAGTCTTGGTGATCTTCCTGTCCCTGTACCAGTCTGTCCATCCCACGGGTGCCCTGTGGTTCCCTGTCTGTGCTGTGACAGTGAGCATGTCCCTGGTTTACATGACGTACCACACAAGCACCACATTTCTCATCCAGCCCTCATGATTATACCTAAGATCATCTTAAGGTTGCCACTTCTCAGTTCTCTCTCTTCCCAGTTTTTTTTGCCCCTGTACAGTTGGAAGTTCAATTACAAAGAAGAACAAGACAAAGCCAAGCTTTGGTCTTGTCAATACTTGGGGCTGCCCAGGGTGGTTCTATCAGGTACTCCCCAAACACACCCAGATGCCTTCCAGTTGCACAACAACTGCCCAGCACTAGAAGGTTGCAGTTTAAGATCCTCCAGCCACTTGCTAATTCAAGAGAAAACTGTATTTACAACTTCATGTGCTTGGGATCAACTCCAAAAGGAATTTTATCTTCTCTCTTTCTTTAGACTGTCAGCCTGCCAGAATTACCAACAATGTCTCCCATTGTTAATGGAAATCTTCATCCTGCACACAGTGCACTTACACTCCCAGTGCAGGGAGATGCAGATTCTTAGAGTGGCTGCCCCATCCATGGAAGTGTTCAAGGCCAGGTTGGAAGGGGCACTGAGCAACCTGGTCTAGTGTAAAATGTCCCTGCCCATGGAAGGGGGGGTTGGAATGAGGTCCCTTCCAATGCAAACCCCTCTATGATTCCATGGTCTTTGCATGGCCACCAAGGATTACTAATTCCTCCTCTTGTAACTATTAAATGCCAGTCTCACTCGAGTCTAGACATTCTGCAAACAACATTAACTTTCAGTTTTAAGCCAGTGGCAGAAACTCCTCCATTTTCCTGGCAGGATGTGGGTCAGATATTACTACTGAGCTGCTTCAGACCATTTGGGGATGCCATGCCCCCGGGTGATTTGGGGGACAATGCTATAATTATTCTGCCTGCATAAGAAAGGAACTTCTTTTCCCCTTAGAGCACAGCAAACACTTATCATTAGTGTCTTGTAATGGAAAGGGTCTCATGAGACTGGAGTCCTTTCTGTGCCCCACACACATCAGTTCATCTGTCTCAGTTCTCATGGCTGCTTATCCAACCTGACCTGAAAAAACCCCAATCCCAGACATGGGGCTGTCCCTGGGGACTCGTTCCGTGGTTTCACTTATCCTTATGATTATTTACAAGCTTTTCTAAAATTACATACAGAATATTCAAGTATTATGCTAGAACAACATCCAATCCAAGACACACAGAACAGTCAGCCACACCAGTTCCCACAAAACAAATGAGGGAGCAATCAAAAGGAAGAAACCCCACCAAGAAACCCTTTCCTGACCTGGATACAGTTGATGATGAACTTGTGTCCCCGGAAGATCTTCTGCAGGACTCCACTCCTGGAATTGAAAGCTCTTGCACAGGCATCACCACTTCCTGTGAACACTGACACACAACCACACAGCACAGCCAGATGTGAGCAGCAACATGAGGACAGTTCATACAAGTTCAAAAATGTACCTAAAACCAGCTCCCAGGGGGGCATGACATATCATTTTGATTCTCTCCTCAGACAAACCAGATCATTTTGCTGACCCCAGCATGCTTGTTTGGAGTTGTGTTTTTTGAAACACTGAACTGATTTAAACCTGAAGTTCCTACACACACCAGCATTTCACTCTGCACATGTTTCAAGTATCTATTTCTGCTCTCCTCTTCCACAGCTATTTCCCTGCCTATAATAATTCTGAGCAGGCAATTTATCTCAAGTCTGGTTTTAAGGATTTCCACTCAACCTTTCATTTGTTTTACCAGAGTTATTTACAGCTTTCCATTCAGTACTCCACTGTTACCATTACTTCTGCTGCTGTAAGAGGGGCAGGGCTGGGGTAACTAAATTGAGCATGACCAGGAATTTTGGCTATTCATCAAGGTTTCCTTAGAGCACCTTACATGTTCAAAGAACAATTTCTCAACATTTCAGGATCTTCATATCAGATCCCCAGACTGCTGCATCCAGGAACTGTAAGGCAGTGTTAATATTTAGATTTTGTGCTTAGCAATATGCCCAAACATGAGCCCATTAATGTGCTTTAAAGGCTACAAACTCTCTTGATAAACGCTTCCTTCAGTTAACCCAAACTCCTCAAGTTTTTCTAGACGTAAATATTTCAGAGCTGCAAAAAGCAATATATTCACTGCTCCCTGCATTTCATGTCTTTGTAAAAGCCATAAGCATGGGAAGATTTTTACAAAACTGGTGTGCCTGAAGCCAACAGATTCCTTATGTTTTAGGAGAAGTCAGGAACGGAATCTCTAAAGAGGGGTGAAAAAATTATCATGGTTGTAAATTCAGGACTATAATAACAGATGAGAGAACTGACTATGTACTGCCACGAGCTTTTTAAATTCAAATGAAACAGCAGGGAGCTGGGCACCTCCTGGGTGCACCTCCAAGAAACATCTGGATGTGGAAAATCAATGTCACTTTATATGGGCCACTATAATTCAATTTCCAGCAGAGTCCTGAAAAAGCATCATGTCCCACTCTGCAAATGAGCAGCAACAAAGTAAAGCAGGGAACAGGTACTGATTTTTCTCCCAGTGAATGAAAATCATTTAATTCTGTTACAGGCATGAAGAGGGTAGGAACCAATTAAGAGCTGTTTTCACTATGCAGCTGCCAGTTTACTTCAGCTGTTGCCATCAGAACTTCCCTTTTGACAGACATCCTTTATGTCTTTTGAACTGTCACTCTGGATTTAGGAAGTCTCTCTCCATCTCTGAATTTCAAAGAAGAGCTGTTGATCTAACCCAGATTTAGCATTTAAATATATACTTAAATATACCACCTGTGAAATAAACAACAACAAAATAAAATTAATTTTCATTTTTTACCTAATTTTCATGGACCCTTGGGAGAACAGTTTTGAAACGTTCCCCTGGAGCTTTTGCAACATGAAAAAAATATAAATCACATTAAATTTTAAACATCTGTGCACATACTTTAAGAGAAAAGTAATCAACATATCATTAAATAAATTAGATTGAGAACCAGCTGTAATATTCCCCATGCTATTAATTACATAAGCAGGCTGAAGAAAGCAACTGGAAACACATTCTGATGATTTAATGCTTAGTTTTCACATCTTTTTGGACTCCCTGTATACTATAAAGTGATTTTGGAAACAGACATGTATTTTTCCTCTCTTTCTTCTACTCTGTTTTCTTATTTAGACCACAAACCCTTTGGGGCAATGAGCCTTTGGGCTCTGATTAGAGAGAAAGCAGCAGAATTAAGATCTTCTAACAGAAAATTACCACTTCATGGCTGAGATGTTCTTTCATGTTCTTGTACTGGTGCAAATGTGACATAAACCATAACAAACATAATTTAAATAATTTTTTCCACATTTTTGAGAGCCAGTTCTGATCTGTCCCAGGTGAACAGACTGTATTTTAAGCTACACTAGTTCCAACACTGGTATCCAGTTAACATGTCTTTATAATTCTAATTCTAACAAAATTATTAGTTACTGTGGAAATTGGTGATGAATGCACTACAATAATGCAAGCAATCATAGTATATAAATTAATTCTTAGGGGGAAATTTCCTCTTTCATTAATTAAAGTGCATATAATGCATTAAAACAAGTTCCCAATATTTTTCCAGAACTTTTTTTCCTACCCTCCAAGTGGAACAATTTGATACTCCCTGTTTGACACTTTTAGTATTTTTGCATTTGATTTAAAACAAGATCTTAAATAACTCTGTGAAGTCTCCTATCACACTATCAGGATGTTCTTTGCAGGTCTGACTAAATGCAGCAATATTGTCTGCATTTTAATTCAAAAAAAGAGTGTTATGGAAAAATAATGTATGTGTATGGCAGGGACAAGGTGGTAGAATGAGGGGGAAGAGAGAGAAAGCTGCAGAGCTGATGGAGGTGGCATCAGATAATGAAACTTTTGTTTGAGCTAAAACTTCCTTTTCTTTACAGTTTGGTCAAGTCTCTACAGGTTGCATGAACAGCAGGATCAACACTGAACTGTGGAAACCCAGGGCACTGGGACTATTTCCCTGTCTGCTCTGGGGTGTCCTGACACCCCCAGGGGAGCACTGACTTTAACTCTCACTCATGGTGAAAGTTTCCTAAACTCCAAAATAGACCAGAATCCACAAAAGTGTGAAATAGATTATAGAGAGCAGTGTAGGTGTGTCACTTGGTGGGAAATTAAAGTTTTAGGATTTTTAGTATGTTGTGGATGGAAGCAAGATGGAGGGCACAGGGTGCAATCCTGGACTTCTTCCTCGTGCTTCTTCTTCTTGAGTTTGGGTGGCATTTTGTAATTGGGCAGAAAAGTCCACATTGCAGCTCTGTGGGATCAGTTATTTAGTTAAAAAGGGAAATAATCCAGGTGTCAGTTCTCAATTGGATAGTTTAGCTCTAAAAGACCTTGGAACAAGAGATTGTTGGCCATTCTTGCAGTGCTTTTCCAGTGTGCTGAGCCTGGTGTGGACAGCGTGCAAAACTCTAGATAAGATAACAATAAACAAGAACCTGGAGACCAAAAAGATCCAGTGTGTCTCTCTTTCCTGACACAAGACCACTCCAGGAGGGTATCATCCAACAGGGGAGCCCCCTGGGAGGGCCCAGCCAGAGTCCCAGAAGTTGGGGAATCAGCTACATGTACCTGACATGGAACAACTGCAGCTCTGGAGGTGTCATCAATGAAGGAGACAATCCCAGTCTCCCACCCAGACATGCATGTTCAGCTCAGGATCAGGCAAACATCAGCTTAGCACAGAGCACTGGCCTTTGGCTAATCTTGACAAAATCAGTGCTTTGGTTTCTGTCTTTATAATTAAAAGGGGGGAAACACACATACAAAATCACCAGTACTTTGTCTACAAGTGATCATCCTGGAATACAACTGCCTGTTCATTTCCCTTGCTCTACCTGCCTGAATCTTGGAGCAATAATAACTTGAAGGTGCAGTGTATGTTTAGACCCTCTTCCCTTCCATTTCAGGCTTCTAGCCAACTGTGGAAGCTGAAACCAGCAGAAATTACAACCTGCAGGTAGGGAAGAATGGGGTAATTCTGCCATGGAAGTGAGGAGAGCTGAAATAACCATAAATTATGAATAAATATTTTACTGCAGAAAAGCAGTGCTGTAGGACTCATGCTGAAAGGAAGACCAAAACAACGTTTCCTGGCTAAAATTCTACCCCTGGGCCTGGTTACAGGCTACTTTTCCAAACAAAATTAAGAAATCAGTTCAGTTACTGGGTTATAAATGTAGTCAGGAAAGCATGGTGCCAGACAACTGCTACTAAACTGTGCAGGTACAACTCTGCTAATGTGCACCATCTTGCATTTGTCAGCTATTTATCACCATCACACTGAGGAGCTGCCAAAAGAGAGATCAAGGCCCAGATAGCAACCACTCATTTAGTGTGAGGTGTTCACTTCCAAGCTGAAGTGAAGAAATCAAAATCAGGGAAGAGCTGTGAATGTCTAGGTTAGCTTAACACAGCCATGGCCATCTCCTTCAGGGTAAGAGAGGACAAGAGAGAAGGAGAGAAGTTCTTTTTTGGGAAGCAAGTGAAGGGACATCAAGTCAAATACCAGAAGCAGGATAAGACCAGGATGACACAGAGAGGTTCACTGATCAAAACAGAGGTGCTGTCTGGCAACCCAAACCCAGACATGCAGAAGGAAAGCCAGCACAGAGAAGGATTTAAAGAGGGAGGTTTGATGGTCAGCATATACTGCTGGGTCAGCAATAGACACTGATGGAAAGAAGCCACTGTAAACAGGAGGACTGAAGGTAGGAGAGCTGAGTCCTGAGCATTAGTAAGGCTTGGCTACTAGAGGAAAGTGATTTGGGGAACAAATCCACGAATTATAACAGATAAAAGGTAAAGAACTCGTGGAAAATGAGTCTAGGAGATGATCAGAGCCTCAACAGGAAGCCTAGCAGTTAGAAAGGAGCAGTGAGCATCTGAGGTGTGATTCTGGATTAGGACAGGGTGTTACACAGAGCCTACAAGGCAGCAGAGGCACAGGGCTGCGTGTCCAGCAGCAGCACTTGCTGTCCCCAGCACGCAGCAGAAGCAGGTGACAGACACCAGACTAGCTGAGGTTAAACCACAGGTACACAAACAACCAGACAGCTCAGGATTTAAGCCACATCCCTTGGTGACAGAAACAAAACAACTGCCTCTTCATTTGTGAGAAGAGGGAAGTAGAAAATGGAGGGAAGACCTAAGCTTCCCACATGGAGTGGTGCAGAAGTTTGGTACTGAACATAAACATACTGGAGTTGAAAAAAAGTGACAACTTCACAAGCATTCAAAATTATTCTCCTGTAACAACCTTCAATCAAACACAAACATGGAAAAGGAGACTGGAGAGGGCTGGAGAACACAGGAAATGCAACTTACAGATGCCAGCGTGGTATTTCAAAGTGCTAACGCTGTGTTTGTGAGCCTTGTAGGTCTGGATCCGCTCCCCAGTGTCTACAAACCAGCACTTCACCGTCCTGTCTGCGCTCCCCGAGTACAGGTGACGATTCACCAGCTGAGGGCAGAGAAAAACACATCAGCAAAGGCCTCTCAGGCACCTTTGTGAAAGAACTGCACTGAAGGGACCCATCCCAAGTCACATTTTCCAACTCAGAGAGCAACAAGTTGCACTGAAACAGAGGAGTGGTGAGCAAACCAACCTTGAGCTCTTCATAGTCGCATCTCTCATTGATTTCTGAGTCTTAGAAACAGCCCCCAGCTTTCAGGACATAAAAGCTTAGCCCATCTGCTTGTGCCAGCAGGTAGGATTCCAGGGAGCTTAACAATGCTAACCCTACATCCATAATCAGTTATATTACTAAAGCCTCCAAAGCACCCCAGTAGTGTGCAAAGCATATTTGACAAGAACTCTTACCCAACTGCTACTTTTGAATTACAAAAAAAAATTCAGAACAATTCTGAGTAACAACAATTTTTTTAAATTATAAATTAAAATTAAAATCCTGCACACCATAAACCAGGGTTTATGTTTAGTATGATCACTCTGCATAAGGTCAGTATTCAGAAACACTAACTCTTCCTTGAGACTGTTCTGTATCTGCATTTCCACAAGTCTTTTTAGACTGTTATTGAATGATTAAAAAAGTAAATATCCCAACACAGGTTTTTAAACACCTTCAAGCAGATTGTCTTCTGCTGTGTGCTATCCCTTATTGCACCAGTCATCCTGCACATTGTGAGACCTCACTGGTGGGGAGGATGGGGTTTGTTCCCATAGACAGGACAGAGAATGATGAAAGGAAGGATTGCAGCTGGGGAACAGAGTCAGAGAGAAAATAACTGACCTATGCAAGACTAAAAACCAAATAGTTCACAGTAAACAAGCTACACAAAGCCTGGAAGCTCAGCAAGGAAAAAATCCATAGTGCATAGAAAAATCTGGCATTCTCTGTCTGTGTAAAGACATCAAACTGAAGGTTTTCACAGCCATAGTTATGTAGAGCCCAACTCCTGCTGAAAGCAGCCAGTCACTCCAACACCCAGCTGTGGCTCAAGGGAAGTTTTACGGACTTGTAGCAACCTTTGTATGAGAGGGATGGAGAGACAGGAGGGAGAACCCTGACTCCCCACCAAGAATTGGAATTTCTCAAAGGAGTAATGAATGGTACCTTGTTTGTCCACCAGACACACATATCAGAAGGTTTGAATGACCAGCAGTGCACAAACCCCTGGTGCTTCTCCAGCATCTCCAGGAAACCAGCAAATGACAAATCAACTTGTGGTCTCGCTTGTAGAGCACTTTTAAGGGTTGGTTTTCCTGCCACCTTAGATTTGGTCCCCACTCTTTGCACACTCTGTATCTGTAAGGTTGGAATATTCATGCTCTTCCATCTCCACTCCCAATCCAGAAAGGAATGACCCCATTCCCAAAAGGCATCAGAAGTGAGCTTTGTACAAAACAGCACTGTGCTGTGTTACAACGTGAAGCAAAAGGTATTTTAAGATATGAAGCACTACAGTGATGGGACTGTGATAACCCACACAAGAAATGTGTGCAGGCAGACCAAGAAGCTCCCTTGCCACAGCTGCCACCAGCTCAGCTGGAGCAGGACATGCCACACTTCCTCCCAGCAGAACCTGGCCCATGGGAGAGATTTCACAGCTGAATGCCAGGAGCTTGTAAAGCACAAACCACTGTAAAAAGCCAGCAGTACTTTGAAATGTCACTTCCTATTACTTTTAAGCTGTTTTAGCAACAGCATTAATGCTACATCTCCATGAGGAGGGAGAACAAATGGCCAGCAGCACTAACAAAACCATGAACCACAAGTTAGCCTGAGGAAGGACTTTTAAATTTCAGTCTCTCCCTGAACAGGCATGAAGAGCATTGTCATGTGCACCTGCTAAATGGAAGAGGATGCTTGGAATTGGGATCCTACTGCGTGGTTTGTGGCCAAGTTGTTGCATTTCTTTTTTAGACATCTTGCTAGCAGCATCAACCCACCCACTGAGCAGGGAAAAACACTAAATTATAACCTCCCACAGGTAAATGCCATTCTGCATTAATGGTACATTAGGTTATACCAGTTCATTTCTACATTTAAGTGGGTGTATCAATGAACAGGAGAGCTGCAGCTTACCTACATTTGATAATTTGTTTGATACAAAAATATTTGAAGTTATGTAGGGTTACTCAGGCAATTTACAGCTGTCGAAACCCAGGACATCCCTCTGGCTGTCCTGAGCAGCCAAGACCCCTGCCAGGGGTGTCAGAGACCCTGGCACAGAGCCCAAGATGCCTGTGGTTTTGATTATGACCTGTGGAGCAAGTTACCAACCTTAGATGAAGATCTGCAAGCCATGAAAAATTAAGTAGAATGATAGTGAATTTATCACAGGGTGAAAAAGAAGATTTTGGGGTTTTCTAGAATGGGGGTTCAGGGGGCAAGATGGAGGAATCTGGGTGTGTCCTGCCTTTCTCCTTCTTCTTCTTGGCATCCATCTTCTGCTGTGATGTTGGCACTTTTAGATTGGTTTAGAGTAGAAGCTCACTGTCTAAAATAGGTGATAGGTATTGGGAAGTAATTGTTAACATTGCACACGTAGTTTTTAGTAAAAAGACATAACACCACTCTGGGGGTGGTCAGAATGCCCTGGACTGTCCAGCTGAACAGACCTCAGCTGGATAGGGGAAAATATTTTATAGATAAGGAACAATAAACAACCTGGAGACCGAGAACTGAAGAGCTCTGACTCCTTCTTCGAGCGCCAGGCTGGGAAAAGAGACTTTCTAACATTTCTTGGGGTCACTCTGAGCAGCTAAAGCCCCGAGACAATAGCATCAGGACTTTAAGAGCCTTAGAATCATAGAATAGTTTAGGTTGGAAGGGACTTTAAAGATCATCTTGTTCAAAACCCTTGCCATGGGCAGGGACATCTTCCACTATCCCAGGTTGCTCCAAGCCCCTTCCAACCTGGCCTTGAACACTTCCAGGGATGGGGCAGTCAAAGCTTCTCTAGGGAATCTGTGCCAGTGAATCAGCACCCCCACGGGAAAGAATTTCTTTCTAATTTAAATCTACCCTCTTTTAGTTTAAAGCCATTTCCCCTTGTCCCATCACTCCACAGCCTTGTCCAAAGTCCCTCCCCAGCTCTCTCGGAGCCCCTTTAGGCACTGGAAGGAGTTTTAAGGTCTCCCTGGAGCCTTCTCTTCTCTAGGCTGAACAAATCAACTCTCTCTTGAGTTGTTGAGTCTCTTTATAGCATCATCTTCATAGCCTCCTCTGGACATGCTCCAACAAATCCATGTCTTTCCTGTACTGAAGACTCTAGAGCTGGATGCAGCACTGCAGGTGGGGTCTCACAAGAGACGAACAATCACCTCCCTTGACCTGCTGCCTACACTGGTTTTCGTGCAGCCCTGGATAGAGTTGGCTTCCCAATGTCTGAGATAGGGTGAGGTGGTCAGTACATGAACCACCTCAATTAAATTCAAAGCCTCTGTGCTGCCCCATGAAAAACTTCCATGCACCCACCCTCCTTCCCTCCTTCCTTCCTTCTGCCACTTACTTCCTTCCAATTTAAGCAATTTAAGCAGGTGAGCACAGTAGCCCAGGATTCTCAGTCTGGCATGGGAAAGGAAGTATTAACAGGTTAAACAACCCACCAGATGCCACAGACTGAGCCTGCAGCAGAGCCAACAGCAAAACCCAGGGCAGGCTCTGACTGTCACACAGCCCCTCACTGCCATGGCATTTTTATAGACCAGCATGAAATGTCTGTTAGTGAAGAGAGCCTTCAAGAGCTCTCAGCTCAGGCTGAAGTTGCAAATCAGATCTGTCTTTAGTGATATGATAGGCACAATCTCATCTAAACTGGTTCACATCTCCACAGCTAAAGATAGCCCCCTTACAGTCACTGTGGTCTAGGGCACAATTCCTCTCATCCTGAGGCACATCTGAAACAGATCATGCCTTAAAACTCACTATTTGTCCAACAAGGACAACCTTCTCAGCTGTGGCCAGAATAATTCAGGTGAGATCACTCCTTCACTTGACTAAAGATAGGTCTAGCTTACAACTCCAGCCTATGCTTCAACGCTTCAGATATCTGCATTTACTCTGTATTTAAAATAATAATTATCATCACTTACTGTTCCCCCAGCAAAAGCACCTTACAAGCTGGCCCCACATGCTGTGGTTTCAAAATGTTTAGCACAGTTACATATTCCAGTCTGTGTCTGCCCAGAGAAGAGGTGACATTTCTAAAGCTGCATTTTCCTTGGCTGGCTTTTGAACACTTTGGCCAACTGCCCAACAAAGCTTCTGATGACAGAACACCATGGCCAGGCAAGGACACCTGCAGCAGAGTGGACGACACAGAACAGATTTGCAGCTCAGATACCAACGGGCTGAGTGGACATTTCAAACCCATGTAGCTTCAAAAACATTAAAAACCTGACAACAGATTGATGCCCAGTTCTAAAGCCTCAGCCAGACAGCAGAAAAAAACCCATTGCATTGATATTTGCAATTCTGGATTGTTAATTTTTCTCGTGAGAAATTTTGCTTTGAACCAGATGGAACATGTGAATGGAGAAAATTTGTCTTAATCCTCGACCCAAAGTACTGGAGATGTAACTATTCCTTGAAAAAGTTCAGTCAAACTACTTGTGAGTTGCAGAGTAATAGCAGTAGCAAAAGACTAGTTGTAAACACTTTAGTAGTTACAGGTCTCATTAATAAGAAAAAACCTTGGTTGTAGCCCACAAACACACCAGAATTTTAATAAAGAACAAATTATCACGTCCAGGGTTAGTCTTTCAAGACAATCACAACCCTATTGCTTCACAAGCTTGGCTGAACTGCATAAATGCAGCAGCTTAAGCCAACTTCTACCTGTAAAAATGCCAAAAAATATCTGCAAAAGAGCTGTTTAGCAGATATTTCAACCTTATAGGAATGGACTTTGCCCTCCTGATTAACCTTTGCTATGAGAAACAAGTTTTGGAGAGCCAAGGAGAGGCAATTGATTCTCTGAAGAGATTTGGACACATCATTTTGCTGAGGGTCATAGTGGCCATCAGGAACTTCAGGATGAGTTCACATGAGCAACCACATACCTCATTATCAGCTTATTTTTCTTGTGGGGGTCAGTGTTCCTACAATCTGGAATTTGGGTCTTCTGTTCACAGCCACTTCTAAGTCAAGAATCACCAAGCTGGACCAATGTCAAGATACAACTATGTAAGCCTCGGGCCGAGTCAAGAGTTTCAGGATCCCATTCAAACCACATCCATTTTAACGAGCTAACAAACTCCCTGTGGGCAAGAAATTGTTGGGTTTTTTATTTTCCTGAGAATCTATCTAGAATGAGCTCTCTGGGCTGGCTGTTAAGAGAATGTTTTTCAACTTTTTTACTGCAGTGCAATGTGATGGCTCCGTGTTTTGTTCTTACAGGTGTTGTACACCTTCACATTCCACTCATTCACATCTTCATCCTCTGATGCAACAAATACAAACACAAATTGCAAAAAATATGTGCACTTAATTTAACTGATGTGGCAAGAAAACATTTCTGTCCCCATGATCACAACAGTTCAGCACATAAACAAGAGTTCAGGCAGTGGCTTTGTTCAAAGCATTCTTTTCTTCTAGTCAGCTTTAAAAGGCAACTGAAGGGAATGGTCCAAACAAAGGAACTTTTGCAGGAAAACCAGAAGCAAGCCCTTGCCCACTCATGTTCATGTTCTTCAAAAGGGAGTTTTCTTGCAAGAATGTTTGCAGTAGGATCCAAGCTAAATTCCAAGCTGGATCATTTCTCTCTGCCAGCTTTTGGCAGCACAATTTTGATAAATACTCAGAGGCAGAACAATCAGCAAAGGACAAAGCAATCCTTGTGAACAGTTTGCAAAGCTACTTAGGAGAGACATTTTGAAAAACACACACAAGTAAATATTTAAATCAGGGTTATTCAGCCTATTGCAGACAGACACATTAATGAAAATGCATATTTGATTATTAATTGCAAATACTGGTCTCTAGCCAGGCCTGAAATTTTAAGTGGAAGAATGTGCATGAGCTATGTGGTTACACTCAGCCCACCCTTGCTTTTTCCCATCACTTCCTATAAAATCTCATTATTGGCTCTTATATGACGAGGGAGCTCCCAAAACAGCTGCTGTACTTTGTCTGCCAAGCTATCAACACACTGCAGGAGGAGCAGAGTGAAGAGTTCTGGCTGCTCCACTGCGAGTTACCTTGCCTGACTGGGAAAGTCAAGTAATCAATGCTGCCAAAGCACCTAACACAACTCCCATGGCAGACAAAAAGTCTCCCAGCAAAACCTCTCTCAGCCCCATTTAAATGGTGGAAGGAGGAGAAAAGTGGCATTATGAACATATAAAGTTGCAGAACCCCTTTGGCAGCAGAGCACCCGAGGGGGCTCAGCTGGTCACCTTCACCAGCCTGACCCCCAGGATGGGGAATAGGACAGCCTGGGGAATAGGACAGCTCAACCTCATCACTCCCCTGCTCAGAGCCACCAAGGACAGGGCACAAGGGAAAGTCCAAAGCCCACCAACACTTTCTGTTCTGCCATGCTAGATGAGAGTTGTTTCCAGGCTCCTCTACTTACACTACCTGGCAACAACACTTGGAAGGATCTTAGAGCAACATGGGAACACTTGAAATCTGAACCTGTCAGTGGCATCACCCCTCTGCTTTCCACACACCACCACTGCAGGAAGCAGGGTGGAAAATATGGGTGTGCTTTATGGCTATCTACCCAGAAAACTGCTTCAAGAAGCTCCAGGAATTTCCATTCACTGCTACAGCAACACTATTGGTGTTTACTGTAAAGCAATGGGAGATGACTGGAACAGGCCAGACCTAATTTGCAGCAATTCAGAACATCCTGGGGCATTCCCATCAATAACAGCTTTTTAAAGTTGGGGAAAATATGGTCTCAATATCCAAATTTTTCCTGATCTGTGTCCAGGATGAGAAATCACACTGAGCATTTCTCAAACTTTTTGAAAGGTCATCCTCCCTTAGGGATCTTTATTTTAATAAATAAAATGAAAAGAAGTCTTTATTTTTCTTTCCCTTTTTTCTCCCCACACAAGCATTGTACCACCCAGAGAACAGGTAACTGCCTTCAATTGCTGGCACCAACTCAGCTCCTCCAGGACAGCAGAGTGAAAATCTGATGTAATTAGCAGCTCACTACTGCACCGAAGAAAATTAATTACTGTCAGCAATTAAAACTTCTGGCTACTGTGGGCAACTCACAACTACCTCCCAGTCCTTCCTGACCCAGGGTTTGAAAAATACAATCCCAGCTCATTGCCACAGATTCCAACACTGTCACTAGGAAGCCTGAGGCAAAAAAGGCCCCAAAAGCTTTCTGAGAACAAAACAAAAATAATAATAAAAACCACACCTTTATTCAGGAAGTTTCCTTTCTGTTGAAACATCTTTGTACAGATTCTGGTGATTGACCCCTTTCTAAAAGAATGAAAATACCATGTGGGCTGTGCTGAGTGGCAGCCAAGTGGAACAGAAGGGATAGTGTTGAACCCAGGAAGGCAGAGGGAGGAATTAGGAAAGATCGACAGCCTAAAGCTATTCAACAGCAGTGACTGCTTAAGCTGGGATAAGTTTGAGAGGCCTGGACACTAAATGCTCTGTAGGGGCTGTTTGTACCTCAGCTGGACCCTCCCAGCCCCAAACATTAACTGGTGATGAGAGAAGAGAGGGGCTACCAGTCACTCCAGAAGATTTGGCCAGGACTGCTGCCAACACAGTCTTGGCAGCAGCAGCAGTCTTGTGTACTCTGAATTGTTCAGGTTTTCCAAATAGATGTATTGGTTTTGCTTTTCTTCTCCCCTACAAGAAGTTCTGTTTGTTTAAAGCCATTGCTTAACTCTGTGCTCACAGGCATTGCTCATTCCTGAGCATTCAAAGGGCATAATTGAATTTCCCAGGCTTCTGGGAGAGGGTCAAGCCAGCTTTGTGTAACAATTTTAGCAAGAACCCAATTAAATTAAGGCAAGCTCTGTTGTTGCCAGTCTGTGCCTTGGAGAAGGGTTACAATTAGACAACAAAACATAGCGTGACACTAAGGACAGCAACAGATTTACTTCAGCATCCTCAGAGTACATTACCACAATATCATAAAAACAAGATTTAACACTGAGAATTTACTCAAGCAAGACAAACATTACTCCAGGGCAATATGATATTGTGTGGGGTTTTTTCCTTTTCTTTTCTAAAAGTGAAGGAAAACAGAATTCCTTCAGTATTCACAGGTTTTTAGTCTTCTAGTGTCAGCTGTGACTACCTTATTTAGAAACAAAGGCAATTTTTATTAAACAGCTATTAAAGATACATCCTGTAGCCTCTGAAAGGGAAAAACACTTAGGGACAACAAACACAAACAGGGAGAGCAGGGAGAAAAGCTACTGTCATTAACTTCAGCCAGACATATCCATATATAAACATTTATGCTGACTTGAAACTGAGTGACAGACAATCATAAACTCTCTTTAAATGCACTATTAGCATTTTCTGGTGGATAATGAGCTTGTGGATAACTATCATTCCCCTCCTGCTTCATCTGCCTGACCTCCCCCTCTCCCCAGCAATGTCAACAAAGCTGGCAGCATTCAACAGAAAAATACTGCAAACAGAAAAACAGAGTATAGCTTTTCAGATCTCATTACATTTTTTCCCTCTCTCCTCCATCATTTCCTGATTTCTCTCTCCCATGCTCTGCTCCTCTTTTCCATTTTTCTTGCCTGTTTCCTTGTCTTGGCCATCCTGTTTCTTTTTTTTTCTCACATCTTGTCTGTGTGGTCTTTAATGTAGAATTTGTTTCAGCTTTATGCTTTCCTATTACCTTTTGCCCACAGTTTTGGGTTGGGTTTTTTGAAGTTAGCTGGTTTACTGAGTGTTTTTCCCATCCTCTTTTTAAATTACCTGACCCTGTTAGTTGCTCAGGTTATTTTCTTCAAAGTCTGGTGAGCCTGACTACACAATCCCACTCAGATGAACAGTGCCCTCAGCACACCTACTCATGAGCTCCATGACCTAGTGAAATTTAAATAGATATTGAGCTAGAAATTAGACCAGGGCAGCCACCAGGAGCTAAGAGGAGATCACTAAGAGTTTTAGAGAAAGAGGGTTTGTCTCAAGACCAGAGAGCACTATTATTTTGTTATTACATAAATATTTCAGCTCACCATTTATAACCTGTCTCAGAAGAGTTTCTTTATGAATGAAAGGATAACTGAGACCCACGAGTTAAGACACAGACATGCAAAGGCCCTCGAGGAAGCCTCTGCCCTTACCTCTAGGCAAATTACTGATCCTTGGTGCTCTTTGAAGACTTTCAGCTGCTCTCCAGTGACAATATTCCAGGTCCTGATGGTGTAATCCGTGCTGCCAGAGAACAGCTCCCTGTTTGGTGCATCAAGTATAAGGCATAAGACGGCCCCAGTGTGTCCCAGCAGGGTCTGGTAGCAGCGCCCGCTGGACACCCACCAGACCTTCACAGTGCAGTCCGTGCTCCCTGTCACCAGCAGGTCCCTGCTCACTTTCTCCTCCTCCTCCTCTTCCTCCTCCTCTTCTTCCAGCACATCCCTGGAGGAATAGTGAGCTAGAGTCAGGACACAGTTCCGATGGCCCCGGAATTCCTGGATTTGTTTCTCCTTGTCCACGCTCCAGCAGCGGGCTGTCCTGTCATAGGAGCCACTGAAGAGATAGTCTTTAGCAACCAGGATTCTGCAAAAAATAAAGGTTGTGCATGTGAACAGTATTGTTCATTTTTCATAACCATCTTTTGTCACAATTTCAGCGCCAATTACCCCAAAGTATGAAACAGCAGCATGAACATAACATCTTTGGCATTTTTAAAAATCAAACACTTCCCTGTTTCTACTTTTAAAATTGAAATCCCTCATTCAAGTACAACGATGCAGATATTTTTACACTATAGCATTATAACTTTGTGCATTTTGTTTTGCTAAAATTCCTTCCAGCAAGGAATATGAACGTTCACAAGTTATATATAATACTTAGAAGTTTGTTTTGTTGTTTGGTTTGCATTTGTTGGGTTTTTTTAAAATTAGCTAATTCTTGTTAATTATTCATTAATATTTCTTTATAAAAAAAATATTTAAAAACAGACCCGTGACAATAGCTTGGAATCAAAAAAACAACAAAGCAACAAAACAACATTCCGGGAATCTGAACTGTAACTTACTGTGTGCAAAATAACCATCTTTCCATCATCAAATAAGGAGAGTAGGAGAAAAAAAAATACACTTAATTTCACTTAGCTCAGGATCTCAAAAAAGATAAAGCATGAACACACATGTTATTACATAACTGAAGAGCAAACCAAAGATCACACCTCAGGAATTCAGCTTTCTGGGCCTTCAAAATAATGAGTTGTAGCTGCACAAACATACAAAACCAGGAAAAAAATCTACAGTTCATATTTCCTAACCAGAGATAGGAAACATCCATAACCTGCCTTCTTTGTCAGCTGAGCTTGGTCCTCTGGAACCTTTCAAACAGGCAACAAAGTCATATGAATGGGGAACACATTTCCCATTTGCTGATTCAAGCAAAAATCAGGCCTGTGCCAAAACACAGAACCAGCCTTCCTAACTATTTACAGAATCTCACTACACATCATATGTGTTTTGAGTTTAGAAAGGAGCTAAAAAGCCCACACACCCACCAGAAAAGAAATGTTAAAAAATACCAATCTTTGACTGCTCTATTTGCCATTAATTAAATCCAGTCCAACTATTAATAGGCACTTTAAATGGAAAGGCCAATCAGCCACACACAGTAAGTTTATTATTAAACTTCATTTGACCAAACAGGAATAATAATAATTACAGAAAAATCCCTGACTTTATCCCTCTTGCTGACACAAAAGCTCGACAGGATGTTTTTAAACCTATTTATCAGCAGCATCTGTTATCAATTGGATCATTTCTTCTGGAATTTCATTCCTAGCCCTGGATTCCATTCCCCTGCTGTGTGCCTTTCATTTCTCTCCTATCTGTGTCAGCAGTGTTGCTAGAAAAACTAATCATTGCAGCACAGAACACGAACTCAGAGGTTTACACAGCCCCTTTTATGAGTGCAGCAATGGGGAGCTGCAGGGAAATGATGAAGTGTGTGATAGATGACAGGAGCACGAGGGGAGAAGCCCACCTGTTGACAATTGATGTGTGGCCTCGGTAAATGGCCAAGCACTGCCCGGTCACCACGTCCCACTTGCGAATGGTGTGGTCAGCACTGCACGTGAAGGCAGCCTCGTTCTCCAAGTGGCAGAAGGTGATGTAACTTTCATGTCCTAGGAATTACAAAGGAAATCAGTCACTGTGCGTGCAGAAAGGACAGGCCAGTCCAGATCTCCACCTTAGCCAAAAGAAAAATGCAAACAAAAGTAGCAAAACTCCAGTTTTAAATGCAGCGCCGTGCTTTTCACATTTAAAGATTTGTGTGAAACACAACCATTTCAAGCCACAGCAGAAAACTTCACTGATATCAGGATTAAGTTGAAGAGTAAAACAGTACAGTTCCACCAAGCAGGTAAATCAAACAGTTTTACAAAAATGTAATGAGATAGACTAATATCAATACAATAAAACTCACACTAATGAAGTTTTAAACAGTAAAAAAATAGCTTATTTTTTAATTAAAAAATGCTTTTGCTTCCTTCTTTTGAAAGCAGGGAGAAAAAGGCAGCATTTCAACCCAGCCCACTGATTGCCAGGACACAGTCATAAATCAAAACATGAAACTCTGAAAAAATGACCTGAGACTTACCAGCAAGTTCGATTTCATTGTCCAGGCAGAATGAAAAGCAAACAAAAAAATGTACCAGGTAAACAGTCAGCCAATACTTTCCCCTACATGACTAAACCCCACAATTCTCTAAGTATAGATATACCTTTAAGGAAAAGAAAGGGAGGAAGGAAGGGAGGGAGGATTAGCGCAAAATTGTTTACACAATATGTAGAGTACACAGGGATTCTACACTTACAATAGACACAAAGACACAACCACTGCTTTAAAAATGTCACACTGACAAACAAGGCAATACCAAAAAAGAGCAATCAATATTACCACCTCAAGCTTTTGCTGCTGATTAGCAAGATGTGTCATTTTTCTATTGTAATATTAAAGGCACCACATGTAAAAATCACCTTAGGAATCAAGTTCCAGCTTCATCCAAGATCTCCTGTGTGAAATTGCTGTCACCTATCTATCTAATCATTGGACTACTATTACCTTGCACTCTTCTGCTTTAACATCTAGACTGTAAGCTTTTAGGAGCAGAACTGTTTCCACTTAAGTCACTATTACAAGAGTGACAGTTATGGCTGAAGTTGGTGGGCCCTACTGTGATTTAAATACTATTCTTTCAGGAAAAAAAGAAAAAAATAAATGAAAGAAGGACAGTTGTGATTAAAGAGAGAGAGATGGACAAAGGTATTAGAAAAACAGAATGTTGTAAAATAAAGAGATGGTAAAAAAAACTGAGGGAAAGCAGACTGCCCAGTAAAACACTGTTTCACTGACTGTAAAAAACATATTTCAGTACAATTGCTGAAGTTTAAAAGCCTTGTTGTAGTTCAAAAGCAAACCAGAATCCATGTTACAAACATATGGCTTGTTTCCTCTAAAACAACTTCATCAGATGCCAAAAATTAAACAGATCACCCAGGCTATAGCAAAACTACACTCGTTCTCCCATATTTGTGAAACTTTCAAAGCAGCCTGAATGGATCAGGTTTCAATCACTGGGATTTTTCTCACAGCATCATGTAATCCAGCTCTGAGATCAAAACAGCATCTTGGTTACTGCACCAAAGTCTGCCAGGCAGATTTTAACCATCAGTAATGCTTGACCCACACACAGGGTGCCAGAACCCCATGTGGCAGACAAGGTCTGGTGCTGGTCTGCCCAAAAGCAGCCACCACACAAGTCTGCTGGTTGTGCTGTGGTAGAGCTTGAAACTGCATTAGAGATACAGGTTTATCAGTAATTATAGCTTGTAAAATTAAAATTGACATGACAACTGTGTGCATGCATAATTATAAAATACATACAATTATCTGATTTGACTGGCAGTTCACAAACCACCCAGACCAACCTTCTTCAGAGTTTACCCCAAACACAGGCAGATTCCATAATAATGGATGCTATCCAATACATTTCTCTTTCTAGTTTAAAGGGATTTCTAAGCCTAAAGCAAATGCAGCAAGTTTTCCAGAAGCTAGAACCATGGCAGGATGTGGGAAAAAAAGACAATACTCCATAGTGAAAAAGAAGCAAGCAAGCAAACAAACAACAAGGAAATCACAGCAATGTGATTTCTTCTTTGGAAGAAAAAAACATTAGCAATTCCAAATTTAACAGCTTCCTTTTTTTCTGTATGAAAAGAACATCAGTGGGAATACAAACATCTTTAGCCCACATCTAGACTTTTGCATGTCCACGGTCTGCAGTTTTTTTTTCTTTTCAATTACTGACATGCCAGTCTAAGGATAACAAATTTTTCTTAAGGTGCAAAATTAATTTAAATTGAAAAAGCCCAGCAATTAATATTTCTGTGCATCAGATGAGGAGGGAAAACAGAAGCAACCTATTTAGCAAGGTTCCTTTCCAGACTTCTGGGTCAAGAGGTTCTAAATAAACCAGCCACCTGGAAATGAGAAAACCAAAAGGACTAAAAAAAAAGAGAGAGAATAACAAAAAGTCAGTATTTTTTCACAGGGTAAAACAGGGCGTCCAGAAAGTGACATAAGTTAAACTTCGCACACCCTGAGATAAAAGGATCCGTGCATTCATTAGCGCTGGAAACCTGTTTTGGGTTGAAACAGCTCCTGCTTAACGCTGCTGTAATAAACACCAAAACAAAACCAGCATGATTTTGGCTGCCCGGCAGGGACTGAACGAGACCAGAACACGCTGTTTGGCCTGTGCCATCCTTCAGAGCCACAGCCCAAGCGAAAAGCCGCTGCCGTACCTTGGAAGTGGCCGTGGCACTGGCTGTCGGCGGTGCTCCAGAGCCGCGCCGTGCCGTCCTCGCTGCCCGTGAGCAGCCGCTGCCCGTCGGGGCTCAGGCTCAGCCAGTTGATGCCGCCTTGGTGATCCGTGCAGACCTTCACGGCCGAGCCGCTGTTCCCCATCGCGGCGCTCCCGGCGCAGATCACGGCAGACCTTGCTCCGGACCTCCGGCCGTACCCCACAGACCGACTTCTGCCATTACCTCAACTCCGAAACATCAGCGCGGCAGTCCGGGATCTGCACAGAGACACAAAGGGGGAACGGGGGAGAGCGCGTTAAATCATTTCATCTCCCCGTGGCCGCATCGCTTCCCCAGCCAGGGTGAGCCGAAGCCACTGAGAGCCCGGTTCCCCGCAGGATCCCAAGCCCCACGGCGGTAGATGGGCGCACACGCTGCCCACTGTGCCCTCTCCATGGGCATCGGGGCACTTCCAGCCCCCTGGGGGTCTGAGCCCGGGTGGCGGTACCGCTACCTGGTGCCCTCGCCGAGGCTGCTGCTTTTTAAGCAATCTTAGCGCTGACTTTGGGCACGCCGAGGACGCCTCCGAGAGGGGAGCCCGGGCTCAGGCGGCCCCCAAAGCCCCGGGCTGCCGCCATCCCTCCCGCACGGTCCCGCGGCACCTCGGCACTCACCGCCCCGGGCACGGCTCCGGCGGAGCGATCCCGCACTCGCGCTCCGGGCAGGGGGAACCTCCTCCCGCCGGGGCACCGGAGCCACCGCCGGGCCGAGCACAGGGTCCCCCCGACCGCCTCCGCCCTGCGGGGAGGCGGGAAGGGCTCCCGCCGTGCCCCCTCAGCCCACCCCGGGGCGGGCCCTCACCCCCCGCCCCAGCCCTGCCTCCATTACCTCCCGCTCCACGTTCGAGTCGCTTCCCCCCGCGGCGGCCGCCTCGCCCCTCCCGCGCAGCTTCCCCGGTGTTGCCGCTCTGCGCCTCGTCCTCCTCTCTCGAGGTGCCCGGCAGCGCTGCCCCGCCGGGCCGCCTCTGCCCGCAGCGACCCCCCTTTGCCGGGGCAGCGGCCTCCCCGGGGCTAAGCCGCCCGTACCGCAGTTCAGTCTCCCGGCGGGGTGGGAGCGTCTCTCCCGGCTGGGGTCTCGTTGAGAACCGCACCGCAGCCGGAGCAGCCCGACAGCACCCCCGCATCGCGGCGGAGCCCCCGGGCTCGTCCCGGGGGAGGCAGCGCTTCCTGCGGCACCTTCGCCCCTCAGAACGCCCGAGGGCACCGGCATTTCCTCCCTGGCTTCTCCAGTGCCTCCCGGGGGAAGCAGAGGCTTGTGCTGGCAGCTGGGTTGAGGGAAGCCATCGCCTTTTGTTCCTCTTCTCGCTCCTCTCCCTGGGCGAGCTCCTGCCACGTTTCTCCTCAGGAGCCCCCACAGGAACCCCAAATCCACTGTCTCGCTTTGCCCCGATCCGGAGCCTTTGGGCCCGTCCACCCCCTGCACCCCGTGGGCACGGCGTTGGAGGTGGGCCCCAGCTTTGTGCTGCCGCAGACCCACCTGGCCGAGGGCTCTGACAGCATGGGCTGAAGGGTTCTGTCCCACCGTGCTGTAATTAAATGCAGGAAGGCTGAATCTCCTGGGCAAAGTAATGTGGAGAGGCTGAGAGCTCCCAGCAAGGCAGCAGCAGGGTCCGATGCGGATTCCTCCCACAAGAAAAGGGAGCTGCCTCTAAATTGTAGCTAAAAACATGCTGGCAGGGGTAGGATAGATAAATCACAAAACTTACTCTCCTAGCTTCTGCCCCATCGGATCAGAAAAGCACCTTTTTGTGTAAAATGCCCAGGCCTGCAGCTCCATTTCCCACCCTCGGTGCAGTATCGGGGTTCAGCAGGCGCTCGCTGACATTAGCGAGGCTCCAGCCCTGCTCTGGCACGAGGTGTCCCAGCGTGGGCAGGACAGAAATGCGTGCGTTCAATGGGTCATTCCTGGGATGTGTTATTTTGCACAGCACGTTCTGGCAGAGGCCAAACGGGACTAATCTGTCACACCCAACTTAAACAAGGAGGTGATCCCAATTCAGCTGCCAGTTATAGCCATGCAGCCGTGGAGGAACTTGCCAGACGGAGCTGTCGGGCTGCAGATTTGGGTTTTGTGAGGGTCAGGTCGAGCCCTGTGGTTTATGGGCCCAAGCCAGCTCTTTTCTGAAGACAAACGTTTCCACACAGCCCTTGTGCATTCAAGAAATGACCGAGAAGTTCTGGTGTGAGACGTGAATTCTGTATTTCTTCCCTCTGAAAATCCCATTATCCGTGAAAAGATATTTTTTTGGACATACAGGCCTGGGAATCGGGTGCTCTCAGGGAGTGTCCCTCACCATCTGCTCATACATCTGTCAAATCCACTCACAAACCCCTGCCCAGAGTCCTTGCTTGGGAAACTGTAGGATAGATTAGCACTCCTTTTTATTTTCCTGTGTTTCTGTGGTGTGAATAAAAGGAAAAACTCAGAGGGAAGGGATATTTTGTTAGGTTTGAAGCAGGTCTGCACATTTTAAACCCACACAGTTTAAATCTCAAGGGGAGGCTGAGCTAGAGGGGAAACCCTTGGCCACAGCTCAGCCATGTATCAGCTGTGGGAGCAGAGGGTGTGCTGTTCCTCCCCTTGCTCTTTTTAAAGTCTTTTCAAGGTTTTATATTATTATTTCAAATTAATATTTCCCTCCTGTGGTGACTAATGAAAACATCTGAGCTTTTGAATATTTTCATGAATATTTATTCATTTTCTTGAGGGTTTTTAAAATCTTTTTTCAGTTGTTTTTCTCTGCCTGAATTTTGGGTATGTTTTCTTTATTGTATTTGTGTTCTTGTGGTGGGTTTTTAATTGTAGGACAATGAAGAAAGTAAAAGAAAGTTACCTGCTGCTTGATTTTGCTCCTCAGGGCCAAAATCCTGCAGTTAATCCTCCTTCATCCAGAAATGTACATACACAGATGCATGAGCTGCTTCTAGAACATCCAGGCAGTGAAAAAAACCTGAAGAAAGCTTCTAGATGTTTGTGGCTGGATTCATAACACATTATTTGCAGGATCCAGTGGCTGTTGCTAAGTCTGGAGCCAAGTTTAGAGTCTTTAGGCAATTATCAGAAGCATAGGAAGGATGCAGAGTTTAGATCAGCTACACTGTATTTTGGAAGAGAAGAGGGATGCCTCTGCCCTTCACCATGGATTATGACAGGGGTCCAACATCAGAAGGTTCCAAATTCTCCACAATTAAGTAGAACAAACTGAGATTTTTATCTTCACTTCATACCTTCATTCCACCAAAGGTTCAAACTGTTCTCACATCTCTGACCCAGCAACAGCACAGTACAGGAAGACACTTTATTTTCCACACACACAAGACAGTAATGATCAGGTGCAAAATCCTCTGTGAATCCTCTTCATCCCAAATTATCTGTGCTTAGACTCACTTGCCAGACCTTCAGAAACACAGCATAGGCTCTCAGGCCTTAGAAATTACTAAGTCAGTATTTACATCACTGTCTGCACTGATATAAATACTGAAGAACATTTCCCTTGAAAATATTTCAGTAATGCTGCAAATGCTTCCAATAATGTTATTGCTGTTGTTTGTGGAGGAAGGAACGCAGGCAGCTCCTCCATGTCCACCTCCCCCTCCTGGGGCCTTGGGTATCTGGATGGTCTTTGATGGACAACAAAGGTTCTTTGTTCTGTCAAAGAAGCAGAGCCAATAACACCCCAAAGAAGTCAGCGCAGAGAGCTCGACCAAAAACAAATGAATAAAGTGTGCAGCAATGCAAATTATCTTTCTTAGAGAATTAACCCCTTCCATCATCCCAGCCCCTCTTCCTTCTCTACAGAAGGGCCTTTCCAGCTGCCAGGGGCTTTTCTCTCATCTATTCTCTGCTTCAGGCTGTCAACCTCAATCACTTTCAAAATTGCTGATTATTAAGTATTACCTTGTCCTTCACTTTGAAAAATTGCAAAAACCAACCAACTGTCTTAAAACTACTGTCAGGGGCCTGAAAGATTTATAGTGGCACATCCTGCATGGTTCCAGTCTTGGTTGTTTTTTTTTGATTCAGCCACATCATTATAGTCAATGAGAACTACAAACAAAAACATGTTACATGGTGTCTCCAGAGGCAAGCTCCTTCACTCAGCAAACTACTCTAAGAAAATTTCCCTGCTAAAGTTAAATTTGATTTAAAAATCAATCCAGTTACACTGGTACAATGTAAATAAAATTTAACCTTAAGTAGATTTAAATGTAGCTTCTACTTTTTTGATTTAATCCAAAATATTATCAACATCTAAGTGGCTTCACTTTGCAGTAAAAATTGACATTGGTGAAGGCAAATTAAGTTTACATGGGTTCAATTATCACCATGGAGCAGATGTTGCCTCACTCTGAAGTGGGGATGGAAGGGTAGTCTGCAGATTTTGAGACTGCAGACCCAAGATGCACAGCTGAACTCAGCATTGCAGCTCCTTCTGACCCCTCTGCAACTGGCCTCTTTTACAGGCAATACAGTTCTTCCCTGCCTCTTAAAATGCAGCTTTAAAATGCCCCAGGGTGCTCAGAAATCTAGTTTGGGTATAAACATTTAGCAAATTCCCCTACAGGACAAAAGATGCTTGGAAACTGTCCTTTGCACTAGATTCTCCTGTAATTATATGTAACATTCTTTTGGTTTTTAACTAGATTTGAAATGTATTTCCAAAACATTTCTTTCAGAAAATACTTGGTTTTATGAGTTTCCTAACAAGAACACCCATCTGCAAAACCCATGTACATCCCTGCTCCCCACTACTGCTTCACCTGGGTGCCCCTAATCAATGCCAGGAGTCTGAAAGCCTGGGATCTGGAGAATCAGCTGGTATCCAGTGACCTAATGAACGGTTAGGGATGGTAATGTTGCACAAATGGGCTCTTAGTAGCTGACTCCAATGTCAGGCCCTGGTAGCAATGGGAATTTAGCTGTGAACTTGGAGTAGGCAGAGAGAGGATTGCATTAACTTTCTGCTGTGATGAAGCAATGGCTTAAAAGCACTGCTGCAAAGGCATCTTATCTCCCTGGCTAAGAAAGCAGCTGCAATTTCCTAGAAATTTTTGAGCTGTGACATGCCAGGGAGTATAAGATCTCACGGCAGTTGTATCAAAGATCCCTGTAAATAGGTTTCTCCCCACACAGTCTATAGATGTCAAGGCCCTTCCATCATGTCACAGCATAGTGGGAACTTTACTGAATAATTCAAAATTACAAATATTTACAAAATTACAAAATAATAGTCAAAAGCTCATTTTACCCTGCTCCCTACTTCGATGGGAGCCCTGCTGTTTCTTCCAGACGGTAAGTTGGCCTCTTGCCCAGACCATATATCTCTTATGACAGGCTCCTTAAGGACCAAATCTAAGTGGAAGCCAAAAGAAATATATCTTACTAAGTGACACAAGGGTAACTTTCTGAGTCTGATTCTGAGCCCATTTTAACTGCTTTTGCACACATACAACTCTGCTGGCTTTAACTGCATTAATCCAGATTTGTACTGATGCAAGCAGAGAGCCTCAGTGCCTTTGACACTGGTACAAAAACAAATTTCCAAAAATGCTGAAGCTGCAGCCAGTGACCCAGGCAGTATTTTAACAATTGCATTCACATCTGGCCTCTGGAAGATTTCTCAGTTGTTTGTCTGCCTCATTATTAGCAGAGCCAAACCTTGGGTAAGGGGGGAGCAGTCACGATCTCTTACACCTCATTATTGCTGAGAAAGTCATAGGAACAACTGATACCAAACCCACTGACCACAGAATAATCTTCTGCAGCCTTGACTGAGCTTTGTACGAGGCTTTCAGGGCCAGACTGCCCCTGCTTCTGATACAGCTGCCACAAGAAGTGCACAGCTCTTCCAGGAGTCTGAGAAACATGGGGAAGGTCTTAGATGGGTGTAGTTGGTGGTGGGAGTAAATAGAACCATTCCAAGGGATGTCAAAGCTTCTGCCCCACTCTGTGGCTCTGCCAGAGCATGGTTAGAGCCAATGCTGTTCTTCATTTTCTCCACCAAATCTGAGAGTGATCCTTGGTAAAGAGAAGGACACCAGGGTGAACATTCAGCCCACCATGAGGTTTACAAGCACCTCCAAAGCTTGAACAGCTCAGCTGTAATATCTCAAGTTGGATTCGTAGAGAAATATTCTCATTATGCACCTATTCTTTGTTGGTACTTCATGTTCTTCTGTGCATTTATCTCACAAGATAGGTGGCTTTTCCTTCTCAAATACTCTCTCCCTTAGGACTGGATTTTACTTCTGCCTGATCTAGCTTAGGTTTGCTCAAGGAAGCTGTGCTGTTACAACCTCCACCTCTGTGTGAGTTTGGGCTTGCCATGTTCCTCTTGGGCTGAATAGAACTGGGACAGCAGCAGCATCGTTGGGCCCACAGTGCCAGTGCCTGGCAAAGTCCTATGGGAATCAATGGCACAATCCAAGTGCAAAACACAGAGAGTGACTGATGTTGTACTGAGGGGGGACATAAAGGTGCCACGCACTGATGTCAGCGTTACAAATCAGGTGTCAGGATGTCACCTCACTCCTCAATAATAGCCCACCTATCTCCTGGTGGATAAATCTTTCTTTGTGTCTGCTCTCCTTTTTATCTCCCCCCTGATTTCCCAGTAGTGTTCATCCCACTCTTGTTTTGGAAAGGCACCCTAACTGGAGTCCTCTCTTGCTGAGAGGAGAGATTGCAATTTAGCTGGTCTGTAACCGTCTGTTTCCATTCATTCCTGAGGTTTTCCAGCTGCCCACGAAAACAATGCACTGATACAGTCTGTGCAGACTTGAACCACGTCCAGAACAAAGGGTTAGGTGGGGCTGGGAGATTTGGGCAGTGTTCTTTGTCTTGGAAAATGGAGCGAAACTGGCATAACGTGGTCAGAAAGATGATGGTGAAGGAGCAATCTGCTGATACCCCAACCCACACATGACCCAGCACCAGATTTTGGGCTCAAGCATCCAGCTCCTCGCTGAGCAAGTGTCAGGAGTACCAAACTCAGGCATCTAAGAACTGGGAGGAAAAACAAAATGAATTCCAAGGGGGGGCTGATGCTGCACTTTCACAGATGTAGAGTAGACAGATTTCATCTGAAAGGTTGTAATATTTCATTTTTCAGTTAAACTCTCTCCTTCTCCTTTTATCTTCCCTTCATTTTCATAAAGAGGCATAAAGTGAGTAATAAAAATTGCTAACAGCAGAACTTCATGATTTATACCACCAGATCTCAGGCAGAACTCCCTGTTGAGTTTGAGGGAATGGCCTGATTAAACATTGATGCCACAATATGGTCTGTCTTAGCAACAACACTCACAAGTGAAATTCATCGAGGGTATAAACCGTGACATTTAAAATGTCTGTTGGGTTAAACTTGATCAAAAAAAAATAAAAATAACGGCTGTGCGTGACTCTGGAAAATAAAGGCAATTGCCGTGCCACTTTATGGAATATTGTGTGTGAATCACTGAAGATATTACATCTTCTGCTGCCTTTTTCCTGGCCTCAAGAGGTTAACTTCTTCCCACAGCCATTCTCTGGGGGGGAAATAAGAACCACGTGCGTGTGCCACAGAGCTGGGTCTGGTCGGGGGATGCGGGTGATCCAGCTTTTGTGTTGTTTGCCTGAGAGACCCACTGGAGAGAATAATGAGGGGGTTCAAAAGAGGAATATTCTTCCTGCCAGAAGTGGTCGTTTAACTAGGCCTTCACTTATTTGTTGGGGGGAGATTACTCACGGGGTCACCTGGCAAAAATGACTGGAAGTTAGGAAAGAAAGGGCCTCCTGCCAACTATTTAAGAGAAAGAGAGAGAGAAATGGAGAAGAAACAGGAGAAGGAGCAGTGAGTTGGCTGCAGGGAAAGGGACATTTTGTGACTCAGAGAAGAAGCCAAGAATTAAGGCCATAAAGGGAGAGAGAAAGAGGGCCCTGGGCTCCTTAGGAGTCTTGGTGCTACATTCTGGTGGCATTCAAGAATAAATTGGCACAGAGAAAAGTTGCAGGCACTTACACATGGCTTGTGAAGCCCCAGCAGCAGAGGTGGAGCTCTGGGAAAGGGTGAACAAAAAGCACCAGCGTGCCCTGGGGCTCAGCCCTGGTTCTGGAGCTGTAGGGCAGCTGGGCTCCCCCATTCCACCTCCAAAGTAGGACAAGGAGAGCCTGTGCTAGGAAACCAAGGCCAGGAGGCTCAGCCAAGTCACCCACGGGTTGTTAGTTGTCCACTGCTCCCAAAGGGGTGCTTTGGGAAGCTGTGTCTGAGATACCCCCATAAATCTCAGCCTGGGCTGTTGTCACACCAGTAGGGACCTTCTGGGGGTCTGAGGCAGGGTGGGCTCACACGGAATTTGCCCTTGATCGTGCCAACAAAGGAAGCTGTTGCAAGGCAGCAGCAATGCACCCACTGAGATCCAAGGACAAAGGAAATACACAGACCCAGCACAGCTCCCTGCTGCTCACACCACTCCAGCAAAACATCTGCTCACCCAGAATAAAATCCCTCCCCTGTTCTAAGCAGATCAGTTCCCCCTGAAATAGCAATAGGAGCTGCTGCATCTGCTCACACCATGGCCAGGCTTCAGTCCCAGGAGGATGAGGCCTTGGTTCAATCAGGCTGAGCTGCCTGCTTTATCTTACACTCTCCTGTGAGTAACTTTTATTATTACACCTCTTTACACAAACACCAAACCCCAAGCAGGCAGAAAAAGACGTCCAAAATGCAGAAGAATTATGTCAGAGGCTCCAGCATCATGGGGTTTTGGAAAGGTTATTCATTTAACAAAGAAATAACTGTACAAATCAGACTCTCTGGCAGCATTTGTGTGATGATAATCATGCTGATTAAGTGTTTGAGCCTGGGATACACTGGGAAAGGCACTAGGACCTAGGAAATAACCATCCCCTGCTTTTGGAAGGCAGCTGAGGGCTCTTCCTGTTCTGCTCTGTGAGCGATCCATCTCCTCTCACAGATCTGTTCATTTTGGATGCAATTGCTCAAAATATGCATTACTTATGGTGATAGAGATATATACTAAGGGGATCAGCAGTTGTGCTGTTAACCCTTGGGTTCCCTGTTAGGCTGAGCCATGCAATGAGGGAAAGATTCAGAGCCCAGTTCTACAACTGACTTCAATTAAGTCAAATCAGTTGCATTAGCTAAGGTTATTAACTTGGGGAATATACCTTTTCTCTCTCCACTCTAAATTTGCTTTGGTGTCCATTACTCTTTGTTAATGAGGAAGGTGCTTTCTACTCTGATTTTTGTGTTGGTGAAGAAAAAGAGAAGCTGTTTAGACAAGTGGCCTTGACTCACTTCCAGCCTTAAATGTGACATACTGTTTTCATCTGATCAGCACTCTACAAGGGTGTCAGCAAATATCTGATGTTTAAGGCATGGAGATGGATTCTCAGGGAGTTGTGAAGGCACAGAAGTGACAGAAGAAAAGAATTAGGACAGAGGAAATGCTATTTACCTCGGTCGGCTGTTCTGGGACTTTCCTCCACCCCTTCTCCAAGCATGAATTTCACAACTAAACCACTGAAAAGATAAAAACAATAGCTACTTTCCAGAGGCACTACTGAAATATGCAGCCTTGGAGCACTTGAACAGGAAGGGAAATGTGAAGAGTGACTTTTAACCATCTAGGAACATGTGCACGCTGTGGGCCAGCTATTCAGCTGCACTAAATTGGTGCAGTCATGCTAAATAAATGTGATTGAACTCTCTGGCTTGCTTGATGAGCCAGTTCTGCACCAGGCTCCTAAAGCAGCCGGTGTCCCTCTGGGACAGGCTGCAGGAGCCAAGGCACAGCTCTGGGCCTGCCCTAATTCCCACTAATTGCACTGACTGCCTTCAGTGCTGGGTAATCACCCAGTGCTGCCGGGAAATCAGAGCGTCCCCATCACTGCTGCACCCAGCAGAAGGCAAGAACAGCAAAGGGCTGGGAGTGACAACTCCTGACACAGTTTTGGGTCTTTTCCATACAAACAAAAAGGCCCTGCTCTGTCTTTCAAGGGGTGATTTGAACCTTAATGGAAAAATCTCTGATTGGAATGTTTTTATTATTGTTGTTGTTACTATTATTCATACTATTGTTATTCTGTCTTACTTGGGAGGTTGGGGAGGGAAAAACTCCTGCAATAAATCAGTGCAAGCTTTGAGAAGCTGGTAACCTCTGTCCTCCCCTGGAGCTTCCATCATCTTGACGGCAAGTTTGTGCTGAGGAGTCAAATACCAAATTAAAAGAAAAAGAAAAAGGAAAAAAAAATAAACAAAGAACTAGAACAAGGGAAACTCTGTCTGGTACTTCTTTCCAGGCAAAGAACCCTTTAATAGCAAACTATTAGACAAATCCCAGGCCTGGGGGGTTGTTACAGAAATTTTGGATTCCTACCAGAATTTTTTTGTGTGTTTCCAAACCTGTATTGTCTAATGCAGCTGAAAAGAAGAATCATTCAGTATAAGCAGAAGTATTTCCAGTGTTGTGGAAGCCCCTGGTTCTGATGGGGTGTGCAATGTTTAATTGTCAGGGAAGCTGACTGTTAAATATCATTTATTAATATGTTCTAAGAAGAGAAGTCTGAAACCTTTGAAAGGCTGATTGTCAACTTATAGAGAGACGTGAACACAAATGATAAATTCCAGAAATGGAATTCAAAATGGTGTTTACTTGGGATTTTTCTTCTCTTTTTAGAAGGGAGATGACAAATTAATCTGGCCCCAACCCTCAGTGAAAAAAAAAGAGGCTCTATTATTTTCAGAAGAATCATTTCGAAGGGCAAGTCAATAACAGCAAGACTCACTCAAAATAAAACCTTTGAAATCCTATTATTATTATTATTATTATCATTATTATTACTACTATTATTATTGGTTCATATGACTCAAATGTTATTGTTTTCTTCTTGCATTACCAGCCAAGAAAACCAAAGACAACCACACAAAGTTTTGCAAATCTCAGCAGTTTTAATTCCCACTTAAATTGCTGGAGCAGCTGTTGCACTCACAGAGTTGAGCAGGTCAGCTCTGTGTGTGGAGTGGCCCACACTGTGCTTTGTCTTCCTGAAAACTTGATTTAAGAGCAGGATTTTTGTACAGCCTGCCCTGCAGAACTAAAGGAGGCTCACACTGTTGAGTGTGTTTCTGTGTCAGAGAGGGCTCAGTTGTGTGCAGGTGCCTTATGGATTCTGTAGCACTGGTTCATGTGCATGCAAGAGACTGGTTTTAGTGGTGGCCACCTTCAGCAAAGCATGCAAGGAAGAGGTCTGTCCCATGAACAGTCTTTTGCTCGTTCTCTCTAAGCTCTTGGTTTCCAACAGCACAAAAAAAAAAAAAAAAAAAGGCAAGGGTAAGGTCAGCTGAAACCACAGAGTTGCCCATCTATGAGTCAGGATCATTCACCCACCTCCTCACCACCACAATCACAGGGCAGCAACGTCAAAGCTTACAAGCACCTCTCCCAAAACATGAACAAACCTGTGCTGACCACGAGCCTTGCCTTGTGTGGTGTCTTGCAGAGAAGGAGTTGCACTGCTCGCTCACCCCATCACAGATGATGAGCAGCACTAGTGGCTGCCAATAAATACTTACATGAGAAAAGAGCTTAGTTTATTTCAGGCTAAACAAACAGAGTGGCAGCATACCAGAACTGCTGCAATGAGTTAACCAAATATTTTTTAAATTGCATTTTTTTTCCATGGAATAGCAGGGACTGATTCTTCACCATCCCAAACTCCCTATCAGGAGCACATGAAGCCATTCTGACTGTGAGGCAGCATTCAGTGCTTTTTTGGACTGTGTGAGTGCAGGTGCAAATGCCTACAGGACATGTGGATTTCCTGCAATCCACTAGAGATCATCATATTGAAAGCAGGAATTTACATTAACAATTTCTGTACGACTTCATGTTTACTTCACAGACAATTTGACTGAATACACTGGTACATTCCTCCATATGTTCGCATGCCTAAACCAGGACAGCTTGACTTGATTACAAACTGTCTCATTCTGAATCATGTAAAGATGGTCAGCTGCCCATGGAAAACCTGGTACACCACTTGCTCTTTCTTCAGTGCTCCACGGAAAATTAATATTTGTTTTATTTCTGTCCTTTTCCACTCTTTTCTCTGTGTGTTTGGTTTATGCCACAGCCACCAGTAAATGTGGGAACAGCTCAAATTGTGTGGGATGTTATTGCACCTCCTCTGCTGACTGAAGGGTGACTCTTGGAAGAAAAAAAGGACACCAAGCTACATGAGCCTTACCACTGAAGGTTGATTTAACTGAGTTTAACCTCTCCAATAAACCAGATTATTTAAAATTAAAACCCCAAACAAATCACCATTTGCAATGTTGATGATGCTGACCAGATTACACAGATATTATCTGGTTCAGGTCTTGTCAATTATATCAGATTTACTCCTGGACAAGGGTTTGAGCCCATGGATTGTAAAAATTTCAAGGCCAAATGTGTTTTCACTCAAGTTAATTTTCCCTTGACTTCAATACAACATTGAAGAAAATGTGTAAAGAAAAGAAAGTCAAAACCAAACTAGATGAAGCACGGGAGCCAGAATATCTGTCAATGGTCCCAAGTGTCATAGAATCACAGAATGGGTAAGGTTGGAAGGAATCACTAAAGGTCATCTGCTCCAACCTTCCTGCTCAAGCAGGGTCCCCTGGTGCACATTATTCAGGACTGTGTCCAAAAAGCTTTTCAATATCTCCAGGGAAGGAGGCTCCACAACCTCTCTGGACAACCTCTTCCAGAGCCCAGTCACTGTGTTCTCTCTACATTTTTAACCTGCCATTGCTTAGGCTTTAACAATGACCAGGGCTTTCCTCCTGGTGCCAGACTTCAGAGAGACCTTTTGAAGCTTTTCATTTCCTTTCTGCACTCAGTCAAAGAGGTCACTGTTGAGCCAGACTTTCTACTTAAAGAAGTAATAAAACAGCTCTAGCAGACACCAGGAGTGAATTTGTTTCTACCAGCTCCAGAGAAGTGTCTTTGGAGGAGGAGAGAAAAAAGCACAGGAAGGTGTGAGTGTGGGGCAGCCTCAATAGCAGGATAACACCTCTTGGATTCCTCAGGGAAGGTGGTGGCTGTGCAGCCCTTTTGCCTCTGTAAGCAGTGAGGAGAGATTCATTTGAACATGACAACATCACACATGCCCACAGTGGATCAGTAGGCAGTTTCCTCCTTACCTTCACTATATGTACATGTGCCAAGTAGTATAGCAAGGCAAAAGCACTGCAGTTCCTCAGATATCTTCCAAGGATTCATTTGAAAGAGATATTCCATCACATTTGCACATTATCCAGCTACAAAGGAAGGACGTTCGTGTGTGCAAGCATTCTGGCAGGAGCTATTTGCTTTGGGGCCAGATGTAATTCAGAGTTATTCTGAATATTACACTGCAGCAGCTTAGCCAAGCACAGTAACACGGATTATTAGAGTTTTCCTGGTTTTCCAGATGGAGCTGATTTCATTTAGTTCTCTCTCTTGTAATTAATAACTTGTCCCTTTTGTTCACTTTGAATCTTTGTTTCATCTTCAGCATTTTGTGGAACAGTTTCCAATTTCCTTAATCCATTGCTTGCCTCCTCGGTTCACGTAGCAGAGCTCATTCAGCCATACAGTTTAACAACGTGCAGCTCAAACCTCTGCTGCACAATCTCACATCCACTTCACATCGAGCTGGCATTTTGGTCATTTATATTTTATACACTATAAACTCACAAATCATACCATTTCATACTAGAGCAATGTCAATAATCTCTTTTTTTTTTTTTTTTTAGGGGAAAAAAGCACCAACGAGCCACTAGCGAGCATATGGGATCTGTACGTTCTGTCCTTTGAACAAGTGCAGATTTAGCAAGGAGGGGGAGGGAAAAGGAAGAGAACGAGAGCCACGTCCCCCCTCTGCCAACGCAATGCCTGTTCCTGCAGCATCACTGTTTGGATTAGGCCCATGGCCACCCTACTTAGGTTTCAAATAAGCAAAAAATAGATGGAATTCAATTCCCTGCTGCCAGTTTTTAGCGAGATTAGGCTTGTGCACACAGAGGAATTTTTAAAATAGCCTTCGCATGGGACCAGCTTTTGGCATTGAGAGTGTGCTGATAAGTGGGATATCAAATGTCAATAAATTATGAGTGTTTACTCTGTAGGCATATTACAAACTTGTGTAAAATGTGCTATAGGTAGCTGAACACTCACTGGTTACAAACAGGGTTCCACACAACAGCACAGATTAACAAGACTGTGTTTTTTGTGCTTTTAACTCCTAGCACAAGGCATGGCTCAGCCCAGGACTGGGATCCTAAGTATACTTCCACAATTTAAGCAGCAAATATTAATCAACTACAGCATATAAACAAATAATTAGTTTGAAGTGTGTAGATGAAGTGGGCTTGCACAGAGTGGCTGGATGCTGGAGTCAGCCTGTACAGCTGTGTGTACGTGCACAGTCCCACGCTTCCACTGAGGATGGGCAGGGATGTCAGTGGGTCCCTCTAAAGCTGCTCTGCATGCAGGGGAGTTGAACCACTGACCACTGGAAGCTATACAGCAGAGTGTCTGTGATGTCACAGCTCTGACCCCAACACCAGTGGGACAGTCACCTACCCTGGCTGTGTGCACTGAGTGTTGACAAACCCAGATATGGGGGTGTCTGGGCTTATGCTGTTGTTCCCAGGGGAATGTGGGTGGATGGTTGCTCTCTATTTTCTTTTGTCCCCCAAATACTTGGAACATCTAGGACTCTACTTATTGTATATTTTAAAGCCTTTGTTTCTTTATCTTTCATGCTACACTGTGGCATTGAATGTGTTTCAGATGAATGAAAAGCCTCCTTTAAAGCTCATCACAATTCAATGCTTGTCTTTCTCTGGGACCACTTTGGGGTTTTTTTAACAGATTAATGTCCAGGAGGTCACAACAGAGAGCACTGCATATGACTGAATATTAACTTTTAATAGAGTGCATTTTGCTCAGGAGCCGATTACAGCCTTCATGAGGCAAGAGCAATGCTAATCCTGGAAGGACTCCTAAAATCTTTCATAAGCTGCATCTAATTAAAAGAAAATGAAATACGCAAGAGTTGATGCACGAGTTGTACATTTGTGCATCCCACTCAATGAATGAATCATTTCCCTGCCTTCTCTGACACAGAAATACCTTGCAACCCATTAAAGATCTTAAATATTTTTACAGCTCTAATGGACCATGTCACCACAAGCCACCCAGGACATGGCCACTGAAGTCCAGAGCTGAGCTGGTGTAACTGTAAGTGCTGCTGTGATGATTTGCATGGAGGACACATCCAGACAACAGGCTGTCTACAAGTGGACACGATTGTCTGTATCACTGCTAAGGCAGACATCCCCCAAACTGCTGTTAAACTCACAAGGTGGAATTTTTTTTTGCCTTTCCATACCCCCTCATAACACATATACAGCATATGTGTAGCTGAGGTAAATTTCAATCAATGCAACTCTGCCAACAGTGTCACTTCATCACGGGACCAGCACATGTCCTCACTCAGGCCCAGTTGTTACCAGCCACCCCAGTCCTGGTACTGGTGGAGAGCCACAGGGAGCCAAGATCCAAGGGGATGAGTGTGAGTTGGTGGAATGGCAGGCAGATCCAGTGTCAGGCTGGGATGCAGCAGGGACCCACCATTCCCTGGCACAGAGCACAGTCCTGCTCCTCCCCATTGCTCAGGGAAGGGCAGATTCCCACGGCAGACCTGCGAAGCAGAGCAGCCCCGAGGGCACACACACCTCATGCTCCAGTGTGCTGGGGACCTGTCAGCCTCACTCATGTCCCTTCAGAGGGCTGGGACTGGGGTTAGATCAGCAGCCTTCCCCCTGGATTAGCACAGAGCTTTGCAGCTCTGCCGGCACCATGCCTGCGCCTGTCAGGATCTATCAGACAGCCAAGGCTTAACAGTTAATAGAGTAACAGAGTGAAGAGAATAAAATTACCCCTTTCTGAAATAGCCAGAAACACCCTAGCTAATGCTGAACACAGATTATGATTTTACAGAAGGGAGGCTGCTGCACTGTTGGGGGCTGCATGCCAAGGGAAGCACCCAGGCTGCAGTGGACAGTCCATAGCTGAGTGGTTCCCATCCCACCTGCCAGCCATGGAATGGGATTCGGGGGCACTGAAACTACTGGGATGGACCAGGAACACTGAAGGGGCAGAAAGATGGGAAGAGGGTTGTGAAATAAATGACAGTGCAGTGGCTGTTTTCCCTTGCTGCTGATCCCTCATAATGTCATTTTCGTGAAGGGCTGGGAACAAAGAGAAGGGTGCTCAGGTTGTGTGCCTTCAGGCTTGGGGGTTTTTTAATATATATTTTTAATGTGTGCTGATCTAAAGTTAAACTAACTCAGGATGAATGGTGGCTTTCACCTTTTTATCAAGACCAGCATGTCATGCTCAGACAGACCTCACAAGTCATCCAGCTCCTGCTATGATCCTCACGTGTGTCCTCACATGGCTCCCCCTGGCTCTGAGTCTGTGCTCCCCACCCATGTGTGCATCCACGTGGCCCCTCCAGGCACTAGGAGTCAGCTGGGGCCATCACATGGTGGCCCTGGTTGGGGCAGATGGAATATGTGTCAGACCACAACCACAACGGCAGGCGTGTTCCTAGATCTGCGTGTCACCACCAGTTCTGGCCCATCCTCCCATGTCCTCCACATAAACCACTGCAGAATAAGAAAGCAAACTCACACCTTGATATAAATCAAGCTTAGAAAGATTACGAGCCTCTTCTCTCATAAACTCATGTTAGTTATATAAAAAAACTGCTTAGAGCCAACAGCTGGTGTTTAACAATTTATTCCAGGGGTCGGTGAGTGGGGAGGAGGGTGATGCCCAGTCTCAGCAGGCCATGGCTGGCAGGGTGGAAGCCCAGCTAGAAGTAGTTGACGACTCTGCGGATGGACTGGACACTGGCGCTGCGCGCCTGCCACTCGTTGAAGCTGCTGAACTCGCCGCGCTCCACCACGTACATGCGGCCTCGGTAGTTGGGCTCCTCGTACAGCACCCACCTGGGCACAAAGGGGGGGGTCACCTGGGCCCCAGCACCTTCCTCCTGCAAAGTGGCCGCTCTGAAGGGCTGCATTTAGGCACTGCTGTACTGCAAAGCACAGGGCCTGATTCCCAGTCCCACCCCGCACATGGAAATGCTCCTGGTGGAGTTCACTGTGGGCCCTTCCCTCCACTCCCCACAGCGTGGCCTGGCAAACACCCAAAGCCAAACTGGACCTTGCCTTTGGAAGATGTTTTGGGTTGCACCAGCAATAAAGCCTGGGCCCAAGGGCTCCCTGCTTTGCATTACTGTAGGAATGGATCTCTCTGAGCTTCACCATGTGCAACAGAAACAATTTAATAGCATTTGATAGAGCTAAAGAAGGACATGAGTCCCCTCAGCCCCTGCATAAACCCCTTTTTTAGGGACTGTAAGGAGAAACATGCAATGCTTGATGGATGTTTTGCCTCTTTGAACTGATTCATTAGCTACGATGGGAACCATATTTAGTAATTTCTCTCTTTGTTAAATATTCTAAATGGCCTCTTTATACTTTCCAACAAAGAGCAGGGCTTGGCTTGGTTATCTTTACTTTATCTCTATATCCAGAGTTAATGACAACTCTGCCATGTAATGCAGTCAAATGGATACAACATTCAATAACCTTGGTTATTTGGCATGCCTGACTGCACCTGGCTTGGCTACATCATCCTCCATCGCCCTGGCTTGTGACATGTCTTTCTCCATTTGAAGGTCAAGTCAGGAGCAATTCTGATGGTCAACAAGGACAATTTTGCTGCTTTTCTCTCCCTTCACTTCACATGATCTTACTGTGGCCACAAGTGTCACCCCTGTCCTTTATGTGAGTCTCTCATGCTTCTTAACCAAATTCTGTCATTGCTCTGACAGTTTTACAGTCAGGTTACCACCCTGTCATTGCTGAGCTGCTCATCTCTGACTCTTTCCTCTCACCCCCATATTTTTTAAGATTTTATGAGGATGTCTGCTGCTTTTCCCATCTATATGCTCAGCAATGACAGCAAAGCAGAAATGCAATCCTCCAAATCATTTGGTTTCTGTGGCCTGTCTTTCCAGGAATTCAACTGGGACATTGGGGTTGGGACCTACTGTATGTGGGATTTCCAGGGAGAAGCTTCAAGAACTGGAGGGGTCAAAGACTGCTGGGCCTTAAGGGTCAGACAACAGCTGGTGAACTCAGATCAGTCTAACCCAAAGCAAAAAGCTGGAGGCTTAGGAAAAATTGTTTATAAAAGCAGCCACCCACGGGCATTATTTAAAAAACAAAACAAGAAAAGTTTGGGGTTCTTATCCAAGGCACCTTACAGGTTCCTTGACATATTTGTTTTGTGTTTCTGAGAGGATATGAGGTGGAACAGTGGTGGTCCCTTCTTCCAGACGTGCAGGGCCAGCATGTGGATACCAGCATGGAATACTGTGCCTTGGTTTTGTGAAAGAGCATCCTGCAGTATCAGAGCCCTGTGTGTGGCATTGCTGACACGTGGTTCCTGCAAACAAACAACCTCATTCTCTGGCACTTGTTGCAGCCAGTTTATATCCAAGCTGGAATTACAAAGTCATTCTCAGCCTTTTCCTTTGGTGCTCCCTTTGCAGCACGTGGGGAAGGCTGCCCACTGCTCACCTGTGAGTGTAGTGTACCCCCACCACATATCCCAGTGTGCAGTGACAGAAATCATCCTCAGCTTAATTAACAACAATTTATAAAATATTCCTCCTCTTTCTTTTCAGCTCTTCTGCTCTAGGACATCTTTCAACAACAGGTGGACCCTGGGGAATAGAGCAGGGGGAAGAGCAGCCCCTCACTGTCTTGTCTTTCCCAGTATTTCTTTCCTGACACGTGGTTGATGTGTCTGCACCATTACATGGAGGAAATGGGACAGACTTTGGTGTAGATAGAAGTAGACTGAGTGACCTGTGTGTGGTGATAAGAACCCCCACTGACTTTTCCCTCTGCTTAGGGGAAGGCTGAAAAAACCCAAAAACCAAAGGAACAGAAGGAATAGCAGAAAGATGGGAGTGAAGTGTGCTGGCAGTGCAAGGTGATGAGTGAAGGACTGTATGGCTTACTTAGCTGTTCCTTTATTGCCTGAAATTTACGTTCTCTGAGACCATCAGTGAGAGAGGAAATCAAGTCAGTCAGGAGCCCAGAAAAGAAAAAAAAAGAGATGATCTTGTCCTCAAGCCCAGCATGGGAGAGCTGATCCAGGAACATAGCACACAGCCCTCAAACATCTCAGTGCTGTGTTTCATTAGCACATAATCCCAGCGGACACGGGAATAAAATGCTCATGGAACCAACTCAAACTCTGTAAGCCAACACTGGCTGCTCAAACTGAAAAATGAGGAGGGGAATGCTGCAGCATCAGCCTGAACCAAGCAGGAGGCTTTCAGTGGAGCTCAAAGTCACTTATTCTCCATGTAGGACTTGAGCAGGTATCACCTTTGCTGAGAAATACGTGATGTTCATTGGGCAGCAGCATTTGGGTATGTGTTCTGCTTTGTATTTCACAACCTTTCTGCAGAACACTCATGAATGCTTCAGCAGAATAAATGGTTGTTCTGATTCCTTCAAGTTATTCCACTGTAGAGTAGAAAAGCTCTTTTTGGGGTATTCTCTCCTAGGCCACAAAACAAATTCAGCTTTTTAAAATTGCAATTTCTAGGCCGTCCTCTATGGAGTGGCTGAGGCACAAAGGAGGACAAGAACCCCACATCTTCATCTAAAATCAGATGATACCATATGTGATACTGGAGCTGGCTCTGCCCGTGGGACGGGCGAAGCCACTCACCACAAACCTGCAGCAGCTTCCGAGGAGGCGGTGACACCTCAGAACTGCTCCAAAAATAGCAATTCATTGCCAGTGTGCCTGAAACAGCTTTGCCAGCACCCTTTCTGGCTGTGGGGGGTAGCAACTGCCCGCCCCAGAAAGGCAGCAGGGAAGGTGCTGGACCCCCTCAGGCTCACCATGCACCACGCCGAAGGTTGGTGTTTGTCTCCATTGCCATGTTTCCAGATGATCCATCATCGCTTCCCGCGGGCACAGCCACCTCCACAAAGCGCAGGCAGCAACTTTTTATCAGCACATGACACCATCCATGGATTTTGAAATGGAAACAAATATTTCTGTATCCAACAGATGCCGTGTTGTGGGAATTGAGGGTGAAAATCACAGAGGGAGACTGGCTCAAACTCCTTTTGTCTCCACCGACCCCATCTCCTCTGCTCCCCAGACATCCAAGGAGGAGTCCTGGGACAGCTTTGCCAGGCTGTGCCCAGCACCATCTACACCTGCAGCACCTCTGGAGGCACCTGGGTTTAGAAGATCCATCCAAAGGAGAAAAGTGGTGCTATAGGGTCCCTTTCTCTCCCTGCTCTCACCTCTCTGCAGTGGTATCTCATCCTTCCCTCCATCCTCCTGCAGCCCAGGACAGCAGGTCCCTCTGCATTGATAAAGGCCTTTAATTGCCTTTACAGACCTTTCCAAGCATGTCCAACACTGATCTGCCCAGGATCTGAATGTAATGCTACAAATCTCAGCGAGTTTCCTCACCATGCTCCTCTCTCTGCTTTAGTTTTTCCCAATTTTTTTCTCACTATTCATAGACCTTGAGAAGTCCTATAATGTTAACACAAACAATCCAGCCTCTCATGTGAAGGAGAGCAAACTTTGTGCCCTTCATATATTTTGTAGGTGAAGGGGAAAATCAATCTGAAAAATTCAAGTGCTTGAAAGTTTCTGGGCAGCCTCCCAATTTCTCAAGCTCCAGGCTCTGCTACAGGGACCCAGCAGTAAATTGGCCCTAAAGCTCTTGCCAGAGCACTCAGAGGCTCCCTCTTGGCTTTGTGGTGTTGGTACTCAAATGCTCAGCACTAACAGGGTCCCTGGTGGTCTCCAGCCATTTCTTCCCATCAGGAGTGGGTAGCTCTGCTCCTTAATGAACTGCCATTGCCTAATCATAAGCCTGGATTTTTGGGAGAGGCCTTGGTTGGATCAGAAAGGCTCCTCCAGGACACTTGCTCTGTCAGGATATCTTGATGGCAACAACCTTTCTCTATTCTTAGAAAAAAAATGGACACAAAGGGTCCAGCATCTCACACCAGGTGTCTGTGAGCTGCACAGCATCCAGTCCAGGACAGGTGAAGAACAAGGTATCTGTGCTCCCTCCTCTGCAGGGGCTTCCCTCTGCCCCAGGGCCTCCCTCCAGCCACCCTCTGCCTGGCTCTGGGAAGGTGTTATGGCATTCCCCAGCTCCCAGCAGGCTTGCAGTGAAAACACAATTGTCAGGAAAGAGGAGAGGGGAGACAGACAGAGAACAGCCTGTCTGACAAGAAGACAAAAAAAAAAACACAAAAAGGACCAACACCATTGAGAAAATACAAACTGCCACCAAACAGCCTTCAGGAACATCTGCAGGGGCAGGAGGGTGGGGCTGAGCCTCAGTCTGGGCATCACCACCACTGCCAGCCCTGTCTTTCAGAGGCAGGATTTAATGAAAAGTGGAGCTGCTGCTGCCTCAGTTTTGCCTTCATAGGAAAAGGTGTGGTGAGGGAACTTGCAAAGCAAAAGCCCTGACTTGCATCACCTGGAGCCATCCATCCAACCTCACTGAGAGCTTCAGCAGGGATTGAAAGAGGTGTGGAAGGTGGGAAGGAAGGAAGGAAGAAGGAAGGGAGGAAGGAAGGGAGGGAGGGAGGAAGGAAGGAAGTGGAGGAAGGAAGGAAGTAGCGGAAGGAAGGCAGTGGCGGAAGGAAGGAAGGAAGGAAGGAAGGGAGGAAGGAAGGAAGGAAGGAAGGAAGGAAGGAAGGAAGGAAGGAAGGAAGGAAGGAAGGAAGGAAGGAAGGAAGGGAGGGAGGGAGGGAGGGAGATGGCTTTAGGCTTCTCATTTCATACACCTTAAAAAGGTGTCTCAGAGTTCTTGTAACTCGTGCTTAGCTGCCACCCTCCAGAAGTCACACCCCCTTGAAACATCTTGCAGTGGGCAGGCACCAACATTCACCTTTAACCAAAGGCTCAATAAACATTTTTGGGCTTTCTCCAAGTGTCCCCAGCACTGAGAGGGTTTTCCATGAGGGAGGGGTCTCTGCAGCCCCCTGTCCCCTGCAGTGCTCAGGGCAGGGAGCGTGGCAGTGGCTGATGCCAGGACAGGTGGAATTACTTACGCGCCGTCGCCGTACACTTTGAGGGCATTGATGCAGGTCTTGTCCCAGCCTTGTCCCTGCAGGAAGGAGCAATCTTCTGTCAGCTCCAGGCTGGGACCCCTAAAATGGCTCCCCTCGAATATTTCGATCCTGTAATGCTCGCCGTGCTGGGGACAAAGGGATTGGAGTCAACAGCAACACCAAAACAGAGCAACAAATTATTTCTCTGGCTTTTATCAGACAAAGAGGGAGACAGAAGGGTGCTTTGGAAGGGAAATGTGAAGAGCAATCCAAGACCACTGGTGCCAGCATGAACAGAGCTCACACAAACTCGTGCTGCCTCCCAGCACACCAACCATAAAAGCAGCCAAAAATCCCTCCAACCTGTGCCTGGCTGCGCCTTCCTGCGCTGCTGTGCACATGCTAACACATCATGGGGTGCCAGTGCTCAGGGACACACAGCCCCTTGTCCGTCTGCAGATGCCCCACACCAGCCCACAAACCCTCCATCCCAAATGCAGCATCAGCTGCAGCCCTGATGCTCTGCACACCCAAACAGGATAAAAGAAACATACCATGAGCATACAAAGATGTTGGATTTTTCCCCTAAACTAATTTGTATTGCCTCCAGTTTCATGCATAGCTGTTGTTCCTCGTGAGAGATGTTGTGCCTTTCTTTTACGAAAATAAAAACAGGGGGGAGAAAAGGAAACTTTCCCAGCATCATCGCTGCTGTGTGAGCCCTTGATGGTCACGTGTCACAGATTACTCTGGGGAGATCTCTGTGGCAGCGCTATGTGGGACAGAGCAAGCTCAAAGGATATTTTTAAGCCAAATTCAAAGAATACCTAAACGCATTTTTCAAATAAACAACGTCAGCACACCAGAAGCTGGGCTGCCACGCCAAACCCCGCAGCAGGCAGCCGCCGGCAGCAGCCAGGCGGACACGGGGCCTGAGCAAACATTCCTCTGGGAATCTGTGCTGCACAAACGCCTCCAAACCCTCGCTGGCATCTCACAGGAACGTCTTGGGCCAGGAAAGGAGGAGCACATCCTTGTGCTGGCCAAGGTCCAGGGCCTGGGCCAGAGCATCCCTCCATGTATGGGTCACGGAGGTGCTTTAGGAATGATGTTACAGAGCTGAAACAGATCTGCTGCTGTGCCAAAAGCAGTTTCAGGGCCAGTGAGAAATCCCACCAGCTCCAGTTGGGCTCATCATTGCCCCAGGGGCCCTCAGTGGTAGGAGAATCAATGGAAAGACCAACCCATACTAATTTCTCTTTGCTACTTTTAATCTTCCCATTTAAACCTTCCTCTGGACAGTGCTTTTAAAAGCCTGAGAAGGGGAAGGGAAAATAATGGGTTTAGTTTGGGATTACCAGAGTCAGAGGGTGGTTTGCAACAGCAGAGAATTCAACTAAAATTGGCTAGGAGCAGCCCTATGGCCTGGTTGGAAAGCCCTTGGGCTGCCCTCTCCCCCTTTGAGTGCATGGGGAGATGGAGCAGCTGCAGCTCAAACTTGCCTTGGGCAACGAATCTCCTTCTGAATTCCCCCATGAGTATCTCACAGCCGCTTACATTAAAAGGAAAAGCACGTGGTACCAGCAGGACCTTGCCATCTCATCTGGAAAACCACAGGAATATCTCATCCTCTTAAAGGCACTGTGTTTCACTGTGAGAGGAAGAAGATGCATCTTCCTCCTGTCTGGGGACACAGGAAACTGTCTCGGCTTTGTGGCCTGCACAGACCTCTCTGAACAGGGACAAACCCACCCAGGAAACTCCTTCCCGCTCAATGGGACACCCTATTCCTAAAGAACACACATTTTTATGGCTCTTATTTGTGGGGCTCCTGTGACCAGGATAAACTAAACCCAAAGGTGCTCCAGCTGGGAGAGCCAACAGCAGCAACATCCCACTCACCATCCCGATGGGCCGGCAGGAGCCCAGGTGGTCGCTGCGCCCGTTCCAGCGGTAGAAGTCGGGGTACTCGCCGTGCTCCAGGATGTACTGCTGCCCTCGGAAGTCGGGGTGGTCAAAGCAGACCCAAGCTCCGCTCTGGACGCAGATGGAGTTGACCCGGTTGAGGAATCCTTGGTCCTGGAAGCTGTTGCAGCTGCCACAGACGTCCAGCTTCCTGCCTGTGAAGCATTTGCCTTCGTAGAAAGTGATCTGGGGGGAGGAGGAGAAAGGGTCTGCGTTGAGGAGCAGGGACATAGCCAGACTCCCATTCCAAGCAGATGGGAATCTCTTGCAGATGCATCATCTCAGGCTGGTTTGGGTTCTTTTAGCTGCTTTCCAGCAAAAGGAGCACGGCATCACTGGCATTTTTTCCTAAGCAGCGTATTTGTTTTTCTGGGAACGGAGCGCGTCCTGCATTTATGACACTTCTCGCTGCCTCGTGCTCACTCACACATATTTCCAGCAGGAATGTTTAAACAGGAAATTCAGCTCCCAAAATGCAGCTCCTTCTGCCACACCCTCCCCATCCCTGCTACCAGATTTGCTCCCGGGATCACCCCTCACACCACGTCTGCGGGCTCTATCACCCTCACCAAGTCCTTCCACCCGGAGGATGCTCGGGCTCTCCGGCCCCAGGCTGAAAGGGAAGGGTCGGGTCGTTACTTACTTTTCCTGAGTATTGGGACATTTTCTGCTGGCTGTTATCCAAGACCAAGAGCGGGAGCCAGAGCAGAGCTGCGATGGACAGACCATTGGACACCGCGCTATATAGGGGCGGCCGGGGGGGGGCCGGCCCGGGGCTGGTGCTGCCAGGGCTTTTTAACAAAGCCGCGGGAACCGGGGCTTTGCCTTTCCTGCTTCGTAGGCAGAACCGCCGGTAACGGGGCCTGCTGAGTCCGGGCTTTTGATTTTGGGCAGATGATCTGACAAAAGATTTGCTTGGCAGGGCTTTGGTCGATTAGCAGTGCACATTTACTGCTCCTTTTTGGAGGACTTCTTTTTTTTTTTTTTTTTTCATTTTTTAACTTTTTTTTTTACTTCTTTTTAATCTTTATTTCTATTTCTTGTTTACTTCCCCCCTCTGTTTTTTCCCCTATTTTTTCTTCTTTTTTTCCCCCGTCCTTTTTCCTCAGCAGCATCTCTAAGCATGACACATAATTTCTCTATGTCACAGAAATGGTTTGCTTTTTCCCAGCTTCTTCCCACCTACTGCAGTGTGGCAGCCAAGAGAGGGTGTCCTTGAAGACTCCCCACCAACAAACATTGCACTCCATCTGTCAAACCAATGGTTTCTCAGTCAACCTTTGAACCTCTCTAAATGGCACCTCCAAAATCCAAGGACCTGATCCCCTCCAAAGCACAGAGGCTGGGCTCCCAAACCCACTGATGTTGCTCACGAGCATCGTTCTCAGGAATGTTTTGATCTTCCAGCACTGAAGCCCTGACTCACAGCTGTAAGTCAGGATTAGAGGAACTTTTGGACCATAAAGTTACCATATTAAAGTAACTTACATTGCAGCTATATGGGAGCATAAAGTCCTCATCTGTGTTATAAGAATATCCAGAGATTTTAACTGTCATATTCCCAGGACAAACAGCAAAGGAAGCTCCCAGCCCATAAACCCCATCAGTCTATCCTAATGAGCCAGGCTAGGAAGAGGTAAAGGCAGATGTGTGGGGGTAGCCCATGGACCAGCATGCAGACGTACCAAGGGGATATATTAAAAGGAGATTTGTGCTTTTTTGGTTTTTAATAGCTCTGGAAGAGACTTCACACTCAGCTCCTGCTCATTGAATCCTCCTCCTCACACACTGGCCCCCCATCACCTCTCCTTGCTGCCCCGTCTCTCCCTGGACCATCAGGCACATGCTCCAAATCCAAACCCTAAAACCTCCTTTCTTGGCAGGCTGCTCCCATCCTCAGGCCTGGTTCAGCAGCCCCACTCTGCTGCCTTGGCTCACTGCTTCATCTCGAGATTAAAGACTGCTTCAGGAGAAAGGATGTCATTATTAGGGCTCAAACATGTGCCACCCTTTCAATTAAGATGTAAAAGTTAATAAGCCCTTGTGCAGACACACGTAGGCTGAGCTGGAGGATGTCACTGACTGGGATGCACTGGAGAAGGAAGGAGAGAGGTGGCACATTCCTGGGAGAGGAAACACATCCTCCAGCTGATGCAGGCAAACCTGCCCTGGCATCACAGGAACACAGCTCACACGTGTGTGTTGTGCTGTGAGGCAGGAAACAATGAAAAAACCCTCATCTGATTAAAAAAACCAACCCTACCCAAAACCTCTTTGAAACACCAGTGCTAATTTTAAGGTGTTAGATTAATCACCAGATGGTGCAGGGAAAAGTAACAGCACACAGAAAGTCCCACTTGGAAGAGCTGCAGCCAAGACAGGGGGCATTAGTGTTGTTCCCAAAAACCCAAAAACCAGCCATTCCCTGTGGCAGCCAGTGGCCTGGGAGGGAAGGAGAAGTGTCCCTCTTCTGAGTCATGGCTGGGAGCACGAGGACAATGGGGTGGTACCACTGCTGGCGTTGGGACCCAGCTCTCCAGCCATTGGGGTTGTAGCTCAGGCACTCTTTGAATGCAGAGTGCCATGAGCTGCTGGGTGCCTGGAGAGGAAAACCTGTGGCATCCATGGCAAACTACCCCAAAGCACCCAGGAAAGCAAACACTGCCTCAGGAGATTTGTGTAGAGCCACAAAAGCCTGGTGTCCTCTGGCTCTGTCTCATGAGGGGATTTTCCTGTTTCTCTGAAGTTGTGACATTTAATTCAACGTGCAAGAGCTTGATGAATCTGAGACTTGTGCCCAGCTGTCAGATTTCTTAGAAACTGTCCAACAGGTTCAAAAGTTATTTCAGGAGAGATGGAAAGAGGTTGTGGCAATTTTATCCTCATTTCTTTGACAAACCATGTTAAATATATGAAATAAGAAAGGACCCATCTCTAGAAAAAAGCAAAATGATGGGGGAAAAAAGAATATGGAAGAATGGCAAATGATAATTCCTGGACAAAGCCCCTTAACTCCTTGCCAAAGATGGAAAGGCTGCCAATGGAAGAGAGAAAAGAGCAACTTGAGGAGCCTGTGGCCACAACAGCATTTCAGGCAAGTGATGCTGTGGCTGACCTTGCCTCCTGCTCGTGCCCAGGTCCATCTGACCATGAGCCCCACAGCAAAAGGGTTGTGGGCAGCTTTCCTCCACTGTGGCTGCTAAAGGATGAAGCACTGGAAATGAACTTGTAAGTTTGAGTATTTGGCTTCGACAGCCAGAACCCAAAAATCTGAGATTCTTTTGTGGGTTTGGTTTAAAGGAAGGAATTGGGTTTGATGTCCACAAGGGCAGCTCCAGGCTGTGCCATGTCTGCTGGCCTTTGCTGCCACAAGGCTGAGCAGTGAAGTGGTGAGAGACAATTTGCTCTCCAAATTGTCCAGGCCAGAGCCAGGGGAGCTGAGCAGGGTGTGACTCCTGGAGGTGAGTCTTTGGGAGTGACCTCACGTATGCGAATGGAACATTCCCTGTCAGAGGCTTAGCAGGATGAGCATTCTGTGGGTACCTCCTACAGCTGGCACAGCCCCACACAAATAACCAGTAATGGAGCAGCAGCCAAGGAGTTGCTCCACATCCTCTGAAAGGGCCACACTTCAGCTTCTGGACGAGCCTGTAATATTTGCAAAGCCCAGAAAATCCCTAGCTCAGGGCTTTCAAAACACCATCTTGCTTTGAAAGGCTCATAGATTTTTCACATACCTCAGTATGAGATACTTTGAGCTCATTAAATATGAAACAACCACGAGTCTTACTCCTTCCCATGGAAAAATTTTTGGCTTGCTGCTGGGAATGATGAGCACCTGAGTGAGAAACCATCTCTTGACTCAAGGGAGAGTTTCTGTGTGAAATTCACATTGCTTGTCAAAGACCTGGCCCACCTCAGACCAGCTGCCAGAAGTACCCATTTCTGCTGGTGATTAACCCACCCCCTGTACCTGAGTGCACCACGTGCTGCCTCCCAGAGCTGCCAGGGGGCCTGGGTACACTGACTGCAGAACACTTCTGCAAAACATTCAACCCACACCCTCACTGACAGAATACATCACCTGTTGCTGGAAATGGGAATCACCTGCCAGGCAATGGGTTTGGGTTCAATGTGTTGCCTTCAGCATGGATGCACTATGAAATAAAAATCTCTGGAATATCTCTGCCAAGGGTGGCCATCTCCCACCCTGACCCACCACCCATCCCATGTCAGCAACACCTCGTGTCGCCCATGTGGGGTAAGGACTCCAAAAAGCCTCCTCAGACTCAGCAAATCCTGTCACAAAATGATGGATCTGGCCAGGTTCCTACTAGGAAAAACAGCTCCTCACCTTGGAGAGGAGACCTGCTGGTTAGGTCTAGCCAATTACAGTTTTCAGTAATATTCTGTCCAGGGATCATCACACACATCAGCATCTGACTGAGCTGGGACCTGGACTTCACTTTGGAAAGCATCAGAAAGCCTGAGGGGTGAAATCCTTTCAGTTTTCACTGCATTTCAAAAAAAGTAAAGTTCCAGTAGGGAAACAGGATATCCAAGGAAAAGTTGGATGTTAAGGACAAACATCACCCACATCAGTTTAGCCACATTTCTGCATACTCACAGTAGCTGAAGGGATCTGTGCAAAGGTTTTCACTCCCCCTCCTCAGTTGTCAAAGGGGAGCAATATTGACCTTATTAGATGAAGTTGTGAAGATTACCCAGTATTAGCAAAATGCTCTGAAGATGAGCAGTCCTGATTACATAAGGGCTAATTAGAAGCTGTTGATTTCTCCTTCTGGAGAGGCTCAGCAGTGTTAATTAGCAGGGTAAGCCGAGCAAGCCTGGGCACATCACATCATCACCACCTGCACCACGCTCGCACAGCACCTGGGACATCTGCACCTCGTCCAGATTCAACAGCACAGCTACTGCAGACACACAGGAACAGTGAAAACACTTTTCCAGCTTTTTTCTTCTCCAGCATGGACTCACCAGCCCTCTACAGAAGCTGGGAAGAAGAATTACCAAGAAGGCCCTACAGACCCAGACGTGACTCCCCAAACTCCCTGTCATGGAGTTAAGCAGGCGGGGACAAACTCGGTTAGGCATGGAAACAACAGGAAAAAGAAGGCTCCATTTAGCACCTGCAGTCCATCCTCCCCCTGCCGAGCTCACCTGCCCCACTGCCTTGCCCATCCTCAGCATTTCCAGGCATGGCAGCCTGGGAGATGGGCATGGCAGCCCTGGCTCCCAGGATTATTCACACAGCAAAGCGAGGAGCTGGACAGGGGCACAAGCAAGGCAAGAGTCACTTCCAAACCAGGGCATTATAAATCCACCCAAGTCAGCAATAACATGAGAGTAGTCAATCTTCACATAACCACAGAATGGCTGGGGTCAGCAGGGACCCCTGGAGGACACCTGGCCCAAGCCCTGTTCAAGCAGGGTCACCCAGAGCTGGTTGCTTGGGACCGTGTCCAAGTGGCTTTTGAGTATGTCCAAGGTGGGAATCTGGTGGATTGTGCTCAACCTCACAGTGAAAAAATTTTGCTCTTTTCCTCCACAGGAAAAGGAACTTTGCACTTTCACCTTTGCAAATGATTATCCCTTAATAAAGTTATTAAGTCTACATAATTGTTTTCCTAGCTTGGATCAGAGAACTTTAACAAGGCTGTATAAATTCATCCACTCCAGGAAAGCAGTAGTTTGCTACAAAGCAGTATTTTGTTTCTGTACATAACAGGACTTCCCCAATTGCCCATCCCCACCTTCAGGGCTCTCAGGGTGAAGGACCCAACCTGTGCCAGCTCAGTACAAGGAAGAACAAGGCTCTGTTAGACTCCAGCTGCTGAAGGTGCCACCCTGAGAAGCCAAGTGAAATCTGTGTACAGCCAAGGATGAGGAGGAATTCACTGATCACACCTGACTACACATTTCAGCAGAACTGCAAGACTATTGCACATGGCTGGTCTTTAGATCTTATTAGCAGAGAAAGGCTCGGAGGAGTGGAATAATTTCCATTTTTTACTGGATGAAGCAGAAAGAGGAAGAAGGGAATAACATATGTGGATGAGTTCAATTCTTCAGTTATTATGGAAAATGCAAGAGCTCTACACATCTCTCAGTGCTGAGTGCATGAATTGTTTGGGCTGGAAGGGACCCAAAAGCCCATCCAGTTCCAAGTCCCCTGCCACAAGGCAGGTTCACCTTCTGCTAGACCAGGTTGCTCAGAGCCCCATCCAACCTGGCTTTGTGGAACATCCATAAACTCTGGGCAGCCTGTTCCAGTGGATCACTGCCCTGAAGAATTTCTTCCTATTAATTATTCAAAACCTACTCTCGTGGTTTGAAGCCATTGCCCCTTGTCCTATCAATACATGGCCTTGTGAAATGTCCCTTTCAAGTCTCAGAAACTGCCACCACAAATCATCCTGAGAATCTGTACTTGTCTTTAAGTCCTTCTGGAAAGCCTCACCACTGGAAGGCAGGACCTCAGTTATCCCAGACTGTTAAATTGCACATACCCTCATACATCTCCTTTAAAACTCTTAGTAGCTGGCATGACTCAAAAAGCAATGCAGCAACTGTTATGGGGATTAGACTGATGCCAGCACACCTGCAGCCAGTTTGACCAAAAAATGGAGCAGATGTGGTCACTGAGTTTGTGTTATGGCAGAATTCCCACCCTATGACAAAGAACAGGACGTTGTGTCTCTGTCACTGATGCAATGCCACAGCCTGGGGTCATGCAACAGCTCATCAGTCCTTGGGATGGGGCATTGAAGGATCACACTGACTGACACACCCTGTGCTGTGCTCCTCAGGCCATGCTCTGCATCCTCAGCCATTGCACTGCCAGCCAAGCAGCCCTCACTCCAGTGCTGTAGGGTCTTGGGCAGGAAACAGCCCCGGCTCAGGCTGGGTCCAAAATCAAAGCATGGACTTGTTTCCCTGAACAAGCTCTCTGCTGAACTCCAGGAATCCAGCATGCAGAACAATCATCCAGCTACTCAACCTGTGCTTGGCACAAGGTGTGTGAATTCATGGAAAATGGGTTTTCAGAAACATTGGGAAATATCCTAAGCAGAGAAAAAGGGTTGTTTTTTTTTTAACCAATTACTCTCATGATGACCAAAGAAAATACCAAGCTTACCAACGTACACTGTTGAGAGGTTAAGACCATTTTTTATATCATATGAGGGAACAACTGCACGAAGAAAATAAAGGAATAAAATGGTTCATTTGTATCTTTTAGCACAGACTGGAAGGTAAAAGCTAATTCTGGTTGCAAATACACTCCAACTTTCCCTTCCTATCTACTCCTGTCAGAAATTTAGGCTTTCAAATGAACACAAAAATGCAAGCCAAACACTTCATTTAATTAACTGTTCCCCAAATCAGCCTTGTTTGTTTTTACTGTTTTGGGTTTTGTTCTGCTTTTCAATACAAAGTAGGTCAACTGAAATTTTTTTAAATATATAGTTGTAAGGAGTTTTTTTCCAAACTTGGGAGACTACAGCTTGCTACGCCTCCAGTCCAAAAGCCAAGGAAAAGCTTGGAGCTGCTCAGGAAAGCTGAGCAGGAACCCTGACTGTGCACGGCCAGGCAGGAGGAGGCCGCTCACCTCTACCAGGAGCACGGGAATGCACAACAAACAGCCCACACCGATTTGTTCAGGACGTGCAATTTATTTTAAATGACATTTTTGTTCTCTTAACAAGTCTATGCTTGTGACCTGGATAAATCCACTCCATCCTGACAGCACTCCCAGTCACAAGCCTGCGTGAACAGTCCGTAGCGCAGGAACTCGGGGCGGCTCTGCGCACCCTTCACTCAAAGGTTACAGAGGAAAAACACAGAGCAGGTTCTGACTGAAACCCAGGATTTCCCTTCCAAATAAAGCTGGCACTTGTCTCTCCTTCCCGGGACCGGGCACAAAGCAAAGCAGAGCTGCTTGGCCAGCCTGGAGTTCCAGTAGCAAAAACGTTTGGGATCACTCGCAAACAACTTCCCGAGCAATAGTCAAACAATCCATTGGCTCCAAGGATCTCACGCCTTCTCTTAAGGTCAGCAGGTGAACATTTTTCACAAAAAAAAAAAAAAAGTTGATATGGAGTAATCAACGAAAAATTATAAACAGAACATTTAAGGTTTGCAGCTATTTTATTTACAAGTATACATTTAACACAAAGAAACACTGATATCCAAGCCTAGTTAATAGTAGTGTAACAATATGCATCATTTTGATGATTATTCTAACCAACAAACTACACTGAAAAATTAATGCCAGTAAAATTCTTGGTCATAATATTAAGAAATACAATATATAAATTGAAAATATGATTGCTTAAAATTTGAAAATGGAAGTGAAGCCATTTGCACAGGAGTCAGAGTTTAACATAATCTGAAGGGAAAGGCTCCAAACCAACTGTTTATCTTTCAGGTTAACAGAAGAAAAAAAAAAAACTGAAAAAAAAAGGAAAAAACAAAAAAAAAAAGAAGCATAGTTTATCCTTAAAGATAATGGGCAGTTTTGCTTCTTCAGGTAGAATGTATTCCCAGTGTTTTCAGGTTCTGCAGTGGAATTACATTACTGAGCATGAAGACTTCCCTTGTGAAGCTGCCCCATCGATTTTTTCTGCCTCCAAAATTATCCTCTTAAAAACATCAACGGCAGTCTGCAAAGAGAGAGCACAAGTTTAGGAGGGAAGGTGAGGCTGCCCATTTACTGAAAGAATAACAAAAAACATTAGCAGTTTTACCAACTACATCAGCAGATAAATCCAATGCTTATTCCAGAAGTGAGGAGGGCAAACACAGTAATTTTAGTTTTAAAGGGAAGTGCAAACCCCCATCCACAGCAATTCCTCAGCAGGGAGGGCAGGCACAAACTGAGCCAGATTCACAAGAGAGCTCATAACTGTAATCACCTAGCTTTGCATTGGTGAGCCTGTCCTGAGTGACTGACAGCACAGAAGGTTTGGATGCTGTGCTGCTTTGGAGAATAAACCAATCAGTTTGCTCTCAGTAATCTTTAAGATAATGAGTAATTTCAGAAGGCAGCAGATTTTTCAGCTCTCAACACTGACTTTGCGCAGCTCAGTATGAGGGGTGACTTTACTACTCCTGATTTTCTCACTGTCCCTGTCAGTAAGATCTGTATTAGACACAGTGCAAGGACACCAGCAGAAAGCACAAGCTGAACTGTCACTAATATGGAGCAATATCCTTTGATAAAGCCCTCCTGAGAGAAAAGGGGTTACATTTTAAATAGCCTGAACTGCATGACTAGAGCTTCAGCATGTGAATCTTCAGCTTGGAAATGGTCTCCTGACCATCTCATACTGACATTTGTTCCATTGACTCTGGCCATCCACTTCAGGAATTCCCAGCACAGGAAAGTATATTCAGTATATAAAAGCACTCATGCTAGAAAGAGGATAAAAAGGGGGTTTTGTTGGTTTTAATCAGCAAGCTGAAGAGCACCCTATAATTTATGGCTACATATTCTGATTTAACAGATGTTTTTCCACCTCCACAAGATATAATTCTTAACTGGATCATTTCCAAATTAATCTCATTGACTGAAGCCCCACAGCAATCTTAACAAGATTAGACTTAATGTTAAAATTTCCTACATTTATACTGTTTGTGCACAGTACGATCTCTGGAACTATTTAAAGCACTTCACCAGCTGGAAAATAGGGTATTCCTCCATATAATGGAGTTTCCTGGAATCCCAACAGAACCTGGCAGAGGAGGCTCGTTTAGTTCAGTAATGATACAACACATTTCCTGGGCAAATTAAGACTTTAGGAGAACCATGGCCAGGACTGCAATTGCTATCAAATTGCTTCTACTAATGAAGAGCTTCCCTTAATCAAAACATGGTGATACACTGATTTACAAATATACTGCACCACTGTTTCCTTAGAGTTGAAATTTTCAATGGTTTCATTTAATACACAAAGTCTTTTTGCCCACGTTCCACAGCATCCATTAAAAAACCTCCACAACTTACTCTGTCAATCAAAAAGCTGCATACTCCCTGTCAAAGATGTGCTGTTTGAAGCACTAAGATGTAGGAGTTCACAGGGTTTGTTAATTCATTTCACAGAAAATACATATTCACTGGCAAGGTTTAATTACTGTCCTACAGCGAACGCCTTGGAATTTGTCATTCAGCTCAAACGTGCTGAAGAGTTTTAGACTGAGCCTTTAAACAACACAGGGAGATGTTTTGTGACAAGGAATAAAAGATGCAGCCAGACTTTATATGCATCTGCCTCCATATGGTCCAATTACGGAATGTGGGTCACACCTAGCCTACAGGAAGCCATCTGGCTTTTCCCTCTACCTTTCTCCCCAAGCAAACCAAAGAGATGCCAGCCTGGGCAACACCTGCTGCCCACAGAGCCCAGCAGTGAGCAGGGGACACCAGAGGCTCAGCTGCTGCTGCAGATGTGCTCTCAGTGTGAGCAGGACAGGCAGCTCAGGAGGCAGATTCCCTGCACAGGCAGGGAGTTGGGAATGTGCTGCCAGGAGGCAGCAGGAAGGTGCAACCACCCAAATCCAGCCCACAGTGCCAGAGTCACCCTTTGGCAACTGTTTTATTATTCCAAAGAGGAAACCCTCAGCTGCTCACACTACTGGTTTATCCTAGAACAGAACTGGGCACAGGAATTTGAATAATAGCCAGGTAAAAGAGGGTTGTTTCCCCCCATCCTTTGCCAGTTCAAACATGTCAGATCCCTGGATTCCAAACTAGTCTGAAGCATTTACTAAGCAGAGCATCTTGTGAGCTCCAAGATGAAGCTGCCCTTGAAAAAAGCAGCAGAACCAAGCAACTGCTTTTTAAGAGAACTCCATTTTGGTAAGAAGCAAGTTTTTTTGCTACTTCCTTGCTCCTTTTGCAATTTATCTGATGCATTTTGCATAACTGGATGAACACAATTTAGTTGCTTGTTACTTCCTAAATTCTTCCAGGAGAAGTTGGCTTCCAGCTTCACCTGGGTTTAAGACCACTTTGGATTCTGGCTGTATTTCCAAGAGTGATGTTATTGCACTGGGATTAAGATGAAGCACTCTACCACAGCCCAGGTGACACTGCATAGAGAATTCCACAAGAAAGGACTTGAAGTTCCTGAAGTTAGCCAAAGCAGTGCAACATGTCTGGTAATAATTAAGCAGCTTGAGAAGACATGACAGTAACAGCCCAGCAGTCATCTCAGAGAGGTCTTTTCCATCAAGTGTCAGGACTGCCTTCCCAAAGCCCAGGGATTTCCCTTAATGACTGATGTGCTGGTGATATGCAGGCTCCTCCCAAAGTCCTACCAGGTCACTCAGCTCTGCAGGAGCTGGCAGATACTCAAGTCTATCTGACCTTGAGAACTCCTGCCAGCCACTATCATTTATCATCACTGCAGCTTTAATCTTTGCCTCTCTCACTTTCCATCCACTCCAAGTCATGCCACTTCTGGGACACGTAATCTTTTGATAACTCTTGGCAGAATAGGCATAGTTTGTTTAAGTTAATCTATAGAAGTATTTTAATTGCCCAGTACAACTGGGTTATGCTCCTTGGACTCTCACAGATGCTCCAAAAAGGATTTTTTGGGGGGCTGGTGGGGGGCAAAGCAGGAAGATAGAAAAGAGGGGGAAAAGCCTTTGCTATCAGGGACTCCCTCTCCTCACCACTGTGAAGAACATCATGTACACAACCCATCTCAGACCAAACACCAGACATCATCAAATTCCTGCTCCAGCTCCTCCAAATACAGATGGGCTTGGTTTCAGAGAGAATTAACAGATATACCCTCGGTCAAGAAGCTTTGAATTCTCTGTTCAAATTCCAAATCCTTCATCCAATCCAGTTTAGCTCATGCCTTAGGCATAAATCAGCTTTCTGTTAAGCAAACAGAAGCTGAAGCACTTTTGGAAGGAGTTTGGAATGAATCTGGATAGTCAAGTTACATTTGCAGTACCAAGCCAGTACAGGTGATTACTTGGATGAACCTCAATGCAGAAAGTGCCAACAGACTTCTCTTTCCAGTAATGTTGACTTACGTAAGGTGAACACTCAGTACCAGGAAAATGACAACACAGCTCGTTACCAAGTTCAGAACAAACCCTTTTCCCCCCAGACTAGACACAGCTTCAGAGGAAGAGAAGATGCCCTGTCCTGACAGAAGTCTATGTATCAGCTCTTTTGATCTTGTCAGACTGGGATTTGGAGGAGAGAGCCCAAATGAGTTCAGAAGCGCTCCTGGTCCAGCTCACGGAGAGGGGTGTCACAATGCCTGGTGTCTCCTCTTCCCCCAGCACACCACAGTCCAGATTCCACACTTGGCTCTCAAAACTCAATCTTCCACCTCTTCAGAGCTGGAGATGTGTGAGAAGACTGAGGCAGCTGTGCCAGTGTTGGGCTCCTTCCCACTTTATTCCACACATCCCAAGCCTCCAAAGGAAACATGCCAGAGCACGGCAGGATGGTCACATGCTGCAGGCACCCATCTCAGAAGTGACATCTGATCTGCCATACTCCTGAAGATGGACAATTTTACCAAGTGTATTATATAGCAGGCATGAAGCAGGAATTGTGTTCAGGCACCTGCTTTTAACAACCTGCTGCTAAATGCAGAGGGATGGAATTTACAGCGACCTGTGATCACTGTTCTGAAGGGTCCTGCAGAAAGGAAGACCTTTGGCAGCCAGAATGCACAGGACTTCTGAATTCTTCTGGTGGGATTTGTACAGACTGTCCAGGATTTTGAGTATCTGACATACAATTGCCATTTTGATTTCCCTGAAGGGTACCATGTTTGATATATAAACTCCAGCTGGCAGCTTAACTTCATACAGGAGCACAAATACACGGCAGTACAGGGGACTTTGTCAGCGCAGCAAGGACATACCAAGCATCCTACAAAGCTTGTAGCTGCTTTACATACATAAACATGACTTTTTTCTTCTTGGTTCAAGAGCAATAAAAACTGCAGAACAGTTATCAGTAAGATATTCTTCTGCTGGATATGCCAAATGAAAAAGAACAGAGGCAACAGCTTTGCCTAATCCATAAGTTATTTAAAATAAAGGGGTGGAAAAAAAGATCAGACATTTTTAACAGGTTTATTCTTTACACTGTCAGTTTAATTTCCTTTGGTAGGCATTTGAAGCTTTCCAGCATACAGAGAAGATATTGAGAATTTTCAAATTTATCTTGTTGACTGAAGCTTCCATCATGCCAGTTTTGACAAGGTTAATCCAAGCCTTAGCCAGAAACAGAAATACTGATAAACTAACTCCAAGTGTTCCACATCAGGTGGCAAAATATAATCCAAGTTCTTCTTGCAGGGGAAAAAAAAAATCCAACTTTACTCAAGTAACTTGCAGAATTGTTAACCATAAACATGAGACAAAATGATTATTGCACCATTAGAGAGACTGAGCCTGTCCAGCACCTTAAACATGTGGTTCATCCTCTTACACCAACTCACTGCTCTGGCAGCAGTGATTCCTGTTTAAGGTAACAGACCCTGTTCCACCCACCATGTGGATGTGAGTTTTCATTTGTCACTAAGTGTTCTGGTATGTTCAGTGAAGCTGAACTTTCGGTTCTTCACTTCCTCCTCCCATTGACAGTTGCACAGAAAAACTTGTGTACGTAAACCTGAGTGCAGACAGCCATTCTGCTTCCATCTACACAAAAAATCTGCACAGTGCATGCAAATATTTTAGCTTCCTTTATTTAGAGGAACTCTGAGTCATCCATTACACTGCTATTTGAATAAAGTGACTCTTAAATCCATTACCTGATTTTCTTTAGCAGAAGATTCCAAGAAAGCTGCGTTCCAGGATTCTGCCAAAGCTTTCCCTTCTTCATAGCTGATCACCCTGATCAGAGAAAGAAAAATATGTTTCCTATAACTTGCAGAAGAATTGGAATCTGATATGTCAAGAAATACCTCAAGAGTACCAAAGCACTTAAGTGCATTGTAATAGGAATTCTTGTGAAGTCTGATCCAAAGCATTTGCTTTTGGCTGCTGTCAAATGCACTTCTGCGCCAGGTAAAACTGCTCCGTGACCCAGAAGAGCAGTTGTCTCAAAGTATTGCTTTGTTTTTATAATCTGTAATATCATCTGGTATTGCTGCTGTGACAAATACACTTCTGTTACTTTGAAAAAAAACCCAGAGAGTTAAATGACTGTCCCTGGAACCTCACAGCAAAAATCAACATTACAACAGAAGTTCATGGTTTGTAGTTCACATTCTGGACACAACTCCTTTGCCAGTAACTTATTTTAACCTACATTTGATTTTAGCTCTGGAAAGCCAAGAACAAACCCAGCGTGTGCAGCCACAGGAATGCAGGCTGCTGCCTTGCATTTCTCACATTCTGGAGTTCACATACCGTTCCATATGCAGGTCTTTTTTATTTCCAACCAGCATAATGGGTATTCTGTGAAAGAAAGTTCAGAACTTCAGAACAGTTACAGTATACTGACCAAAGCACTAGCAACATGCCTGCAATGAAATGAGATGAAAGTGTCACTACTTACTGGACTTTTCCCACCATATCCAATAACTTGCCATGGATAACTTTTATCACTTCAAAACTGCAAAATAAAGGGATGAAGTCACACATGCACTCTGATGTTTATCCTCAATACCCAATACACAAGCAATTAAATGCATATGTAGGTTGTGTTTAAAACTTACTCTATGTATGCACAACTACACAGATGCTGAAAGTCTTACCCGTTTGTGTAACAGCAAACTGGTCCCAGCAGCAGCAGAGACCAGCCTGAGCCTACCCTTACAGCCTCCCCAGTTATGGTATTTGCAGAAATAAATAACATTACCCAGGACTGATGCATCTAACACACAATCACCCCAAGTCCCTCCCACCTCTCATCTGGTTTGTATCTGCAGTGGGAAATTTAACTGCTGCAGTCCAACAATCCTGGATGAGTATGTCAAATTAAAGCAAATTGGAAGAAAAAGTAATTAGTCAGGCAAGGTCCATCATTATCATTGTTTTTAACAAACATTTAGTTCATACATAATTACTGAGCTTTATTTATGTAAAAGCCAAAAGGAGCCAAAATTCTAATTTTCTATGGAAAGTGAATAAACTGATCTGCAAGATGGCACTGAAACAGTGATTATTCAAACACTCTTTGTCTGTTCCCCTGCCACGTAGGTGAAGTTTGGATGACAGGAAGTAAGAAGCAGTACTGTAGAAAATCAAGTCAAAAACCTCACTAATGAAATCCACTGCATTTGATATTCAGTACTTTTGAGAACAAGCTATAAACAGGGTAGAAGAGCAGATGTTGCACTCCTCTGGTTACACTATGGAAAAAATGCTGGTACATGAAGTGCACAACTTGGATTTAAGAGAGGCAGAAGCTCAGAGATGAGACACACAACTAGACAACACAGAAGGGACCAAAACTTTTCCAGTTTCCAAGGTTGCTAGCTACAGGCAGTGTCTTGATTGCACTGCATTTCAATTAGAATTGAAACTCTTAAAAATAGAGCAGCACTCAAACACACTTCCAGCTCAGAGCAATCAAAGACCTGGTGCCTAAAGACACCATTCAGAGCAGCAAAACCTCTCCCTTCTAGAACAATAAACTCTACCACATTTAAGATGGATTTTTTGTCAAGCAGGTCAATTTGTCTGACTCCAGCAATAATATTTGAGGCTGTGTGGAACACAATGCTTCCCCATGCTCAGCTAATAGTTTCAGTGTATCCTATAAAGGAAATGAGTTCTTTGTAAACAGAAGTATGAGTTAGTCTGGCACGAGTTGCTGCTGGTAACTCAAGTAGGATATTACACATTACACTGGGGAAAATGTGGAATCAATGAAAAACGTGAAATCAATGGAAGGACTTTAGGGACATAAGGAGCTTATGCTGAAAGAGTATTAGTCAAATTCTAGCCTTGAGAACTCATCTTGGATGATCATAACTATTAAGAAAATAAGAATTAAATGGAGCTTGGCTGTGACAGAGTTGACAGGCATCAGTACACACAGAACTATGTGACCCTGCAAACTGAAAGAATAAAAACGCTACCAAAAGCCCATCTGCTACAGACCACAAAACTGTTTCTCAGTCTGAAGCAAGGGGAAAAATCTTAGCACCCTACCCACAGGCTAACTGAATCCCTGGGACAGTACAACCACTCTTTCCTTTCCCCTATTAGGTGTGCTGCTTCCAGCTAAGCCAGAAAAACACCACAGCACAGCACCCTGGAGAGTCCTTGCCTGAGGCTCCCCTGTACAATGCTGCCAGGTGCTCTTCAACCTGGGCTCTCCATTGTCCCATTTTGGGTACCTATCTGCTTGTCTGAGTTTGTTCACAAGCTTTCTTTCTTAGTGAAAATACTACAAATAAAAAGCCGATCCTTGTTAACAGACCAAGATGGAAACCACAAGGAGAAGTGCTATTTAAACTCCAACACAATTCTGACACAGAAACAAGTTGCTAAGAACTGCCAGGAATGAAATTGGCTCAACCAATTAATGTTCTAGAAAGCTTTCCAAATTAATAATGTTGAAAGGAGCAAGGACAAAAAGGAGCAAGGACTGACCAATCCAAAAATAGCAACATCACATCAAGCTGTGAAACTGAGAGATTTGGAGACTGTAAGAGGTCCCTTCTAGTTTTGTCAAGCAAATGGGTTACAGCAAACAGCTCAATGTGTGAAATACAAAAAAAACCCATTACTAGCTGTCAGATAAATGTGTTACACAAAATCATGGAACCTAGCAAGATACAAAATTGGAATTTAATTAACCTGAACTAGAGCAAAAGCCTTCCAGTAACCTTGCTGCTGAGAGACTGGGAATATGAAAATGTAGGGCATTAGCTTTGATTCAAGTCCTATTTAAACTTCCCACTGGAGGTTAGCAGGGAAGCTGATAACTTTAAAAAGAGCATTTCTATTAAGTCTGCTGTCAAAGCTCCCACCCAGCTGGATCAATATTTGGATCAATATACACACTTTGACAGAAGTCAGGACAGATGAAGACTGTGATCCCATTGTCAGGGCAAGTCATGAGAGCTACCAGAGTACTGTGGAAGAGCTTTCCTAGCACCTAAACACTGTTTTGATACAGAACATCAAGAATTGAACAAGACAGGATCACAGACACTTTGAAATTTTACAGAAGAAACAACAACAACAATAAAAACTTGGAATAAACTGATCAAGATTAAATACTGATGAAAAGATTTTTGACCTACAGCCTTAACCTAGTCTGTCCTGTTTGTATTTTTACCATAACTTGGTTTAACTGATTGAATGCACCCACAGAAAATATGTTCATTTCTTCACCTGGTGTGCTCAAGACATCATGAGGCAACAACTGGAGTGGCTGAGAAAGAACACACCCTTTAGCTGCCAAACAGGGAAAAGCACAGGTTGCAGAATCCCCTGAGTGATGTACACTGGTTTCAGTCAAAGACAATTCTGTCCTCAGAGCACCCATTTATCAGTAAACTTTTCTGTATTGACTTTAGGAGTGAAGCATTTTCTACTTAGGCAGAGAATACTGACTCCTATTTCATACAAGTTATCCAGCACCAACACTGAACCTTTCACTGAAACACCCAGACCCAGAAAGAGTTTGGTAGTTTAGTATCTCTAGACACACATAAAAGCCTAACACGTGCTTGCCCTTCTCTACTTCAGAACTGAAGATGAAAAGCAAGAATGAAGAACTGTGAAATCTGTTAACATTAAAGACCCTGCAAGCAGCAGAAGTTTATAACCAGACTGTATCCTTCCTTTGAGAAGGAAAAGAGCCAACAGGCAAGTTGCTTTACCTCTATTTTTTACCTCTATGAAAGAGCTTGAAATGACCAGTTTTGTTTGATTCAGAGGAAAATATATGAAACACTTCAGCACTTGTAAAAAGCTCATCAACTGCCTTTAAAGTAGAGGGGAAGCATCAACTTCTACTGTACTTGATGAGACTGAAAGGCCTAAGGTCTTAATCACTTTCTTCAAAGAAAAATTTCAGAAAATTTCAGCTGACCTAATAATAATAATAAAGATGTTGTACAATATTAGAAAATCAACAGCTACTCAAGGATAAGCAGTATTTAAACAAAGCAAGATGTCCAGAGGAAGGGAGGAAATAACAGAGGATGACAAAGCCATGCAGAGGCTGATGTGTCTTGCATGACTCCCAGGTATGATGGACTCTGGACAGGGAACAGCAAGGACAAGAGGGACACTCTGGGACAACCTTCAGGGAGGATTATTTGCTGCAGCATGCCAAGAGAGGGTTTACAGTTCAAAAGCCAGCTATTGCTGTTTAGATGAGCATTTCTATGGTTAATCAGGACAATTCAACACAAGAAGTCAAAGGAATCTCAATACTGTAAAAAGCCACAAGGCTGAAGGAAGGATCGAGCAACTACTGGGGTACTTCACCTAAATGCACAGTGCCCTTCAGCTTCGTATTTATGTCTGCCTTTCTATCTGATGCAAGAGCAATGAACTCATTTCTGAAATGATCCTTTGTATTTCTTCTTACACCTCAAAATCATGTAGTTTAACACTGTCTCATTTCTCACATGGTACCTTGCACATTAGTCTGCAAAGTGTCTGTGACATTTGGGTCTGAGGGGACATTTCTGAAAAAACATTAATATTCACTCCTACTGTACTTCTAAAGGAGAAAGACTAATTGAAATAATCACACAAAATATAGCAGAGGCAGGAGCTAAACCCAGAAAATATTTAAAGAGAAGAACACAAACAGATTTTATTACCTTTTTATTGATGTGACTGAATAAACAAGAATGTAGCCATTGATGTCTATGGAGTACGTCTGAGGAAATATGGAGTATTCATCCTGTGGAAGGAATATTGCAGTTAAAATTCAGGGTGCCACACTTCCGACCTTGATGCCATTAGATCAACATCAGTTAAGTTGGTCATATCTCTAAGACATTTTCTATAGGTAGTACTTTCAGAATTTTTTCATCATAATGTCACAAGCAGCATCTTTACCTAACCTAGAGAAAGCTAAAAGTCTGTCTGTATACCCTACAATTTAATCTACAGCTTTTATGGTTTATTCCCTCTAAGATTATGGATGAGCTGAAGCTCTTCTCAATCCTCTTATCCTGCTTAATTATCTGTATTAGTACAAAACATCCACTCTGTCCCACCACTAATTAGTAATTATGCCTCTTATCTTGCTGGTGATACATTTCAAAATCTTAATTTCAACAGCTGACTACAGGATCTAGCAGTTTGTAATTTCAAATGACACTGATCAAATCTAAATTACCTAAGGAATCTGGTAGGAAGTGAATAATTGTGGCTAACTTATGCTTATCAAATGCAAAAAATACAGTTATTAGTTGCTTTATGACAACTGTAAGTTTACATTATAGGACAAGTGTTTACATAAAAAAAAAAAACAGACAAAACCACTTTATTACCCCTCTAGAAAAGGGACTGACCAAATAGGCAAACAAAACAGACTGATACATTGCAGATAATGCAACACAAATATTATGAATCCAACGTTAAAAACCTGTTCCAACAGATATTCCCAGGAAACATTTCCATTTTGACAAGAGCCATACTTCCTAATGTATGAGTTCTCAAATTGTTAAACCTATGCTTTTAAAGATGTTAATTTTAGCTGAAGATCAAATAACCTCTCTGTTATTGTCATGGCTGAACAGATGGAGCAGTGCAATCACATAGCTTAAATCTAAGACACCCAAAAGGAATCAAACTTCCCTCACTGGCAGAAGAGGAAAAACTTTACAAATCAACTTCACAGATCCAGCCAAAAAGAGTTTGAAAGAATAACACTTGGCAAAAGCTGCCTTTATTTGCCTTTATTGCTACACACTGAGGGCAGCCCTCCCCCATCTTCTCTGAAATGCCAAAGTGCCACTCTAGTTCGACATGAAATCCCAAAGTCAATACTCAGAAGGGATCTGAGCTAAGTCTGTGTAAAAAAGGTGAAAGTGCAATTCTGTAGTGGCTTGACTTTACCTGGAAATTCCCAGGACTGCCCCAGCTGGAATTTGGGGTTAGGTAACATTTCCTTTTACACCCCTCTTTTGTGACCCTATATCAAGACCCCTTTTGGACTGAAGACACAAAGCTCAGTAAATAACCAGAAAAGTAAAGAGGTACAGGACAGAGGATGAATGCCAAGAAAAACAAGTGCTATAATCTCAACTGTTGCTAATTCATGACTTTATTTTTAGCTCATTAGGAGATGGGAGGAAAGCTGCTATGCTCACTGAAACTCATGGGTCAAATTAAGAAATCTGTCAAGTGATAAAACAACGATGCTACAACTTTTCAGGCCATAGCCAGGTTTTTAAAAGTATTTAACAAATCTGCAATACAATTCTTGCTGTGCTGTATACACAGGAGGACTCCCTACAGGCCATTAAGCAAGACAGACTTGAGAAAGCAATCAGTCCAAGCCACACCTTCCATAACCCAACATCGTCTCCCTCCTCTAACCCTGTGTGCCAGAAATCAAAGTTCAAATCATTCCATGAAGAATTAAATCTGAAAATAACCACAGGCTGGGAAAGAAGCTGTTTAAGTTCCACAATATTGTATAACATTAAATCAATCCTCAGCAATAGAGGTATGTTAGTGGTGAGTCACACTGCCTTCCCAGAAGGCAATTTCCTCCTCAAAGAGGAATTTTTCTTTTATCACTACGCTACACAATCGGAGCTGTGATGCGAGTGCACTTACAATGGCACTGAGTGACACCTAGGGAGCTCGTTCTGCTGCTCACACTGCTCAGCCTGCCCCTCTCTCACCCTCTCCTCTGCAGAACATTCCCCATCCAGCAATCCTGTGGCCAGTGTTGTGCTCAGACACCTCTGAGTGATTACACATGCTGCTGATGAGCACCAAGAGCTGACTCCATATAAATACAGCATGGCTACTCCCCAGTGACACAGCTCTCTTCCAAGAAAGCAATCAAACCTACCTAGAAAGTTATAACCCCTCTGAACAGTCTCCCAGCTATGAGCAGGTATCCTGCAGCTTTAAAGCCTTAGGTACTGGCAGTGTATTTTACAACATTAACATTGTTTAACACTACTCTTAGCTTGGAAAAACCCAAAGGCATTGTATGAGATCATGGAAGGCAAGAGCAGGTAAGCAAGAAAGAAAAAAAAAAAAAAAGAAGAAATTTAGGATAAAAATATAAAAATACAGGGGTCTAATTAGTGATCCCTGATGAGTTTTTTCCCTCATACAGAGTCTCTCAACAGACACAGCACTCTAGTGCATGGGTTCAGCCAAGCAGCAGTGTGTAATGCACCCCTGGACCTGTAAACAATGAACAGCTGCACTTGCCAGAGCTCCCAGCACACTGCAGGACACGTGCTCCCTGGCTCCTCACCCCCTCCCTGTCATTAGGTGGAGCTCAGACGCACACGTGAAGCATCATGTTAAAATGCAGACAAACTGCAGCAGTTTATTGCTAACTCAGTAAGTACCACCTACATGAATCTGTCTGCTCCCCATGACTGCTCCATGGATACAAGTCATGGTGGTGTAGCTGGAGCAGACAAATACAAAAAAGCCATGAAAAATTTCACCATGGTTTACTGAAGCACTTTTTATCTACTTTTTCATCTAAAGCAAGACTGCTCATTTACTCTGTAAATATCACACAAGGTACTGATGAACTTTTGGGTTAAGGTAGTTTCCTCTTCCTTTTTTAGGTACTCATTCAATACATAGGGGGGAAAAGTACCCTGTAACAAAACACAAACCAAAACCTTTAAATAAACACTACAGAAAAAGTTCTTTAGTGACTAAACAACAAGAGAGGATCATTTTAAAGTTAACTTTCACCTCTGAATGCACAGTTACTACCAACTTAGCTCAACAGGAATATCAATACCTGTTGTCATAACTTAGGAGAAAGATTCAAAGAAAGATAACTTACCTGGCCAGCAGTGTCAACCAGCTGAAGATGATATTCTTGGCCATTTACTGTGATCAGTTTTGTAAAAGCTAGAACAAGAAATACATAAACAGGTCAGAATTACACACAAGGAAGAGATCAGAAATCATTCATCTGTGCTATCACCAGCAAGGCATGAAGAAAAGAACTCCAGTTACAAGTTTTTTAGTAGCAATAAAAGGCTAATCAGATACTGTACTTATAACTAGTCTATTGAAGGTAGCAAAACTCAGAAACTGAATTTAAGATTTCAGATGATTCTCACTCTGGATGCAGCACCTTATTCTTTGCTCTCTTAAATAAAAGAGGGAATACGAGGAATAAAAAGGGGGATTTACATGCATTTCTACAAGATCCAGACAATCATAATTTGTGGTAACTCAAGACACTTAAAAATTCAATTGGCATCAAAGCTAAATTTGAACTTATTATAGGGTCTTCTCCTTGGTTTCCAAACAGTTTAGCAAGATCAATTTCCTAAAAGTAAATACCATGAAGTACATGATGTGGATTGAAAAAAGGAAAAATCTCTGGGGGCTAAAACACACAGAACTTATGATTATATTAAACCCAAATGATGACAATTAGCTAAGTTCACCATGTTACTTTCACATTTGCTGCAGCTAGCAGCCTATGCAGTCCCCAGTCACAAAGTACATTTAGTCCCTAAAAGTGATGAGAATTGCTGCTCTTCCTCAGAGTCATGAAATGCCAATGTGCTGTGAGCCGAGGAATCCTACCCAGTGTTTGTGTTATGCAACTGCAAAAGCAAACAGTGTCACAGCTCCTGCAGGAATAATGTCCCAACCAGAGCACACAAACCTGGCTCTGGAAGTCTCATGTGGCCTTCGAGACACACTCCAGATACCACTGCTGGACAGTACCGACACACTGAGTAAAGTCTGTGTTATCCTCTAGTTGGGGTGGTTTTCCCAACTAACAGCAGTCCTCATCTGCCACTGCAGGGATGAGCAGGGAAACAGAGTCAGATGAACAGGTCACTTAGGTGAGCCGAGTTGGCCAACAGCTTCTCAAAGCTGCACAGCTGAACGTTCTTGACCCTGCTGTGCAGTCCCTGCCCACGCCTGAAGTAGATGGAGTTGGCCAACTTTACTCCTCCAGACCAAGCTTGCCCCTCTGTCAAGTCCCCACAATGTGAGCATTATCTTGAATAAGTGGGCTGAAATAGCTGAAACTGGAGGTTTCAACCCACCTCATAAATCCAATCCTTGAAAAAAAAGGAGCAATTCAAACAGCAAATCCAACCTAACAATGTCTAAATCAACAGCATAAAGTGTACCTATAGTTTCCTTTACAAAAATTAGCAAGCGACATTTGAAATGAAGCCTCAAAGAGAGCTCCTGCCTCACCCTGGTTATCCCCTAAGAAAGCTGCTTTAGCACATGTGCTGCCCTCAAATCAGTCTGGATGCTGTTGTTATTGCTGCAAATAGCTGAAAGTTTTAGGTTATGAAACACAGATCCACAATGGCTTTTGGCCTTGGATAAATGCTGTGACGGGGACAAACTGAGCCAGCCTCACTATATACAATACCCTTGCTTGGAGTCAGAGGGCAAACAGACTTCTCTGGAGACACACTGCACTTACAGGTGTGCAAGTAACAGCCTCCCCAGTCTCTTGACACTTCACATACACATCAAAGCAGCTGCAGTCAAAGTAACTTCAAGGGCATCATGAAGTTAATATTTAAAAAGGGACAGGCAGCAGTTTTTTCAGACTATTCTAGAAACCTACAAGAGACACAGCAATGATGTCATCATCATCATTACTGAAAGCACAGTGTGACAGAGACAGGAGAAGGGAAACAGTGAAGGAGTCAGCACAGCCTGGTGAGGAAAGCTGTTAGTGCAGTGCAGAGCCTTGCAGCACTAAGCACAGCCCACTGTGTGAAGACAAATCTGCTTTGATGAAGTCACATCTAATGACTTCCATTTCTTTGCTGAAGCTTTTTAAAACCATTCCTAGTTAAGAATTTAATTTTGTGAAAAATCTGATCCCCTTGATAAAAGCCAAAGTGTTCACTTCCAATTCCATCACCTATCATCCTAGGACTTCTGTTTGTGCACAAGACAAACAACAATACAATCCCTGCACAATTTGGCTCCTCCTGAAAAGCCAAGGACACTTTTCAACAGACTTGACCTGACATTAAATCATAATGTGAGCATCTCCAAAACACTGCGCATCAACTGGAACATGGATTTTGGAACAGGACATTCTTTCACCTTGCAACACATAACTCCAGTGATCATTGCTACCTGAAAATGAAGTACATTGCAATTAGACCAGCATGAACAAAATTATTTGCATGTGCAACTCCATGACAGCTGCTGTGGAAAAAAGCCATTATGTAGGAAAAAAAAAATCCCAAACAGCAACAGGCAAAGAAACGCAGGAAGGCCTTTAGATCAATAGTGATACTGAAGAAAGGTACAAGAGTGCTGTAACATCATTGCCACAACATGGATGGTAGATAAATACAAATCACCTCACAAGCTTTCCTTGGTTACCACCTCTTTCTACTTGCATCCCTTTCTACTTGCCTGCATTCCAAAGTCAATGCCTGCCACTAATCTACCAGGACATCTTTCCCAACACTGAGATGTGTGATGCAAGAGAGTTATTTTTAGTTTTCCTCAGAAGCCTCACTTGCACCCCTTAGAAAGCTGCTCACCAGCAGCTCCAGAGGAACACAGTTCACCCTTCCAGTGCAGTTGCCAAGGCACGTGCAGCAGTTTAGCCCTGAAGATTCTGTCAGACTAATCTAAACCTACTGGTGCTCTTCCACTACTAGTAGGGGTCCTCTGCCCCTTTCTAATATGCTTTTACTCACATTTGTATCAAAAAACATGGGATGGAAGTAGGAAGCGTGGGGGAAAGATGTTCCTTTCCTTAGGGAGCTAGTGAATCAATTTAGGGAAGAAAGGAAGACCACAGAGCTGTGAAACAGGGCTAGAAGGCCCTCTAAAACTGCAACAAAAACCAAAAAGTAGCCAGGCAGGCTTTGGAGGACACATTTGAGACCTGGGCACTCAAGTCATCTTACTTGCAACACAAGACATCCCTGCAAAGATGATGTGGGTGGAATTAAGTGCACATCTTCATTACCTGATCCTTCTGACCTATTTGAGTTTCAAAATCAGTTTCTAGTTTTCATTCCTGTAAAATTGTTGCATTAAAATTTGCACTGGTCTTACTTCTTAGTTCAGAGCTGATCTGCCTGCAAAGCCCCATCCAGCCCAGTGTCCACAGAGACTCCCTGCACACACTCCTGCTCTCCAAGGATCTTTCTTCTCTTTCCAACATTCCTGCAAGTAGCAGTTCCACTCGTTTCTCAACCTGGCTGTCTCAAGAACAGCCACCCACTGAGATGTCACTCCTGTTGGGACATTCAGGCAGGGAAAGTCTCTTCCGCAGCAATTATCTCTCACCTCCACTGCTGCTACAAAAGGATACAAGTTACTCGAAGGGAAATAAATTAACTTTTCTGGTGCCAATGTAACATAAGCATAGGAAAATGTAGCACTGAAGCGGTCCTAACTTTCACAAACAATAAAGAAAATCTGCTTCACCTTATTTTCCTTTTATCACTTCCAAAGGCAGAGATTTTCACACTTAAAACCTGGTATCTCTCCAATATTAGGTCTTACTCCTATTGCTCAAGGCTTATAAATGACACAACTTGTTCCTGTAAGAGCTTGATTACAGCTTGCCTTACATACAATTTAGCTTTGCAGTCAACATTGTGTGCAAGTTTTATTATTTGAGGACAAAAATTATTAAGAGTGCATTACCAGCAGTACTGCAGCTTTCTACCCTTTCTTCACTGCTGCCAGAATACTGTAACAAATTACCAACAACAATTTTCTGGAAATAAAACAGAAGTCACATAGGCCAGACAATCCTTTCCCATGCACGCTTTCAATTTCCAAGTTTTGTTACATGTGTCGACCCAATCACCAGAAGAAACTGAAATGGTTTTACCACTTACTATAATGCCCTGGAAAAACCCAACATTCTCCAACACCGTCCCTGGTATAAGAACCTGGACTTTTCAACCCTTTTTGCCAACACCATTCATCAAATGTGAAATCATGAGCTAGGAAATGTCTAAGAGTTGCTCATGTACTTTGCATTTTATGACCCTACATCGAATCAGAAAAAACTGGGAGTGTCTAAAGACTTCACTGAACAAAGATTCCTATTTAGAAAAAAAAAATTAATGTATTACATTCCTAAGTCAAAAGAATTATTTTTTACTTAACCCATCAAAACTAGTTTCACATACATCTTTAAAAATTTTTTCAATAAGTTTTGAATTTTAGTGTTAAATTACAATGTGTTCTCTTGCCTGTTCTTCACAGAAGCATTTTTAGGACATTATCAGGCCTTCTGGGGCTTAAAGATGGGACAGATTTCCCAGTGTTTTGAGCCCCAGGGCAGAACTTTTATCTTTTTAACCTTTACTTCCCAGCAATTTCTGATGTCAGAAAGACCCTTCAATTCTCCACCTTTCAGAAAGCAAATTCCTCCAGCCATGCCACAGATCACAAGACTTACACAAAATGAATAATGTTTATTTTCCAAACAAGAAAGAAATCAAGTGAAAAGTTAAGGCTTCTTAAGATGCCCCCTCCCAACAAGTCTTCATGGCCAGGACATGCTCAAAGCTTGGAATTCAGACCAAGCACACAGTGCAGACTAGGAGAGTCAAATTAGAGCAAAATTCATCTACAGGGTATTTTTGTATAGTTCAGAAATGCTGAAGTTGTGAGACACACAACTACAGAGTTACAAACAGCAGCTGCAGACAACAGGTAAAGGATGAAACATGACAAATCTTGTATCAATGTGTCAAAATCCTAAAACAAGACACAGATTCAGTATTTTGTAAAGACTTTGACTCCATGTCTCTCAGTCTTTATTCACTGACATGCAGCTGCATAAAACTAAAAGATTATTTTAAATAATTTGCATTTATATGGCACAGACAGTGAAAGATAACCTGCCCCAACTGAATTAAAATTATAAACACAGAAACTAAACCCCAGTATTTTGCTAGCAGCTTTAATTCAAGACATACATGACTTATAATTCAAACAAAGTAAAAAAGGATGATGGAAAGTGTTAGTATTAATATCTGTATAAGAGCTAACATTCAGACCAAGGGCCAAATTATCCTCTCTGACTTGCTAAAGCAAAAGCAGAGTTTCTCCAAAAGTAGCATTTGAATTTTAGTTCTAAACAATAAAACAATCCCAAGTAAAATATTCTGATAGCTACTGATGTAATTATATACCACTATTACATATATACTAAAAAAACCCCTTGTTCTGCTGATTGCTTCATTCAAACTTCGAGAGTATGACATAGGTTTAACATCCTACTGCATATTTCAAAGCACTAAAAATGCGTGCTACACAAAGTCATTAAAATACAAGAACCCCAGGGCTATGATCATGAAACCACTTTCATTTGCCACATGACTAAAGTAAGCCAACATGATCAAGTTACTCAGCCCAGCACTGCAGTTGTTCAAGTACTTATGGCCACTGCTAGCTCAGAAAGAGGTGGCTGGATTGTAATGAATGCCAGGTAACCTATGAAATTACTTTTTCCTCTTGGCAGCATTTTTAGCATTAGTGTCTTTACTCACCTGCTATGCCAGCTACTCAGAAAGGTACTAAATTATTTTTCAAAGAACTGCTAAGAGGCAAAAAAAAAAACCCACTTGAGAAGTCAAATACCCAGTATTTGCAGCAAGCTGATTGTGTAGCAGCCTTGTTATCCAGCTGCTGGAAAGGAGGACTTAAAAAGATTATCATGCTATCATAGCCACAGAGCCTACCTTCCAAGTGTTTTAATCCTGATGGGTATTGCTGGCTTTCTGTTCATCTGGATATACCGACCTCATGTGAGACTCCGGAATACTTGTATTTGGTGGCACATTTTCATTTAGTGTGATGTAAGGAATTTAAAGTGCCACAAGTACATAAGGGGAAGCAAATGCTCAACAACACACACAAAATACAAGGAAGTACATTTTGGCCAGATTCATTAGGTGTTTCTTCATTTAATGCTAAAAGTTCAGCTGTTTGGAGAAATATGCACACAGTGATTTACATGCTGCAACAGTGTAGCATTGGTTCAAAAGAATAATAAAACTTCTGTGGTAATTATTGGACTTTAATGTTAATATGTAAATATCCACATAAGTAATACATAGAACCCCAATGGCTTCTGATACAAGTCAGCTTGGTACAGAAGAGGAGCTTGGCAGTTATTTACTTACTGTTCTCTATGGTTGGATCATATGAATCAACAAACTGTCCTTCCACAAACTGGATCGTCAGTGAAGATTTTCCTGTAAAGCAAAGGAAAGAAAAATCTGGAATGAAACAAAGTCCTCTGGTTGTTATCACTTCACTGCTTACTAATAGATACACCAATTTTCTAGCTATCCAATATGAGCTCTGTGTGGCTCATTTAAACTATCTATACATGACAACTGACCTATTTTTAATTTAAGTGCCTATTTCTAGTAACTGGGTCTCCTGAACACATAAAAAGCAGTGCAAAAGCTACTCAGCATGTGTTCTGCTTTTGTTTTAACAGGGCATAATTTAAATGATTCCTCCAGTTTAAAAGAAATCTAAAAGCAGCAGTGCATGATCCTCATAGAACTAAATTTAACAAATGAATATACTTGGAACGTTCTTCTGTCAAGAAGCAAGTAAAATTCAAAATCATTTTCAGTAACCACAGAGAAAACTTGGATCAAATTAGCCACATTTGGTTTTACTAGGAGACTGGACAGATTTCCCATGACAAAAGGATGATCTCAAAATTCTTGAGACCAATATACTCTCCTACTAATCCTCCTACTGCCACACCACAACAGGCCAGTGGATGCTGTATTTTAAGCAGTGGCTGAAGTGACATAATTGGATTTTTCTTTAAAGCCATTTAACTGCTACTTTAGAAGACAACATTCCCCATTTCACTTAAAAGAATAATGCAAAGCACTGAACTTCACAGCAGACTGAAAAAATGAGAACTCATTTAGTCTTGAAATATTTTATAAGATGTTGAATCACATACACTGACCACAAAAAGCACCTTTAAAGCTCTGCAACCGAAGACTTCTCAAAGCATTACTGAAGCCTTAACACAATTTCCATTACAGCACATCATGTACATTTGGGAATCTCCTAGATCCTATTACATTATGTTTACTGGACAAATACCCTCTTACAGAGATTGCCAAGTGCATTAGCTGCTTTTGGACACGAGCACATTCTTCATGCTCCTTAATACTCTTTTCATCATCAAGAAGCACAAACAAAATACAAACTCAAGTTAAAATTTTGACTCAAAACCACCCAACTCAGTGGAAATCTCTCAATAACCTCTAAAGTAACCAACATTGTGGTGGAAATATACAGTATCATTGTTTAAAAGAATAAATTGCTTTGGGTAAAAAACTGCTCGCTTCCAGAACTCAGAAAATGTTCTTCCCTAAGCATTCCTTCAGGAGATATTAAAAAAAACTGTCTTCCATTTCATTCTCTGCCATGCTTACCCCTTTGCTGTCTCCTATCAATCATGACAGTTTATTCAAGAAATAATGCTAAAAAAATTTCCAAACCCCACAAAGACCAACCATCACCAAGATTTTATCAAGTTGCTTTTTCTAACATCAAGTTCTAAAGATACAATTCCTGGTCTTATCTTCAAGCATGAAGGTGTCATGCTCACAATGCATGAGTTGACAGAGGACTTTTCACTTTAAACTGTTGCTCCAGCAAGGCTCACACACCCCACCCCCAAATCATCCCAATAAAGTCAGATTAAGGATTGAAACTGTGCCTCCCAGGAACTTTCTGAAACTGTGTATTTTGGACACCATTTAGAAAGTGAGCAAACTTCCAAGCTATTTCTCCTTTAGCTATAAACTTATGAAGTTGCTACCCAGAGTTCATGCTCCCAGATTCCTTGCCAATACCAGCACATTAAGCACTCCATTTTAAAAAAAGGTTAACTACCCCTATATTAGGCTGTTAGATCTTCAAGGTAAGAGAGTTAAATTCAGTAAAGATTATAACTGAACTTAGTTCAGAATCCTTCTTAGGATGAAAAAACTGAAAGACTTGACTGCTGCCGTCTGTCTGTGCTAAGCCTGGAAACTGAATAGCAGAAGTCAGAGCCAACAGAAAATGCTGCATTTCACACCCAGCTGTATTAATTACTGCTTTCCTCCTAACAGTGACAGGAGAGGAAACAGATAAAACCAGTGTTCCAACACTCTCCTCCTAAATTCCTCCAAGCTTTATAACAAGCCTTCCAGTAATGATGTGTTCATGATCAGGAGAGCAAGCCTGCTTTTCTTCCATGAGGCACAGGGAAGCTTTCCAGTCTGGGATTCAGTACCTACCCCCTCGGGGAAGTGCAGGCAACTGTATCCCACTAAACCAAGGCTTCCATGGACACAGAAATCTAAACCCTGAGTCATTAACACCCTGTGTCAGCCCATGAGCAAGCAGCAGGCAGAACCCTGTGACCAACAGCTTGGCTTGAACTTTGTCCCACAGGTTTTATTCCAGGTCTTTGACCTATGCTCATGGACAGAGCGGAAAATCAAGCTGACAATTTAGCTCCTATCCGCTCTTGCCTCAGAAAGATCAGGCAAGGCTTTCAGCAAGGATTGCAACACAAACACAACGTCCCTGAGGCCAAGGGACCCTGCCAATTGCCAACTCCATCTTGGGGCACAGCAGGGAGCACAGGGCTGTCTGCATGTGCAGGCACCACGGGCACACTTCAGCCTCAGCAGCACCAGGGAGTCTGACACCAGCAGCAAAGGCTTGATTAGCTGATTACTCAAGGGTGCACACCTCAAAGAGGATCAGTACTGATGTATCCTCGTTTGGAATGCAGCCACACATTTTTGCAGTTTGCTAAGCTTCTCCTTGTAGCATCCTCCATGCTGGTAAATTCAACACACCCACTGTATTTGAGTTTTGGGAAAATAAACATCCATGAGAGCAAAAGGAGAAGTGATACAAGCTGAAGGAAGGGTGCAGAGCCTTGCTACAGTATCTCAAAGCACCAGGTACTCCATGGCAGGGTTGTAAGCAAAATCCTCCAAGTTTACTGACTCCCCCCCTCCCTGAAGAAGCAGCACAGAAGGGAAGGGATGCAAGAAATGGGTTTCATAAGTGTTTAGAATATGAGTCCCAGGTAACTGAAAACTCAGCTCAAGCTGTCCAGAAGTACCCAAAGTGCATTTGCATACACAATTCATTATTTATGGTATTATGTGAGAGTGGTAAAGAAAAGAGTCTTCCACTGTCAAAACAGAAAAGAAGCAGATTTTCAGACAGAAAGCCAGTTCAAAAACTAAAGCTGTTGTGTTTCTGTTCAAACACTAGACCACTTGCAACATTAAGAGGAACATCCCATAAACACTCTGACTAGTGCCATCATAGCACATCAGCTTCAAATGCCATTGCAATTGTCAAGGCAAAACAATTGCCAAATTGTGTTTTACTCATCCTTTTACTAACTTGGACAAGAACTGTGGTATTTATAATCTAGCCTTAAAATTCAAGCTTTACAACACAAGGCAGTTTAACAAGCAGATGAGTAACAGAGCCTGGGTGGGCTCGGGGACAGCTGGCCTCCCCAAAGAGGTCATGCCCCTCTTCTGTGCACCACCACCTGCCTGCTGTCCCCATCTCACACTCTGTTCTCCTTGCAACAGACACAGGGAAAGCCCAGATTAAACTCCCATCAGCAGCCAACTTCTCCCCAAACCCAGGAGACAAAAATGATGCAACCAGGCAGCGAGTAAGTCAAACAACAGCTCCACAAGCAGGGCATTGTGCAAGCAGGGCTGCACAGCTGCCCACGGCCACGGGCAGCACAGAGCAGCTTATCTCAACAGGAAGGGTTTCTCAATCCTTGCAACTGCCCACACAAGCCATCAGTAAACAGTTTGTCCTGCTCAAGAACAACAACTACTGAAGAGCTGCAGTTCTGTTGGCAGTGTAGATGCAGTTTCTTTAAACCATCTTTTGCTATTAAAATGCGTGATTATGTGGTTTGCATAATCATTAAACATTTAAAAGCTGCCAGCATCTCATCTACTCCTACCACAAGCATAGCACCTTACCTAAGCTAGTCTCTAGACCAGCTTAGTGACTAGACTTACCTAGTCTCCTACCCAGTCTTGCCTACAGAACAAGCTACTTTAGGCTTTGCCACAAAAAGCACTCCGCAAATTTCATAATGAAATGCCGTCGGTCACATCAAATTAGGTAAGTCTGGCTGCACACTCAACTTACTACACTGCACAGAGATGAAGTTTTCATACCAAAAGATACACTTGATTTAACTTGAATGTTGGGATCTTTATCTTCTTTAATTCACAATACCAAGATGCACAAAATGGAGACAATGGCATTTCCAAAGTGCAGATTATCCATCCTCAGAGCACAGAGTGGGACTGAACGACTTCCTGGAGCCAATGGAGGCTGACTGGGTAGCAAAGAGGATTACAGCATCCCTTTCTGACAAAGATCCTCTCACAAGATTGCAAACTATCTCGGAATCCATCGCTAGCTCATCATTCATCTGAGGCCACATCGTTAGCAACTTTCTATAGTTAATTAAGATCCCCCCCCAGGTACTAATTATGGCTGTGTAGTTCCTGTTTTGCTGATCGTTGCTTTGTATTTAGTGAATTAGTCTAATAACTATAAAAATGATACATCTGGGTCAATAAAGAATTCTGTTTCTAAATCTCTGGAGACAGAAATACAATGAGTAGCTTGTGTTTTACTCAGATGCAACTTAATTCTACTATTAGACTTTTAATCATGAGGAATTATATAAACATCTACATTGAGCTGTAGTTTTATACATTTTTGTAGTGATTTTCTCGTGATGTCAGCATTACAGTAACATGATTAGAAAAATATTTTCTGATGCTTAGAGACAAAACTCAATTCTGCAAAGAGCTCAATTCCTGCACTTGCTCATGACACTTGTGCTTGATTTGTAACACAGAGTGGTGGCACTCCTCTGTCAACACACTCTCTGAGCTTTCTGGAGGACAAACTAAAGGATATGGTTCTGAAGGAGTGGAAGTTGTAGGACCTCAATGACACATCTTTTGGTAGTGTGATAAGGAGCTTCAAACACTGCAGAACCCTTTATGACAAACCAAAGAGCAGATCAGCTTTTCAGGATAACCAAAGTTCTTCTTTAACTTCTTGGCACTGTCTCATTGCTACAACTGTTCCCTGCCTTCTCCTGCTCTATTTTTTTAAAAAATTGCATATAACGAGATACATTTGAAGTCTAAGGCAAGGTTTTGTAGCAAGAACTACTTCTGCTGTAAAGGAGGAGTTGCACATGATGGTCTGTAACACCCAAGAGCATCAGCCTGCTGGGAGATGCTTGTTTCCCTTCCATCTGCATTGCACAATCTTCTTGAGGTTTATCAAAGGTATTCCTCTGCAAGCCAGAGGAAATCTGAGAGCAGTCATTTAGAAACAAAGCCACATGGCTTCCTTTATTTTCTTCAGATTTCAAAGCAATCAGTCACACTCACAGGAGTACTTGCAGGCCTTTGCTAGGTCAGCAGCAATGAGCCTTCTGAACACAAGCCAAGAGTCCTAATGCTATCTAGATCATATTTCCTGTAAAGAAAGCAAGAGAGCATGTGCTTTATTCCCTGATATTTAGCAGCAGGTTTGTTCCATCCTACAGCAGTGCTCACCCCTCAATGCTCACTTAAACTGTGTTGCAATGTATTACATGCCCAAGCAAGTATGTAGAGAAAAATTCCATTGCATTCCTGCAATGGCTTAAACTTCCAGGCAGCCCATTTTGTCTCCAATAAAGTCAGTAACTACAGCAAAGGACTGTCAAAAGAAATCTTTTAGTTATTTTAGCACACAGTCCAGTTACCTCTGCTTGCTACTCTTGCTGGCAGGAAAGCACCAGGCTGCAGCTTTCCTCCTGTTTCCCTTTTAATAAGTTACATGAATTTTAATTCCATGTGTTTACTGTCAGTTGTCAAAGATGGGAAAAGGTGTTACAAAGCTTCCAAAAAAAACCCCAAAACAACCACCTCACCAGGCCATGGAATGCATGCATACCTGACTACATCAAAGATGCTTTAAACAGGTCAGGGGAACTGCATCCTTGTATTCCTTAACTGCAAAGGAAATTCAGACATTCCTACCCCAGACAGTCAACCTGTATTTCTCAGATAAATACCATCCTCTGTATTCCCTTCAGACTTCCTGCAGAAACTGTGCGTCCAAGCAGCACCTTCCCACAACACAAGGCTTAAAATATTTCAGGTGGCAGCAGAAATTCAATGGCATTGGTAGGTGGGCGGTGAGCAACTGCTTTGTGCATCACTTGTATATTTTTTTTTACCATTACTTTTCCTTTTTTTACCATTTACCTTGCCTTTTCTGTCCTATTAAACTGTCTTTATCCCAATTCCATTTTATCTTTTTCCCCAACTGTGTCTCCAATCCCACTGTGGAAGGTGAATGAATGGCTGTGTGGTGTTCAGCTGCCCAATGGGTTAAACCCTATCAACTCCTAAAGGGAAGTTTATTAAGCTTAAATATCAGACCCTAACATTGCAGTTTATGACACACCTAAAGGTAAAGTGCCTGAAATTTGTACTGACTTCCTCTCCAAAGGGGCAAAATTCAATTTCTACCGCTGGGGAGAATCCAAGTCCTTTCTCCCTATACACACACTTCAAGCAGCTCATTAGGTGTTTGAATAAACTTTACCTTTCCTTGGATCATTGTGTATGTACAACATGAAATGAAATGTCTTTCAAAGATACTTTCAGATACTGCCACTGTTTCATCATTAATATTTTAAAATGCTATGTCATGAGAATCAACACATCTCTCTTGCTTTAATGCATTCCATGCATTCCCGTTTTCTATCTTCAAGGTTTTAGTTTCTACAGAAGGGATCAAACTCTCAAATTCCAGTCACCTCCTTTTTGCAGCTAAAGATTTCTGGGATGTACAACTTAAATTGCCATTCTTTCTTCAAGTGGATCCTGTCAGCTGTAGTCACAACACCAGCTCTCCACCCTCTGCACAGACATGGCCTGTTAAACTTTCAAGTTCCATTAGGAAACAGGATGAACCCTTCCTTCCACAAATCTCACTTGCATTTTCAGACCAGTAGGAGAGAAAGAGAAGCCTTACCAAGAAGAAAGACCTCAGTTCCACTGACATGCAGGTCTTCCCTAAAAAGGACCTTGAGGACTGGAGCCATAGGATTCACAGTTGCCAACACTGTGGCCACCGTACACCTATCACTGCTTACAGCCATCACCAAGCAGAGGGCCAAGTCTTTGAAAACATCACAAAACCTTTACTGGTATCATTTAACAACACAAGTCTAGGAACATGACCCTGAGCATACTGTAACACCAAGTAATACCAAAAGCAGCTGAAATGGGTGAAGAATAGACCATTTTGGCAGTACTACTCAAATGCATGTGACCAGAGGGCCTCAGGATCTTCCTGGAATTGCAAGAACAATAGTAAGAGATGTATTTCTCTTTTCCTTGTTAAAAGATGGCAGAAGGCAAGTTCCTGACAAAATTCTGACAGGAGAGTAATGGTAATATTCCCTCTCTTGGTAACATCATCCAATCAAATCCTGTGATGCACAGTCTGTAACTACTGCTAAGAAGTTTTAGTCTTACTCTGCAGGAAGTTCACAGAGCTCTCCACCAATTGCAGCAAAAGCTGGAAGATACAACTGATTTGTGCCCACAAGGGCAGGCTACTTGTACAACATATTATAAAAATACATAAATCAAACTGCATAATAACCACTAAAAGATCTTGGCAGCAACAGACAGCTCCACTCTGCAGCAGTGTGCAACTGCTAGGTGGTCAGTCAACATTTCAGGCTCTTTGTGTCACCACTGATGGTCCAAGGTCTGACAAACCCAATGCCAGCAATGCACATGGCCAATAAACCCTGACACTCATGGACAGCTGCTACCAGCACTCACCATCAGCAGACAGCACCATCCACCTGCTATTCCTACAAGGGGGAAGCCCCCAAGGCTGCACAAAGCATCAGGCACTGCAGCACCAGCCCTGTAACACCAAAATCTCCTAGCACAGAACAGGGAAGGTGGTCTTTGGGGATACTGACATAGTTGTGTTGACTCCTTCCTCCAGCAGATGGTCAACTCCATCACATCTCTGTCCACAACTGGTGGACATGAGTTTTGATTAATGTTTGTGTTGCTGAGCCTTGACTATTCCTTGTGTGCTAACCCAGGGGATCTATACATTAACCACACCAACATAAAAACCAACATTTGCCTGAACTGCTCTCTCCTCTACACAGCTCTCTCCCCACCACCAGGGTCAAATGGCTTTTTGTTGTAACTGTTGTCTTTTCTCCATTTCAGCTCTAGATCTTCTCTGAATTAACTGCATAGGCACCTTCTATGTTACCTCTGCTGATCAGGGAAGCTCCTCCCCTCTATTTATCAGGGTTGAAGGAAGCCACAATCTGCTAAATGTCATCTTCACAGCCCTGCACTTTACCCAGCTGGAATTAGTCCTCAACCCCTCCCCACCAAGGCTGGCTGCAAGCCTCCTGCATTTGCACACTTACCCATCTACCCAAGAGCAGCTGCTGAATACAGAGGACAATCCATCAACAGTAAGGGAGGTTTAAAGTAATAATATACCAAAATCTCTGCCTGATGCACATGGGTAAAACAGCAGGGCAAAAATAAGACTCCAGGGTAAGAATAACACCACACAGAATACCAGAAGAATCATTAAAGCCCCCAACCTTGGGAAATGTTAAGGGAATTTAAGCCAAAGATCTGTCAGATACGACATGACATAGTCGATTTTGCCACAGGGCAGAGAAGTTAGAATAGGTAGCCCTTGTTTGTTGTATCTTACTATCAAATTCTTGCCTGCCATGACAGCCAGCTGGCTTTCTTACCTTCCCAACCAGCACGTATCCATCCATTGGCTCAATAGGTGCTTCAATTTAAGAGGTTTTGGATAAGAATCGTATTTTCCTATTCTCATTTTTTGTATTGTACAGTACTAAAAGATCACAATACAGAATTGTAACCTTTGCAGGGAAGAATAAAAACACAGAACAAATCAAAAAAACTTCACCACTGCCATCGCATTCCCACCCTCCCTCAACTCCCCTGAAAGTATCCCAGGAGGATAAATGAGGATGACACCTGCAACTTGAAAATAAATTATTTTTCCATTTTTTCACAAGTCAAGCGTCTTCCAGCCAGTCCTGCTCCAGCACCTGAGGAAGCCCTTGCAAACACAAGCTGGATACTTCACTTCCCAGTGCTCCTCTAGCACAACCACACAGCTTAGACAAGCAGCTGAGTATTGAACTACAGCTTAAGACAACCTAAAGGCAGGTCAGGCCTCAGGATACACAGCAGAACATTCCATTTGTCTGTCTGCAGATCAACCCAACAGTTCTGCAACTTTCACATTAGCTCCTCCTCTGTCCTATCACTACACTTGGGGATAAAAGTGTGATAAAAATGTGCAGTTGTAGAAGGACAAGCAGAAAAAAGGCTGAGGTACACTAGGACTCCTATACACTCTGTATAAGGAACAGGATTTTGAAACATTCAGACAACTTATTCTTCCTACTTTCTCTGTTCAGCAAAACTTGCATTACCTTCCAGCTGAACCACTTTTATACTTAAGTTTAGCAACTTCAAAAGGTTTATGAAGAGTTTTGATGTTTTTTCTCAAAATATGAAGGTGGAAACAGCACAACCAACACCTTCCTTTTGAATTTATTCACCAGGGTCAAACCATATAAAAGAAGCAAACGCCATTTCCAAGAAAGCAATGAAGAACAAGGTACTTCACCACACTAAGAAACATGGGGCTTGTTTACATGCACATTTCAAAGCAGAACCTTCCAATTCTAATTAAAAAATGCTAATTTTGAACAGATTTCAGAAGACCAAAAATTTGTTATTGATGGAATAACAAGCCTTGAAGCAAAATACACTTTACTGCATTAATGTCAAGTGCTTGATTATTTTGACAGTTTGTAGGGCAGATTTAATGGAGTTTTCCTACATATTATGCATCCCAGCTCTTTTGCATACAGCAAGAGTACCTTTAAAGGAGGTCATACATATTGAATGAAGTTTTGGCAATACAATCTGACAAGCTGTTGAAGCTAGACAGATGTATCCCACTAACTCTGGAGACAACGTTGTCAAGAGACACTTTCATATCCTAATTTTGTATTACACTTGCACATGTTTACATCCACACACTGAGGACCACTTATATATTCCATCTTTTTCCAAATTAAAACTAATTTAACTCCATACCCCACAGAACACAAATAACTAAGTTTGGCACACACGATGTTCTGGTTCCTGTAATCTAAAATACCCAACAACACTGACAACCATCCCAGAAATACTGACTCCTCAATCTTCGAGATTTTAGTGTCATATTTAAAAACAGTGCTGAAAGAAAAATTTACTGTTTAAATTATAATCCATCAGGGAATTGTGATTTCTGCAGCTGATATCTATTTAACATAGACCACAACTTTTCTGAACTAATCCTCCAAGTGTCACACAGGATCTTTCATTCCTTAAAAGCCCTTCAGAAATCATGCACTTAGTCTTACGCCTCGTAACCTTTGGCCATTACCCACAAACTCCTGATGACTTCACCCAAATCAAACCACTGTACACTTCCTCCTTTTCTTCTAGCCTCAAGTTCTCTAATTCACATAAGAAGTCCCATAAGAAATTCTAGCAGACTTCCCTTTTGCAGGAGCCCCCAAGGCTCAAGCTGGTCTTTTGCTTGTCCTAACTTCATCTTGTGGAATATTGTGCATCATAATCCAAAATCTGCATTTTCAGAACCTGTGTCATCTGTTTGCACCAATGCTTCATTCATTCATCATTGTCTCATCCAGCATCCTTCACTTCTTTAAATGTACGTGCCCAGCAATCAACATGTGTATGGTAAACTGAGGAAGAGCCAGAGCATTTCAACAATGAAGCAGCTGTGATTCACCCCCAGGCTCCAAGTGCGGATAAACACATCCAAAGGAGATGTCAGCCAAGTTGAGAAGTCAACCAGTATTTGCAAGAAATAGATACTTTGAAAGGTAAAGACAGAAGACCATGCTGAAAAGCAACACAGTTTAGATTTGGTTCCACTGGCTTTCCACCTAGGAAGGAAATCAGCACCCCTGAACACCTTTCACTTCAGCCTCATCTCCCAAATAACAATCAATAGGACAAGAGAAAACAGGAGGGTTGTGCCAGGAGGTTTAGATTAGATGACAGGAAAAATTTCCTCACAGAAAGTGTTGTCAAGCATTAGAAAAGGCTGTCCAGGGAGCCAGGTGAGCCACCAGCCCTGGAGGCATTTAAAAGTTGTGTGGATATGGCTTAGTGGTGGACCTGGCAGTGTTGGGTTAAGGGTTGGATTCCATGTCCTTAGAGGTCTTTTCCTGAAGCTTTGATCCATTGCAACATCTTTACTAGCACATGTTTCCAGAAAATTCCAGATTGTATCACTTGAGCACCATCTGAATTTAAAGACTTCTGGAACAAGGTTTAGGTTTACCCCAGTCAAACATTTTTTTTCCCTCAACTCCGCATGAATTGATTAGATTTGACTACTGAAGGTTATTCAAACAAGAACCTTCAAGAACTCGATTTGGCTCCCTAGCACACATCTCACCACCTGCACAAGGCCATCTTTTTCCATCGAGAGAACAGGTCCAGTTCAGAAGTTCCACTGCTGAAAGCTGACCAAAAGGCATCCGTGCCTGTCTCAGGGGGTGGAGGAAAACACTCAGAGATGTGGTTCCTTAACAAGTCTGAAGGGAAACCTGCAGAGCCACAAAGAGCCTACACCACCTTCCCCAAAATCCTGTGTTCCTGACCCCATTCCCCCTGTCAGGGCCACGCTCACTGAGCTGACCAGCTGAAGGATACAAAAACTTCCCCTTCTGGTTGCTTTACTTTTTAAAGACATCAATCCCCCAAGCTGATAGACAGCCTTCCATCACACCCCTGGGGGGGAGGGTAGCAAGGTCTGACTTCCAACCACAGTGCAGGATTAGCTCAGCTTGGGCCAAAAGGTGCCCCACCCTACAGAGTTCACTTGCATCTGCCTTCATTATGTGGCAATTAAAAAACAAAGCGGCTTGGATGTTTCTTGAGAAAAGCTGCATCTGAAAGCCTGTTTTGGCACTTGGCTCAAAAATTGCCTCAGTTTCCTTCCTTGTGACAAGTTCAATACAAGCAACTTTACCCCACAGAAAACCCAATTCAGCATCCACCATACTTTGTATTTCTCCAAAAGGAAATGCAACTGTAATAGTCCATGTTAATTTGCTTTTAGTAAACTTAATAATCTGAAATCTTGTTAAAAGATCTGCTAGGCAATATACAACATGGATTTTGTCCACACTGCCCTTTTTCCCCCATCCCACATACCCTCACTTACAGGAGAGCTGCCCTCAATGGGCAGGAACCACAGTGTAACACCAGTGTCTGACCAGGATTGGAAGAGAGAAATTTTAAGGAACAACCATCCCCCAAACTCCAAAAGCAGATTTTTCTTTCTCACATTATCAAATTCACAACAAATCTGCCATTCACTTCAAACACAAACCTTGGAAAACAAAATGGGAACTCTCAAATCCTTAAGGAGACCAATTCATGACTGGCAAGGGCCACTTCGTGTTTTTAAGCACCACGCTTCATGTCTGCAGCTTCTGATTTAGGAGAATTTGAGATGACACCAGCCAATTGACTCATGCAGGATTCACAGAGCCTGAGTGCATTATGAACATCCCACAGAGAAGCTGTTTCGATTTTGGATGGAATACACAATTAAGTTGAGCAGTTTTTAAAGCACGCCCTTGGATGTCACCTTCAGGAGAGCTACAGGAAATTAATCATAATGGCATTTATCACTTTTTAGCCTGCTCTTCTAATCCCGGCTGCGTGGTCACGCCGAGTTTCCGCAGCAGCCTGTACCGCAGAGGTGGCTGCCTGAGCCAGAGCCTACACTTCAGGCAGTGTAGTATATCTAAATGAAGAGCTCCAACTTTATATAGCTTATAAATTACAGGATCTACATTTCATTTGGCTTTTCCTGTCAATGTTAACTTCAAGTTGTGTAATCAAACACCAAAACGCCCCCAATACATACAAGCAAAACGTGCAAGTGTTACCACTGACAGATCAGAATAGGCAATTTAAGAGTTAATCCTCTAGCAGTGTCCTCAAATAACCCTACGGGTGGCTTGATATTACAGCTGAACATGCTGCCTCTAGTGCTTCCAGCTACTGCTATCAAATGCTCTGTAGCAAGTTTCCCTGCTGTAGCCACTATCGCAGGCACTAACACCGAAATGCAATTAAAGCTGGCATTTCCAGCCTCATCCTGGTCCCCCGGGAGCTGCAACCTTTCCTCCTCCAGCACTGCCGCACCCTGGCAGAGCCAACTGCGGCCCTGGCCACGGAAGGGCTGTGGAAGTCATCTTGGCACTTGACAAGGGACAGCAAAATGTAACCTTACATGTCAGCTGGCTCCTGAACCGCTCAATTTTCCTGGTAAATCTCAGGCTTTCCCGTGTTGCGGACACAGCCGATTGTGTAAACCAAATTACAGCACACGACAGCGGTAATTTCTCCATTCCTCCTCTGTTGACATTTACACGGGCAATTTATCGCCTGCTAAAATTACCACTTCCCCCATCGAATCCCAGAGGGATCCCTGCTCGGGGCGGAACGCTGCTGTGCGAGCAGATGCCATCTTTCAGACACGAACAGCAAAGCCCCAGCTCCATTTTACACTCCTAACCTCCTAATCTTCACACAACTCCTGTTTTCAAACTACATTTTGCCATAATTATTTTCACTATTTACAGGTCCGTATTGAAGTTACTGCTTTTTCTGCCTTCTCGCTTTTCAAGCAAAGTGGAGGGGGCAGAGGCATTTTTTTTTTAGCTAAATACAACCACCTGGAAGCCTTTCCATACAAATCTAATCCTGACAGATCATTTTGTTCCATCACAGGTTTTTTTTTTTTTGATACCTGCATGCCGCAGTCAGACCATCACTACTTCTGCCTGCAGCATGGTCTGCTCTACACCTACACACACAAAAGAAACTGATTTATTTATCCAGGGAAGAAAATAGGTAAGTTCCCTATTATTAACTGGATTTTCCCCTCAGAGCCATAAACTGCCCAGGACAGCATTTTCAGATGACCAGTCCAAACATGTAAAATTCAGAAAGAGAATTCCTGTTTCTGCAAGTACATCTGTAAAACCAGCAGCACAACTTATCCAAACAGCACAAAAGAAATCAGGCTGAGATAAAGACCTATGACTGAAGCAACTGATCCAAACAATACCTTCCTGCTCATCTTAAATCCATCCATTCAATACAATACAGAGAATCCCAGTAATAAGATACTTTACAAGATGATCTAAGAAACAACTTCTTTCCTACAGGCATTTGCGGTCTGAATTTGCACATCTGTTCTATAAACAGAAAGAGAATGAAATTGAACACAAAGCATTTTTGGCAACTCTACCCTGCTTTTTAGAGAGGCTGTTACTCTAAAAAGATTCAGAAAATCTTAGTCCTGCTTGATTTATTTCCAAACAAATCCATTATTTCCAATTATATTTGGGATATTAAGTTATGACCAAAACACAAATATGAAGATACTTTTTAGTGAAGGCAGTAACTTTATAAAATTTTATGCTTCATCATACACAAGACAGATTTCTTTCAGAATCAAATCTCAAATAGCTGATCCACTCTGGTCACTTCCCAACTAACAGTAATGGAAGTCAAGTTCCTCTGCTGTGAAACTCAGACCCTGGGATGAAATCCATCTGATTTCTACTCAGAACCTTGCTGAGACAAGCACAATTACATAATGGAATTTAACTTTCTTAGACCAACTTAAGCCTGAGCAAAACCCAACAGAGACATTCTTGTGTGATTTTGTCTCACGTCATGCCACGACCTGCATGCTGTATCCACAGATAATCAGTCTTCCTCACCAAAAAACACCTCCTGAAGCTCCTGGCAAATACTCTGTCTACATCTCAGAAAGTATGACTGCCTGGGAATTCACGAGGCTTCCACTGTGATCTCTCCCATCAGCAAAGAATAAGAGTTTCACATATGAAAGGCTTGATGGTGGTGTTGAAAGATAGAGAGGGAGTGTATTCAAACAAGCAGACTCCTGAATTTTCTATTCTGAGAACTATTATACCAGAATACCACTCCCAACCTCTAGTTTACCTGACAACAGCACGGGGATACGATTAAAATTTAATGTAATAAAATAAACAAGGCCTTAGCATGAATCCAGTACAATTTTCAGACTCTGTTTCACAAATCCCCAGGGAGGGTGTGACCACCCTTCACTAAACACACTTGTAACCTGAGAGACCCACGGTGCTGCTGAATCAACAGCTGTAGGGAAAAGCTCCCTGCTTGACATACATCATCATCAAAACCTGGTTATTTCAGCACCTAACAGAGAGAGATGAGGGAAAAAGAGCTCCCTGTCTTATGACAGCTTCATCTCAAACCCTGCAGCTACAGGGGGAGCATCCAATTTCCCAGAGCAGGTCACCTAAGCATTGAGGGCCAACCTATGAAACTGCAAGCATTTTACAACTCTCCTGAGTTAGCCTCCCTAATTCCAGGGTCAAGATTAATGTTAATGCAAAACAATGCCGTTCCGAATTACAAAAGGAAATGTAGAAGGCATTTCCTTCCAGTCCTTCAGATTCTGGAATTATTCCCCACTGTAATGACCATTACCTGTATACAATGCAGCATTTCCTCCAAAAGAAATTTACTTCCTTTTCTACCACCCAAACACTTGTCCTAAAATGAGATTATATCCTTTCTTACCCAGGGTTCAAGTGATATTCTTGCCATCGTAATACAAAGCAAGACTTAATCAAAAGTTTCCCTGAAGCCAAACTCAGTCCCCATCCTATTACACTTTAGGAAGCATATTTGGGGAAGCAGAGGACAATCTAAATCTCACAGGTTAACCTTCCTGCTTTTCTAACAGCTTTACAAGATGGAAGTAGCACCTCAATGGCCCATTTCTACTGCTTGAGCTTTTACCTAAGTATTTGCTGAGAAACTTAATGACAACAAAAAGAAATTCCAGTAAATCAGATTTTTCCCTTCCTCTTAATTCTATCTTCATACAACTTGAAGCTCTCCTAATAAAATTGGTCTTGTCCTATCAAGCCCAATTCCACACATTAGTCCCAGAAAATTTTAGTTAAAGAAGTTCAGCAGTAGGTCTTAACAGGTAACATTTTGGCCATCCTTTTCACGAGTACTATTGCTCACATCCCCAACCAAACCAACAACATTATACCACTTCTCTGTTTCTCCTCAGCTGCTCCTACACCCTACTAATATCTGATTTTCTGACTGCTGCTTGTCAATGTCAACAGATGAAGGACCAAAGCTCAACAGGACACCCAGTGCCCACCACAGACTTCCAAAGAACAGAATTTCAAGCATTCCCCCTTCCCACTTACACTGCCCATTGCTTCACTCCCACCAGTGCTCAAAGAAGAAAGAAAACATAACAACAAGACAATGAACAGACTGCAACAAGTGATCTCATACAGACTGTGCTAACTGATCAATCTACTACTCACTGCTCTGTTTAAGGACTGGACAAACTCATCAAACAAATTCAAACACCAAGCTGGCTGCAGCTATGCACAAAATGAAAAAAAAAAGCTCTCCTCATTTAGCCTTTTTTTTTAATATCTAAAAAAGCTTTTTTAAAGGGTTCTTTATGCTGTCTGCCATGGAAGACAAATTACTGATATAGTCACTGCTTTCAATGTAAAAACCCCATTTATATCAGAGTAGTATGACTCTGTAGCATCTTTTTTTTCCCCCCAACCACACATTATCTTCCACATTGATCTATGCTTTTAAGTTTGATCGATTAGCACCGGCTGTACTACAGCTTGTTCCCCTCAGCTCCAAGAACCCGAACATCTGAAACCGTTCTCCATCAAATGCAGGAGCATGGAGAAGGATCACACTTTTTTATACAGAACGAAACCCTCTATCAGCTGCTACAGATTCGTGCTGGACGCTTCCAGGAAGTTCGTCCCAGCGGATGAGCCCGCGCTGGATTGTCCCAGCAGCGCCGTGCTGGGCACAGCCCGGAGCCGAGGCGCCCCTCGGGAACAGCGGCTGCGCCGCTGCTGCCGCCGCACGAACACCTCCACGGGGGCAGAAACGGGCCAGACACGGGCAACAGACCCGCCCGGCCTCCCCAGCGTTTCAAACCGGCTCTGAATCACGGAACCACCGAGGCTGCAAAAGTGCTCTGAGGTGGACCAGGGATCCAACATCACCGTGTCAACCACGGCACCGAGTGCCACGTCCAGTCTTTGCTTGAACAGCTCCAGGGACGGTGACTCCACCAACTCCCTGGACTGCCCATTCCGGTGTCCGACCACTCTTTCTGAGAATAAATTCTTCCTGGTGTCCAACCCAAACCTCCCCCGGCGCAGCTGAAGACCATGCCCTCATGTCCTATCGCTGGTTGCCTGGGAGCAGAACCCGACTCGCACCTGGCGGCACCCTCCTGTCAGGGGCTTGTGGAGAGCGATGAGGCCTCCCCTGAGCCTCCTGTTCTCCGGGCTGAGCTCCCGAGGCCGCTCCTCACAGGACACGCGCTCCAGACCCTTCCCCAGCTCCGCTGCCCTTCTCCGGGCTCGCTCCCTACGGAGCGCTGGATGGAGCTGGACCCCAGCGCAGCCAAGCCGGCGGGGCAGGACCCCTGCCCGCAACTCCCCCGATCCCGTTTTTCCGGGCTGCGTTCGGGGAGTGCAGGGGGCGAAACTTCCTATTAAGGGCACGGCGGCCGCGGGCCCGCAGCTCTGCGGCGCCGCCATGGCGGGGCCTCCCTCGCTCCCTCCCTCGGGCCGCGGCTGCGCGCTCGGGGCGGCGGGAAGCGCCGCTGCCTCCGCTGCACCTGCCGCCGCCGCCGCGGGGGAGGGCGATGCGGCGGCACCCGGGACACCCCGCCCGCATCCCCGCCGCGAAACCCGCGCCGCGCTCACCCACGCTCCGGTAGCCCAGGATCGCGATCTTGCGGGACTTGGACGGCGGCATCTTCTCCCCCGCCCGGCCCCGAACCACATCAAGGGCGGCGGCGGCTGCGGCGGAGGGCGGCGGCGGGCGGCTGTGGGGGCGCGGGGCGCGGCGCCAGCGACATGCGGGGGGCGCGGGGGGAGCGGCGGCGACGGAGCGCGCTCGGGACGCGCGGCGCTGGCAGCGGCGGGGCCGCACCACGTGACCGCCGCCGCCGCGCGCCGGCCCCGCGTACGCACCTGCGCGTCACAGGAAAAAACTCCCTGCGTCACCCCCGCCCGGCGCGCGCCCCCCCGCCGCCCGCCGATTGGCCGGCGCGGCGACGGCGGCGGGCGGGGATTGGCCGGGGAGCGGCAACGGCCGCGTTCGAAGGGGAGGGGGCGGGGCCGGGCGGGCAAGGGCGAGCGGGGACGAGGTGGGGAGGGGGGGGAGAGGCGCGCGCCAAGGCCCCGCGCGCGTGCGCGCGCAGCTTGCGGCGGTTGGTGCGTCCCGCGCGCGCTGCCCCGCCCCGGTCCCGATCTCCGTCACCTTGGTCATCCCGATCCCTGTCCCTGTCCTGGTCCCTATGTCCGACCCTATGCCCAGCCCCTTTCCCGATCTCCGTCACCTTGGTCATCCCGATCCCTGTCCCGGTCCCTATTCCCGACCCTATGCCCAGCCCCTTTCCCGATCTCCGTCACCTTGGTCATCCCGATCCCTGTCCCTGTCCCGGTCCCTATGTCCGACCCTATGCCTAGCCCCTTTCCCGATCTCCGTCACCTTGGTCATCCCGATCCCTGTCCCTGTCCTGGTCCCTATGTCCGACCCTATGCCTAGCCCCTTTCCCGATCTCCGTCACCTTGGTCATCCCCGTCCCTTTCCCTGTCCCGTATCCCGGTCCTGGTCCCTATGCCCGTCTCAGTCCCGGCCCCGGCCCCTTCCCCGATCTCCATCACCTTAGTTATCCCAGTCCCTGTCCCTGTCCTGGTCTCTATCCCCGTCCCTTTGCCCTTCCCAGTCCTGTACCCGGCCCCCATTTCCGTCACCTTGGTCATCCCGGTCCCTGTCCTTGTCTCTATCCCCCTCCCCTTGCCCATCCCAGTCCCGTACCCGGACCCGGCCCAATCCCGTCCCTACCCCCGTCCCTGTCTCCATCCCTGTCCCCGTCTCCTCCCTTATCCCCTTCCCCATCCCCATCTCAGCCCCTATACCCGTGCACATCCTTGTTCCTATCCCCATCCCCGTCCCTATCTCCATCCCAGTCCCGTCGCCGGCCCTGGCCCCAGCCCAGTCCCATCCGTATCCCCATCCCTGTCTCCATCGCAGTCCCCATCCCCCTGCCCATCCCCGTTCATCTCCCCATCCCCGTGCCCATCCCGGGGGCTCCTCCCCGGACAGGGGGATCTGGCGCTGTCCCTCCCGTGTCCCCGCAGGCTCCCGGGCCCGGTGCCGAGAGGGGCCGCTCGGCCGGGCTGGTTTGAGTTTGTTTGAATTTATCTCCGAGCGCTCCCCGGGCGCGCAGGTGATTTATGGAGAAACGTCGGGTCCCAGCGTCGATAAAGTGCTGGGAATTGCATGGAAGGGAAGGCGGAGTTTGGGAGCTTGGGAATGGTTAACTGTGAGATCCAAGCGCTGGAGAGTTTTCCGCTGTGAAAAGAGGGCTGCGTGTGCTGGTGATGCTGCAACACTTGATGGATGCAGAATTTAAGGGAGAAAGACTCTAAGGAAAGTCGTATTTCCCCTCTCTACCACTGATTTTGAACACTTTGGATCAATATCTACCTTTTACACATTTGCTTGAAAAATGAATGTTAGTTAGAATTTTTTTTTTTTAATGTGCATCTTGTCTTTTTGGGGAACACTGATACCTAACATGCAATTATGCCAGGGTACAACAAACCAACCTACAGCTGGGTGATGTTCAGGGGCATGGATTGGCTTCTCCCTGATCTCACCCATCCACTCCCACATATTCATCTAACCTGGGGAGAGGGTGGGGAACTAAAGCAAAAGAAAGCCATTTGTACACAAAAGTGATTCACCTCTGGAGGAGCAGACAGGCTTTTAGGAGATACCTGCCTTTTTTGGGATAGTCTAATTATACCCTTAGTCTTCTGGATTATGGGGTTTTGCAGGACAAGTGCTGGTAACCTGTTAAACAGCAGGAATAACAGCTTTCAGTGAATAGGTATGTGATGGAAGGATAGTTATTTCCTGAGGAAGCACGGGGGGGTTGTACTTTCTCAGTGATGGCTGTGGTGATACAACTCTGCATGCTCGTTCCCTGTGTCCAGCCTGTCTTTCCCACTCACTACAGCAGATTCCCACCTCATCACAGCCCTCGAGGATGGGATTGGTGGGATTTGGGGAGCCTGCAAAAAAGCAGCAGCCTGTGGAAATCCAGTGTTTGTGAACAGGGATCCTGTTCAAAGCTCCCCAAGAGGTGCAGAGGGACAGCCCTGCCTGATGTACAGCACCAGACTCCTCTTTGTCTCCTGTCTTGTGACAGACACAATTGTTTATGAAGGACATGAGGACTGCAGTAGCCACGGTCCTGCAGGACCAACCCTTGGAGCTGTGCCATCATCTTTACATTCATTCCTTCTGGAACCATGCCATGGTCCAAAATTTGGGCTTTTTACTGAGCCAGAAGACTGAAAGGACTGAGATAAGAATTACCTTCCAATGCCATACATGGATTTGGAAAAATAACTGAACTTTGTGGTAGTTTTGCTTTCAGTTTCTATCTCCTTACGGTTCTTATTACTTGCCTGTCATATTTTGGCACTGGGCTTTTTAGTCTGGTGAAACTTAACTTGTATTTTCAGGATATATAGCCATATCCCTCCACATGGTCAGAGTGATGAGCATCAGCATTTTTTTTCATTTGTGGATGTTTCTGGTTTTGTTCCTTCCACTTCTTTTGATTAGATCTTTTCCCTTACTCTCATTTTCTTATCCCACTCTCCTTTTGGAACTGTGTCTATTTATTTATCTGGCTTCTGTTACCTTGCCCCTGGCTCACTCTGTGCTTGTTTAGGGGAGTTCACTACTGCAGAATTTCTGTTCTTCCCTCTTTATTTGCTCTATTGCCTCAAATTGCAATGGAGTCATCCCACCTTAGGATGCTTGTCAGCAGCAACACAGAACTCATCCATCCTGGGTGTGGGTTTGTTTTGAAGAAAAACCTTTAACTTCCTTTTCTTCCGCTCTTCCATTGAAGAGAATTGCATAATAATCCTTCCTCCAGCAGGATCCTGTTAGTGCTTCATTTTGTCTTGGCTGGGGCACTGGGAATACAGGGAATTACAGAGCTTTAAGGGAAGTTTGTTGTTTTTCCATGCTCCAGGGCTGGGTGACACTGCTGATGGCCTTTGGCAGCACTCTGGGGTGCTGCTACTCAAGTGGCAGCAGCTTGAGCAGAGGTGAGAGGATGTGGACTGTGGTAAGGCTGTTACTGCATTTCTCCTGCCCAGGTGAAGTCTAAACACTTCTGGAGTGCTTTGAGCAGAGGGACAGCACACCTGTGGCTGTGAATGTCCAATCCAGGCATTGTGCATTATCTGAACTCCTGTTGTTTATACATTTAGGGCTGAACAGCCCCACACACCAAGTTCCCCTTTGCTAAATCCTCTCCCCCTGCAACAATCCAGGTGTGATGCTCAGGTTGTGTTTTCCCAGGGCAGCATTCCATAGCATCATTGCATTAGGGATTAGGGTTGTGCCTGTGCATTCCCTGCTCCTGCTGCAGCCTCCTCACCTCTGCAGTGTTTGTAAGTTGAGCTCCCGAGGAGTTCAGAGAGCTGGGGGACAAGTGACATAACCCCTGTGCTCCAGGCCTTCCCCTGCCTCCTTCTGCCAGGCTCTCCCTCAAATCAAATACAGCCTTGGGATCAGTTCAGATGATAAATGACATTAATGGCAAATGAGATAACATGCTCAAAGAATGCAACACATCAGATGTGGTTCTGAAAGACAAGATACCAAGGGGGAAAACAGCAAAGCAGGGCTGGGGTGAGTGTCTGTGGGGAGATCAGGATGCTGAGGGAGGCTGGACAAACAGCGCACGGCTCTCTTTTGCTGCCTGTATCTACTTTTTCTGTTGGAGAAAGAACCACAATAGATTTCATGTAGTAAAGGTAACTCAACAGCCAAGTATTTTTACACTAATCCAACACAGGCAAACCCACAGCCACCCCCTCCCAAATGCAGAACAGCTCTGACTTGTACCTTCAATTCCTGCAGCAGCAATTACCAGCACAATTACCTGCTCTGTCCTTCAGCAAAGCAGGACCTTCCCAAGGAGTGTTTTGAAGTGTGTCCAGTGTTTGCACTGGGCGTGCTTCCACAGGCACAGCACAGCCCTTGCTGCCTGCAGAGGTTACAGAGTACATTCAGTTCAGCCTTGCACTCCTTTCTGCTCCCTCCTGCCTGTTCACAGGGACTGTATTTTGCAATATTCAGATAGAAACGCTGGCAAAATGTTGGTAGAAGCAAATTAAGGGATTAATTCGGTTCAGAGGGGCTGCTGACACCAGGGGTTGGTGCCCTGCAGGTCCTGGTGTGCAGCTGGCAGGGACACACGTTCCACAGGGTTTTTTCTGAAGGAATCAGTTTGATGTGTGAGTACAGGTCACCTCCTGCCCATCCACTTCAGCAGGAACAGGTCTGACTGCAACCACCAGAAAACAAATGAGTACCAAGAAAGTGACTTTCAAAACCACATTTAAATTAAGTCCTGAAGAGTAAAGAGCAGTGTCTGCAGAACATTCTTTTTGCATAAATGCATTATGTGGGTACAAGGGTAGCATTAAATTATCCGGAATGGCATTTTCCTCTGGAAATTACCCTTAATAAGTGTTCAATATGGGTGAAAGTTCACAGAAACTTTAGAAGTAAACTGGTTACTTCTAAAGCTGCCTGGAGAGCTCAGTGGGAGCACTTACAGGGCCTGCTGTGAGACAGGATTAAGCACGTGTGGTTTCACTTGTAGTTGGACCAAAACTGAACAGCTCCAACTTACCCTGTGCTCCCTCCAAAAATGGCAAGAAGTGTTCTCCATGTGCAGTCTTGGAACTGCTTCAGTCAGATTCCTCCTGTCTGCCATGAGGACAAGAGCTCAGGCCTTGGAAATCAAGGCTTGTTCTTTCTGTTTTACTCCAACACTCCCAGCACAACAGTATCCCTTAATAAAAGATGAATAGGCCTTAGATACACAACAATTGAATTCACTTCCTAGCAAACAGCAAATACCATCTGATCTCAGACCCTTTACCTAAAGGATTCCAGAAGTAAAACAGGAAAATGATTTTCATCAATGTCAGCAAAGGGTGATTTCTCCTCAGTTCAGAGCATCTCTAGGAACTGAAAAACACTGAGGGCTGAAGTCTACTAAGAAACATTTTCTTACACCTAAGCAGTTAAAAATATCCAGAGTAGGTAAAAGCCCTTCCAAGACAAGCCCTTCAGAATAATTATCTTTCACAGACATCTCTTGCTGTGCAAGGAAATGCACAGGAAAGCAAAGGCATCAATCAGATGTTATTACAGTCCTGCTGGTTAAAATAGAACCCATTTCTTCACCTGCACCACTGAAGAGGCTTTCAGGAGTCACAGGGGACATTTACTGACCCCTCCATCTGCAGCATGGTCCTGTCTGTGACAGGAAAAGGAGCTTCTGGAGCTGCTGCTGTGGTCTCAGATCTGTAAGCACTGCTTGCTGCCTGTCCAGAGGGGACAATACACAAGAACTGGAATCTAATGACATCTTATTAATTATTTTTCATGGCTGAGACCTCTAATGCGTTACATGAAGAGCCCTAGACTGAAGCTTTAGTTACACTATCCCTTTAATCTGGAACATGCCGCAGCGCTGCTGAGTCACCCCTCCTCTCTCCACCCTCATTTACTTACTCCTGTCCCTCCCTTATGCTGGAACAAGCATTTTTCTAGCTCTGTAGAAAACTGATCTGTATTAAAAACGACAAGATTTCTTTAGCTTTGTTTACTGCATCAGCACTGGCACTTGTGCCAGCACAAGGAGAGTGTGTTTTGATGGCACTGCTGTTTATTGGGGCTGGTGGGGTCACATCACAGCTCTGCCACTCACAAATGCACACTTCAGAGCTGAATTCCAGAAAGAAAGGGTGGGAATTCTCTAAACACAGTTTTGAGCCACTGAGGAGGCTGTTCTCCCTATTTTTGCTAGTCCTGTGTCCACAACATGTCAACAGCAGTTGTAATAATGTGAAAATGGAAAGCTTGTATGTGGTTATCTGAAAACTGCAAATTCATCCTGGCTTTCTGCACACTGCAGCATGCAGGCAGGCCCACAGCATCTGCATGAACAGGGACAGAAGAATTTGTGCTATAAAACAGATATAAAAAAATTACCAGTGGTTCAATTCTTATCTTTAAAAATACCTCGACCAGAGGGCTGAAGAATGTGCTCATGCAGACAAGTGATAGAGAGATGCCAGGATGCTTTTGGGCACCTCCCTGCCACCCCATCTCCCAGACGAGGCTGCAGTGTCTGTGCTGGAGCAGAACCTTGCTTTCACAAGGCTGCATCCATGTGGTTTCAGTGGCATTTGCAGGTAGCACACTGCCCACTCACCCTGCATCAGTTTCCTACCACAGACTCTCCCCTCCACACACCCTATGAAGAATGAGAGCCACTATTTCTAGTTGGAATTGCTCCATCTCCCACATGAGGCTAATCAGAGCTGGGCTGAGGTCAGCTCTGATGGCAGCAACCAGCACCAGGTTGTTGCTCTTAGGAGAAAGCAGCTGCTGCAGTTCAATACCACCTGGAATTGCAGGGAACAGAGTCAATATTTACCCAGTTAGAAAAGGTGCTGACAATGTTTTTCACAAGGTAAGAAAGTGGAAGAAAGTGTAAGTGGACAATTTCCATCATGTACTACAGGAATATTTTTAGTTATGAAAGATACCTGTAAGAAGGAAGTTTTCCCACATTTAGTTCAGAATTTAAATTCTAGAAAGGAGAAAAGTTCTAAAGGAAGTTTTTCATTACTATTATTACTATTATATTTACATTTTATAAGCAAACTGGAAACTGTTCACCTTTTACCTCCAAATTTACAAATGAAAAAATATTGTATCCCTTTCCTGCATTATTCCAGTGCAGTATTCAGGCTGGAAACACAGGAGAGAAGTCCTACCTACAGTATGCCATCAGCATAAGCCACCTTTAAATTCAGAGGAAAATAAGAATGCTCCTGGTTTGCACTAATCCCAAAGCATGTACATTCATACATGCGAAAGAACTCGGCACGAACTGCTAAAACCAAACTGATGTTGTAGGGTTTAATTTCTTCCATCTACAAGAATCTACAATTATAAAAGTCTCATCTTCAAACTTTACAGTACATTTACATTAGCAAATACCCCACAGCTTTCCTCGCTCCTCCGCTTCTGTACAAATCATATACAATAAAAAGTTTTGGGTTTTCGTTGTACAAACATCATTTTACACTTTAATACAGGTGAAAATATTGTCCTCTGGCACCTCATTTCCTCCGTGGTGCCTGTGTATGACAGGACAGAGCACTTTCAATCCATGCTTCCGAAATCTTCAGCTCAAGTAACGGACTGGTGAACAGGGCACAGCTTCTGCAACTCCAAAGTTTTAAATAATGAGAAAAATCTCCCACTTGTTTGTATAACAATCAACAGTTTATTAATGGATATGGTGAAATTTCAGCTATCCACCAAAGATGTGTAAAAAATTGTCATGAAAGTAAAAATAAATAAAGCTGCTTTTAAATCAGTCTTGTTTTACATTTCAGTTCAGAATGCAACATTGAACACAAAACTGTCATTGAAGTTTTAAAGAAGTCTACCGATACCCAAATTACAGCTTTTATGACAAATCTAATGAGAACTGAAACTGATTTGGTTTTAGGTTTAAAGACTTTCACATTCAAATACAGTGTCTCGTTTAGCACAACACTTCCTTTGACAGTGATGGGCAACAGTGATGACATATTGCTGTATTTTGACATAAGGCACTATGATATGAATATGCCATACACTTGCCTTATGCCACATATATCCATTGCTGACCAGTGACTTCTGTCAAATACAAAATGAAAAAGTTTCAGAATACAGTGCATTTTAATGAAGGACATCATGTGAAGTCTTCCAGCAAATGTTTTGAAGACATTTTGAAGAAATACGAGCCTACATTTTAACATAAGCTTTTGTCATGCTGCTTTTTTTGCGACATCACTGGGGGGAAGAGACTCATCATCCATCACTAAGTCCCAAAACACATTCTCAGCCATCCTGCTCTGTTCCACTGCAGTCACTGCTCTTGAGACAAACGACCCAGAAACTCTGTTCAAGTTCTCCTACAAATGTTTACATTCACAGCAGTCATTCACTCTCGTTCTCCTTTTGTTTGGCACCTGGAACAGAAGAGGAAAGCAGCTGTCATTTCCTTGGCCACACACAACTGGAGCAGCCCATTCCAATTGCTGCAACTTTCCCTGATCACATTACCAAAATCACACTCCTAAACACAACATTTATAAAGAATAAACTGCAGGATTGCTAAATGCCAATGTGAGACAGAGCGAGGGAGGCTCGAGACCATCACTGCTTTAATTTCACTGCTAAGTTAAAGTAACCCTTCTGGGAAGTTACTCCAAATGCCTCTGAAGATTCTCCCCAGCACATAAAAAAAATTTGTTTAAAAACTCCCAACTAAAAACCCACAGCCCAAACCTGTCCCTCAGCTTAGAGCCAAGGTTAATCATCATAACAGCCCCCAGAAAATGAGTCCTGCTGGAGCACAAACGATGGAAGAATTTAGTTTAACTACACTTTGTTGATGGACCCATTTTTCCTGGCTCAGAGGCAGATTTTGCTTACAGCAGGGATCTGAGAGACCTGTCCAGCAGGACTGTGCAGCATCTCACCTCTTCTCCAGATACTCAAACATGCTGGGCAATGACTGAACCCTGTGGTGAGCTTGGATTCAGCATCCAACTCTACAGAGTAAGAATCTCTTGCCAGAAACCTGGAGTTGCTGCTTGTAATGTATTATCAAACACTGAAAGATTCATTAAATGTTTTCACATCACAACTGTTAATTTTTTCCCAAACACAGGCTGCTCTCAATTCCTGCCAGTCCATAAATTTTCCTTTCCATCTGTGAAGAGAACTGGACAAGTGATTTATCTGGTGTTCTCAGGAGCAAAGTCACACTTCACACTCTACAAATCAGATTTACATGGCAGACATCCTCCCTGCATTAGACAAATTCTAGTCTAAAACTGGCCAGTTGCCTGTGGAAATGCAATCTGATGCTTAACTGCTCCCCAAAAAACCTTCCCTCACCTCCTCTCTTGCAGGGCATAATCCTGCCCTCTCTGTTGCTCTAACCCCTGTCCTGAGTACCAGACTGTTCTGTGGGCAGGTTCAGTGTGCCAGCCTGACTAAACTGCAGCTTTTTTGCTGGCTCAGTTTCCTGTTAGCTCAGGGATCCCAGAGCATGGTGCTGCCCCAGAGTGGGAGCAGGGACTGCCCTTTGCAATAATTCCAGAGCACTTTTAGCTCAGCTCAGAGTCCCAACATAGGTGTCCATGTGACTCCAGTACAACAAAGCTCTTGGTTTGTCAGCACCCAAATGCATCTTTTCTGTCTGAACTAAAATCTGCTCTCCTGGGATCCTGCTACCCTCCACTCATGGATGAAACTCCCTCCTCTGCCAAGAGTGGCTGCTTGTCTTTACACCTCCCTCTTCTTTCCCCAGGCAAGGATTTCATTTGACTCTGGGCTGATTTCCCATCCATGCTTTCACAGAGAGCTGGGCTCCTTGCTCTGCTCTTGCTCTTCCAGGTCATTATAAGGAACCAGATGGACTGACACAGCCTTACCTCCAGCAGTAAGGCTGATTGCTTCTCTTCAGAACAGAAATATTTCTATTTAAACAAGGTACATTGCCTTTTTTTTTTTTTTTTTTTTAGGTCTACAGAGGAAAAACCACTTTTATATAATTATGTTATCTAGCAGGGCAGGTAAGAGATTTCAGTTAAGCTCACATATTGACTTTTTTGGGGTTTTTTTTTTCTGAAGTATGTATCTGGCTCTATCTGTCTGATTTTTTTTTTTTTTTTTGAGGCAAAATGGTAATAATCCTCAAGACATTTTGCCTTCCTGACAGAGCCAAAACAGGGCTTTGCTTTAGTTCTTGTGACACTGAAGTAATTTATGAGGTTAAAGTGAAGTTAAATTAAAAACATAAAGCAGGTTAAGAAACTGGTCAAAACTTAAAACCAAAACCAAACTTAAACCCAGCCAAACCAAACCCTCACAACCAAGCAGCAGAAATAAACCTACTGCTGGATACTTTTGTTAAAAGGAACCTGGTCATGTTTAGACTGATTACCAGAGATTTAACCTGATCACAAGGGAGTTTGATACTGGAAGAGTTCTGGTGGGCTGAGGTGCCATCTCTGACTTAAGCTGTGCCAGCCAAGCACAGCTGGACAACAGCAAGGCTCCAAGAAGTGATTTTTTTAGTGGAAAACACAGCTGTGAGCACACTTGGCCACAGTACAGAAACTCAGAAGGTGCCCTGCTGTAGATGTTGTCTATACATTCAGCTTCATCCATTTAAAATATTAATCAACTTTTTTTTTTTCCCCCTAGAAAAGATACATGAACAGCAGGGACATTCATGAAGCTTCTGCACGCTCTCCTCAGTCACCAGGAGACTGACAGTTAATGTTCTCTCAGCTTCTTTTCCTGAGATGACTTGTGTGTTTAAGAACTAGAATCAGTTAGAAAAGCTGAAAATCAGACCTTTATCACTGGGCAATAGCTGAAACCCAGCAGGGACAGATCCATACCTGCAGGTGTGAGTACCAGAGCTTGTAGGATGTCAGAGAGGGAGATGATCCCCACAATGCTATCAGCTTCATTCACCACCACCAAACGATGAACCTGGAGCAGGAGAAGAGTCTCAGATATATTTATCTGATTTAAAGTAGGCAGAGCAAAGAAAAACAAACAAACAAAACCCCCAAAGTAAAGCAGCATGAAGACAAGTAGGAAAAAACAACCCAAAAATGGTTCAAAATGTCAGGAATAGCAATTCTCTCACAGCAACACAGCCATGCTTGCCCTACATAAATGAAAAGAGTGCATGTTTAAAAGGAACACAGCTGGCTGACTGGCAACAGAATCTGATGTGAAGTGACAGGTAAGATGAGATCTAGGTCTTGAAAATACTTCTGCTCTCAAAATGTGGCACTCACATCAAACACTTTTCCCCAAGTTACAGCCTCTGCCCAGCTCCAAAAAAATTAGATATAGTAATAAAATGGGGATTCCTTCTGAAAAATATTTCCTAACTTCCTCAGCAGAGAGACACAACACTAAAACTTGTTGTATTTTGACACCTCTGAGTTGGTTTTAATATAATTTTTCTCACAAGGATACAAAATGGAAAGTGAGTGCCAAATTGGTTTTAAAACAATTTGTTTTAAACAGACTGTTTAAGACAGAAACAGGATTCAATTTACCTATGCAAATAAACACAAGGACACAACTGGGAAGAAAGATTTATCAACAGTAAGACCATATTTTCAAACAATGATCTTATCCTTACAAACATCTTCTATGGAATATTTTACACCTCAAAACTTTTGTCCTAACTCTAGGGAAATTAGGTGGATACTCCTGTATCCTGAGGCTTTATTGGCCAGAGCAAACTGAGAAAAGCCACTGCAGAACCAGGGAAGTGTCTCTCTGAAGTTCAGAGCCTACTATATGTTTACTTTTACCCAGGTGAATTATTTCACTCCACTATTAAGTTGAGAGAAAATATTTTATTTTTGATAAAACTATGCTGGTGATGTTTTAAACAGGTTTATTTATTTCTGCATATGCACATATTTAATAATTTTATTCCTCTCTCAGTGTAATGAATTCAAGAAAAATGGATAATGTTTCATTTGTTTAATTGCTTCTAAGATCAAGCAGTTGTCTGGCAGCTAAAAATAGCTGTGTAGTAGTTTTGACTGACTCATTTTTACATGTAAGCTGAATGTGTTTAGACTGAAAGAGAGGGTAGGAGTTGTTCTTAAAACACAAATGTCTAAAGCTTCTTAAGATAGTAATAAAATAATCCAAGTTTGAAATCTGGGTATCAGGAATGCTAAAATTATTCAATTCAGGAGGAAGCTCAAGCAAATACTCAAAGTTTCAAGTAGAAATTGCTTAATGAGGTTCTAAAGGCTTCTTAACAAAGTGGAAGTTTTCCTCATGTCCAGTATATGCCTGGTTACAACCCTCAAAAATAAATAAATCTTGTAACTGATGAAGTTAAAGCATCTAAATGGAGCTCTGAGGTGGAGGATCACACCTCAGAGATGACTGAAATTGGGAATATTGATTTTCTTCTGCAGAGAAGCCTTATAGGGGAGGAAGACCTCCAAACTCATTCATGTCTGCATGTAAGGACTAACAAACAAGATAAACAGCACCAAAAGACTGGACAGCACAAAGATAAAAATTTACAAGAGCAGTTAGTGAAGGCTTCTTCACAAGAATTCACTTTATGGCCCTTTTTGACTGCATTTCTATGAGAGCAGTGCAGGATTCCATCATGCATCAAAATGAGTTGCACCCAGTAAATTTCCTGAGCCAAACTATAAACTGGAGTTTAACAAATGATTTGTTTGCAAAATTTATGACAGGCTTGGAAGAAACTTGGGAAAGCTTTGCACTCAGTTTAGGTAATGTCATAAAAGAAGAAATGCAAATAACTGAATATCATTACAAGTATACTGTGAAATATTTTGCACATCCCTATAAGCATCTAAAACTTGAGTGTATAGAGCAGACTGAGTTAAATATTAATTATTAAAAATTAATTAGATAATTAAAACATTGAATATAATAAATACCATATTATTAAATATAATTATTAAAAATACTTTCACCAAGTAATCAAAACAACTTAAAGAGGAAAAATTTGTACTGTTTATCAGTTTCGTAACACAAATTGTAACTTCTTCTGCAGGGACTCACCTCAGCCTTCACTATTCTATCCACAATAGTCTCCAGTGTTTCCAGCATACTGCACTTTACAACACCTTCAAAATACTGAGAGCGGTGCTGCAGGGCTTGTGTCACTGTGATATCTAAGTTATTATACGTTTTTTCAGCAGCAAGATTCTGCAAAAAAACAAACCCAGGCCACATCAGACAGCTCAGTACTTAGTAACAAAGCACTCCATAAAGTAAATATTTTGGCATCGAGCAGATAGGCATTTCTGGTCTAAGCTGAGTCCATTCCAAGTAACACATTAAACAAAGCAGATGCTCTTCAGCTTCAGATTGTGGGAGCTGTCAAGCACAGTGATGCTGAACACCATCTGACACCCTGGGTTCATTGATAAAACTGGGCATAGGCATTAGGCCAGCCAAAATCTTACTCTGTAGGTCACCTTTGGCTTGGTGTCACTCATCCTGCCTTTGCCATGAGTAGCAAATGTAAAGGTGAAGCTCTTCAGATTTCACACCACACAGAATATACAAGTCTTTGTTGTTTGTTTTTCATAGGGCTGGGGAAGGCACCAACTGTTCTGAACACCACCCACAGAGTAGATGTCAGTGGCTGAGAGCTAAGTGGAGAGCAAATTCATTCTTCACCTTCCTAATCTGTGGGCTCAAACTCCCTCTCCTGGACTCAGCTGGTGCTGTCATTCAGTGACAATTTGTGTGTCTGGGTGCACTTTAATAAGTCCTATAAGAATAATAACAATGAAACCCCATCCCCACCACTAATAGGAAGAGATTAAAAGAATTTGAAAGCTGACATTTTTCACTTTCATTCTAAGAACAGGATCATGCCTGCAGGGAGAGGACTCTGTCCAGACCTGCAAAAGCTTTCTGTAGGTGAGACCACTGTGGTATTTTAGAAGTGTTGGCACACCCTGGCCTACTGATTTTGCTGCTGAGGCACTGAAGGAAGAACAAAGAGAGAGCTTTTAAATGAAAGCACTGGACCAAGCAATAAAATTAAATTAAATTTTGGCTAGAAGATAATCAGGTCAAGTTTTTTGATTGAATTACACCAAACGTGACAAGACAGGTTCAAGGTGATCATGAACACAAAACCAATTTTAGTTAATTAATTTAACCAGGTCCTAATGAAGGACATTGAGAGGACATAAAAAGCCTCTGCAAACTGAAGTCACCCTACACACAATAACTGATGCAATATGAAGCTATTATATGTATATGAAGGAATACATCATTCCATTCCCAGGTTTCCCCAATCAAGAACCTAAAAATTAATTCAGAACTCTTAAAATGAAAGAAATCTATCAACTTAGCCAGCTGCACACACAGGCATAGCTTCAACCACCAAGAAAGGATATTAGCCACATGATTAAAAGTTAAAAATCACCATCTTGGAAATTCTGTTCACTGAAGATCAGATCCATACACTTCAGATTACAAATTTTTCCCTTCTTTTAAAGCTGAAGATCAGGCTGAAGCAGCCTGATGAAATCTGGAAGCTCAGAGGTGATTATCTTTTAAGAATAGAATCTTTCAGATTCTCATCTAGAATTTAGATTTATTTAGAAAGCTAATAAGCAAACTAGGACATGTGAGGAAAACACCAATAATAACCCCAATCAAGAGATGCCCTAACTCTTTCCCATGTTACTAGCTCGTGCAAACAATTATATCCTAAGAATTTTGTCTTTGTGGTGTGTTTATCCAATTCTCAATACATATTTCTTCCCAGATAAATGATCCAACATCTCTAAAAATCCAATTTGCTGCCTCATCACTTAAAATGAGAAGTGAAAAACGTAAGGAGCCCTCTTCCTTTTGGTGTCTTTCTAAAGAAGAATGGGAAATGAAGGAAACATGTCCTGCCTCAAAATTTAACAGAGTTACAAAATAACCTGAAACACTGAATCCACCAACTGGGAACTTTCATTGTCTTTGACACATCAGGTCATTCTCTCCACAGCTACTGCTGATTCCCTGACAAGCTTTTATGGCAGAACAGGATCCTACACAGAGAGAATCCCAAATAATGAAGACAAATGCCTAGAAATGACAGGCAAGAGCAGTGACATCACAGGATTTTCAGTATTAAGAACAATGCTTGCAGCCAGAGATATTTATAAGCTTAAACTATTTCCCCTTGGGACTATTCTCCATTTTACTGAATGCCTTCTAGGCAGTGTTTCAGACAGCTGGATTCTTCATTAGTGCAGCTAGTTGGTGACAACCTGGGCAGTGAAACCTCTTAGAAAATAATGGAGTTGTCAGATGCTGCCATTAGAAGGCAGGGGCACACAGCTGGGAGGGGGTAGGGATAAATATATATAATTTTTTTTCCAAGTTTCTGAAAGCCATGAGAACAGAAAAGCCCTTGCTCTTAGAGGCTGGTAAATGATGGCATGAATCTGAGAATGCAACTGGAATCTTGAGGGAAATCCTGGATTAGCTCTAAAGCAGAAGGAATACAGATGCAAGTTTCTGGAGTCAGAGACACAAAAGAATGGGCCAAGTATTTTTTACATCACTGAGGAGAAGGTCAACTGTACAAAGTACTCAGACTGCACAGAGAAATCTGCACTCTCTCTGAGAACAGACTGGTGTGGCAGCAGCTGGAGAAAGGAAATCCTCACTCAACAAGAACAGAACAGTTCAGCTGCGAGGGACCTACAGTGATCACCTGGCCCAAGTGCCTGACACTCCAGGGAGGAACAAAAGCTGAGGCATTTTATTCAGGGCACTGCCCAAGTGCCCCTTGAGCACTGACAGCCTTGGGGCATTGCCCACCTCTCTGGGAAGCCTGTTCAGTGTTCAGCCACCTCTTGGCAAAGCAGTGCTTCCTAAACCCCATCTGGAGCCCTGCAGGGTGGCTCTGGACCATTCCCAACATCCTGGATCCCAGGGAGAAGAGCTCAGCACCTCATTCTCCATTTCTGCTCCTCAGGAAGCCCCAGGAGCAATGAGCCCATCATCCCTGGGCCCCTTTTCTCCTCGTCAGACAAACCCAGAGTCCTCAGATATTCCTCCCAGAATATTCCTTCCAGCCTTTTCACCAGCCTTGATCCCCTCCTCTGGATTATGCCCAGCCAGATCTTATTTTGGGTAACATCCAAAGCAATAAAAGCCTTGTACAAATAGCACTACTAAGGATAACTGAAATAAAAGTAGTAATAAAAAAAATTATGTGCAGGTTGAATTGCATCTCTTTCATTCAGTTTGTTAATTACAGCCAAAGGAACAAAATAAAACTGTCATGTTAACAAATTAAATTTGCAAACTTGCTTACTACATATATTGCAAACATACTACAAACTTACTACATATTTAACATATACTACAAATTTACAAATATGCTTACCACATATAAAATATTTAATAGAATTTAAGAGATATACTTACTATTACATCAAATTTGGAATAAATATCTACAACTTTTCCTACAAAGAAAAGAAAAATGAAAGTTAAAGTGCTTAAAATACAGTATTAGTTTTCTTGCTTCCTGCTTTCATCTGTTATAATCACAAGAAAGAAATGATAGGTCAAGAAGGAAAGAAAAAAAAACAACTAAGCCCAAACAACCTATCAAAAAATAAAATTCTTCCAAGCCCATCAACCTACACTGTGCATTAAGTGGTTTTTTATATTTCTTTTCTTCCCCTTTTAAATTATTTTAAAATTTATTTTTTTTCTAAATATTTAATGAATTAATTAATAAATTATATTTAATTATTTAAATTACCTTTTAAATTTTTTTTTTTTTTACTTTTTCTTGTGTTTTCCCTTCCTTCCCAGCACCAGTCCAGGGCCCAGCAGCATTTCCCTCCCCACTCTGGTACCCACCTGACTCATCCACCACAGGCAGGGCCGATATCCTTCGCTCCACAAAGATATTCAAGGCTTTAATGATAGGAGTGTCTGGATGTATGAAGGCAATGTTGTGATAAGTTCCTATTCCAAGTTCATCCAGATTCTTCTTCATAAAGGCAGGCTTTGGCATCTCTGACATCTAGGGGAGGCAGAAGGAATGGATTTACTCTGACATTCACCCATCTGTCTGCAGACTCCAAGTGATGGTTACAGGTCACTGCAGTTTCCTGACTCCTGATTAATACAAAACCCAAACAACCTAAGGGGCTTCTGTTCAAAGCAGAAATTAAGAAATTAAATAACTCTGTTCAAAGCTCTAAATTAAGACAATAGAGCTAGGACTTTTGATCCATTTTTTTTTTGTAGTAACACATCACTAAAAGCTGTAGATCCTAAGCTATGTCGTTCCCACTAAAACTGGAGAGAGAAGATAGAAAACATTAATATGAATATTTATTCTGAATTCTTGTTGCTGTGTTTGGCCTCCTGTTCACTGCTGTGACTAGCATTACTACAGAGTAATGACAATCTCATCTCTGGGAGACAATTCCTTTTTCTTTTCATGTAAACAAACTCCTGAACCTGAGGAGATGTTCCAGAAACAACAGCAAATTACACCAATAGACAAGTCCTTGGTGTTTAGGTTTCTTTACAGGAGTAAAACAAAGTAAAGGTAAATTGTAGGCCTTATATCAAGCTTTAATTTCCCTGTTACCAATAAAAGATACACAAAGACACAATGAATTTGGAAATTCCTTATGAAATTTCTGCACTAACACTCTAATTACTTAATCATATCAGATGTCTACTGTGGGGAAAAAATCAATTAAGCACAGCATAGCTTTAAATACTTACAAAAAGCTGGAGGAACTTGAGGATTCTTTTATGGGTAAGTATATAAAGTGCATTTCCACTGACTGGATCTATAACTGGCAATCTGTGGATTTTGTTTTTGATCAACGAATATACAGCATCAAAAAGGCTGAGGAGAAAAACATTTTATTTTTTAATGAATTCTAGCTAACAACAAGTAAAGCCAAGTGATACATATGCACACATTTATAAATCCACATGAAGTCTATGTGGTAATTATTTGCATTACCTTTAATGCTATAAAAAACAGAAGTTGAGGGATTTCAAATTAACTTTTGCAGCTTTTTGCTTTGCAACACATGAATGATTATATGCTCATGGAAACCTAAATCCATTAAGAAAATGTCATGGAAAGTTCATTTTGTGGTATAAAGTATAGAAAAAAAAATTCTTCACAACTGTAAATTGTTTTTTCAGCAAGTGCAGTGATTGCAGCATCCCTGCACTCAGAATGGATCTTTTGTTAATAGACAGACTGTGAAGAATGGAGTTCCTGCACTTAATGAATCCCAATCCCAAATTTCTGTAGCATTTTTGGCAAAGGACATTTTTATGGCTACATGCAAATATGTGAATAACCCCAAACAATTACCTAATAATTTCACTGAATTATCACTGGGGATTGGCAAAAAGTTATCCTTAGGAGATCTAAAACATTCCCATGCACTGCAGACTAGGATTCAGCAACACTCCAACCTGTGCAAGTCTGCTCTTCTTACAAGGGAGACTTTTACTTTTTCCCTTGGTGTATTAAAACCATGATAAAGCAGCTGACCAACAACTGCAATAAATTAGCAAGTAGAAAAGTTGGTGAAACTCTGATGAACACCTACTTGCTGAAGGAGGCTTCTTCCCAAAGACAAGCTGTGGGTTCTGAGTCCATCCCAGGGATGAAATAGCCCCACTGAAGGTACACAGAGCCAAGACTCCCCCACTGCTGCAGAGCCCACTCCTGGAGTGAGTGTTTAACAACTCCCAAGTGCTGCAGACTGACTGCCCCACAACCCAAGCCCCTCTCTGGATCAGGTGTGAAGCTGACTTGCTGTAACCTTTTACAAAAGTTTTACTGCATCTTCTTTATGGCAAAGCTGCTCGTGCTGCACTCTGACTGAAAACAATTATGGCCATTGTGTTGTCTTAATAATATTATTTGCAACCTGCCACCATTCAAAATACATCCCTCATGACTGAATTGAATGACTTATTCATGATTAAATGGCAATTCCATATCATTACTGGAGCTCCCTTCACCAGGGCACAAACAATCCTGGTGCACAAACTGAAAGCAAGAACCAGAACTTCAGCCTCCAGTTCAGCAATTCAGTAGTGCTCAAGATTTAAGAGATCAACTAAATCTCCCTCTCAAGTTATTTATTACATAAGATATGATGACAGTTTAAAAACTATTTCTTTCAACTTCCATCAAGAAGAAAAGGACAGTCATTTATATTCTAAGAAACAGCCTTACAGTAGAGCAGAACAAACCACAGAAGTATTGTCTCTCCTTCAGTTAAGGGAAGTTACTTCCCTTGAAAAGGGCTTTAAGTTCCCAATACTGTGACTGCTGAGAACAAGACAGCTGAAGAGCTCTAAATGTTTTGATTTTCAGGAAATAAAGATGACCTGCAGGTTAGCTTGAAGGGTCATCCTATTGGCTGTTTTGCATTTTAATTTTGACCCATGTCTAGCTCATTTACCAGAACAGTTATGCTGATAAACCACAAAAGTTCAATTTAAAATTCCCTTCTTAGGATAATCAAAGAAGTCTTCACTCACAATTAAAAAAAGCTCTCACCCCTTCTTGATTATATTAAAAGACAGTCCTTTATTGTACTGTAGTTTACAAAACAAATCGTTTCTTCTTACATATATAGAGGCCTTAAATTCAGAGTTGAGACAGCGTTAGTGTATTTCAAGTTAAGCAGAGTGAACAGTGAAATCCTACCTTGCATCTGGGGAGATGTTCACTAAAGGTTTAAAAGTCTCTTGTAAATAAAGCTCTGTGGTTAGAAAATTAATAGACTGTTACCACTTCAAACGAAAACATCAGCTTTTTTAAGAAAGCATTTCATGAATTCATTCATACAAAATTAAGTGGCAGACAGCAATTTACAGTTAGTTATTCTACCATTTATGCACAGTGCTCTATATTGACATTAAAAAGACATGAAATTTAAAAGCAGGACTAAGCTTGATACCAGCAGAGGTCACTGCAATTACAAGAAATAATCCTTTACTCCTCCTGGTTCTGTGTGTGCTGCACACAGATACCTCCATGTATCCCTCCATGGGATGCACACTGCTTTGTACATGGAGCTGCCTCCCTGCATTCAGCACCTCTGGTCACACCCAGAGTTTTGCAAGAATTTCTGGCTGCCGTGTGCAGCTCACTCAGGCACAGCTCTGTTCCTTCCCACTCCACATATGCCTCACTCCACTGGCTTCTTTCCTTTCTTAAAGAGCCATGAACGAGGGGCAAGGTGTTACACAGCCCAGATCACCAGTCCATGGCTGTTTCAGATAGAAAAATAAGGAATAGAAGCCCAAAGAGAAGCTTTTACTATTTCTGCTTTCATTATAAAAATATGTGGAGAGAAGTCTATGATGAATTCAAAATCCACTATACTGAAAAACATCAGAACCTAGCAAATTATCAACCAAGTGGTAAATATTCTTACCCCTCCAGGTTTCTATCTTGTGCTCCTCCAATTCATAAATCTGAACCTACAATGAGTAGATGGAAGTTTAAGTTGAAGTAATTTCATTTGAAACCCATCATTAACACTGTAAACATCTGAATAATTTTATTTCACTGCTGAAAATCTAACAGAGTAAGAACAGTCCAACACAACATTTCTTGTAACAAGGAGAAAGGGTGCAATGCTGCCCCTACTGCAGAGTACAATTCTGGATTTACCATTTCAGGGGACAGGAAAGCCTTTTACTGCTCCAGGTTTGCAGTCCAGGTATTTTCTGGACTCGGAGACATCATCTCAATGATTTTTACCACCTTCAAACAACCATCCAGGGTAAACCCTGGGGGGATTCCTCACACACCCACACCAGTAAAAAGCTTACCCTGATCACCTGACTTCTTAATGCCAACAGAATAAAGTTACCTCATCACTAACAAGCAAGAGCATTTCTTTTAGAGAGAAAACACCTGGATGTTCCTCACCATTCAGTGGTGGATATTGTCTGGCACATCAGTAGCAAGGTGCTTCATACTGCATGTCCTGATGCTTTCAGGAAGAGTGACTAAAATACTTTAAGAATTATATTTTCTGCATAATGTCACTTACTGAAACTAGAGAATTCCCTGATGTGACATTTATTTTTCTTACAGAAGACTGCATCAGTCACTTAAGTAAGATATTGTCCCTTCTCAGGCTTCTCCTCTTTCCTGCTGCCAGTTTAAGCAGAAGCTATGAACAGGACCTTAGACAATGTAAATGAGTGAGAACTCATTAGGCAAAGTCTCATGAAAAATCAGTAATATTGATGCAGAGGGTAATTACAACACAGAAACAATTTTAAACAAGTTACCAGCGTGCAAGCACTTTTCATTTGTTCCTCCCCCCACTCCTTGTCAATCCCCAAGGAGAAAAAAAGGATTCTTTAACATGAAGAAAGGACAGTGCACCTCCCTACTGGCATCTGATGAGAATTTCACTTTAAATTTTAAAAAGTAACATGAGCTTTGAGAAGGCAAATACATCAGAGGTCTGCTCCATCCAACTGTTCTTGATTTTTTAGCTAGTAAAACACAGTACATATGTTTTAATTGTGGGGTGGGGGGAATTGTGATTTGTCAGGAGCAAGAAAGGGATGTAAATGTTTGTATGAACATGCAAGCTAGAGAATTTCATCAACTGACTGCCAATGGGAATTTCAAATTACAGTTAATTGAAGTCAACAGATCTCCAACTGATTGTGCAATTCAGCCATGTAACTAAAATATTTGCATACATTTAACAAGTTTAACTTGTTTATTCTATACCATCACTCCAAGAACAGTAATTTTTTACAGCATCCAAGCCTTTGTAAGTTTACCATGCAAAGACTAAAATAATAATGACAATCATCATAAATCTTTCAGTCTGGTCTATCAGTCTCTGTACTGTATGGCAAATGATCAAATTAGAGCTTAACATCATACTTACCATAGGAGACTTATAGTATCTATGCAGTATGTTAATGAAATCTGTAATTGTTAACATTCCTGTAACAAGTGATACATAAAAAAAAGCTTTTTAGATATACACTGAACATACAGAACTTTCAGCTATTTCTCTATTTTTCTCTTTCAGCTATTTATGTTCACAATATATAATATGACAAATGTTAAATCCATGTAAAATACTACTAGTATTGGACTATTTAACAGTAGGATTTCAAAACCACAGAAAAAAACCACATCTGAAGCAATATTCAATATTATAACCCATGTGCTTCTCCTCACTTTCAATCTGACTCAAAAAACCCCTTGAATTCAGACCACATCCACCCCCAAAAGCATGGAAGGAAAAGAGGGGGTTTAGAATATCTTTCCAAGCTGGAGAACTATTCTTGCCTTTTATTTTCTTTTTGAATAAGAGACATTTTCATTATGTACTTGCCAAGTCAGGCAGACTCCTAGACTCAAATGAAGGAACAGTATAATACATTTTTCTTGACTATTACTTATTACAGAACTTCATTCAATCATTTCCATGGTAATCTTCAATGCCTGTATGGAAATGTGACTTTTCAAAAGAAAAAAAATAGCACATCCATTCTGTATTTATATTTTAAGCACCAACACCAAGCTATGCAATATAATATTGATGATTAGTTTAGTTACCTGAAAATATTAATCTTTTTTGAGCTTTCAAGTTCTAGATTTGAGAAGATGCAATTGCTCCACTGTTTACTACTCCTACATCTAAACTGAAGAAACTAAGAAACGGGGAAGGGAAAAATTAATCTGGAGGTCAGCTTTAAATCAGTAGAGCTTAATTATAGACAGAACATGAAATGAAATCAAATTAAAATAAAAAACAAAAACACAGCCCTCCTATGGTGTATTGCAAGACTGCTTCTCCCCACTTGGATTTCAAGTATTTTAACAAATGCCTTTTTAAGTATCTACCATTCATTTCCAGGAATCCTCCATGTTCCAGGTCACAAGAAATACATATAATTCTATTTGTCACTGCCACTGTGACCCCATTTTCTAACTGAAAGAGATCTAGTTTAGGAAGATTATTGTTGTGGTAATTAATGACATGATTTTTTAAAAAGCACTACACAGATCTAATGTTTTTCATCCAACATGGGACATCTCTGTAGCTCCAGTTCTGGCTTTAGAGATCCTCACTGCACCTCAGTGAGCACAGGCAGAGACACCCTCCTACTGCACTTGTATCAGGATACTGGACTATCACATTATTCTCTTTACAGTTCCTGTCTTCAAATTTTCCTTTCTGTGACCATTGTGTTTATTTTTAAATATCCAGTGAAGTGCCAATATTAGAGACTGAATTTCAGAAGCATCATGATTTTCTCAAGGCACAGCAATGCTGTGAAAGCTAGCACCATTTTACTCCTCACAAGGAGGGAAAAGAAACTCTCTTTGCCAGTATTTCTCTAGGATGTTATGTGATGGCCAGGCTCAGACCACCTTCTGGAACAATAAAGCACCTTGGAAATTCAAGTAATCCTGAAAAATGTCAGAACTACTTACCTACAAAACTCTGTTTTTTACTCTCCCACAGTGGAGCTGCTCTCACACCGTTTGCCACCAAGGCAAAAAAAGCTTTCTTTACCTAAAAAAAAAAACCAACAAAATAAATTTCAATTTTTTGCCTTGATTTAACATACCAGACACCCTCAGAAGGTTTCCCCTTTCACCAGGAAAAAACCCAAAAGCAGTATAACAGGTAGCTGGCATTCAAAACAGAACAGAAACCACAATGCCAAATAAAACCCTTCAACCTTTACCTTTTAAAATGGTTAAAAAGCTAGAAAAAGTTTAGCAAAAACAGATCTGTTTTTCTTTTATTTTGTGAATACTCTAAATTAAAGCTTCTGATATACCCACGAACTAGAGAGGGCCTTACATTTAACACATGAAGACTGTGCTATGTTCTAGTCAATGTTTACTACAGCAAGCTGTTAAAAATATGAGATTGAAACAACATCAGTTCCATGTCCCCTACAGCTTTTAGACACCTGATTTATTCAAATTAAAAAGAGTTTGATTATTCGAAATATGACTGAAAGTTAAAAGAATTACCTAGCCTGTTTTGCTGCTAAAGAAATCAACCAAGTACTGCAAATTTTTAATGACTGAATCCTCCCCAGAATCAGAGGTTACAAGGTCATGGTGTCATTCTGGAAAGAAACAGTTCCCTGTGAACTCTGGCTCTCTGAAAAGGAAGGACTTGGGCACTGGTGCACCTCAAAATCCTGATCTGGTGATGTGCTGGAGTATGACACCCTTCCTGTCCTGCCCACACCCTAAACAGGCTTCCTATGGAAAACACAATACAGAAGGGATGGTTCTTGCCCAAATCTTGACCTGGCACAAAACCAGAACACAACCAATCCTTATTTCTGTACCCATGAAATTTGTCCTTGGTCCAAATAACACAGAATTGCAATTGCTGGATGACTGCACTCTGAACAGAGCATGATTTCACATCAGTATCTGACAGGTCTACCTTAAATTATGTGCCAAGGGATCCTCTCTACATCAGATTAACAAGAATAAAAGGGCTTCACAGTCAATGGAATCAGCAGCCAATAAAGCAGAGGCAAGGAAGGATGTAGGCAGTGATCTGTCTTTCTTGCTACATCTATGCAGCCTGACTGCTTCCTCCCTGACCATGAGAAGCAAATCCACCCTCCAGACATCAGCAGATGGCAGATCTCAAAGCTGCCTCCTGACTTTGGAGATCATTAATGAACAGGAAAAACCATCAGCCATCATCCTTTAACTGCACTGAAACTGAAGAAGCCACATGGGGAAAAACAACAACAAAACCCCAGGACCACAAGTAAGACTAAATCCACAGGATTTATCTAGAAAATGGTTGAACAGAAAGGTGCCAGAGGTGTGCAGCCACCCTGCTGAATGAAACAAGGAGGAGTCAGCCTAAACAAACATTACCAAATCCACCACAGGAGCATCCTAACTCATGAGGGAGACTGAAACCACAAAGAAACCCTCCTGGACAGACACATGAAGTGTTCCCACATAACAGCATCACACCGAGTTAATGCAGCAAAAGCAGGGAGCTATTTGGGGAGCAGATACAAGACAGATGTGAGCTCACACAGACCAGCTCCAGCCTGGGGCAAAATAAGTTCTAAACATTCTTCATCAAAAAAAGGGGAAAGCACCTCACACTGCCTGAAACCTTGAGCCATCACACAAGGTCACAGTCACTGTCAGCTCATGTCCCCAGTCTTTCACAAGAGAAAAAGATGTTCAAGGCTGGCTCAGAGGCAGAAGGCAACAGCTAACCTATGGAGGCCAGGAGGGAATAGCTTTCTCCCAGATAGCAATCATGCAACACAACTCCTCCAGCAAGTTTACAAACCCTGTAATTGATAACCTGGAAGAGAAGCATGCCCCTGGCAGAAAATGTGTAGAAAGCCAACCACAGCACTTCAGGCAGTCTCCAAATTCCTGCTACTACTTCTTTCCCAGACACAGCAGCAGCAAAGAACACCAGCTAGCACCATGCTCAGATGGGTGAGACAGCAAGGCTGAGGTCGTATTTTAGACTCAGAAAAGACACTTCAAGAGAGAGAGTTCCAAAGATAAACTACTCAAGATGCTGAGCTTGTAGACAATCCAGAAGGAAAAGAAAGGATTCTTCAAAGGATAAGTTCTTGCCCTGATTCTGCTGTATGATTTACTTGGAAGTTCTTTGCCTCCAAGAATCACAAGAATCTTCAGTTAGGTGCCATCTTGTCTAGCTTTAAAAGACACATTTTGGAAAATCTGGGCAGATAAAATCTGCTGAACAGATACAGCTACTAAGAGAGCTCAGAATTAAATCCTTCATGAAAGACAAGGATTTTAGCTTAAGCACTAGAATATCAAACATCTTATGTAACAAATCACTGAAATTTAGTAAAGAAATACTTAAACTCAACCCCCTGGGCTGTCCTCCTAGACCACAGCTCAAGTGACACTGCAATTGTTGCCTTCAGCTGTATTGTAGAAAGTGTTACATGGTCACCTTTTAAATAAAGTAACAATGCCATCAAGTTCTTAGTATCTGTCTCTTATTTAAGTAAGGTAATTACAATGCAAAAACCATCTTAATTCTTATTTGCTAAAACTGCTTGCTAGTGCAAACAGATACCCATCCACTCACACTTCCCTGCAGTTTCTGTGGTTGACCAATTTCAGTTGCCCAAAGGACTGCTTGGTGGCCAGCCAAAGCACAGGGCTGTGGAGCTGGGCTTCTGTCCAGCACTTTTAGATGTCTCAGTGATGTTCATGCAGAAAACACCCACAAGGACCTTGCTTTCTGATGATATATAGTTAGCAGCCTTTGAAGATCTCTACCATGTCCCATCTCTGGACCTCCAACAGCGTCTTTAATTCTCGAGCCCACAGTGTTGGACTGGCCTGACCTTCACAAACCCATTGTTCAGCAGCCAGAGCCCCTAGATTGCTGCTGTTCAACACCAAGTACAAACACTCTTTAAACAAAGCACTTTTGTTCTCATTAACCATGTCCTAACACACACAATGAGCCACTAAAAATGGGATTTATCCACCCAAACTGAGTGGTTGTTCTGACATTCACCCTGACTTCACAGTCAGCTGGGGCACAACTCAGGAGCCCTCCAGGGACTAAGCTGTATCCCACAGATGCCATCTCCCCCCCACTAAGATGTCTAGACATTTGCAATTAGGAGAGCTATCCTACTTTGTGTGACTGTCTTCTCCAAGATTCTGCCCTTTAAGTAGAAGAGTCACATTTCAGCAAAAGAATACAGCAACTAAATCCTAGATATATCACAGATCACCTCAACAATAGCTGCTATTCCACTACACTGAGCACAACAGGAACAAGCTTTTCCTACAGGAACTCATTACACTGTGAATATGCTGAATAAAAGAACAGAGTAATTTGGGTTAGACACAGCCTCTGGAGGTCACTGTTCCTGCACACCATTCAAGCATTTCCACTGCAAGTCTGAAGGAGGACAAAGCCTCTTCCAATACAACAGTCATTACCAAGAAAGCAAGAGACCCAGACACAAAAGTCCTGTTTTCCAGGTAGAATGCTTGGAAAACCTTGTCCCTTACAGTTAGTGAGCTCCTAAAATAGCTGGATTACTGGGCAGTGACACCAGAACAGGGGCAGAGGATTTTACCAGACTGCAGAATAAATTTTTTCTCACTGCTGGGAAACACTGAAAGGGACACTCCTCCTTACCAGATACCAGGGATTTTACAAGCCCTTGCAGAAATGCTCTCCCCAGTAAACATCTGTGAATGAGGGAACCCACCTGAAAGGAAAACTGAGGATGAGCTAGTTTCCAAAAATTCCGTGTTTGTACAACACTCACGTTTGTTTTACCTAACACTGCGTTATGGAAACTGTAACTATGTCCATAAGTAACCAGTGGCTTCAGACTTCTCCTCCAGGACTGCCCCATAAGGCAAGGAGGGTGACTGCTGCTGTTGAAGTATTTGACTTCATTTGCCTTGCAAAAAGATTCCTGTCCTTGACAAATGGTTGTGAGAAGAGAGCTCTCACAATTTCTGGTGCTAAAGGGTCAGAGCTGAGCAGAGAATCCTACTGAGCTGAAAAACACAACTCGGCACCACTGCCTTGTGACAAAATTCACTGAAAAGGTTCAAAGGTGGCAGAAGTAAGAAACAAAGCTATGGAACACCTTCAGATATGCCAGTACCAAGCAGGAGGATGATGCAAATCATTATTCAGTAGCAAAGACAGCATTCAAAAACCTGCCAGGACTTTTGTGGTGCGGCTGCCATCAAAAGGCAGGATGATAAATGTTTTTGTGTTTCACTGGATAAGCCAGCATCAGCCACTTGCCTGGCAAGCCCCTAAGTAACCCCAGGAAATGTCTATTTTATCAGATCTCAACAGAAAGGAAGAAGCTCCTTCTTACAATCTTTGGCACAGAGCTTCCATAAAAGCAGTACCAGACCCAGCTGATCCCTGACATTTTTATCATCTCTGATTCCTGGTGGATGGATGCTCTAAAGTGACATAGAACATTCATCATTTTCACTGGCTAAGTTGACAAATTCCCAGCTTATTTTTATTCCCAACTATTTTTAAGGGCACAAAACTAGAGAGGACAAATACCTCCAAAAATACACATGCAGACCACAGTATCAAACCCAAATCTTTCAGGCAGTCCCTGAGAAACAACCACCCTTCCTAGCATAACAAAGTACAAAGTTTGACATAAAGCTGAAAGGAATTTACAAGAAGAAGGCATCCAGTCTTAGCAGACTTGGTAAGAATAACTGAACAACTAAAGGAGAAGGCTGGATTTCTACACCAACACACTCACATGTTTTAAGTACCATGGAGGGGCTTCTCAATGGCTTCTCCTTGCAAAGGGAGAAAAGTTTAATAATTTCAAAGGAAAACAGCATTATCTCTATCTCCACAAAGTCACTCCAGACACAGACTTTGTTCTCCCTGTTAAGAACATGAAGGTGGAAGAAAAAGTTACTCTGAGAATTCCTTCTTAAGAGGCCAAACACTCTCATCTCAATACTTCTTACCAGGCAGGTCTCTGCTGTAACAGGAAAATCATCAGGGCTCTGCTGCAACCTTTGTACAGCATAAAACCTGGGCAACCCACACTTTATTCCCTTGGTTCAAGTGTGTTTATGAGCCAAGACTCCTGAATGAGGCAACAGCTCCTAGCCAAACATAAACTGGACTGTGATTCTTTAAGTAGCATGGCAAGTGCTCTGGCTGCCCAAATCTTAGCAAGTCTCCAAGAGAGGAAAAAGAAAAAAGCTTCTGCAGGTAAAGCTGATGGTCTTGCTCCATAAGACAGGTGTGTAGCACATCTCCCCTGCTACTGGCTCACATCACCAGGATTTCAGGCATTGCTTCCTCTGCACAATGCTGCCACCTGAACAAAGACCATGAAATATTATTTGGGAACAGGTTATGGACATATTACTAAATTGAAAATACAACTTTGCCACAGAGCTCTTTGGACAGCTTTCCTCTTCCCTGCTGTTGCCATCACCTTCAAAGGACTTTTTCCTATCAGCTAAGTTGGAATACTCCCAGATTCATCCCCAGATCCCACAATCACCACCCTGATGAAACAAAAGCAGTACAAGCTAAATATTCTCTAATTCCATAGGGCAATTTCACTTTGAAGCAATCCACATTGGGAAGCCTATTTAACTTGCAATTCCTTTTTTTCCCCCTTCAAATGAAGTTGTGATGCCCAATCCAGACATCTTTTCAAGTCACAGAGAATTACAGTCCTGTAAAGGAGCTATTTTGAAAAGTTAAAAATCTCTTTTTGGGGCATTTATATAATTCAGTGTTTTTACAAACTGATTTGTTTGGAGAGACTAAACCAGTATGAAAAACACAACCAACCACCTCAGCATTGTGACTGCTGCACTCAAATTCATTTTCCAATTATTTTTTCTTTGGTCTATGAAGTTAGAAGCATTTCCTCTCAAAGGATTAGGCTGTCAAACCAAGAGGCTACTTAAGGACAATAAAGACTTTTGTCTAGGGTAAGGGACAAGCACTCTTGGGACCATATCAAGTAGAATTTCCTCCTTTACCTTACCAAGTAGATTGGAGAAACACTGGACAAACCTGTTATTAACTGGGCAGCTACACTTGCTTCAACATCTGAAAAACCCCAACCAATAAACATTCAAAATCAGGTCCTCTAGCTCAGGTTGAATTTTGGAAAGCTTGTATGAAACCAGATCAAAATTCATTTATCTTTTGCAGGTGATGGAAAGGGAGCACTCCTGGGTAAATCATGCATTTCTATCACCATAGCTGAGTAAAATGTAAGATGTGATGGTTTAATACCCTTCAGGGCCAGGCCAAACCCCAGAAGTAACAGGTAGAGTCTTATCCTCAAGTTAAAACTAAGCACATATTCTAGATTTCTCCCCTGGGAGCAGAGGCCATGCCCACATGCAGAATTCCTCCCCACATCACATGCCCATGGAAAGGTCCCAGTACAGCCAAAGGCACCAAACCAAGTCCTGCACTGATGCTCTGTCTCAGTGTGTCCAAACTGGAGCTTTCTGCTGCCAGATTTCCCACCAGAATGGGCTAAGAGGGAACATCTTAGAGATTTTCCAGAGCCACTGGGATCAGCTGCATGGGGAAGGGCACAGAAATTCCTTCCCACATTAAGATCTTATCCAAAAAGTGGTGATGGGGCAGAGAAGGCAAGGAGAACGATATGTAACTTTCACTCAGCTAAACACAACCACCTCACCTACAGCCTGTGCAGAAATTCCTGTTTAAGTGACACTATCATTCCTCCAAGATCCACAAAGGAGTGCTTCCTATTGATTTTGAGAGCTGCAGGAATCAAACTCCTACGCTTGTATACCAGCAATAGGAGAAGCTCTGAAAAAACACAGCAGTCTTCCCATATTAGCTACTGATTCCAGCCTGATCTCAATGAAGGGAGCTTTTATGTGGCTGCTCCACTGCCTCAGCCCACATGCTGGATAGAAGCTAAATTAGATGATTCTCTTACAGTTCTGTGGGCAGGGTAAGCAAGGAGGGGTATTCATACTCCTCAGAAATGCAGACAGCAGCAGCTTCATCAGGGAGAAACCTCAAAGCCAGCTAAGGAACAGACACTCAGTCCCTTTGTAGAGCTGGGTGACAGCAGAGCCAGAGCCTCCTGTGTGGCTCTGGGAGCAAACCATCCTGGAGCATTATTCCTGGAAGCCTGATTTATCTCATTACCGTGGAGAGAGGCAACACCCCAGTCAAGAATGACCTGGAGAGAATCAGAATAATAAATCCATTTACTGAATAGAGTCAGCCCAAGGAAGAGAAATAGAAATCCTCTTCCATTCTGCTAATGTTGCATCCATGGCATGCTCTGTAGAAGTTACAAGGTACACTTACTGCCAGCTTGTCAAATCACTAAGAAGTTTCCAGAACATTGTTTAAAATATTTTTTTTTAGTTATGTGGTAGAAAATTATTTGAGCTCTTTACTAGAGTGACAGGTTCTGACTAAAGCCTACACTGGTGATAACAACATCTGGTCCACTAACAACTTAGGTAATTTCATTAAACAGACAGGTTAAATAATTTAACCAAGTCACGCAAAGATTTCTTCTGCATACAGAAGGAAATAAACAGTCCTTAGGATTCTGAAAGCTTATTCTGATGACTGTTTCCACATAAACATGATTCTTATTAGTTTATAAAGAAGTGCTGGACAAATGATTTAAAAACAGTTTCAAGGTCATGGTGAGCAAATGTATGTTTTATTACTAAAGCTATGTATGTTTTATTACTAAAACCCAAATTTACTTGTACCAAGTAAGAACATGATTTAGTCAAAGATTAGATAGAGCTTTTGACCTAAAGAGAACTTATACAAACTCCACAAGACACAGCCACCACATTTGCTAGCAGATAATTCTTGGGACTAGATTGCTGCTTGATACAAAGCAGGGAAGTCCCCATCTAACACTCACCTTCTACACTCCTCTTCAAGGGTTAATTGCTCTGTGCTAGAAAACAAGCTAATCCTTCTCATCTTTGTGTAGTCTGGGCAAAGCCACAACAAATTAATACATTTCTTTCAAGGTCAGACAAAAATCTGGCCTTAAGAAAGCTTTTGGAGTTAAGCTTCTGAGATTGCTATAAGCTAGGTAAGAGGCATTTCCTTAAAAAATGCTAATTCAGTTCAGGATGGGGTGGGGTGGGGGGAATGTATTGGCCTCTGAAAAAAAAAACCAGATGCATGCAGCAACAAGGAAAAATTGAAATCCCACTAGATGATGTTAGACAAAGTAACCTGGCAGACAGAATGTCAACAAAGTGTTATATTTCATTCATCTTTTAGTTAATACAGGAATTGTTTTGTTTACCATCAAAGGAAAAGATCAGATTGCTGCGTCACTGTATGTACCTGACACAGGTCAAAATCAAGAAAAAGAAAGGAAAGGCAGCCCTGGGTGTCCCCTCCTTCCCCCAGATCACCTACACACCAAATGACAGTGCTCACATGCTGTGCTGAAGACACAAGCTGGTGACCAATAAATCTGAATTCAGCTCAGTGATTTCCTGAAGTCTATCATAAAAACAATCCAGAGCCATTTATAATTAGCATAATTAGAATGAAAAAGAACAGTCTTAGAGCAGCCCTTCAAGGGCAAACTCCCTAACCCCTCCTAGGGGCTGGGAAGGGTTTATTCTCCTGTTTACATCTGAGGAGATGTGTAAAAGATGAGAAAGTTTATCCACTCTGAGCTGTACACTGTTGCAACTTGCCCAATTTCCCCATCATCCACAGAGTCAAATTTCCAGACTTCACAGGAAAGCTCATAACATCTAATTGTCTCCTGACTCCCTTCCTGGTCAGATCAGACTTTATGAAACTGCTTTCATGTGTGCCAAGCAAAGACAGTATCTTCCCTGGGAAAAGCCAAAGGCAGCAGCTTGTCACAAACCAGGAGCACTCCTGGGTCACAGGCAGGGAAAGGCACAGCCACGAAGCTCAATATTATTCTATAAATATTTATGAAGAGCAAATAAGTATTAATAAACTGAAAAGGTGAAAGACCAGTGCACTGTCAGTCTAAATCAAGAAAACTGTGCCATTAAGTATTTTCCCAGGCAACATCTGCCACTTGAAGGGTTCAGCACGGGCCAGGCACCACTGCAGGCAGGCAGAGCAGAGGCAGATCCTGTTTTGGGGAGGCTCTAGGTGAAACCTCACTGAGGCAAACAGAGCAGGGCTCAGCACACTGCATGTACTTAGTGTGCATGCTGGGTGCCACTGGGCACACTGTCCTGCTGAGGCACAGCTCTCCTGCACCACAGGAGCTGATGGCCAGCAGAGGTGTGCAGCCACATTTCTCTTCCCAGAGAAAAGCAAAGCACAGTTCTTCCCAAGAATATTTCTGGGTTTCACATTCTCTGAACAGCAGAGAAAGAAAACACAACTCTCATCATTTGCTGTGCTTGTGTTTGTGCAAAAGTAGAATGCAATATAAAGGTTATTTTCACAAAGTCAGGGTGTTTTGTTTCCTTGGCCTATCAGAGTGGGGGTGTGTGTCAGGACTGTTGGGTGACAGTCACAAAATTCAGTCCAGTATATGCAGTTGTGTACAGAGTTAAGTACTTAACAGATTCAGTTTTAGATGTACAGAATAATATAGCATAAAAAATTAATTAATTAGCCTTCTGATATCAGTGGAGTCCTCCTCATCATTCCATGTCACAGCATTGCTAGAGAGGGGCAAGAGCCACAGCCCAGCTGTGACAGCCACCTGCAGGGGACAGAGGAGACACAGCACCCTGTGCTCTCACACTGCAGCACACAGAGCTGAGCCAGCCCTGGCAGCTGCTGGAACCAAGCTCCCCACACCCTCTGACTGACACACAACAGGGCTGAAGAGGCTCTCAGCCCTTTCCTGCTCTTCATTAGCTGCTATTTCTGCTATTTCAAACATTCCTTCTATTTCCAGTGTAAGGGCACCTCACCATCCCCTCTCTTAGGGCTAAAATAGGATTCCCTTTGAAACTTCATACTAATTCCCTCACAGACACTGAGACTAAATATTTACTTTTATGAATCAGTGTTGCTTCAGTGGTATGACTGGTGTCCCTTTTATATAAGGGTAACATCTCCAATTTTCCCACTGCTAACAACAGGTTTAGAATACTTTCCAAAGTATCTCAGGAATCATTTTCCAGGGTAGGAACATGTGATGTGTGCTGTGATCGCTGACCAGCAGAGGGAGATGGGACACTGTTCCCAAACAAAAATCCAAAATCTGGAATCTTTCAAAGGATGCCATGAGAAGACAACCCAGCTCCACTTTTTCTTCTTCCTCCACTGATGATTACTAACTTATATTAAGGGAGGCAAGAAGTGAGCTCCTAAATTGTGTGTTTTAGCTCTAATATTAATAAAAACCTGAATTCAAATCACTGAAGAACTTTTGTAAGGCATCAGGTCTTTTTTTTTTCCTTTTTGTGGGTGTTTTGTGTTTGTTTGTTTTTATATTAGGTGAAACACTGATGTGAGTAGGAAAGAAACAGACCCAGGAAAGACAAATATCCATTTGAGAGGATTCAAGAACACTGAATGTTTCAGAGCTGTGTTTTCAAAGTACAAACTGATACAAAGTCCTGAGGTACTGGACAATAAGTAATTTATGCATTAAAAATTAAAATGCAAGGAACAGTTCAGAAGTTTTATTTGGCCCTTATTGGGCTAATTCTCCACCATGTACTTATTCTGCTATTTCAGACAAATAAAAAATGCTGTTCTATTTTTTGTGCACCAGCCACACCAATCAAACTGAATGACCATAATGTGTTTTGAAGACATGTGTTCATGTGCCCCTTTGAAGAGGGTGGCACATGAACACAAGGTGCCAGGTGAAGAACTAAACAGAAATACTGAACAGAAATATTTAAAAGACCTCCTAACAGGGTAGGCTTGGGAAGCATTCAGATCTACCTTTTTAGTGTAGGTAAATAGTTAAAATAGTCTTAAATAGTTTTGTAAATCCTGCTAAGGTGGAAGAGAGTGCCCATGCTGGAAGAAGACTCCTGCCTCACAGTATTACAACTCTATAAATTAAAAGTAATGCAAGTGGATTAAATGTGATAATGCAAAGTCAAAAAAATGCAGTTCAGAGGGAAAAAGAAAAGCTCCTCACCAGCAATACAAACTCAAGCTCTGGTCCCTATTTATTGTGTACTAGAGTCTGAATGAACAACTCCAGACTTCCCTTCTGCCACCACTGCTTTCAAATACCTGGAGAAGCAGACTGAGGATATGACTCCATGATCACAGACTTTGCTCTCCTCTAGCTGTGACAATCCTCAGGGATGCCAAATAAGACAGGAATTTTGGTGAAGTGCTGGTGGGAGGTTTTCCATCACCACTAAGTTACCTCTTCTCCTTTATGGTGAAAACTCCCAAGGCTCACTCACTCAGTTTCCCCAGGTGTTACTTCACACTGGCTCACCCCCTGGAGAGGAAACTCTCACTTCTGGACATTAATAGCATTCTCTCAGCACAGCTCCAGCAATGAAAACTGGTACCTGGCATGATGTCTTTCATCGAGAGATCTGGAGACTCCAAAAGGAATCAGTGGCCTGCCCCAATGGCCTCAAGATTAACTGGTAAATGGAATAAAGAACAATCATCTCTCCAACTGCACCAATGACCCACGGGAGCCCTGACAGTGCAGGTTGTGGGTCATGCCCACTGCAGATACCAACTCCCAGCACAGAGTGAGGAAAAAATATCTTCTGGAATGAAAAGGAGGCCAACAGTCTTTGAGAAGAGCTGAAAGAGTGACAGTGAACCCCATCATCCTAAATCTGATTTTTCAGGTCAAAGAGGTCTGAATTTTTTACTCAAGAGCTGACAGTCATCTTTCAGGCAGAAGCAAGGAAACACTGCAGGACTTTCCCCCCTGTAAGATGGTGAAAAAGTCAATGTAGATTTTCCACCTTTCAGATCACAGCACTCAACCCAGCACTATATACAATTATCTGATACACAAGATGGTTCTGTGAATGTTTTGGGACTGAGTATCTGTTACATGGCTGCCTCTGACTGTGGAAAACTGACGTCTGAGTAGTACATTCCAGACCAAAATTACTAAATGGGCTTAGTTAAGTCAGAATTTGAGCATCTTTACCAGGAAAAACACACTGAAACAGCAAAAAAAGAAGCAAGCAAAAAAATACCAGTTGCAAAATCCAGGAAACAAAGAAAGCCACAGCTTTCTACCATACTGCAGAACAGATTAGTCTGTTTCTATAGCAGGCAGCTAATGCCTTCTTTTGGCAAACAAACTCTTCAGACAGAGCCAAGAGTCTAGCAGATGATTTACTGATTAAATGCAAAATGAGAAGCTGAAAACAAAAATTTTCTGGAGAATGTAATTATTTGCATAATTAAGCCATCCATTTGAGTCCTAAACTGTCTTATCAGTACAGCAGGAACAGCCTCACAGCACCTGGGTACTCCTTAGCTGTTGCACAAGGATCTTACACCAAATGTCCTTATGAAGATTCAGGTAACCATGAAGAAGCTAATATAAATTTGGGCTCATCTGAAATTTTTTATTTTAGATAAAGCTTTCAACTGCAAACCAGGTTACATCCCCTCTTTCTGTTCCACCAGGATGTCTTCCCCCAACTCCTCCTCTGGCAGAACATGAAAGACACAGTTGAAACAATATAATTTTGTACAGTCAAAGCACAGCACGATGGCAATACTTCTCTTCAAGAGATCAAATTTCATTTAACACTCAGGAAACACTAAAAAAAAAAAAAAATAACTGCAAGCAAAGGCAGACTGAAAGGAGAATACTCACTTGTAGCGTAGTGTCGAAAACAACAAGCTTAGAGCTCGTTGGAACAATGTCATAACACTTGTGTGACCTCATGAATCGCACATAAATGTCACTTTCCGATTCTTCAAGTGCTGCAAGTAAAAACATTGTGTTGTTTTATTTAAGTAACCTTAAAAAAAGAGTAGTAAAAAAACATGCCAAATCAACTGAACACCACCTGTGCAGAAGGACAACCCTAAAGCGAAACTCAAATTTACACCTTCAGATCTGGACAGACAGTTCCAGGTTTGCCTCTGCATTTCAGACTCATCTTTCCTTTCAGATTAAACATAACAAAGACAAAATGCATTGTTCTTCTTTGATGGGAAAGGACCTCCATGCTGAAGAGTTACACTCTTAAAAAAATCTCTTTTTTTTTCCCCCCTCTAACAACAACCTATTGGAACATGCATCTCAACACCATTATATACAGAGGAAGACAGTTTGAAAGTGTTGGGCTTCACTGACTCAAGCTCTTTAAATTAGTATTTCTTGAATTCTTACCACTAGCTGTTTCACTTTTCACATAGCAATTCTCTATTTTCTAAAGAGGCAGCAGGCAAATTCTGTAATTAGCTCCATTCTCTTCAGGCTACACAGAGCATCACAACTCCAACACTTTGTTTATAAAACCAGGATCCACGTGGATGGAATGGTTTTAGTGCTGCATGTCAGTAGCAAGGACATGCAATCCCATCCACACTACCTTAAATTTCCTTTGCATTTTTTCAGGTGCATGCGCATACAACTCCCAGATCTGCTCAGGTACATTAAACTTTTTCTTTTTTAGGCAGTTTGGCTCTCTATTCTTTCCAGCAGCTATCTAGAACTTGATCAAGGATAATCCCTCCATCAGAGATTGTATCCTTTAGACCCTGTAATAATTCCACAGAAACTTGGACATATATTACACTTTTGAAAAGCACAATAAAAAAGACAACAAATTCAAAAAACCCCTTGAAATACCTACTGACCATTAAAGAACTTCATAGTAGGGAGTTAAAAACCCAAAATCCTCATTTGCTAGATTTGCTCAAAATCAGTTATCTTGCTCTGGATAAATTGACATTTCCACCAAATGGCTCAGCACAGCCTTTTTAATCCTAATTTACAGAAGCAAAGCTGGATCTCCCCCGAAAGTGACTGCTCTAGGATCCAGCAGCTTCTACACACTGATCAAGTCCTTCATTTCCTACTCCCATTACTCTTAAAATAAATAAATAAATAAATAAATAAATAATCAATAAGTCTGGTCTTTAGAAAGTGATGGTTGCTTCTGTAATCCTAAGTGCAGTCCCAAGAGCCCTCATTTCCTTCAATCTCAAGTTTGCAAACAATTACGATACTACAGGTAAAAACAAGCTTAGGAACACCTCAAATTCCACCAGAACAATGGAATCACCATCCCTGGACATGTTCAAAAATTGTGTGGATGTGGCACTTGGGGACATGGGATGGTGAACACAGTGCTAACAGTTGGACTTGATGATCTTAAGAAGTTTTTTCCAACCTAAATGATTCAATGATTCTATAAACCACAAAACAACCAGCTGAAAAAAAATGAACACTCTCAGAGCACATCATGGCTCCACAGAGTCTTGCCAACTCACTAACAATTTTTAAATGTATCAGGATAAGCACAGTAACTGTGAGCCAGAACAACTCCATCAGGGGAGGCTGCTCATGGCAGCCACAAGCAGGAACTCTTACCAGCATAGTGAAGGTGTGCCCATAAACCCTCCTCTCACTTACCACACATTCCCACCCTCCAAACACAACTTCAACTGGACCTCAACAATCCTCACCCAGACACAAAGGAATGATTAAATGTTATCTCACCTTGTGCTGCCTTCCAGCTCAAGGGAGACACCACAAAGTGACTGCCTCCCTTTAATTTTAACTGGAAAGTTACAATTAAAAATATTCAGAAGCATGAGATAGCCATCTGTGAGCACTGTTAACACCCCTGTAAATAGCCAGGAAACTCTAGCAGGATCTGGACAAGGACCAAATTGTCCAGCTGGAACTGAGGTTTATTTCTACAGAAGATCCTTATACCATAAGTAAGTACAAGGCACCATTCTATTAGCTACTAACTAAACAAGCAAAACATCAGCAGCACTGATTTAACTCTCATGTCCTACACAACTCCATCAAGTGCTTGTTGGAAAGGATATTTAAGACCTTCTAACACCTTCAGCTACCTGGGAATACTCAGCAGCTGCCACAGGCCAATTCTCTGCACAGGTACTGTGGTTTATGGATATATTATGTACATACACAGCTGTTCAGTGGAGAGAAAGGTCTCCCAAACCTAAGGCTCAGCACATCTCAGGGATGCACTCACACCCATTTTCCCGCACAGGGCATAATCCTCTTTACAGTTCTTCTCCCCTTCCAGTGTTTTGGGTTGTATCCAAGCACCACTGTGCTGCAAATAGAACTGATCAAATTAGAACACCCTCATCTCAATGAGGATATTTCTACTTTATTACCTGCTTAGTTTCTTGTTCCAGTCTTATTTTTTTTCCCAGTAACTGCCCATTCATTCTGAAGCCTCTGCAGCACCTGCCAAGCAGTACTTCCTTTGGATGGACACAGACAGATCCCTCCTGGCCTGACTTACAGCCTCCTCAGTCTCTGCCCATCATCTCCGATCTGCACCTGAGATCATCTGCCCAGCATGCAGGAGATGTGAGCACAGAACTGCCTCCAGCCAAACCTCAGCTCATCATCTGCAAATCAGCTGGCTCACAGAGCAGATTCCCAGCAGGAGGCATCTGAATCTAGAGCAGGATCAGGGAGGAGAGGAATCCACTAAGAAGTAGCTGAATGTGTATTTCTGTGGGGGTGCACACTCATGCAAGCTGATCTCCTGAAGATTCATCTAGGAGTTATTTTGCAAGTGGACATTGGCCATGTGCACCCCTCTCCACAAGGTGAAGGCAAAAACATCCAAATTCCCAGTGCTGCTTTTTGTGATTTTTAATAGAAAAGAAAGAGAAGTCACCTGGAAGGTTACAAATAAACCCTGTCAGACAGCTGAAGTTGAGCACCTTGTCATACAGGCTTTTACTGCGTAAATTCTGTGCACTGGCATTTTATTTGCTCCTACTGTTAGAGATCCTTTAAAGAGTAGAAAATCAATCTATTTGTATTTTTGCCACTCTGCTCCTCAGTCTTATTCACCAAAATGATTTTTACTTTCTCCCTTTCTCCCACCCTCCACTAAAAAATGAGACATGCTTTTGTTTTTTATTTCAGCCAGTAGATGTTATTTACAAGAGCATCATAGCTCTTTTTTTTTTTTTTTTTTCTGGACAGATTAATTATTCATCAATACTGACTCAGATTGCAGTGGGACTCAGTACAAAGCATAATTCTCTATTCAGAGAGCTCTAAGGTAGAACTACCATCTGAACACTCATGAATGACACAGAAACTTCCACAGCATTGCTGAAGCCATTTCCTCAGATCTACTGAACAGATCCTTCAGTTCCACTCATGCCTTTGCCATCATGCAGAGTGCTTTCCTCTCAGAATTTCAAGTCCTTCAAAAGTAGAAAAAACAAGAGGAAAAAACAAAACCAAAAAAGTCCTGCAGATGGAGAGTAGGAATATCATGTCAACATTAATGGAAAGCCTCCAAATACTGCAACATAAAAACCTAGAGGAAGTTACTCAGAAGTGTCTATTGCAAGTCAGAGGCTGCATTTCTGGGCTGTGTTCCTGCTGGGATGGCCCAACAAAATCCTGGACCAAAAGTGCTTCCTGATCTCAACAACACAGCATCAGGACCTCTCCTTCTGTATTTTATGTTTCAGCTGTGTTATGCTCCTGGTATCCAGTCATATTTCAAGTTCACTCATTGGTTCCAGTATTTGACAGAAAGACACTGGTTCCAAAGAGGCTGGGTTCTCTCACCTTCTTAAAAGTGCTAATTTCACCACAGCCATGCCACAGCAGCTCTCCATAACCCTGTCCTCATGGTTAGATTGAGGGCTGGGACCTCTGGCAACTCTTAATCATTTGAAGAACTCAAACTTATGAACCTAAACCTTCTTATTAACCTGAACAATGTTAGTATAACTGAGTTCTCAAAGTTTCATATGAAATTAATGGCCAAATTTTAAAGGCCCTTTAAAAAGTAAGGAAAATACAGCAGAGAGCAGTATGTAAAATATACACTAAGCTAACTGCCTAGCCTGGTGAACAGCTTGGAGGGAGACAGAAACCACAAATATACACAGTAATTGCACCATTCTGCCTGATTTTTTAATAAGAATCAGTATGGAAACCATACAACTCAAAAAGCTTAAGAATTCTCTTAGAGCAGCAGGAGCTGAGCTAAGCACTCCCAGCACTACTTTTCACCTTGACTACTACTGGCATAATCATCTCCCCTCAGACAGGTCCAATAGGTAAAAGGAAATGGGGAAGTAGAAATGGAGTTTTGTGATGTTCTCACATGTACTAAGCAGCCTAGTTAGGGGAAAACATTTTATTTTCTATTACTGCACACATACATAGCTGCATCTCAGGGCACTACAAGCCATACTTCTATTTTTAAGTTGCATTATATGCAGAATATCACATTTCAGATGCCAGAGAATGAAAATATTAAAGACCAAAGATTTTTTCATCGCAGTGTTTACTATGGAACTGATCCAACAGCAATACATTAAATCAAATTTATTAGTGTAATTATGCTGATAAACTTTATTGGAAGGTGTTATGCCAGAGTACTCTATACTATTCTTACATGTATATATAAACACACACACATATTTATGGATCTCCTGCCCCTTCCTTACACTAGAAGCTACCCAGGACAATGACAGCAAAGATCAGCTTAGCTGTGCCAAGTGCTGCCAGAAGACACCAGGGTGAGCAATCACTTCAATAAGCCAGGACAAGTTACCCTCTCTCCCTCCTGTTACAGATAACCCTTGGCAGAGAATACAACAGGTAAAAGACATCATTAACCTTGTAAATTGTTCTTCTGACTGTGGTGTTATCTGAAAGCTGTCACCAAAACTGGCTTTAAAGTTTCTGATAACTCCTGGTCTGAATTTACTGAAGGAGTTCCTTAATATCCTTGAAAACCTCCCACACAGCTTTCACAGTGCTGGAGATTGTAGGAGTTCCAGCATAAGTCACTAACATAACACAGATCTGGAAAAGAACATCCACAATGGATACAGTTCATCCACTCCAAGAGCAACAGTGACACCACTCAGAAGGAACCATAAACTATTCCTGACCACCAGGCCCTGGAACACAGCTTTTAAGGGAAACAGAGGCATCTGAATGAAGCAGGGTCTCAAGAATAATGTTCTGGGGATCAAATGTCCAGGTAGGATTTGATCAGCATTCCTCTGCAAAGGGACAAGGGGAAAACAGATTCATCCAGTAATTGCTGTGTACAGGATGTTGCTGTGATCACGAGCAAGAGCTTTACTCCAGCCTACCTTCTGCAAGAGAAATATTTAGCAGGTTTTTAGCTAGGTTTGAATGCTTCACAAATTAAAATGTACAGGGTATATCCAGTGAAAAGCTTGGGACCAAGGGGCTGGCAGAGAAGTGCAAGAAACTGCAATTTTGTACAGAAGAACACAGTAAGGGGGCATGACTGCTCAGTCTGCTGAGCTGTCTGCTAAAGAGCCAAGAACACTGGAAACAGTGGACAAGAAACCAGACACCAGAAGCTGAATCAATGTCAGACTTGGTAGGAAGAGAATACTAACATAGTTTAAGAAGGGCAAGCACGGGAGAAAAGAAGCACTGTTGTGCTATATCATCTGATTTCTGTTTATTCATGAGGAAACTTATCTCAGAACAAGAAAAAAAACATCACCAAAATAACCACCCATGTAATCAACCGCAGGGTAAGAGTAAGTGGTAAAAAAAGAAAGAGAGAAAGAGCAGGAAGAGATGGTCACAAGAATGCTTATTCTATGTGGCAGGAGATAAATCACAGAACATCCCTGGAAGGGACCCACAAGGATCAGAGTCCAGCTCTTGCCTCTACACAGGACAGCCCCAAAAGTTTCAGAACATGCTTGACAAAACTTTGTCACAGAGATGGCAGCCAAGACTAGCAATGTACTACTTCCAGTTATACAGGGGAAAAAACCAAACAGGTTTACAGTCCAATATAAAGGAAATAATATGATGGCAGTGATAGGAGTTGACAACTCCATCACAAGCTGAAAGGCTTTTGAATGCAAGGAACAAGGAGAAAGGATGTAGAGACAGAACCAAGACTTTATTTTTCTGAGAACTGCAAAGAGTTTTAAAATATTCTGGGAGACCACACATTGAAGTTACACAGTAGCATTATTCATGCAGCCACGGGCTATAGGGCATGGATGATGCAGACTGAACATTTCCCACCCTCATCTAAAGGAATGCCTGAGCTGGCAGATAAAGATTACAGCAAGTTTACAGATGTAAGAAACTCTGATACAATGAAGTGATAGGAAATGTATCTGGAGATCAGTATCAGGAGCTTCTTCAGTGTTCCAAGATGAATTCAGCTATATATTACAGCATGGATATATGATGTGACAGAGGAAAAGTACTTCAAAAAGAAGTGTGAGCACACAGGAACTAAATAGAGTATGTGAGCTCTGCCTTGTGAAAAGCACCTCATCCAGCAAATAGGAAGAGGGTCCAGAGGCACAGAAAATAAGAGAGGAGAACAGGTACATGAACAGATAAATAACAGTGAATAGAGAAGTAAATATGCTGTCTTGTTACTCAGGTCTTCAAAGGATAATCCCTCTAATAACAGTAACAAGCTAAAAGAAACCAGAACACATCTTCAAGAACTATACTCAGAATTGCTTAAGACACTTTCAAACATAACCTCCACTATTGTGTGCACCTACCTTTATTTATTTTTTTTTTGCACACATTTTAGTGTGTTTGCTGAATTCTAGGGTCAGTGCAACTGCTCAGTCCCTTTGGATCAGCAAGGTAATTGAGATGTTTTCTGCCCTTGTCACAAGGAGTTGCTTCATGCAGAGACAGCAGGTTATTACATGTGTAAACAGGAGTCAGCCTAGCTAAAAGCAACCATTCCTGAACTCTGCAAGTTCATGAAGGAGAAGATAAACTACTGGTCTGCAGGTAAGCCAAACAAATTCAAACCCAGTCAGAATTCTCAGGAGTGTATTGAAGCAAGTTATTAAAACCAGTGTATCTCTAAGCACCTACAAAGGCAGCTCATCGAAACTAAAGAAAAAAGTCAATACAGCTGTATCAGGAACAGTTCAGATTAATCAGCTTTTACCCAAAAGAAAATGATCAACTGGATGAAAAAGAAGGAAAACACAAAATATAAATAACAGCAAAAAGATCACAGTATGCTTGAGACACTAATTTTAAAGCAAGCATGGATATCACTGCATGAGAAGACAGAGTAGAGCCACCCCATGGCAGCTGCCTAACAAGCAATCCCAGCTGCAGCAAAACTAGAAATATACTTTTTGTTCAGTGGCTTTGCAAGACTGGATGACAGCTGTATGTTCTTAACCAGACATGGACTCCAGGTCAAACTCTTCCCCAAGCTGGAACATTTGCAAGGCCCACCTCATGCAAATCAGGTAGTGCAGAATGGCATGCAAGCTCATACTGCAGGACTTCACATTTCTACAACTCACTCTGGAAGTGTTTTTACCAGGAGTTTGATACTTCCCATTACAGCAGAGTATCAGGGGATTAAGACTTCATTTTATTCAACATTCTCTTTAGTGATCTTCAAAACAGGAACAGAGCACACTTTAAAGAGCTTGCAGTAAGAGTTTGAAATGGTTGCAAAACTTAAAACTTCACAGCATCTTCAAACTGAATTTAGAAGTAAACTGGAGATAATACAATTTTTCAGGAAATACCAAAATCTGAAAGAAACACTCAATTGGAAGAGTGCAAATTATGGAGTAACTAAACACCACCACTACTGAGAGAGAAGTACCTTGTTATTAACTTAATTTGCTACAGTAGAAATAAAGAAGAAAAGGCAGTTTGCTTAAACAAAACAATAGGCAAACAAAACAAACAAAAAAAAAAATCACCACAGGTGCTGGAGAGCTATGAATGCATTCCACAAGCTGGTTAGACAGAACAAAGCAACCTTAGGACACTGCACAACCTCATTCCTTAAAGGTCCTAAACAGGGAAAGAGACAAGCGTCTCTAAAAGCACATCCGGCTTAGAACAAAACAGTTATTAGTCCTTGACAATACTTCAAAAGATCCACTTTTCTGGTTTTGAGGTTTAGATATCTCAAATGTCTTCAAATTCCAGCAGTACCTAAGACTTGTAAGAGAAAACTGATACAAAGAGTTGTTTGAAACAATGAGAGATTTGGATTGTGTTGCAGTCTTACATGCACAGCACGCTTCAAAATCCTGCCCTGAATTTTGTTCCTCTTTATTTGTGTTAGTTAGTTAAGTCCTGGTAACTGGGCTAAGTTAACACTTCTGTTTTACTGTAGCTCTCCACTGGCAGTGTGGATAAGCAAATTATTATTATGAGATTTGAGACAGACAAAAAAAAGTGATGGGCGGCATAAGAAACTCCACATTCCTGAGCTAATCATAGAAACTCTGAAGTTCCTTGTCCAGGCAGGCAGAGAAACTTATTTGTGTACAAGCAAGAGCTGCCTTGTTTAGGACCTAACTGGTAAACAGCACCATAAACCCAACTGAATCCTTTTGAAAAATACCTTTGAAACAGCTCTGTATCTCTTAAATCAACTGTTGGTCAAAGGTCTGTACTTTGAGAAAAGCATCACTGTGGTTTTGTGAATAAAGGTAGCAACTTCAGCCTGCAACCTTAATGCTTCTAGGATTTTCACCACAACAAAGAATAAGCTGACCTGAAGAATTTTCTAAACCGTGTTCAAGATTTTCCCTTGACAACAGGCACTACCATTTTTCCCTAAGCATCCCAAACAAAGATCTAAATTAAGATGTCGCCTGTCTGGAATGTGGGCCTGCTCTTCAAGACTGCAAGACACGAAAGGCAAGAAACTAAAAGTGGTATTAAACTTCTGAATATTAATATCAGCAACCACTCTGTGCAGAGCTGCATTCAAGGGAACTTTAAGGGATGTGATTAATAAGAGAATAAACCAGCCTGTATCTCTGCTGCAAGATTAGTAAACAATTTGAATTTTTGCTGTATCTTTAAAACAAGCCCAAGTCCTACTAGATACACACTTTGCACAAACTTTTAGAAAAGAAATAGTCATTTAAGTATTCCAGGACTTAGTTTAATATCAAACCTAAACATGCAGCTTAACCAAAGCATCAATCACATAACAAGCATTTTCAAAATGAGCACACAGCATCTTCACAAGCTGCAGCCATATCCCTACAGAACAGGGCAAATATTTAATCTGGAGGCAATCTTCCCTTGAAGACTAAACTCAATGGATTAATGCTTTAAGGGAGAAATACTTTTTTAAGACTTCAGCCATAAGGACTTTGGACTGTGCTTGCTGGAGAAACAGTTTTGTGAGGTCTAATAAATTGTGGGTCCCAAATCCTGAATAATTACTTACAACATCTAAAGCTGAAGATTTTAACAATTAGGTATTTACATTTTCATTTCTCTCTAATTTGCCCTTGCACATTTCTTCTCCTTCCCTCCCTATGCATGCCAACACCTTCTAAACAGCTATTACTGGCATTTCTTATAAAAATTTATGAATCTGTATGCACACTTTAATAGGCTTTTGAGTGTTCTGTTCCAATATACCACTTAGGAGATTTACCTACAGCAGGTGTAGCTTGAAGCTACACAGAAAAAGAACCAACAGCTCTGTAACTCAAGCAGGTGATCTCCAACACACCTTCAATGTGCTCAGAAACAGTTTCCTGGAACCCATTTTACAGGTATTATTGATTTTTTTCTGTATACCACAGATAAACTGCAGCCCTTCCCAAAGCTGACCTTCCTCTGAGCTGACCTGATGTCTATACAGAGTAACACTGGAGTTTTTGAGGTGTTCTTTTTGCCTGATTTTTTTTCAGGAACTGACTCAAAATTATACTAGAGAAATCCAAGCAAGACTGTGACAGGAGAAATCCATGCAACTGATTGTGCAGAGCAGAGCATTCACCTTCTGCACTCTGGCATCCAGAGACTTCTATAAAGGCAGCCACACAATCACCCTCCATCCTGAACTGAGCCAAAGCACTAAATCTATCCTACAACCCATCCTACAGTACCTGTGCTGGAAGTTAAAATACTCTTTCAAAGCTCTTATAGGAAGAGTTTATATCCATTTGTTCTTGTGCCAATGTTGTTCTTAATTTAATTTCCCTCCCCAGTGTTTACCTCCTTCCCATCCCTTCTAGGGTATTTTCATACATACAGTGTTATCACATTCCTTTTTGGTTTTCCTTTTACTGAGTTAAATGAGTAAAGCCTGATAGTTTCCTCATAAATGGCCTTTTTCTATGCCCATCCCAGTTTGCTCCCTTCTCCAGCAGCTCAGACATCTCCTTTCTCTCTGTCTTTACATCAGCAGAAATTCAAAAGAAGTAGCAGAAAAGAATGCCATAGTGTAAGGGACTGGTAGGAAAAAAATCCCTTTTTGAGTCTGTTTCTTTAAGTGCCCAGTGTCAGAATTAAATACACTGTCACAATATAAAGAGAAAAGCAAAATAATACAATAATATTGTAAAAAAACCCAGCCAATCAACAATACCAACACAACTTAAAAGCACCCTAAAAAAGAAAATCACATCACAAGTAAAACAAGTGGTCTATAGCACAGGAAAATTGCTTTTAGACAAAATGTAGGAGTATCATTAACCTCTGCCAGAGTCAAAATTGGTAAAATCACCCAACTGGTTCACTGAAACTGTAAAATCCATAAAAAAATCAGCAGAGGAGGAAAGAACCTAAAACTGAGTTAGTTGTATTCAAACAGTATTCAGAAGTTACCTTAAAGACATCCACAACATACTCAAAAACCTTTTAGATGTGGTCCACCCTTAGAAGGACAAGGTAATTTAAAGTTCCCAAAGCTCCATCTAGGTGCCAAGCTGGATGCCTAAAAGACAAATTCAACTTTGCCCTAACATAGTTAGGCTTGTGTTAAACTGCTTTGGCTTTATGTTAGTCCCAGCCACTAGTACAACCCTTCCACTTAAGGATTTTCCCCATAATTGTCAGATTTTCCATCTGTCAGTCTTCTGTACCCATGGAAGAGCTACAGGAAAGCCCACCTCAGCAGGGACCCAAGGCAAACAGTCTCTGCATGGAGAGGAACAATTTGTTTCAAGATACAAGAACTGCTCCAAAAAACAATGCCATCAGCTCCTGTACTTACTCTGGAAATGCTGCATTTCCTCATGTTTCACACTTAACTACTTCCCCAAACCAATGCAATGCTAATACAGTTGTACATTCTAGAAACTACAAATATTCAAATCAACACAGTTCCTGCAGACAGATCATTGCTACCCAAAGACCAAGCTCCTAAACAGAGAGCAGAACTGGTGTCAGTGTCATGAGCTGAGGCTCCAAATACTGTGATCATGCACCCTCAAGTTATCAAAACCACAGTGCACTTCACAAAAAGTCCTGTCTGACAGAACATCCACATCTGCTGCAGATGATTAATGAGCAGAAATATTTAAGATTGTTTAGCAACAGTTAGATTGAGCCAACCGATGCAAATATTCTGCTGCCATTCCTGTCACACTGGCAATCCTTCAGTTCAAACCAAGTCACCTCCATGCAGAACTCAGCCATGCCCCAAGGCAGGAGGTTTTCCAAGAGCACTGACTTGATCAGCCAAATTTAAGAGCAGAGGGTACCAAACCACCAAGACAGTTATCCTCTTTCATCTGTATGTCCTGCCTGTGAATGTGCAGGGCATTAAAGAAATCTGTTGGATAGAAGACCATCTCCTAAGAAGTTTCTTAAGGGAAGGACTCTGTACAGACACCCTCCTTCATCCTGGAAGTGCTCAGCAAAGCAGTCACAGGCAAGTAACAAACTGCATTTTGGAGTCACCTACAAGGCCACACTGACATTGTCACATCTTCCAGGTCTATCCCTGCTCAAGCACAAGACACTGTGAACTCAATAACTCTAAACCAGGAAATTGAGATGATATTGGTCAAAGCCTTCAACCTCCTACCAAGCAGTTGTTTACCAGCCCCACTATCAAACCAAGCAGCTTCTGGACAAGGGAGGCTCTGCAGGGAAGCTCTTCCCAGAGTTGATGTTGTCCCTCTGGAGCACACAGAAGTGGCAGCACCAGCAGGAGCGGCTGGTAAAGGTGATTAAATCAGTCCTTGTCCATCAGACACTAAAACACATGCAATGTCATTCAGGTGTAAGAGAAAACCCCATTGTCCCAATATTTCTCAGGTAGAGCTGCTGGCCAAGAGTGGCTTTCACTAGGAAGATAAATGTCTGCAAATCATGCAGGTGCAAGGCTGGGCAGGACACAATGGGCCCCAACACTTCCTGGACAACTGTTCTCAGCTCCCTGCAGCTTTGCCAAAGCAATTACATGGAATTGCTGCCATGGTAAGCATTTTCTAGGAAGTCCCAGCCACTTGTTTCCATAAACAAGTTAGGGAAAATACACGTTTCAACCACATTAAAATTTTATGAAAGCTTTCTCATCAAGAAGCTATTGCATCCCTCTAGACCCAAAGCAGAGTTTTGAAGCATGTCCTGTGTATCTTTTGCTGTACCAAAACATCACTTCCCAGATGGGTAAAGCTTAAAAACTTTTGCTTCCTGAGAAAGACTGCAAACTTTAGCTGCTAAATGAGTTATTTCCTGGTAAAGACAGAGCAGGGCTTTGCTCAGTGTAAGGCTAAATACCATGTCAAGAGTAAGTCAGTTGTATCCTCTGTAGGAGTAGGAAAACAGGACTGTTTGGACACAGTGGGCACTGGGCTGGCATGAAACCCTTGCAATTCTTGCACAAGGTAAAGACTCGTGTGTGGATCACAGGAACATCCCTCACTGAGGACAACAAAGCTTCCAACATCTTCTCTTGCACTGCTCAATGAAGTTTTATACTTTTAGTTACATATCACTTTATACTTAATTTTCATCTTTAAAAAATGAGAATGGAAGTTTCCAGAGGGGGAAAAAAAATCATGTATGGTGTCCCTATACAGCCAACTGGAAAGCAAAGGCCAAGGGTGCCTAGGACAGTGTAGCACTTAATCATGATTTCTTGTATAAACTAATAAAGCTGAAAACGTTGTTCTTTAACAACTTTGTAAAGTACATCATAGGAAAGACCATATGAAATTTATTAATGACAATTATCATCTCTGCTTAACAACTTCTTACTGTGTTCACTCAGGATTCTAAATGTAAAATTTAATACAAAACATCCCCTTATCACTACCACCATGTCCCTTGGTATCTCAAAGCACATCTTGTGGGCAAAATACAGTTTCTATGTGCCAGAGAACATCAGCTTAAACAGTCACATAATGAATGTTTAATAGAAATTAATTACAGTTGCAAAACAATGGCTTAATTTTACCACCTCCTAACCCAAGCCTTCACTCTTAACAAGGAAACAAAACCCAACCTGCCTATTAACATGGATTTTATTACAAGCTTCTTTTAATTATTTTTGGCCCCAGAGTGACATCTGTTTTCATACCTTGATTCAGATATTCACTTGACAGTGGGAGGCTGGCAGTCAGGAAGAGCTCAAGAAACTATTTTTAATAAGACACGGCAAGAAAACCTGCAGAGCAGGGAAGGAATGACCCCAGACACAACAGCAGTGAAGATGCAGTTACTGGTGAAAGTCTATTCAGGAGACAGCCAGAAAGGAGCAGGTAACAGAAAAGGTGCATGATTCAGAGAGTGAGATGAAGGCCAGAGCACTACTGGGAGAGATTCCACTCTAATGCAAACTGTTTATCCAATGTCTGAAATCTGCTTTGTGCAACAATGCAGAGAAGGAGAGCGCTCAAGAGGGAGCACATCGGTCCCATGACACTGATGCTGCAACTGCTGCACACTCTGCAGAATTCCCTTTCTCCAGACTAGGACTTGAGCACAGACACAGCAGAACCCTGCAATTATCTGAACTCAGTCTGCAGAAAGCACCTCCAAAAGGGGTTTGCAGATGCTACAGAGAAGTAGCTAATTCTGCTTTCAGCAGCTACTATTTCATTACTCAAGGTGAGCAGAAGGAAGAAAATAACATGGATGAGAGACAACATTGCAACAAAACTGGTTTCCAAAATAACATGCTAAAACTATACCCAGTGAATCAATACACCTGACAAGCAACCATTTGCTACTCTAACCTAGTTTCTCCACTCAGAGCACAGGTAGGTGTTGGAACACAACCATTTATGGAATTCCAGCTTAACAAAATAAAGCTTGTAAGTGTAAATCATTAACTAAAATCTCTTTTCATATTAGATCTTCAGAATAATTTCTCCATGTCCTTTTCCATGCTCATCATATGATCCATAAAAGAAAACCCAGAACCACTCTTGACACTGATCAGAAGTAGAGATAATCTTCCTACAGAAACAGTATTGCACATACACTAGAGCTGAAAGAGAGAATCCATAATGTGTATGAAGATAACCAGTTTCTGATCATTTATTACATTCATGAGAGGCCTCTCTGCACTGTATTTCAGGCTACAATGAAAAACTCCACACCCATCCACAGGCAGCTCTCACATTTTTTGAGGAAATGTAGGTAGGTCATTCCCATCCAAAGGAATACTGACCAGGATGAGGTCATTACTCAAAATCTTCTGTTTATTTTTAAGCTGAGCATTCTTCAGTTAAAAAAGAGACTCTGGACTTCTTACACGGGAGTTTTTCCTTTCCTGCTCTGACTGCTGCTTGGAGGGAGGTCCTTTAGGGAGCCCTAAATAAAATAAATATCCCTGGCCTATGCAGTCCTTCTCCTCTGTACACATACTGAGCCTACAGCCTGCTCCAGCTGTGGTGCCTTGGTGCTGTTTAACATCACCTCACTGACATTTAGACTTACACATCACCAAACCAATATTATGAAGCCAGTCCTACACAGAACCAGTGCTCCTCCAGTAGGAAGTTACACTGATTTTAGAGAGTTCAGCCAGATATATGAAGATGTTTCAGGCTTAAAACATGACCAGCACTTCTCTCTGCAACAATAGCATCCTAACACTGTCCATGCTAATGAGGTACAAAATAGCTCATATACATTCTTTTTACATAATGAAAATTAAAATTGCTCTTCACTTGACACCACTGTTTTATTTAGAAGTCACACCATCAGGCCAGACCCTGCATATTTCATTACAGTAGTACATAAATCATAAATCTTTCTAGCACCATTTTTTTTTCAATTCACCCTCTTAATTAGAATCCAAATTAAATGACTGCCTTCTGTGCTTTCACATTCTCATTTGTGTAACCTTTGAGGAGAGGGACTAACAGATCCACTTCACATACTGGATGGCATTCAGCACACACATTGAGCCTCATTTTCAGCTCTTTTTATTAAGCTCCCTGTTTCAACAGAACTGCTGCATAATTTGATACACAAGATAGTTAGCAACTGTTGATGGATACAGAACTGGAAAGCTCACAAGAGCAAGTACTCCAAAGTAAAGGCAGTCAAGGAAGCAGCTCTAAAACAAGTTTCAAATTTCTCATTCAACCCACAATTTTAAGCCTCAGCAGAGAAACTTAAAGTTTGACAAAAGATCATCAGTTACAGTTTGGCTACAGCTACTTAATGAAACCTTATCAAGACTTCAGAGGCGTTTCTCAATTTCTGAGCGTTCACCACCTGCTATCCAACAACAAAGTGAACATTTCAGATGTCTTTTACTCTCCCACCCCCAATATTAGCACAAATACAACGACAGCCACCAGTGCAAAAATTTAGGTCATAAAAACAGGTACTGCCACTAAGCTGCTGCATTTCCAGCTGCATCTCAATTTTCTGTGATTCTCTTTCCCTGGGGCCTCTCACACAGAAGCACTCTGGGCAGCAGCTTTTGGTCTGACTCTCACACACTCATTTCCACTCACACCCCAGGTTCTGAATACAGCACTCTACCCCCTTTATGCTTGCTTTAAAATTAGGCCTAAAGCTAGGTTCTCATTTAGTCTGAAAGGCTAATAAGGTGACTGCTTCCTTTCAAAACCCACACCCCACTTTACACTTGTTATTAGCCATGATCTTCTGACAGGCCCCTGAACTCCTCTCACCCTCCCAGCCTGAGCATCCACACAGCCTGAGCTTTGGAGCCAAATGAATTAGGAGACAAAGCATAATAGAAGCTTGAAAAACATAAAAAAAAATTTTTAAACTACTAAATTTTCTAAACAATTCGAATTATTTTATTGCACGGTTTTAGAAGACACACAGACCTTCACCCTTATCAAGTGCCTCCCCATAACACTTTTAAAAGTGCAAAGGTGTTTCAAAATTGAAGTTTATAGTTTCAGATTTTTTTTTAACCTAGAGATCTTTTTCATATACCTAAATTTGTAAGATATTTAAAACAGATTTTTAAATGGCTTAACTATTAATGATTCAGCAGGTTTTAAGAACCTGTATCTGACAGTAGCAAGCTTTATGTAAAAATAAACAGGTAAATCGGTAACTTTCTACCTCTCCATAAGCATAACATGAATGGCCTAACTAAAAATAGTTAAACAGTGTGAGGAAAAAAAACCCTACAAGTAAGCAACAGATCCCCTGCAATACTCATACTTAAGCATGTTCAAGATGCACAAAGGCACAAGCATTTCATTGCAATTCAAACTCTGTCTGGACTCAAAAAAAAAAAAAAAAGGCAGCTCAAAGAATGCAATTGTTAAGAGCTTCCTTTTCTCACACACAGAAAGATTAAAATAAAAGGTGTTACTTTTCCAGACCAGTCCCACAACTGCAGGCAGCATGCTAGTAACCAAGAAGCTGCCTTATTAGCATACCAGCTTAGATATATCTTCTCCCAGAATGACTCAGCCTGCTATTTTCAAAGTTTTCCTTAAATATTTGTCCTACATTTTACAATAGGAGTTACCAACTACAGAAAAACATATCCCATGAAGTCTTAGCCACTTCACAATGCTGAGCACAGAGATTAAGCCATGCGTCCACATTTGCATCCACTAAGCTAATCCCTTCTGAAAATGAAAGCTCGAGATACTCAGCACGGATCTTTCAGAGGTGAAGTGGCTGCTTGGTGCAAATTGGAGGGGAAAAAAAAAAAAAAATCCATGCTGCTTTCCCACAGCATGGTTTAGTGCCTGCGAGAGGCAAAAACTTGCCAGGAGTTGCCCTGTGAAAGCACAGCGCACTCGGTGAGAACTGCAGCCCTTCAGAGCACAGCAAAGAACAACCACAGAGCGCAGCCACATAAGGAAAATTCAGTGTACAGCGGCCGCTTTGAACAGATGTATGTGCTGCCATAAGGAGGGGAAGCTTTAGTTGTAAGAGCTTTCCATCACTGCTCTCAAAGTCTATATTTGGTATCGCAGACGTATTCGAGGAGAACGGGTTTTTTACGGGGAGGAGGAGGAGGAGGGGGTGCCGTGAAGGCTACGCTCCCCCGGAGCGGGACCCGGCCGGCGGCAGCGGCGGATCGGGCACGGCCCGGCGGCGGCACCGGCATAAGGGCGCCGCACAGGGATCGGCACCGGGACAAAAGCTCCGCAGCGGGATCGGGCTGGCTCCGCGGCCGGCGAGGCTGCGACCCGCCCGGCAAGGACACGGCCCGGGCACGGCGCATCCCGCGCTCCCCGCCGGGGATCCCCCGCGCCCGCGCCCCCGCCCGGACCCCGCCGGCCGCGTGGGTGTCCCCGGCCCGCCCCCAGCCCCCGCTGCCGCCGTGGATTTTTACCTTCATCTTCGAGCTCTAGTTTCTCCAGCATCCCTTCGGAGGCGGCCGGGAGCTGCAAGGGAGCCGGAGCCGCTGCCGCCGCCTGCGGGAGGGAAGAGAGGAGAAGGAGATGAGCATCCAGGCGCGGACTCACCGGCCCCGCGGCAGCATCGGGTCGGGAGTGGCGGCACGGAGCGGGCGGAGGGGAGGGAAGGCGGGACGGCGGCAGCTGCCCCTCGGCCTCCGCACACGCTGCCGCTCGCACACACCGCGGGGGGAGGAACCGGGAGGAGGAACCGAGGCTCGCCCTCCCCCAGCCCGTGAACCGCCAGGCTCCCCCCGGGCGCGCTCCGGCTCCCCGGCCGTGCCTCCTGCGGGCGCCGCCTCTTCCCCGCTCGGCGGGAGCGGCTCCCCGGGCGCCCGTTCACAGGACGGCGCTTCCCGCCACGCCTCGCCGCTCCCCCCTCCCCCCGGCGGACGGGTTGGTACGTTCCATTTTGCTGCAGTCGAGCCCGTTGGTCAGCGGCGGGAGGGGGAGGGAGCTACCACTTCCGCGCGGAAAAGGGAGGAGGAGAAGGGGGAGGTTAGTGCCCTGAGAGCTCTGCCGGGATAGTCGCCTCTCGCAGCCCGTTCCGCAGCCTCGGTTGTTCTCCGGGCTGCCCTGGACTAGAGCGGTGCGACTGAAAGGGGACCGGGGGAAACCCTTCGCTCCCCCTGCCAGCGGGGCTTGGTACGCTCCCGCGCGTTCACCTGCGAGGCAGCGGCGGGGAAGCGGACGGTTCCACTGCGCCCCGGGGGGTGTAAGGGTGTCGAGGGGGTTTCCCCTCTGTGTGACGGGAGCTCCCGCAGTGCGCCGTGCCGCTATCCCGGCCCCGGGTTGCCCTTTATCCCGGGACACCCGCTCTATCCTGGCTACCGCCATCCCCTGGTGCCCATAATCCCGGGATACCCGCTCTATCCCGGGGTGTCCTCTGTCGGGATACCCGCTCTGTCTCGGGATGTCTTCTGTGTCGGGATTCCCCCTCTGTTCCGGGGTATCCGCCATGCCGGGGTACCCTCTATCCCGGGGCGTTCCCTATTTCGGGATACTCGCTCTGTCCCGAGCTGCCCTCTATGCCGGGGTACCCGCTCCATCCCGGGGTACCCCTGTGGGCACGGGCGCGCTGGTTTCCATGTAAAACAATTCCAGGTTAAGTTACAATTCAAGATTAGAACGTCGGCGTCCCCCGGGTGAGCGGCGGGCTCTGCCCGCCCGCAGCGGCCACTGAAGGACGGGGCTCGCCCCACGGGACGCTGCCGATTACAGGGGATGGGATTTACCGCATCAGAGCCCCTGAGCCAGGCTACAGCAGAAGCGAGGGAAATGAGGAAATATTCGAAGTAGATTCGTCATTTACATTTATTTTGGCAGTGAGGTGCGGTAAAGCTTTAGCTGGGCTTCCTTAGCTGAAATGCGCAGGTCCCCGCTGGCTGCTTAGGAAGCTCAGCAGGAGCGGTTCAGACACGGATGCTGGAGAAGGGGATAAACGGATTATTTCTTTGGCAATGGCAGCTGACACACATGGATGGAGCTCCAAAGGAGTCACAGGAGTCGTCAAGGAATATTTTAAACCTAGTGGTCCCAAGGGGAAGCTCAGGCTTCAAAAGTTGAGCAAGCCCTTCAAGGAGGGAAGGTTTGTTAGATGCAGCATAGCACAGTAATGTGCATAAAACGTAGGGAAGGATGAAAGATAATGAGAATAAAACTCTGATGGGGGAGAGAGGCAAAATTTATGGGAAAACAGAAAGATGTCTCGTAATTTCTGAAGTCCAGCAAAGCTTCAAGCAAGAAACAAAATGCTGTCGACAGCTTTTTTCTTTTCCCAAGCTACCTCTTTCTAAGGACACTTTTAAGGATATAGGAGGAAGTTAACAATAGCCAGTTCTTCTTTACTGTGAAGATCCTTTGAAAAGAAAACTCTAAAATATTTCATTCATAGGTGTATTTTTAAGATGCTTCTAGGATTTCAGTAAATGTTCTAACTGACCAGTCACACGAGATACCAATATTAATTGGCAGTTCATATTAATTTATAATATTTTCAGCCTACTAATCAAAATGCTTTGGAAGTTTTAATTACTTCTGGGAGCTAGCTTTAAAAGCTCTAAATTATTTATCTTCCTTATCGTGTACCTTGATATTGATAGGAGTTTTTAACATCTTTTCTTAATCAAAGGCAGAGAAGAAGATGACATGTCTGGTTGGAAATAACTGCCATGATTTTATTTCTTTTTATTTTAATTTACTCCCCGTATTTATCTAGTAAGCACCAGCCATGAGGAAATACAACTCCGAGGTTTTTGTAGCTGGAAGTGACACTGAGACTTGAAAGGTGTGCATTGAATTTCACTGCTACAGAACACGAGATGTTTATAAGAAGTCAGTTAAGCTTATTTCATGCTACCAACCCCAGAGCTCACTGCAAGATCAGGGTTTTACAGTGGCAGAACCTACATCCACACCAAGAATACTCTGAGAAACTCAGGATAATAAAAAGGCAGTAATTTAATATACGACAGAGATTTGTAATGGAAACATGTACCATCCACACTGCTCAAAAAAGAAACCCAAAGGAAATGGAGAACTAAAGGCTGAAACCCCATCCTTCAGTGTGCCTGCAGTCTCAGGATTTGTTTAAACCAATTTTGGAACAAGCTGCTGATCATGGCGTTCCTTTTGCTCCTCGCTTTGCATTCTGGCTCCTCTTGGCTTGTGGGCAACACAGTGAGTCAGAACAGGAAACTGATGCAGCTGAAAACCAAAGGGACTAAAAGAAAAGATTGGGCTTTATCCAGATCAGCTCCTGATCCAACTCACTGTTCAGTTGTATCAGCACTGGCTCATGAATTGTTCAGGGCAGGAGTGACAGTGGGACCACACCTTCTGGGAACAACCCACTCTTAGGTCAGCCTAAATCATGGTCAAAACGCCATCCTGTTCATTGTGGACAGGATTAGACAAATTAAAAGATATTTTTAGTAGTATTGACTCTCTAAAAACTCATTCTGTCATTTTACAGCAGGATTACTGGCTAAAGAAAAAAATATTTATTTAAAAAGAGCTGTAATTTCCAATAGGGTGGTATTAAATCTTGTAATGTTTCCTACCTGTTTTTTGTGACTATTTTTTTGTTTGTTCTATTGCTACAGAAGGTTTCCCTGAACACTAACCAAGGGATTTATCCAAATTATGCTTCAAAAGTTTGCTGTCAGAGTGTGTCAGGTAACCCAATTTAACTGTTTGAGACACCACTGTGACAGAACAGGACACACTTGTACCCTAAATATTGCCAGGTGACATAAATGCTAGAGAAAAAAGTTTAGAAGAGAAATATGCACAAACCCAAAACTGCCTGAGTACAATTTCTTTGCCACATTTTTACAGGAACATTATTTATGCCAAAAAACATGGACCTACAACACGACCTTAATACAGCATCAATCTTTGTAGACACAAAGTAAAAATTCATGGTTGATACAACAGCAAAAGCCACAAAACGTAGATGTAAACAAAAGAGATTTTAGGATTTCTGGGAAGGCTGGAATGTAAATTTTAATAGGTAACTGCTTACTTTGTCTCTGGCTTTTCTTTAGCTTCCTAGGGTAAAAGGGACTGAGAAGTGACTAATACTCTGTGGAAGTAAAATCAGTCCTGTAAATTATAGATGCACTTAGAATGAATACATTAAAGCTTATCTGATAATCTGCATTTCTTTTCTTTGATAATCTAGGAGTCCTTTCAGTCTTGTCTCCTACTGAAGGAATCCCATCCTTTTCATAAGCACCTGCAAAGTATTTAAGTCATAGGGATGGTTCAGGGATGTAAACAACAATTCACATCAGCAGAAGATAATTTTTTATAAAGTTTCCTGCCATCTTGCCTTACACTCTTTGGTGTAAGTTTGATTCTGAAATGTGTAAGAGACATTTTAAGCAGATATAGGAAAGAAAGATCATCAGCAACAGTCAAGGTGTGCAATCAAAGCCAAAGTATTCTCAGCCTCTCTAATGATTCACCCAGATTGTCTGGGTGAAACAACTGCTGAAGGTCACAACAAAATTCTCAAGGAAGGCACTAAGATTGCTTTATCTCACTGGAAGTGTTTAAGAGAGGGCTCCACAGAGGTCTGTGTTCTGTCTAACATCACTCAGTGTTTCCACTGATGACTCAAGGAAGAAATAATGAATAACCTGACCACATTTTCAAATGACTCAAAGTGTCTCAATGGTAAAAGAAGCTGCTCTTTTAGGGACAGCCCTAGAACTTAAAATAATCTTGAGAATTGCTGCAGTGCTTTGAAAAACAGGAAGCACTTTGATATGGCTAGGTAAAGTGTGTTATACAATAATCAATGCAAAAATAAAGTGGGAAAGGATGGACTTCCAGCAGCCATGCAAGCAAAAGACTTGGAAGTGAAACTAAATGTGAGACTACAATGTCAGTTTCTTGGAAATTTGAAAAAAAAAATCACACTATTTACAAATGTGTTATAGGTAAGACATGGAGCATCTGTGCTACACATTCCCTGGTTAGATGCCAGCTGGGACACTGCATTCAGTTTTAGGGATTAAACTCAAGAATGAGCTAAAAGAGTCTAAAAAAAAGTAACAGCAATGATCTACATGTTCAGAAAACATGACCTGTAAAGAGGAACTTGAAAACTTCCCACTTTCCTCATCTAAAAAAGGAAAAAAAAAAAAACCAAACAAAAAACCCACACAAAACCAACAACTCCCCTCCCCAAATAAACCAAACTAAAAAAAAAAAAAAAAAAAAAAAAAAAACCAAACCAAAAACCCAAAGAATAAACAACCCACCCCCCCAAAAAAAAAAAAACCAAAAAAACCCACAACACCAGAAAAAGAAGACTGAAGGAAAATACCTCAACAGCCCCCAAACACGGTGTGTTTTTGCAAGAAGAAAAGTGATCAACTCTTCTGGGTCCACTGGTTATGGGATGAGAAGTTTTCTACTTAGGCTTTAAAGAATTCTTAGGTTGGACTTTGGGAGAAGTTTCTGAGTGTAACAGAAGTGAAGCACCAGCATGTTTTGCTGAAAAAAACTAAAATCTCCATCACAGGAAGTTTTTAGCAGTGGATTAAAAAAAACCCAATTTGTTCATTATTATTTCCATATAGTTGATTGTGTTGATGGGGGGAAATGAATTTTTAATGTTCCTTCCAGGCTTGTTTCTATTTTTGTCCAATCTTTGGAAAAATATATATAGTCTTAGTATGGTAATTCAATGAGAATTCTTTGTATGTATGTTATGTACAAAACCCAGTTTACAAACCATCTATACAAATGTAAACTTTATTTTCCCCCTCCCTTCAAACAAGTAGCCTTAATTCTGAAATAGAAATATTCTAAAACAAATATTGTCAGAGTAATAATAAAGATTACTTATTAGTCTTTGGTGACTGGGGAGGAATAGAAAGAATAACCTAAAAAAAGAAATCCTGCTGCAAATCACAAGTCTGTGTGGAGCAGACTTAGGCATTGCAACAAAAATGTTACCTGTGCTTTATTTAAAAATAGGCATTTCCAGGTAAATTCAAGGCTGCCCTTTCTCTTCCCTGATGGCTTGAATATGGATATGCTGGGATGCCACCTGCACAGCTCAGCAGTACAACTGAATGCCCTTCCCAGCACTTCAGGAAAAAAAAAAGGCCACTTACCTTATAAAACCTAATGGATTGAAGAGCAACAGAAGGAATTCCCATCTAAATGCAAATCAAGGCAAAGCCATTTTGAATGCAAGAGTAAACTAGGAATGGTAATTTTCCCACCATTTGCTACTGCTCCCTACTACAATTACAGTTCTACACAACTGAAGTAGTTAACAACTCTTCTCCTGATGAGCTGTCAAAGAACAACTTACATTTTTTACATTTATTCTCTTGCAATCTGTGTAAAATTAATTTAGAACACTTCCTCTTTAATTTTGGTTTAATTTAGCCTGGTTTGTGAAAAGGACTAGTTACCAGGAAAAGAAAAAAAAATAGGTTTCATCTGCTGGTTAAACTGTAAATTAAACTGCTGCTTGTTTTTTGCTAGAGTGTGGTAACTGATATGGTGGATTTGGGACAGCTGAGAACACTGGAATCACTGAGGCTGAGGTCAGGATCCCAGCTTGGATCCCTTCTGTATCTGAAAGTGCCACCTGTGTGCTGCAAGGCTGGCAGGGTGGCAGTCCCTGAGGGTGTTTGAGGACACAGTTCTGGTCTTACCTCAAAAACCTCAAACCCTCAGGGTGACCAGAGCAGCTGGGCAGGAACTGTAATTTCTACCCTTTACTCTGAGGAAACTGCTCCAAGCACCAAACAAACCAGTAAGGAAGGAGATGCCTCATACAAAACACTGGACTGGAGTTTTTATTTCCCATATCCAGAAGGAATGGGATAAAAATTGCTTTAGTCTTAAAAGGCTTTTGAAATACCAAATGCTATAATCACATCTGTGCCTGGCATGTGTAAATGAAGGTGGTGGCAGCTCAGACTTTACAGTTTGTTTAGAACAGAATAACCAAGCCCCATAAACCAGCCTGGCAGTGACAGTGTTCCCCAGGGAGTCCTTACTGGGTTCAGCTGGGTGCTCTGTCCCTAAGCTGATGAATTAGGGACACAACTGTCCCACAGCAGGTATGAAAGTCAGGGAATAACAATTTTAAATGTATTTCCAGTCAGACAGAGCTTGCCAGGATAAGAACTCTACCCTGGAAGGATTTTTTTACTTCATCCCAATCTCATCAGAATATGACTGTCCCAGTGGTGTAAGCAGGAGGCTTGTGGCATAAATACAGAACAAGTGTATATTGCTTTTACATTTTATAACTAGCAACCAGCCTCTTGCTACAGGTATCCTCCCACATAACAGCTATGATATTAATGGCTTTACAGAGTTAATTATTAGTGATAAGCAGTTGGGGATCTTTGGTAGGTCAAATGGATAACATAAATGCAACAACAATCAATTTTAGCCAAAACTTAAATAAATAACAAAAATTTAAAAACAAACAAACAAAAAACAAAACCCCCCAAAAAACCCCAAAACAAGACAAAAACTAAACCAAAAACCCCTAAAATCAAACCAAAGGGAAAAAAAAGGAAAAAAAATAAAGAAAAAGAAAAATGGAGTGCATGCTGCACTAGGAAAGATGACAAAATGAACAATCTCCATTTCTACTAAATCCTCACTGCAATACTGAATGTTGGAATCTGCTTACTCTGGAGATACATGAAACAAACGTGCAGAGAGGTTTCACATTTTTACTGTTGAGCCCTTCCTAAATATTTCTGTATGGAAATGAACTTGAAGTTTAATCCCAGTGAGTTTTGTTCCTGACTTCATTGTGAGACAGAATAGATTTCCAGAACTTCCTTTCATCTAACACACAGAACCAAAGAACCTGTGTTGCACACAGTGTCCTCCAGCTCCTCGGTTTAAGGCAAAGAAAAATGGTCCCAGTGAGAGAAGAATTAAGCACTTCTGAGAAAGAAACTTCAAAGTAAAATATGAAGGAATAGACAAGATCCCAAGCTAAACTCCTAGAGAGAAATCAAGGCAGGAGCAGGAAAGAAGCAGGATTTGTTTACATAACCTCTAATCTGTAGCTGTGTCTGATCCTGTATCACTCTGCTACTCAGATAAGGTAGAGTTTAGAGTCAAGAATATCAGAGGCATTCTCTAGACAAGCCCTTGTGGCCAACATTCCTTCCTCAGATTACTCATGCTGAGTATAGGTGGAGTCCAAATCACAATTATCAGTGTGACACGTTATTAATCAAACAGCCACACAGTTTAAATTCTGTCCTTTTGAAGAACTTTCAAAGAAGTCAAGGACTTGTGAGGAGCTAACCTGAGTTTGTTGTGAGTACAGATGTTACAAGTGTTCTACCTGACTGCAAACACAGGATGCCACTTAGTTTTAATCTCTTCCAGAGTTTTTAAGTGTTCTTGTCTTAAATATTTGTTATTGTATATGATCAAAAAGACATACTTCAGCTGTTTTTAGACATATGCTGGAGTGCTCCTTGGGACCAACCTCTCATCACACTCAGGGGCTCAGTTAAGAGCAAGAGGGATTTATTGCTGCAGAGAGCTGCAGCAATCAGGTCCTAAGCATGATCATAGTGGATATTTTCTTGTGAAAAATGTACATTAAAAAAAAAAAAAGCAAACAGAACAGATTAAGATACTACTAATGGTAAAACACAGGTAAACATTCACTAATTTGAAGTGAATGGGAAAGAAGAAAGTGAGCCCACATGGATGTGTGTCTTCATTTGCTGGCACTGAGTGCAGGATTATTCATGTTAGTTAAAGTTATGCACTTACTTAAGTACTTTAGCTGGATTGAGGCCAGAGTACTGATGAGTAATCTGCAGAACCGAGGCCACTGAGAATAACAAATGAAAAAAAAAATACTCAGAGCCAAATCTGATTTAAATAAACACATTTACTATCGACCATTTTGCTTTCTTCATCTCAGTGTTGTATTTCAAAGCTCTGTCATGAGTAGTGACTTCACTGAGTGAACACTTATTACACCAGCTTTCAGTGATATTTTTTAAACTTGAATGAAACATGTTTCCCCTAAAAAAGCCTGAAATTAGTTGATACTACACTTAAGGCTTGAATAAACATCACTAAATTCTAGTAACCTAATTGTAGTCTATCATCAAAATGTAATTTTGGAATCACAGAATGGTTTGGGTCGGAAGGGACCTTAAAGATCATTTTATTCCAACCCCCTGCCCTGGTCAGAGACACTTTCCACTAGACCAGCTTGGCTCAGAGCCCCATCCTTGAGCACTTCCAGAGATGGGGAGTCCACAGCTTCAAGCCCAGTGCCTCACCACCCTTAAAATAATAAATTCTTCCTAAAATCTATTCTAAATCTTCCCTCCTTCAGCTCAAGGCCATGTCCCCCTGCCCAATCCCTACATGCCATTGTGAAGAGTCTCTCTCCAGCTTTCTTGTAGCCCCTTAAGGCACCTGCAGGTGCTCTAAGGTCTCCCTGAAGCTCTCTCCTGTCCACCCTGAGCAGGTCCAGCTCTCCCAGCCTGCCATTCCCACAACCATCAGCAATTCTGAGAGGCTGAAATCAGCTCTGTCAAACCAGGGCATCAGATGTAGGGCAGAGTTACAAAGGTGGTTTTCTGAGAAACTCAGACAACCTTCAGCTCAGAGCTGAGTCAGCCACAACCTCAATAAAACTTTGAGACATTGGCATAAACCTGGGCTGGACAAACACCTCCTGTGTGGCACAAGGTGCAGTAACTGCAGCCAAACAGAAAAGAGCAGCTGCTGCAGGTGGCCACTCTCTGCTGTGCTCATCACATGAGGGTCCCAGGAGGGCTCCAGAAGGAGCTTTTGGGAGCTCTCTCAAAGAGGCAGGCAAAGATAACGATGGCTTTTTTCACTGCAGCTCCAGGAGGACTTTGAACACCCAGGAGAACTTCCTTGTAGCACTTGGGGCTTGTGTGTTTGCATTAGATTTCAAGCCCACCCCAGAGCTGACAAACTGGAGGCATGAGTGCCACCAGGGCCCCCACTCAGGCTTGTGAGGCTGTCATCTCACAGTAGCTGCAATTATGCACAAACAAACCAATATATTAATAAACCTCCTTCAGCACAGAGACTACGGTTGACCTGTAATCTCCAAGTAAATTAATTTTTGACTAAAAGCTGTTTTTCGGATGGCATAGCTTGAGGAACCTAGCCCTCTTCCTGAATTCATTCCAGATGTACTGCTGATCACTCCAGGCCTTGTTGTGTGCTGCTTCCTTTTTTTTTATTGCTATGCACAAAAGAAATCTGCAATGACAGCACCATGCAATGGATACCTTCCTTCTGCCATGCTTGTTTGCCCTTTTCACAGCCTCTTAGCTGCATCCTTGCCTCGTTCCAGGTACACTGTGGATTGTGCTCAGTGCTGCTTCTGTGGTTTGCCACCCTCTGGAAGGACTGGAACAAGGGCTGTGCTGAGCAAGAAGCCTATCAAGCACATGAGCTCAATGTTTCATGGCCACAAACAAGATCATAAAGGGACATGCAAATAGTGCTAAGGCTTTTCCCTGTATTCCAGGAAGTGGAACTGAAAAAAAAATTGGAATTATTTCCACACTAAGCACCAGGGGTACCTCTCCAGCAAGCCAGCCCCCACTCTCATGTCCCTGCAGAGCTGCTGGAGATGCAGATACAAAGGTTCATTCATGGGCACTGGGTGCCTTCAGTGTGGAAATGGCAAATGCTGGGTTCACTGCACCTAACCTGAGATGCAGATTGAGTCTGTAGTGAAATGTCTGAGAAGAGCTGAAATTATTTCTTGACATGCCTCCCTGGGGCTCAGAAGAGCAGCTGACTTCACAGTGATCTTTTGAGTAAATCTTGATGTGCTCTGAAAACACGAGAGCTTCCTGGCCACAGTACAGCCTGCAGCATGAAAGCCTGCTGCTACAAACTTTAAACACAACAGATTCTATCTATGGTCAGCTTATCTTAAGCCACTTGCAGCTCCTGTTCAAAAAAATATCTGAGTTATGTAGAACTTTTTGATGTATTTATCACTATAACATTTCTGACTTAGAGCAGTGTAGCCCCATTTTTTTACAAAGGGGAAACTGAGGCACTGAGAGACCAAGTGACTTAGGGCTGCACAAGTGATCTCTGATGGGGCAGATAGTCAGGGGTCTCTGATCAGCTACTGGCACTATTTTTCTCCTTTTCAAACTCTTGCTTTCCTTAATGACTCTTCAACTAAAACATGCATTGAATTCCATTATTTTTTACCTGAAATAGCAACAGCCAAATCCTCGAGGGGATGAGGGAAAAAAAAAAAAAAGCATCTATATCTTCATAGTGTAACCTCTGTACCCATAAAATCTTTGATGATGGGAGCAACTGCTTAATGACCAGTTCATATTGTAGCACAGCCATGGCCTCATGGCACACTCCAGGAAAGAAAGTTGTGCATTTTCAGTGGCAGTGATTTTCTATCAAGAGTTGTGTGCCAGCAATGAGAGAAATGATTGTCCCTCTGTGGTCAGCACAGCTGAGGTCACACCTCAGGTGCTGTGTCCAGTTCTGAGCCCCTCACAAGAAAGACCTTGAGGGGCTGGGGCATGTCCAGAGAAGGGCAAGAGATCTGGAGAAAGGTCTGGGGAGTGAATTCTGTTAGCAGCAGCTGAGGGAGCTGAGGGTGTTCAGCCTGGAGAAAGGAGGCTCCAGGGGAGACCTCCTCACTCCCTACAGCTCCTGCCAGGGGGTGCAGCCAGCTGGGGTCAGGCTCTGCTCCCAGGCAGCAGTGACAGGACAAGAGGCCATAGCCTCAAGGTGCATGAGAGGAGTTTCAGTTTAGACAGCAGGAGGAATTTCTTCATGGTAATGGTTGTTAAACATTGGAATGGAGGCCCCAGGAGGTGGCAGAGTCACCATCCCTGGAGGTGTCCAAGAACTGACTGGATGTGGCACTCAGTATCAGTGAAAGATCCATGATCTCTGAGGTCTTTTCCAGCCTGAATGATTCTGTGATTCTGTATTCCTCACAGTGGATTCAGCTGAGAGACCAGCTTTGGCAGTGTCCTGTTGCTGTGTGCAGGATGCCTGTTGGGATTTGCTTTTGTTTCTGGCAGGCTCCAGGGAAAGGGGTGGGAAGGGGGTCAGGTGTCCCCTCTCATAAACCATGTCTGCATCAGTAGCTGTTCCAGTGTACACAAGGAGCTCCATACCCAGGTAGGACACACCGTGAATGTTTCCAAGTAAATACAATCCTGACACCTAAAGAAATGCCAGACACACAACAGCAGGCAGAGAGCAACCTTCCAGCTGCTGCTCTCCCTGCCACTCACTCAGCAGCAATTTTCCATTGTCATCAAGAGCCTCTCCTCTCCTCTCCTCTCCTCTCCTCTCCTCTCCTCTCCTCTCCTCTCCTCTCCTCTCCTCTCCTCTCCTCTCCTCTCCTCTCCTCTCCTCTCCTCTCCTCTCCTCTCCTCTCCTCTCCTCTCCTCTCCTCTCCTCTCCTCTCCTCTCCTCTCCTCTCCTCTCCTCTCCTCTCCTCTCCTCTCCTCTCCTCTCCTCTCCTCTCCTCTCCTCTCCTCTCCTCTCCTCTCCTCTCCTCTCCTCTCCTCTCCTCTCCTCTCCTCTCCTCTCCTCTCCTCTCCTCTCCTCTCCTCTCCTCTCCTCTCCTCTCCTCTCCTCTCCTCTCCTCTCCTCTCCTCTCCTCTCCTCTCCTCTCCTCTCCTCTCCTCTCCTCTCCTCTCCTCTCCTCTCCTCTCCTCTCCTCTCCTCTCCTCTCCTCTCCTCTCTCCTCTGTTTTCTTTAACTCTTTTTTTATTCTCTGTCCTTCAGCTTCCTTTCTCATATTCAGTACCTGCTGTTGTCATTCCAAAATATTTTAATAGACCATAAAAATTGCACAAAGACCCTGATCCAGCAAAGTGCCTTGACACACACAGAGCTTTAAGTGCTCCTGTACTGTTGACTCCAACAGAGCTACCACTGTGCTTAAATCCAGCCACACATTTAAGTGTTTTCCTGGATCAAGGCCATCACCACACTGACATCAGCCAGAACAAAGCAGCACCTGAAATTCAGCAGCATAAAAACATAGCAACCCCCACCAAACCCAGGGCTGTAACCTTCAGGTTACCTTTCCTCAGAGCCTTCTGTCATTGCTGACTCTGTTATGGCTACACTCAGAACCTCTTCTGCAAGCATGCACTGGAAGTAGTGTTTGGGAACAACCCTGCTTAAGCCCAGGCTTTCTTACAGTTTTAGAATTTGCCTGGCCGGTTTTGCTAGATCAGGCTCTTGGACAATAAGGTCCCCAGGGCAAAAAGCATGTTTATTTTTCTGCTTGAATCATATGTGCTCATATACCACAAAATAGCAGTTGGTAACTTTCTGTTCAGAGGTACAAGGAAGAAGATTCTCCACATACCACTGATGACCTGATTTGTGCAGTTGTAAGTGAAAAAGCATGATAGATCAAAATTTCAAAAGTCCAAGGTATTAACCTTAGCACTGGCATTTTACTGTAACCCTAAATATGCAAAAAGGCTAAAGTAATCCCTTCCCTGCTGAATTCTGCTCCCTCCCTTTCTTTTGCTAACCTTCTGCCTCCATTACTTTTTCTCTTTCATTCTCTGTTGATTACTTCACTGCTTTACACTTCAGCTTATGAGTTCCATATGGTTGGAGCCTTGTCCTTTGTTAATCATAAAATAAGATTATGTACACCTTGGGCCCTGTACAAATCATTATTGTCTTCCTATAAATGTCTTCCACATGGCCCCACCCTCGGTTCCAGCTGAGAACTGAGCTGCTGTTGTGAACAGGCTCAAAGAATAAATATTTTGCATTCATTTCACCAGCACAATGGAAACATTTTTCCAGGCTGCTGCCAAGATGGTATCTAGTCCTCCTCTGACTCAGCAGCCCATGCAGCTGACTTTCAAATGGCCAAACTTGCTCGATTGTAATCTTAAAAGAAAAAAAAAAAAAACCCAAACCACAACAACCAGCTGCATTTTTAAAGAGCTGTATTGTTCTCTTCTTGCACAAGCAGGTAGTGACACTATAAAATGTGAAAGCTGAGAGAAAGAAGCAGTGAGTCCTTTTTGGGATGCCCCTTTTTATTTCTTCCAATTTCACCAGTTTATTTCATCCAGTCAGAGAAAGGGATTGGGGAATGTTGAGAGGAAGTGAGAAAGCAATTTGACTGCTTTACACAGAAAATTTCCTCCTGGTATCAACCAGCCTTTCACATTCTTTAAAGCCCTGCTGGCCATTAAAGACAGTGTATCTAAAAATAAAATATAGACAAAACTGGGTTAAGAGAGATGAAGATGGCTAGGAATTCTAAGAGTTCCCTTCCATATAATTTTCTCCTTATTCTTATGTCACTTTGCCTCTAGTCCAATCCAGAAGCAGGAAAAGTGCAACCAAACAGGTTCAAAGCTGTTTATCTCTCCTCCATTCTCATGGGAAAGCTTTGCTCTATAATCCCCATAATCTGTGAATAAACAGCCCTGATGGTGAATAATTTTACTGTTCCAAAACTGTCCAGATTCAGCTGGGAAGAAACTGTCAGTGACCCTGCATGAAACTGCAGCTTTGTGTTAAATCACAGAGTAGGCATCTGGCTTCTAATCACTGATGGAGGTTACTCCTACCAGAAGTTCTGATATTCTAGGCAGAGTAACAGGATGCTTATTAAATTAACAAGTCTAAAATTCAAGTTAAACCATGCCATGAGAAATCAGTTCAATGGGTAAAATGAGGCTGTCCCTCCAGCACCCTCTTACATCATGGTACTTAACCAAAAGATATCTATTTATACAGCCATGGTACTCAACCAAAAGATATCTATTTATACAGCCATGGTACTCAACCAAAAGATATCTATTTATACAGACATGGTACTCAACCAAATGAGATCTATTTATACAGCCATGGTACTCAACCAAAAGATATCTATTTATACAGCCATGGTACTCAACCAAAAGATATCTATTTATACAGACATGGTACTTAACCAAAAGATATCTATTTATACAGACATGGTACTTAACCAAAAGAGATCTATTTATACAGACATGGTACTCAACCAAAAGATATCTATTTATACAGCCATGGTACTTAACCAAAAGATATCTATTTATACAACCATGGTACTCAACCAAAAGATATCTATTTATACAGACATGGTACTTAACCAAAAGATATCTATTTATACAGCCATGGTACTCAACCAAAAGATATCTATTTATACAGCCATGGTACTTAACCAAAAGATATCTATTTATACAGACATGGTACTTAACCAAAAGATATCTATTTATACAGACATGGTACTCAACCAAAAGATATCTATTTATACAGACATGGTACTTAACCAAAAGATATCTATTTATACAGACATGGTACTTAACCAAAAGATATCTATTTATACAGACACACCAGGCCAGATCCTTAGGTTTAGCCTTTTTATACCTTGCATAGGGCAGGATTTAGGGTGATAAAAGTAATTTAGGTTTAAGCTACTAACTCTCTTCAGGGTGCTAGGGTCATGATTTCAGTACCAATGAATATCTTAAAAAAGCCCCAGAGATGCTCTAGTTTTAATTGCCTTAGCTACTTAAAGCCTTATGAGAGCTGTCAAAGCAGCTGGGAATTGATTGGACTCAACATTCTGGCTATTTATCCTTTCCACCTTGCCTTCCTCCTTTTGATCTAGGACTAGGAGGAACAGGAATTGTAGGATTTCATGTCCTTAAAATAAATTCTCCACTGAGTGAACCCACAGATAGTTGATTAAATTATTTCTGTAGCTGCAGAAAAAGGCACAAATTGACACAGACACACATTTCCTTAGGGCAGAAAAAATCATCTTTATGCAAAAAATATTTCTCTGCATTGTAAGATTGATTGCACAAATCTGGACACTGCAACCAGAATACAAATATGTGAGGACACCAATGGTTCAGGAGGTTGTGGTTGAACATTTTTTCTTTTAAAACCAGTAAGTAGCTTAAAAAAAAAAAATCCAACAAATTAACCAATGTAAAATGGATAGCAAGATGCTTTTTGCATATTTTAAATACTAAAATGGGAGAAAAACACCCAATGGGATACAAAAGATATGACTAATAGGGAGAAAGTGGAGTGAGGAAACAGAATATTAATAAAATGGGAGCTGTGATTAAAAAGTAGTGTGATATAGCTGAAGCTTTCTGTTTTTGTAAAGTTCAGCTTCATTTATTCTGTATGTCCCACTAAACCTCACTATGGGCTTTCCAATCATATTAAATAATTCTCCTGTGAACTTTGATTTGATTTGATTCAGAGGCACCATCATGCTCTGTCAAAGGGGACTGAAATCAAATCAAACATTTTCCCAGCAGTATTTTTGTAATTGTTGTAGGGTTTATCACAGAGTGATTACTTTACTAGGTTTGCAACTAATTAGTTGTGTGCCCACTATTGGAGAAATATTTTAAATTTAAACACGTTTTCACATGGATAGCAACAGCTCCCACAGGGAAAAAGGATTAAACCAGGATAGCTTGTTACAGCTCCTGGGATCTCTTAGGGAACACAATCACCTCCCAGGGGTGCTGCTATTAAAGCCTTTAAAAGGAGCCTGGACACAGCAGCACTGCCAGAGCTTTGTCCCTGGTAAATGACAGCCTTTGGGGCTCTAATTTTGGTGATCAGTTTACTGTGGTGTGAATCACAGTAATGTCCTGGCACTCTCATCCCCTGCCTTAAACCACACAAATACTGAAATAAGGAGTTCTGATACACTGGAAAACTGGATTCCTTTTTTTCCCCAGCCTGTACTTTTTTTTTTTTTGTTTTGTTTTGTTGGGGTTGTTTGTTTGTTTGTTTGTTTGTTTTTTATTTTCTTTTTTTGACCATCTCAGAATCAAAGAACCCTTCTCTGTTCTCCTCATCAGGTTTCACTCTCTTGACTCACCCAGCAGATTATGGAGCTCTCTAGGTGGTATGGCTTTTTGGAGAGAGCCAAACCAAAGGACCTGCTGCACACATCCTGCTTCCCAGGCTCCTTGCCAGCACAGGGAGTGATGTAAGTGCCTCTCTCTCACTCTGAACAAGTTAACAGCCCTGTTTTGGAGTTTACTACATTTTGGCTAAGAAACAGCATGAATAGCTTTGCAGGGAAGTGCTACTGTTGAACAAGTGAGTAGCTGCAGGAACAATCTGGTTTCTCCCTTTTATCCAGGGCTGGAAGAGAGTCCCAGCTGTACATTACATCTCTCCTCTCCCATATGCTGGAGCAGCAAGGACTGTGCAAAATGAATACAGCCCAGACTCCCTTCTGTGTGCTCTGTCTTACCAGGATTCACTCACACAAGCTCTGACTGCCTCCTGGCTGACTTCTCCTCTTGTCAAGAACATTCTGGGAAATTACTTGGCTTGGAAGTTCTTTGGAGGACAGTGGCTCACACACAATCACACAGAAAGGACCATTTGTAGGCATGTTCTGCCTTTGTCACTTCTTGTGAGCAGAGGAAGCCCCAGCCTTGTTTTGCACCCAAAGAGACCTCTCCAGTCTGGAGCCAGCACCTTCTGGTCTGGGCTCCTCTCATGCTGGGAAAGGGGAAACCAGGAGATGAGGTAGCACAGAAATGCTTGTGTTTGCAGAGAGTAGTGCTGTTTTCACAGTGCCTTATGCATCAGAGGAAGAAAGGGTGAAAGAAAAGGATACAGGCACATAATGCCCATTGTACCACATTCCACTTCAAAATGCAGACAAGGTGGAAACAGGGCAAACAGGTTTGGTACTGAATTTGCAACCTCTCTGCACTTCTATCATGGTTCCTGATGTCACACTAGAGAAGAGTTATCATTTACCACTTACTGCTTGAAGGTTACACCATCCAAACAAGACAAGGCCAAAGTACAGAATAGTGAAGTGCATTGTGAGAAATCAAATTGCTCCTTTGCTGTTTAATGCAGCACACAGTAATCTTTAGGCACAGCTTTGATCTCTTATCAGCTGCATCTCTCATTATAACCTTCAAACTCAGCCACCAGGAACACCTCCACATGCAGGGGAGAGGCTGGCAGAGCTGCTGCAGTGGTGTGTGACAGCTCAGCAGCTCCAGCTTTGGGCACCTGACAGTGCCTGGATCAGAAATGCAGCACCTGGAGCCAAGCCCTTCCTCCCCAGTCAGCCCCAGAGGCTCCTCAGCCCCCTGGGATTGGATTCATCCCCTGCAAGCTCCTCTCTGGGGGATGCAGACACAACTGGAGCTTCTGCACTCCCAGCTTAAGCAGCTCAGAAAGGTTTCTAAAGTTAGGTGGGATAAATCCAAGCCTTGGTGATTACCACAGACACCCATTTAGCATCAGGATAATTGCTCAGCTTTGTGTACTGTGTTGAGATGATACTTGCTGAAGGAGGGTCGCCCTCTTTCAGGAACTGTCTCCCACTATTTATTCCCCTCCCCAGAACCAAAGTGTTAAAAATCACATGAAAGTACTCACTGTTGGAAGTGCTACTAAAACATGAAAGGTTTTGGCTACATCTGCTGGGAAATAAGTATTTGTATTCTTCCCTCCATGTCTTCTCTCTTACTGAGCAGATTTAACCATTCTGCACCCGAGTCTCAGGTCAAAAACAATTTCAGAACCAGCTTCAAATGCCATTAATTATAAAAATGGGATAAGATTAATTATAAGTCCTGATGCTGTATATCTTCCTAGAGTCATCTGTTCTTCTGGTTTGGGTTTTTTTTTTTTTTTTCCATTTTAATAATATTTCCAGGTCTGGGTCCAAGGCTTCCTCTTTCCTACTGCAATATATATAGCAATCATGATTCATTTAGAATAGTTCTGGGGTCTCACACATTATCATTATCAGTTAAGCAATGTAATAAGTAAATGAGATTTAAGTTGACAGAACCCTGTAGATAAGAGTCAACTTCTCATTTCAGATGTCAGCATAGAAGATTCCATATCATTGAACTGATCACCTAACAGCATTTATCAGAAAATTTAGAGTGTGTTTCAAAAATAACTGAAATTGTTCTGCCACCAAATAGTGATGTAAGTAAAGAAGAAATTGAGTTTTCCTCTCACAGATTTGTTTATGGCACATGATTGTGAAATGATGTATTTATTAACACACAGCTCAGAATAAATGAAATGTTTGAAATACAGTACTCGAGTCAAGAATGTTTGTATAGTGCTGTTGTATTTGCAAAGGAATGTTGGGTCAATAATTTGCAGGGATCAAAATACATGACAGTGCTGAGAGAACATTCATCAGCTTCAGATTCATGTCCTTCTGCAGGAACTCAGCTTTTTCTCTAACAGTTTCTCCTAGAAGAGAATGGCAAATCTAATCTCTCTTTTCAGCCTCTGTTGAAAATTAAACACCCAGAGCTTTGCTCCTCACTGCTCTGTGGCTGCTGACATTTATTGCCAAGTAAACCAAAACCCTAATGATTCACTGGCAGCCCTGCACACTCACTGCTCTCAGACATAAATGAGTACACAGGGTACCAGACAATCAGGTGCTACACATCCCACACATTTCTGTATCTTCTGAGCAGGAGAGAACTGAGTCCAGCATTCTGAGTTACTCCCCAGACTCCCTCTTGTACATATACACAACCACAACTGTTCATAAAAACCTGCTGAGAATTCTGTTTCTTTATTCTGGCATCTTCTGCTCAGCTTCATGTTGTCTGAATCAGCAAATAATCAAAAACAAAACAAACTTTTCAGTCTTTCAGTCAGTGGAATGTGCTAAGATTATGCTGTTTCCTCACTTCTATTCTAACAGGTACAAAAGACTCTTCTGTAGCTGCATAACACAGATGAACACATTCATATGCAAATAATATGACTGATTGACTAAAACCTACCCAAAATATTTTTGTATCCTACCAACCTTTGGGTTTAATAATTTCTGCATCCCAAGAATATACTGCCATGGAAAGGCAGTGAGCTGGCTGCAGAAAAGTTACTGCTCTGGTTCCCTGACTATAAATGTAGAACTTATTTTATTTAATATTTCAATTATTTACTTTTGCATAGCAGAAAAACAGAAAGTCTGTAATTTGTAGGGAGAGTTTGGCTTGCTTGATCTGAAAAAACAAAGGTTGGCTACTGGTACAACAGGATGTAGCAAACAATGAATGAAAAAGGCCATTAATTATAAAAACAAATAGTTTTAACCTCTGAAAAAATTCTGTTGAAAATCAGAAATTTCCTGGCCTTTACAGAAGGGGCCCCCAAAACAGGACAGGTGTTTTGTGGGATGTGTGTGAACAGCTTGGAAGTAGCAGATGAGCTCTGATCCAGGACCCAAATGCTTTCAGCACCACAACAGCTGCTGCTGCTGGAGGTACCTCACACAAAAGCAAAAGGGCTTTGGGGTTGCTGAGTTGCTGTGTTCAGATCCTGGAGCAGCTTTCCCATGGGTGAGTGGGAGGAAACTTCCTGCTTTTAAATAAATTACTGGGAACTGGAATGAAAGAGAACTCAGAGCTGCTCAACAGAGCAATTGACCTCATGAACCTGTATGGCCTTTACAGTTCTGGATTTCTAGATACAAAAAATGTTGAAAATTTTATATTTTGGAGGGGGAAAAAGGAAGAAAAGCTGGGCAAGACAGATGCAGGGTGGTTTACTCAGGTGACAGATCACAGTCTGCTGGTTCCATGAGTCAGAGGAATGGAATGATACAGGTAATGCAAAGGAATTAACACAAAAGAAAAGGGGGCAAAAAGGCAGAGGAGAAAGAAAAGGAGAGTGATGCCCCTGAGGCTCAGGCTGGCCAAGGGAGGGGGAAGAGGCACAGAGCTGTGCAGTGCTGGAGAATATCAGAGGCTGGAATTCATGTGCTCCCAGGAACTGCTGAGTTCATGCACTACCAGGAACTGAAGAAAGCCTCTCATGAAGACACCTCTGCTGTGTGGGAGGCTGGATAAATGCCCTGGTAGTGCTGCCCTTCTTTTTCTACTCTCTGAGCTGGGGCAGGGGGTGTGATAGCAATGAGTGCTGTTAGTCACCAGCTGTCCCAGTCATCTCAGACTCCAGAGGCAGCAGGAACTCAGAGCCCCTGCAGATCAGACTGTGAATTTCTTTTTTGTATGCTCTCCTTGGCTGCTAACTCTCTCATCAGCTCTTCTTAAGGGAGATAAAAGAAAATCCTAAATAAAATTTTATCCACTTCTAGGGTGGCATCTCAGCAGTGTATCCTGGGATCTGAAGCCATTGCAAAACTCACTTTGAAGGCAGTGCAAAGATTAGTTCCTGTTTGGATAAGTCAGAAGGGAGCTACCACCTCTGGATTCCCAGTGCCCTCTCAGCCAAACTCTGGAGTAAACTGAGGTAAAAATCCTTGTTCTCAATCTGTCCCACAGCATGGACAGCCACTCTGCAGCCCATCAGCTGTAACACAAGACACAGTCCACACACAGCCCTGCACATTTCCCACTGCAAAACTGGACCCAAGCTTTACTTACAGGTTTTGAGGTAGCACAGGGAGCTGCTGTCACGATGGGAGGCTTGGCTGCACTTTGTGATGGAGGCAGAGAAAATCTCTGCCCCGTGTCTGGAGGTGAGGAACAGTGAATTCTTGTTTCTGGTCTCTCAGGCTCATGCTTGTAGGATTCAAGAGGAAACGTGGGCTGCTTGGTCACTTGTGTTGGGGTAGATGGAGAAGAGGAGAGGCCAGAAGCTGTGAAGAACAAAAATGGCCAAAGATCAGTTCAGGTGAAAAGCAGATGGAGATCTCAGCTTTACACAAAAGGAGAAAGGGGCAGAAAATACAGAAATACAGAAAATACAGAAATCCTGTCTTTTACATCACATTTCCCCAAACTAAAAGTAGGGATCTCACCTCCTTATTTATGAAAGGGAATCTGTGCCTTGCCATTAAAACTCTTTTAGGCTGGTTGAACTGTCTGGTCCACTACAGGGAGGCCCAGTGGCAGGATGGGAGTGCTGGAGGTTTGTCTTGTATTACCCTCCTGTCTGACTGCTTATTTCTAAAATGACACTCAGCATGGGTATTACTTTATTGTTGTCATTTTAATACTCCTGTGAGTCTCAGGATTACCCTTATCTCATGGCACATGGCTCAAAACCTCTAATGGTAGCTTTTCCTTCTTTTTCATTATTTTAACAGTATCTCAGCCAGCAGTAAAAATACAAGTAGGAACAGAGACAAAAAAGAAATGGAGCATATTTCTCCTGAGCCTCAGTTTGCTTTCTGTAAAGCTCTTGTACAGCCTTTGTATAAACTAAAATTGTTTTCAGCTGCCTTTGAGGAGAAAGATTGATCATATCTTTTGCTAAAAATCAGTGTCAGCAGCAGATAATTGCTCTTGTGAGCACCCTGGTTTTATTTGACACGTGTATGTGCTGTATTTTTGGTTACATTCCTAGGGCAGCTCTGAATTGTGAACAAACAGATTTAAACTGTGTTTATGACCCATTTAAGAACCAGCAGACATCCATCACCAGTCAGAAAATTCAGGTTCCAACATCTGTGTTTCTGGTTCCATGTACATCAGCAAACCAAGGGTGGTTCTCTGGTGCCAGAACAAATCAGGACAGACTTAGATGCTTAAAAACCATGAGGCTGAACTGGGATGTGTATTTTTAAGTGGGCTGTAAGACCTCTGAATTTGGCTAATTTCTTGTGCTTCCATAGATTTCTGTAGATGATCAGTTCAAAGGGGACTCAAGTCCATCAAAAGAGAGCAGATTAATGAGTATAAAAGCCCAGGCTACTCAAAGGAGTGTTTGGGAACACAATGTTGCATTTTCATGGTGAGTTTGGCTCATTGGTGGGAGCTTTCAGGGCTCCACCAGAGATTATTGCACCAGAGTTTTTCTCCTAAGTTCCTAAACTTGGAACACTGGACATCCAACAACTCAGGGAGGGATCTGTTACTTGAAGAAACTGTTACTCCTGACATATCTGGGGAAGAGTTGGCATATTCTGTGTTTAAAGGAATTAACATGTAATACGTGTAACTGTTCTTTACCTATTATTCTTCTTTGAAAACAACTTTTCTTGATGGCTTTTACATAATAAGAGACTTAACTCTGTAATAATAGAGTCACTCAACAGGAAACCTGCAAAATAATTAGGCTCTAATATGTTTTATTAATAGTGGGTTTAGTGGTACAGAGTACTGTATTTATTTCTTTCAAAGAAAATCTTAATTCTCACTGATAAACTTTAGCTTTGCTGGAATCAAAAAGGACCCCCTGCCCAGTCCCTGTCTTTGGTCCTTTTCCAAGCTTGCAGCTGGACTTCCATTTAATTTGATTTTTAAGGAGCCCTGCAGCTCTGCCAGTCAAGCAGCAATACCTCAGGCCCAGAGGGGACTGGGATTGGAGGCAGGTACAGATGTTGGCAGATGTGACATGCCATGGAGTGAGGCATCCTGGCATTCTGGATGTCCTCAAGCCCTGCTCATTTCAGGGGACTGGAGAGTGTGTTCCACTTCCCTAAGGACTGAAAGGACACCTCGCTTGCCGGTTCAGGTTTTGCTGGCAGACAAATTTTAATAAGCAGTTCTGGGGAAGATGCTCCTCTGTGTTTTTATGGAGCAAATGTTCCCTGAGAGCTCAGACTGGGAGCTGAGATAGCTGCAATCGATGCAAATGGAAAACCACTAAAAGGGAGAGAAACACCATTAGATCTTAAAGCCTTGCTGCTGGGATGGGTTCATTGTGTGCTAATGTATTCTGCAAGTCCACAAGAACCATTTCCAGTTCCGAGAGGCTCTGCCAGAAGAGCTTTTACCAGACATACAGAAACCACACACTCAGCAGCCCAGCAAGGCTGGCCTGCCAGGAGCAGAGGACATCTGTAGGACACAGGGACACGTGGATCAAAGGGGACCGTGGAAGTAACACCTCTTACATCCTGTGACAACTACTGTCACCTCATTACAGACATGTCACAGCCCAGGCAGGACAGACAGCCTGGTTTCCATCTTACAAGAACATTCACTGGTGGTGAATCTCCTTTTGGATGCCAGCCTTGGATACTTGGCATGAGTTTTTATGGATGAGGAGCATCTGTGACTCCAGCACACTGAGCCTTAGAACTGTTTGTTTCAACCAGGCACTTCAAACATAAAGTACTCGCTGTGAGGCACACCCCAATACATCTGAGATTCAATTTGTCTGTGACTCAGTTTCTGCACAGATTCGGAGGGAAAAATATAATTATTTTGCAGGGTACTTGATAAAATTAATGTAATTAAGCTATTCAGTCTTTTATAGGCCTACCTCAGAGTATTATTGGGGTATCTATGTTATTTACATTTGTACAATACTGATATTGAAGTCATAATCACATAGGAAATGCTAAATTTTTTACAAATGTTGCAACAAAATACTTCTGGCTGCTGTGATACAGTCTAACACCCTAAACCCTATGAGAAGGGCTTTATAAAAGCCTTCCACATCAAAAAATGAAAATCTGTACTATATCTCCAGAGCAAATCAGTTCAGGAGTAACAGGACTTTGTATTGACTTTAGTCCTATTGGTCTGACAACTGAACAGCAGCACTGGTGTAAATATATTTATTATTATCTGTACATGTAGTGGGTGCCCTGCTCTACTACAGCAGAAGGAATCCAGTGAAGAGACAAGACACAACTCTATCCCATGGCTAAAAGCAGTTTGTCTGGGAGAATGTACTTAAAACAACTAAGCAGGGAAAACCAGACAGCAATTCAGGATTCTTCTATCATGAAGCTGAAGCAATTCAGTATGTATGTAGGAATTGGGGGGATAAACAAACTTTGACATTGGCTACAAACCCTACTGGTTCTGGTAACAATATGAACAGAATGTGGTGTTTTCATGTTATGAAAATAAATAGCTGTCCCTTTTTTATAGCAAAAAAGAATTTTAGAAAAAATTAAAAAGAGACAAAAGGGTCTAGCAGATTGGTTGCTATGTCTGTGGCTAACAAAAGGGCTTGTCTTTTGGGGTTGGAACTGAATGATCTTTAAGGTCTCTTCCAACCCAAAACATTTGATGATTCAATGATTCTATATTTCCTATTGATTAACCCTATCCAGTCCTGAAACAACCCGAGAGTTTTGCTGTGTTCTGATTCATTCTCACATTACCTTTCTCAGGACAAAACCAGTGCAAATAAAGAGGGAAACTTTGTGGTCTCCAAACTGATGAATCATAAGTACTAAGATTTGCATAACTGATTATGCACATGAAGAAGAATATTCATGACATTCACAGGAATATGTGGTTCAAAACAACTTTCATATTACAGCTTCCCATGGAATGTGTGTGTGAGATCCTAGCAGAACTAGACAGAAGACTTGGAGCAGAATGGGGATGTCTCCAGCTGCCTTCCCCCTGTGACAGGGACAGCACACAGGGATGGCCCAGCACTCAGTTCTGTGCCCCTGTTTGAGCAACTTCAGCTGGGTTCAAGCCACACATCACGGGTTGGGTGCAAAAGCCCCAAGGAAGTGCTGCTGGAATGGCAGTGCCCACACCTTTAGCTCAAGTCACTCCCAGCACTGACTGGTATTGAGCTGGGCACATACAAAACTGATGTTGCCCCTTTCACTTGTTTCTCTAGGTATTTACAGCAATTGTAAATACCTATTGTTGTTCCAAAAAATTTCTCTTAAAAAAAGCCCTTATTTTGCACAGCATTTCGTTTTTCAGCCATGTACTTGGGCACTCTGATCCAAACCAGCCCTCCAGTGCTACAGAACAGGAAAGGATGAAATGCTGCCTTGTCATCCATGTAGTCCCAAGGGAAGAAGGGTGGATGCCCTCCTACATTTCCTATGTTCTCAGGGTGACACCCACAATGAGTTCTGTCACCTACATTTCATGCCTGACCTGGCAGGATGCATCTGGTGGTTTCTGGGAGGCAGGATGTTCACAGCCCAGTGATTCCTGCCAAAGCCTCCCTTTTCATCAGCCCTTCCCCAGAAAGAAAAACAGCTGCTGCCCCCATGAACCCTTGGAGCCACCTGCCCCCATAGGATGCTGGAAGGGATTTCAGGGATGTGCAAACACTCCTTTCCAGAGGTTTGGCTTCAGGGGACAGTAACAGAGTCACACTCCCCATTGAGGGCCCTAAGGATGGAGCCAGCAGGCTGCCCTCAAACTTTTACTTTTACTTCTGTGTACTTAAGTTGCTGAAACTGGAGAGAGTTACTGGCCATGAAAACGAAATCACTCTTTGCACTTTCCCTACCAATCACACTTCATATTCTCTCATCCTGTACCTGATCAAACAAATGATAACACTGCTAATACTTAAAGCTGTGGCTAAAACAGTTTTTCAAGTTTATTTATAGGGCCATATTCATTTACCATTTAGAGTGAAACTTCTCAAAAAAAAAAAAAAAAAAAACCAACAAAAAACCCCACAAAAAATGCCCACCAAAACAAAAAATCCAACCAACCAAAAAAAAAAAAATCCAATTAAAAAAAACCCCAAAACAAAACCCAAAAGGAATTTCCATTTGCAGTGTCTCCATGTGACACTTTTTGTCTTGACTCTTTCCCAGGACAGCACTGTCCTTTCATTTGCATTCTCAGCTGGCAGTGAAACAGAGAAGGCTGCAGGCTGTGGCTGCTGAATTTTAAGTACCCTGCAGCACAAGTGAATCTGAGCTGAGCTGCTGGTTCATTAAGCTGATTCACTCTTCAGACACAATACTGTGTTAATTCTGACACATAAGCAAATCAATGCAAATTATGTGAAATCAGCTTTAATGCCACTTAATGGCAGTAAAGCTCTGAACCCATCAGCAGGTGAATGGCCACTGCCTGATTCCATCCAAACAGTGCTGGTGACATTGGGACTAAATTTTGTAAGATACCCGTTACTTTAAAAAATAATAAACTGTAAGTTTAAATAATAATAAAAAATAATAAATGAAGTCTGAAGAGTAAATCTGAAGAGTTATTGTTCCAAAAATAGCATGGATACTGCCCAGGAAATTTCCTGTTTTATCTAACATTGTCACTCACACACCAGTTCAGGTGCTTCCCACCTTATAGGAGTTACAGGTCCTGTTCTTGAACCCTATAGCCTTTATCTGTGATTGACACTGCACCACCTATATAATGGCCAGGGTTTACAGCCCTTCCAAACTGCCTGGCTCCAGCTGAGCAGCATCAATCCCAGCTGCATTAGCAAAGGATTTTGTTTCAATCTTACTGAAACAGCTCCATGGCTTTCCATGTAGCAGGTACACCACTCAATGGGAAGCTTGGTTGTTCCCAAAAACACATTTCTGATGCTTTCATGAATCAGAGGAAGAGAAAAATACACCTCTTAAGGAATTAAAATATCATATGCTGTCTGAAAATTTCATGGGAAAATGTATAATTTTGTAACTAAAAAAAAAAAATTCTAAAAAAATCGAATTTATTTATAGTAGTTTGAACATAGTAAAGGAAACCACTTCTTAAGTGGTCTCAGCCATAGAAATACCTGACCCTGAAAGCTCCAGCTTTTGCTTCAGATGCTATTCCACTTTATAAAACCAAAGACAAAACCCCACTGCTATCCAGAATTCAGTCTGTTCTACTCCACTTGTGGAATATTTATGTGCCAAACCCACACTTGTATCTGTGGAATCTGCAAGATAACACCTTTTCCTCATAAAACTGAGAAAATCAGGAGCTGAAGAGTTTAATTACCAAAGTTTTGAGAATTGTTTTTCTTTCTGAAGATCTCAAGGCCCCTTTATGAGGAAAGGCTGATCAGGAGAAACTCTTGGCTGTATCCTTTAAAAAAGATGATGCTGTATCCTTAAAGGAGTTTATTGAAGATCTCTCCTGCAATGATGATTAGACAGAGGATCTTCCACCTTGCCCAGAACCACACCGTGGTTGTCTTACATTTGTTAAATGTACTTGTCAAATCTTGACACATTATGTTAGCTCATAAAGCAATAAACACATGAGATCCAAGATCAGAAATTCTGGTGGAGATCATCCCTCCCAATGGGCTTTTTCTAGTTCTCATTGGCAGTAAGGTTCCAGCCTGGCTTCTAACTACTAATTTTCTGCCAATGCTTCTCCTTTGTCTCGCAAATACTGGAGAAAAACCACGGCCAAATAATTCAGAGCAAAGAAAGGGGGATCACTCACAAGCTCCATGGCAAAGAATGGCTTTTTTTTTTGAGATGGCCAAATGCTCATTCCATTGCTGCTCCAGCCTGACAGGTGATGAATGAAGAGGTCCTGGTAATGGTTGAGGTAGTCACTGAATAAGTGCCTGGGCTGGCAGGAATAATTAACTCGGCATGGTAATTATAGTGAGAGACTCAGCACCAAGACTTGGTCAGACACCAGATGGCTGTGGCCAAGACAGAGTCAGAAACACAGACAGTGTGTGCCTTGCCAGCACAAGTGAGGAGAAAAGTACTGACAGAGATCCTCAGCAGGTAACAGCCTGATGAGAGAGCATCCTGTAGAACCAGGATGTGCAAACCTCCCTCGTGGATGCTCCTGGTGGGGACACCCCTAAAAAGTTCTGTGCCAGGAATGAGAGAGGGACAGGACATCTGTTTTTTTCAGTCTTCAGGTTGCTGTTTATTTTTCTCTTATCAGAAGTTCAGCATGCTGTCTACATCTCAGAGTACAAACAGAAGGCACCAAAAGTCACAAGACACACAGATTCAAGATCTTTTAAAGCTCTTTTCTCCAATTAACTCTTAGAATGTATTTTATTTCTACCTTTCTATCAGTAACTAATTGTCTGTCCACACAACATCCACATTGCAGCTCTTTCTAACCAATCATTCTGTGCCACCAACACTGCAGAAATTGGAGTAGATTAAGAACAAGAAAGAGATCAAACAATACCCAACATCCTCCATCTTGTCTCCTATCTACCTCCATACTAAAACCCCAAAACTCTAAGTTTTTCACCCTGTGATAAACTCTACTACTCTCTATTTCACACACTCGTAGATTCCAGTTCATCCCAAAGTCTTGGAAGCTTTCTCCATGGACAAAGGTTAAAAGCAGTGTTCCCCTGGGGATCAGGACTTTTCAGGACAGGCAGAGAGACATTCCCTGTGCCCTGGGTTCCAGCACCAGGACAAGGAGGTTTGGGCAGGGATCTCCACGAGAAACACCCATGAGGGAAGAATGCTTCACCCTCCTGTGCATCCATCGCCCACAGAGCACGGGGTCAAGAATTTGCAGATATCAGCTGTCACAAATAGGTTAGAGACGGTTGTAAAATAGTTGATAATTGTTAAGCATATAAAAAGTTTGGTAATTATATGGTAAAACGGGTTAAAAGGGTAGTTAAGAAATACGGTACTCCATGAATCGCATTGCACCTGAGTAAAGCGCACCTTCCCCAGGCAGAACGAGCCAGCCTGGACAGAACTGTAATGAGCCAATCAAGCGCCTTAAACCTTCATGCACATGAAGGATCCCATCAGAAACCAACCAAAAGGAACAAAAAACAGGATAAAAAGGGGACATCCGACCCAGTGAATGTGGGTTCACCTGGAACAGCGGGAACATCGCTGCCCAAGAAAGGAAGAAGATCCAGCGCTGGCACTGCAGCATCCCCGACGGGAACGCTCCTGTTCCACTCGCGGGGCCCCTAAGCTTTAGGTCTTATAATAAATGCTGAAATCACTTTAGAACCGGGAGTGTGTTCCCGTTTTTAACGTCAGCTTTTCACTCTGGCCAGGCAGCTCCCCTCGAGGAGCTGAGAAGGGCCACCTCCCGAAGGGCTCCTGCCGCACGCAGAGCCGGTGATGGGATGTGACATCCCGCAGCCGCTCCCGGGGGCCGACCGCTGGGCTAGAACAAAAGCGGCGCTGCGATACCCATCTAAAAAGTCACTAAAATGAAAACGAATCGCTCCTCTCCATTCAAACCGCGCTGCAGAGACACATGGCATCTGTGCAAAGGCCGCGTTCTGATCCCGGCCGGATGAGGGATGAGCGAAAGCCAAGGCAGGCGAGCGAGCCCCGTGCCGCTGTTGGCCCTTATCGATGTGCCGGGAGCTGCTGGAAGCCAAATCCCCGCTGCCTTCCCAGCGCCCCGGCCGGGCACAGCCCCCGGCACAGGGCAGGGGTTCACATGGCCCCGGTGCCGCTGCTGGTTACAGCCGGCTGCTGGGAGGAACAATGCCTGCAGCGGGACGCCTTTATTTACTTAATACACCACCTGGCATTTCAACTTTCACTGAGTACTTGGTGTTCAGAGCCCTTAATGAAATAACTTTTGTTTTCTATTCTAGCAAAGAGGCTGGCTGCTCAGGCGGGCATTTAACATTGCTTTCCACATTAACCTCTATTGTCCTATCCAGGCTTTCTTCTGTTTTGAGCCAAGCTGAGCTAAATGCTCCCCTGCCATCAGAAAGCTGCAAGTTGCCCATCTTTGGAGACACTTTGGGGGCCAGCACTGTCTGTCCCTCCATCACCCTGCCCTCTGCCAGAGGCTGCTAGAACTGCTTTCTGCCTCTCTCCCTGGCCACCATCCTCACTGCTCCTGTTCTGCTTCTTCTTTGCTGCTTGCAAAGTTCTTCATGGACAGACGGGGAAACAGAACCCTGCCCTGAAGGGTTTGCATTTTGACAGGCAAAGGAAAAGAGGAGGAAAATTAAGGGGGAAAGGTGGGAGAAGGAATGCTGCATGCACAGTATATAAAGACAAGTTTAGAAGCAATTACTTGCTCTGATGCTTAATTTCACATTTAGGGATTTCATATTTAATCACTGCAATAAACGTCAGCTCTTTGAAGCAGCTGCTTGAGGGGTTGCAGAATGAGGTAGGTTGTTGCTTCACCTATGATTTATGATACGTTCATCCAGTGTAAATTTTAAAAAAATGAGGTAATTGAAGCAAAGATTTGCTTGCAATAAAACAGCGCCTTAACCACATACCTTATTTCTGTAACACACTAAAGCAAAGGAACACCCCATGGAATTAAAAAAAAACTCCAAACATTTTACAAACATGTCATTAGAGGGGCAAGTAGATGAAAAGAACAGTCTAAATCAGAGTCTGCAGAACCCCACTGAAATCCCTGTGGGGGATTTCATCTGCTCAGTACATCCACTCGCTGTGTAACAGTGAGAGACAGAATATTAATGCACATAAAGACCAGTGGGGCATCTATTTGCAGGGTAGGCATGACAGCTCCAGGGCTGGTGCCAGGGGAATGTGCACTGTACTGTACATGCAGCTAAAGGCTGTAATCACAGTGTGGTGCTTCCCAAGGCTGGGAATAGCAGGATAGAAGGCTATCAGGGCAGAGACTTCAGGACTCAGGGCCCGGGACCTGTTCTCTATTTAATTCATTAGTTTATGTTAGTCTCAGGTTCCTACTCTTGCAATGAATAGGATAGCTCCAGAGGTGCCAGTAATAGCACCAGAGGTACAGCTGGAATGCCAGTCTCACAGCACAGTTTAATTTTGTTTATTTTCTGCAGTGTTTACAAGGGCACCGAGCTGCGAGTAATTAAATATTTGCAAAGTACTCCAAATCCTCAGGAAAGCTGTAGCTAAAGAAAGAAGCCATAATTTGACATTTCTTTGCTTCTGATACTGATTTTTTAAAACATTTTTTTCTTCTTTTATTAAAAGGAAAGAGAAATCTCTCCTTCTAGCTCTTTTCAAAATTCAGCAAGAGTCCAAGCACTGCTTCAGCCGGTGGCATTTGCCTCTTCCCACTGTGTCTGAGTCAGACCTGTGCCTCATCATAATTCCTCTCTTGCTAACCTGGGAATTAATCTTTTTGTGCACATATGGCATGGCAGAGACAACTCAGTGCTCTCTACACACCTACCAAAGCCTTCTGAAGAAATAACTAATGACTTCATGGCTCTTGTTTGATTGAAAATAAATTGCTGTGGGACTGCTCCTGCTCCTTGGGCAACTTGCTAGCATAATTTCCATTGCTTTAGTTGGTACTGGATAGTGCTTTTAGCAGAACATTAGTGCAGTAAATGGCTGCTTTCTCTAGACACCAGCTGGCACAGACCTTTCCCTCCCCTTCCCTTGAAATGATCCATGCAAGCTTTCTTCTGCCTTTCACAATCAGATCTCAAGGTGATGTGGATGACAAAGAACCTCAGGCCTCCCTCCTTCTGGTTAGCTCTAAACCAGACTGGTTTCCAGTGCAGAACAAACACTCCTCTTGGCACGGCTAGGCAGCAGTGGGAAAGGGGCCAGGAGCAAAGCAGAACCACTTTGTACAGTGGCATTGCTGGCTTTTACCCCTGCAAGTGTACAGGAAACCATTGCCCAAGTTCTGCTGTGGGACAGAATTGTCCTTCTAGGATCTGCTTGAGGGCACAAGGGAGGAAAAAGGAGAGAAGACAGCTGCATAGCCATGCACCAAACCCACAACTATATCAAAGCCCTGAACTGGGATGTACTTATCAACCACTGGCAAGTCCAAGCTGCCCATACATGAAGAACCAGTTACCATCTTATTTTCTTTTCCCAGCACAGAAACTGGGTAAGATTAAAGTCAAATTAAGCCCTGTCCTCTTGCTGGGACTCTCCACACTCTTACCAATAAAGTGTTGTTATGATACCAAGCCATGAAATGAGGCTGAGGAGCAGCAATACCACATCTGTACATTTAAACTTCAGGATGGAGCCAGGAAGTTCCCCAAGAAGCTGTCCAAGGATTACCAGAAGATATGTCTGCAGAGTTTTAGATGCTGGTGTTGCCACAGCTGTGAAACCAAACAGGCTTAGGAAGCATTTGCTACCTGCCCAAGAGAGCCATGAACACTTGGGCCCATCCTATTTAAGGAGTTCAGCCAGAAATTAATCCCTACTTTGTTAACATAAGCCTAAAGGGAATTTCAAACTCATACCTGGAAAAATAGCAGTTACATGGAATGAACAACTCAGCTTGGGATGTTCAATGATCCTATCAAGTTAAACTCCATCATCTTATTCTTCTTACCTGCCCATGAATAAAATTCAAACTCATGGGAGGGGACAACATGTCAGTGATGTCCATTGCATTGGATCAACCAACACCTGGTGTGATTTCATGTCTCTGTTGCCTAGTGTTTCTATTGTCTGCAACATTTCTGATATTTCTGCACCAACTACAGGGCACAGGGTTGGCCTGTGCCTTCCCAGCCATGCAGGCTTTCTTCACTCCTGATCTTCCTCCTCCTTCTTCAGACCAACCATCTCCCCTCCCCTCCATGTTTCCTGCTAAAATGTCATATCTGACTCTCCGTTTCAGGACCAGTACAGACTGATTCTAGAGAATGAGTTAGAGGAATTCCTCACATGTTTATTTTTTTTCTTGCAATTTCATCTTCAAATGCAGGCTGATTTAAACCTATCTCCTCCACTTGCCAAGTCAACAGAGTGCCTGCATGACCAGCCCCCAAAAGCATGCACAGGGTGGCTTTCTTTGCTTGGCTGCCCAACAAGAGCTGATTCCTCCTCTCAACACCCAGCCCTGTGGTGCTGCAAACCTCTGGCAGGAAAGAGCCTGAGAGCCCTTTGGCAGAGCAAGTTTTTCCAAGGGCTAGTCAGGCAGTTTGCATCTCCAGGAAATCCTTTCCCTCCCCTGTCATCCAACCCCAGCTTCACCCCACAGCCCATCCCAGGTCACTAAGACAGCGTGCCTCCAGCACATGATAAAGTCACTTTCCTGGCTTCTTCTACTCCCCAGAGCTGTCATCCTGCTACAAAGCAAGTGAAAGCATAGGAGCCAAAAGGACCCAGCATGCTGAGAATGAATCCCTCAACAGCCGGCTTGTTGGAGCACAGGACACCTCCATGCCAGAGATTCCCCTGGCTCAGAGGGAAATGTGATTTATTTCAGCAGATCCACCCCTGCCCTTTCATTCTGCTCCCCTCCAGCACTCCAGTTCTTATTTTTTGCAGGTGTCTCCAGAGACTTAGATCCCATTCCTGCACGGCAGCATCAGCTGTGCACAGGCAGTTCACACTGGCACACCAACCCAGCCCCATTTCCCACTCAAGTTAATGCTCCAAAGTGGGGTAGAGATTTACAGCATCACTTCAATCCCTGGACTCAGGAAGGCTGAGCCATGCCCACTCACAGACAGCCAGGTTCAAACCCAGAGGAGTGGCCCACTGGAATCTGCAGAGGCCAGGCAAAGTCAGCAGCCATAAAAATCACAAAAGGTGAACAGACTGTTTGGTGTTTCCTTTGCACCAGGATAAAACCTGGTGCATCTCCAAGCAGGTACATTTGCAGAGGCTCTTCCTTCAAGTTTGCTGCCTCTCTGAGTAGGGACAACACAGTATCCAAAATCTTGGGCAGGAGAGACACGGACAAAGTCTACAATTTGAATGGTTACATACTAAAAGGGAAGCAATTGCAGGAGCAGTTCTGACCTGACAGAGAAAAGAAGCATGGACAGACAGCTCTTAAGTATCTGCTCCCAGTGTTTCCCACCCAAGATGGATCAGTAAAAAGCCACACTGATGGCCCACAAAGCTCTGCCTTAGAGGGCAGCCTGTGGGCAGAGGTCTGACTGCCTGCCCTGTTGTCTTCTGTAACTCTGCAGTGGTCAAGGAAAGGAAATGCACAGAAGACTTGTAAGCTCTTCTAGTTAAGGCTTTAATCCTCTGAGAATCTGCACACAGCAGAGGGGCTTCAGAGGAGGCTGTGAGGAAGGGACCTGAGGGCAGGACCAGATCTCCTGGGGAAGGGATGACTCCTCCAGCCAGGAGCAGATGGAGCAGTTGGTGAGGCTGCTGTGACAGCCCTGGCAGAGCCACTCAAATGCTGCCCTTCAGCTTGGAGCAGGTGATTCCTACAAGCACCACCCTGCCCACTGAGACAGCTGGAAACAGGCAGGGGTCAGGGCTTCAAAACTGGAAGAAAGTCCATTCAGCCTGAACCCTTGTGAGGAGCAGAAGGTCTCTTCACAGGACACGAGTGATCCCAGCAAGGCCAGCAGATGCTTCCCTGCCAGCCTGCCCCAGCCCTGAGCAGGGGGCTGGTTATGCAAGCACTGACTCAGATGTCAGGGAGCAAAGCCAGCACTGCAAAGGCCACGGGGAACAACTGTCAGATGAGAAAAGATTTCAGTCACTGCTGACTGAAGCTGGATTTAACCTAACAGGGAAAGGCTTTTTAGCTTTTTATCTCATCACCAACCTGCTGCACCTGTCACTTCCCTCCCAAGCTACACTGTTTGGATGTCATTCCTGAAAATAAATTATGAGTTGTTTTCTCTTTGTAACAAGTTACTATTGCAATGGAAAACTGGTTGCTTTCAGTTGTTAAAGCATGGAAGTGCTGCAACCTGTTCCTCGAAGCACTGGCAGCCCTGGGACAAGTGCATTGCTATCTCAGTGTTGGCATACCCCTGAGACACCCAGGGCTCCTGCTCAGGGAGCCAGTTAGATTGAATCTGCTTCCACAAACACTGTGACAAGTTCTCAGGCACTTCTGCAAGCAGTAAACCTCTATATATTACCCCAGTTTATAGAACACTGGTGAAAATGTATGTGATGCTGGGAGGTTGCTGCTGCTGCTCAACACAAATGAATCAGTCAAGTGGTAAAAGATCAGACTTAAAGAGCCACCCAGATGAGAGTTGGTGGCTGACAGCAGATGATCTCAGCATGTCTTGCAAAAGCTAGTTAGAAAAGGGGACTGGTTTCTAGTCTTTTCAGGTCAGACTCAGAGGACATAAGATTAGGAGAGTGCACTTGCCAAGAAAACCACATCCTTTGCTCTCCCAAGCCTGTTTTTTCTGAGGTATGTTCTCCATACCTCCAGAAAGATAGATGATACTGCAGAGACAGCATGAGATCCTTAACTCCTATCAACCATGAGCTTCCAGATTGACTGCAAAGAACATCAGGAATTTTTGCAATGTTCTCCTTGCAGGAGAGGGCAGGATGGTACAGAATAATGGTCATGGCTCTCCATAAATTTCCATAAGATTTATCCTAATGAGCTCTTGGAAGAACAAGGGGCTTCAGCAGTTCTTTTTCACCACTTGTTCCATTACATGTAAAGCTGTGGCCAAAAGAAGCCTTTTTTTCTCCTAAAAAAAAAAATCCCAACAATTGCATTGATTAAACAGATGTAGTCTGCTGAAGTTTCCTCACTGTAAAAGCAATTCAGTCACTGTTTTGGAGAAGGCAGCTGGTAGTGATACTTTTCTTGATACAGGATTGAGTATGAAGCAACCCTGAAGTTCTGTAGAACTTGAACAGAATCCAGCTTGGAACAGCTCAGCTGTGTCAGTGGTTGGTACAAGTTGAACACCAGCCCAGGCCAGCTGAGATCTCTGGACTATCACGTGGCTGGCCCCTGGCCTTGCAGAGCTTATGTCCAAGGTATTCACACTATGTGGAGCCAAGTGTGGGATTTGTGATAGCATTTGACTCAGCCCTGTCCACCTCAGGGATGCCAAAAGAGTGCTCAGCCCTATTCCAAACACAGATTGCGTCAAGTTCTGCCACCCCACAAAGTCCTGGAGTTTGTATGAAAGTAACTTCCCAGCACAAACCCAAAAGTTTGCAACCAGCAAGCAGTTTTTGGAGAAGGCACTGACTTCCATCCAAGTGCAGCAGCAGCAAGAGTGGCTGTGGGTTTAAACCAAGACAAGGTGGGAGCTGGGTGTGCTGGTACTGCTGGTGCCAAGCAGGCAGAGCAGGAAGCTTGAGATCTCATGGGCTGGGGGAAGACTTTCCCCAAAATTGTAATTATTTGTGTTACTCTGAGCTCTGAGTGCATTGCTTCATTTCAGTAAACAAAGGCACAGTGAAAATAAAGGGCTCTGATGGTGAATCAAAACTATTTAGTGTGAAGGAAAATAATCAGAGCTGGGCAGGGGGCACAGCTGGCCACGGGAGGAGGGGAGAGCTGCAGAAACAAACGGGTATCAGCCAGAGCCTGCCCTGCACTGAAATGCCAAGGTAAACAAGGCCCAATCTGTGGGAGGCCCTCAGCAATACGCAAAAGCAAAAAGGATCCCCAAAAGATGAAATTATGTAACTCTGTCATTGCTGAGACACAACAGCACCAATCAATGACCTTGTTCCCCAAGCCCTGTGTCCCACCAGCAGTACCAGGGCTCCCAGTCACTGCACACCTTTGTATATGGCAGAGTGCAAGAAATAGGTAGAAATAAATCCATGCAGGAACAACAGAACACATTGCTATCTATATTTTGTTCCATTCCTTTGGTTGTTACCTGAAATCAATCAAAATTCAAACGAAAATATCCCAAACCCTGCACTTAAAAATATGTGCATCCCATATTGCTACTTTTCCATTTTTCTCTTGTTGGTGTCCAGAGCTGGAGTTTTAATGACATTTTGCTCTGGCTCTGTTTTCAACACCCCTGATGATAAGTACATGCCAGCAGCTGCTGAAGCAACAGTTGCTGCAGATCCAGTGTCAGAGTGTGACAGACATGTGGATGGCTGCTCTAGAGGGGAGGACACGCAGCCGGGGACCCTGTGATTCCCAGCCACGTGCCACAATGTGATCAAGGAAAACTGGCTCAGTCCTTTCCCTTGACTGCCTTCCTCTCCTCCTCCTCTTCCCCGTGCTGGTTTTACTCTCTCACACTTGGAGCCCTTTGGTTTGGCTGACACAGGGGATTTATCTCAATTAAATCAAGAAAAGAGAAATGTGTGCTGAACACCGGGGAACTGTCAGCCACCATACGAAGTGAAGGGTGCAGGAAACACTTCAATATTCACAGTCATGCACAATCACTTCATCCTTCCTTTACTCAGCTCTGGGCTCTCCCAGCAGCATTCAGGGAGGTCTAAAACCTTTAGCCAAGGACTAAAGCACCAGGGGAACAGGATTCAGGTGCAGGACTAAGGCTGGAAACAATCATGCAATTGCATGGGCAGAAGTTGTGTGTCTTTGATGACATCACTAGTGGGATGGGACCTTGCTGGGAGCCAGGTGCTCTCCTTGTGGGATTTCATCCCCTCATGGAGGTTACAGAGATGATTCCTGAAAGTGCAGATGTTGCTATGTGCTTCTGCATTCCTGTGGGGATTACCAGACTCTGTTAACAAATCTCTTCCTTCCCTCCTGCATCCTGGTGCTCCTGTGGTTTGCTGAGGAAGAGGAAGCAGGAGCACAATGTGCTCACACCATCATTCTCCCTGGTGGCAGCACCCACTGGTGAGCTGGCCCTGCCGAAGGAGGGGAAGGTCAGGTGGCTCAAAGCACAGAGCCAGATTTCTGCAAATCCGAGGAGAACTGGCATCAAATACAAACATGTCCACTCAGCTCTGCAACACTGTCACGGGTCAGCTACACTGTCACAAATACCGAGCACTTTGCAGAGGACAAATAACCAGATAGCCCTCACAATAAACTGTCCCAGAGCAGATTATTAATCACTGTATAGATCCCTTACAGGCTGCACTTCTCTTCTCTCTGGAGAGCTGTATTTGCTAATACAGCTGCCTTAAACATGCAGCAATGCATTTTTTATCTCTTCAAAGAGATAATACGTTTGCTTAGAACAACGGGCATTTTTAAAGACCAAAGCCAACATTTGGTGGTACAGACTTTGCTAGAACATGAAGTCATGATTCAGCAGGGAAAACTTCCTTGGAAAGTTTTCAGGCTGCAGAACTACTCAAAGTGTCAGTTTAATGCACTGAGGTTGTTTATACCTGTGGCACAACACATATCAATTGATCAAACTGCAACTTCAAAGGGGTCTCAGGTGCTTGGAAGCAGCAGTATGGTTAATTAATCATGTGAAACAAAACCCAACAAAGGCAAGACATCAGCAGTAGAATACACTGGGCTCTGCAGAAATTAGCTTGCATTAGACTTAACCAGAGCAGCATCTCTCAGTCCCCTGAGAACAGAGCTGCAATTTATCCCTTGAGCTACATGCTTCTTTTGGAGCCAGACCCATTGTACCATTTACATCAAATATGCAGAGCATTATCCACAAGGAGATGTAGACCAAAATAACAACCTACACATCTTGGTTTACAAACCCAGTGTTTATACTCCCCAGGGTTCAAAGTTGCTCTTTGAACAGGGGACAGAAGCACAAACCAGCACATTCCCTTCCTTCCTGAGAGGCCCCAGCACATCCCTGTTCCTGGGCAGAGACATGCATTAATTCATGACTTTTCCTGGGCAGCCGGGGCTGGCGGCGTTCCCACCGCGCGAGCTGGAATGCGGAGCTGCCCGTTCCTGGTTCCTGGCAGGCTGCTGGGGTCAGCCCCTGCCATTGACTCAGCTGCCCCTGCTCACTGCTGGCCTGCTGAGCTGAGCCCTCCAACTCCATGGAGATGACTCCTGCTCAAACATTTGGCTTCGTGAGAGGCCAGCGAGCAGACAACGTGCAAAACGGAGCGTGCCACAGGGATTCATGGGAAAAGCACGTGCTTCTCATGATGGTAACACACAGGATGATTCTGGTCTGAAATGGGGCTAATCATGGCTAATCATGAATGTGTTTATTTGGCTTTTCATGAAGACAAGCTGTCTTGCTTTAGGGGTCTTTCAGATCTCATCTGCTTTCCATCTTCTATACGTTTCATCACTTGGATAATGAAACTGATTCTCATTTGACCTTACTCCAAGGGACACCTGGGCTTCCCAGTTGTCCCCACCAGTGCAAGGCTGCAAGGCACAGAAACAAGGGAATTTCATTGAAATGCCATGAAACCTCCTTTCTTACATACCCATTTCAATAACACATGCTATTTTCCCTTCCCTGTGCTCCAGTCCTCCTCCCAGGGCATCTTCATGCCTTGTCTCCAATATGGACCTTACTCTTTCTGGCTGGGGATGCCAGGTCTACCCTCACTCCTGTGAACAGGCCTAAAAATCTCCCCAGCCATTCTACTACAGTTGAGGGTGGGTTTTTCTGCAGTTTCCAAACTGATTTGCTGACCTTGTCAAACAGTTCTTCAAAAAAATTCCCTCTGGGATTCACAGGGGGTCATTTGCACATTAATAAGTCAATGTAACTAATCTAGGTTTGGGTTCTTAGGCTGCTTATCTACTCCATGCATAAGGGAAGACTGTCACTTCTGAGAGCTGTGACTTCTGTGAGCCATAACACCAGAGCATGGCCAAGCTGAACATGCTCCCAAACACCTTGTTTTGCTCAGGGTGTTTCAGATCCCCTGGCACAAATGCTGGATCTCACACTCTGAGTTAGGTACAGCAACAGCAACAAACCATTCCCCTCTTGAATGTAAATAGAACCCAGCATTTCAATAGCTGTGTTGTTATAAGTGGACTTGATATGACCACAGCAGAACTACCAAAACACTGGATTAGATGTAGATGTCTCACAAGCCAATTTTAACTCATTCATTGACTGGCATCACAGGCAGCTCAGCCACCTTTGCTTGAGCATTGCACAACCCTGACCAAGAGCCAAAATTGTCAAAGAACTGTGCCTAAAGCTGTGCATGTGGAGCCTGGGTAATGCAGCTCTGGATTAAACAAACAATAGTCCTACACAGCCATTTTAATGCATATGGTCCTGCTGTATTCATCAGTCAGACTGGTTTCAAATGCCTCAAAAAATCACCAGCTCAGCCCTGAAAGTGACATGGTGTTTAAACCTACCAATGTCCGGATTCCTATGTTTTCTTCTTTTCCAATATTTTTCTCCCCTCTAAGGGACTATAAATTCCAAGGGGACAAAAAAAAAAAAAAAAGCTTTTATTTTTGTTTCTTTTTTTTTTTAAAGAAAGAAAATTAAAGCTTTTATAAAGTAATGTGATTCCAGAAGCCAGGGACATTAGAGACTACAGATTCAATAAGCTGCAATAAATTTAGACTGGTAATTCTGCTTCATAAATTACTTTTGATTTCTTTTCTCATTTATATACACATATGAAAAATGAATACCTCAACTAACTCCTGATTTGTATCTATTTATGAAGCAACAATCAGACTTTCATTGTACATAATACAATAATAAACCCAGCAATTATTCATGAGTTATGATCACCAAAAATTGTAAATGTTCAACTGAAATAATGGTATAGGATATAAAAACAAGAGAAAATAAATAGCACTCCAGCCCCACAATTTTATTTTCCTCTGATTCTGCTCCTCTTTCTGTGAATCCTGGGGACATTTCCTACCTACCATGCAGCAGTGATTTATGACTTGCTCTAACATGCTATGAATATCTAAGATATCTCTTAAACTTTATACAAAAAATATTGGCAAAATGTAAAATAGAATTCTACACCATCTTAGCAAGACTGAAATGCGTGCTCCACATCTACAAAACTGATGGAACAAGCCACAGTGAGCTGATTTGTTCAATTATTGTTGTTATTTAGTGAAGATGTGTTTTGGAAGAGAGGAAATGGTTTGTGATTGATTCCATCTCTCATTTCACTCTCAAGCAAAAGTCTTGATCTAAATCCCAATAAAAATCAATAGAGAGACTTGCAGTCAACATTACCTGGACTCCAGGAGAGTTAACAATTCCCTCTACATATCTGCTCATGCACTTCCTGCCTCAGAGAAGCTTCTCGAGCAAGCTGTTCATAACTGACTTGCACAGTCTCTGCCACTGTTATTCCCCAATATTTTAAAATTCAAAAGAACTTTGACTACTTTATTCTGGGTTGGGGTTTTTTATACTTAAGTGTAGCTGGTCTTTGCCATGCATGCATTAGTTTATACAGAAATGGGTGTTATAACTTCAGTCATGGGCAGGTTCTGTATTTTGACTTGGCTGTGACATTTGATTTGCTACCAGATTTACAGGTCACCGACTTCCAGCTGCCTGTAACTGTACACATGTAAAGAAGCAAATTAAAAAACAATGAAAGAATAACTCAGGTTTTTAGAACAAACATTCCATGTAAAAATCCAGGCTGGACATCTTTCAAACTTCCTATGTGTAAAACTATACTAGAGAATTTGGGGGACTTTAGTATAAAGCCATGTCTAAGAAAATAGAAGAAAAACAGGTCATTCTTTCTGATGTCCCATAAGGTGTGGTAAAGAAACTGAAATAGAAAGACCTATGATATTAAAAAAAATTGATTCCCTTACCAGTGGAAATAAAAGCATTTATAGACCAATAATGTGGAGAATGAGAAGACACAATTACAATCCCACCAGCCAGCATGAAGGGTATTGTGTGTGTGTCTGTGGAAGGACTATGGAACCCAGATCCATCAGAAATCCCCAAGAGGAATCCCACAGACTGGAAATACATTTGAATTAATGCAGTATTTGTCTAATTGATTGCCACTACATAGAATGACACTTCTCTGAATTCTGAGCACCAAATGCACAAGAGCACAGGGCAGTGAAGGTGCCTCCCTCATTACACAGCTGTGCTGAGATGCCTTTCCATGACTTCTTTATATTAGATTTTAAATTCTTACACAACTCCCAAACTTGTCCTGCTGCCATTTAATTAATTGAAATCACTCCTGCAGCCTGAGCCTGAACACTGAATGTTGTAATCCCTCTTGTTTCAATCAAGATTCTTTCAGATGTGGGCAAACATGCTGCCTGGTAGGTGTGCCTCTCTAAACATGTCAAAGAATAATCTGCCTGCATGCCTGATTGCCAAGCCACGTGGCTTGGCAGCCTTGCTGCAGTGGGATAAATATTATACCACTCAATTCAGAGACACCTGGGCTTGGGGCATGCCTGGGTGACACACCCTGAGGTTAAACCTCCTGGTTTTACATTCCTTGCTCTGTGCTGAGAATTCAGCACATACTTCCTTGCCACGGCCAAGCCTGCCAGACACAGAGGATAAAGGTCTCCATAAAACCAGACAAATGCAGTTTGGGAAGGACAAGACATGGGGAGGCTCTGCCAGAGACATCTTGATGCAGCAAGGACAGGGCAGAGATGGGCCAAACCAGCCAAAGCCTGACTGAGGACAGAGGGATGAGTTCAAACCTTCCCCTTCCCCAGCAAGGTCTTTGTGTTCATATTCTCAGCATAAAGAGCAGCTTTGCCTTGACAAGTCATTTTTTGCCTTCCACCAGCTTTATGGCTGTGCTGGATCCAAGCTGAGGAAGTGCTAAGGATGCTCTCACAAAGGGGCAGAGGCAACCACAGCCACCAAGCCACTTGCCAGAGCTCTGGGTCCTCTCTGCTGCTCCTCAGCCCACAGAGGAGATTCTCCCCTCTGCTCCCTGCAGATAGCCTGGCTCCAGCCTGGTTTACAAGTTCTGGGGATCTGGATGGAGACTGATAATGTATTCTTAGATCTAAGTGACTGCCAAAAAAACCCTCGTGGAAATCAAGCAAAGCTGCCTGTGAGAACAGTTGAAGACAAGCAAGTGTTTGTCAGACAGCTACAGATAACTGCCAGGCTCCAATACTCAAAACAGTACCAGGAATTTAGTCACAGAAAATCCTGAAACCCAGCCTGCCTGACTGCCAAACCCTGTGTTTTTAACATGGGTTGAAAAACAGAATAATGTAACTCTCCTGGTTCTGCAGAAGGAACAGTTTGATTCTTTTTAAACAGGAAGTAAAATTCACCTCCTATTACATCTTCTAAGAAGAAAAAATTGTAACAGCAATCCCAGGTAAATATGATCCTGGAGTAAGAAATAGCCATACATTTCTGCCCTGAAGCCCCTCTGCTGCTTGCACCTCCAACTCATCCACCCCCATGCCTATGTTTCAGTATCATCTCCTATAAAAAGTTGAATCCCATAATGTCAGTGGGACAGATGCTCCCTGTCCTGCCTGTATGGCAAGGTTTATGCAAAATAAAATAGAAATCCTTAGGGCTGGGAGAAGCAGTTACTGCTATGAATAGTCCCTCCATGATTTATTCACATAAGGAAGCTTTTATGGTGTTGAAAAGCTAAACCCCGAAATTGTGCTGTGATTTTTAATGCCATGAAAACCTACATTTACTTACAGCATTAAAAAACATATGGACACAGAATAACTCACTGAAAAGCACAATTGGGCTGTGTCATTAAATGATCTGTCACCAGTTACTTGTGCACAGCCACAATGCTTTAGAATCTTGTGCCTTACCATTCCCTATACACAACTAAAATTCTGTGCCTAATGTGGCATAATATTTGGGTTGAAACCACATGACAACAGGAAAGCCCAGTCACATATATTTTATACATAAAATAAAACCACAGGAGAGCAGAAGTTTGTGATCCATAGCTCATGTATTTCAGGTTCAAGCATCACATGAGCTTGATTCACACAGAGTCTGCTTTTGGAAGAGTCATGCTCAGCATGTGCCCAAGAAGGCAGGACAGGAAAGCTACCCAGAGGCCCCACCTGCAAACCCCTTCTATCATGAGATGAAAGGCTGAAATGAAGGAAGCTCTATGTCAGCTAATGAGCACTGACAGGACCAGGTGAGATTTTTATAGGTGGATTAGATTCCAAGAACTCACCCACATACCTTCAACAGCCCATTAAATCATTAGAATGAAACACAGGCAGTTAGAAAGCAAAAAGCCAAACAACTTTCACAGTTTCTGCTCCTTTCTTTCCAGTTCTGGGAGTTTGACACTTCCACCTCCTTTTCAGAAATCTCACAGAAACCTGTTTTCTGGGGAAGAAAACCTGTTCCTGGCTGGTTTGCTGTTTGGTGGCACATGGCATTACTACTTGTGCTACCAACACCTCCTTCCCAGAAGCATCAGCATAACTTTGACTTTTAGACTCTTGGCTCTCTTCTCCCTCGCTGACTGCACTGGTAAAATAAAGTCCACGAGCTCCAGCACAGCTCCCTCTCCCTACAGAAATACCCACAGCAGAGGACACTGCAGTTCCAGACTCATTCCCAGAACTGCAGGATGATTCAAAGCTCACTGGGGATGCAGCAAAGGGACAGCAAATACCAGCTCCTTCTCCACAAACCTCACAAAATATGCAACCATCATTTCCTATTTGCCTCAGATCAATGACTCTTCAAATCTCCCTGCTACAGTAATGTGCCTCAGATGCTGATAGTTCAGCTAAATGAAATTAGGGAAGATTGCTGATGGTGGTGAATGTAGTGTGAGATTGCTGCCAAATGAGGCTCTCCCTCTACATTCAGCACTCTCATGAAATGCAGCCTCACAATAGGGAGCTCACTCTTCCAGGTTTTTCACCAGCTGGGTAAACAGTTTAAGACAAGAACTGTAAACTTGCTCTGACAGCCAAATCCATAGAAATTATTTAAACAATTGCCCAAGAGCCTTAGCTAAGGCAAAGGGCACTCACTGGATTCAGAGATTCCACTGTGCCACTGAAGCCTGTTCTGGCACTGTGCCACAGGGTTTTGGGAAATGAGCTGCAAGCACCTGAATGAGAAAATTTTTATCTGATTTCTCCAAAATCACTCAGCCAGCTCTGATCAACAAAATCTAAACCTTTCATTTAGCCTCTCTCTTTTCTAAGCAGCACATGCATCAACACCCCAATCTGAAATGGTAATCCCAGCCATCTGAAACTCAGCAGAATACTTCCTGGAGCATCCTTTTAAACTTCCCAATACAAAAAAATCTGAGCAAACAACATGCTGACTGCAATAAAGAGCGCGGCTGCACCACAACCAAGAGATGTGAATATGCAACCATGCACTCACCAGAGCTGCCAGCACCTCAGGATATTTATGCAGAGAGTTTCCTGCCAAAGGATTACCTGATTTAACTAAATTAAAGCCTACTCAGTACACCTGCAAGGTGGCTGTATATCATCACAGCATGTCAGAGGCAGACACACTCACACAAGCCTTCAGATTTCCTCCAAGAGAGTCAAAAAAGTGCATTAAAATATGCTGGTCCCTCTCTGTGTGCTCTGCAATATCTGTCATAACTGCAAAATTAAGGATTATTCCATGTGTCTCTTTGGTTTTCCCAAACATTGAAATATAATCTCACATTGAAAGGGGCACTACCCACAAAAATCTCATTCTGCCTGAGTTTCTCTGCTTGCTCTTGCTCACTAATAACTAAATCACTGTTCAGAAAGAGGTCAATGTTTGTCCTTCTACCCTCCATAAAACTATTTCTGTTGGAAAAATTAACAAAGATCTCTGCAAATGCACTTGCCCATGGGAAACACATCCTGATGGGAGACCTGAGGATAAGATACTTGGATGAGATAACTGAGCACAAAACACTCTCTTTGGATATGAGGGTGGAAAACAGGCCCTGATACAACTGAAGGCATCCTGAGCAAACCAGGCCCTGAGTTACCTGCTTTGTAACCCCAGGAGGACATGTGGTTTGTCTGGTCTACCCTCCAAAGTATTCTTGAGCAACAAGCAGGAGTGAATGAGTGCCATGATACAAAAAAGCCCAAGAAAAATGAGTTCAGGAGTGCTAATTTAAATAGAAGCACCTGTTGCACACAGACTAGGTGAGCCAGCCAGCAGAAAAGGTCCCCTTTGTGTGAGGAGAGAAATGTAATTTGAAATAGAAATATTTAAAATTTAGGTCTGGTTTTGATATTGAATCCCTCTTGACAGAATTCCTCCATCTTTCTGTGGCTGAGGTTTATCATAGTCTGTAAAAACAGGGAATGAAGGCTGAAACTGTTATTACTACCCCAGACCATGACACATTGCAGAGAGCAAAGAGATCATAAAGACTCTTTGGAACTGCAACAATAAGACTCCTGAAAAGAAATATTTAGGCAAAATGTATTTTGGGTAAGTAACACTAAAAATGTTGCATATATAAACAATTAGTCTTTGTCAAATTCTCCAATTATTGACCCCACCCTGCTACAGTCCCTCACAACTCTTTGTGCTCCTTGCCCTCTCCTGTAGGAGCTGCCTGCCACTGTTAGCCAGGATTTACTACCTTGGATTTCTTCCCTGTGAGTGAGAGAAAATGAAATAGAAGCCTTGCTGTCATGAGCAGTGTCAGCAGGGACAGCTGCCCCTCCCTGCTCCAGCCTGAGTGTCAGCACACAGTTTGTCCCTCTGAGCAAAGCAGCTCAGCCTTAGAGCATCCCTCAATCAAAGTCAGGACCTCCTGCATGTGAGTAGGAGTCAGCTGGGGTGAAACTCAAGCTGCCAGTGCAGTGAACACAACTCTGATTTTCATCTGCTGCATTAATCCCTCTTATGACAACACCTTTTCCTGAATGTCTTCACCTAAGGGAATTTAAAATTGAGTGGGTCAGATTTCTTTCATCAAGTCTTTTTTAAAGGCTGAAAAGAGCTGTGGGAGACTGAGAGCAGGAGGGGAATTGATCTGCATCCTCGAATCACTTTCCTGCAAAATATTGCATTTGAATACAACTCAGCTATTTTGTTCTCACATCCTTCCCATTCCTGAGGAAGCAACACAGAGCTGAGATTTGCTACTTTTCAAGAGTATAACTACATCTGTCAGCTCATATTTCTGTTTAACCAGAAAGACATGTCAGTCTCTTTGAAGAAGAATATTATTGAGAAGAATGTAATCAGCTTTCTGTGTTCTGAAAAGTTCCCTTAGCCACAAGACAATGAAATAAATCCAAGAACTCCTGTGAGTCCCTGTTTCCAATCATTGGTGCACAGTTTCTTAGCCAGGATCTCTTCAGACAGTGAAGAGCTCCTACATTGCAGCCTTAAAGTTCCCTTCATATTTCCTGTTCTTCCAGATGCCAGTGGAGCTGGGATGAGCTCTGGCACCTGCCACTAAACACAGCATCAATGTGAGCAGGGAGCAGGTTCAGCCTGGGATAATCAGCCTGAATTTCAGAAACCAATAAATGGATACAGACCTGTCCCATTTTGCCCTAGAACTGCAGAAAAGGAGCTTATTCTGTCTCCCTCTCTCAGGCTGTACCTTTGAGAACCTCAATATCCAGCTCTTCATGGCAGGGGGGTGACTGAATTGGGTCATGTAACCCAACAAGGGACACAAGTCTGCCCTGATGCAGGGGAGCTGACACCTCATCTATCTTTTAGTTATCCAAACCATTAAAACATGCAAAAACTCATTAGCTGATTAGCAGCTTTTGGGAGGAGAATGTTCTTTATGTACAGAGCAATGTCAAATTCTGCATTTTATAAATATGGATAAATACTTTCCAGGAATTGTTCAAAAGTAAATTCATTAAAAAATAATTTGGTAAGCAATGTATGCCCTGGGGTGTATGTCAGGACAGGTCTTTAAAATGAAAAAATTCTTCATTTCAAGTCTCACCTACTTCTGTCTCATTTTCTTGCCATGGCAGCAGGGACACTGGGCATGGGCAGGGCTGAGCACAGGGGCTGAACAGCAACACACCAGAGCCTCACCCACAATTTTCTCCTCCTGCACCCAGGAAAGGTGTGGTAGCCATGCAGAGCTGCTAATGACTTAAAGATCAGACTTTGCTGAACTTCTCCTACTCATCACTTCTAACCTTGCTTTTACCTGCTCAGCACTTCATACCTTCTCTCTGCAACATCAGGCTTGGGCTTACAGCCTCTCCTTATTCCTTGATAACCTTGCAACAGTGATGTGAATCCAGATATGGGAAGAAAGGAGCCAAGGAGGATAGGGACAGAAGATCCCGAGGCTGAAGAATAACCAGGTAACTGGCAGATTGCTCACATCAGGATTGATAAGAATTTAGGATACTGAGGCACCATGAGGATCACAGAGTGAGACTTCTTTTCTAATTTTTAGCTACTTTCAGAACATCTTGATGGGGTGGATTAATACTATCAGAATTGTACAGGTGGGAAAATAGATTTTCTGATCCTAGTTGTGGTGTCCTTATGATGAAACCAAGGGCCCACCTATACATCAGCATTTTTTTCCATGGCATACATACATCTCTGTGCCTCTATCTGCCACATCACCTCTCACATGAATGATAGCACAGCTGTCCCCACCAGGCTGGAACAGGTCTAACCAGGAATGGAGGCACCCCAGTGTGAGCTGGCCTGCTGTCAGAGAAGTGCTGCTTCAGGAGAAATTTGGTTATAACATATCAGGCAGGGAAAAAAAAACCCCAACAACTCATTTGCACATATGAGGTTTTTCTCCTCAGCTAGAGGAATGCAAATACCAGGCAGCTTTTACATTGCCTCCAACGGTTTGGCTGATTATCACATTTCTAATTCCAGTTCACACAATCCACACAGCACTTTCTTATTATGGATGTGCTGCTGACATGTACAAAGACTGATTAGATAGTCAGACACAAGCCAAGGAAATAATAAATAGACAACTCCACTTTTCAGAAAATTATTTTACTACGGGCACAGTTGTGTGCAGAGTTGAATTTGTCTTCAAGGCAGTGTGATCTGCCTTTTCTTTGCAAAAAGCTTCCCTGCTATTGAGTTAAATCTTCCAGATAGATAAATCACATAATAACACTTTTTGGGTTGATCATTTTCCCATCTGCTAGACAAGGAACTATTTTTGACTACCCTTATTACAGGTCTTACAAAGCTACTTCCCTAATCCTATCAGTGAGCCAAGAAATGCTTTTCCCCTTACATGTCCCACCTTGTAAAGGTACCCATTCCTTGTTCATCAGTGTAGGAAAAAAATATATAATAAAATATAATAAAATACACCACAAAGGCCAAGCTCCCTTCTTTTCAGGTAAGCTGTGCCTTGGGTGGCCAAGGGTTGCAAACCAGAGTGGACAATCCACAGAGGCAAATGGATGGGGTGAAGAACAAAAATAACCTTTTGTGTCAAACTCTATGGGTCAGGCCCAAGGGTGGCATCAGTGGTGGCCTTCTCCTGTCACTCTGGGCTGTGCTCAAAGGCAGCTCCAGAATACAGAGGGGCAGAGTGAGCTGCAGTTACACATTGCAATAGATGACCTTGGGTTTCTACTGAGCAAGCTCAACGAGGACTCAGTAAAGCCAGAGATGATGCAGAAAAGGCTGACAAGGTTGATTGAAGGTCCAGAGTGACTCTTCAGTTTAGGAAAATAAGACTGCAAGCAAAGAATATGACAGAAGCCTGTAAAATCAGGCATGGGATGGAGATGGTAAGCAGGGAAGGAGCATCAGATGAAATTAGCAGGTGGCTCAAAGCAAATACAAATAAATACTTCTGATACATCACATTCTTAAACAGCAGAACAGCAGAACTCTGTGTTAAAGGTGCTGTTGTAGTTGCCAGAAGTTTGGGTTTGAAATGAAATTGGACAAGATCCTGGAAAGAAGCTATTTAAAGCCTACCAAACATCAGCTTTAGCTTAGGATGTGAGCCACGAAGTGCTGGAGGCTGGGAGAGTACAAAGGGAAATGTGTCCCTCATGGTCCTGTCCTGTTCTTACACTACCTGTGTCAGTGGCAATTGGCACAAAAAGACACTGACCTGGATGGATAATTGGCCTGACCTGGCACAGATGCTCTTGTGCTCTAACTGAAAGTGAGTTTCAAAGCAGTAGAAATAGTAATGTAACCTTACACCCAAGCAGGACGTGCCTTTATCCCAGTGCCATCCACACAATGGTTATGATAAAACACTCTATTTTCTACAGCCTAAACTGCACCATTTGTGAAATGATACTAATGGTGCCCATCTTCTAGAGACACTTCATAATCTACAGCTGAACAAATAACACAATGATGAGGAGTTGCTCATGTTATTAACCAAAACCTTCCAGCCACCTAAATGTGTTTATATGTGCTGGTCCAATTAGTCAAGGGTCTGAGAAAAGGTCTTAAAAGAAGGGGTAAAAAGACATCAGGTATTAAATTTGATTTTAAGAAGCACCAACTGTTGCAGAATATTTGATGCCTTTTGAGGTCAAATCCTCCTTTTTGTGTTTATTTTGGAATCCAGGATGAGGGGCTCAGGCTGCTGTTTTCAGAAGTGAGAAGAGTCAAGTCCAAGCTTACATGGCCTGTTTATGGTTACAAGGGCTTGCAACAGCACTGAGGGGATCAGACCTGGTGGATTCCTGGCTCCTGTTAGGAAAGAAGCTGGGGAGGAAAAGGCAAGCTGGAATTGTCCTGCCTGCAATGCAGAGAGGAGGGATCCAAGCCACCTTTAAACACAGCACCAGGAGAATGTCGTGTCAGCTCAGCTGTGGGGCTTGCAGGGGAACCAAGGGGATTTACCAACTCCATTATGGGGCAGTGGGGAAGCTCCTGCTCTCCTTTAAATTGGCAATCAGCTAATTTAAAGTTGGCTTCTGTGGAGTCATTCTGCACAGCAGGGCTGCAGCAAAGGCACTCAAGGCTGTGTGGTCACCCAAGGATGAGGCAGGGACACAAACCCACCTTGGCAGCTGCAGTGAGACTGAGGCTATTCCCTACCCCACATGGAGGGGAAAACTTGCACTAGTGTGATTTCTTCAGCCTAATTCTTTTCTAGTTTAGGCTGACTTTCCCCTTCATGGAGGAGCCCCACAGATCTAATTTTTGGCTGAGAGCCAGCACCAGGTGTATCATTCCAGGTCCTGACCACTCACCAGCTCCACCCAACAGAGAAGCAGCATCTCTTGATCTCCCAGAGAGTTTTGTAATTAAATATTAAAGAGTGCTGCTCATTCATTGTTTTCCAGGCTTTCATTTCAGCTGGCACTTCAAACCCACAATATCATCATTTCTCTACAAGTCTCAGGATTAGTTTTGTCAGTCTTGAGTGTTTTACAGTTTTTCTGTGTTAGTCACCTACATCTCAAGGTTGGTTTATGCTGCTGGGATTTCTTGTATGGGTATGTTGCTGCTTTGCTTTATTTTCTAAATCAGACTGGTATTTATTTTGAGAAAAAATGGTAATAATTTACATTAAGACCCTTGTTTACAGCCCTTAAAGCTCAAACAGACTTCACATAGTCTCTAGTTTTACTATTACTGCTGCCCAGAAGGATCTCTATGAAGTTTTAAACAAAGACCTGGCTGATAGAGAGGAAAATCTGGTGTCTATTATAGGATAAGGGGAGAAAATAGGGGAGAAAACAAAGCAAATCTGACAGCAGGAGAAGGCTGTCACCTGCTCTGGGGTATGAAGGGGAGTTTTGCTGCATCTCAGTGGAAGCAGCAGCTTCTTTAGAGGCAGAAGAAGGAATTCTAGTAATCCTTCCAGCTAAGTGAGGTAAAGAACAGTTTACTGTCATGAAAAGATCTTGTAAGGAGAATACTGGTTCTGGGTGCCCTGCTCTTTCCTACAGCAAATTTTGTAACTGTGCCAAATCTGCTGCCAGGCTGGAGCTGGGAATAAAGCACTAGGCAGGGAATTTATTGGCACTAACTCCTGCAATTTGGGGGAATTTCTGCCTTTTGGCAAATACAGCACTGGCACCTTGAGTGATGGCAACCAGCATCTACCCCTGTACAAGTCTTTGAATGATGTGTACAGTTCATTTGCTCTCTTCTCCTCCTCCTTCATGTCTCTGTTAAAGACATTCATTCAAATGTTGATAAAGGTTTTGCTCCCCAAATTGCAGTGACAGGGGGCTGGAGTCATGCCTGGAGTAGGCTTAGAATCACAGGACCTTTTCAATTGATGATTTTCTTCTGTTTACAAAACCTACATTTATATTTTCACACCTCCATGCCTGCTGTTTGGGAATACACTTAGGATATCTAATAACTTTGCAGTGCAGTTCCTTCACAGCTCCAAAGCTGATTAAAAAGATCATCTGGTGAGGAGAGAGGTGAGGAATATGGGTCTGGTCCCCAGACAGTGTAAAAGCAGTGGATCTCAAGTGAGGTCAAAAAATGTTGGGTATTTTGCAATAATATCCTTGAGAAGGATGGAGGGAACTGGGGATTGGTGCCACCTCTCACCCTCCCCTGTTGCACAGGTGCATGACAGCATTGAAAGCTGCTTGTCTTGGCTCTTGGAAGATTAACTAAATGTAAAATACACAATTTATAATACTAAATAAAGCAAGAATCAGTATATATAGGACAGGGGCAGCTCTGCAGCCACACATTTTAATATCAGCTGTGTCTGCAAACTGTCAGCCCTAAAAGGTCATTAAAATAATCTGGCCCTTTATCAAGAGCAAACTCTTGCTGACTGATAATGCTGGATACCTGCTGCTAATTCCAGTCACCTCTACAAGCTAAATTAACCCTTTCCTGAACATCAGATGTGCTGCCTGTGATATATGAGCTGTCTTTATGCAAATTCTGTTCTTTTCCCATCAAAGGCATTTTCAGTTAATTCTGTAGTTCTTTAACAAACCTTTAATCTTGTTGCTATTTTTCCTTCATCACCCTATCTTGGTGAGGATAAGATGTAAGCACTAGCTGGGTTTGGAGGAAAAACAGGATCAAGTATCATTTACACATCCCTTACAGAGGGCCCTGTCCCTATCAGGTGCCAAACCACTCAGCTCCCCTTCACTGCAACGTGAGATAGCAGCAACTTCACCAACAGCATTTGGCTCTTTTCAGGTTTGGGTCCCTCACAGGCTCCTGCAGACACCAGCAACAACTTCATAAACCAGCAGGGATTTTGATAACTTATACACAAGAGCACAGGAGGCTATCAGCTCAAGGGACAGAGCTGCAGATCTGCTTTTAGGGAAGATAAGATCCCTTATGTGTCTTAACCAGCTAAACAACATCCCACAGGGTTTCACATCCCATGTGCTGGGTGATAGCTGCAGACACATCCCTCTGATAAAAAGTCATGTCCTTTGCTAAAGCTTCAACCCCAGTGACACAGGGGGTTTCTAGATAAATAGATTCCCCTGAAACATTATTTTATGGGACAGATTATTCCTAAGAGGTTTCAAATGCTCCAGACTTGAGTCAATACCTGACTCTACAGCTCTTGCTATCACTGCCCCTTTTGATTTCCTTTGGTTTTCTTTCCTTGAGATCAAGGTGATCTATTTTTAGTGCAGGCAGTGGTTAAGTGAGGAGTTGCTATAGTGACAGATAGCTGATACAAACTGAGTCCCACTGCAGTTCCTGGGGCTGGGAAAGGAACACTCCCCAAAGAGGGGCAGCACCTGGGGGTGCCCAGACACTGCTCAGCTCAGGGGCCCTTAAAAGCTGTCCAGGACTCTCAGGGTGATGCTTAATGCATTGAAACAGCCAGAAGGCAGCCTGGGTACCTGTTGTAGGAATCACACACATCTTGCTGCTTCTCTTGGCCCAGTAAATGTGCTGGTGTTGGTCTTCAGTGGTCCCCTTCTCCAAAGCAGCTGCACAGTCCACCAAGAAAGTCACTCTGTTCTTGAATGTTCATCAAAACAAGAATGATTTTGTCCCTGCACTGAGAATTGGGTGGGAAAAAGCCACAATATTTGCAACTTCAGCTTTCCTCACAACTGAACAACTGAGCATCACAGAAATGTTGGTTGGAAAGGATGTCTGGAGGCTCCTCCCTCTATGTCCCACTCTGTCAACCAAGACCAGGTCAACCATGGCTTTGATTAGAAGATTCTTGAAAATCTCTTAGGATGGAGGCCACAGCCTCTCTAGGTTACCTGTGCCAGTATCACACCAACCTCTTGAGGGAGTTTTTGCTGAGCCTGATCCTCCTCAGGCACAAATTCTTGCCTTGTCCTCCTTCTTTTACCATCTGCAACTACTAAGAAGAGTTTGGCTCTGTCACCTTTGAAACTGCCCTTCAGGGAGTTGCAAGCTGCTGTTAAAATGCACCTTAGTCTTCTCTTTGCTGGACAAAAAACCCCAACTCTGCCAGTTTCCTCAGCCTCCCCTCAGAGATCCCAAAACATATGCTGTAGGTCAACAAAACATTTTGACAGTCCTTCAGGAAAACCCTCTTCAGTTTCCCAGCCTCCTTCTGTCCTTCTTTTTGGGGGGAACCAAAAATTGGAACACCTTGTTCCAGGTGCAGCCCAGCAGGCCAAGGTGGAGGGGGATAATAGCCCCCAGACTGGATTGCTGCATTCCTCCTGATGTAACCCAGTGTGTGGCTCCCCTGCTGGTAGTGACAGCACATTTCTGGATCATTTTCCACATTCTATCCACCACAACCCCCAGTCCTGGGGTGGCTGACACTGGGAGTCAGGTCCCAGCATGTCCTGCTGCAGGCTCACCTCACCCCCAGGTCCCTGATGAACATTACCAGTCCCCATGCTGATCCCTGGATATTGGCTATCCCTAAATTCAGTGATACAGTCCAGTCCCTTGGGAAAGGCCAACATTATTCCAGCTTCTCATCCTTTCAGCTCAGTCCTCCTCCCAAGGGGATGGGTGCAACCCTCACCTCTGAACACCCACCCAGCTTTGGTAGTCACTCCTGCACCAAGACCCCTTCCACTGCAAGCTTTCCACCTCCTTCATGTCTTGGTTTGACTTGCCATCTCATTTCTGTCTGATCTGTATTTCCTAAATTGATTTATTGCCCTGTTCTTGTTTATTATCCCTAATAATACTCTACACAAGCAGTGAAATTACACAAATCATCTGTTCCTCCAGGAAAGGCAGGATTGTCCCAGGGATCCAGGGTTCACTATCATCATTCCTGCTCTGACTGAAATAAAACCAGGGCCCAGATGGGCAGGAGCTGTGAAACAATCCAGTGACTGTAGCTCTGAGTGTGTCAAAAGGGTCCTTGTTGCCCCACAGGGAACAGAGCCCAGGGAAGCAGCTGTTTTCCAAGGACTGGAAAAAAATCTAAACAAACAACAGGATGCTATTAATTAATGCCAGCTAATCCCATCACTCCTCCTCCAGCTAAACTACCCCAACTCTATGAAAGGAGGAGCAGAAGAAGGACAGAATGGGAACTCTCTGGTGCAAGCTCTGGGGTCTGTCCTTAAACCAAGTGAGGCTGTGTGACCTTTCCAGCAGGGAGAATTCAGGCCCCTGAGCCAAGCCTGCCAGCTGCACCCTGATATCTCTCAGAGCAGCCCTTCATCTCCCAAGAGCAAAGCCTTCACGTGTCAGTGTGACTCTGGAATGACAATCAAATGGCTGAAACAATTTCAAGGCCTTCAGTCTCACCATTAGGAGCACTTTTAAGTCCTTGAACTGCTTTTAGGTTGGACAAAAATAGAGGTGAAAGTAGAAAACAGCTGAATCTTGGTAATTCCTGGGATTTGCTGATCCACTAAACCTGACAAACAAACTGCCTTAACAACATCTTTGAAATTGCACTCTTGGGCAATTCACTCAAACTTTGAGCAAGGAGTCAATAGTCCAAAACATTGATTTCTAATTAAACTAAAGTACCCACCTACCTAAATGCTACTGTCAAGTGCAATTTTAGGCTGTAAAAACAGACCTGGGCTTGAAATTTGCTTTTAAAGTCTGACAGCATGATTTGTAATATAGTTGCATGGGAGTATAAATAAATTGTGGTCTAGTTTAGCACATTCAAATAAGTGGAAAGTCAGTCTAGGATAACAGCTTCTCATGCAGATATTCCTTTGAAGTGAGAGCCCTTGGAAAGTAAAGGGAAAGCAGGGAAAAACTTATCTCTTTGCTACTCCCAACTGGTGTAATAAGGGTGAGAGAGGATGCATGGAAATCAGCAATTCCAGTGATTTTTAGTATGTAGGCTGTGACCCTCCAGCATCCACCATGAAGGCACTCCAGGCTGTGTTCATTAAACTGAGGTGCCACATATGAAAGTCTTATCTACATTACTTTATTTCAGCCTTAAAAATGAATCAGATACTTATTTATATCAGGAGTAACAGAGATAGCATTCTGGCCTTACATACCTATCAGAAATGACTTGTTACCTGAAGATAGCAGAAGCAGAGGATGGAAAAAGGAAATATGATAAATACAAAAATATTACTTGCTGTCAGAAAAAGGCAGGGTCTGCACCCTCTTTAACTCACAGTCAGTATCCAGCTTCCTTCTATCTCAGTTTCTGCTTTTCCACTTCAATGAACTCCTCTCCATACTTGCATTTCTCATCCTTGCTCAGATGCAGTCCCAAGCCTTGCTTTTAATTTCTTTCTCTCAGGAATAACATTTATCCCACTTTTCAAATAACACTATATGAATAACTGCAGAATTTCAGGAGAGTGTCCTTCAGACAGTTAAAAATGAAGTTTTTCTGCTGTTGCTGTGGCTGAGGGACAAACACCTGCACCCACAAGTAGCAACAAGGACCAGAACCACAGGGACTCCTCCCAGATGGATCTCCCTGCCCAAAAACCTGTCCAGTTTGTACAGCAGCCCATCAAAAAGGAGGCTTGGCCCTGCTGCTCTCACCACGTTGTTGACAACGGCACGTCAGTGCTGAGTAATTCAGTCATTTATAGTCATGCAGATATTTTTGGCCAAATTTTGTGATGAGACACACAGAGCTGCCTAGAGCAAAACTGGGAAGAAGAGTCAGTGGGCAGATTCATTTGCAGCACTGATCTGGAAATTCGTGCCTTGAGAACACACTGTATTTTTACATGTCTAACCTGCCCTTAAGGCAAAAATAACTTCTTTGAAAATAAATTACTCAGAGAATTTGCATTCTTGGACAACTCATCATGAGGGCTGAGTCTACATCTTCTTTAAGCCTGCAAAGGGCTGCAGAGGCAGGGTGCTGCACTCTGCTCAATACACCTCCATTTCAGTTTCCACCAAATCAGTGGAGGTCTTGTGGGGTTTGTTACTACCTGAATTTACAGGGGCCTGCTTGAAAACACCTTGCTGTTTCTACTGCTTCATGGCCAGAGTCCTTTCCCCCCCATTCAGAATGCCTCAAAGCTGTGCACAAAGCCAGGACGTGCCAGAAAGTACCAGGACAGTGACTATAAGGAAGCAGAAAATGGCAAATTAAAAAGTCTCAGACATTTAATCAGGCTTCTCACTGCTTTTCTCCTTCTCAACAACCAACTATAGAAATTTCACAGCTTCCAGGTCTTGGTGCTCTCTTGTAGTACAAGATTAATCAGTACTGATCAGCTGGGGCTGCACATCCTCTAAAATCACTGTCAGCTCAACAGAGCATGAAAACCAGTAGAGAAAATCATTAACACACCAAAGCTGTCTCAGTTTCTCATGCCTTGTGTCTGGTGATGGTTTTAAGCTGCTTTACTGGAGCAACAGGATTTTGTTCTTTCAGTTCATTTATGGCAGTGCTGGAACATGCAGCAATTCCTTCACTCTCATTTATTTCTCCAGAAATTTTTTCACTATGATTTCTCCCCCACTGCCTCATAACAAAAACATCCCACCAGAATGAGAAAAATAAACATCTCTGATCCTCCCACAAGCAGCACCACCCACTTTGGGGTGAAGCACTGGGTGAGCTGCAGCTCTCCAGGCTGGAAGAGAAGGAGATAAAGTCTTGTTTCCTTTTTGCAATTGCTTCTGTATCATGTTTTCTGTGCCTCATGTTTCCACCCTGCACTTCTCACCCTCTCACTTTTCTGCCCCTGTTCTCAGGCTTGTGCCAATGGATGGTGATGAGAGCCAGGCTGAATTATCCCTTGGGTTTTCATCTGCACTTGGAGAAGCTGTGAAGCACCAAATCTTTGGTTTGGTGTAAGTCCCTGTCCATGGAGAGCTGTGAGAGCTGGTCACCTCCATGGCACGTTACCTGCACGTGGTGATCATGGATGCAGTCACCACATCCCATTATTGGGAAGGAAGAACATCATTTCTCTGCTTAACACAGGATCCACACTCCCACCCAACCCCTGGGGCCTGGGAAGGACCATGACAAGAGATGGAAGAAGCCCCTTGAGTTTTTGACTGAGAGGGGAAAACATTTCCGCACTTGTGGTTTTTGGGGTCTGAGACACCCAGCAGGCTCATTCCTAGTTTAGTCCTAACATGCATCAAATTCTAACACCTTCCAGGGAAATGATCCTCAAGAGTGCCATTGAGGTGGGACAGGACAGGGGCTGAGGGGCAGCACCAAGGTTTGCTTGGAGCCCTCTAGGCCTGGCTTGCTGGGGCTCAGCTTTGGCATCTGATGATCAAAAGCCACCTGATTAAAGTAACAAACCCCAAGAAGAGCAGCATGGGCAAAGAGAAGCTCCTGGGCACTTCCATGCAGCTAAAAGACTCCAACAGAAGTGTTTTGAGGCTAAATGCCCAGCACAAGGCAGCCCTGGTGCAGCCTCCCAGAAACACCATGTGCTGCAGAGCGGATCCTTCCCTGGGCACTCATGACTTGGGTAGGGAAAAAACACTTTAAACATTACTCCTTTTGCATATGTCACTCAGTCCTTTGTGGAATACATGGTGTTCTTTAAAGGGCAGAGCAATTAGTCTCTCTGAGGTCAAAAATCTTTCCCCTTCAGACATGCCACAGAGCCTATCCATTTACAACACACTGAGCTCTGGTGAGAGCTGCCAGGAGGAGAAACTGCCAGAACCCTGCAGCTGCAAGAGGAAGGAGGAAACTATGCAGTAGTGATCTAGAGGCTGCAGAAATTTTGGGTAATCCCTGGTCTCAGCTCTGCCAAAATCCTATTGCATAAATCAGCTTCCCTGCTGTTTGGTGGACAGCTCAAGCTTTGAGGTCTCCCTTTGGCTGCTCCTCTCCCAGAGCAAACTGTGGGATCTCTGTCTTCACTCCTGCTCTCATTTGCTCCTGTTCATGTTTTTCTCCTTTCCCTCTCTGCGTGTTCTCTGGCTGCATTCAGGTCTCCCCTTGCTGTTCACTTGAAATAAAATTACTGTAAGGCTCCAAACCTAGGGAATTACAGAGATGGCCATCCTTGGCAATGCCACTCTTTATTTCTCCACCAGGATGCAACCTCTGCCCAGTGCAGAGGAGGGAAAGGGTTTAACTCAACTGATACACAGAAGAATGGTACTAGATAATTTTATTTGCAGTGGCCTGATGGCATCTACCCCTAGGAAACCAAGAAGCTGCACTGGCCCAATCCTATTTACAAGAACTGTAGGATTCTTCCTAAAAACACTTATGGAAGTGGCCAAGAAAAATCAAAAATTCCAAATTCAACCAGTCTGGGTGTCAGATTACCCTTTTGGGTAAATATCAGGGGATATTTTCCTCTTGTTTCCTTTTCCACTCCTTTCCTGAAAACAATCCAAGCTCATCTAGCAACAGGGAGGCTCCTGTCATTCATTTCTCCCCTGATGGTAGATGACAACCAAATGGGATGTGCTGGTGTGTGATCATCCCTGAGGAGCCACCAAGCCTGGCTGCTACCAGCACTCCTGCACACATTAATACAGTTCATAAAACCTGCTGAGTGCCAGCAGTTCCCTTGAAAGCTGCTCAGGAAGTGTTTATTGAGGCCCAATAGCTACAAGATACACATTAAATGTAGCAAATAATGCAAAGCTTTTGTTTTGACACTTCCCTGCAATTAATTAAGGCCATTGGGGTGGGGGGCCATTGGTGTTAACCTGTCCCCTGAAAGGAACCCAGACTGTTGGGATGGCAGAGGCAATTCCCACAGCAGGGCATCCAAGGAAGGCAGTAACTCACACAAATCCCTTTTGATTTTCCCCACCCTTGTGACTCAGTAGTTCTCTGTGGATGATGGAAGTGCAGGGAGCTCACCTGATCACAGTCTTACAAAAATGGCATCTGCAAAATCTGTAGAGTAAAAACTATGCTGAAAACTCTGCCTGGTCCTCACTATGTATCACTGGAGTGGGCTCCAAAGCTGCAACAATAGGAATGAGGAAAAGAAGGAGCAAGTATTTCAGCACTGTTGGCATTATACTTCCAATTTTTTAATATAACTCTGTAAAAAGGGTTCATATAGTCAGGTTTTTTTTTTGGTGCAGAACAAATTATTTTCTCCATGGAGGGAGTTGAGGACAGGGTTTAGAGTTAGAGGAAGCAGACATGCAGCACTATGTTTAGTGCTTCCAGCAGTGAATCCTTTTGCAGATACTGGCTATTCCCCTCTGTTGATGAAACCACAGTAAGACAGTGAATTAGTGGTCCAAAGTGCCATTCAACATTCAATCAACAAATTGTATGTATGTTTCTATTTATTCTACGTGAGAATTTAGGATGTTGAATCAGAAATTTGGGGAGGAATTTTATGTCTTTAAGATAAATAATATTTATTTATTTAATATAAATAAATATTATCCTTCTTGTTGCATAAACCCTGTGACCTGCCTTTGTGCATGTTGCTGACACAACATTGTGAAATTCCACAGACCTGGGTCATTTCTCATTCACATCACCTTGACCTTCCTACCACTCCCACTGAAACCCTCAGGTGGGTTTAGAGAAATGCAGAACAGACATAGCAAACAGTTTTAGATTTAAAATCACTTAACTGTACAACAGGAACAAAAGGAGAAGTGTTTGCAAAGATTACAACTTAAAAATTACACAACCAACCACTAAATAAATTGGAAAACATGAAATAGAAAACCAAGCCCCTGGGCAGCCACCCATCCATGCAACAGCTGTAATTCCCCATCACTAAATGTACACGTATGTCTCCACATTGTTCATTTGGTCCAACACTGCTCCTACTTCCATCATTCTGCTGGATTTGACTCAGTGACTCCTGATCAATAGAGAGTACAAGAGCCTTGCCTACCCTTTGTACATGTCAGCCTCTCTAAACAGAGCCTTATCCATCAGTTTGAACCCTCTTAGTCACAGAACAGAATTGCTCAGTAACACTCATGGTCTTCAGAGAAACAGCTACCATTAGTCCATAAGCATTAGGAAATGCATTAAAATTGGTATTTCTCCATTATTAAACAACAGCCAGATCCTGTTGAAAAATCCCTTTTCTCCTGACCAGCTGATCCCTGTGTGACACACAGATATTCTCTGACACACACACACCTCAGAACCTGTTTTGGAGCTAACACTCAGTGACCAGGAAAAGCTTTTGATTAAGAAAGAACAGTCCCCAGTTGCAACTCAAACACAATTATACTGATGACTGCAGTATCAGAAAGATGGTTCTAAATGCATTACTTAGGAGATTAATAAGAATTTTATCTCTACTTAAAATTCATGTTTCAATAGATATAATTAGGCCTAACTTAGAATTTAGTTATTGTTCAATTAAAGGGACATCAGACAACAGCCCCTTCTGAATGCCACAGGATTTACTGCAAAGCTTCCATTCTTTTCCTAAAGGTTATGGCTGATGTGTGTTACAGGTATCAGCTGAGATTTTCATCTCTGCTGCAAACCAACACCAAAATAACCTCCCCACAACAAATGCACAATTCAGTCAGCAAAACTGAGGAGCACAGCACTGGTGCTCCATTATTCACCATCCCCCTCTCCCAAAGAGCAGAGTCCCTCCTTGCTGGATGCAGAGGCTCCTTACCAGCCAGGCCCTGGGGGTCGGAGTGGCGCCTTTCCAAGATTTTGCATCTCTCCTTTCTCTTCTTGCTCCCTCTGAAGCTGCCAAAACGCTTCATGAGCTGCAGCATGCACTCGCGTGGCGGCAGCTGGCGCTCATGCCCGGCGTCGGAGAGAAAGAAGCAGCACGAGGGGCAAGGTGAGGGGTTGCTTACACCAAAAAGCCCAGGTGTGAGAAAAGAGCTCTCCAGAAAAACAGTGTGCCTGCGAAAGAAGTCCAGCTGGCCAGCAGCTCAGCTCTGAGGTGCCTGGCTGTGGTCTTCGTGGAGAGCTGTCCTAGGGCAGGCTGCCGACCCTTGCCCGCCAGGCGCTTCCAGCCTTAATTCCGGCATACAGCGACTGCCCTGGACACGGGGAGAAGTTCAAAGTCTGCCCAGCTTGCAGCCACAGAGCTCTTATACATCAGCTGTCAGAAGCCTCGGAGACCAAAACATTTCCCAGTGGATCAGCTCGTGTGGAAAAGGTCAGGAGCCGCCTGATAAGCTCCCTTGTTTGCAAACTCCTGACGGGGCGAAGGAGCCACCAGCCCTCTCGAAGGGAACCATCACGTGCAGCTCGGCATGACCACTCTTCCAGCAGGCTGTAAAAGGAAACCACCCCTGACAGACAATTCCTGGCAGCAGTGACCCAGGCACACTGGCTCCATGATGTGACATCACCCAACTATTTTGATTCACGTGTGCTGGGTCTTGGGAGGGACAGGAGAGCCCAGCTGACTGTCCGTGAGCTCCGGAATGCCCGGCCCTGCACAGCTAATGACTGATGGATTCATGGCATCCAGCTCCTGCCAATTCATAGAAAGAAGGCTGATACTTTCTGGAAACTGGAGCTGGAGCTTCTCTGTGATGTGCCCTCCCCGTGCTGCACATATCCCTGTGCTCAGTGCAGATTGCTCTGTCCAAATTCGCTTTCTGCAAAGCAAAAGGACCAGCACAGCTGTTTGTAACCCAGCTAAATCCACCTCGTGGAATTTTCAATGAGACAAACATGCACGAGGCTGTTGCTCATCCCAGTCAGCCAGGCTGTATGATGATGTTTGGCTCTGAGTCTCTGCATTTAGAGCTGTTTATTTTAGGAAAGGGTTGATCATTGTGGGCTGGATCTTGAGCAGCTGGAGAGGGGTGTAAGTGTGATCCAAGGCACAATCAAACCATTGTAGACAACCTTCCTAAGATCATAGTAAATGCTCTGTTAAATCAAAAGCTTTTTTTTTTGAAGTTACAGAGCATCAGCCTTTCCTCTGGATGCCATTAGATTGCGAGGCTCAGCTCTTTCAAAAATCAAACCCTATATGAGTAATGAGAGTCTTATCTTTTTAATTCCTAGAAGGAATTGAAGGTTATATCATATTTTTCCTCTACAAGGAGACATGACTTCTTCCTTGTGCCCATGATTAAGTCCCCTTCTGGGACTTAATTTCATTGGGAATGAAAACAAAGCCCAGCCTTGAAAGTTGCAGAAAAGGCCTTTATCAACACAGGTTCCTTGCAAGCTCTGGTTTTTCAGAAATATGCATTAATGCAAGGATGCCTTGGGTCTTCAGGGCCCCCAAGAGTATGTGCAGAGGTGACAGCAGGTTCCTCTGTCATCCTCAGCTACCAGAGGCTCCCTCAAGTTTACCCTGAATAATGTGGAAGAAGACAGTACAGAAGACACCATTGTTCTTTCACCTAGCAACCAAAACAATCAAATTATTTCCAAGACACTTAATTATGTTCCACACAAGGCTCTGAACTGATATCCAAGTGAGGCACGATGGTAATTAATGTGAAGCTGTCTCAGACTTTCCCCTTCTGACTAGTCCTCCCGCTTTCTCTTACCCTCATCTCTGTGGCCCTATTTCAGCTCTGCAAGTGAACATCCTGCTGCTTTTAACCAAACAACAATCCTTGGGATAAAATCTCCTGTCAGCTCAGTGTGCTTACAAAGCCCCTTCTCCAGCCCCTCCCTTGAGGCTCACAGTTCACCCAGCACAGAGGAGAAGCAAATGGAGCAATGAGTTGAGGAATTAGCAGGGGAAAATGTCTCTGTTACTTAAATATTTGGTTTAATATAGCTGTAAGAAGCCTTAAGCTCTGCACACCCCATCTGGCTTTGTGTGACTGTCAGGGTACCTGTCACTGATTCCCCAACTTCTGGGACTCTGGCTGGGCCCTCCAAGGGGGCTCCCCTGTCAGGGGAGACCTTCCTGGAGTGGCCTTGTGTCAGGAAAGAGAGACACACTGGATCTTTTTGGTCTCCAGGTTCTTGTTTATTGTTGTCTTATCTAGAGTTTTGCACACTGGCCACACCAGGCTCTGCACACTGGAAAAGCACTGCAAGAATGGCCAACAATCTCTTGTTCCAAGGTCTTTTAGAGCTAAACTATCCAATGAAGAACTGACACCTGGATTATTTTCCCTTTTAACCCAATAACTGATCCCACAGAGCTGCAATGAGGACTTTTCTGCCCAATTACAAAATGCCACCCAAACCCATGGAGAAGAAGGAAGAAGAAGCACGAGGAAGAAGTCCAGGATTGCACCCTGTGCCCTCCATCTTGCTTCCATCCACAACACACTAAACATCCCAAAACCTCAATTTCTCACCAAGTGACACACCTACGCTGCTCTCTATAATCTATTTCACACTTTTGTGGATTCCAGTCTATCTTGAAGTCTGGGAAACTTTCTCCATGAGTGAGGGTCAGAGTCAGTGCTCCCCTGGGGGTCAGGGCACCCCAGGGCAGACAGAGAAACATTCCCAGTGCCCTGGGTTTCCACATGTGACCACCACACTTCGTCTGCACCGTCCCCTCCCTTCACTCTGCCATGATCATGGCACCACCACTGAGACAGCAGCTGTCCTGGGACAAGCTCTGTTTGTCCTCACAAGCACATTTCAAGTGCTGGTTCTCAACCTACTTCCATAAGTACTTCCCATTGAAAACCAGCTCCCCCAAACCAATCCTGGATTCTCCTTGCTGCAAACTAGGCCTGGTCATCCTTCTCTCTCCATGCACAGGGAGAACAATGTTCCTTTCTGATCCAGTCACCCCTGGCATATTTGACAGCAGCTATTTAGTTCCCTGTCCAGTTTTTACTTGGCCAAAATCACAGGAAGTGCTGCCTACACCCCCAGAGCAGTCTGAACCTCAAGCTCCCTCTATTTCAGAAAAGCATTCCTCATTCTTCAGTGGCCAAAGGATTGCTTGGAATGACTTAATGTTATCAGAAAGCAAAAAAATTAAATCCCTTTTTAATGAGGTAAGAATTGCTCTTGCTTCAGCATGGAAACAGCCCCCTTTTTGATGGAAACCAAGGATAAATAGTCACTGATGACCTTTTCAAGCAGGGCCATTGCACCAGGAGGGCTCATTTCCCCTTATTAAGGGAAGCAGCAAGACTCTAATGTTTCTACACAGAGCTACTAGAAAATGGAACAACACTGTTTAACAGCTGACTTTCACAGTAATTTGTTAAAAAGCACTAAGTGTTTTGAGTATAATCACTCTGTCTCCCACAGCTAATGGTCTAGCAGATACTGGCACATTTACACCAGGTACTACATCTTCTTAATGATTCCAGTGCAAGGATCTTGTAAAACTAATAATAAAAAGCTGTGCTTCAAAGTGTTCCTTTGGGGCCATCTATGTTCTGGAGATTGAAAACACAAATCCCTTCCATCCCCTCCAAGCAGCCATGAAATGTACTCTTGTCAAGCCACATGAATTAGCTATCCCATATTATGATTTCTTAGCTGCATAAGGATAACACCGTGCCCCTCTAAAAATCCTACACAAACCCACTCTGAGAGATACCAAGCAATGGGCAGCTGAATAAAATTATTTTGGAGGAAGGAGCAAACAAACACTGGTATATGTGAGTGAAGCACTTCCCTAATCCCATTATATCTGCAAAGTTCACCAGACCTCAGCCCAAAAACCTCCATCCCTACCTGGGCTCCCTCTTTTTGATGCTTCTTGCTTTTAAGTTCTCTGTCTCTCAGGATAAAAGAACCTGCCCCCAGTGATTTACCACGACTCCTCAGGCACAAACATCACAGAAATATTTTTTTCTCTGGATGTGATGTGAAGGTTTGTTCTATGAGGTAGAATTGAGTGTTCAGATTTGGTCACCAGACAGAAAATATGGAAGATGCCATCACACCAAACAAGTGCAACCACCAGACATCAGAGCTTTGAAACACAAACTGATTCATCCATTTCACAGAGGTGTAAATTCTGTGCCATGGGGAAAATACTTTAAAAACTGGTATTTCAAACCAGTTTCTCAGTTGCCTTTTTAACAGGAGCTTGCACCTGATATACAAATGCAGCAGCAGAACACAGGGGAGGCAGTAGGGGCCAGTTAATGCTATCTAATTTATTTTCATGTGAAAATGGAAAAAACAATGTTTTCCTCCTCGAAATTTAAGAGTCATTTAGCTCAAAACAGGAAGACTGAGAGGAATATGTATCCCCTTAGTGACAGTTACTGTTTGAACTGGCTGCTGACTGCAGATCAGCAAAGCCAAGTATTTCCCTTTCCTCATTGCTGAGAATTTCCTTGTTCAAAATGCCCTCTGTTTTTGTCATTGCTAAGAGAAATAAAGCTCAGCTCCATGCTCAGAAAGGTAAAGCATGAATCATTCTTGTATTTCTACATGGATCATGTTTCTCTGCCATGTTGTCCTAAAAGTTTCCCCTAAATTAGATTTTTTTTTTTAATTTTCGTTTTTTAAACTCTACATAATGATGTTGGCAAAATTGAACATTTTAATGCTGTCAGTGGTGCTGGCACATGCTTACACATCTTACAACACCAGACTGATCTTAACTGCAACCATCTTTCACATAAATAGAAAATGTGGAAAACATTTCAAAATAACATGCAAATAAATATGTAAAAGAGATCTTTGCTCTAAAAAAAAAGCCACTCAAGTCCAGGTGATGCAATGCACAATAACAAAAAGCCTGTTCAGCCTGAACAGCATTTGCAGGCTGATTGAACAGAACATATAGCCCATGTTTTCAAAGAGAAACACAAACTACTACTTTCTCCATCTGGTCCAAGCCCAGCTCACACCCCATAAAAGAATTGCAAGTTTATGACTCCAAGCTGGGCTCAATTACTTCCCAGAACCATAACCAAGTGCTTCTCTGTAATAAGCTTTCATCCCCCCTTTTTAATACTGCTTCAGGCTGCTTTCACTATAGATTAAGAAAGGTTTCAATCCCTAAAAAAATCTGTTAGAAAAATCAAAAAGTTTAATTTCACTTCTTTCCAGCAGTCCCCTAAGGTGCACCCTGTATTCCCCAGAACTCTTGGTAAATTACTTATAAATTACATCCTGGCATTTTTGTGATGTTTTCCTATCCTACCTTTCCAGAGCTTGTAGCACAAACCAGCAGGAATAGGAGTAACAGCAATGGTAGTGTTGGCATAATTGTGTTTTCTAGTAGGAAAAACACTTTTTCAGACCCAGAGCATCTATCCCAGAAGAGCAATAAGCTGGGACTGATGACTGTGATGCCATCCAAATGATAATTTTATCATTTCCCCACATCCTTCTAATAAACTTGGTGCATATGTTTTCAGCACTCACTTCAGCAATTTCACATCTATTGTGAAAAACTGAGCTGTTTTTAAATGCATCACAATCTGGCTGTGCTCAAAACACCAAAACAGTGTTCAGTCCAGGAAGTACAAGATGTCTGGTGACAACACCACTTCTAAAATTTAGTAAGTTCTCAGCTAAAGGAAAACATCTCAGCAGTAACTTCTACAAAAGGAAAAAAAAAAGAAACAGCAGAGATAATAAATTCCTTAGAAGCATTTTCCACTTGGGCTTTTCTCATCTCTTCTTCCTTCTCTTTCTTCTTGCTTCTCTAAGGCTTTCAAATATATTGATTCACAAAACCTTGAGAAAGAGATAGAATTCACTGGAACATCACAAATCTCCTTTTTGTTTTCTTATAGTCCTCCTTTCTTTACTGCTTCTTCACTTCTCATGCAGAATTGGAACAGCTTAAATGATGTTAAAGTTAAAATGGGCATTGTAGGGCCTTCAGTTTAAATTAAAGTCTTAAAACAAGCCCTGAATGCATCACAAAGGGAATGTCAGCAAATGAAATAAGACAGAGATTGCTCAAAAAAAGTGATATGTTAGGGATAGCCAGTACCTGAAAAGTGAAATTTATACAACTGTCCCAACACTTGAAGAGTATAAGAGACTAAAAAATCAGAGCAGCACAACTGTACAGACATACAGGCCTGCACTGATTCAGTCAGAGGAGAGGAGAGGAGAGGAGAGGAGAGGAGAGGAGAGGAGAGGAGAGGAGAGGAGAGGAGAGGAGAGGAGAGGAGAGGAGAGGAGAGGAGAGGAGAGGAGAGGAGAGGAGAGGAGAGGAGAGGAGAGGAGAGGAGAGGAGAGGAGAGGAGAGGAGAGGAGAGGAGAGGAGAGGAGAGGAGAGGAGAGGAGAGGAGAGGAGAGGAGAGGAGAGGAGAGGAGAGGAGAGGAGAGGAGAGGAGAGGAGAGGAGAGGAGAGGAGAGGAGAGGAGAGGAGAGGAGAGGAGAGGAGAGGAGAGGAGAGGAGAGGAGAGGAGAGGAGAGGAGAGGAGAGGAGAGGAGAGGAGAGGAGAGGAGAGGAGAGGAGAGGAGAGGAGAGGAGAGGAGAGGAGAGGAGAGGAGAGGAGAGGAGAGGAGAGGAGAGGAGAGGAGAGGAGAGGAGAGGAGAGGAGAGGAGAGGAGAGGAGAGGAGAGGAGAGGAGAGGAGAGGAGAGGAGAGGAGAGGAGAGGAGAGGAGAGAAGAGAAGAGAAGAGAAGAGAAGAGAAGAGAAGAGAAGAGAAGAGAAGAGAAGAGAAGAGAAGAGAAGAGAAGAGAAGAGAAGAGAAGAGAAGAGAAGAGAAGAGAAGAGAAGAGAAGAGAAGAGAAGAGAAGAGAAGAGAAGAGAAGAGAAGAGAAGAGAAGAGAAGAGAAGGAGAACTCACTGGGTTAGGAACAGCTGGCACCAGTGCTCAGCTGTCCTTGCATGTCAACCCTACACAAACCAGTCACCCCAAAATGACCCATTGCTATGCCACAGTGGGTGAAATAAAGACATAAATATGCTATATTTATACTACATACATAAAATCAGAGACAGTGACCTGCAGCATCCTATTAGACCTGTGAGACAACACAGAAATGCTGACTGAAGAGAAAGTTGAACCACACCTTGAAAAGCCAAATAATGCTTGAGAAGCCTTTCCCATTCCTGACTCCAGCAGTTTCACCTATGACTGTCCCACTCTTCACTGATTAAAAATCAGCTGCAAGGAAGCAGCAACTTCCAGAGGAATGAAACATTCCCCATGAATCTCAAGGGCAAAGGAGGATTTGTGTGCCTCTCCTGCTCTTTGATGCTGTGATGGTGCAGAAGAACCTGAAATCTACATTGAGGTCACCTATAGGTGTTTGCATAAATATTGTTTTGTTTTGGCAGTGAAAGCAGGGTCTTGTAGCAGTGAGATGAATTGCTCATTGAACTCCAGCCCAAAGCTCACAAAATCCCAAGGACTAGCCAGGGTATCCATGGGAAGGACTTCAACTAATTATACAGCCACTGCCAGTCTGGTTACACCAAGGACACTGCACAGGACTCCATCCTGATGAACTAAACACAGGAGTGATGCCAAGAGGGAAAATTCCTACAGGATCAACCAACACTGCATTCTTAACACAAGTGGGATTGCTCCAGCCAGGGGAATACAATAGAAAGGGAGGAATCCTCTAGGTAGATGGGACTGCACTGAAATCCCCTCTACACAATCTTTTTGAATTGCAGCAATTCCCTTCATCTGTTTGTTCAACTCATTCTTAGCAAAATACAGTAAACCTTCAGGTCTTTAAAAAACAATACAAAGAGTTTAAAAAAAATGCCAAACCTGCACCAAAAAACCATAAAAACCAGAAAAAAACCCAAAAGCAAACTAACCCCCCCAAAAAACACCAAAAATCAAAACCAACCAAAAAACCCCCAAAAAACCCAAACAACACAAAACCCCCTAAAAAACAAAAACAAAACCCAAGCAAACAAATAGAAAAAACAAGCCACCAAACCAAAAAAACAAAAAAAAAAACCAAACCAGACCAAAACGCCACGGAAAATAAATCCAGAAAAAAACCCTCAAGATCTGTCTTAATTTTCTACCTTTACTTTTCCAAGAAATTAATGATTCAGAAGCATCATTAGTTGCAAACAAAGAATAAAGTCAAGTGCTTTGCATACTTTAATGTTATAATAACTGAACAACTGGCAAACCAGCTCTGGTAACTTCCCAAGATAAACCTTTCAGGAACCATCACCACCTTGTATGTAGATAAATATATAGATAGATAGATACAGATATAGATATAGATATAGATACAGATAAAGATTATATAGATATAGGTTGATATAGAGAGAAGAAATTTTCTAGGATTAGTTTCCAAATATGCCAGAAGAGATGGGAATACAGAGGAGAAAATATACATTGTCACACATGTGAGGTCTGGAAGAGAAAATCTTTCTGGTTTCTTTTTCCAGGTTTTGTTGTTGCTGTTGTTTGCTTTAATGAGGTCTGTTTTACATTTTTTGCACCCATATCACACTGAGCAATTTTGATGGCAAAAGAAATTTTACTGATTTTAAAGAGAGATGAAAGCACTGTGAGAAAGACTCTGCATCTTTTTGGGGTGGTACAGAGGCACCTTAACAATCTCCAAAGGTACAGAAGGGACAAAGAAAGAGACAATGGACATGTATAGGAAAACTGTATTGTTTTACTATTGACAATGATCTAGAAACCACACAGGTATTTCCCATTTATTGATGATTCTACCAATTTAACTGGCAAATTGGAAAAGGGATCCCCAGGATTCAGCTAAAGGGCTGCTGTGACTGTGGGAGCCACAATCCTATGATCCAAAGGATAGTGTGGAACAGCTTGGGTGGTGAAAAGTTCCCTGTTCATTCATTGTATGAGTGAAAACACCAAGAACTGTAAAGCTCAGAGCTGTTATTTTTAGGACTGAGTGAAAAATCTCAGTGGGTTGGCTGGGACCAACGCAGACATGAACTAGAGAAAGCTTTGAGTCTTTGTGCCTCGAGATGACAGAAGGGCTGGAAACCTGGGAGCTACAAGGCAGCAAGAAAATATTCCTGGAAAAGCCAACCCTGCCAGTCTGCACACACAATACCTGGCAGGAGAAAAAACAGTCTGAAACTTTTCACAGCAGCTCATGATAAAGGAAGAGACTGGAAAGGCTGTCAGCTGTGTCCCTGGGGATCTGCTTGAAAGCCAGAGACAGAGTGGGAAAGGGGCAACACCACTGCCACTCCTTACCCACTGTTTCCTTGGTCATTTATGCTTTAGGATCCCCTTATGAATCAGAGGACAGTGCTCAGGCACCTCCCAGCTGACACTTCATTTGCAGCCAGCATCTTTCCCTGTTCACTTCCTCAAAACACATTGAGCCTCAAACTGAGAGACTTCTGGAATCATGGAATCTCTTTCCATGATTCCAGAACTGGGTCAATCATAATGCTGTTTGTACCTTGTCAAGTAAATTGAAAGTGATCTAAAATAGTACCACAGATGACCAGAATTTGTTGCAGAGAACCATCAGGTCCCCAGATCTTGCCAAGGTTCATGCAGTGGCTTCAGTGCTTAGAGTAGAAAGCACTCTACCCAGTAGCTCTCATGTCACTAATCCTTAAATTCCACATCAAGAAACAAAGCAGAAGCTCAGTGTAATGCTCACAGAGCTCTGGATATATCCAGCAGCAGACTCTTGAATTTCTTGGTCTGCTCCAAAAGACTCCTTCATCCTTAGTCCCTCCCTCAGGTGCCTCTGTTCTCAGGGGCACATTTCTAACACAGGCCTAGGAGCTTTCTCCCACCTGGTGTAATTCTGGCTCTCAGAGTCAAGGTTGCCTAAAACAGCCTGTAAAAACCTACCCATGTTCCAGACTGAACACTTTTGTTATTATTACATATTTGTGGAAAAAACCCACTCCATCATCACCTGGCAGCTGGCAATAAAGGCTGGCAAATCTGACCCTCAGCTTATTTGCAAGCACGTCACTGGAGCAAAAAAAAAATAAATATTAAAACCTCTGTGTTAACAGACACAAACAGAAATTACTGCTCCAAGCCACATATTCCTTTAAACCAGGTAGGTTGTTTCCAGCCATAATAAAATACTTTCAGGGCAGAGGAGGGGAAGAAGAAACACTGAAATGGACTGAGTATGGCATTAGTAGACTTAGGTTTTATTCTAAACTCTGCTATCAGGCAACTGCACAGCCAGGAAAAACCCACATCATCTCATGAGAGCTTCAGGTGAAAATCTGTTGTCAGAGGGTACTGCACTGCAAGAGTCTCATGCTTAGACTAATCCCTTCTCTACTCCTATTAACCAGAAAGTTAATTAAAAATCTTAAAGAAAATGAAGACCCACAGCAGAACAAGTAGATTTTTACAGTGACCACAGGTTTCTGGCTTTCCTCCCTGTTTATTTGCTGCCTATATCCATTACAAAACTATGTGTTCAAAGGCAAACAGCAAAAATTCCTGTCTTGAGGAATTGCTCAGAGAGGGAGAAGTGCAGGGTGGAAAGCACCAACCCTCAACCCAAGAGACCAAACTTCCACTGGCCTCAGAAGCAAAACCCAGGCTCATTGCCAGCAAAACTGAACTTCTCAAGATATCTTTAAATCAATTTCTGAGAGGTTTTTTTCCTGCACACATTGCAAGATGTGACACAAGCTCCTGTGCCAAGCACAGCACTGACTAGGAAGGTCTTGCTGATCTTTGAATCAGAGCCCTCAACACCACCAGCTTAAATCAGCCCTTTAAATTCCCCCTGCCCCCTTCAGTCCTCTCTATTTACAGTCACCTGCTACAAAATTCACACATTTAAATGACATTAATTAATGAAATTTCACCAAAACATGGAGAGGATCCACTCAGGCTCATGGACAAAACTTTGGAGAAACTGGAAGCAGAGAGGGATGCTGCTGTCCCAGCCTTTACCCTCCCTGCCTGCACACACCTGCCACATCCCAGGCTGCACAAATCCAGCATGGGAGGGAATGTGTGGGGCACCAGCAGAGCCCAGAGCACTTTCTGCTGCTCAGCAGCTCCCTGTGCATCTCATCCTGTGTGCTTGTGAGCTACACAGCTCCATGTCAGCAGCAAGTTTTTACTGGGTTTTTGTGGTACCCTCCTTCATGACTGGGAAGCTCCATGTGTCTTCACAACCTTTCCTTGGCTGCTGGCACCAGGCCCTTCCCGATGTCACAGATGGTTTTGCTTTCTGCTGCAAGGGTACAAAAAGTGCAGCCATGCCTGGGGAGTGCTCAGAGCTCCCTGAGCTGGTCCACAGTGAAGAATGAAGCTGCCTCTTCAACAGTTTTAACTGCTCAGCTCCACTGTGTTAACAACACCAGCACAAAGCCACTTGCATTTCTCTAAGGGGTTGGCAAACCAGAGTCCTTTCTTTACAGCTCTGAGCCCACCAGGCTGCACCCACCAGTCCCACCTCACCCTTTTAAGTCTGCAAGTCTCCCCCTCCTATATTAGCATTATTAGTGTATTAATTAGGTTCTTAACCTCATTTACCTCCTTGGCTTTTGCATCATGCAAAAAGAACCAGGAAAGAAGAGCTGGAGGCTTCCTTAGGACAGCAAAGGGCTCCTCTAACCCTGCAGCCTTCAGTGAAGGAGCAGAAATTGCTTATAAATGACTCAGTTGGACATGGCTCCTTCCCCAAAGCACAGCAAATATCTGTGTCCAAGGCAGAGGATAAGAAACTTAAGGGAAACAAAGTGCCAGGTTTAGAGAGAAACACAAGTTCCTCACCATGAACTCATCACAGGATTTTTCCCTCAGAGTTTTTGCAAGAGGTGCACGTGCTGTGTGCTGCTGAGCCTTGCATCTGCTGCATGGACAAGAAAGTAATTTCTAAGAATTTCAGTGATGTCAGGCATTTTCTTTTTTTTAATGTGACCATAAAGTGGCAAAAGCTGTCAGCAGCACTGGCAGCAGCTTAACAAGAAATGTTGACGTTGCCTGGATACTGAGTCCTGCTCCAGCCTCAGATTTGCCTGCATGTCTGCACTTGACAGGAGTAACTCCTTGGGATTTTAGGTTTTCTTTAATATTTTGAGATCTGTGTAAGTATCTCTCCTTATTCAGATCCCTCCTTCTCTCTCCTCCCCCACTTCTCAGCTTTGTAAAATGCAAACTAATTCCTCAACCATAGTAAAGCCATAAATAAGAAGCTGCTAAATTTTTTTTTTCTAGCCTTTTTTTTTTTTTCCTAGCCTTTTTTTTTTTCCACCAGGTTAATCTTTTCAGTTATATAAACACTTTATAAAATAGCATGGCAAAAGTATATGAGAATCTTTTTATGTGATTAAGACTTGGCTCCTTCTTTCCCAAGGACAGTATTTCATGCCTTGCCTTTGCCACTGCTGAGATTTGCTCAGCTGTCTCTCTGTGACCTCCAAAGCAGAAGGCAGCAGGATTTAACATTGCTTCTCATGGAGAGCTTACAGTAAATCACTACTGGTGGATATCCATGGAGTCTTGGGAAAAAAGAGCATTATTAAGTACCTGCTAATTTTTTGTTACAGTGGATGGATTCCAGGTTTTCACGGATGGCATAAATCCAGCTACTCCAAAGGGAAGTGAACTTTTCCCAGTCTTTCTCTTTATTGCTGTTCTGCTCCCTCCCAATCTGATTTGTGCTTTAGTGTTTGGAGAAAAGAGTTCTGGATGTCATTTAATGAAGTACTGTAGTGTTTTATCATCCTTTATGGTAAAGAATTTGGAAGGACTTTTGGAGAGCTTCATGCAGAAACAGAAACAGGACCAAAGTTCATACACAAAAACCAGCTCTAAACTCCTCTTCCTGGCAGCTAGATGACAGAGAAGTAAAAAACATCCACTGCAGACAATTTTTCCAGTCTGGTCCCTGACATGGTTCCCAAGTGAGGAATGATGCAGTTATCCTGCTGCCCCACAGCAGCAGATTTCAGCACCCTGTGGGGTTATTTTCCAAAGGAAATGGTGTGCTGTTCAGATACTTTCTTTAGTGTCATTAGTTTTATTTATCTAATAATGTCACAGGATTTCCATAAGCAAGCAGGTCTTTCAACAGTGCCACCCCAAATCAGGTCCCTGTTGCTGCAGAGCCTTTCTGCACTGGGGAATGACTCAGTTTAGCCATGCTGGAGCAAAGGGTATACTCTCCTTCCTCTTCCAGTTCTTCATTAAAAAAAAACCAAACATACATTTTAACACTGAACATCATGACTGTATCTCTCAAAAGGGTTAATAAAGCTTGAATGCAACAAGAATAGGTACCACAATCTCATAACTCCTCCCAGCTGATGCCAAGCACAAAGCACTGTGAACATGTGAAGTTCATCTATTCAATGTAATCCTGTTTTCCCTCTCATTACAGTGGTAGAAGATGTGAGATTTTGGCCATTGTTGACTTTAACAGCTCTGTGGGGAGGAGAAGACACTTTCCTGCTCTAGGACTCTGAATTTCAAAATTTAAGCACTAAAGTAAAAAAAATTTACTCAGAAAAACTTGACAAAAAAACCTGATGGAAACTTTGAAGCAGAAACAAGCCCTAAAAAATATCTCTTCTTCTCAGCTTTAAAACTGGAATGGACAAAATGACAGGCAGAGGAAAAAAAGGTGGAGATGACTCAACAGACTCATTTTGTGGTGATGCCTTTTGCTGTTGCCTTCCCCAGTCTGATGTTCCTGGAACCATCAGAGCACTTGGATGTGTTTGAAGATGCAAAAGTCAGTGCATGGAGGCAGTGCCAGGAGGCTGCCACTGAACTTGTGCACAAGAAAAGCCTTCTCCCACTGCACACCTCTTCTTAAATACACAATGCAGCAAAGGAGTGCAAATGGTGGTGTGAGTCCTGGTAATCACACTCTCCAATTCTCTTTTCCAAGCACAGGTGAGGCTCCCAGCCCAGCCCAGCTGGATCCTCTCTGCTCTCTCTTGGCTAAACCAGAGCCAAACATGGCAAAGCCCTGGCACCACTGCTGTAGCTCTGTGCTCTGCTGGCACTCCTCCTTCCTGAGTTTGTAGCTGGGCTCTCCAGGGAAGCAGCTGCATGCACTGAATATGAGTTTCCCCTTCTGCAGCACAGATTTTTTACACATTCTGCTTTGTAAGCTCCTCCACTGACAACGTTCACTGTCTCCATAGCCCAGCTTTCCAAACAGAGGGGCTGTAGGGACTTCCTGTGATGGCCACTGTGGCTTCCAGCTGCTTCCAACAAAGCTCCAGACACTGCCTCAGAGCTCATCCCAAAATGGGTGACTTTAACAGCAGCATGACTTCTGGCCAGCCCTCAGCAGCGTTGACTTTAATGCCATTTAATTGCAGTGACATGTCTTTAATAACAAAACCCATGCCAAGAAACTGTGGCTGGAACAAGAGCTGACCTAAGGCCAGTTTCCAAAGGGTTTTCAATCCCCTCTTCTCTCACTTGTGGCTTTCTGGGTGCTGCACAACCTCTCCTGGGTCACTGAGGGACTCCAGCTCCACCTACAGCCACATTTAGTGAGGAGCCTTACCCCAAATGTCACCTCTGGAAAAGCCACGTGCTCCTCCAGCACCACTCTCTGAGGCTGGGGACAATCCCATGGGAGCCACCATCCTTGGGTGCCTGGTGGGGCTTTCTCCCTTAAAAAAATATCTGAGGTTTCAACTCTTTTCATCACCCCTGAGCTCTGTGGTTAAATGAAAGAGCAACACAGCACGGGGCAGAACCCCTCTGATGACACCTCCCTTGCACAAAGCTCCACACACCCCCCACCCCACCCAAAAATCAGGAGAGCCTTATCTTTCAGGATTTATTGACAGCATGGACATGTGTGACTGTTGCTACATGGAGATGTTCCATATAACATGCAGAAATAACACATCCTAATCTCCTTGTTTGCATTCTCATATTCCAGTATTTTTCACACATTCTTCACTCCAGTGGTCTGGATAATACCAAAGCATAAGTCCTCTTTTCTTAAACAAATTTCAAGGGACTGTGGCCCATCCCAAAGCAATCCCAAAGGAATGGCTATTTATTATATACATCAATGAAACTGAGAAAAATGTTAAATCTCAGCTTCTTCTTTGCTCTTTGTTTCTACAACAAACAGAGAAAAAGAAAAATGTTCTTAACATCTGCAACAAAGCCCAAATCTGTCACTCCACAGCCGTGGCTTTGACCATTTCTCTAAATGTAGATCATCTCTCCCTACCTGTCTTCCCTTGCCACTAGTAAGAATTTGCTGATGATCCTTCTATTTTTCTGCAGACTGGGCTTCTGATCCAACAAAATCTAGGCAGCTGTGCAAGTGGGTTTGCACTAGTCCCCACCATTTGTTTGAAAGATTTCTGTGAACACCAGCAAACAAACAAGATGTCAGATCAGCAATACTCCTCATTACTTACTATTTATCCCTTTGATTGTATCAGAAGGGTTTTCCTCTGGCTTTTAAGGACAAACCCCTACACTTAGATCCCCATGGAGGAAACTATTGCTTGTTGTTCACCACCTTCACAGGGGGAATGAGCAAATATTGCTGAAATTAGCCAAAATATTTCTGGTTTTCTGGTTTGGTTTGGTTTGGTTTGGTGGGTTTGGGTTTTTTGTTGGGTTTTTGTTTTGTTTTGGATTTTGTTTGTTTTTGTTTTGAGGTTGTTTTGTTTTGATTTGTTTTGTTTTGTTTTAAGGAGGTCTTTGTTTTTTTCTTCAGATCAACTGATTTAGATGGCTCAGCAAGAATTTACTATTCATTTCAGGCACCCAAATCTGGAAATTGTTCCACTGGTTCAGATCCCAGTGATAAAATCTTCCCCTGTGTCACTGTGAAAAAGCCAGAGGTAGTAAATGCAATGTCCTTAAATGCACACAACAGAGCAAAATCTGATCTTCATGGAGGTAGAAACACATTTTAACCAGCTTTGCTGCAAGAGGCAAGACTTTCTTCTAAAAGATGAAAAACCTCAGCTGACACACATTCATTTTTGAGTTCACTCTCCTGAACAAGTTTAGGCTGGTGCTGCCTTGCTGAGGACTCCTTTGCCAAGAGCTCATTTCCATGAGCTGGCTGCTTGCTCCTGCTGCCACTGGTGCTCCTCATCTTTCAGAAACCCTCCAAGGTGCACTGAACATGGCCAAACTCACCCTTCTCTGCCACACACATGGAGGCAGCACTACTACAGATGCTAAACACAGAATAAATCCCACAGGCACTCTTTGCCACCTGTAGCTGCTCTTGCTCCTGTATTAAGCATTAGCTCACATGAAATTCTTTCACCTTCCCTCCAGAAAGTCTTGACCTTTGTGGAGTTTAGGTGTGCAGCTCTATTTTGCATGGATTAAAGGCAGTCTTGGCCTCTGGATGCTCAGTGCTCTGGGGCATGTCAGTGTGAAAGAGGAATTGAAGCAAAGGCTTCAGTGCAAACAGCTTCATCTGTTGGAGCTACAGCTCAGGTTGCCAAGTGCAGCTCTCTCACCATTAAACAGTTTCATGGAAAGGCTGTGAACATGAAGAGCTGTGGAAACCTTATACTGAGGTTAAGCAAACAAATCTGACACCAGACCTTCTGCCCAGCTCAGGCAGGCAATGAAGCAGATACATTCACAGTGACCCTGAAATGAAATGCTCTGGACTCCCAAATAACTGTGTGTTGAAGAATATTTGATTAATGGCTTACCTCCACACGTGTTCCTCAGCCAAAATTTAATTGCATGCATTTATCAACACAATTAAATGTCTACCTTGATATGGAGTGTCATATCCTGACCTGAGGGCAATATCAAACTCTCCTGGGATGAGGAGAAGTAGATTTCCTGAACAACTGCTGAATTTCCAGTTTGGAGGGAGGGACTCTTTTAGTCTCTGATGTTTTAATTGGTTTAGGAAAAAAAAAAAAAAAAAAGAAAAGCAACAAAAGAAAATGACAGAAAGACTAGTCAAAGGTTCTTAGCTCAAAAGCTCACAGCCAAAGGATTTCCAGGCAGGCAGGGCAATGCCAGGCTCTCCACACAAGAAGGAGAAGCAGTGGGATGCCCACAGGAGGGCACCTGGGGTTCACAGTGCTGGAGGAGCTGCCAGGGAGGTGCAGTCTGGGCTGGCACAGTGTGGCACTGATTGGCACAGCTGCTCTTGTCACCACAGCCCTGTGTCACACACCCACACAGGGCTCCCAACCCTGCTCTCACCCACATTTGGGGCTCAGAGGGCTGTAAACAGCAGGAGATGCTGCAAGAGGCAAACTACAAAGAAACCCACCCCAGCTGCCAACAGATAAAGTGTGCTTACAGGAAACCCAAGGCAAGCTTCAAAATAATTGAGCTAAAGAACTGAGGTGCTTTGATGGTTGATCATCAAAGGCTCTGAGTGCTTGTTTCACATATCAACTACACACATTAATATTTTCATCATCTAAGACAAGAGGGTTTTTTTAAGATACAGAAGAATGTTCAAATATTCTGTGAACTGCAAAAGAAAAGGGCACATCAGAAAGTTTATATAGAAAAAAAATCCAAAACAACAACAAATAAAAACCAAACAATCTGCAACCATTTGGGGTTTTTTTGTTTGGTTTTTTTTTTTTTGTGTGGTTTTTTTGTTGTTTTTTTGTTTTGTTTTGTTTTAAAACTAAAATAAGAAAACTTGGATTTCATTAACACTTGGAGCCCTTTCTAGAACCAGCCTTCCCTGGTGGGAAGGTGGTTGAGTCTACTGATCCATCTTAGAGATCCCAGGCACAGGGACATTTGTAAGCTCTCTGCTGGCTTTGGGTTTGTCATTCAGCAGTCACCACTGCTGGTTTTAGGACAGTCATAAATCAGTTAATTTCTGCCATTTGGATCTTTCAGTAATGCTCTGAAGATGCACAGGTTTAGCTGTCCAGCTGGATAATAAAGTCTAATACCAAGCAGACCAAAGGGGCAGCACTGTGTGAGAACAGCAATTACAGATTATTGCCAGAGATGGATAATCAGAGATTACTGACTAAAATCTTCCCTTCAGAAAGTTTTCTATTCAGGGCATTGCTCTCAAGATCACACTCACTACAACATTTTTGCTAACTCCAGCTTCACACTGTACTCCCATGAATCCTCATCTCCCTGCCCCATCCTTTGCTCTTTTTTTGTGGAGCATCCCCACACACGCACTCAGCAGCACAAACCATTTCATACAACAGTGGTGCAGCACAGATAGGGCAAAGCACAAAATGGTGCAAAATTTGGGGAGCATGGACCTCTGGCTAACATGCATGTGAGTGCCTGTGAGTAACAAAATTGCTTTTATAAATCTGATTTGGGTCCTTTGCACGGTGTTGTCCTTCATTCAGAATGTCCCACACTGTGCCAGGCAAGCTTGTCAGAAGTTCTGATGGATTAGCAATCAAATTTATTGAAAGGTTCAGATGGATGGGAACAGTTCATAGATCACTGTCCAAAACTTAGACCCAAGACCTGTTTTCTGCCATGAGTAGAAGACTTTGCCTGTCATTTTAAACCAGGAACATGACTTTGAGCCTTCTCCAGCTGATGTGTTTATTATTCTACTCACAATAAACCTCAAATCAATTAACTCACTGGGCTAGAAAATCCTGACCTAATTAATTTTAAAAAGTGGCATCTCTGTTGTACTTGGCTTTGACAAAGGAAACATGAGCTCACTTTGGTCAAAGAGAAAGCAGCATGGAAAGATTCAGCTGCACTACACAGATTCAGGAGAACAGGAATGACATCAGTGACCTAGGTTGGAATGACACCATTTCCACAGCAGTTTCACCTCTGTCAAACTACAAGGACAAAAGACTTCTTCCTAGATCTCCTAATTCACACTGATATTTATTTGACTTACTATGGCAATGGGGAAAAAAATCCTCAACCTGACACCATGCAGAGAGCTTTATACTTTTAACTCTGCTTTGCCAGATTTCCTTCTCCCAACACCAACCAACCTGCTTCTAAATTTGCTGTCCAGATCAGATGGGCTAATGCCAACTCCACTGTCAGGTGATCACTACACAGCCTGAAGGTGTTCCAGTCTCTGAGTGAATCCAAATCCATGATCCAGGTTCTCCTTGCCCTGTTTGTGACTCTGCCAGTGACTGCTGGAAGTGAGGAGTTGCTAAAGCAGCTGCTGGAAGCTCATGTGATGGTTAATAGCAGCTCAGCTGGGACACTGCAGTGCCTGCCCATGGTTATTTCCCACACAAGTGGGGATGTTACCTTCAGCTGGCTTTGTGGTCAATGGGAAAATGTACATGTGGAAGCAGCAAACAAATCTAGAACACCTTGCAGGCAATTAGCAGAGTCTGTGTGAAGTCTATAAAACCCCATCAGTCAAATCACTGGCTATCAGCAGAGCTCTCCTTCAAGAGGTTTTCACAGCCCCAGAGGCTGAGAAAGCAAAGGCTCATTTCCACAAAGCCCATCAGCTGAGACATGACAGTGATCAGCCCCTTGCCCTATTGACTCTCACAATGCACAGCAATTCTCCATCATTTTTATGGGCTTGTTTTATTTTTAAAATCAGACCAAGCTCAGTCATAACTCACACTGACCCAAGGGGGGCTACATAAGAGCTGGCCTGAGCCTGGGGTTTTGTATTTTATCTACTCTGTTACACACACTGTATTCCTCAATCCATGCCTTTCTCTGCCTCATTACATATTTTTCCAGATCAGAAAACTGATTGAGTCAACATTTTTCATGTTTATTCAGCCCATTTCTGAGGCATTTTCCAAGCACTTTATCTAAGAAGCTGATAACCCATGATATCTGTAAAACTTGGATCTGATACCTGAAGTCATTATAACTCCTCCAGACTCCAAACAGATAGCAAACAATCTTGGATGCACAATGCTTTTTCAGTGGAATTAGGACAAGCATTCACTTAGAATCAGGAAAAGCAATGCACTTTTCAATGGGTGAACAAACCTACTTAAATAAATAGGATTTCTCCAGCACTTAAGAACAAATACTTGCTTAAGGATCAAATTCTGAAATGATTGATCAAAATGGAAAATGGACTCACAAACAGAATTGAAGCTCTGCTCCTACATATATTCTCAGATTTGTAAAATACAGATAGCTAAATCTAAACAGCCCACAACCACAAACATTTCTCCCACAATTTATTTCCAAATGATTTCCTGTGATTAAGACAGCAAAGCACTCTCTTTGGCTTTACTATTGCTTACATTGCTGCCTGTGTGGAAAAGCCACCTGCACATCAGCAATGCCCTTCAGACAACTTTTATCAAAAGACACAAAGAAGAGCAGCAGTTCATCAGCCTTTGGAGATGTTCAAACTGCAGTTTCTATTTGCCCTTCATGCCAGCAGCAGTCTCTAAGAGACCAAATATAAAACTAAGGTCTTGTCCATACAGCACAAGAAACAATAGTTTGGTTATTATTAAAAAGTTTGATTATTTGCAGTGTGTTCCACAGCTGAAACCCCAGGAAAGAGATAAAAAATGGGAATGAATGCAGTCACAGGAGGTAAAGGACTGAATCTTTTTCTTTTTTATTTTAATGACTGCATATAAATCATCAGAAATTTGAAGACAACCTGAAAAATCCTTCTTGCCTAGACAGAGAGGGGAGGAATACAGAAGCATACTGGAGGTATTCCCCCATGCAAACAAGACTGACCACGAGAAACTAAGGTGAAAAGGGAAGCACATAGAAAGATATCTCCAAATAAACTAAGAACAATCACCACAGGCACATTTTAGCCAGACAAATCATCTGCTGCTGACAGCAGACATCAGTAACTGGCAGCAGAAATGGTGCAGAACGTGGCTGCTCTTTGGCCATGAGTGCAGCACCAGCTTAGCTGCAGCAGTGCTGACACATTTTGTCTGCAAAAAGTCATTTTTCTGGCGTAGATGAGACCAAAATGAACAGTGCTGGTCCCCTTGTCTGCCTCTGAGGGCAAAGCAGGCTTGAAAAAGGATGATCAGATGTCCTTGCACACCAGTACTGGAGAATAAAGCAAGACAAACAGCTTTTCTCCTTTTCCAGGTTTTATGGGCTGACTGTGGAAGAGTCCACATCATCCCCCCCAAGGTGGACCTGGACCAAGCAGCCCTGTCCTTGCCCCCCTTGTCCTGCAGAGTGGTCACAGCCACAAATCAAAGCTGCCTCCTGCCCTTTCCCTCTGCATCTGGGGCACACTGAACAGAGGAGAACTGGAAATGGCCTCAGTGTTCAGGGTCCTGGTGCAGGCTGGAACTGATGGATCATTGCAGTTGTGGTCCAAAGGCTGGGAGGCTCCCAGACTCGGGGAGGAATGCATTGATTTAGCAAAAAATTCCAAATGTAGATTGCAGCAGCTGGCATGAGGAGGGACACACATTGTATGGTGCCATTCTGCAGGAAAACATTCCTGAAGAGTAATGGTGGGAAATAGCTTTAGGAAAAGGAAGGTGGAATGTCTGTGCCCAGCAGCCAACCCTCCACAACAGCCTGTCCTGGGCTAAGCTCACTTCTCTGCAAGCTGTCACCCAAATACCACAAACATGGAGTAAAGTCTTGGGAGGCAATGAACTTCAGCTGAATGCTTGAAGAAAAAATTTAGCAGAGATCAGCCTCAATCCAAAGGTCTTCAAGGCATCAGAGCTCACTCTGGAGCAGGGTGGCAGGGTTTCCCCAATTCCTTCCATGGGTTACTGCAAATGAGAGCTACTTGCTCCATCTATGGGTAAAAATTAGTACAGCCATAGGCTTTTCTCACAGAGGGCATCAGCTAACCACGAGATGTTCTACAAGAAAATAAATTATTAGAATGGATAAGGTATTTACCTGGACAACCATTCTGCCTTGCTACTCACAGTCTTTTGAAAGAAATACCATCTGGACCATTATTATGGGAGCACCAGGAGTCCTCCTTATGGATTGCTTCAGGCACCACAGTTAATTGTATTGAATACCAGAAGGAGAAAAAAGTATGAAGAGGAAGCAGAACACTAAAACTTTATATTGAAAAACATTTCCTTTCTCAAGTGCAGTGAAAATTCACTGTGATCCAAATCTGACCACCAGCATCAAGATGTTTCAAAGCTGTGTAATTTTCAATTCAAGGTTCAATAAGGAATTTTTAATTCTGAGCTAAATTTATCTTTTGATCCCATACACCTCAACCCAAAGCTTTAGGTCAGTGGAAACCTTTTAATCGATTTCCTTTACTGGTAAAACTGAAAACATCATTATTGGGCCATGAGTATTGCTGTTTCTTCAACCAATTGTTTCAGAAGGGGAAGCAGCACTGGAAAATTCTCTGATGTCCTTTAAATGAGGCCCTCAGACCCATCAAAAAAGGTACATTTTAATGACTAAAATTTCATACAACCATCTACTTCTAATAAAATATTCAGGGTACTTGATTTTAGCCTATCTGCAGGGGTAGCTCCCTGATTGCCACTTGGTGAAATAAACCTGTTCTCATTTATTTGTGCATGTTTTGGCTCATGCAAGCAAAGTGACATCTGCATTGTGCTTCTTCCCAGTGCAGGTCCTGCTCATGTGCTCACTTTGGATCACCTCAGTTTGCTTTACTGAGATGTGTCACTGCCTTCTGTTGGCATTAAGCTCACAAAAGTGACACACATGGCAAGTGCCTTCCCACTGCAGCCAGGGCTCAACCATGTCTTGGAGCAGCAGGTCCCAACTTGTGCCTCACGAGAGCAGTTCCTGCAGTTTTGAGCTAAAACAAACTGGGAAGCAGTTCCACAATGCCAATTTTAAAATCACGTTTCACAGCCCCTCAAACTTCAGCTTGTTCTCTTCACTCACACTTTCCCCAGATTTTTCACAGAAAATCTGTGAAATCAGTGTGAGCTCTGTAGAAGCCTACTGCAAGCTACAGGTCACACTAATGCACTCACATCCAATTAAAATGTAATTAATTTAATGCTCCATGGCTGCTCATGTGGCCACACTGCTGCTGGTGGTACTGAGCTGTACATCCTCAATTGTGCAGGATATTTTCCCAGTCTTAAATATGTTATTCCAGAAGTGCTACCACGGCTGCTGAGGGGCTCAGCCTTGCCCAGCAGTGGGTCCTTCTTGGAGCCATCTGGCACTGGCTCTGTTGGACATGGGAGAAGCTTCCAGAAGCCGCTCCTGTAGTGCCCCCACCACCAAAACCTGCCCACACAAATCCAGTGGAGTTACCAACATTATTCTCCTACTGAATCCAAACCACAGCACTGCACCAGCCACTAGAAGGAAAATTAACTCTATCCCAGCCAAAACCAGGGTGGAATCCATCTCTTATTCTCTACTTTGATGTCACATCCAACTCCAACATTTTCCACTGCATCCAAATAAATCACAACCACCTTTCCTGTCCTTTGGTGTACACACACAGTGCTGGATTGTTGCAGGCTGAAGCCAGCTCTGGGTCCAGGTGCTGGAGCCAATCTCCACTTGCAGAAAGCACCTGGCTCTGGGAGGTGCAAGGTGAGCAGCTCTGAGGGGATGCATTTACCATGCATCACAGTACAGGGAACAGCACTAGAAACCCCTCTGCACCCCCTCAAAGCCAGGCTTAATTCACCCCCCACCCATATGCAGTTTTCAGCTGTCAGTCTAACAGTGCTGCTGCAAAGAAATTCTCAGACAAAAAAAAAAAAGGAAATGAAAAATTAAATAAATTTGATGATTACATTGCAGAGCACTTGCACAGAAACCCAGCAAGCCAAGAGCTGTCTTGGATTTTTCTGCAGGGAACTTCTCAAAGTTGAGGGGCTGCACCAGTGGCCAAGCACACACCTCAGCCAAAAATGTCACAGCAGAGCCTCTCCCAGAGGGGCCTGAGGTGGATTTTTTGCAAAGGTGGGAGGCTGAATGTGAAGCCCTGAGCAGCTGAATGTGAAGTCCCAACCAGCAGTTTAGTGCTGCTCTTTATGAACTACCTGAAGTGGCTGGCAGCCAAGCACATGTTGTGGGAAGGCAGTTTTTTCTTTTGTCAGATCAGAGCTGTGGGGTTATGACCAGATACTGAACTGGGGTTACCAAAGGGAAGAGGCACAAAGATGGGCTCTGGATAGTGCCAGAACCAATGATAAAATCCTGAAGATGAGCAAAACCTTTAAACTGCCAGCCTGAAGTGGAAAATATTTTAGGTTTCACATCTGCAAATCACTTTCTGTTTTACCATTGTCCTACCCTAGCCCTTCCTAAACTGTGTGTATTCAAAAGGCAAAATAACTTAGCTGGGAAAAGAGCAACTACATGGGAAAGCAAGTGCTGCAAATACCACACATAGTCTTTAAAATGAAAACAAGCTAGGAAGAAGTTGCTTCCAAGAAAAACAAGGAATATGCAGAGTAACAGGTTAGTCTATGTTTTGAACAATGTGTGGGAGGAGGAAGTGGAGGGAAGATGGGGTATGTTATTTAAAACAAGGACTGCACCTACCTTCCCCCACATACTGCTCATGATGACAGGAAAGGAGTGCAGCACAGACTCCTTCCAGATAAAGTGGGGGACAAAACCAAACCCCAGGTCCCTGTGAACTTTTATCTGCTTTTTTTTTAAATTGCTGATTGCCTGGATAAAACACAGATTTGCTATAAACCCAAAGGGAAGACTCCAGTACAGAGTTTCCCAGAAGAGCCACAGCTGGGAGGGACATCTGCAGATCCCTGGTCTGATCCCTGCTCAAAGCAACTTTAAACTGGGCTGCTCAGAGCCTGGTCCAGTCAGTTTATCAAAATCTGCCAGGGCAACAATTTCACAGCCCCTCTGGAGCCCTGCTGCCACACCAGCCCCTGCAAGAACGTTTCCCCTACACATTCCTGGCACTTCCCTCCTGACTCCTGCACTTTCTCTGGGCATCCCTGAAGGGGCTGGCACTGTCTTGTCCTAACCCCTTTAGGAATCTGAAGACAGCACAAAATTCTTCTCCTCCTTTTTTCCCCTCCCCCTACACCACTGGGGCATTGCAGCCCCAGTGCAATGGCCTTTGCTGGACCAGTATGTCCCCATCTTTCTTGTACTGGGGAGCCCACAGCTGGACCCAGCACTGCTGATGTGCCTCACTGGTGCCAAGCAGAGGGGGAGGATGACCTCCCTCGACCTGCTGGTGATCCTCAGAGTGCAGCCCAACACAGAGTTAATTTTAATTTTAGTGCAATTAATGCAGCACCAGCAGGGATGCAAAGGCAGGCAAACACTGCAAGTCCAGCTGATCTCAATGCACTCACTTTCTGAGAACTGATAAAACAGCCTGAGCCCCATTCACTTCTAACACAGGCACCCCAAATGGGATTTTAATCACATAGGTTGTGACAATCTTGAGCAGTGAAGCATTTAAGCACCTTTAGAAATGTGCAGCCACGTGATGTTTTAGCTTTTCTCAGAGCTCTTCAGCACAGCACCTCTGCAAAAGCCTGAGGTATCTGGTCTGAGGAGTGTCTGAGAAGTCTCATCTGCCAGGAAATGCTGTTCAAGCCACAGAGAACCTCTTTTGGGTAGCACATAACCAATTAACTTACTCTTCTGAAGTACATAAGGTTACTCTATTTGCAAAGTAGCAGAATGCAAAAGTATTGCTTGTAAAAATATAATAATACAGCAGAAATGCTAACACATACTTTTCCAGAAGTAAGTCCTTAAAGGGTTTTGCTAAATAAAATCCTATCAGAGTTAATTAAGTAGAGTAAACTCTAAGAGTTTAATTCATTGCTGCCCCTGTTTATCACATTCTGGATAAAATCCACTTTAATGTGGTGGTGAAGGGTAGGTATCTGCATTAGAGTCACTGTAAGAGAGCTAAATGCTGTGAAAGCATGATAATAAATGTCCTGTTTTGGAAAAAGCTGTGGGAAGAGAAGAGTTATCAATTTAAACACCAATTAAAATCAGCACACCCTTTCCAAGAGGCTCTCTCTTGCCTTAAGAACAAAAGACCACGAGCACCCAAGCCCAGTGCAATTCCTGCAAGGCTCCCAGAGCAGCAGGGTCATGGATATTTTCTGTGAGCTCAAATATAGCATGGCCCCTTTCCAAGCCTGCTCCTGAGGCAGTGATGTGACCTTATCAAAAGGATTTTGCTGACTCCTGGAAGATTCCTTTATTTAATATTCTGTTGTACCTAGCTAGGACTTCAATAGTGCTGGCTGCTTAGATGAGCTGATTACAAGGTCCCAGGATGGCTTTGCTCTGCAGCCTAAATTGCTGCTATTCATGCAGCAGAGAGCCCTTCTCTGCACAGCCCATCAGCAGAACACTGCCAGAATTGAAAGGCCATATTTGAACCTCTGTGGAATAGCAAGAAGAGCTTCAATGGATTTTAAATATTGTGAAGTTTGAACAAGAGGGGAGCATAAAAAGCATACTTGAACTTCAAGCAGGGATGAACAAATGCCCTTGAATAGATGTTTAGAGCCTTCTCTGAGTCCTTCAGAAACAATGACTCCTACTTTCAATCTCCTGATGGTGTTTTAGAGAGAAGCAAGGAGTGGAAAAGAAACCATTTCAATTAACCTTCAGCAGCACTTCTGATAAACCAAGAGAAAAATCCTGCATGGCTTTGATTGCTGTGTTCTTGTGGACAAGTCATTATGAAATAACTTGTTCTGATTAAAGCCAATGATTTTAACATAAATTCTCATAAAGAAAAATGAGAAGGTCCCTCTCTATTTAAAATCACTGAAAATTATAAATACATTGCAGGAAACACATAGCCAAACACAGGTATGCATGACCAATTCTCTACCTACATTGTCACTGAAGATTTGCCAACAATTTTTCATTATTTCTTCTGTTAACAGACAGAAAACTCACTGTGGTCTCACAATCCAGCAACATATTATTCCTCTCTTTCCCCTTTAACTCTGCTCCTTTCCCACAGCCACCAAACCCTCAGGCAGACCAGGTTTGGTTTGTTGACCAGCACTGGGAAACTTTGTTCAGTAAGAAAGTTTTAAAATTGAACACATTCTCAATCCTGCTCATTTCTGAGTTCTAGCAGTGTGTTAATAGCACCCAGGCTGCTGAAGAGCTGAAATCTTTGCCCAGTATAAAGCTGTATATAGTAACTGCTCTGAGCCAAGGGGGTTTGCTATGCCTTTCATAGTCTTGCAGAGGAGCTCAAATATCACCTTAATGGTCATTTGACTGGAAACAAATTAAATTTATTTCCATCCAGCAAAGGGTGCCTGCCCCTCCTACAATAGGGCAAATAAATACCAATTAAAGAACACAGCTGAAATTCCCTTTGGAGTCTTCAGAACCTTTAACTCCTGAGTGACATCATGTCAGTGCCCACCTCCACCACACATCCCATGAACATCTCCAGCTGTTGGCACTGACATCCAACCAGCCTCGCTGAAACCACCCAGAAAACTCCCACTAACGAGGACAAAGGATTTCCAAACAAAGCACAGGAGTGTGATTTCCATGCTCAGCCCTGTGGAGGCACCCCTGAGGTGTCCATGGCCCTGCAGAAGTCACACCTAAAGGCCAGCACGTCAGAAACCCACAAGACATGGTCAGGGAAAGAGATAATGAACAATTAGCACATGCCTCATCTGCACTTACTTCACTACCGCAGGTAAAGAATGGGCCAAGCCCAGAGGTACCGTGTATCTTCCTGAAATAACATGAGCAATTTCTTACTTTTTCTTGATCTGGAGAAAAACTTGATGCCCCCAGGAGAGGTAGACGGGTTAGAATTGGGGGAAGACTCTTTGGAGGAGGACCTGAAGATGCCACTGAAGCTCATTCGGCGTGGGGAGCGTGGGGGAGACTCCTGGTAGGGGAAGGGGAACACTGTTTTGGGTGAGCCAGGGCTGTGCTTGGATCTCACAGGGGCAGAAACGGGGCTGGAAGGTCGGTTCTGGAGCCCCTTGGAGAAAAGGCCTTTGGAAGGACTGCCGGCCGAGTAGCTTTCATCCACCTGAGGAGGAGACAAGAAGGAAGAAAAAAAGAACACTTTCCATTAATTCAGTTCAGTTCAGGCTTCCAGGATCTCTGAACTTGTCTCAACAAGAGCCAACTCCTGTTTGTGGGGGTGGATTAGCCAGAGCTCACCTTCCCCAGCACCTGCCTCACTGACACCCAGGTGTGTGTGTGTGCCACTCTCTGGCCTCATGCTGCCCCTTGCTCCTAAAGACACCCTGAATTCCACAAAACCATTTCAAGGTGTGCACACATTTTATTATCACACATATAATGCAGGAATCTGTCTACTGCTTTTATCTGTCACAAACCCCTTTTACTTCCTCAGACAAGTGAAAGGTGCCTGGCAACGAATTTACTTAAGGCAATGAATGATTGTGGTTAAGGCAACATGGTGCCCCAAAGTCTTCCCCATGGATTTAAGCATCCACCCACAGCTCTTACATCTCCATCCCATGATGTGACTCAGCACAGCACACAAGCCCCCAAGTGCCTGACAGGGCTCCAAGATGCTTGCCACAGCCACAGCTGTGGGATTGCAACTCCTATCCCAAAAACAGAGGAGCCATTTAGAGTGATGATGCTCCTGCTAATTACCTGAGCTGGGCTATGACCTTTCTAACAGCTGGATCCCTTCTGGGACCTGTGCTGCCTTTCCAGCAGTGTCAATATCTGTGCACAGCACAGCTCTGCACTGTGCAGGCTCACCAGTGAGGGGGAAAAAAGAACCCAGAAAAACAAACAAACAAAAAAAAAAGGAACTAAGATTAAATTCTCCTCCCTATACAATTAACAGAAGCTGACCCAAGATCTCTGTGGGATTTGCACGTGCCTGGGCTATATGGAGAGTTTATTTCCTTCTGGAAGCACAAAGTAGTTCTGTGGGTATAAGGCTGCTGTTTTAGCTGGGGGCATTTCTCATGAATGAAGGGCTCTGTTCCTGGCAGAAGGCAGCAGTGGGCTCCAGGTCACCAGGGAATGCTTAAGCCAAGGCCAAGGTGGATGTGGCCACAGCCCCCTGCATGCCTGCTCCTCCCTGCCCAGTTACTCAACACAAACCAGGAGGGGTGGAGCAGGCCTTGAAGATGCCTCCTGATGTGTGTCAGTCCAGTTAGGTAAAGGCATTGCTGCCATGGGAGTCATTTTAGGGAAAAAAAACATCTTTCATTAGGATGATTGAGATGAAAGGAAACCTCACAGGCACATATGCTGTCCTTTGGGTTGGTGAAGGGCTTGTCTGTATGAACCCAACTAAAATGGTCAGCAAAGTTTAAAACCCGTGCAAATAACTCTCTTTTCAAAATAATGTTTATTCACAGCTCCAAAACAGGTGTAGAAATATGCACAAGCAGCATAATGGCCAAATAGCTGCTCCCTCCATAACCCAGGGTCCCCCTTCTTGCAGACCTTTCTGTGTCCTGCACACACACTTTGGACCAGCTCCTCTTTCCACTTGGGATGGGACAGAGCTGGAGCAGGTCCTGATGTGTGGATCTGCAGAAAGTCCTGCAGAGATTACAATCTCCCTTTTGGGAAGGTTTCTAACCCAAAGGGCAAGTGGCACCTCGTCTGAGAGATGGACACAAACAGTGTGGGTCACTGGGAGGGGGACAGACTTGTGCCAGCACAGCCCTGGTTAGATGATGAATTCTGCTCTGTGTTCCTCTGCACAGCACAGAGGTGTCTGACAAGAGACAGAACAACTTTTTTTATAACTGCATTCCTGTTTTTGACAGTGTAGGCAAAAATGTCTCAAACATATACCTGTTCTTTACAGATGAATTAGGGGAGCAGTTGCCCTCAAGGGGAAGTTTTTGAAAAAGATAAATCAATTCTAACTGAAGAAATAGCAACTACCAAAAGCAACAACAGTCTCTGGACAGTCTCCACAAGAGAAGGAAAAAGCAGTGTTTCATGCTTAATGCAGTTGCCTGAGGCTCAGGTTTACTCCTAGCTCTGCCATGGATTCTATGTGCAATCTTGAAAACTCATTCCAAACTACAAATCTATTCTGCCATGAGGACTGTATCTCCTTTATTCCCACTCTAAATCCTCCAGCATTCAGACTGTCTCCCAGTGAGTATTTATCAAGAATAATAGGGCACAGTCCCTCAACTGAGACCAGGAATAATAACCACACTATAGGAAATTAATAAACAAATTGCACTTTTGTCATGGGTAAAACAGTCCCAAAGTGATAGCTTTCTCATAAAAGCTCATTAACTTTACTAAAATATCATCTGTAAATCATCTGAGACTACTTATGCCTTGTTCTCTTCCCAACTACACAGTTCAAGAAACAACCAAGTTGCACCATGGCAGCTCCTTCTGCATTGCAATTTAAATAGGTCTGCTGCCAAATCTACTGCCTGAAAGTCAGGAGTAAGAACATTTTCTAGCTTATTTTAGTCATGATACAAATCTGCCACTGCTGCTGTAGTTTAGGTGTGTTTCCAGGATGGCAAGTTCATTATATTTTTTCCTAAAGTGACAAGCCATGACATTTGTAAAGCCAAGGATCTCATTCTGGCACTACTCTTAATGCTGCCTGTTCACTTTTTTTTTGCATGCTTGTTTGGTTAAAATGACACACTGATAGGAGACACTTCAAAACAACTGCTGTGTCCTTACAAACTAAAGCAATTTTAGAGATGGAAAATGTCAAACAACAATTTGTAAAAAAGGTCAGTATTCTCTTGTACATGACAAAAACAAATTGTTCTCAAATTCTGAGCAGAAGCAGCAGGGTGTTTTTATTTACTGCAATCACAACCAGTTGCTTTCTCTCCATCGTGCCAAGCAGATGAATTAATTAATTGTCAGAGCACCAGGGGCACACTGCTAAATACACATGTGCATGCTACCAAATTAAAGGAAATTACTGCATTGAATTCTTCCCCAGCCTGTTAATTACACACAGGTTACACCCACCATCACGGTGGGTAAACACTTGTGATTTTGCTTGGAGAATTACAACAGGATTGCTTGCTTAGAATATCCTTTGTGGCTAATGGATTGCAAGTTTTGAAAGATTATTAGGTACTTCTGCAAGTAAAACCTGCAGCAACAGTTATCACAGCATATCCAGAAGTCATCAGGCAATGCTCATTTTCATGCTTCAGCTGGGAATGCAGAAGAATCTTTGCTGTGGAATAAACTCCATCAGCCCGTGCAGACTTGGTGTGACAACTCTGGCAGTGATGCTAGAGGCAGGTTACACAGCTAGATCATTCCTCAGCCTGTTTTTCATGCTTTTTGGACTCATTCCCTAAAGCTATGATAGGCAGGTGGGCTGAAAACTCCCACATGTGCTTTGGAAAGATAACTATTCCCCCAGCTGAGCTTCAGTAGCAAAATAAAAGTATTACACCCTGGTTTCTCACATTAGTAAACACTGTGAATCAGTTTGTGTTGGTCCAGGAGAAGCTGTAAAGAGAGAATGGGCAGAAAAATGAAACACACCTAAAAACCAATAGAAATGCACATGGGGGTATGGCTCATTTTATCCCAAACAGATAATTTGCCTCCTGGAGATAAGGAATCCAAACACACAATGCAAGTACAACACTAATCAATGCACAAATAACATCTAATAAAAAAATTGAAAAATTCTTCTAAGTGCTAAGACTGTTCAGCTATTGATAAAACCAACAAAAGCAAACCAACAAAAACCAAACAAATCCCCCCCACAAAAACCCAACAAAACAAAACAAAAACAAAAATCCCAAAACCCCAAAAAACCCCCAACCAACCAACCAACCAACCAACCAACCAACCAACCAACCAACCAACCAACTAACAACAAAACATTTCTTGTGGTGGCTTTGTGCAATGACTAAATGGGATCTTTGAGCTCTCTGCCCAACACTGGACACCTTAAATCTTAAAACTGGTTGTTCTGGAGAGAAATGTCAGCCCCTGACCTTATGCCTGCAGAGAGCAGAGGAGCTGGAATAGGGCTAAATTAGCAGCTTGGTGCTAGTGCCAGGGTAACCCTGCCCTCAGCCTGCCAATGTGATCCCAAGGGAGGTGAAGCACAAAAGGATCCCCAGCTGGGGACCAGGGAGAGATTTTGCCCAGTTTTACACACTAAGTGATCACAGGCATGTTTTGAAAATACATCCAGAACTCTCCACTGTTGAAAACAAAGCAACAAAACAGGACATGTCTTACAGTGTTTGGTATCTAGCAGACTCATCATTCCATTTTTGAGTGAAACATAAAGTGATGGTGGGGCACTCGCCCCAGGTCAAGCAGCTCTGGAAGATTTCACTACAAGGAATAAGACTATGAAAAGTGCCCCTGTCATTTCACCTGGATGATGGAATCTTTCTCTCTTCCTAATCTGTTCTCCCTTTCTCCTAACCCAGAGTTTGGCTCTGCAACAGGGTTGTGCCCAAACCTTTCCTCTTCAGACCAAGAGAACATTCCCTGACCTCCTTTACTTGTTGCTCTTGTTAACATACATCAAGTGAACAACTTTGTATCTTGTGCTGTTAAGAATTATCCACCCTGAAGATCATCCAGGTCTTCCTGTATAAGATCCTACCCTATGATTAAAAAAACCAATTTCCTTTGCATCTGCAACAAATTTGGTTGCTGTGCTTCTATTTTTTGTCTCAGTTTTACTGGCAAAGACTCAGGAGTGACGCTGGGGAAATCCCAGCAGTTCTGTCCCTTCATCCAGCACTCACCCTTTCAATACCAATCTTTCTCCTCATCTATTTTCTTACCTGGCTTGCAATTCTTCATCTTATTCCCCAAGAAATATTGAAGTGCACTACACTTAATGACTACCATATGATAATCCCCAGTGCAATGGGCTAAGATAGCAAACTATTCATATTTCACCACAAACTGGTCTCTTGTCATCCTCACACCGCCCATCTCAGCCCTGCCACAGGCAGAAATTTTCCCAACACTGCTATTTTTATTCCTTTGCTTTGTATTGGAAACCTGATCATTCTTTTTTTTGCCTGATAAAGTCCTCAAAAAGAAGAAATTTCTAGTGCAAACTTAGAATTTAAGGAGCACTGAACTTCAGGAGAGAGAAGTGTCCTGCCAAAGATGCATGCCCAGAAAAATCAATGAGTTCTGCTGAGAAGACCCTGACCATGGCCAGGCAGAGACTGTGTTGGAAATCCAGCACTGCCTGTGCCCAGCATCTCTTCACAGCCATCCCCTCTGCTCTCCTGCCAAGGGTGCTCCAGCAACAGATCCTTGACTGAGCACAAAGCCTTCCCCAGAGGATGCTCTCTGAGAAATCTCTGGTTCTGGTTCAGTTTGGGTTCATTTCTCAAAACAAGGTGAAAAAAAATTTCTGTCAAATACAAATGGACTCAATCTAAACAGCCTTTCAAAATCCTTTTGAATTTAAGTGAAAATTATGAAATGCTCCTGAGCTCTGTTCTGTTTTTCTTCAACCCTGAACAGTGAGGAAATTTATGGAGCACTATGGAGTTCTGTTTGATTTTACAACAGTGATTTATTTGACCTTTCTTTTGCCTCTTCACTTAAAAATTTTTTGAAAGGCAAGGAACAGAAAAGGAATTACCTCCCACCATCCTCGACAGGGACAGTAAACACAATTAGAGACAATACACCAGATAGATGTCTGCACTTGTTTCCTGCCCTTCCACTGAATCCCAACAAGAAAAGCCCTTTGATAAAGTTAATTGGATGATTCTCTCATTCTGCTGGAATAAAAGAGCTCACAGAGACACAAGAGCTGACTTCATTAGACTGAAAGGTAATGAAGGCCTTGCTCTCCCAGTGTCACATTCAGCACCACTGGTCCCCTTCCTTCTGCATGAGCTGTACCAATTGAGCTGGCACCGTGTTTTCCAGGGTCACAGATGTCACTGCCCAAACTAAAGTACAATGACACTTTCCCAGATTAAACCACAATGGGATGGGGCTGGCTGCTCTGGCAGGCTCTGAGAGCTCTGCCCTGCTGCACACATGGGCAGGGGAAGGTTTCCAGCAGTGAGCAGGGCTGCTCAAAGACAGAAAGCAGGCATTAGGAAAGGGAAGAGCAGGGCTGCTCCCTGTCCAGTTCCTAATCCCTAAGTACATTTATGTCAAAGCAGAGGATGGGGAGGAGCTGTGCACATCACAGTGCAGTGGTTGTTGCACATGCCCTTGCCCTGAAGCTCCCTGCATCCACTGCAGGTGCCCTGTGCCAAGGCTGTGGCACTATCAAGGACTTGCTCCCCATCTTCAGTGATCATTAAAAATGGACAATTAAAAGTAAATCCAAAGGAGATTTATTTGCCAGTGAATGAGGAAGGAGGGGATGAATTTTTTTTTTTTCCTCCCCTCCCTTATCCAGGGGTTGTTTGTGTCATTCCCACGAGTCACTGAACAAAACAAAAAGAATTCTGGGACCAGTAGCAGGACAAAACATTGCTTGGAATCCTTCAATATTGGAGTCACTCCTGCAATAGTCTGACTCTAGTTCACCAACACTTCCTTGCATTGCTGATAGCAGAACAGTGAGTTAGTGCCAAACACAGTTGGAACAAAACCTCTACTTTCACTCTATTCCTCCATTTGTACATTGTACCTCTGTTCATTGAACCCAAACTAATCCTTTAACCACTGAGTCACATCCAGAATCCACAAACAGCTGACTACTACAGCTATTCTCAAAATCTAACCCAGGCTTCTTGAAAGACTTCCCAAAAGTCTTCATTAAATGTTTTTAGGTGTAACTGATATAAGTTGGCCAAATGTAGATGGGCTGTTTGTTTGCAAAATATGTTTTAAGTGAGTCATGTCATTCTGCATCAGAGTCTCTTGCTCAGAATTTACCCCTCTCTCCCCTTTCATTTTCAAATGAACCACAAATTGTACCAGTAATGAGTCTGTCTATCTTTCAAACCACTGATAAGGTATGATATAGTTCAGTAGAATGTTTTGTCTGCCTAGAAACAAAATTTTCCACTGGTGAGTCTTCATTTATTTTAGCAGCCAGGTTTTTATTCATTTACTAGGCTCCATGTTTATTCAGTCTCATTACAGTTTCTTAAATAAAATGACTTGTGCTACTTTTCTATATACACAACACCAATGCTATGACATTTCTCAACCCAATTTATAGTTCATTTAAATCCCCACATTTGTTCAATAAGAGCCATTTACAATTAATTTCAATCCAAATGAGTCTATTATAACAGCATCATTAACTAGCCAACATTAGCTATTTCAGTGTTTTGCTCAGGACTAATGTTTGACAAACCTGTACATTATTCTAATTGCAAACATCATAAATATTAACACAGTAATTGTCTTTTTGCAGTCTTTTGAAACTCCATCTCTGCTCCATAATTTATTCACAATCAACAATTGGCAGAGAAAGCTCTGCCACTTCATTCAAGTGTTTCATCAGAGCTGTTTGGATTTAATTTTAAAATATCTTACTTTAACAGCTTGTGCTTTAAAGACACTTAAGCTATTAATAGGATAGAGCCACCTTTGTAATCTAAGATAAACATCTCCCCAGCTTTGTCTCCACGTAGAGAAAAGAATTTTATTGCACACTTCTTTTCAAAGCTGTTGTCTGTATTTTTGTGACAATTCCATTATTGCCATAAAGAAACGGATCAATATTCTTCTTCAAACATCTTTTCTCCCACCTCCTCCCTCCTCCATCTATAATTTGCTAGCTGACTCCTCATAATAAAGTTTCCTGTGTAATTTTTTTTCTTTTTGATCATTCACAATGCAGGGCTTTAAGCTAAAAGCAATGGCTGTCAGTTTCCTGTAATTTCCACACCTTATCCTTTGACCTCCATTTGAGATGAAAGATCTATAAACATTCAAGGTGTGAAGACCTCTGAAATTGAAAGAGCCATTTGGGTGCAGAGGGGCACTCATCCCTGACTGCTGCCCTGCCACACTGCACCAGAATTATTTTCTGAATGATGCTCCCAATCACACATGATTTTCCAGGTCTCTAAGCTTCCCCTCTTCCACTGTCTTTTCCCAGGCTGAGGAAATGCAGTAAAGTTGATTGCTTATTAGCTCCCAGTTGTCCTTGTCTATATTTCTGTCTTTAATGATCCTCTGTGCAGGAAGGATTTAAGCCATTTCTGGAGAGCCACAGAAATGGGGCATGGGGCATGGCAATACCAGTTGCTTTAGACAAAGCCACCCACACAAGTGTTAAGGCATTTTTCTGGCAATAAGAAGGCTAAAAATATCTGTCCCAGGCACCTTTCTCCACCACACCAGGCCAAATATTTCTCCTTCCTTCACAGTATTATATTCTCCATCTTCAAAACAGGAGGGTGAAAATTACCCCTATCCTCTTCCTGCCATTAGTCATAAAGGAAAGAAGAATACATCATTTATAATAGTAGACATATTAATGAGGAGTGATTAAGGCTGAACTTCAGGAAATGTGTGTCACTTTACCACTGCTGCCAAAAAATTTCTATGTGAAGCTGAACAAATAATTCTAGACTTGAATTTCCTAGCTGTATAATGAGGATTGTTGTCACAGGATAATGATTGAGAGACACTTGCATGGTAAACTGCTGAGAGTTTCTGTGAAAAATGTTAATTCAGTTTCTAAAAGCCCTTCAAAAAGAACAGAGAATTAAATTAATGGCAGATTGGAAAAATGGGTTGTGAACTACTCTTGATCTATAGCCCAGGTGACAGAAGAGTTAAGTGCAGGAAGAGAGACATCTCTGATGAACTGCCTGTCTCCAGCATGATGAGTGAATGGAAAAAGCCAAACTACTGATGAAATACTGACTTTTAATAGACAAAAGTTACACACCATACAAGTGGTTTCAAACTTGATGAAAAACCTTCCTCCTTGAAGAGTATCTTGGGGACATTTTTATGTATCAGCAGTAGGGACTGGCAACATTTTAGTTCGAATTAAATAAATTCTGCAGTCTGATGCTACTCATCATTCACTACCAGCAAAAATCCCATACTTCTCCTTGAGGAAAATTACATTAGTGTGGCAATGGATTTTAAAAGATGATCTTTTTTTATCAGAAGTGGGGTGCTGCCATCTCCCTTCTTACCATTTTGTTGCATGCGTTGAACAGAGCTCAAGTATAATAGTAGGAAAAACCACTAGGTCTTACACAGTCAAAAAGGTCAGTTAGAAATAGAACTTCAGATATTAAGCCCCAGCTCTGTGGTTATTGCAAAGTCAGTTGCTCTTCCATATGCAGAACTTGCCCCAGAATTTAGCAATGCTGCAAAAAAAGAGGCAACTATTGAAATGTCCTTCCAGTTCTCCCAAGACTTTAACTCACCAAAGGCCAGGTGGTGATCTAAGGCTGGACTCAATAATCTCAGGTCTTTTCCAACCTCAGTGATTCTGTGCTTTTGTAAAAAAATAGTCCAGAGACCAGTTGGAAGAAAATGACAGGATTCAGGAATGGTAGAGTGGAAGTCATTAAATTATATCATGTAATTCTGCACATCAGGCCAATGAGCCTTGGCACATTATTTCCTCATGACTGAGATTCATGCATCTTTCTCACCTTTCTTTGTGAAAAGAAGGTGATAAATGGAAAAATCAAGTTTTAGCCAGAAACCCCTGCCTTCTTCCAGCATGACTATCCCCTCCAAACACATCACATTGTTCACCTTATTCAAACCCTCCAAACAGGCACCTTTTGGTAGCACTGCATATTTTAGCTTCCCTGGCATCTACAAGAGTTTCCCAGCTTCTCCTACCTCAGTCTAAAAGGTCCAACACAGAAAAGAACAAGGACAATGTTATAAACTTATTCAATTGCTGATGGATTGCAGAAATTCTTAAAATATCTGCTCTTAGCTGTGAGGTGCAAAGGAATAGAAACTCATGCTGTCAACAGAGCTCAGTTATTATTGTTCTAGGTGCAGATCAGCTTCACTAAGGAGTGTTTATTACATTGCCTGCCTTAAACTAAACCTGCAGATTCTCTGCCACATGGCTTGTAGCAGGTTTAATGGTCATGGAGGTCCACAGCCTTGTAAATAGTGTGATCAGTGAAATTGGCCTGAAGAGTAGCTGAAGATCAGCTTTTGGGGGTGCTTATTAGTTGGTGATTATGGGTTGGAGCCTCCTACCAGCCATGTTCTGGGCTTGGCCTCTTTGCCAAGGCCAGAACATGGCTGGTAGGAGGCTCCATTTAGCAGACCAGCTTGTACTTCAGTGCTTTGTGAAAATGAGGAGGCCAGGACCTGAAGATGACAAATCCCACCATTTTTATTGCTCTGAAGATTGTACAGGCACATCCCCAATGTCATCCATTGAATGTGCTGCCCTGATCCTTTTTAAAGCAAGCCAACTCTGTGACTACATTGGCTTAATTTAATAGCATCAGAAAAACAAATCAATGCCTCCAGAAGGATAACCTTGAGTTAATCCTACACTGAGAAGGAAACTTTCTATTCTGTTCACAGGAAGGCTCTACCACTATGGCTTCAGCAAATGAAGGCAGTTCATTTTTCCAATGCCAAGGACAGAGAGATCAAGGACAGTGAACAGTTAAAACCCCCATAGAGAGAGCAGCCATCAGGAGGCAATTCCAGGAAAACCTACTGACAGCCACAGATTCCTCCTTGGGCAGTGTGTATTTCTGCAGCAAGCCCTCAGATCTTGTAAAGTAAAGATATTCCTGAGAATGCAGCTTTGCAACATCACCTCACTGATTTACAGCTGTGTTACACACAACATCTGCAGAATTTCCAGCAATACCACCAGCAGCTTGCATCCTTCACAGGTTATACTGCTCAGGCACTGTCACAGTAAGGTCTGCAAAAGCCATTGGGTTTGCCTTAGTGCACCACTCTCAACAGGTTAATGTATGGCAGGGAAGATGCAAACCCCAGGCTTTTTAAAGCCTAACAAATGGTGTGCACCACAAGGGATGGGGAAGCTTGGAGAAATCCTACCTTGCGAGAAGCATTTTTGTCCGTGCTCTCCACATCACCGTCCAGGAATGGCATGGCAAATGAGCTGAGATCCTGCAAGGACAGAGAAGAAAAAGGGATGTGTTTGATTCATGCCTTCTTCCTTCCATCAGAGAGCCCCATGACTGAAGCCCACAGGTCTATTTCCAGAGTGCCCACTGCTTCACCCACAGCAATTGCTGGCAAGCAAGACCTGGGCTCTGCTGGTTCTCCTGGGCTGTGAAACAATGTCAGATGTAAGTTCCAAGTGAACAGGCAGCCCTCAGCAGCACTTGCACCACACCACCATCAAAACCCACCTGCACAGCCAAAGTCAAAAGTCCTGTGTTAAAACTTTCAAGGGGATGTACTGAAATCCCATAGAAAAATTGGTAGGAAATGATAATTGAAACACATCCACTTGCTCAGCAAATGCCTGTCTTGCCTTTAGTGGGATGCATGATCTTAAAGCATATTTATGGCAATAAACACAACCTGAAAGAAAGTATGTCAACATTCTGAGAAATACATAACTTCTAAAAAAAGACAGAGAAAACTGACATGGTGCTCAGGGAGGAAATAACCAATTCACCTGCACAAATGGGAGAGGAGCACCCCATTCTGCAGGACTGAAGACAATAAAGCCATAAGAAAAGCACATGCTCATTTCTAACTAACACAAACAAACTACAATTATATTCCACCTCCTGCCGTCTGTTCTGTTTATGATACTTCATGTTCCAGCCACAGGGTTTTTAGAGCTCCTTTCCACATGCATAAAGAAATTATGTTAGTGTCAAGTTTAGCATCTGTTTGATCAGAAAAGTACATAATGAGCAATTCTGTGACCAGAAGCATGAGATTGCCTAATACTGTATGCTGAAGAACTGAATCTTGGGTCCTAAATTGTGTTCTAAATGTCAGGAACACCTCTCCAAAACAACCTCCCAGATGAGAGGCATCACCCTTTCCATGCAATGATTCAGTGCTTCTCAACCACCACATCTGCATCCATTTAAAAGAGTTCAAAATATAAATAAATAGCAATTTCACGTAAACCTAATTTGTGATCAAACAGAGCTTAATTAAAAATTAGCACCATCCATGAAGTCTGCAGGGCTTGCTTGTCTTCAGAATTCAGAGCAGCCACAGGTCTAATCACATTGCTTTGTGTAATCATGCTAAAGTCAAAATATGCTCAAAAATTGTGTGTAACTCAGGCATAATTCTTAGCAGTGTTTGAAAATACTCTGGTTACATAACGAGCAACAAAAATAAGGAACAAAATATTGAATTACTGGAACTGAAACACATGGGAGTAATTCATGCCAAGTTGAAAAGGGAAAAAAAAAATGCAGCAGCCAGGCTTGGCCAAGCTGGCCCCAAATCATTAGGCCCCAAACAAATGTATTCCTGACAAATTCTGTCTGCTCCCAACCCTATCTATGCACATTCAATGGGAACTATCTACAAAGCTCAACTATGTAACATCTCCCTCTTGCCTGGGCATCTGTGTTTCACATCATCTTTGTTTGCAAATACAACATAAGGAAACGTCTCCAAACCAAAGGAAGAGATTAAGATTAAAATTACTTACTCCATATAAAAATTATTTCACTCTAAATGGCATTTATAAACACCATCAATATACAGATCATCATTAATATTATTGCTTCATATGCTACTGCAGGACTTAATTGAAGAATCTCTGTGAAGATATTTAGGAGCCTAATGAAAGTTACACAAAACCATATCCCCTTGTGTTTAATTTAGCCAGAGGATTTACCAACACTTTCCTCTACCCATCTTCAGTAGGGCAGAAGCTGGAATCTGATGTGTGCTAAGTAATTTTCCATGGAATAAATCAAGAAAATAACCTCTTTTGAGCTCCACATATTAGTAGCTCTATATTACTCCCTGGTGTAACTTCCAGGAAGGAAAGCAGCTATTTAGGAAGGCTGGAGACTGGATGGCAGAACTGGGTTGAAGGGGACACATATCTACTAATCAGGGTTGAAAAACCTGTTCAGAAATCTAGAACTGCCAGGAATGAAACCAAAATATCTTATTTGAACAAAAACCTTCAAAACCAGGAGAGGGTAGATAGATACAACTATTTTTCTAGGAGCTAAATTTCAGTTCTCATTTACAATTCCAAATTTAAAGCCACATATATGTTAAAGTCTGAAGTCTAACAGTATCATGAAACCCAGATGATGAGTCTATTCTCATTTGTAACTCTCAGATACCATGGAGGTATTGTGACTACATCTATCTTTACATCCCTAACAAATCTCTACCTGTCAGCCAAAATAACAGAAGCTGGAGCTTTCTGGGCAGCATGAGACCTTTTTATTTTTATTATATACAGCACTGCTGAACATTTCAAAGGGGGTAATAATTGTACTTTTAGTCCTGTGAAAAAGTCTATAATTGTAACTGCTACCTAACAATTTTTCAGTCTTTCATTGGATTCTAGATATGAAGGCATCCATTCACAGAAGGGAAAAAATACATATATCAAATACCAGGCTACAAATGCTGCTCTCTCCATTCCAGTCTGTTGGTTAAGCAAGGAAACTTTAGGTGGTTATTTCCCCTTCATGAATATTTCTGCAGAATACAGATAAATAACAATTTCTTTCTTGTGTTCCTCTTTAACCAGAAACACATGTGATGATGAAGTTGATGATACAGTAACTCTTAAAAAAACCAAAACAACCAAAAAAAAAAAAAAAAAAACCAAAAACAAAAAACCAAACTGCTCCAAAAGTGTTGCAAAATACCACAGAACCTTTGACAGACCAATGGTGCAGCCCTGGCCCTTGTCACAGTTGTGGCTGCTCTGATCTGATGCCAACAGATACACACAGAAGGCTTGCTCTGCCAGGGACTGGGGACTGAAGCTGTTCTTAGACAGCTTTGCTGCTCTCCAGCTCTGCTTTGCTCCACTTGGAAACAGCTCCCTGGACAACCACATGGTTCTGCAGAGACATTTAAAACTCCATCAAAGGCACACAGTGCTGTCCTGGTAGGAGGAAGAGTCCTTCAGACTGCAGAGCCCTGGCTGCAGAATGGCATCGAGCCCTGTGTCCATCAGTCCTGCATTGTATCCTTGGACAGACAACTTCTGCAGAGAGCTCAGTCTGTGATCACCCCTGTACAGAGCAAAAGCAGGTCCTAGTGCTGCTGACCTGGAATTAGGAGTATGAAAAGCCTGGTTTGGCAGTTTCATTGGCTTTCCTGTCATGCTTGTGCTCCTTAGCCAATCCTCCCATCACTCTGCTCCAGCTGACAGCCAGACATCACTCCTGCCATCCTGTTAGAAAAAAGGATCTCTTGACCACTTTAGATCTCCTTTACAGCCACAAAGCTGCCTCAGATTGATTTTGTTTTCAATCCACTTTTATTTACAGAGGTTGTCATGGCAGCTCCTGTTATATTCACTGAAGAACACAGCCCCAGGGGCAGCAAAGCTTTTCCTGGAGGACAGCAGAGCCGTGACACAGCAGAGCCATGGCTCAGTGCTCCTCTCAGCAATCAGGCTCCCTCCTGGGGAGGGAAATCTCCCAAAACTCAACAGGTGAGTTTCCAGTGCAAGCCAGGATTATTCTGTCTGCATTTGCACTTATTTTTTCTACCACTTCTTTCTTTATTTCTTCTGGGTTAACAACAGATATCTGGAAGGTTACAGATTCTCCAGGTGAATTTCTCCTCCAAAGGTGAGACTAACTCCAGCATGATTCTGGTCTGGGTTACCCCTACATCTAGAGGATGATCCTTCTCAATTCCAGCCCCTTTTCCTCTGACAGCTCTTATAGCAGAATATTTGGGATTATATGAAAAGAAGTATGAATAAAATTACTGTTACTGGGAAAACAAAGAAACTTTTTTCAGAATTGATTTGGAGAATAGGAAAGAAAACCACTTTTGAGGGTGCAGAAAACAAATATATTGGCTGGCATAGCACTGTCAAATAGCAGGAGCAAGATCTGGTTAGCCAAACCATTTTTCACCTTTTCCAGCCAGTTTCACTGTTTCTTTCCTTACTGGGGAGAATTCCTGCCAAAAAGGCTTGCCCAGACACACTGGTCTGGAGGTTGCTGCAGTTGGAGACCTTGGTGTAAGAAATGGGCTTCCAACAATTCTGTTGCAGAGGCTGCATACTTAAATAACACACCACTAAAGCCTTGAGTCCAGTGAACAGCACAGAATAAATAGGATTCTTGTTTTATTATTGTTTGGTTTCAAGGCTGCTTTGGCAGCCAGGCTGATAAAGCTTCTCTGCAAGAGCTGAAGCCAAAGAGCCAGCAAGGGCTGGGGCATGCTGGGACTGACAGGCCAGAGAGCAATTTCCAATGTATTTTGGGTGCAAGTAGGACCTTTTTATGGCCCCACTCGACAGTGGTCCACAATTTCAGGGCTGAGTATCAAAAGAGAATTTCACAAACAGCTCCCTGCTGGCATCTTTTGCAACTGTCTATTCAAACATGAGGAATGACTGTGAGCAACACGGGGCTGTGAAATCTGTGCCCACAGTGGTGGGTCCCCATGAACATGGTCAACTCTTTGGCCACATTTCAGAGGTAACACAGGTCAGAAGAGCTTCATGGTAGCCCCATAACCAACCTCTGCTGAAAGTCTGAGTTCCTCAGCTATTAACAGCTTCTGAGTCCCAGTGTGGGCAGCATCACGCAGTCCTGACTATGGATGGTGTCACCTCTGAGGCATTCTTTTTCTGCCTCACTAAGTTCTATATATGTGCTAGGATTGCACCAGATTTAAGGATGTGAAATGCCTGCCAGACATTACAGTTTCTTTTTACAACATAACTCAAGCAGAAGGTGACACTTTACTAAGGCAGTTTTCAATATGGGGAGACAGCTCCTTTAATAAAATAAACAAAGAAAACAACATACAGTGGAATTAAGCTGTGTGTTGACAAGAGCTCTGATCTCACAAAAGATTGATAAAAGCTGCACTCCTCAGCATCACACCTCAAGAGAATCTCCTCCTTTGCTGATATTACTGAGCTATGAGCACTTCAAGTACCCTAGCAAGGACAAAGAAGGTCAGGATTTTTATTAACATCAGCTGTGAACAGTTTCTTTCATTGCATTCTGCACACCAGCAGATTTTTTTAGATCAACCTTGAATTTGTACCTATTACAAGCCTAAGTAAAACTCTGAACAGCAAATATGCTACATATGCTAATAGCCTGTGAGCAGAATCCACAGTCTGATCTCTGTGGAATAGAGGGCATAGCTTGGTAGCTCTGCTTGAATAAAAAATTCTCTTTTTCTGAGAACAATCCTATCTAGAAGCCTTTGGGGATTTATGACAAATCAGCCCATTATTGCACAAGGAGAGATTCAAAACTTACATACACAGGGATTTCTGTCCTTTTGTTATTGTTGTTTTGATGTACCAGCTATAGTAAAGTATAATAAGGCTTGCTACATTCCTATATTCCTTTAGGAGTAGGTTGCTCATTGCTTTGCTTTTCTCACTCCCCCATGCCATCTAGACTGTAGCATGTGTTTTGGAGAGAAATGTATAAGTTGTACTGTGAGACTGAGGATGCTGGTGACTAAGTCTTGGTATGACTCAATGGGAGTGGGCAGGAACAGATGTACAAAGCTGGTTGGATTTGTGCAAGACAGCTTTGTGCTGCACAAGGCTATTACAATTTATCTGTTTGCTATTACTTTTAAGGCTATTTGTATTTAAAAAAAAAAAAAAACAAAACAAAACAAAAAAAACCCCAAATATGTAGGTCTGGAGAGTTTGAGAGGGTAGAAATAAGATATAGAGACTGGATTGGTGAGGCTGCACCTTGAATCCTGGGCTCAGTTCTGAACTCCTCATTACAAGACAGATATTGAGGGGCTGGGGAGTGTCCAGAAAAGGGCAAGGGGGATGGTGAAGGGTCTGGAATACAAGTCCTGTAAGCAGCTGAGGGAGCTGGGGAAGTTTAGCCTGGAGAAAAAGAGGCTCAGAGGAGACCTTATCACCCTCTGGTGGGGTGGGGGGAATTGGTCTCTTCTCTCAAAACAAGCAAGAGGACAAGAGGAAATGGTGGAGATGGCAGGTTTGCAGTCAACTCTTTGATCTTAGAGGTCTTTTCCTGCCTTAATGATTCTATGATTTTGTCCACAGTATGAAGATTCCAGAGGCAGCACAGTCCAGGGATTATTGGGTGACTGTGCAGGACCAGCTGTGTGCACTTCAAGGTGGATACAGCATCAGACTTGAAATAACAGAAGGTAAGCCCCCCTAAATGACATGCCTGGAACAAATGGAAAATATTCAGTCCCAAAGAGGTACTGTCTAAAAGGTTAGGGAGTAATGGTTGACTGAAACCTAACCCAGATCTCAGAATGTGAAAATCCCATCCCTAATGGATGGGGACATTCAATGTTCTGTGTAAAAAACCTCACACATGAAAGCTTGGCAGAAGAAAACCAGCCTATGAGCAATTCAAAAGCATTTCTTTCTGCTGCAATAAGAAGTGGACATGGTCTACTCTAGGAGCTACTGAAGCCACTGCTCTCACCACAGGTCCTCCAGCTTGGATTGCCACCACTTGGGCAGAAAAAGCTGCTAAAACTAAGAATTTTACAGGGAAGGGATTAAAGAGACCCATGAAACAAATAAGTCCTTGATATTTCCCTGAAAACAGCTGTCTTCCAAGCTCTCCTTCCTGAGTTATCCTGATCATGGGATACTGGCAGCATCCAGCACACCCTTCTTAATTTCTGAAATTCTTAACTGATCCTGACAGGCATTAATCTCTAGCAGTCTACAGCAAATTCACTTTTTTTGTTTGTTTGTTTGAGTTTTTTGTTTGGGGTTTTTTTGTTTTTTTTTTTTTTTTTTGGGTTTTTTTTTTTTTTGTTTTTTTTTTTTGGTTTTTTTTTTTTTTTTTTGCTTCTGGGGCTGTAGACAAGATCCACCAAAAAAACTTTCAAGATAGCATGGATTGTGTTTTGTGTTGTTCTCAATCTCAGACTTAAGTCACTAGAACACATTCCTATGTTGTTTATAGAAAAAAATGAAGTTTTCTTTCAAGCCTTGTGCTCTCTTGCCAGGAAACCCCACTGTATCTCATCAGTGATTTAGTCTTTGCAGATGAGCTGGGCACAGACAGCCTGGGGTGGGATGGAATCCCCCCTGCCTGGAGCCCCATCATGTTTATAAGGGGCAGAGAGCTCAGGGCTGTGTGGAAATGTTGTGGTGGAGGATGCTGCTCCCCACCTCATCAGATGACAAAACCTGGCTAGGTTACCCCAGCACACAGCAGCCTGGTGTCACCGTCATCTTTTCTGAAAAATCTCTTTGCTCCTGGGAAGCTGAGAAGCCTCAGAGAAAAATGAAAACAAGAATGATCTCATTTGCTTCTCCTGTGTTTTGCAGCTTTGGAATGTTTTTGGACATTGTTTACCAACAAGTGGCTGTTTGACTGGTTTGATGTGAATTGTTTTTGACTTAATGACCACAGTCAGGCTGTGTTGGGACTCTGGAAGGAGTCACGAGTTTTCTTTAGTATCTTCTAGCTTTCTGTCTGTGTCCTTTCTCTATTCTTTAGTATAGATTAGTATAGTATTGTTTAAAATAACATAGATCATAAAATAATAAACTAGCCTTCTGAGAACGTGGAGTCAGATCCATCATTCCTCCCTTTGATGGGGCACCCAGAAAATACCACAGCCTGATTTGTCAGCTCCTTCACACCACGAACCACACAGCAGTGACTGGCAGTGTGTTTGTTACAACAGCAGATGGACAACCTAGCAAACGTGCAAATAATGAAATGTCACTTAAAAAAAAGGAGAGACAGAGAGAGAAAGTGAGAGAACAGCAGAGAAAGCATGCCAGGGAAGAAACCAAAATTCCCAATAGTCTCTGTGACACCACCATGGTGCACATGCAAACCCATTATTAAGGGCTATTCCTGGGTGCTCGGCCAAAGACATTACATTTAAGAAGCACCCAAAGTTTAGAAACACAAGGTAAAAGCAGAAGATAACACACCTCAGTCCTGGAAAATGTGGTTAGGTAAGTGATGAGGGAATTAAGAAACCAAGACACACGACTCTGAGGAAGGACTGCAGGAGACTGGAAATGTTACCCTTCAGATGGCTCATACTCAGTGCCAATAAAAGTGCTTTCCAATACTTATGAGTTTGTCTTACATAAATGAGACACTGGATCCCAGTGTATTTGCAGAGAAAAGCCAGCATTTGCTACAAAACACAACTTCAGCCACAGTGAAATAGCAGAACTGCAGGAAACAAAAGATGATTTTGCCATAATGTAATGAAAACACTTGAGCCGCTGCAGCACAGGAGCAAACAATCTGAAGGGGATTCAACACAAGGATCATACTGAGGCTTACTAAGTCATCTCCACACTTCAGCTCCTTTGAGTCACTGTGTCTTTTCATTTTTTTATGTTTTTCCCCACTTTTTATTGGCCAAAACTCTTCAAAAACCATGTCCTCAAGGAAGAATAAAACAAAAGAGAATCAGAACTGAAAACTTCCAACTGATGGCCTTATCTGAGAAGGACTTGCAGAGTTTTCTCTTGCATATATATGACTAAAAAAGGTGACATTCACACCAGGCAAAAGATCTCTGCCACAAATACTTGAACTGTAATTATTTTTTCCAGTTCACTGCATTTAGGAAGACAGCTGCCTGTTGCCTCCTCTTTCCATTCTTGTCAGGCATTAACCGTGAATAATCTTGACAATTAGAAGAAAGGGACCTGCTCTGATCTCCTAGTCCCTTAACTTAAAAAAAAAAAAAAAAAAAAGGGAAAAAAAAAAAAGGAAAAAATGCAGAAGCAAGGAGGAAATTAAGGAAGGGAAGCAAGAACAAGATGATTCTGTGCTTCATTTGCTGAAGAGCAGAATGGGAGGTCAAGGGGGAAAAGCACATGCTGTCCATGATGAGGAAAGATTCCCCTCCTGGTGCTTTCCTGACACATTTTCCTACATCACTCTGCAGCTGCAGAGAGCAATTTCACCTCTCTGAAGTTTACAGTCACTTTGCTACGGCTTTTCTTATACCTTTAGCACCACATGTAAAAAGAGACCAATAAATTTAATAGGCTTTATTTCGTAAGATAAACTAGTTTTTTCTTTTCCCAAAGAATGGATGTCTTCATTCATCACACTCTGAACTCTTTATTTAAAGGTGCATTTTGCTGAAGCTGCAACATAAAATGCCCTCAAGGACAGAAGAAAGCTCAAATTGTCAGAGACAACCCAGAAGGTTTTATCACACTCCTAGTACAGTGTTCTGCCCAAACACAGCCTGCATGCCCTTTATGTCCCACCACTGACTTTGAGCTAAGAGTCAGTGAGATTTTGTGCCACTCCTAGATTTCCAGTGAGCAGTGACATCCAACGCTAATAATTACAATCCATCATTCATGCTGTGGGAATCCAAAGGGCTTTGCAAGCTGCAGATCCAGTCCAGAGCAGCTCCATGAGAGCACTTCAGTGATGAGTCTTTCATTGCCTGCTCTGGCTGTCTGGATTAGCTCTGGGAAGGCATTAAGGACATCTGTCACTGGTCATGTCCCCCACAGTTTCTGTCCAGCCTAGAGGGAAGGGGAAAGCCAGCATTTCCAACAGGCAGTGTGCTTCCATTTTGCTGGCATGGCAGAGGCTGGACAAAGTGCTTAAACTTTGGAGTTGCTATATGATTGAATTTCACATATTCAGTGAAGTGATTATAATGTAGCCATTTCTTTGTGGCATAATCAATTCCTTTTTATTTGTCATCCAACTAAGAATAACAGTTTCACTTTTATATGAACTAAATGAACCTGCTTTGGCAAAGAAACAGTCAAGAAGATAAATGGCCTTCTCTTTTCCAGGCTTTTGTTATCTTTGCAGCATATGGAGATTGCACATTTCTAATTTCCTACTTCCTGTTAAAATTTTGTTGCAAACAGATTTAACTCTGAATTGACCCTAAATTTTGTGCACTTTTAAATGCATGATTAAGCCAATGTACAAAGCAAACAGTGCCTTTGACAGAAGCTTACTTTCAAAAGCAGCCTGACAAGCATGACCATCTCATGTGGTAGCTCTGAAATGAAAAGCACTATTATTAGGAGAAAAGTTCTGTTCTGTACTATTCCCACTACACAGAATCAAATATATATGTATATATATATATATATATTTTTTTTTTAATTAATGAACCCTGCATCTCACCTCTCCATCTTTACTGGCTATAAAGTGGGAATAATGTAGGGTATTTTTTTTTTCATTTTCCCCTCTATTTAGAAAGCTGTCCAGACAAGGTTCTGCCTCTCACTACGGTGTGCACGGCACTCGGAGCGTGGTTTACTCCGGCTCCTTCCCCAGTACCAGCGGTACCAGCGTAGCCATGACAACGCCGGGCTGGGGAGGCTCCATCCCCGCAGGAGGCTGAGCCGAGGCTCCGGCAGCACAGCGAGCTCCAGCTCCGTGTTTGGGCTGCAGCACCCAGCCGGGATCACTTCAGGCCGGTTGCGATCCCCTCCCCGCTCCGAGTTTGGGCTGCAGGGACCATTTCAGCCCCGTTTCAATCCCGGCTGTGTTGGCTGGTGAGACACACTCCGGGCATCCCTGCGCTGGGAGCTCTGGGGGCACTTCCAAGTGTCACTAAGATGAGATTTCCTTTGCACAGCTTTGGCTGCTGTGTAGAAAGCAGGGTTAATTCTCTGAGTGCCCAGTGGAGTGGGAGGAAGGAATCTCCATGTCCAAGTGAAAAATCCCAGAATTAAAATTTTATAGGCCAGCTATACAGCTTCTGAAAAAACCCATGGTTGTTAATTGGCAGTGTCCAAGGGAGAGTAAATCTTACATTTCCAGGCTCACACACACCAAGCCCTGGTCACTTGTTAAAGTCTGTCTCAAGGGATGTGCTTCAAAGATCATCACAGTTCTGCTTGGAAGAAGGTGTTAGAAGACACCAGTGACTATCTCTGGAAGAAATATAGATAAAATACTTGCCCATCTGGAAAGTCTTGTGAACAATGAGGCAAACAGAAGAACACAACAAAGAGATTACTCACTCACGCTAGAAATAGCCACCACTGAAAATAAGTCTTTGCAGTGGGTCCAGTTTGGAAATAATCCTCATATAGAAAGGGAAGGGAAGAAATGACACATACCCAGGGGTTTTTTATAATTATTGTACATGCAGTACTAAAATTCTGAGGAAGATATTTCCCCAGGTAAACTTCAGGCTTCTTTTAAGGACTATGACTTCATTAATTTTTGGGTTTTTTTGGGTTTTTTTTCAGAAATAGTTCCTAGTTTAGATCCAGTGCAGGGAAGAAAACCTTACAAAGGAGCCATATCAAATTCTGACTCCTTTAGCAGGAGTCTTCTGATTTTATCCATCTTATTATTCTTTATGAGTTCATTTAAGCACCTCAATTACAATGGACCAGTCTGAACATGCTGTGGAGAAAGGACAAGCAAACACACACTCAGGGAAGCCCAACTGAAAACTTAAGCTCATTATCCACAAACACCAAAAGTAATTTCTGCCCTCTGCAATGGCTTTGAAACCCAGCAGGCACTGGTGAGCTGAACCAGGCAAATCTGCATTTGATTTGGCTGACAGTTTGTGCATCAAAATGTGTCAAGAAGAATTTGATCCTGCTTGGAGAGTGTGGGAAGCATTTCCAACTTAGCAGGACACCCTGGACATGGTGACAGATGGGCAGAGTATGAGCCTGGCATGGGAGAGGCCAGTTCAGAACTGGCTGTTGCTCCAAGCCATGTGGCAGACAGTCCAAACCCGTTTGTCACAAAAAAAATAAAGCTCACACTGGAATTACCAAAAACCAAGGGAGAGCCCCTGCCTGCAGCTCAGCCTGGCAGGGACACCCACCCTGCCAAGGAGCATCACTGAAAACCTCCCATGAAATGAATGAGCACCAAGAAGGAAACAAAACAAAGCAAAACACAGCAAAGCTTTTTTGTTTGGTGTTTTTTTTTCCCTCAAGATAAATTAAATCCACAAGCAGGAAATTTTGATTCAGAATAACAATTTTGTTTTTTCATTACCACCAAAAATTAGGTTCATGCCAGTATTATGGCCCTAAAAAATACTGTTTTTTTTTTTTTTTTCCCATCAGGAACATTAATTTCTAGCTATATGTACTGAACATCTGTACAACTATTGGTATATATATTTACATCCAAGTTTTATTAACACTTACTTTGAGGTCTATTAGAAATGGAAATTGGATTTAGAACCACAATCAGGCGCTAGAAGTCATCAAATACATTTCCTATGAGGAAAGTGTGTTTTACATCAGCACAGAAAGGGTAACTTTATCAAAATATACATCAGTTCTGAAAGCAAAGGCACTTGCACCTACACTGAGGAGCAGAAACAAACTGCCCTGGTGACTCTTTCCTCCCAGATGTGGATGTGACAGAGTTCAACTCACAGGGCATCACTATTTTTACACACATATAAAACAAGGTCTCATGTAGGGCAATGGATATGGGAAACACATATATTCATATGTGCATACAGATATGGTAACAAGCTCTTACAGGTTTTTAACTGCCATTTATTTTAAATTTAGGATGATTAAATATTTACTGTCTTCAAATCAGCTTGTCACTGCCCCTACTTGGGTGGCCAAACAGGCTGAAATGTCAGGAGGATTTTCTCCTCCTGATGGAAACCTGATGGCTCTTGGCTGCCTGAAGCAAACTCTGGTTACAGGTGATTTCCATCAACTCTGTGTTTTGCCTTGTAAGATTTGCAACAATATTGCATTTAATACTCCCAGTTTCTTCTTGATGAATGTCAGACATCCTTGTGCATTCAGATTGATGGGGTGGATTTGGAGGGGTGGCTGAGCTTTTTTGTTTATTTCAAACTGGGGCATTTAAAAAAAAATATATATATATATATTTGTATTCCACTCCCAGTAATAAAAATGTACTAAATTGAAGTACAACCAAGTCTTCTTTTGCTGGGTTTCCCACTGCCTCCCTTTGAATTGAGGGCTGGCCCCTTGTCAGCAGGATCCCTTTCATGCTGCTGCCCATCATTCCCTCCTCCATCAGATAATCCTGCCCCCCAGGCTCCCAGCTGCAGCAACTCCAGCGTGCTCACACCTCCCAGGGCTGTTCAAAGTCAGCACCGCCTCTGCTCTCCAGCCCCTCCTGCACTCACCACAGAGGGGACACAGCTGAGGGGGAAATGTCTTCCCCAAAGGCTGACACTCTCATCCCTCCCGTGGCCCCTAACACTGAACAACAAGCAAAACACACAAATGCTGGCAAAATACCCTGCATCTTATACTGGATTAAATTTCATTTGCTGTTCACCATCACCCCACTGACAGAAGATCCTGAAGCCCTTCAGGCTCTGATCCCAGGATGGAGCTGCCTCATCTGTTTTGGCCGTTCATTATCTCACAGATCCATTAATTGCAGTGCAAATTGCATGTGTTCAGCACTAATTCTTGTAAGAAGGAAAAAATGCAAGGGGGAACGCATGAAGCCAGTAATACAGCTCTTTATCCTGACAAACCTCATCAAATATCAAATTAAAATCATTAAGCAAAACAGCACTTCCTGCAAACCTGTGATTTGGGGTTGTAGTGACTAGCCATGGCAATTAGTTGCTCAGCAGTTCAGGAGGCTCTGAGATGAGCAGTAGGAGAAACCAAGCATTGCAGGATGCAGAGACCAGATGGTTTTAGGCTGAAAATAAATGAATACCCCCCAAATGATAATGTCTCTTTCCAAAACATTAACGAAAAGTTATGCAAGGGGAAAAAAAAACCCACCAACAAACCAACCCCAAACCCAAGCTACATTCTTTAACTAGATAAAAGAACATTTTGTTCAGCCTTGGAGTATCTATTGTAATTAAATGCTCTAAAAACAGGACAACAGCCCCGTGCCGGTCATGCATACGAGAGACAAAACACGACAAAAAACCCAAAATACCCAAGAACCATGCATTTCTTACAGAGCCTGAAGAATTTCTGCCTCTCGGCAGACTCCTGCAATGCACTCGGGCATCCGCCTAAATGAATGCAAAACCCATTTTCCCCTGCTAAGATAAATTAATTTAATAATAAAAATAATCAAACCCAGAGAAACCCAGGGACAGCCGAACCCCGGCTCTGACTTACAGCTCTGAAAAATCCTGCAGTCTGGCTGGAAACGTCCATCGAAGAACTGCATTGAAAGCTTGTCCCTAAAGGCAAGCGCATTTAAACATCTCGGGCTCTGCTACTGGAGCCGATGCTGCAACAGATGGGGCTCAGGGCTGGGTGTGTTGGTGCCTCCCATCGCGGCACGGCGCGGGGATGGCAGCGCCGGCGGAGCTACCGCAGCGCAAGGAGGGCGGGCGGGCTCTGCCGCTGCGGGCTCCCTGCCAGCATCGCCCCGGCATCACGGCCAGGTTCGCTTCCCCGCCTGCAGAACCGGCCGTGGGCTGGGACAGAACCCGGGCATCACGGCCAGGTTCGCTTCCCTGCCTGCAGAACCGGCCATGGGCTGGGACAGAGCCCCGGCATCACGGCCAGGTTCGCTTCTCCGCCTGCAGAACCGGCCGTGGGCTGGGACAGAGCCCCGGCATCACGGCCAGGTTCGCTTCCCCGCCTGCAGAACCGGCCGTGGGCTGGGACAGAACCCGGGCATCACGGCCAGGTTCGCTTCCCTGCCTGTAGAACCTGCCGTGGGCTGGGACAGAGCCCCGGCATCACGGCCAGGTTCGCTTCTCTGCCTGCAGAACCGGCCGTGGGCTGGGACAGAGCCCCGGCATCACGGCCAGGTTCGCTTCCCTGCCTGCAGAACCGGCCGTGGGCTGGGACAGAGCCCCGGCATCACGGCCAGGTTCGCTTCTCTGCCTGCAGAACCGGCCATGGGCTGGGACAGAGCCCCGGCATCACGGCCAGGTTCGCTTCCCTGCCTGCAGAACCGGCCATGGGCTGGGACAGAGCCCCGGCATCACGGCCAGGTTCGCTTCTCCGTCCGCATAATCGGTCATGGGCTCGGCCAGGGGTTCGGGTACCACGGCCAAGGTCGCTTCTCCGCCTGCAGAACCCGCAGGCTCGGCCAGCGCGGGCGGGTCATTTAGCAGCGTTTTTGGGTGCGAGATGCTCAGGGGGCACGGGGGAAGTCGGAGGGTTCAAATAACCGCTGGCGGTTTTAATGCGTTCCGAAGGGGGGGAAAAAAAGATCCCGTTTTCAATAGCAGAAGTTTCAGATGACTGAGGCTGCGTCTGCAGCAGTATCGAATACCTTGGGGAAGGCAGCACAGAGCAGCAAATGCGTTTTCAAGGCTGGAGTCTCTGCTGCTCCATAACAGCCCTATTCCCCACTTAACCACAGCCCCACTTTGTAGCTGCACAAAAGTCACATTATTTCTCTGAGCTTAAGTTTTCCCATCTGCAGCGTGAACAGGGAATGACTTGGCTAACTTTTTAATTTATTATAAAGACCTCACTGGGAAAATAAAGCGCCTGAGCACAAAGTATAACCATCAAAAGTATCACCATCCAAAAAAAAGATAATAGTTATTTTGAAAGGGCACCACATGAACAAGTGCTTAGCAGAGCAATGCAAACTCTCCCAGTAGGAGCTGAGGGATGGTGGGGATTTGAGTTTTCTTCTTCATCAAGCTAAATCCCTCCTTTATAACCTCATTCAGCTTTGATTACTCCAACCAGTCTCACGGTGTCCTTCACTGGCAATGAAATTGTTCCCCAGACCATGGGGACATATCCTTGGCCAGGATGCGATCGAAGGCTGGCTCAGATGAGGACACCTCTGCTAGAACAAAGCAAAAGAAAGCAAAAGGCAGAAAGGTCATCCCTGCAGCTTCCAATACCTGAACAGAGGCATCAAAACACCATGCAATGAGCGGACACCTCCCTGGAGAAACAAGTGGCCAGATCTTGAGCCACAGAGCATTACCAGTCCTTTCTTGGTCATCTCAAAATACCATTTGTGATGATCTGTTGAAAAACTCCCTAAGATGGAGGATTTGCTTTAATTAATGACTCCAGGTCACTAAACCACCAGATCAGTGGAGGGGACTTGGCTTACACATCACTCTCAGTCTATTCATCCCATTCACGGGACGACACTGCACCCTTTTGCAAGAGGATGCAGCCAACACCACCCTTAATTTTGCTACATCAAATAATAAATCCCAGTGAGGCTGGGCAGTACTTCAGCAGCAAAAGGGATGAGGTCCAGGTGACACCCCTCGTGTGCCAGGCAGACAGCACATCCTAGGAACCATCCACTGCTCTCTCTTCCTTCAGCGTGCCAAGTGCCTCTGATAACACAAGCCCTTTGGGAGCAAAAAAGCAGAAAATGGTACATAGTACATACTCACAAATGGCAGCTATACTTGAATCCTCTCAAGACAAGATCAGTGGCAGCACTTTTCAACAGAAACATGCACAAATATTTGGTGTTTAGAAGATTTGTCCCGAGCTAAATTAATATTTTGTGCCTGCAGAATGTGCAAATAGTTTAGGAAAATAAACAAGCTTCCTCTTAAATGCTGTTTAAGGGGTACAAGAGAAACCAATCAACTCCAGCTCCAGCTGGAGCAAGCAAAACACATTTTGTCTCTCCTCCTCAAGCTGTAGGAGAAAGGAAGGAATCAGTGGCTGACCTAGAGAGGGTAAAAGGGAAGATTGGATTCATAGTGGAATAAAAAGGGCTCTCCTGCAAAGCACAGTTCAGATCAAATCCTTCTCTGTATGGGTAACTTTGAAGGATTATTCTGATTAGCAATCAGATCAAATAAAAAGGGGCATTAACAGCCAGGAAAATGTCCCACATCCCTAAATCATCCCCTTTAAATCACTCACAGGCTCAGTTCCATGTAGCCAATGCCAAGAATCATCCAGACCTATTAAAGTGTTAAAAAAAAAAAAATCTTAAAATTGTTTCTGGTCTCAAAGTCTGATTGGCACAAATTCCACCTCAAAAACATGCCTTTTCCTCCTCCACCTTTGGATAAGGAGTGTGAAACAGATTGCACAACTACATCTCAGGCAGGCAGAACAGTTAATGGTTTAGATACCATTTCATAAATATTTGCTGAACTAGTTTTTGGATTCTGTCCAGTTTCTGACAACCATTAAAAACATTGAATAATTTGTCATTTTCTTTCACTCTTCTGGGGTGAAAAATAGGCAGAGAGATTTTATTGCTATAATTTCTTACCATTATTTAATGCTCACTCGTATTTATGTTGATGTCTCCTGCCAAAGAAGCTCAAGTGATTCTTGAATCTACAGGCCTGAGTTGTCCAAATCACATTTATGTAAATGTTTATAAATTCTTTATTAAATATTCCCATACTAAATACCTGGGCTCATATGTGGCTGTATAAGCAAGTGGTGAAGATCTGAGAGAAACCAACCAATTTCTGAATAAATACCTTGTTTCACACTGGGATTTCAAGTGCCTGTGCTCTATCAGAGATGCTGAGGTTCAGTGACTAAAAGCAGCAGTGAGTTACAGCACATCATCTAGCACAAGATGGTGCAATATGGGAAATCACATAAATAAAGTCATTTGATGATGTTTTCAACCACACTTTACTGACAAGTTCTAGGAGTCTCTATGAACAGGGATCCAAAACTCCAGCCATTTCCTTGCTTCCTTACATATTAAGGACAATTCAGGATGTTCCAGAAAATGCTTTATATAATCAACTTTCCATGACAATAGATTTCTCAGATATTCTCAATTTTTTTCCTCCCAATATTCCAAGTCCTTACATCTCAAGCTCAGCAGTCATTATTCATTTTTTAACTATGTTTCTTTAAAAAGAAAGTTCCTTTTAGAGCACTTCTAGATCACTCACATATTTGGACTGGCTGTAGGATTCTCACACTTTACGAGTCAGTAACGCTGGAGGGAAAACAAATCACCAAAACCTGCTTGTGCCTTGGACTGTGAATTACACACTCACCTATGGCCCAAAGAGCAAACTCTGAGCAAAGCAGATTTATGACTGTCACGTTTTCACCAGAAGAAAGCTACAGAATTCCCTGCTCAACTGAAACAGGCATTGTTGTACTGGTTTATTTTTCCGTTTGGAGAGTTTGGTTTTTAAAAATTCAGAGCCAGACCCCTCAACCAGCTTCAGATTTGACTGCACATAATTCCGGCACAATTTCCTTGAACTGTTCCAAAACACCAACTCAATTTCATCCTTTTAGTCCAAGTACAAGCCTAAAGTATCATAAATTTCTAACTGGCAGAACAGCAACCTTCCACAATTTCCCAGAGGAGACAGAAAATGTCTGGCTATTGGTTGTTGTTATTTATATTCCATAATTTTCCACAAAGATATGGTGGGTTTGTAAGTACTACATAAATTAGATGAGTTCATGGGGCCAGCTTCCATTATAGTTTCCTTTTTCTTATGAGGCAAAGAGTGCCTTGAAATCAATGGAGCTTCTGTCTGTGAAGATATCACTTCAGAACACAGCAGACACAGCAATTATTGAAGTGCATGGTGAGCCAGAGCTCTGCATGGCAGGGCAGGACTTTTGTCCACTGTGTAATTAAGAAGGATTTTTCATATTTTTTACAGCCAACACAGCCATCATATTCATGGTTGCCCTATCCCCACTCCTACTGAGCACAAGCAGCAACCAAAAGAAACATGCAACACAGAATTGGAGCCTCCAGCCAAGAAACCAAAGCATCTGGACCATGCTCAGGTGAGAAAAGCAAGTCCTTGAAGGGCAGGGAAAGCCACAGCAGCAGCTGGGAGACCAGCAGAGCCCAAGGGGAAGATGAAGTGGGGAGAAAAAAAATCCTGAACTGCACCATAAAACACACCAGCTCTTAGTAGAACAGCCAAAGTAGTCTCTCAAGAGTTGATGTTGGGCAAAGGGCAGCTGTGATCTGCAAGAGTTGGAAAAAGGAGTACAAGAAAAAAACCAAAACATGTAGCTCCCAGAGTAAGATGTAGGGATGAACTGCAGAGTCCAACCCACCCAAATCAGGTAAAACTGCAATGCAGGGTGATGGAGATGGTACAAAATGGAAAGAGAGAGGAGCAGAGAAAAACATCCCATGACAAACAAAATTCACAGTTTACTCCTTTTTTAATCTCAAACAGCCACGATTTTTTCCTTGCAATTTTTCAGCATGATCTACCAAGCAATGAACCAAGTAGCTGGGATTCCTGACTCACTGCTGACAAGCCAGAAGGAGAACATCCATGTGAGAAACATCAAACCTCAGTGAGCAATCACCCATCCCTCCCGGGGGAGGGAGCACCCTGCCAGCCTCTGCAAAGAGGATGGATCACACTGCACCAGGATGGATCACACTGCACCAGGATGGATCACACTGCACCAGGATGGATCACACTGCACCAGGGATGCCTCAGCCAGCTCAGGTACCAAAAGCTGGATAGCTGCATTCTCAAATCTACTTCTTCAGCAGGACTCACACAGAGGGGTTTTTGCCTCTGCATTTGCATATATGCCAGATGCAAATGACATTGAAATGATGAGGTGTTCATACAAAGGCAGTAATGGAGGCTGCACAACAGCAGCCTTGTGCCTGCTCCACACGGACCCCACTGCCCTTCCCATCTGTCTAAACCTCACAGATGGAGGGATGGAGCCTCTTTCCTGCATCATGGTGGGGAGGAAGGGCTGGAGACACTTCTGGAGAGGTGCCAGGGCAGAGCTGTGCTGTGTCTGAGGTCAGTGGAGGTCTCTGTGTGCCTGGGGAGAATTACAGAATCTGAGCTAGGACACAATGTTCAATAACTCTGGGAGTTATTGAAGGACCAACACTTTGAACTATAATCTCCTGTGGTGTGGGTGAAACCCCCCAGAGATATCCTGGTCTATGAGGATGAATAAACCAGAGAGCAAAATTAATGTCAGGAACTTGGTGGTGCCTCTGTGGTGCCTCATTCAGCTTTGCTTGTGGCATTTGGGGGGCTGCCACACTGGTATCAGTGCTGATCTGGGAGGTTTTGAATCAGCAGCAATTGATTCAGGATGAGCAGATTTAAACACTGTGGACTTGCTCAGAGCCCCCATTGCCTTTGTTCTCTACAAAGGCACTGAATTTTAAAAGTTTTGAAGGACACAGGATCAGTCTTACCTTGCTTCTACTGTATCCCTTAAGAGCTTGGATGAGAAACACCCTTTGTGGGCCAGAAACAGTCCCACAAGACAATAGAAGAATGCTACTGCAGCATCTAGAAATGGGAGAAAACCACAGGGAAGTAGGATCTGGTGATTTATGGGTAAGAACTCCAACCAGAGGCTTCAGCATAAAATGCTTTTATATCTGTATGCAAAGGCTGTTGGGACCTATAAAAATGTGAACTCTGCAATATGGCTTTCAGCTTCACTGGTCCCAGAGTGGGATCTCTAAGGAGCAGCACTTCCATGAGGACACAGCAGTGGCCACATGGATGAGTGGAGATGCCTCAGCTCTGCTCCTGCCTCCTTGATCTCTCTGCCTTGGGCTGCTCTGTGCTCCCTCCCTTGGCACCACACACTGCTCCTGGGGGCTGTGGCAGCAGCTGGGATAGGGGTGTCAGTGCCCAAAAATCCAGGGGAACAGGGGGAAAAAATGAGGCAGGAAGGAGAAAAAGGGGATGGTAATTAGCTGCACATAAACCCAGCCACACCTGAGCAGTCTGTAACATTTCAAGACTGGCTTAGAGATTGTGGTGGAGAACATGTAATGCTACAGCACATCTGCAGCTCTCAGGGGAGCACTAATTATTTACCCAAAAGAAAACATCCCACTACAATAACATCACAGGACACCCATCCAGGAATTAAGATGCTCGTGCTCGCTCATAGCAAGTTTTATTTTCTTTGAACCTCATGACTTGGGTTTGACTGTTGTGATGGATGTTGAGTTATTTCATTGAAGCTGTCCTCATGCCTGCAGGGCCCAGGTGAGTTACCCACGTCCTCACATCTTTGTACAGCCTGGCTGGGGACAATTTGTTCTTCAGGTCAGGGATTCTGGGCTTTCTAAGGCACTCTGTGCACGTAGCAGCTTTGCTCTATGAAGGTTTTACCTTTTGTAGGTGTGCAATAAATAGTAACCATTAACTCTGAATTGAAGCAAGGGTCCACCTGGAAAAGGATAAAGTGGCTGCCTACATACAGGAATGAACAGTTAAAACATCATCAAAGGTTTAGAAGCTGAAGAACAAAGATCTCTGCTGGTATCAGCTGGCTGTTAGAAAAAAAGAAAAGGAGGTAAGAGCACCTTGCAGCATTTAAAGTAGGTCAGCACTGCCAGAAAAGAAATACTTTTAAATACATCGTGATGCAGAAACCCGACACAGAGTTACAAATTCACCAGAAAGAACTTGTCAGCTCAACCAAAATAGAAGTAAATGAGTTTATCCACTCAATTTAATGTAGAGACATGCAGCAGTTGGGGCTGCTGAAATGGGTACAAGCCACATCAACACTTGCAGACTGGCATGAACACCCTAGGAATAGTTACATCCACAATATTGTGCTAGTTCCTACTGGAATGAGCAGTCAGACTTTCAGCCTGTAACTAGAGATGATCTCAGGGATTTCTGGAATACTGATGGACCCTTTCCCTGAGAGCTGCTTCATCCACTCCCACAGCACCAGGGGCTGCCCAGCTCTCAGGAAGGTGCTCCTCAAGGCTGGTGTCAGAGCAGACCCATCACACAGGGCTGCTGGCAGCAGCTCCCCTCTGCTGGTTCTGCAGCTCAGGGGCCCTCCCAAGAGAGCCACATCCCCTCCCCAAAAGGATGCAAAATGCTCAGAGGCAAAGCCCCACTGTTCCATTGTGGGATCCACAAGCACAGTGGAGCCCTGTGGTGATGAGCTCTGAAATAAATGTCATCTCTGACAAAAGTCCAGTGTTTATTTAACTGCCAGAGGCAGTTCTGGATATAGGATGCACCCAGTGAGAGTGAAGTTATTTTAAGATCAAGTATTTGATTACCACCACAGGGACTTATTTACAAAAACAAGAAACCAAAAAACAAAACAAAAAAAAAACCACCAAACAACCAAATGAAAAAAAAAAAACCCAAGTAAGAGCGTATACCAGTTTAGGTTTTACTTCCTAATTTGGTCATGTAAATAATAACTTTTAATAATCTACCCACGCCAGAAAGAGAAGTGTGCTCTCAAAGTCTCTCACCACAGACAACAGCACTTTAAAGACATCCTGGACACAAAATTTACATAAAGAAAAGTGAATACAATTTGATTTGAGAGAACCCAACTAATAAAGAGCCAATAAAATTTTAAAAAATCAAATACAAAGTACAAACGATCACATCAGAAGGAACACTTATGTCAATTTCTGCAGTATTCTGGTTTTATTTGTTTTTTTTTTTGTTTTCTTGGGTTGGGTTTTTTAAAGGTAAGACAAGTTGCACACAAAGAAATCACTAAGGCATGTATATAAAACAGACTTTTTTCACTTAAGAAGTTCATGAAATAATTTAAAAGGGGAAGTCTTTTAAAGACTGTAACATTTATATCTCACCAAAAAAAGGGTGTAAACTTCACTCAATAAACTTTATGCATACTGTGACCTTGGTTAATAAGAGTAATAATGTGTGTGAATATATGTACATCTATCTGAGAAAATACACACACACACATATATAAATACAGACACATGCACAAAAACTACTGCTGCAGGTGAATATTTTTAGTTCTTCCCCCATTCCATGGCCTCCCTGTTACATCTACAATTTAAATGATGAAGGATGACTTTGTGGTTGAGGTTGGCAGGGTACCCACATTCTATTCCCAGCAGACAAATTCCAGCAAGCCCTGAAGGCTGATGGGTCTTTTCTCTCAATCATAGATTGACTAGATTTGTTTAGGAAGAGTAAATTTTTTTTTTTTTTTGGGTAGAACTGGAAGAAAAAGCAATGATTTTTTTTAAACTTTGTACATTTGACAAAATAATGACTTAAGCACACAAATAAAATGGCAGCAGCAACTACAACCTACACACAAAGCACCACTTGTTTGATTCCTCACACTGAAGTTGTCCTCCACAGATATTTGGGCTTCCAAACCTGCCCCAAACACCCCAGATTCCACTGGGGGTGGAAGCCCCAAACCTGTTTTGGAGAGATTCTATGAATTATGCTGAAAAAATACTGAAGATTGCAATCAGAACAATAATTATGTCATATCAATTTAAAAGATCAACCAATTTTCTCCAAGACATAGAAAAGCCCAAGTTGGAAAAGACCTCAAAAGTTCATCCAGACCAACCTTTCATGGAAAGGGAGCCTAGATGAGATTATCTAGCACCCTGCCCAGTCACATCCTGAAAACCTCCTGGAAAGACCCATTCCATAGCTCAAATACCACATTTATATGGTGTTTGTTTTGATCACTGTGTCACAGTGCTGCACTGGGTAACAAAAGTCCAAAGGCTTTTGAGCTGACAGAAATCCCCCTGTGAGTGCCCAGCCACCCCCCTCCAGCTGTCAGCACCAGAGCAGCTTCTGAACAGGAACACATCCCATAAACAGCAGGATCATCTGTTTTGAAGGTTGGAGACTAAAATCTTGTTTCTTGGCAACATTCAGTAATTCAAAGCACATTCTTATGTGTTTCATAAAATGCCTTTGTCTTCCTTTTGTAGTACTTTTGAGCCTCTACACATTTTCCAGTGAGAACAGGGCTGGTGGACATGGGTCCCAGTCCCAATCTCTGAGTTGGCTCCCCACATGGACCTGGGCAAAATTGTGCTTTGCTGTGGCAGGTCTAATGAGACCTGACAGACCTAATACAAGATCTATTAACACTTCCACTGATCTATCAGCAAGAATCACTCTTCCACACCAGGCTGTGCAGCCACATTTGCAAAATGCAGGAGTATCAGTTCTGAACAAGCAGGTAAAACCCCAACTCTTTATTTATCATGAAAAGGAAAAAGCATTAATAGCTGTTCCAAAAACTTTACTGTTTTCATTTCTCCTCTCCTGGCTGTTCTTTGTTGTTTTTTTAGGCTACACTGTATTCAGAGATACCAACTTTTAACAGAACATACAGGAACAAGTATTGTTCAGTGAAATTCTGATACAGAGATAATAATATGGCATTAAATAAGGAAGCAAGAAACCTGAGAAATCATTTGGCTACAACACCAGCATTAAGTATGACAAACAGCAGCTTTGGATCTTGCTGAACAAACAGCCAGTGGTTGAGGGCTTTGCAAACAACTCCAGAAAGGCTTTCAACCTTGCCCTTGTTGTTGGATACCTCTTTAGAGCTCCTGCCAAAGATAATCCTCCCCTACAGCCCAGTAATATATTCCAAAAAGAGGATTTCATTTACTTTAGGATATGTTAATAACTATTTGTATGTGTTATTAGCAGCAATTTCTTAAGAATGCACAAGTTGTCAGCTATTTTGAAAGGGAAAAAAGGAGGAATTGCAGCTACAAAATACTTCTGGGTTTACCCTCCCCTAGAACTTGAATTAAAACATGATGAGTGTGGCATAATATACCAGCTACAATGCCCTAAAATAGAATAGACATTTCCATCCACGTACAGCTCAAGATATTTGTTTCTCCAGGACCACTGCCTCTCTTGATTGCAAAGCAGCTTTTGAAAACAGATTTCTCAGTCCCTCAGCTTTCCACTCGAATGCTTCAGAAATATGCCCATTTAACAAGTTGCAGGAGGACCTTGGGGACCTCCTGCTGAAACTCTGACAGCACACAGACATTGTAAGAAACTGGCTTCCACCTCAGCTAAAGCTTTTTTACAAAAGGTTTTTCCATACAGAATTCGTTCCTTGGTGTTGAGAGTCTGATTACTTCTCTTCAGAGCATCAGTAGAGATTTCCACTGAAAGCTTATCAGCAGAGAGTGTTTCTGGGAAAGGAAAAAGAGAAATATATCTAACTTGAACTTTGCAGTGGAGCCTTTCACTGCCTCTGGAAGCTACACTGTGAGGTCAGATTTTTGTGTAATACACTGACAACATCTCAAGCATCAGTAGAAAAGGAGCTAATTTGGTTTATTTGCTTTAGGGCAGGAAAAAGGGAAGCAGAAAGCATCTGGAAGAAGAAAATGAAACCCTTACAACTGCCTGGAAAACACCATTTCAAATGCTAGATTTCAAGGTCACGGAAGGAAGTGACCACTGACTGGACTATATTTAAATGCACTGTGGAGCTCAATACTGTGCTTATTTTTAGGCAAGAATAACAACTATTCCCCTTTCTTCTGTACAAACTTATTCCTAACAGGCATCCTGTCCAAAGGGTCATCCAGGACAACTCCTAATACTGACAGGAGCACAGTAAGGGGCTATGTGGCTGCCTACAGGAACACTTCTTTTTTTCCTAGCACCAAAGAGATATCAGCAGTGCATTTCCAGGATGGAGTTTCCTTCCCCAGGTGCAAGTCCAGCATCTACTCCAGTCAATAATGATCCAAAAGTTGTGTCAGACTCTAGATTACATCCCAGCTGAAAGGAAATCCAGCCAGTATCCTTCAAAATGTCTTAGCCTTACCTTGTGATAATTTTAGCTGTGGTCTTCCAAGGCAGGGCTTGCCCAGACAAGTGCTTCAGAGTCATGCAGAGAAAAGTGAACACCAGCAACATCCACTGGCTAATGGTTAATGTTTCTGAATCCATTCCTCATTTTGGTTTTACAAAAATTAAGAGGTTTATCCAACTTACTGCTAGAGTTTGAGCTTCATGTACTGAAAGGACAAGCATAATGTTCTTGCATGAACTGATTATTGGGTCACTGGGAGAAGAAAAGGTGATTCACATGCTCAAGGTTGAAACAAATGGAGGTATCCAGGACAGAAAGGATTTTCTCTTTTCCTTCCTTCCTTCCTTCCTTCCTTCCTTCCTTCCTTCCTGCCTTCCTGCCTTCCTGCCTTCCTGCCTTCCTCCCTCCCCAACATGAAAGAGCTTTGTGTGGTTGGTTTTCACCTTTTTATGTGTGGTCCCATTTGCAGGGCCACTTCAGAAGATTACCTAACAAATCTTTCCTGCTGGGAAAGTAAATTTCAGAATAAAAAGCTGGTAGCAGTCTTGATTACTCCAGCCCCTTTCCTGCAGCACATCATGGTGGTAGATTTTGGTTTCAGTGACCCTCTGCTGAAGCTGTGATGTGCTCTGGACTGTAGAGGCTCCCTGCCTATGGGGTGTAATAAAGGTTCTGCAGATCCTTGTAGCATGAAACCTTTGGAGATGGCAACTGCCAACACTGACAGAGGAGCACCTCTTGGAAAGAACTGGCATCAGTCATGGAACAAAAAGCAAACACAGCACTTCAGGGATGTATGTCCAAGTTTCTGTCTCTCACAAACATCCCTGCACACACCCCACCAACATGCTCATGGCAACCAGTGCCACTGCACACAGAATTTTTGAGACATTCATTTTGTTGTCCTAAGCAACCACCAGATCAGCTTGTTCCTCCAGATGTAACCACAAACATTCAGCAGATTAAGCTCAGCTCTCTGGCCAATTTCATGTCTTTTTTTTTTTTTTTTCATTGTGGAAACGAGGTAACAGGACAATGCAGAGCAGTCCATATTGATCTTATCCCACTACAAAATTTCTTCAGTTTATGAAAATCACTGAGAGGTTTCTGTGTCAGCTACTCAGAAAGCTGTACAGAAAGTCAGTGCCTCTAATACATTACAAAACTAGTTGTAAAGTCATATGCTTGATGTATGGCTTCAGCTACGGCCACATGCTCAAAACAAGGATTGCATCTGAATCCAGAGTTTTGCAATTGCTATTTTAACAACCTGTTTTAAGTTGCCTTCAAGTCTTGCCAAATTGTAATGAGAAAGAGCAGAAATTTTCCAAAGCTGCGTCTGCCCAAAGAGGAACTATCTGAGAAAACTTCAGCCAAATTATTTAAGCCATTCCTAAAAAATGTTGCAGAGAATATTTCTATATAAGAAACAAATTTCTGGTGAATTTTAGAAGGAGGTTTCTAGCTCCTCCTTGGGTTGGGTTTAAGAGTTAAAGCTTGGCAGGACAGACTGCATAAGGCAAACATTTCTGTTCTCTATACAAAAATGAACCTAAGTTAAACTACTTTATACAGGGATGCTTACATTGGACAAGCACTGAAAACAAAAAACTGAGCCCCTTCAAATAAGGGGAGTGAAAATGTGGGAGATAATCTGACCAGACTAACAAGTAAGCAGCTGTGGTATCTGAGAATATCTCAAAAGAAGAAAGGGATTGAGAGGTAGAGGACAGAATCTAAAACTTGCTGGACAAGGAGACTGAAATTGAGTTCAGACATCCACAGAATGGAAGTTGGGGTTAAGAAGCAGACACGAGGCAGGGACAGGGCAAAGTGGCTGAAGGTGTAGGGTGTGAGTGAGACAGCTTTATTGAGAATGGGCAAAAGAGACTTCACTTCCACCTGCAGAAGATTAAATAGAATCAATTCCTCCTGAAGAAAGCAACAGGACTGGGTAAAGTGACATTATGAGCAGGAGTCAACCAAGACGGAGACACCTAAATTCAGGTGTCTCACCACAAATGCCTACATATAACCTAGTGTTTGAATTCCCAGGATAGAAAATAGATGTGAAGGGGGGCATTCAGTGGCTGAAAGAGAGGTCCTTATTGCTGTCTGAGACAACATGGGCGAGGGCACAAGGCTGACATCTGCCCCAGCATCTACATGGGGCCTGCACTCTCCGGGAAAACACTTCACCAATTTGCCTGAAGTCCTTTGGCAGAAAATATGTCACTGTTTGTGACTGATATATCCTCTCCAGAGAGGGGACAGCAGCAGTATCCCAGTGTCAATGGGGAAAGCTGAAGGCCTGGCAGGGTACCTTAGCACAGCTCCAGTGGTAGCTTACAGGGGCATCCTGATGGATCTGCAGAAGAGAACAGAATTGAAGTTGGACAAGCTACTTGTGTCCAAATGTTTCTCAGCTTTTGAGGCACTGACTGTAACCTTACCAATATTCTTTTAACACTTCTTGCATATTCTTATATAAAGGCCTTATATATGAATTTGGACTGGGGTAGCCAGAAGCATCTGATGAAATTCAAACAAGTTTTCTTTGATTTGTGCTAGTCCATAAAGCAGCACTAGGCATACATAATGCACAGCATGTTCTCTACAGATAGGTTCCTTTGCCAACTAAAGCAACCCCAGAGATGGTTTTCCTAACCACTAGAGACAAATATGCTTAAACAAATGGTTTATGAAATCCAATAGCAAGGCACTGAGAGCAAGGCCAGTCTGGTTTGATTTCTCTGCCTCCTATTTATCTCTCCTTGAGGAATTCAAACTGAGAAGTCTTTGTGTAACTCGTGAAGACCAAAGAGGAAGCTGAAAGCACTGTGAAAAGGTTACTGAAGACAACAACTGGGAACAGATACATGCTTTGCACTATGTTAATCATGAACAGTTTTTGTTTGAAACCTCAAACACAAGCTCCAGCAGTTCAGGCCCCAAACCTGATGTGGATATTTGGCAATCACCAACCTGTGTGCAAAAGAATAAAGAAAACCCTGCTCTTTGTCCTGCTGTTAGAGCTGTTTACTTTCTGGCGTGAGTTTGCAGTTCCTGAGATCTTAGAGTAAGTTCTGTAACCACAGAGCTGCAAAAGTTTGAGAACTGTACCAGACCTTGGGCCAGTAGTTCAACAAACAACTACAAAAGAAGAGTTCAGATCTTCAAAGAGAAAGAGGAAGGAAATCAGCTGTCAGCTAGCTTAAAAAAAAAGAAAAAAGAAAAAAGATGCAGATGACTTATCGCTTACCAGTTTACCTAAGAAAAAAATCCCAACCACCCGTGAGACACTGAACACATAATGTTTAAATTTCTCTTAAAAAAAAAAAAAGGCCACAGAAAGAAAACTGTAAGTACAAATAAACTTCCTTGGGAAAGCAGCATCAGCGTGGGCAGTAAAGAAGTTGTTGACGTGGAACAATGTGGCAAACCTGACATTGATTGGATTTAAGGCTCTAATCACTTTCCCTTGCACACGAGTCTCATATCTGTTGTTAACTTTAATGAGACTTATGTGCCAAGCCTGCAAGGAGAATTGGTCCTTAATTCTCCTTGCTGCCAACTGTTCCATTAGGAAGTATTTCCACGTCTTCCTGTTGAAGTTTCAGCCGGCAGAGCCGACACAGGCGCAGTGCTGGCGACGAGGAGTTCTCCTCAGATCTGGGAGCTGTGGTGACAGAAGGGCTTGGCTAGATCCAGCACTTGTGCCAACGAGTGTGACTAAGGATCTAAAGCTTGTTACCTTCTGCTTGCCCCTGCAGTGACTCTGGAGGAATGATTTTCTCTGCCTTTCTTTCCTTAGTTTCTAAAAAGGAGAAGCATTTGTCACTATCTCCCTGGTGGAGCTATTTGGAATTAGGATGTGTTTGTAGAACTCTGGGCATGAGAAGTTTTATTTGAATGTTACTCCTTATTAAACCCACCAGCATTTCTCTGAACTTTGATGGCAATCTTTGGCCTACAGATATTGTATGTGATTCCACAGAAATGAATGCCAGGTGAGCAGCTTCACCAAGTTTTGCAGTGGCTTAATGAGTCTGTTTATAGTAATGATCTAATAAACCCAGAGTAATTGAACAACAAGCCACAAATCAGTTGCAGCCTGGAAAATCCTAATTTGAGGCCACTTTCTGCCTCCATCTGCATAACATTTTAAATTTGTTGCTTTTCATTTTCATGCTAATTTACCCTGTGTGTTTCAAAGACTACTTCAGCCTGTTGGCAGCTCAGGAATGGGAGCAGACCTGCTGCTCCTTGGCAGCAGGTGAATGCCTTGGCCCTTGAAGAGCTGTCCAGATTCACATTTCCCCAGCAGCTGGCAGTTCAGCCAGGCCTCTTTGCTGCAGAGCTCTTCTGGGGGAAATTCCTAGCTTATTTTCAAACTTCTGAATAGCATTTTGGCTTCAGAGTTTCCTTCTGCTCCCAGCACCCTGAGGGTTTGTCTGCTAGGCTGCCTTGGCTCCAGAATTCAGATCTTTTTGGCTTGAAGGTGGCATTATTTAGGAATTAGTCAAAAACCTTTTAACCATGTAGGATAAACAAAGAGACCTAAATTACCATTTTAAGGTGTTGAGGTACTACAGGCAGGTAGGATGTTTTTCCAGGAGTTGTTCTTAGTTGCTATAGTTGATACAAATATTCCTTTAGTTTTATGTAATACTATTTGTGGGCAAAAGTATTCATGAATATCATTAGGGAAACATGACCTGTGGAGTTTGCTGTTGTTGGCAATGTAATACATACTCTGGGTTGCTATTGATATTAATGTATGATATTTGTTAGCAAACAGTAAGTATGCTGTGGGTCATTTTGGGCTTTCTTGGCTCCTTCACTAGCAAAGCTCAATGTCATTTGGAATAACATTAACTGAATTCTCTAAACTAACTCTGCACTCTTTCAAACTGAAAATGCAATTCCTGTGAGTTGAGTTGGTGACAGCTCTTCAGCAAAAACATGTATTTTGTTTTTCACTAATTACAATGCTCTGAGATCTCCTAAGTGAAACATATTGAGTTATATGTGTGCTGTCAATCATGTTTGCCTTTGCTCATGCTGCATTCCTACATAGAAAAATAAGCTAAATTATAGATTGTCACTTCCTTTAGTAGCTCTTACAAGAAATGTGCACATCTCAGTTGCTCAACCTCTGGCCAGTAATGATGCCTATAAAGCTTTACATGGGTGTCTGACGTGTTTTTCTCAGGTTGTTTTTGTGGATATGAAAGGTAACTTTGGGATTTTGCCTTGTTTTTCTCACATACAACTTTACTGGGGTGTTTGGCTTACTTCAGCCCCTGAAGAACAAAAATTTATCTCATAGGCTTGATCTACATGGCAACAACACTCACACTGAGAAGAGATGTAATCATGCTGGAATATGTGCATTTTAGGATATCTTTGGGGTAAATTGTACCCTATATGTGAAACTAGAGTGTGAGCCTAAGAGATGGGGAACAGATATCTAATAAGGATGATGGCTAATGGGGAAGAGATATCTAATGAGGATGGAGGTTAAAGACTATGTTATATGTGTCTTAGTTGGCCAAGCAAAATTATGAAAAGGCAGAAATAAGAGGAAGCAAAAAAAGTGGCAAATAGAAACACAGGTAAATGAGTTATTACCAAAAATCAGCCAGCTGAATTGACTGCAGTGTATCAATAGCTCAGCTAAATAAAATGAAGTACTGCCAAAAGTTACACAGTTTAATAAACTGCAGAGCATCATAACCAGATGAAGCTGGTTTTTACATACCCACTGCTGGTAAGGGCAAGAATGGCATTGCTGAGATAACTGAAAAAATTCCTGTATGATGCTGCTTGGAGACATCTGCTTTTCACTGGGGGTAAAACTATGTGCTTGCAGATGGAGTAACCTGGAGAGATGTTCCCAAAGTAACAATACAATGTACTAAACAATTGAGGAATAATATTTTAAAGATTAATTTGAAAAATTGGAGAATTATTCTGTACTATTACTATTATGAATTTATAAGAACCATGATAGATTTATAAACAATTGAAATATGGGAGGGAAAAAAAAAAAAAAGAGAGAGAAGAAGAAAACCAAAGCAAATTTCTTCCTGTTTTATCTTGGGATACCATACTTTTCTCTTCTGTTCCCTGCTTTTTTGATCTCATCTTGTTCCTTCAGTGAAAGCAACAAATCAAAAAGTTTTGGTTAGAAGAAATAGCAACAGAATATTGAAGTCAGTTGAAATATATTAGATGTTTGTAGTTTTGGGATGACACAGTGGCATTATCCTAGTGGCATTACCCTAGGGATATTGTGGATTTTTCTTTTCCCCAAGGGCATCTGTGCATTCCCACTTAGGGGATCTGGTGTGGAGCTGTGAACCTCATATTAAAATGTTGTCCAGCTACAAGACTGGGCCTAAAAAAGCTGAGGTTGCTGAGATGGCTTTCATTTAACCTTTCTCTGTGTGTGATGGAAATCAAGGTTCCCTGAACGTGGAGAAGGTAATTTCAGTGCTCACTGTGAGAGCTTGGGCTGTGTCTGACTCCTGGAGAAGCACCTGGTGCTGCTCAGTGTGCTGGGCTGAGGGACAGGGATTGGGACAGGCTGCCCTTTAGTGCCTCTGTGAAGGTCCACACATCCCATCCCTGCTGAAAAAAAAAAAAACCTGAGTCCCCTCGAAGGGGAAAATTTCAACTTCAACAGGTTAGAGAAAGAAGGGAGATGGCACCTAAATACAAAGCAGGGAACAGCTGGCTATTAGCCAGGCTGCTAAAAGGGAAAACTACTCCAGCATGAGTCAGTGACATGAAACTGCAAAAAAGCCCCAAATGTATCCAAATGGGTACATTAGGAGAGCTCTCAGGCAATTTAGACAATTTTCCCACTCAATAAGACTTCTGTGAGTCTAATTTTAGATCTTGTTTGTCCAGAGCATCTTCAAAACACAGTGCTCCAAAATGGAGCAGTGCAGAGAACCAGAGGAGGATTATCACATATGGTCTATGTGCTGATAGAACTGGGGTTTCCAGACTAGGAAAGAGAAGACAAGAAATAAACATGTCAGTGGTTGGTCAAATACTTTCCATGGTCAGCAAGCCAAGAACAAAGACAAATTAACTTAATTTGCAGGAAGTAAGATTTAGGTTGGACAGCAGGGATCATTTCCTGTCAATATGACCACAAAGTTCTAGAGACAGCCAAGGGATGCTGAAGAACCTGCTGCTTTGAGAGGTGGTAGATTTTTCTAGTAAGAGCTTCTATCAAAAAGAGCTTTGCCTCTATCAAAAAGAGATGGTCTGATAGCTTTGGAGGCTGCATCTCCATTTTGTAGCACCCCACACACTCCACTTTCATGGGGAGGGTCGTCTTGGAAATTGCAGCATTATCTCCTCTTCCCATCTGGATTCAGCAGAGGCAGAGCTTCACCTGAACATCTGTGTGTGCAGGGCCAGGATGGGAGAGTTGGTTGTGGAAGCACCATCTGCTGCTCCAGCAGGCATTCCCTCTTTCCATTGATCCTGCTGGGCTTTTGTGACCCATCTGCCACCCATGGCCTCAGTCCAGTCCAGCTGCACCTATGCTGCTTTAATGCAAGAGCCTGGACTGAGGGATCTCCTAGGATCCAGAATGGGAAGCCACCTTCCAGAGGGTGTGTCACAACAATGGGGCTGAAGACCTTGGCTTTGATTTCATAAAGGCTGAATCCATTTCAGTTGGTTTTTCCCACAACAGACAATCATGAACTATCTGATGATTCCCAGCAGGAATGAAATATAGTTCTGTAACGTCAGATCTGGTTCCCTTCACCCCATGTAACAAATGAAAGAAAAACCTATATTTGAAGAGTCCTGTTTTTAAGTGTCCCAAGAGCTCTCTCCCATGCTGCAGTCTTCAATATATTCTTACAAGAACAAAATTTGTAGTAATTTTTTTTTGCCTTTCATTCAGAGCTTAGGTATTCAACTTGTGGTACCAAATAACATTCCCCAAACAGGACCCTATGCAAAGTCTACAGTTTGCAATAAATAGCATAATTAACCAAGTAAATGACCCCTGAAGTACATGAGCTAACATGTACATACTGACAGCCATTCTTGTTCCTTTAAACACATCAAATCCAGTTTCCCTGCGCACTCAGAACCTCAGGTGAGATTGGTGGACAGAAGGGGTTGGGCAATCCTGTGCTCCCACAGTGAATGAGCAGGGTGCTGCAGGTGCCAACCTCTGTGTCTCAAGTCCTCTTGTTTGGCACCAGAAATGTGGCATCATTCTAGCAGAAACTGAACCTTCTCTCCAGCAAGACCCAGGGATCACCCGAAGCAAAGAGAGCTCCAGAAAAAGTGCAAAGTTCAACTCACAAACAGGTCAAGTAGATTTTCTGATCAGATCTCTTTTTTATGCTATGTTTACACAGCAAAGTGCTCCAAGCAGGCTAAGATCCCACCCAGGCTGTTCACCAAACACTTCAGCTCCCTCTAAGCATTCTTGCAAAACCCAAGAGCACTTTCCATTTCATTTAGTAAGAACAGAGCACAAAGAGTGTCCATAGAGTCAATCACAGGCTCAAGAGCTAAAAGCTTCCTGACTCATGAATGTTCCTCAGCCAACACACCCTTCTTAATCTTCCCATGGGTTATGGAACTGGCTGAAGACTGCAGCTGGAAGAGGTGAACTGGCTTTGACTGTAACACCCAGTTCCAGCACTGCCCTTGTCTGCTCTGCTGCTTATGGATTTTCCTTCACATGCCCTCTGGGTGAGGCTGAGGAAAGCCCTGTTCTACCACAGTGGGCTTGCTGTGAAAATATTTATATAGCAAAGAATTTCTGAGAGTGCAAGGGTGAAATATGACCCTGGCATAGTATGAGATTTAATAATTAAGCAAGTTTTGGAGTTTTGAGATACAGAAACACTGCCCTGATTAGTATCAAAGTAGTAAACACAGTCTTCAAAAGGGTTTTGTTACAAATGTAGAAGTGAAGAAAGAAAATTCAAAGCAGCCAAAAATGGAAAGCTTTCATTTCAACACAATTCTTTATTCTTTTTGTTTTAGCTGGAGAAACACAGGCATGGTACAATGCCCAACCAGCCATGCAGCAACCTGTCCAATTTATAGCAGTGCTTGGCAATTTAAGATTTTCCTTCAGGTGCTGACAGTAAAAGAAAAGCCACATGACTGATTACAGCCTGCACTCTCTCAAAAGATAAATTAAAAGAGAAATGGAGAAAAAATTCCTTATTTGGCTGTCATGTGGGAGCTAGATGGAGAGATTATATTGTTCTGTGTCCATCTTTCTGTCCCTGATGAAAGCATTCCTCAGGAGGACAATAAGGAAAGGCCTTTTTGGTGGCAGGTCAGGGCTGGCAGTCAGGACAGCAGGACATGCTTGCTTTGGCCCCCCAGTTCCCAAATATCAGATGCAGATCTAAACTTTCAGGTTACCAGTGGTGGATCCCAGAAGGGGTACGAGCCCATGGTCATCTTCTCATCTAGAAATGCAGCCTCATTTCAACCAAACAAATTTTGATTCACTGATTTCTAATTCTGGTCATCTCTTGATTAGTAATTATTTTCTTAAATTAGTTTTTGTGTATTTCACTAAACCTAATGCACTCTTTTGCTCTCAATTGACTTCTATAGAAAAAACACATTACTTCAGAAAAGTTAGAAAACAGGGTAAAGCCTTCTGTTCATTTTTGGGGGGAGGAGAACCAAAACCAGGTTTACAGTCTGAAATTTCCTGTACCAAATTTGAAATTTTAAAATATGGGTCAAATTTGCAGTGTAAGAAGCTTAATTATTCTTCAAAAACACAATGTGTTTTTTCCCACAGCTATCCTATACTGCATTATACAAGTAACCAGCCCAATTGTACAAGGGATGCTGAGAAAAGGAGAACAAATTTTCACCACAGCCACAGAGACAGACAACTGCTGGAGGCAGGTTACCAGATGTAGCTGACAAATTATTTCACCTGCTATTGCAAATCCTGCATTTCTAAGTACTTTAGACAAACCTCTTAATCCACCACTTGAAACAGTTCCCAGGCTGAGGCATTCAAATCAAAGTAATATAAATTTAACCCTCAACAAAGAAAACTCATGGCTTTACAAAGATGTGCTCTACTGCAAATTTAGCTTGAGTCAGATATTTGCAAATTCATCCAAACCTGACTGAACTGCAAAGGCAGAAGTTCTTCTTTTCATGAAAGAACTAAAAGGAAACACACAGTTTAAAAAGTATTGAGATAAAAATCACACAAATTAAGAAGCCACAAAGAAACAGAAACTGCCAGCCAGTTATTTTTAACAAAACCCAAACCACCAAGGTATTGCTATAAGGTAAAAAAGGTAACTCATTAAACTGACAATAAAAATAGATTAATACAGCCAGAAAGTTTTTCTTAACTGTTTTAAAATTAAAATATGTGTATATAAACCAGGTCAACAGCAATTCTACTTGTGAATTAAGGTACTGTTGTGAATTATAAAATCTTCCCAGATGTAGGTTACAATTCCTCAGTCCTGGAAGACTGTATTATCAGGCCATCAGGTCAGGAATTGAGAATTGCCTCTGTCACTGATATACCTTCTGACTTTTATTAAAGCAAAGCAAAATTGTCTTCTCCAAATACAGAATTTAAAGCCAAAATGCACTGGAAAGACAACCTGTGTACTGTCACCTGATAATTTATAGTCTGTGTTTGACAAGGATTTACTAATGCTTATTTAAGCTGATCTGTGCATGATTCAAGATCATAAAACAATTCAAAGGGGAAGGAATTTCTAAGTCTTTAGACCCAGCTCCTACTGCAAGTAGAGTCAACAGGGAACTTCAACCAGGGTGCACAGGGCTTTGGCCAGCCTTGTCTTGAAAACCTCCAAGTATTCATAATCTTTAAGATCTGAAAGAAACAACTCCTTTCAAAATTACACAGGAGTTCTTGTCTCAGAACTGTGGTTTTGTGTGATACTCCTCTAATTGTCTCTGACATGGAAGCATTTTATTACTGTACTGAACATATTTTCATATCACCTTCCCTCTTTTAGTTCAGCAGGCTCAAGACACACCTGCAGTCTTAAAAATCCCAGATGTTGCATTGATGATAGAGGAATGGAATTTCCTTAGGTGTCAGTAGAGCTAATGGACCCCAAATATGCAGAGAAAAAACCCCAAACTCAAATTCTTACAAGGAATTATTAGGATTGATAATTTTATTCATTTTAATGGGACAAACTGTGTTTTCAGAAGTCTATCAGTTTCTTAATCAGCAGATGAGCCTAAAAGACATTTCTGTAAGACCTAAAGCAGGACTATGAGATCAGAGAAGAGTTCAGGTTGGAAGGGAAGGACATAAATCTTTGTGCCAAAGGTCAGGCTTGAAACATGGTTAGCTATAAGGTCAGACAAGGGGTTTAACAGAAGACTACACCCATAGCTCCAAAGTGACTCTATAAACACCAAATATTTTGGAAAAATGGGGGGGGGGAAGATTTCTAATTCAATCTCATCTCAGGTATTGGAAAACATGATTTGGAACATTTAGTTTTGGTTACAAAGGAAAGCAGACATTATTGAGTGGTTGGTGAATTGTTTTGGTGTTATATAAGACATTGGTTAAAGATCCATGTGACTTCAAAGGGAGATTACACAAGATTATAGACCTAGGGTGAAATTCTGGCTCTGATTAAAATCACTGGCAAAAATCCCACTGGCTTGACCACTGCCAGGATTCTGCCTCTAACATGTCTTTGTTTTACCAGGCAAAGCCACACATGCAGACCCAGATGTACCTTACAAGTGCATCTCTCTGCAACAATTAAACTTGGAAAAATATTTTTATTTCTCCTCCAGAACTGTGTGGGGATTTTTCTTATTTTTAAGATATTCTCTCTTCCACTGTAGATTTTTATTTCTATACAAGCTAGGAAGATTTGATGAAAACAAAACCAATGGAACTGTCTGAAGAAAAAAAGCTGTGAAATTGATTTTTCTGTTTTTGAAGCTGTGGCTTAAGAAATAGCATGGAGTACAGAAACCTTCCTCCCACTTCACTGCCTTTCCCACTACTGGTGAAGCTGGAGTGACCATGGTCCAACTCCAGTAGTGCCATAAGGGTGGTATCCTGCCACACAGGAGCTTGCAGAGCATCCTTTAGAAAAGTACACTGAGACAGGGCAGACCTGATCCAGAAATACAGGTCCTGAGTGCTGAGGTGGGAATATTGCTCACACTGGCATTTCCTCTGCATATCCACATTCTCCCTTTAAACATCCACCTGCCTTTACCACAGGAACACTGCCAGGGGAACAATTCCATGACTGAAAAAACCCCACAACAGCCTAAAAGCAGCCACTGGAGTGTTCCATGTGCCACAGATAAAGTTTCACATGGAGACTGGCAGCCCAAAGGCAGTCGGATTAGAAGTAAATTCCTGATTTTTACAGCATTTCCTCATTCCCCCAGACAAATCCTGCCTGTCTGTTCCAGCATGCCCTGCACCAGGAAATTAATGAGCATGAGGCAACATCTCTACAAGTGATCAACCCAGCAGCAGAGAGCCAGCCAGGCACCTTCCATGCTGTCTGACAGGAAAGCACCTGCAGCTGTCAGTGCACAGCTGCAAACATGCACAGCACAGCCCTCCTGGATGCTGTGGGGAGATGCCTGCTCTTCCCAGCAGGTGCAGAGGTTATGCATTCTCATATATTTTCCCTTGCCAGGTAAACCCAAGGCATCCTGCCTTATTCTGGCAAAAGGCATGGTTGGAATCCATCCCAACACACCCATTTGTTTCACTCATGCTTTCAACACAGCCCTGCTCTTCAGCAAAAGGTTTCCCACATAAAAATGAGCCTAATGCTCATTTACAGCAGAAATGTTGTGAGTAATGCTGGTAGAGGGCTCTGAAAATATCAATCACTATAGTGTAGGATTATTAACCTTGATTATTGTTGCTTATGCAGTGCTTTGGGTTAGGGCTCACAAAGGCAAGAGGAGAGTAATTATAACTTGTCCCAAAAGCAAAATAGGAGAACATGGAACACCCTCAATTTTGCTCTTGTGCAAAACCACAGTCACTTAGAGCAGCCTGAAGATGCTGAGATCATTGAGCTCATTAGGCAGTGGCCAAGGCTGCTCCAGTGAGCACTGAGAACTCAGCCACAAGACAGGAATCAGTCAGTTCCTGAGCTCCTGCCTCTCAGCAGCACATGGACCAGCTTCCCCAAGGTATCAAATGCTCCTCCTCAGACTGGCCCAGTGACAAACCTTAACTTGTACACAACTGAAAAGCATAAGCTTAGGAAAGAACCTCTTCCCAAAACCACAACCCTGCATTTTGACATTAAGTTTGCTTTTTGTCATCTGCTTCTGTCAGAAACTTAACCCCCGAATTTAAATTGCTGTTGCTGTGTTAAGAGAAAATATCAGAGTCTGCAGAGCAAGTTTGAAATGCAAGCAGGGTGCCCTTCTGTGCCCAGTGACAACACTGCACAGCTGATGCCCTGCTGGGCTCTGGAAGGAGCAGGAGAGGCAGCTGTGGCTGCAGGGCAGTGAGTGCTTTACTGTGTGTGCTCTGAACTGATATGGAAAATCCAAGTTCTCTGTGAAATGACACCCCTTGTAATACTGGATATGTGCAGAGCACAGTATGTGAAATACAGGGAGCACTGCTGCTGCTTTTAGAGAAGGTAACTGACTGGTTTCTCCAAAGGGCCTGTAGGATCCACAGATTGCTTTGTTTCCTTCCCAAAACAATCAAACCATAGACTTAAATCTGTCACAGGCACCTTGCACTATGAACACTACTCTCCAGAAGTACTGACATCCTTGCACATGGCATTGCCCAAACAACAAGAAAAATTAACCCATAGCTGGCACCAAAGTCAGTGTCTTTTTACCTTGATCATATCTCCCTAAGGAAGGCAGCACTGCATTTTAGAGGACCTCAATACAGATTATCAGAGCAGTTTAGATACCTCTGCAAGTGAGACCGTGGCTCCTGTAGAAGCAGAATAAGATAATTTCTTCAGAGTATGGGGTTATTAGCTTAGACCTCTTTGGCTGAACACACAGTATGTGCTAGTCAGAATTAACATGCTTGGTTCAACCACTATTTCTTTATTTGGATCCAAATATTCACAAAAACAGCAGGGATTTTTTTTTTTTAATCTTGCTGCAGATGGAAATTTCCATACTACAGTTCTGCACTGATTGTAAACAAGAGGTTTCAACACCATCAGATCTTAACCTTTTATAAGAAGAGTGGCTGAATAATCTGTAGGGAAGGAGATCAGGGCAATCCAACAAGGGCTTTGTGCAAAAAGGAGGAACTGAGACTGAAAGCTACAACTCTGCTGCTCCCCATTTTTAAACTCTAAAGAAGACAAAGCAAAAGGCAGAGGGGAGGGAATGAAAAGAAAATAAAAATATAAAGGGTCACTAACTTTGCAGAACTTAAAACTTTTTTGCTAAAGTCTGCATCTATTCCTTAATACAATATTATATATTAGTTTTCATTTGAGAAAGTAAACAAGTCATAGGAGAAAAGCCTCTACAAATGCTACAGGATTCCTTCCTCTCCCACACCTCCTAGTTCAAGACACTTCATAGACACTTCCCAGCACTGGTTGACTTCGATTTTGAGCCATGACATCCAAAGCATGACATATTTGGTGTTTTCTCATTAACCTGAGGAATTAACAGGGACAGAGTTTCTTCCTAGAATAAAACCTTTCTCAACCACAGTCCCAGGCTGCTGTGAAGGAGAAGCAGCAGACAACGATGAGCTTCCACATCCATGCTCCATATCCCTCCAATTTGCTGCACATCCTGGAGGTGCAGTGGCTCTGCTTCTGTCACACCTTTAAAAGATTGTGTTTTCCCATGTACACAGGAAAACACAGGGTTTCTGCATTTCCAGGCCTTGTGCTCTGCACAGCAGTTGATTTTTAAGCTACTTCACAATTTGCCTCAATCTTCAGGCATTGATAGAGGGATTGAATGTTTCAAGGGTGAATTTATATTAGCAGGCCTAAGTTATCTAAGGAACAAATTGTCCCTGCCACACCTCTCAATGGCAGCAGCCAGGCAGATTAGCTTTGTTTTCCCTCCAAGAAAGAATAAAATAAAATAATGATAAAACAACTGTTTTTTTAAACACCAGCACCAAACTCCCTAACAAGTTTCATGGTGATGTGGGGTTAAATCCCAAATTCTAGGTCTTCCTTAAGGCTTACATGAAAAATCAAGTGCAAAACTGCCAAAACCTTGCGTCATATCTAGCAAACACAGACACATATTTCAAGTGCAGAAAGAACATTTCAAACCCTTGAAACACAACCAATCTGTTTAAAAAACCCACATTCTCCAAGCAGAGATGTTCTGGTTCATGACTTCTGGACAAAGAAGACAATCTTGTACAAAGAAGTGACCCAGCCTTGTGCAAAGTTGTCTCCACTGGAGAGGACTTCCCCCAAAGTCTCATTTGACCATTCCCACCTTTCATAAGACTCCCCAGACTCATTTACTGACTTGTTTATCAGGCTGTTTTCACAAGATACTCTCACTATGCTGTTACATTAGTATGAACAAAACCAAATGTTTTAACTTCCTTCCATCCCATTTTGGCCAACAAGGGCCTATCATTTGCTCCCTGTAGTTTCCTATCCACTAATTAAACAGAGCACTTCATCTGCATTGCAACCATGCAAACCCAATCAACCACCTGTCACACTTGTGACTTGAACTCTATCATCAGAGCACCAATAAAACCAGATATTACACTGTCCTTTCAAAATCAGATTAATCTTCTTCCTTACAGTTGTTTTTGGGTTTTGGTGATGGTAGGTTTTTTGGGTTTTTGGGGGGGTTTTCTGTTTGGTTTTTTTTTTGATTGATTTGGTTTTTTGTTTTGTTTTGGGGGGTTTTTTGGGGTTTTTTTGTGTTTTTTGTTTTGGTTTGGGTTTTTTTGTTTGTTTGGTTGGTTTTTTTCCTTAAACCTAACAGGAGGGATCTGGAAAGCCTGGTTCTTTATGAGTACCAGTCCCTTTAATTCCTTGTTCAAGACTGCACCCTATGTATAATTTTTGACTAATATCCACTTGACCATTTTGACTTACTTTTGAGTTCTACATATCATACTGGGCTTGGTTTTACCAACCTGGCAGCATTACCTGTAAGTTAAATTTTGTATTTTTCTAGCACAAACAGGGATACCTTTGGAGACTCTATTTTTGTTTTTTAAAAACCAACAAAAACAGTGCCACACAGAAAAATGGCTACTTTCATACACTTGTGAGCAGTGACTATGGTCTGCTGCTGAATTATTGCATAGATTGGAAAACACAGCTCCAAGAAAAGATCTGTAATTGTTTAGTGGTTGGGCTGCTGGCAGAATTCCCTGCCTGGGGCTGTTTTTATAAATAGGCCTGGGGACAAACAAACAAGCTACTAATAACAAGTCGACTATTATGTTTTGAAGCAGCCCTGCTTTGTGTTGTCCAGCACACAAGAAGCTCAGATGGCAAATATAGCAAAATCCATGGCAAGAAGTAAGGATAGATCATGCCCATGTCAAAATTTCAGCCTGCTAAAATAAACTTAATCTGGGGGAAATACCAAAATACACAAGGCTGTGTAGGGCTGTGCTGTGTCAGATCTCCATTTCCAGTATTACTGGGTATCGTTAGGAAATGAGGTAAAATGGCTCAGGAACAGCCATCACCTAGTCCAGAAATCCTGGTGAATTCTTCAAGTCAGCTGCTCTTGCTTTTTCCAGAGTTCTTTCCACCATGTCCTACTCAGAACAACATCAACGATCTGGATATTATTCAGAATATCCTGTTTGACTCTGTAAAAGTTCTCAGGTTTATCAGAAATGCAGAGGTATCTTATCACAGCCTTTACTGGAAGCTTCTCATCCCATGGATAATGTGGTTGCTACTCATCCAAGAGCAAAGGTCATATTTTCTGCCACCTCTACATCAGGCTGCTCATCTAATCTCATCACACTGAAAAATTCTTTTCTTTCTCTTAATGTTTTCTGAAGGTAATTTAGGATTCCCAGCTGAGCACTCAAACTTATTTACTGGTTCTTCACTACCTTCCCTTGAGAAAGACATTCTGTCTTGGATAGCATTCTCTGCTATTTCATATACTCCTTTCTGTTTCAGGAAATAATTACATCAGTAGAAGATATTTTTTACTTTTGGTGTTGGAAGCTTATTTGTTACCAATCAAATGCAAGCCAGGGGAGTTTATATGGGAACAACCCATGCAACTCTTCCAAAGAGGGCACCTAAAATAAAACAGCTTGGAGGAAGGTGAGAAAAATCAGGGCCCTTACCTTTTACATTTCTCTCCTGCTGCTTATGGATCTTATCTGATACGTGGAGGATGATCTTCACCAGCCTCTATCAGCCCTGGCTTCCTTCACATAGACATCACAACTTTCCTCACTGCTGCCCATCTCCTCTGCTAAATTTCCTCTGGGAGTGCCTTACTTTTTCTTTCCATAAATGCTTTGATTTTCCTTTCTTTTGTCTTTTGTATCCTCCTTGGAGAGCGCACTTTGTCCCCAGGACCCTCCTCAGAGACTTAGCAGCTCTCTTATCTCTTTCCTGATGTCATTCAGCATTAGTGGCTTAGCCTTCAAAAACAAATCCTCTTTAATGCTGATAGGAAGAGCCACTTACGCTCTTCCTTCCCCTGTGTTTTCTCTCTTTGGAGGGAAGATCTCTCCACTTCTAACACCCCTCCATGTGGTGACACAGGCAAGGCCATGAAGGCCAGTGGCCCATGTGGAATTGCTACTTAGGTGAGCACTTTCCTGCTAACACCCAGAAACCACGGAGTCAGCAGGGATTAAGGAAAGTGAAGCTCTCAGCATTTCTGGCAGCACTGACGCATTTCAGGGTGCTGCAGCCCCGGGGGAAGCAGCAGCAACATCACCAGGACAGATGAAAGGACTCCAGGTAGTGCTAAAATCAAATCCAAGCCAAAGCAATGCATTTTCACAGAAGAATACATTTTTTTCCCAGAAGAGTTCTATCTCTCTGGCAGAATATTGGTCCTAACAGAAGCAGAGCAGAAAGAGGAGCTGGTAGAAATAACAGGCAGGAGCAGCAGCTGGTTTCTCTCCAGAATCACCAGCCACACAGACACAGCTCCCTTGGCACAGCAAATGCCCTCCCTGACAGTGCCCTCATAAATCAGCTTCACGGCCACGAGATGAATTTGTACTTGGCTGAATTTTGTATGGTCCAGAGTCTGCAACACAAAACTACCACAGCTTTCAGCAAAGCTTAACTTCTCCCATCTCCATAGGATGGTGGTGGGTGGAGAGACAGATTCTCTCTCCAGGGAATCCTGGCAGGTGAGCCACAGGAAATGCCAGGCCAGGGGCTGGGCAGGACCTGCTCCCTGGATAAATAGACAGCTACAGGGATGTCCATCCAGCAAATTTGCCACAAGCACTAAATCCATAAGAAAAGAAAAAAAACCCCAAACTTTACCAAAGCTTAAGCATCAACAAATCAATTACCTAAACATTTCACAATTTAAGTACACATACATGCAAACAGCTTTGTTCTTGAAATCCTGCTGTTCCTCAGCAGGCATTTAACAGCACCAGAGAACATTCAGAGCACCTACTTACACAAGAGGGGATGAAAATTACATTCTTTTTCAGCTTTAACAAATCCAGTTGTTTCTGCAAGTTTCTGCTGCCCTGCTGTACCACAGCTGTTCCAGCCCCACTATCAGCTTTAGCCAATTGTAAGTCATCAGTTTTCAGCACAATGCAGCTGAAAGCCAATTCTGCTGGTAGCACTGTTGGAAATGAATCATTATTTGCCCAGATCTTGCATTAACCTTTTATTTCCTTTGAATATCACCACTTAAAAAGGACAGCTCACACCCTTCAAAGAGATCTGAGAAAAGAGATAGCAAAAATAAAATTAAAAAAAAAAAGTAAGGAGATAGGTCTGGGAAACAGGGAATAAGAAATATAAAGTGCAGCATTAAAAAAAAAAAAAAAAGGAAACAAAACAAAACTTTAAAAGTTATTCCAAGCATTATCATCCTCTCAAGCCAGCTGAAGAAGACCCTGAAAAAGAATCCCAGCAACTTCTACTTTACATGAGCTCAATTTCTTTCAAAAAGTATGCACCCATCAATTAAAAAAAATTATGGAAAGCAGGTTACCCTGAAAAGGGGGAGAAATGAGTAAGTAGATTCAGCACCAAAGGTCATGTTGTTTTAGTCAAACCCAACATCTACTCCCTCCACTTGCTCTAGTCACTCTTTCCACTGTAAATGTAAAGCTCTAGACAGCTACTACTGCTGCAAGGAGGACAAATGTAGTCCTAACTAATCATGTAAAGCTGTTAAATACCATCTTAACAACTTTGTCAGGTAGTTATTTTGCCTTCCTGCACAAAACTGATCTATTTTCATTCACAGTTCTGCAGCAAGATGTCTATAGGCTATAAAACCTGTAGCTACACAAATACTTAAAAAACAACTCCTGTCTTAAAGGGCTGTAATTCAACAAAAATGACAGGTGTTCCATTATGGTATATATTTTTTCAAGCTAAGTTTTAGCTCAAATTAAGATTAAAAAGGAAAATTTAGAAAAACATATTATTTGTCAAATAAAAAAATATAATATGGAATCACAAAGATCTGTCACTGTCACTATGACCATGAAATCTGGTAGGGTCTCCTGGTCTGTTTTATGCCATCTCTGTGAGACTCTGCCCAGTTCTGGCCTAGCAATAAACCAGAGAGCTGTGGGAGACAACTCAATTTCTTACTAAACTCTTTAGTAGATTTAGTTTGCACCCAGAAAACCCTTGTTACCCCCTTCTCTTCCTCTTGCTGTTTTTCTTTGCCACTCAAGTGCCAGCAAACAATGCTGAGAAAGAGGGGAAGTCTCTTGTGCTCTCTTGCTGGCATCCTGGGCATCTTGGAGGACAACAAGGAATTTCAAGTCCCCAGTGCAAAGAGAAGCAATAATCTTTCCATGAAACAACTTCCTGAAACCTGGGTAAACAACAGCAGTGTGTTAAGCTAAGCCAGACATCTTGGTGATGATCCCAAGATACTGGGCTCACTCCCTAAGAGAAAGAGGAGGATCTCTCATGAAAAGGACTGGATAATCTGAACAAGTGGAGGATCAGAAATCAGGTCAATTTAATCAATTTAATTTAATTATTTTAGTTGAGTCCTTAATCCCTTATTTATGTATTCAAGGACTATCATTTTGTCTAAAACTTGAGCACTCAGCAGCTGGATAGAGACAAACTGAAGTGCACCTGTCTCAAAAGGTTACCTGGGAGCTGTCATGGCAATGTTGCCATGGATAAAGCACAGATCAGAAGAGGCATCAGGAGGCCTCCAGAACAGATAAAAAGCTTTAATCCCATATTGATATATACAAGCAGTGTGAAAGCTCATCTGGAATAATGTGTACACTTCTGGTCATCTGCTCAGGGAAGATTAATTCAGCTGGCAACAGGTGCATTAACAGGTTGTTTTGGAGGTGAGAGGAGAAGAGATTCCCTCTCATGGGACGTGACTGAAGGAGCTTGGCTCCCTGGGTTCTGCAGTTGACAGCTGATAGTGTGTGTGATCCTTCTCCTCAGTTACATAAGGTGCATAAACATCAACAAGGGAGAAGAGAAAAAGGACACTTTGTGGGTGCAATTAGAAAATGGGAAATTATTGTGCATAAGTTGAAGTTGGAAATTAGGAAGAGTGACATTCTAGAGGAAAGCTGTAATGAGAGCAAGAAACATCACCACTTTGCAAACTGATGGAGTTAATTGCAGGGAAGTTATGATGGCTCTGCCTAAAGGTTTTTCACTCAGGAGGTAGGAAATAAACAGCAAGTTAAAGAAGGCTCTTTCTTGCTTTATGCAACCCCCAGAGCAAGAAGGGAAATAAATAATTATTTCTAGCATTTTTTTCTAGACTCAAGAAACTCTCATCCTCCTGTTGAGACCCAATAACTGACTGATCTCCAGAAAAAAATCAGCTCTGATGTCTCATGACTGGAAGCTGAGGAAGGGCTACAGACACAGGAAAGGAGTCATTCTAGGTATAATGTGAGGTCAGCAGAAAAATATATGATGACTCAGAAAGGTTAATTCTGCACTGTTTTCCAAATCTAGAAGGATATGGCCACTCAACCTGTGGCCACATTCTGTATCAGAATGAACCTTTTCCATGTTCAGAGTGTGATAACCATCTTTCCCTACACCTGCATCAAAACATACCAGACGTCTCAGAAGAAATCCTTGCTCCCTAATGCCATGGTTCTGGTCCTTCTCAAAAGCCTCAGATCAGATGTGCCCCAAGGATTATATGCAAAAAATACACATGGAAATATGGGTGTGTGCAGGCACACCCACAAACACATACACATAACATGGGGTACTACTCATAAAAATGTACCATCTGCTCATTTAAGAGTTTCAAATGTCCCAAGTTTTGATGAAGAGCTGCATAATGACTCCAAATGGGAAACAAGAGGATCCTACCTATGTAAACTAACCAACCAGCAGAAATTATCTTTGTAGCCTACTGAACAGTCTGGGAAAACAAACAAGCAAGCAAAAACTGTTTCTGTGAATCTGAAAGAAATTTCTTGTTAACAGATTTGAAAGAGCAGCCCAAAAAGAGGAAGGAAGAGCTTTAAAAGTGAAATTACAAGTAAACAAGGACAGAGAAAGAAAAGAAAAAAAAAACAATTTCCTGAAAATGGATGGGAAAGGCCACCTAGAAATGCACACCACTGGAATTCCCAGCATTTGACCAGCCACCACCACAGTCCCAACTTTTACCTGTCTGAGCCACCTGGCTGATTTCTTTTATCACAATTAGAAAAATCAGGCCCTCATTGGGGAGTTCTGAATGGATTTGTCACCATCCTTGCAGGTTCCAAGCACAGTTCCCACGGTGAGCTCCCTTGGCAGCACAGGCTCCTCCTCAGCTCTCCCCAGGGCTCAGGGAACACACGGCTCTCCAGAGGCTTCAGCTGCTGCAACTTTGGGACTCTGGTGACCTGCCTTTTAAAATAGTGGGAGTCACTTCCTCTGCTGCCCCAGCAGTGCTTTTAGGAGCCCAAAGCATGCCAAAACACTGCTTGCCCTTGCATATAAGTGGAGTAACAAAAGTGCAGCTGTACTCAGTTTAAGGCAGGGCGATGCTTTCCCACCCTTATTTAACGCTGGCTCATTTCCATCAGCCCTAACAACAGTGAATGGCAGGGAAGGGAGGTTTTATGGGCAGCCATAGGCTCATGGTCCTCTTTGATTTTGCTTCAAGTGAGTCAAATTGGCTTCATCCACAACTGAAGGCAGTAAATGTACTGACACAGAAGTCTGGCAACAGACATCATCCCAGGTAAACTCCTGAGGCCAAAGGGAGCCATGTCACAGATGATTTTCTATAGGGAAAGCTCCACACAGTGCAGAATCAGGAGTGGAGTGGGCCAAGACATCTGCAGTGCTGAATTACCTACAGTGGTCTGGCTTTAAGCATGATGGGTTTTTAGCTTGCATATAAGACTAGGAAACCACTGAGCTCTACTTTCCAGCATGCTACAGTCTTGGGCAAATTACTTTTTAAATTTTTTTCTGTCCAAGCTTCACATCAGAAATAATGATACTTCCAGGGCAACATTAAATCAACCATTTCTCCTAAACATTTAGAAATTTGCAGAAGGAAGGACATGGAGGGGGGCAGTGCATTAGGGTTATTATGTTGGCTCTTCCCCAAGCTTTCTTTCAAGGAAAGTTTTAAAAGAAATGCTCGGATCAAATACCTGTCCAATAAAAACCTGGATATCCTCCAAGAGTCCACTTTTTTGGTGGGAACAAATAAAGCAGGTCTCCCTGTGTTTCAGGTGTAAGTGAAGCTTTGAGTGCACAGGAGGTTGATATTAGAAGGCACACTTGTCTGATAAGAGTTGCAAAAGGATAAGCTGAATACCATAAGGATAACAAGATGAGACTGGGGGAAATCAGGATCTTGCATGTATCCAAGAACTGACAGTTCAATGACTGGTGGTTCTTTACATTCCTGATCCAGATTCGTTAGGGCACTGATGTTACCAGGAAACAACCCAGGGCCAGTGCAAGCAGGCAAAGTACTACAGAGGAAATTGAGTTTACATGGAATGAAAAAAACCAGGTTTTCTCCAGACACAGTGAAAGTAAACTTCTTTTGTTCATTCAGGATCTCACAAGAGTTTCCTTCAGAAAAAGAACTTTTTACTCTGAGCTCTGTTCCCCACTTGGCATTTTTTGGCAAAGTCCTCCCTATCATGTAGTCCAGATGAAGTAACTTCCTTGAATTCCAGCATAAATGTTCCTAGCACTGCTAAACACCAGCAAAGCATTTAGTGATCACTGCCCCAGATATCTGAGATAGCTATCTATATGTCAGTCATGTATGACAAAACATAACTCCTAAAGCACTTCAGGCCTTTTCATATGCAAAAGCTTGTATCAGCTCCAGAGTTCACTCCACACACTCTGTTCCCAGCCAAGTAATGAACCACCCAAAGGTCAGTGGAGTGACAGCTTGGCTTGGGCTACACACTCCCTTCAAGTTGAAGAACAAAGCCATCAGGGTGTGAGGGTCCAGACTGCCATGTTCACACTTCAGGGATATCCTCTTCCTCCTCAGCCCTGCCACATGGAAGGAGAGGCACAGCTGGATCCAAGACAAAGCAAGCTTGTGGTTAGGAGCTTATGCTGTTGCTCAGTCTGGCTAAACTTGGTTCAACCACCAAATTGACTGTGTATTTTTGGACTGGTGAGGAAACGAGATGTTCATGACCTGATTCAGAAACTAAAGCTTTGGACAAAGTTTTAGATGAATCTGTTAATGAATTACCAGCAATAGCTGAGCTTATGTTTGATTGAATTTCTATGGTCAGCTTAATGAATACATGTACTTGGAAAAGACTTAGCTGAGATAAACATTTGGCCTCACTCTGCTTTGAAGTTATACATAAAATACAGAAATATGTTCCACCAGTTGCAGTTGCTTTACATGCAATTTCCCAACAATAAAGAGAGCAAGGAAAATGTTAAGGCTTATGCCAGAACATATAAAAAATTTCCTTCCCAAAGCTATAAACTTCCTGTGAAGCCCAGCCAATGTGCCAGACCAAGAGCTCCAGCTCCAGCCATCAGGGGAAAGTCCTGTCCCTCCACTGGTGTCACAGATCTTTTTCTGTGACCACAGAGCAGTTCTGTAAAGTGATCCACCATCAGACTCATAGACAGCCAGGCTGAAAAGCCTGGGAAACAGAATATCCTAGAAAGGAAAATAGGAAGTTTTAAGGCCTAATTTTAATTAATTGCCAGATGGAAATAACCAGATGCAAATAAACCTTTCTTGGAACTTCTGGAAGCTTCTCAGAAAAGTCAGCCTTTCCCTCAAACTGGCCTTGTGTACAAATTAGGAGAGATAAAAGAAGGGTTTTTTCCTGTTAATGAAATCGTGATAAATGCTGAGATGATGCTTAGAAAAGAAAACATTATCTAAATCACCATGATCATTCCAACAACAAAAACATCTAGGCAAATCTATGCACTACACATAAAACCCCCTCATATATTATGGAAACATGCATAAAACAGTTTGAATTTACAAATTCTCAGCCTGAGCACAAAGGCATACTTTATTTAAATGTCTGTTATAAATCCATATAAAGTACAGGACTTAGCTTGATAACTGTCTCTTCATCTCATATAGTTACCAAGCCTCTATATAAACAAAATATGGTCTGTCAGATTTCTGTTTGGCCTTTTTGTATTTTGTCTCTACAATGGGGATGTGAAAGAGAAAGGCTGGATGTATTTATTCTGGTCTGGGCAACTGGCCAAAAGTAAAAGAGATATTTTAGGTTTCCTGGCTCACAGTGAGTTCAGCCTCTTACCTGCCTCCCCATTTTAGACCACAGCTACAGAATTAAAGCTGGAACACAGTCAGAATAGCAGAGAGGGTTCATCATAGCATTAGCCATAAATATTACCACTGTACCCTGGTCTCACTCCCCCATCTCCATCACAGCTCTCTTATATCAGACACTTTGCACAATCCTCTCACATGTGGTAAGACTTGTGGTAAGCAGACCTTTAAAATTTGTCTGCAAGGAGAGAAAAGTCTCAGCAGAACAACTAGAAGAAACCTGTTTTTTTGTCAAATGGAATTATTGCAAAATCAAAACCAAAATTACTGATATTTTGGTATCCATTCACGACATTTCTGGTACACCATATTTTGCTCATTTACACTTTGCACACCCACAAGCTTTAGGTGGTTCCTTCTGCCATTCCTCTAAGCTGCACAGAGCCATAATGAAATCCTAACACTTCCATCCCATGCAGAAGGAGCTTCTCCAGTTCCAGCCCCACTGTCCACAGCAGCTCCAGTGACAGGGAAAATTCTCCTGCTAAGGCAAGTAACACCAGAATGGCACTCAGCAGATCTAGTGGTGAGCAGCTCAGAAAGCTGCTCAAAAATCTTCCTCCAGCAGAGGAAGATGCTCTATGCTCTGCACTGCATGTGTTACCTAAGCCATATAAAATAATTTTTAAATTCCCTAAAATGCTAACTGTGGGAATCCACCATGAAACAGCAGGAAGCTTGTGGCACAAATTAGCATTAAGTAGCCCAGCTTTGAGCAAAGTCACCAAAATTCTGAAAAACAAGATATTCACCCCTAAAGCTTGCCCACTTCTCAGGCATGTAAAAAAAATCTAAAAATCCTTTCCTTAAAGACCCAATATGTAATTCTGTGAGCCTGATTTTTGTTCTTCATATTCTGTGGCAGGTTTTGAAAACTCTAGAGATAGCAGCTACTGCCTTTGGCTCAGGGGATACAGCTCAGGGAATATTCACAGAATCACAGAACAGTCAGGTTGGAAGGTACCACAGAGGGACATCTGGTCCAGCTCCCCTGCTCAAGCAGGGTCATCCCAGAGCACATGGCACAGAATTATGTGCAGACAATTCTGGAATATCTCCAGCAAGGGAGACTCCACATCCTCTCTGGACAATCTGTCCCAGCTTGTTGTCACCTGCACAACAAAGAAGTTTAAATAAAGAATTATTACTTTTGTGGAGGTTACAGTGGCTTTTGGAAATCACAGGATTACAAAAGTAGGAACACATAATAAAGACAAATCTGATGCAAAAACTGGAAGATTGGGAAGAAGGTGGAGAAACTGAGATCTTTTGGCAACCTGCTCAGAATCAGCCTTAGTCAGCAAAGATGTTCAGGAGATTACTGTGAAATGAAGTTCCCAGCCCCGTGCCAGGAAGTCAGATTTCCACACTACAATGGTAAACATTTTCAATGGTAATTGCTGGGAGGCTGTCTGTCAAAATAGAAGTGCCACAATGGACTGTTGTGATGAATTTCTTGGAATGAGCTCAATTTTCACTCTGACCCATGATCAGTCTTTACAGCTGTCCTTGTGATAACTTTCACAGCACTGAGTTTATTTTTAACTAAAAAGGGATCAATCTAACTGCTTGGATAAAACCATGCTATCTTTCTGCTTTGTCACTTTTCTGCAATGCTATCAGCAATCATATTTCTACTGTTAAATAGTTTTCCATCTCCCTCTTTCCATTTAAAGCACACTTTGGCATAATCAGAGTGCTTTTCAATCAGTCCTGGTAAGAACAAATATCTATCTTGGAAAAAAAGCAATTGCATTGGCATGATCAAGTTACTAATGACAGATCCATTATATAAATAACAAATTGGTGTTTCTGATGGCTATTCCCTTTCCTCTTGCCTCCATAATGGTTCTCAGCTCTGTCAGACATTTGCAATTTATTTAGGAAATGGACAAAGTAAGCATTTGGATTTTCACCAGTTGTGTTGCATTGTGCTGATTACTAAGTGCAGCTGTTGCATCTCACTGCAGAAATATCTGCTTTTGAGCATAGGTAGGATGATCCTTCAGGCACAGGTGAACATGAAAGTGCCCTGTGCATCACTTGTGTTTTCTGCTTCTTTGATGTAAAAAACCTTTCCATCACAAGGGGATGAGGAAGCCCAGCATGGGTTGGTAGCTTACCTGTGTACAAAAATTTCCACTGTGCAGTGAAACATAAATGAACTAATTTTACTTTATGAATCTCACTAAATTTACTAACTTCATTTTAAGTTAATTCCATATAGCTCCCATTCTACAGGGAAAATGTGCCATTTTCAGGCTCATCCTCCCAAATGGTCATGTCTTCATCACTGTCTTTACCTGTTGTGTTTCTGAGTTTAAGGAAATTACATTATAGATATAGAACTGCATGACAGTTCTCAATAGGAAATTCTATTTTGCTATTATGGACAATCCCTACATTATAGATATAGAACTGCATGACAGTTCTCAATAGGAAATTCTATTTTGCTATTATGGACAATCCCCCCCTCCCCACCCAAATCCAAATATGCCATTTTATTTTACTTATTTTATACAGTTGATCTGGAAATCACTCCACCCTGCTTTGGATTAGAGTACACAGTATGGAAGAGAGTCAGGTATTTAACTATACCAGGATATATTTTGAAATGCTACTTCCATGTTACATTAATAATTAAGTAATTAAACTTTTCAATTTCCAATATTTAGGCAATATCAAATAACCAGAAACAAAAAGTAACAGATAATTTAAAGCTAGCTCAGCAGTAAAATGCAACTACCTGTTACAATTCAAGGTTGCTGAAGTCCACAACCCTTAGTAGCCAAAAAAGTCTCTAGACGTACATAAATAAAAAAAGAAACCTTCTAAAATTATCTGGCAGGGGCAGACTAAAGCAGAAGATTCCTGTTGTGGGAGTTCTCCTGTGCTACATTTACATTCCCAAAAAGCAAGTCCAGGCATATTTGTTTTTACACAGTTGTTTCCACACCAAGACACATTTCCATTCCCCCCTCCCTTCTTCTGCTTTTGTGTTCCATCGTCCACATCAACAATTAGTGGAAATGCCTGGCTGTGCCTGCTCACATTGTTCCCAAACTTTTCTCTCCCCCAGTGAGCTCTGAAGACCATGCATTATTTGACATGACATGACTTGGAGGCCTTCTACAGCAATGGCTGTAGGCAGGGAAGCAGACAGAGGCAAGGAAGAAGTTACTCCTGGTTACATCTGGCACAGTAGGATGCAAGTCACTATGTGTTAATCCCTTAGCACAATAGCCCAGGTGATTGAACTTTAAATTACTTAAGTCTTGTAAATCAAAAACCACCAGAAATCAAAACAGCCTAAAGGTCAGGCTCGTTGCTCTGTTTGTTTTGTGACATGAAAACACAGGATATTCATAACATGGGGTTTTCCCCTGAAATAATTAAACATCTATTGTATTTTCCATCACAGCTCATTTCTCTGCAACATGAGCAATTTGCCAGCTTGTCTATACACACTGAATGTATTCAGTTTAGAGCAAACAGCTGCACACAGGGCAGCTCCCCTCCACACACACAGGCTCTGCTCCTCACAGAATCACAAAATATGTTGAGTTGGAGGGACCCACAAGCATCATCAAGCCCAGCTCCTGGCCCTGTACAGGACATTCCCCAAGAGTCATCTCATATTAACAGGAGCATTGTCTAAATACTTCTTGAGCTCTGTCAGGTTTGGTGCTGTGACCACTGCCCTGGGAGCCTGATCAGTGCCCAACCACCCTCTGGGTGAAGAACCTTTTTCTGATATCTGCCCTAAACCTCCCCTGACACAACTTCAGGCCATTCCCTCAGGTTCTGTCACTGTCACACAGAGCAGAGATCAGTGCCTGCCCCTCCTCTCCCCCTCACAAGGAAGTTGTAGCTGCAGTGAGGTCTGCCCTCAGTCTCCTCCAGGCTGCACAGACCAAGTGTCCTCAGCCACTCCTCACACAGCTTCTCCTCAAGACTCCTTCATCACCTTCATTGCCTTCCTTTGGATGGCCTCTTACACTTTCATGTCTTTCTTGTCATGTGGCTCCCAAAACTGTCCCCAGGATTCGAGGTGAGGCCACCCCAGCCCAGAGCAGAGGGGGACAATCCCTCCCTGCCCAGCTGGCAATGCTGGGTCTGATGCCCCCCATGACTCTGTTGGCCCTCCTGGCTCCAGGGCACTGCTGATCATATTCAGCTTGCCATTGACCAGGAGCCCCAGGTCCCTTTCTGTGGCACTGCCTTCCAGCCTCTCATCCTGTACATCCAGGGCTGCCCCATCCAAGGGGCAGAATCCAGAACGTTCTCCTGTTGAACTCCACACAGTCAGGAAGGACTGGTGTCCTTATCTGTTTTTTAGATTAACCTAGTCAGATACATAGAACATTCAAGACCATGAAATACAAACAAAGGAACCTACTGCCCTCTGAAAATGAGCTTTCAGAAATACATAGAGTGCATTAATTAATACCTTCTCTCACTTTGTTGCTCAAGTCAAGAACTTTGATTTTACCATTCCTCCAAGAGAAGGTGATGGACCCCCAGACACATGTCCCCAGATTTCAGCCTGTGTGTCCCAACTCTCACCCATTAAAGTGCATATAGTGATCAATGCCATTGATCTTACATCCTTTGCCTTTACATGTGTGCCTCTTCCTTGGTTACTCCAACCCAAATCTGCTTCATAAACATGCTGACAAAAAGGTTTATGTGGATTATGGCAGTGAAATATATTTTTTAATTTTTAAACATTTATATTTGAAAGCAAATTTGAAATAATTACCCACAGAGAGTCTGAACACATTAAATGCCTAGAGTAGCTCACAAAACCTTTGAATTTTACCCAGGTAAAAATATATAAACAAAAAATCTTCTGACAATTTTAAATTATCACAGCCTTTTCTCAAGTTACATTAGAAAGAAATTTCTTTCTGAAGTGTTTATCACATGTAATACTTGGTCCTCTCAGTCAAACATAAGACAAACACTGACTTTATTATGTGTCACAACAGATTGCAATGCACCAAGCATCAGTATTAGTTTCAGTCTTTATCATCAGGAGAGCAGCTGCTATTTATCTCTTCCCAAATTACTTCCTAGTATTACTTTCAATCTCTGTTCCATTGAACTAAAAGCCAATTTCTGATTTGTTTGGGGTTTTTTTAGTGTTTTGTTTTTGTTGTTGTATTTTTGTTTGTTTGTTTGTTTTTTCCATTTTAGCTATCAGTCACAAGAGAATGTTACTGGAAGTGGAAAAGTAGGAAAGTGGCTTGTTTGTAATGCAGGTATAAATAGCAAAGAGGGAAGAATGGCATCTTGAAAGTTTGAAAGATGTAAAGCTTAATTTTCAAATGTAATTAAGGATATCCTGATGCAAATGGACTGGCAGGATTTTCAAATACTGTAGAAGAACCTAAGATGACTAAATTCCTTTAAAAGTCACATTTCTTTGAGCTACTAGCCTTCTTAGCATCCATATGCTTTTCTCAAGGTTTAATCCTGTGAATGGCATTTTAAGTAAACTAGAGTCATCTGTTTGCAGATTTTTGGTTCTGAGACTACAGACAGATGGGCATCAAAGTGAGTGAGTTACTGAGGATGACCAAGTTACCACTCATTTTATCTGACCATGACAATAAAACAGATTGGCTACCTAGGAATGCATTGTAAGGCTTTGTTCAGCACACAGTCTGTTGGGAAATCCAGCTGGGAAACAGCAGCTTCCCTTGCCTTGGTGAATGCTTGAGGTCCACCAGGACAACTGAGGAATACTGGGTGAAGAACAGTTTTGTCTGACTAAGTCATGGAGATGAGCCCAATCCTGTGCATGGTTAAGCAAGACACTTCCTCTTTTACTGACTCCAGTGTTTTACAGCTGAAAATCAGAAGAGTTGCATTAACAGCAACTTTTACATGGCAATTGATGACATGTCCACAGATCTGCAGCAGTGAAAAGAGCCAGAGCTCTTAGTGCAACACAGGAAAAAAGGAATTCAAGAAATTGCACTTTTTGAATTACTGGATTTACTTTATAAAGAAAAATGCTGGCATGTACTTTCCTGCCTCTGCAGAGCTTAATGCATGTAGAGTCATTCTAAAACACATAAAAATATAAAGAAAATGTATAATTAATCATCATCCAACTAAAAGAAGTTTCTTAAATAAGTATTTACCTTGAATATTGAGACACTAAATAAAGAGCAAAGGGAACAGCTGAATAACATCTTCTACTTCCCATTCTTTTCAGGCTCCAAATTTTATGTTTATGAATAATGTTGGCTCAGCTTTTCAAATGGCAGAATTTCCCCATTTTCCCATAAAAATGTAGAGTTGACCTAGGACTAATGGAAGAACTATCAAAGAATGGTGTTGAGACCATGCTGGTAATTCTCTTTCCTGCTCTAGCTGGCAGCAGCATTAGAGAATGCTCAGCTCCAGCAACTGGAAGGATAAGCCAGTGGAATTCAGAAAAGGAGACAGAACACCTGCAAACTCCTTGGAGACTGCTGTAGGTTGAACATGGCTTGTAAAGAGCTGTTTTATATGTACCCAAACTCCATTTTCTTGACAATGTAGATGACTACATGGGAAAATACTGTAGATGCCTTGATTCAAGAATTTTACAACTGATGTGCCACCACCTATACAGAAAATAAATGAGCAACATTGCACAGCTTTCAACAACCACACAAACCACATGGAGGATGTGATAATTAGGCACACTCATTGGTACACTTTTGATGCTGGAAATTAAAATTGTCTCCCCTAATTTATCTAATATCCTCAATCCTTGGTCTTCCTGATCAGGCTGCCAAGAGTCCTAATAGTGTTATTTTAAGACCTGGCATGACTGTCTGTAGACATTAGACTGGAATCCTTTCACTTCACACATATTTTCAAAAAGCAAAAGGAAAACTACTTCCCATGACTGCTGCCTTAGGTTAATGTTATACATGGATCTGACTTAGGTTGAGCTTGTACATGGATCCTTGTGGAACAAATACCAGAGAAAGAAGATTTGGCTTATGGTTAAGGTAAGGGAACTGGGTCTGAAAACTTCAGGAGTCCAACAGTCACATTCCTATATAACATGGGAAAAGTTGCTTTAACTCCAGCCATCTCCTTGAATATCAGCACCACAGGGATGAAGTTGTTTCTTCACACCTCCTTCAGCCAATACAATTTGTCAAGGCTTTAAATTCTTCAGAGAGTTTGTCTTTACTAACATATGTACAGACATCTAAAAGCATTCAGTCATGGAGGGAAAGAAAATCCCACAAGCTGTTTTGGTGTTTCAGTGTGGCACACTGACACTTTAAAAGTTCATTCTTTGTGGACCTCAACCCTCAACCATTCATCAATGCACAGCTTACACCTCCTCTGCCCTCAGGCCATACAGCAGATAGAGACTCAGATTGCTGAGGATTTATCCTTGAACTGTCTTTCCTCATGCTTCTTGCTTTAGATCACACTTCCAACACATGATTAATACACAGTAACAGCAAATCCCCCTCTAATGAATTTATGCAAAAGGAATGACAGCACATGATGAAAACCACATTCCAGAAGATGCAATGATCTACTGAGAAGCTGTCAAGCTCATACACACCATGGTAGCACTGACTAAGCACCTTTTTTTACCTCTTCCTTACTCTTCCTTCCTTTGTCAAGTCTTGTTGAGACTATTGTGCCTCCAATTTTGATATCATCTCAGAGAATCCTTTTCCCAGAAGTCTCTACACTCCTTCTAGCCAAATTCAATTTCACTCCTCAGACTGGCTCTATGCTTTTGGAACAAGATCCAACCAACTGTGGAGTTCAATTCCATGTGCCTGTGGAGTGGATGAACAATTGACTATTTCCAGGAACTTTCACTTGCTCAAATGTGTTCTGTCAGAGCAGTGAAACTGGGGAGTTTCCATCCTTGGGGAAATTCAAAATCTGATGGGGCACAGTCCTGAGCAACCTGCTCCAGTTGACCACTGGGTCAGCAATAACACCTGGACTAGACAACCTCCAGATCTCTCTCTTCCAACTTCAACAATTCCATCACTCTGTAAAAACACTTGTTTGCATTTACACCTTTTAAAGGCTACATGGCCAAAAGCAAGGCAGCACAAGCCTAGCAAACACATTAAATGCACACCTATTTAAAGGCATAGAACAGTCCTGTATCAGAGGAAATTCGTCAAGGATTAGGGCTAGGTAGCCTTAATAGAATCATTGTGACACACTTGAGCAATGTCTACACAACTCCTCTTTTCAGATTTCCTTGTAGAGTCCCTTCAAAATAAGTGACAAGCAGGTAACAACCCATTTCTTCCACTAGACAGGCAACAGGCAATGCTTATGATAGGCACCTGTTCAGTCCACTACATTCCTAAAACTATCCCATATCTATGGAGAGCTTGTCTTCACCAAAAAGTTTCTTCATGCTTGGACTCAGATTTTACCCCTAATCTAGCTCACCAAGTACTGATTTCTCCAATTCCACAAAAACCACTTTTCCAACCTCTTCTGAAGGAATCAACATACATGTAGCTTCCACAAACCAGACCCAAACTTCAGTCATTCATAAAAGACCCCTGGTAAGTCCACAACAGAGCAGCAAAGTCCTGTGTTTTGTCATGTTGTCAGGAAGCACTCCAGACACTCAGAGAGGTTTGCTTTCTTCAGCTTGCAGAAGCAGAGTATTTTCTTATTTTCATTGTTCCAGCAGCATTCCTGACATGAAAAGTTGACTGAAAATTGCAGAATGGCTGTTGTACATAAATGATGATAAAGGCTTCATAACATGGCAGACAATGCTTATAATGCACACACTTCCTCCTAATGAATCCCCAGATGTGTGAGCATGTTCTCCAGCAGCTTAAAAAAAGGCATATAGCTCCCTCACCCTGGTCACAAAAATAGATTAAGTCTTCAGCTTATGACATAGGTTCTGTTTTTGGAGCAGAAGGTCACAGGCACCCTTTGCAATAATGACCATAAGGTCTGAGGAGTCACGGTGTGGGAAATAAATGACAACCATGAAACTCACACTGCAATGCATTTGCTCTGCATCCCACTGGGTCACGCCTACATAATGTAATTTATTGTCAAGCTAAATTTTATGAAAATTTGAAGGATGTTATAAACCATTCTATGAATCCTCAATGTCAAAAGCTGGAGTATGGTGTTATGTTTCAGTTCTCTACTGTGTAAATAATGCTTTCATGCTTTAAAGGTTTCATATGTAAGCAACTTGACAGAGACAGTATTCTAGAAGCAAACACTAAACTGAAGCATTATACTTCAGTTTCTACAGCTACATAAAGAATAAACACAAAAATCATTCTGCATATCTAACATACATTGGTGTTTTAGCTCACTGCTGGTATAAGAAATAGCTCAGTAGCAGTACAGCACTGCATCACCACACCAAAAATATTATTTTATATTTATTATTGGCATCGTGTATTTATGTGTGTACATAAGTTTTCCTCAGGAGAAAAACCACACTCCATTCAAGATTGAAATCTTTTCCTTTCAGCCTTTAGCCTTTTAGCCACAGGTCTCCCTGTTTGTGAGACTGTAACACTTTCTCCAGCATGTCTACAGCTCAAACAACAGTACAAAACTGAGACAGCAGCCCCCTGCAACCAGATCAGACCCTGGAGCCAATTCCCACTGCCCAGTGATCAGTCTAGGATAAAATAGACCACATTGTGACATTCCTTGTCTGCTGTTGATGCTTCATTTCTCCTGTAACCAACTCTGCTCTTTCATTATTCCCTGTGCATGGGATGCCTTTTAACAGAAATTCATCTTTTCTTCAAAGAGATGAGAATTGCATGTGTTACTTCACTCAACATAAATGTCCAGAATTTGGGCAACAAATGCTGACTCAGTTTTGCCTCCTTTCTCCTCCCATTAGTTCTGCCAAGTCAGCACCTGGGCACAACAACCTACTTCCATGACTGTCCAAAATGAGGGTTAAATTCTGGTTTCAGTCACATCTGAGTAGCTCCCTCGAATTTAATGTGGTGAGGTTGAGGTTAAGCTGAACCTTGTGGGTCTGTGAACAGGAGCTGGATCCTCCTAGGTGAAGACCACTACCCCTCACTTCACTCCTGATCCCTCTGGAGCATGACTTTTCTTCTGTTCCACTAATTCCCAATACAAGCACAGTGTAAACTTCCCTGAGCCCAAAAGTCTCACCATCCACATTTCTGTGAGGTCCTTCCACATTCATTACTTATTTCTCCAAGGAAATTCATATTCCTCTGGGCCCACAGTCCTCACGGGTATAAATAAAGGAGGTTGGGTGAGACCCTTTAGGAGCAGAATCTCAAACCAGGAAAAGTAATATTTTGTAAGACACAGCATGCTTCTACATACTGATGGTCTGTTTCTGTTATGCTTTAGAACCAAAAAGACTAATGCTTCCTTAATTGCAGCAGCAGCTATTATGATTGTAAACATGAATCCTTTCTTTTATCCTTCAGATAATTCAAAGTACCATCTCAACACTCCTGAGCAAATACTTCTTGCCCTTTCCTGTCTTAATATATCAGCTCTTGAGGGAGGAATCCAAATTTAAACTTCAAGGCCACAGAGGCTCAGGACAACTCAGAGTCTGCCCTGGGAGAGCAAGAGGGAGAACAGTTGTGATTTAATTTTAGGGAAACGTTTCTCTCTCCTCTGTCTCTCTCTCCCTTCACCTTCTCTTCCCAAGAAAACAAACTTTTCTTTCATTCTTAGATCACACTGGAAGCTGATTTCTTTTCACCTTTGAAAGAATTCACTAGATGATTCCCCATCTGCAGCTTCCTAAAGCGACTCCTAGACTGAAGTGCTGTTCTTATCAGCCCACCCTGTAATTACTGGGAGACAAGAAGCACCCTGCAAAAGCTGTGACAGAACAAAATCATTTCACAGTGATTTATTAGGCATGCAGCCACTAATGACTTTGCAAGTGTGGAAAGCAAGATGGAGGGGTGGAGCCTGAGCCAAAAGTAGCTGTCAGAACATCACTGTCATCTATTGGGTTAGAAATATTTAACCCATGTGATGCTCAGCCTGGCATCCCCCCATAACACCAAGCCTGGAAGCAGCAATAAATTTTGACATTGAGGAGTGTCTTCAAATCACAGAGGTTGACAAAGAAAAGGGAGAAACTGTGCAGAGATGTTTCTTTGTGTGGCATGGAAAATAAAGAACGCTGATCTCCAAGCACATCCTTCTAGTGCATCAAACTCTGCTGTCAGGGCTGAAGTGCCAGAGACAAGAGCCACCTCACTGAACTGAAAGGTGTTTTGATATTCATTCACAGATGTTATTTTTGTGCTTATTGTGAAAAAAACTACTTTGTTCTTTTGAATAAAAGGTCACCTTGTGATGTATTTGGGAAAAATTCAAGAAGTGCCAAGCTCCTGCAATTCCCACCTGCTGGGAGCAGCAGGTGCTTGGCACCTGGCATAGTGAAGCTCTTGAGAGAGGTTCTGCCCTCAGTTGTGCTCTTGTAAATACAACATAACTTTGCTAGCACTGACAGAACCATCCCAGATGAAATTAAAAGTAAACAAGAGCAGAATTTTTTTTTCAGCACCAGGGGCCTACAATGGTAACATTAACATTAGAACAGATCGATTTTGCAAGATGACAAAAGAACATTCTGATCTCACTGCTGTGAGCTCCTACTCAGCAGACAATTGCATCCCATCTCAGAATAGAGTTTTAAAAATGTTCAAAGCAATGTGCAAGCATTAACTTCTAAATGGCATAAAAAGGAATTTTATAATGCTAATGTCTTCATATTACAGCTATGATGCATCTTGAGAGCAAAGGTTTCTATTTAAATCTATAGCAGCTTTCAAAGATATTTGGACCAGAAATTTCCATTTAGGCATCTCTAATTTCAAGACTTCTGAGTGTGCTGCTGGGACAGACAGAGGTTGATATGACCTTTACAAAGGCTCCTGCAATTATATTCTGGTCCATCTAAATTACTGGTTTAAGTCAGTTGTGTATCTACAAAGAAAACAACAACCAAACAAGATGTTCCATTATCCCAGCCATTCAGCAAACACTCCCCTGCCAGGCTACAGAATACAGTGGCCCCTACTTTATTCTTGGCTACTGAACACAAGCTGAGAGCAGTGAGGAAAGCCAGCCTGCAGGAATTTAGTGATCCACCACAGGTAGGGCACCACTCACCTGTGCTGAGAGAGACTGAGCACAGAAAGAAGGTGAAAATAGAGAGTTTCCAGATTTTTTGTATCATGTCTTGTCCTTCCTTGAGAAAGGTGTACCTGAGAAGTGCCCTGGAGTGTTGCAAGCCACAAACCTGCTTTCTTCAATTGATCTGTTTTTTCCCCACTGTCACAGACAAACCCAAAACAATAAAACTATGTGGGAGAGGGAAGAAATGCATACAACTTTCTTTTAAGGAATCCCTATAATTCTAGAATCCTCTAACCTAATTATAGTATATTTTGCATCCTTCCCCCTTTTTTCCCCACAATATATATTATTTTTTCAATCAGCATTTCTGCATGACCAATAAATATGTTTTAGGTCAGCCTGCATCACAACAGTACCTCTCTGTCCCACTGCTTTCTCTTTCAGAATGGACTCCTCTCTTCCCTCCTACTCAGACCTTGTTAGCTCTTCTCTTGTTCCTAATTTGAAGATCCAAATGAGCATGAATTACGTGTCTCAGCAATAAACATGATCTCACAGAAACACAAAGAAGAGGATGAACAAAATAAAAATTGCAGTCTGGTGAAAGCTCCCTTGACAACTACAGCTACACTGACAGGCGCCACTGAAATAATAGGAATGATGCTTCAAAACAACAGCCAAGAAAACGTTATGAAAGAGAAAAAAAACAGACTAAACAGATCTTTTCAAATGCAGATTCCTCTGTCAAGTAGGGAGAATGTGAAAAATGTTCTTTCTTATAGCACAGCCATGTTCAAACTCTGCCAGATCACAGAAAGCCACTAAAAATATGAGTACAACCATGGGCTCAGTAGTCCATTTGAGGAATGTTAGAATGATGCAGAATGGAAGAGAAGGGTCATATTTTGAGGATGGAGAGGAAGGATGGAAGGTGTTATCTCATTACAACTGAGTGAACAACAAAATATCTGTTGACTTCAGTGCAACATCAGGCATTTGCAAGCTTGTGTATCTGAGTCCCTACCATTACCCAGGTGACAAACTGCATACCAAAAAGCCAAGAGATGATGAGCATGAAAAATTATGACCCACTACTAAAAATGTTGCATCCAAGACAGAATTAAGTTAAAACTCATGAAGAAAGGTTGTCTATGGATTAGGGAGGAAATTAGGAAAAAAGCATTAGCATTCCTCTGTCAATAATGATTTAGTGCTAATGAACTCCTTAAGTACTTTTTTTCATGTTAGCTTCACACCATAAAAGGAGGGAAATTGTTCTAAGTTCTGGTGTGGTCAGAGATACCTGCTGATCAGCAGGTATTTCAAAAATACCAGGTGGATGCTGTAAAATCCTGCAACAACCACAGGAAAATTCAAAACTACCTATGGCTCCTCAGCAGGCAGAAAAAGCAGCTCCTGAGAGCAGCAGTGGGGATCCAACTGCACAAGAGTTTCTGGCCAGACTGAGTCAGAGGTGGGGGGGCAGTGGAAAGAGATGGCAGAGACAAAATTGCAGGCAGGGTGGGAAGGAATAATGAGCACAGGGGGAGTGGTGCTTTGGTGTGGTACATTTTATTTGCTGGTATTTTACATCCCTATTGTGAAGTACTACTGGCAACATGGTAAAGTTTATTGCCTAAAATCTTCTGTCACAAATACATAGGCAACACCCATTTCTGTTAGCAGAAACAGACCCTTTTCTTCTAGTACTGAATGCTCTCTGAGCTCCAGAAGTTTGGCTTGGGCTCTTGGGCTTGCATTCCTCCCCAGAGAAAAATAAAATCTGCAGAAGAGTCATGTACTTTTCCTCCATTTTATTCCACACACTCGAGACACCTAATAAATTTGCTTTGACTTCTTATTCTTTCCTAAAACAAAGGAAAATCTTAGAACCACAAATATCTTTTTGCTCCTTGGTGGCCTGGCAGAGATATGGGTAGAACTTTTTCCCACTTTTACATAATGAGATTTAAAACAAACTAATAAACAAAACAAAACAACAACAACAACAAAAACCAAACACCAATAAGCAATAAAACAACAGAGGGCACAAAGATACAAGGACTTTGCCATTTCTTGCCAGAAGCACTGAAACCAAAAGTACATCAGCACTGAGAATAGAAAACTAATAGCTACATGGATCACAAGAACATCCTAATAGTAAAAAACCAGTAATTTAAGTTTTGAAAGGCATGTAATTCTGAAGACAGAGCCAGTCAGCCTTTTAGTACTCACTAGAAAGAGAAACTTTTGATCTGTGGTTATTCTGTATCTGTATCTAGAATCTCTTACATGTTACTATATAGTGGAATATATAGAACAGAGCTGGTGAACGGGCTGCACGGCTCACTAGTTTGCTCCACTGTGAATCCAACTGCCCTGCTCTTTTAGCAGTGACCAGACTACTTGGATCCAAATCTGAGCGAGCTCTGGGTTCCCTAGCCCTGGGAAATTCAGAAGTGGATTAGCCTCGAGAGGGAAGAACCAGATTAAACGCTGGTTCAGCCACAGGCAGGGACAGTTCCCGGAGCCAAAACTGGGAAAGTTGAGACCAGCGTTTGGGGGTGAGCAGACCTTCAGCCATACCGTGCTGCGAGTCTGAGGGAACCGTGTGAGACAAACTGAGCCAAACCCACAGCCCAGGGCACTTGTTCAGCAGGGAGGAAGAGTCACTTCTGAAACTGGGATAGGGGGATACACCTCCGTGCCACGGACACTGCATCCTGGGCTCCCAGCACTGCACGGGGGGCCAAGACCCCACTCTTCAGCCCACCGCAGGTGAGGAGGACTCGCCTGTTGCAGGGTGCACCCCCAGCCCAGCACGCCCCAAACTGCAGAGCTCGGCAGGAAACACCTCTCCCTGCCTTTCGCTGCGCTCCATGTCAGAGAAAAACATGCCTAAACCACGCCAGCTGCCGAACGGGAGGAAGAGCGAAGAGCCACTTACGGGGATGTGCACTCGCAGCATGAGTTTCTTGTGGCTGGAGCTTTTCCTGCTGCTGCTGCTGCTGGAGGCATCTTTCTTCTTGTCCATGGCAGTGCTTCCCATGCCTTCACCCAAGCGTGGCGCTGAGCGATGGATCTGGAGAGGGAGGCTCCTCTTCCACCTCTCCCCACTGTCCCACGGGCCGCAGTTATTCCAGGCTTCTTGTTTTCTTTTTTCTTTTCTGTCTTTTTTTCCCCCCCTTCCTAATAGCCTTAGGAAATTTGGGGGGGTGGGGGGAAGCAAGAGGAGGGGGGGAGAAAGAAGCCGAGGGAAGGGGAGGAGTTTCTCCAGCTCCGGTCTTTAATCCCAGCAGCGAGGTGTCAGGGGGGACCTTCGCAAAAGCATGAGATGCCCTTACAGACGCTGCTCCCTTTCTCACTCTTCCGCCCTTTCAAAAATATCCGGAGCATCCTGGGGGAGGGGGGGAGAAAGTTTCCTTCCCCTCGCCCAGCTCGGCCGCACTCTCACCGACAGAGAGAGAGAGAAAAAAAAAATAAATAAAAAAACAATCCCCCAAACACCCAAAGGCCACAAAACCCGAAAAGGGGAAGTGCTCGGGCGACGCTTCTGGCAGACTGGGGAGTCCCGCGGGGAGCCCGACCGGGGAGGGAGGGAAGGAAGGGGGGCAGGAGGGTGGGAGGAGGTGCCCGGGCGCTCCGAGAGCCCCGGCAGGGTCCCCAGGAGCTGCGAAACGAGCACCACGCAACTTTCCCGCAGTCCGGCCGCTTCCCCCGGCTGCCGCTCGCCCCGAGCCGCCCCGCCGGCCCCTCGGGGGGGGGAGAGCAGCTGGAGCTGTGCCTGCATTCCCCGGGCTGCCGGAGCACGGAGGTGGGCGAAAAGGTTGCGTTTCACCTTGCCAAAAACGCCCAAAGGCGGCGCGGTTCCTCTCCCTCCCGACCTCCCAGGCTGTTTTCTCGCCTCCCTCCCCGCAGGGTTTCTCCTGGCCGTGCCCTAAGCCAGGGGTATTTCTTTCCCCCGAGGCAGCGCTTCCCAGCCGCGCTCCCCGCAGCCCAGCCCGGGATGGCGCTGGGCAAGGAGGGGGCCCCGCCAGGCTTCATTCCCTCTGGGCAAAACCCCAGGCTGCCCTGCCTCTGCCGGGCTGACAGGGAACGTGTGCCAAGCCCAGGAGGGCCGCAGTCCACTCCTGAATGTAGATTTTTCCGCTCCCTCCCTCCAAAAATCCTTCAGCGCGCTCGCAGATTCAGCCGAGCGAAAGAAGCGGCTCAGCCCCCGCGGGCGAATGGATTTGGCGTCACCGGGTCCCAGAGAAGGAAAAGTTTCCAGCATCCCTTCACCTGTGGCTGCGCTGCTGCCCCAGAGCAGCCCCACGGCAGTGCCACCCCTGCTGCCACCGGGGCTGAGAGTCTGGGACAGCAAGGACAGAGAGGTGTCTTTTCTTTAGGAGAGCAGGTGGTTTAAACAAGCATACATGCTGCATCAAAATATGAGGGTTTGTTTCAGAAGTGCCTCTTCTTCCCTTGACAATCTCTGCATCTTTTTAGAGTGCCTGAATTTGAGGATAAGGCCAAGCCCGTTACAGGCACAGATCTTTGATCATGGTGCTTAAACTCAGATTTTCCTTGGGTTCAAAGATGTGCGTGTATGGATTCACAAAGCTGGCACTGTAATCCCTCCCAACAAATCTTAGGGGATTCTATAAAACAATGAGGAGAGAGGGGAGAAGAGTTTTCCTCAAAAATCTTATCTTCTGAAAAAATACAGTGCAGTGGTTATCATCAAAAATTACAAGAATTCAGATTTATTTCCTGCCTTATGAAAGTTCAGTATTTAACAGGTGCTAAGCTTGGTCGAGTGTAAAGCCTGTAGCCACTTCTCTAAAACCATACAGAATTAAATAAAAATATGACTCCTTTAATGAAATAGCCAACTGTTCTTTAGGTTTCTACAGGATATCATAGAAGGAAACAGACCCAGAAATGAAACAGGGGTTAACATCACTGACACCAGCTCAGGAAGGGATGTGGATGGGTCTGTAACATCTGCTTTCTCCCGAAATTTATATAAACTCTGCCAACAAAGTGCTGTTGCCAAGGGATATGGGAATGACTGGAATAAAGAAATGAAAAAATTACTAAGAAGCATGCCTATGAAAAAAACTCACAAGGTTTTTCTAGCTACTGTGGTCTTGAAAGTTAAAAAATCAGAAAGAAAAGGTAGAATTTCTTTAGGAGTATTTTACAAATTGGTATTGTAAGCACACAGATCTCTTGGCCATTCTTCATTAAATTAACTAAATTAACTAAATTAAATTAATTAATTAATTCAAGGTGGAATAAAATCTACCATATAAATACTCCTTTCCCTTGTTTATACAAAATTGTTTCCCACAATATTATAATTTATTTTCTACATTTAGTGTTTTAAATCTAAATTAATTCTTCTTCATTTAGATTATTTGTATGAATAATTGTGGTTATTGTAAAAGAAGTTTCAGACAGTGACATAAAGACAGCATGACCAAACTCCCAAACCTAAAAAAAATCCACAAATCAACCTCCCCCCATCAGGATACTGCCTTAAGCATGTTTATCACTTTCAGAATACCACAATAAGGATTTATCCTTATTTTTTTTCCTTTGACCCTCTAAGATCTCAAATATGACCTTTGATTCTCCAGTCATATTTTTAAACTTTTCATTGCAGCTCTGAGGATTAGAGACATGTTAAAACAAACAAACAAACAAACAAAAAAGAAAACAAACCACAACAAATACAACAAACAGCAAAACAAAGCCTAAATCCTCCTACAGCTGCTAGACTTCAGGAGCCTGACTCCTTGTAAAATCAAGTGTTAATAAGACCCTGCTATGAAATAATCACCAAATATTTCAGACATTAGGGCACCATGTTTTTATCCCTCTTTGCTCTTTATCTTTCATGGATAAATGTAGCCAGCATATGAACAAACAACATTGTAAATACTTTTAATGAGATCAAAAGTTATTTTGATAGATTTGACTACCAACAACCACGTTTTCAGATGCATGTAAGCATCTAAATTACTAATTTCACAGAAAAAAGGGTACTAAAACACTTTAGAGAATATCACAGAATCACAGAGTGGTTTAAGTTGGAAGAGATCCTAAAGATTACCTGGTTCCAACCCCCTTCCCATGGGCAAGGACACCTTCCACTAGACCAGGTTGCTCAGAGCTCCATCCAGCCTGGCTATGCACATTTCCAGGGATGGGGCATCACATTTATCACCCAAATATTTCCCGGTTTCATGACTCCACAGGGGGGGAAAGCAGAACAGCATTTCAAACATACCAGCCACATTTGCCTCTCCACAACACCACCTGAGTGTTCCCCATTATAACTCAGCCCTACCTGTAACTCAGCAGAAGCAGCACATTTTGGGCTACACCCTGCCACAGGACTTGCCCTAGTTAATCCTTAAATACAGGTTGAGTCAATTTTTCCATAAAAATTTCCCTGAGTACATTGCTATGTTTCTAAAATAGCCATAAAACTTTGCTTTGAGCCTTGGTTGTATCTATTGTAGTTGCTGTAATGAAAATAACATGGCACCAGCAAACTTTTGTGCTGATGTTCCACGTGCAATATGTAGAGATTTTCTAAAGACTTTCCATTTCACTAAAAAGGCATATCTAAAAAAAAGTGGTGAATGGGGAGAGCTATGTGAGTTGTTGGTGGGTTTTAAATCTTTATTAAAAATAGCATTTTTTGATAATGCTTTATAGTTTGCTGTTGGTAATACCATATATATTGCATTAGAGAAAAAAGCTGTCTGTGAAAAAAAACCCTATTATTCTTTCTCTGCAGATGATACATTAATCAGACTGTGAGTATTCAATGTAGATTTTTCACACATGCAATATGTAGGTATATTTTAGGCACAGACCCCTGCAGAAGTCTCATTTTGGGTGACTACATTTCCTACCATAAATAATGTGTGTATTCCATACCAGGGTTAATATTGTAATTTCTCAGGTCAACCACATTATTTCTTAAGTATATGTATACATATATTCTTATTTGGGACTTTCAAACCTTTTTAAAATGTTTCCAGGATTTAGAGACAAGTTCTTAAAAATCAAGATATTTTGAAGCCCAAGACCTTGTCTGGCTGTTATTGGTATTCAGTATCCCAGCATTAACTACACTTAATTATAGCTATTTTTCTATTTATTCTCTTATTATATTAATATTTGTCCATGTTGGTTTCTTCACTTCCTCCTGTGGCTGTCCCTTTCTTTTCACATTTCACCTCTCATTCTCATCCTTCTGATTTTGTTCTCCATCTTTCTCTCTTCTCCAATTTGCCACTCAGTTCTTTGAGCACACTTGAAGTGGATTGCTTGGTTTCTGTTCAACACATTTATTAGATTGAATTTGACCCTGCTGCACAGGGCTCCTGAACTTAATTACCAGTACAATCTAATTAACCTGATGCAGTATTGGGATGCAGTAGTCCCTGCATAAGTCTTCTGTAGGGGCCAGAGAGGACACAGCCCTGACATCTGTCTGCCCACACCCACACTCACCTGCTGACACTCAGCACAGTGCAGGGTGCAAATTTCAAGTCATGTAGAATATAGGCTCTACATGAGAAAATTCCTGCAGACAGCTAAATTGTATTGCTTGCAGCAAAACTGCAATTAAATTGCCTTCCATGGGGAAATTTGCAGGAGAAATTGTAAATCTGCCAGAAAGGCATGAGTGGCTGAAGCAAGGTGAGGTAATGAGGTTAATGAGAGAAGCTTCTTGTCCTCAGAAGGTATCCAGGAACATAATAGCAGCAAAGAGTGACAAATATTTATGCTGAAAGAAAGGTTGTGTGGACAGGCGGCTGTGCGTCCTCTCCAGGGTGTCAGACACCTTCTGGCAGGTAAGTGGTTACTGCAATGGATTCCCTTGTCACCTGAAGCCCAGCAGCAGTCTGCCCTGCAGCTCCCTCCCCACTGTCACCAGAATCCCTACCCAGAATTTCTACTGGGTGCTGCGCACTGCCTCCAGAGCTGCTGCACTGCTCATCCACTGAGTCACTGGGATGTCTTCTCACCCAGACCACAGTGCAGAGGAAGAAGAGAGAGAAGCAGTTTCATAGGACCTTTCTAGGCTGTTTCTCTAATTTAACCTGACTGCTAATTTCTCTCAAACTGCCAAGGGAAGGGGCAGCTTTTTGAGTTTACTTCATTTTCACTTGCAGATCTTGTCCATCTTGACAACTGATCCTGGGTATCAAAAAGTTTCAGAAGTCTCCATTCAAAATGAGCAGGCTCATGGACTGGGTTTATTTGGGACACAGAAGGTTGTGGCATGGGCACTGGTGCAAGGATTGGCTGGAGGCTCCCTGTTTGGCAGCTGCAGTGTCTCACTGTGTCCCATCCTCATGGCTCCAGAACCACAATCCCCACGAGCCTGCCCTCTGGCTGCACAGCACTGACCCCACAGGAAATCAGATGGTGCATGATGCTGTGACCTGAACCCCATTGTGTGATAGCATTAGCACTGTTCTATTGTCTTGGTTTGAAAAGACAGGTGCCTGCTAAAGAAGGCAGGAGCCTCCCCTGAAATGGAGAATGCAAACTCTCCCCACCCCTCTGAATTGCTATGAATTTTAAATTAAGGAGGTCTCAGGCAAAAAATATGGGAGCAACAAATAACAGTTCTTTAATAGGGAAGGGAAAAAAAATAGAAGGATAAAATAAAATAATGCAATACACTAGAACAACACTGACAGAGTCAGAACTCAACCTGACACCCTGTTGGTCAGGGTGTTGGTAGCAGACCAGTTGGAAAAGTGGCTGCAGCCCTCCTGAAGTGTCAGATGTGGTTCTATTAGGGCAGGGGGGTCCTGTAGAGAAAGGGTGATTCTTCCTCCGCAGATCCGTGGAAGTAGAAGCAACTGCTGTTCCTCTGGGGAATCCAGTGAGAAGCCATGCTGGTGTTTCAGAATCTCCTGATTATATCTGGGTAGCAATGCTTGGCTCCTCCCTCTGGGCGGAGCATCTCCCAATGGGATGCTGTAGCTCTTATCTGTCATGCAGTGACATTCATTATCAGCAGATGTCCCCTGCCGAGGGAGGGGTGATTGTGATCACTCAGAGAGAGAGATAAGGAGAATTGCCCACTTGACACAAGACAACTGCCATACAGATGGTAATAGAATACATCTTGCCTTGCAATCTGGAACATCTATAGACTGTGTCAACAGTAAGTTCTGTTTCTCATTTGTATCACTACACTGTAAGACTAAAATAAGAACAATACTCTCTGTCTTCTCTGCTAGAAAGCTTCTGGGAGACCTGACTAGGTACAGACATGGAAAACACATTTTTTTGTTTGAACCACAACAGCTTGATAAAAGACCTTGAGGCTGATTTTCAAAGTTCACACACCCTCTGTTGGTCCTGAGAGCCAGGAGAGCCTTCCAAAGATTGAAGTACCTTATGAGACATTATCTTTTTATATTGGTTTCTATATTTAACAAAAAAATTCCATTAACTGCAATGATGCTTTTCAGCCTCAAGTTTTCTTAGTACTTTAGAGTCATGAAGAAGAAATGACAAAGACTTTTTAAAGTAGCTAATTTCCTCCTTACTGATAAAGGAAAATTTCCTTTGTGTTTTCTACTGATTGTGAGTCAGAATTTCTGGCTGTTAGCCAAACACAATACTTGGAACCTTTGATTTGCCTATGTAGGCCTACAAGTTAGACAGATAACCTCAATCAAAATTTAATATAACAGATTATATGCAAAACCAGTGAGAAAGGATTCATTTCCCATATTGAGTGATTTTTGTCAGTTGTGCAAATTAACACAGAGAATTACAGATAGAATTCAAGAGGAGTCTGCTTTTCATTTTCTTTTCCAACAATATGCATAATGAGTACATTAGCTAAAAGAACATGTAAAGGAGGCAGAGACATGGTTCTACCAGGTATGTGTGGGCATAGGAACAAAAAGTGTTTTCAGCAGCACAAATCTGAAAGTACTTCCATGTTCTTCCCAGTTCACTGGGGAGAATTCAGAGAGCTGAAGAATTATAAACACACTTTCTGTGAGCCTTCTTTGTGTGATAATATCAGAATTTATTCCTTGGCATGGAGTGTGCTTGGCTTCAGACAGGACAGTGGAACAGCACTTTCCTTCTGGAGTGCAGGGGGTGAGACTGCCCCAAAAAAATCCATCTGTCACTGCTTGGTGGTGCAAATGCAAAAAGAGGTGAGGTTTCCAAAGCAATCATAAGCACTCAATTCCAGGATGGTCTGTAAGACCTTAAAGAAAATAAATTTTGCATATTTACCTTCAAATTTGTTATGCTGCAAGGTACTAGCGGCACAGTGTCCCAGAACACACCTGTAGCAATGTTCTCCACTTGACCTCCAGCCAAGGCCAGTGGCAATATTCCCTTTAGGGAGGGCAAAATTGCAACAACTGTAAAACAACCCAAACATGTTCTCTCACCTGGTAGTAACCAGTAACAGAAGAGCCCCAGAAATCCCATTATGTGTGAAGAAGCAATGAGAAGGTGATAGTTTATGGATAAGATAGAGGACTGAATATAAACAGGAAGAAAGAGAAGATTGATCTGAAACCTCCTCTGCACAATGGCTTCCAAAGGATCAGAATGCTCCAAAACTTTGCTTGGCTACACACCTTGGTATCCAGGACCTGTGGATTATCATAGTGTGTGCAACAAGAACCAAACATCTGAAAAGCATGAGGTGAATTGCAACTCCTCCATGTTTTCATAAATAAATTGTATTTCTCTTGGACTGAGAGCACAGTCTTTCTTAACTAGGCTTGTTTGCAACTATGCCAACACATTTTTTTGATCCCAGGCATCTACTCTGTGTAATTTATGTGCTGCAGGGTTTGTTTTTCTGCTTCTCCATGTGTGATGGGCACAGGCAAGCATGATGAGCAGGTGTTTAGTGTGAATTCATGCAGATCCAGGATGACATCTCCCCAGGACAAAAGGTGACATGTAGGAAAGGTGGCTCAGAACTGTCATCTCCACCAGCAAACCAGAGCACCAGAGCACAGGCCTGAGCAGAGTCCTGGAACTGTCCTGATTGTTAAACTGTTCACAGTCCCTGCAGAGCTTTGGCTCAGGCTCTCTGCAGCTCTCCAAGACCCTGCCAAGGCATGGCTCAGGAATTAACACCAGTCAGGGAGCATTGCCAGTAGGCAGCCTGGTCATGGCTGCTCTGTCTGAGAGGTAAGAGTTTTCCTTAAAAGCCTTGCTGTACCATCTGAGATCTGCAGCTCAGACCTGTGCCAAGAGGATGGAAATGTTAGGTCCTGGTTTTCCTGCATACCTGGGCTCTTTGAAAACTAAACTACACTTGTTCCTCAGTCTTTCCAATGCCTGTCAGCAGACCACTTCCATAGGAGGAGGCCAACACAGTTCCCACTATATTGCTCCTGTTTTGGCAGAAAATGAGCTGTACAAGGAGCAATCTCAGGTGTGCAATGATGAAGGTACCAAGGGTCATGATTATTGGCAAATCTTTCTGACACATGACTGGTGAGGGATATATCCATTTAAAGACAGCAGATTGTACATTACCATAGCATTGATGTAATTACAAACTAAGTATATATGTATAAGATAGCAAGTGCAGATTTAACAAATTTCATGCAGTCAGATTCTAAAGCCAGGAGAATCTGACTAACAGTGTTAGAAAATGGTGAAAATGACAATAAGGAAAGGTTTTTAATAACATAATTTCATGTCAGGAAGAACTTCCTTTTCAAAATAATTTTATTTTTATCATTTTTCTTAAGACGAGGGCCTAAAATCTTATCAGAAGAGCTTTAGAAGCAACGAATATCTAAAAATTACCCTAGAATATAAAAGTGGTCCCCACAATGAATCCAAAGAGTTCCCAAAAATAGTTAATGTAATTCAGTGTATCTTCATTAAGATTATTAATTTATTCTAAACTAAAATTTTGATTTTTGTCTTATTATGCAAAGTACCCGGACTTTAAAGTCTTTAAATGAAAAATTACAAGGTTACATTAGAGAGATGTGCAAACTCAGTAGATACATTGAAGGTAAAAAGTGACTTAAAAGAAAAGGAATGGCTCAAGGAGAACTTCCAGTTGTTGAAGACAGACAACAAAAGAAACAAGATTATTAATTGCTTGTGTTCTGTTCCTGATGAAGAGATTATAGTTGTAATATTCCTAGATAGGTATAAAGTAACATATAAAGGTACAAAGTAGTTAACATGAATCCTCAAAGTTATGCTGGTCATGCAAGCAGAGTATTTTCTACTGAATATTCTCTATAAAATAAAAAAAAAGAAAGTAGCTTTTACCTTTGTAATTAGTAACTCATAGGTCTCCATTTTGGGCCAGCTTAGTAACTTCCATCAGAAAGCAGCCAGTCCTCTCAACTCTCTGGGTACTCAACTCTGCAGGGAGAGCACAGAGAACAGTTTGAATTTGGGTTATTTGAAGTCAAATTGACTTCTCTGTACATGGTCTTTACTCCTTCTTCAACTATCAGCTTAGAGAGCCAAACAAATACGAGCAATCAGCAGGAATATCTCTGGTTTTAGTGAATGAGGACACAGTCAGAAGTTCACACAAAGTGCTGGGAAAGCGAGCATCAATACAGGGCAATTGCCTGCTGGAATCATGAGACATGGGATACAAAGATCTGCTTGGAAAGAACAGATGTCAAGATCATATCCACTTCTACAGTCCAAGGAAGTCTGCCCCAAAATGTGGAAAAATGCTACTGCTGGATGAATAAAATCAGGAATCATGTGCAGGAGGGGCACAAAACTTATGTACTGAAGGAGAGTGAGGAGAAGGGGGATGATTGAAAAAAGTGTAAAGTCCTATATCAGGTGAGATGCAATTGATTTCTATTTCTGCAAGCATCTCTGTAAGCTTCACAGATGACAGGAAGAGTATAATCTTGACTTTATGGTCTTTGAACAAAATACAAATTTATTTTATTTTCTGGTATGCATAAAAATGTGGGTGGGAAATGTGGGAGGGTCTCTTAAGCTGAGTGAAGTATGTTCTTCATGCCCAGCATAACTGTGGTCCACACAAGACCCATTTCCCTGGGAGATGACCATGAGCTGAGTGGTCCCAAGAGCCTCAGTGCTGCACCCCATGGGCCTTGGTAAGATGCTTTGGGACCACAACAGCTTGGGGGAAAGGAGGGGGAGAGCAGTCATCCTCCTGTCAAATTTCCTTATGCCCATCCACAGTGCTCCTGATGGCACAAGGCTGATCATGTGGAAGACATTTTTGCTGTACAGTAGTAAGCTCTACTGAGCATTATTCTACTATCTGAACTAATAAAATTATTCTACTACCTGAACTAATAAAATTATCAGTTATTCAGAATTATCAGAATGATGAATATCTGAGCTAGTATTTAATATCTGGAAGATTATAATGACAATCATATTGTGTCTGGGAACTTCCAATCAGGACTGTAACACATTTGTATTTTGACTGCATATACTACAAGAGTAATTAAATTATATATAACTAATTAAGAATATAGGAGGGCCACCCATATGTAAAACCCACCATAAACATATAATAATTCTACACTATATTAAAGATACAGAATTGCTGCTATGCAGACATAAACAAATGTGGCATATATATCTCAAACCAGTCGCAAGCATTCCATATGAAATTTGCTGGAAGCAGCCCATTAATTACTAAAGCTGAGGCTAATCCTGCTAATCTTATCATAACAGAAGTTTTGTTTTCATCAGGCTTTGAGGATCCATATTCAACAAATATTATTTCACTGCCAAAATAAAATACAAAACACTTGGTACAATGTGGTTGATTTAAGGAATAGTCAAATGCCACTCTTGGCTTGTTAATACTCAGAATTTATTTTTAGGTGTTTGCAAAACATTTATGCTATTCTTGAACTCTGTAAGTTTTGCTGTCATTCAACTCATCAGCAAGACTTCCACTCCTGGGAGTGGAAACTCAGTTTATTTTAAGGTTTTTGGAGATAAAGGAACAACTTTTGCCATTCATGTCCACAGAATCTGACAGTAATCCCACAGCAAAAGGCTTAGTCCCACCAGAGCACTGGTATCCCATAAAATTAGGGCAAGTTCAGGAAAAATATTTTGAGTGCATTCTGCTCATTAACACTAAAAGAGAAGCTGAGGGAATCCCAATACCCAAACAAGTACACATCAAAGGTCACACAAATGTTTATCACCAAATCACACAAAAAATTACAGCTTCAATGGTAAAGTTGAGTGGATGATATAATTTTCTTATCCATAAAAAATTATGTCCCTCATTAATTCTTTTCACAGTAAAGCTGCTTCATTATTTATCCTCTGGGTAAGCAATTAGTAGCAATGTTGCTCCTGGTAGTATGTGCTGAATTTCTCTTTAATATCTGCTATGAGAGACCACATATTTCAAACTGCAAAAGCAAAATTAAAAGAAACTCCCCAAACCGAAGAGTTCCTCTAAGCAAATAAATAGTTCTTGGTATCAAAGGAGTGCTGGGCAGGAGGAAACATGTACTTTACCCTTGAACAAAACTGGAGAGCACTGGAATTACACTTTTATAAGCTCTTTCAAAAAACATCAGCCTGACTCTGAGAGTGTTTTCTTCCAAATCAATTAAGATAAAATTTAAAGTTGCTGTAAGAAAAAATATTTTTTAAAAACTCTGTAATGAAAACATTTAGAATTGGAAGTTTCTAATGTATGAGAGCAAGTAAGTTCTGGAATAGATTTTCAATGAGAAACAGGGGTAAAAAAGATAATGGCAATATATTAATGAAAGGGATTATATTCAATATGATAACAGGGTTAATAACAGGTGATTGGAATATGTTCCCACCAGAATGGAAATGTCAATCTGAGAATTAGGCCAAATAAGGTATGACTACCAAAAGATTAGTGTCCAATTCTCAGCTGGATACCAGGGCTAGCTCTGCCCTGTCATTACATAGTTTAAATACAAACCCCAGTTTAACTCTTTGTCAGAGGAAAAAAAAGTAACCCTTAAATCTTGGTGCTCTCAAGCTACAAAGCTGGAATTGAAAGCACCACAGATTAGCTCAACTCTCATGGTCATTGTGAATTATAAATTGAATTAAAGAATGTACTCATTTGGGTGAAAGACCATTATTCCCCTACAACAATGTGAATAGAAGTCAACTATTCAAATGCTCCAAGTCCTCTGATGTTTTCCAAGAAAATATATTCTTGCCCAGAAGGAAAGGTGAGTTCTCCCAAAAAATTACTGAGAAAGGGCAAGAGTGACTCATTTTGACCTCAGTCCTACAGACTGTGAGATAGTTCTGAAAATTATGAGACTTTTCCAGAGGTTCTGGAACTACAGCGAAGCCAAAGAAGGGGTGGCACCACCATGAGCATAGAAACCCAAAATTATTCTCAAAATTATACCAATTAGACTGGAAAAGAGAAGACTTTGAGGTCACCTAATTGCAGCCATCCAGCACCTGAAGGGAGCCCACAAGAAACATGGAGAGAAGTTATTAACAAGAGCATGTACTGATAGGACAAAGGAGAATGGCCTCAAACTGAAAAAAAATTCTTTATTATGAGGGGGTTGAGGCACTGGAATGGGATGCCCAGAGAAGTTTTGGATATCCCATCTCTGAAAGTGTTTAAGGCCAGGTTGGATGGAGCTCTGAGCAACCTGCTCTAGTGGAAGGTGTCCTGCACATGGCAGAGAGGCTGGAACTGGGTGATTTTTAAAGTCCCCTCCAACCTAGGCTGTTCTATGCTAATGATTTTATAAAAGATTACTATAGTGAAAGTAGCTTAGGGAAAAAATAGTGCTGTAGTATAAAATCTGTGGAAGTGAAATACTTCCAGGGCACAGGACAATTCTTGTTGGAGGAAAAAGAGTACAAAAGACTGCAGACAAGTTAAGGAAGGCAAACAAGGTAGGAGCCAAATCAGTTCTCAGCTGCCACTGGACATGACAGCTCCAGGCCATGTCCCCTGTGCCACTACAGCTGACACAGGAATGCATTGTGTACTTTGACCCCCCCAAGTGACCACAAGGACTTTCTGCTCTGAGACAAATGTATCTGCTGAGCCTCAGTGTTCCAGGGGCTTGAAGACACATTGAGTAAAGGCTGGATGCCACATGGAGCCCTCAGAAACTTCCTGAAGTCCAGTGCTGAACTTGTCCCTTGTAATACAAAACCACAAACCTGTTGTTTCATGTGCCTTTATCACATTATATCTGAAGTAGTTGGGTTTTTTAAAGTCTTACAATGAGACAAAGTAAACCTATTTTTCATGCATTACTGTGAAGCTATAAAATCTAAATTTTCTCTTTTGTTAGAAGAGTTTTGCAGCCTTGGTGACATAAACTGATAATCATTGCTCAACATTTAAAATGTGCCCATTTAAACTTGGTGTGGGTGTTCTGCAGATTTTTATTTTTTTTTTATGTCCCTGATGAAGGGTTTGCATTCTTTCTGTAAAGAAAAGAAATAGAACAAATAGTATGGCACCACAAGCTGGTCAATTATTAGCTTTTGCATACTCAGATCATGGCCTTTCTTTACAAGGACATGTGTTAATATATAATAGAAGTGTATTTCAGTTCTTTTTAAATTGATTTTTCAGACACACAGTGCAATCTTATAAGGTCAGCTGCAAAGTAAGTGGCCAAAGACAGGCCTTTCAGAAGAAATGAGCCACTAGTCACACATCATGAGAAATCAATTTGGAACTAAACATATGAAAATGATTTTTATTTTGTAGTAGGCTGGCATTTGACACGCACCCACCAGCATCATTAAAGTCTGGACAAACTGTCTATAATGGTCTTAAACTGTGATTTGAACATTTCTCAGATCTAAGAGATGTAATAAATGTCATGGGCCAAGTTCACAACCCACTGCCTCAGGCTACTGATGCTGACCACAGCTCTGAGTGTCCCTGTGAAGCTGCAGTTGCTAATTAATATCCAATTATCCTTTTGAGGATGTAGAAGTTGTAAGTGGGAAACAGCAAACAAGTTTAATATGATTTTGTGCATAGAAAATGAGGTGGCAGGGAACTCAAAATGGTCAGGGTAAGTAATCAAACACAGCCATCAAAATTTTTGTGGCTATGTTCAGAGACAGAACTAGGAAAATGTGAAAGAGAAATGTTTTATTCTGAGATGGACTAAAGCAAGTCAGAATTTTGTGAACAAAAATATTCCTAACACATAGTTACAGATAAAAATGACCAGAGAAAAAATAGGCAGATAATTAGAAAACAGTATCCAGAGAACTACAAACTGATTCATGCAGCCTGAAGACAGAGACTGAGCCATGGAACCAGAGACCAAGAAACAGTCTGGACTCACCAGCTCATTGGGGGACTTTTGATAAGATAAAGAAAATTATATCAGAACAGTCCAGTTCAGCCTTCAACAAGCTGCCTGAACTTTGTACTGTTATGTCTGCTAGAGGCAATGTTAATGCAAGGAGGACTGTGCTACAGGGCTTCACTCCATGCTGGGAACTGTTTATTCTGTACCAAGTTCAAAGTCACACCAAGTAAAAACACCTGAGGAAGGTGACAGCAGAGCTGTAAAGGTCTGAGGGCTCTACACTCCCGTACACAACCCTGCACACTATCCAAAGAGCACTTGGGTGTTGTGTTTGATATATCTGGTAACTAAACTCTCACATCTCTCTGCTAAGCAGGGGCTAAGGAGGAAAAAAGCCCTTGAAATTCAGAGTTCCTAGAAACTTGAAACTTCTAAACACTTCAATTCCCATTTTTGCCATCCATTTATCTTCATTAAATTTTTAAAAAATTAATTGCATTGAATTCCTAAAAATGAGCAAATTTCAGCCGTATTTTGAAATGGAATTATAATAATAATTTATTATTTATGAATTGCACATTATATATTTATAAGCTATGATTTGCAAAAATTATTACCCTGTCTGAAGGGATCTGTAAGGGAAAAAAAAAACCCAACCAAAATCAAAGCAAAATCAAAACTGAAACCGAGAATGTGTTCTAATCAAACTGTACAGCAGGAAAATAAGGCTTTTACAGAGTACAGTAATGACTTTATCTCCTTCATTAATTTGAGTGCCCTATTGTAAGACATAAGGGAAAGTGTTATCAGAGGTAGGTAACAAGATATTCTGCTTCAGGTTGGAACAGCTATTCTGGACTCTGAGTAACCTCTTTATCACCAGGACAGGAAAAAGGCAGCTCTCAAGCTTTCTAGGTGAGCCAAATCTGATGTGGACAGCAGAAACAAATCACCATGTCAGCCTCCCACTGCATGAGATGTTGGAAGAGCTATGAAAGGGCTTTATTGACAAACATAATCCTAGTGACCCATCCTGTATATTTTTATAATTTTTTCTATTATTGAAAATCTTGTAGGTTTAAGTATTGTTTTATCCCCAGATCTTCTCTAGTGGTAAAACACATTCTGCACAGGTGGCATATGAATTCAGCACTCCTTTCAGCATTGTGGATCTGTTCCTTGGGGGGTAAATGGCAAACTCCTGGAATACTTATTGCACACCAGCTGTGGGACTTGCTCAAGTCACAAGGGAAATTTACCAGTGAGTTGCAAGGCCCAAGTCACTGGCAGACAGAAAAAAATTCCTGGGGTGAAAAGCTACACTTGCTCAGCAAGTTTTAGTCCAAGCAGTGTGCAAACAGTGAAGTAATGGAGGGGCTGGAGATTGAGAGTCACCGCTACATTGACAGTTTTTACACTGACAATATAAATTACATCTCAACTTATACTGGTGAGATTTTCTAGTGTTATATATTCCATTTAATGCATTAGTGAGATGTCAGTTATCTAAGTATATCCAGGAACTTGACAGGAAAAGCCAAAAGTTCCAGTTTGGAACTGCCTGGGTGAATCTAGGACAGAAGCCTGAACATAGCAAGCACTTTTCTGTTTATACTCTCTTGGGGTTTAAAGGGTGCTCACCTGCAATTTGGGATGGGTCCACATGGTTTATGGGTTTGTTTTTCATTTTCTTGCATCAGAAAAAAATCTATATATAAACCTGGAAACCTGAGACCTGAGTTTCTTTTAGCTGTATGGATTTTAAACTAGAGTACAACACATGTACACATGCCATTAAAGTTTTTATCTCTGAACAGCTGTGAGGAAAACCTCAAAGATTTGATAAGTGCAGACAGACAGGTGTGCAAGGAAGCTGGAATAAGAATTCTGAGACTACTCTATTAGCCTAAATGCTTCCTAAGGGCAATCTGAAGGCCAACATTGTTAGGAAAGTTATTCATTAACTTATTAATATGTTTATCAATTTTAATTTTTGTCATTACTGCATAAGAAAACAAAACCAGGTCAAGACTTACATAGAAACAGCAAAATCCCTGGCAGTTGGAGGGTACCTACTTCAAATCTCTTCAGATCCTCCTTTCCAGGGTACTGTGTGCTCACAGTTTTTATTGAGATATGTGGGAGCAGATCTGGTTATATCTCCTTGGCCCCTGTCTCCAGCATGGACCGAATCCCACGTGGTTCATTCACATCCCTGACATGAGTGGTCCGAGGCAAGGACAAAGAAGGCAAAGGGCTCTTCCCATGTGGGAATTTTGCCCAAGAGAAATCTTACAGGGGTTAAGTGCTGTGCTACTGTTTTCTCATTTGTAAACCAGGACTTACAAGCCTTCCCTATTTCAAAGGGCTGTGGAATGATAAAGGGTTTAACACAGATAGACTGCAGTAATAACATAATATGCTACATATCCATGGAACATTCTCTGGGAGCCTAACAGATTCAGAAAAAATGTTTTAAAAAGCCATAGCTGGAAAAGCAAAGCTGGCTTTTCCTTCTGTTCCAAGGCAGCTTTGGCAGGAAGAGCTGTACTGCAGAGAGCACACAATAATTTTTCTGGTTTAAAATGTGAAAAAAAGTAAGGACTGTGTTACAAGAGCATGGCACTATAAAAGGATGAACTAAGAAAGCCCACTGCATGTGGTTTACACAAAAATCACTAAGCCCACAGTGTCTCCTGGCTTTGTTCAGGCTGCCCCCTGACAGGAGGACACCCATTATCTACCATCTGCAAACAGATAAGCATTTAATTCTAGACGAATACTTTTGTCTCACTGAAGTCAGCAGAGCTCCCTGTGTACACATAAGGATGGGAATTTTAGTCCAGCTACAGCATTAGATTTCTGGATCCTGACTTTCAGAACTTAAATATGTTTAGCATATTGCATGGCTCCAGCAGTGACCTGTACCAGCCAGGGACAGGCAGCAAGTGAATTTTATAATCAGGCCTTTAGCACCATATTGGACTGACCCTTCTGGTTTAAACTTTCCATAGCAGGGCAGTGAGCATGAGCACTGCTCTGAGGGAATTTCTCTCTTCTGTCTGCTTTTGCCAATAATGTTGGCTAGTGAAGGTGGCTGTGTAAAGAAAAAAACATCCCAGTTTACCCTCTCACTTCCAAGCCTTCATCCCTAGAACACACAGATTTAAAGGAACCTTTTGTGCAATACACAAAATAAAACAGCTGGCTGCCCACAAGGCCTCACCCAAGACAAAACAGTAACAGTCCTTCAGTTAATCTATCTTCCTGGCTCAGCCAGATGCCAAGGAATCCAGAGCCTCCCAGACTTCTGGGAAGCAAGTAAATATCATAAAATGCCATAGGTCAAACCATCAAATGCTGCTTTACTGCCCCTGATCCGTAGCTGTTGGGGAGCTGCTCTCCTCAGCTCACAGCTCCTGCTGGTACTCTGGTGGCAGCACTAGCTGGCAGGATGCTGTTGCTGCTAGGAGTGAGCTGTTCCCCTTACCACAGGAAAAATGAAATCACCTCCCACATCACATTCCAGAAAAGGCCAGGTAGCTGCAATTGCCCCCTTATGAAAAAGGGTGGGAGAATAAAAAAAAGCAAATGTGAATGTGTGTGTGTCCTTAGATGAGGTTTTTCTTTTCCTTCTTTTTTTTTTTTTTTCCATTTAGGTGAATGTTTTTGGTGTGTTAGAAGCAGAAAAACAGCCTTGGGCTAATACGTGCAGATTAAAAGGTGAAGTTGATCACTATCAAAAATACTTTGTGACCTAAAATGAAGCTCTGAGTCATCGTCACAATTGGCTAAAAGGAAATTGAAGAATTACACTTTTTTAAAGCACACAGTCATAGAATGCTTTGGGCTGTAGGAGGGGACCTTTAAAGCTTATCTAGCCCCAGCAACAAGCAGGGACATCTTCAACCAGACCAGGTTGCTCAGGGCCCCATCCAAGCTGACCTTGAATGTTTCCAGGGATGGGGCATCCACCACCTCTCTGGGCAACCTGTGCCAGTACCTCACCACCCTCATTGTAAAACATTTCTTCCTTATACCTATCACCATCACAGTGACTTTTTCAGACAGAGTACCCAAAACTGAAGTTCACTTGATCTCTGAAAGCTTAAATCGTATTAACTTTTGGCTTTCTCCATGGGGTGGAACACATGATTTGATGGCAGGGTACCAGCAAGACTGTCCACACTTCTTTGTTGTTAGTAGCAAAGACTCTTGGCATTTCAGCCCCAGGTTTCAGTTATGTATATGGATCTTTATTACTAGAAAATCAGAAAATCTCACAAACTCCTTATCCCGTCACTATTTCCATTTCCTGTAAATAAAGAACATCTTCTTATTCCCACTGAAGAGCTGAGGAATGGAGGTACAGTGAAATGATTTGTATATGTCAGTCAGTCAGTGGTCTAAGAAGAAACTGAGCAGAAATCTACAGAAATCATGGTTGGAGGCCAAACCAGATGACCACATCTGAATCAAATCGAACTAAATTAAATAAAAGCTTTCTGTAGAACTCAGCAGGATGTTATTTATGCCTTGAAACAGCATATCTCCTTCCAGATCTTCCTGTCCAATTATTTAAAGGCTTGGTCCGAAAGAGATAACATAGAGAATCTGACTGTCAAAAGATCTGCTGCCAGCTGCAGTCACCTGCAGGGACTGGGAAGAAAGACATGACTGATGATAGCATCAAGACTTTGGCTGAGATTGTTAAGCTTCATAAAGCTGTCATTGTTTGACAAGTGATGTCTGTTCCGTCTGCATCATGATGAAACCAGCAATGATCCATCCCTTGGATTCTACCCAAGGAAAGGCCAAAGAGAAACACTGAAAACAAAGGAAATGGGCAGACCACTGTTGCCTGCCTCTGCCCCCAACCACAACCCACATGAGCTCAGTTTGTTGTTTTGGCAGAAGAGCAGGCACTGAATAAGCAAGAAGAGCTGAAACTGGCAGAACAGTCAGAAAAGTATTTAGAGTTGTTTATGTATGAATGATTGCAGGGTGGGAAGGGCAGACTTATTTGGATAGATCAGGTAAAGCCCTGGGGGCAGCGCTGAAAACAGAGCCCATTGCAATCAGATGAGTAACATGATCCTGGACTGCTTTCTCTTTTCCCTCTGTGCACACTCCAAGTTGCAGTCAAGCTTTGCCTTGGAGTCCTTTTGAACGTTTCATTCACAGGCATTTGTTAAATCCTGCTGTAGCCCAGAGGATGCCTACCACTTTAATCCTCTATTAACAACTCAGATTTTTGGTGGTGTAGCCAAGGTTCGCTTGCTGACTCTCAGCCTCAAGAGGCCTTGAAATATTTGGATGGTGTATTTACCTTCCCCTGATTTCATTACAAGAGTGATACTTGGCACTTATCCACTCCTCTAGAAGAGGCACAGGTCCATCACTGGTAGCATAAGTGTGACAACACTAGCCATGCTTAATTGCATTCAAACTCAGAGTAGTAAACACAGAAACATGCAAATGCAATGTCTGTTTTGCAGAGTTACAACCTGACCGAGAAACTACTACTATTTGAAGTGTCCACCATTGCCTTTGTTGTGGGGATTATTCCTTTTGTAAACACAGCCACTGTGGGGCAGCAAGACACAAGCATTTAATGGAGTGTGCTTTGCCTCTCCCAGGCTCCAGATGAGGCTGTAAGTGCTGTTACCCTCTGCCTGCAGACAAGTGGGATGATGCAAATGTTAACACCCTTTGCCATAAGCACATTTCCCTGGTCAGGGTGACTTGGTGACTTGGGAATCATGATAGGTTTTGAAGGTAATGTTGAGATAAGGTAGCACCAAAACTGCTTAAGTAGTTTATATGTCAGTTCTGAGAGAAGATGTCAACAACTCATAGCTCGAGGACGTTTGAACTTCGCTTGAGCACGGTGCCAAATTCTGCGTTCTCAGGAGGCTCACGCCTACATGCAAGCAGACAAGTTGCTATTTGCTTTTGCCATTTTCCCAGAGGAAGTGATGGTGCCAGACAAGTGTGAGCAGACCAAGCTCATACAGTGTGTCTGGCTGTGTGGTTTGTAACTCTGCAAGTGGAAATGATGAGCGCTCCCACCACACTCTGGTCATTGCCCAGGGACACAGAAGGGTGACTCTTATCCAGGAGAGCATGAGATCCCCCTGTGTACATCAAGTCTCCAGACTCAGACACATAAGCTCTTTCCAAATCTGAATCAGGCTATTATTGGAATTCTCCTCACTCTTCACTGCCCTGGATTCCTAGAGTATTTGCACTCACCCTAAATGAAGATTTGGACCCCAGCTGAAGAAGGGAGATTATATGTGATACAACTTTGATAATGGAGAGATAACTATTTGAGCTCATAACTATCATTTAGAGACATAAGTCAACTAAAACAGTACAGAAGCTAATTTTTTTCCAAGCTGGGTTTTGCCATCAAAATGAGAAGGAGCCTATTAAAACCGGTTTAGGTAAAACACAGAAATCAGATGTTATACTCCTGAGGATGAATTTTGAGCCAGATCTCTGACATAAAATACTACCATATTTATGTGTGCTGTGACAGCCCTTCTCATCTTCCATTTGTAAAAACAAGATTTGCTGACTTTAAACATAGTCAGTAATGATTATGAGTTTTATTTAATGCAAGTTGGCTACTGAGCAGGAAAACAATTTTAATTTTCAGTTTATCTCTGTAATACATAATGTAAGAATTTTCTAAACCTTTCTTTGCCCTTTAAACATAAATCACAAGGAATAAAACCTTTAGTTCAATCAAAATTTGTGCTTCTTGATAGGCTTCTACATGAATTGTCTAATCATGTCAAATAAGCAGATTAAAAAGATGCACTTAGTGAGCCTGGATAAGAGGGGGAAAAAAGGAGGAAGAAAAAAAAATCCCAAACCTCACAATAATGGAAATTGTCTGCTTTGATCTTTTTCTGTGGACACTGAAGTTATCCTTAGATAGGTGTCCTAGAGTAAGAGTTCACTAAGCTAAATCAGTATTACAGACTACATGATAAAGAGCCATGGGTTTAAGTGTACAAGTTTGAATGTCAGAAACAGCCTGGACATGACAGTACAGAACTCTCTGCAGGTAAAAGGATCTTCTCTCTTTGCAAAATCTGAGACAGTAAAGAAATCACTTGCCTCCTCAGTCAGAGCACCCAAGATGTTAAAACTATTGTTATGATTTCTTTTTCCCTTTTCTTCTCTATGGGACATTAACAGCTACAGAGGTCTGAACCTTTGTGTTGAGTTTTGTTTTGGTCAGGTCTAGGGGGTAAATACTTTTCCATGTTAAATATACACATATAAAACACTCAGAAAAAATTTTTTGAAGACTGTAGCTAAAAAGTCTTTCTTTTAACACTAATCAATTGATGCTGAATTGATTTTTGCCTTTTTGCTTTTATATATTCTCTATATTCTCTACACATATATTTGTAGCTCTGTAGCCTATTATTGTATTTGTAGCTAGCTCCAATCCTTTTCCCTACCTCTTCCCTACCCTGACAGGCAGGAAGACAAAACACATTCCAGAGGCTCCAAACCCCATGGGTCCAAGGCCCCTATCTTATCTTGGCTCTCTGGGAGCCAAGGTTGAAACCAGCTCTTTGAGACACATTTTCATAAAAAAAGTTCAGTTCCTATCTAAAAGGGGGCTACAGAAGTTGTGGAAGCAGAAAGGGGGAGTTACTTCATCACTTATGCTTCTAATTGGTGATTCTTGTCAATTATGCTAATTTGCTAAATTTATAGAACTGTATTTGCACTGTGTGGGGTGGGAACTTTTCCATATCTGCCCCTTGGAGGCCTCCAGTAAAGACCAGCCTTTATAATACCTCCTATACTAATATTGTCTTGAAAGCATCTTGCTTTATTTCTAGATCTTTAAGGCATCAATACTTCACACACATGGAAAGTATTTTTGTTTGGTTTTGAGTAGTATAAAAAGTATCAAAACATTAAAAATTATTTGACTTTGGAAAGGAAAGATATATGTAAAGCTGCTGATCATCAGCTTTTCCTTATCCTTTGAAAGGAAATTAATTACAAAAAATGATGGGACTGAACCTAACTGGCTATCAAAACCCCTACACTGGTTTTAAAGTCAATTTGAAATAGGTAAGTTCGAGATGCAACAGTCCTAGGAAAAAGCAGCCCCTTTATGACAACTTCCCAACACACTGATCACCAGATTGTACATCAAACACGTGCTGTAGTGAACTTCTGCCAAAGGAAGTGAAAATAAATCTTACTCGGACATAAAGTTACCTGAGAGTGTTCAGCCTGTTCAACAATTTGCTTCCCCAGTGCACTGTTGTGGGGACCCACCTAGTGAAACCACGAAGAATTGCACCAGTCCAGAGCATGAAAGAAAGGGAATATTGAGCCAAGGAGACAAATAACTGAACAATATAATTTAGTATATTGCAAGTGGTGAAACATGTGGCAAGACAAGAGAGACCACAAATTCCAGCCAGCCTACAGTCACCATCTGGTATTGCTTTGGAACTCTCAGATAACTTGGTTTCAAAATCTGGTGCAGCAGAAGCTTACATTTAGGAAAATGGATAATATATTTTGGTTTAACTCAAACTGGTGCACTGCCAGACAACATATTTGGGACTTATGTTCAGCATTACCAGCCTGACAACTAACAAAACCCGGAGTTGGTTTTTCTAAAATCAGAAGAATGGCTTTGTTAAAAAATACTAGAAGCTATTTTCCTTTGTCTCCTCACTTATTTTTTATTTTTAATTTGAATCTGTAGGATGAGCCATCATTTTATGGATTTGTCAAATCTTTAAGGCTTTATTCCTGTGATCACAAGAACTGGAGGCTTTCATTACAAAGAAAGCTGAAATTTTTATTTCCTTTCTTTTGGCAACAAAGGCTGTAAGAACACCACCAGGATTGTCTGGTTTAAAACAGATTTTTATGCAATAAAGTGCTGAAATGAAATTTTGTTACAGCCAGTATCAATCTGTTCAAAGGGATTTTGCCTTCATTTCCTCAATTCCCTGCCCTCACTTATTTAATCCACAAGAGAACCAAAGCTTTCATTAGTAAAAAAATCTCCAAAATATGTAGACATTAAAATCATGGCTCAACCACTGGCATTTTCTCTTAATGATACAAAATTACATACTCTTTTATTTTTTTTTCATCACAAAGGCATAAAAAAAGGATTGAGGTTGGGAATAATTTAATTATGAAAATAGTTTATATTACTTTTTCTTCTTGAATGAGGCAACAAATGCATTTTGTTTTGTCATCCTCCAAAAGAGAGTTGCAAATACTGAATTCCAGTTGAATTACGAACAGGTAATTTATAGTGCAGGAGCTCCTCCTTAAACTCTTAGAATCACCTGCTTTTGATTCTGCTCTTGTCTATGCATATTTAGGTCCTTATGGTTTATGTGACTTTATTTCTTGAAAAGTTCTGGATAATCCGGAGCACAGAACCACAGAACAACTTCCTAGCATCTAAAACTGCCATTTAAGTTTGGAGAAGAGCCATCCATACCAATTTGGAGGCACCAGAACTCTAATTTCTCTTACCCCCAATCACAGTTTTCTTCTCTCTCCCTTGACAAGACTACTCCAAGAAAATACTGACTTTTCTAAGTCCTCCATGTGCCAACCAGCCCAATCTCAGACCTTGAAATATTTCCACTTCTTTCTCTTCTTATCCTATTCAAGATACTATTGCTACTTAGTAGCGTTTCTGTAAGAAATGACACTTGACTTAAAATTCTACCTGAAATCCAGGGCTGCTGTAAGAGCATGTCCCAGTAGTCACTGCACCAGTCTCTGGGACACAGGGACTCTGCTCAGGGTTCTGGATTTCACACAAACATCAAGGCACACAGGCCATACTTGATTTTTACCTTCCTAGCCACTGCTGTCCCTGAAAGCAAAGGCAGTAAGCATTACTGTCAGAGCATTGGTTCCTGGGAGCAGTGATTTTTGATCCCAGTAACAGGAACAGAAATCCTTGCTCTCTAAAGCCTTCCTCTTGGGCTTCTATTCCTCCCTTTCCCTCTGCTGAAATAGTTCCTTTTCTCCTGTCCCCTCCCTGCTTCTTCCTCTTCTTAGCAGCCCCAAACAAGTAGAATTTTCTAGGAAAGAAGAAAAAGGAAGAAGGCAGAGTATATTGGGATTTGTGGTGAGAGGAATTCAGTCACATGGCTGCACAGGCAAGTTTGTGGATCCCCATAACCCTCACAATGCTCTCTGTCAAAGAGACATCACAGTGAAGAACGGAACTCCTTTCTCTGGGGCTCATCAAAGCCTCTCCAACTTCCCTTCCATCTATAGCATCCATCAAATGCTGCTGACCCCTTCCCCAGCTGGATCCCCATAACCACACAGCATCCTCTAACCCCTACTGCTGAAAATGTTACCTAAATCTGAGTAGCTTACAGCTAATGCTTCTTATTGTAAATGGCAGATGCTAAATGGCAATTCTGCCAATCCCTCCTCTGCAGCTTTGTGTCCTTACATAGCTTCCTGTGCCTTTTACACTTCCTTATCCTCTGTCCATACTTCAGGTGTTCTGTCCTGATGTTTTCACCTGCTCTGACCATGTACAAAGTCTCAGCAGAAATACACCAGGGGGCATCTCACAGCTCATACAGAATTCTCCTGCTATTAATATGCTATTCCCTAGAACAGCACAATGTCTATTCAGGATAAATCTCTGTGGTATTTATCTTCCAATTTCACCATTTTCCTTAGGCAGCTCACTTCTTTCAGAGCTTGGCATTTTCAGATAGTGAAATAATGGTTTCCTCCAGTCATTCATTTAATTTAATAGGCCCCAAAATTGCCTTGAGGGTTTTAATCATACCAATCTTTTTCATTCTAAAATAAGGAGTAAATGTACATGTAACTGCACAGCTCTTTGGTACTGTATAGACCAATTAGAACACTTATTTTTGTTTTCATCATTTATTGAAATTAGGTCTATGACACTTCTAAAACTTGCATTTTAGAAATACTGTTTTTTACAGCCTACTCTAACATATTTCTCTGGTAAACAACAAGTTAGTGTGCAACAAAGAGTACCTTGCTGATTGGGATTTTTTTTTTCTTGTTTTGCTTTCAATTTGCCTGGGAATTCTGAGAGAGGTTAGGCATCCCTGCTTGTAGTGATATTTGCCCAAAAAGAAACTATGTTTGGCTGCAAGTGGCTCTAATCTAAACAGATAAAGTAGGCACAGGTTGTGAGAGCAAGAATCTTATCAACATACTGTATAGAACAAATGAAGACATCAAGCAATAAATCCAGATTTATGGAGAGAGCACCTCAAGGGACAGTCATGTCTCCTAATTCTTGTCCTCTCAGCTATAAGAATATAATTTCCTCTGCAGTTTCTCACGTGTGCATAAGGTAGGAAACACAACTACTCCTGAATTTCACATATTCTTTGAAAAAGCAATAAAAAGATGAGGTTTACTGCAAACATATGTCAGGCCTCTGAAAAAGAAGAATGATTTAAAGTACAAGTTTGTAAATCAAATTGTCTGATTGCTCATGAAAATGGTCACGTTATGAATTTTTTTTAGGATGTGTTATTAAAGCAGACTAAAAAAGACAAATTGGAAGGGGGAATAGAAGAAAAAGAAGAAGAGTACCACTGTGATTAAAATTGCTACAGAGAAGTAGGAACTACTGCCAGTTAGTGAGAATCAGAATAATTTTATAAATTTTATAAAACCAATGGGAAAAATAGATCTAAAATGGAACTATGAATATTACTGGATAACCACCCTTTCCTTGTTACACATACATCCTTTTTATGCATTTCTCAGTTCTAGGAAAGTGAAAGCCCATTCCTGAGAATGCAGGAAAAACCCTGTAGTAGGAAAAAGCAAAAAGGCTCAGCATCCTGTTGTACAACAGATTTGGGGCTAGAGGCTGAGATATCTTTTGATGAAAGATTATACCTGCTGTGAGAAAAAAATACCAAAAAACCCTCCTGTATAACAGAAATGCCACAATTCAGGCTTGGAGTCCTAGTGTTAGTCTGAACTCTGTCTAACCTCAGCTTATGTGACATAACTAAAGGTTTTGTCAGACTGTTCAGGAAGTCTGAATATTTCTCATATACTTACCTATGAAAATGACATTTTAGAAGTTTTCATCAAAACAGGAAGACAAAGTGATGCAACAGAAAAAGCACTGAAGGACTCACTTCTATTTTTTTGTCTGCCACTGCTTTGTTGGGTGACCTGGAACAAACAACTTCATCTTTCTGTGCTTAACTTCCACATCTGTAAAAAGAAGATAATGAGACTGAACTCCTCTGAAAATAAAGTTTTTTTCCTTTTCTTATCAGGGAGTTAAAACAACGATGGAAGGAAACTCTTGGTAGAGTTGTGACATAGTTCACTGGTAAAAAGCCAATTCAATTATGAGATTTCTCGGGTTTATGGAATTGTTTTCATTCTCAAACTTTGCAAAACAGTCCAAAGTGGAAAACAAATCAGCCCAGGTTGGCCCAGACTCCAGAGCCTGTGAAGTGATCTGAGCACAGTTGAGCAACACTGGACAGAATGTTTAGCCAATTACCTCCCTCCACAGATTCCAAGGAAAGTTTTATTTCAGTAAAAAGAAATTCTAGAAAATGTAGCATCTCACTCAAAGATCTTAAGAGTGAGAACTTCTGAACATGAAAACCAGATGGAATTTAGTCAGCAACACCTCAAAGATAAAACACAACTTTTCCACAGTTCTGGAGAGACTCTACAGAAGAACTTAAAAAGTGTTAAGAAGTGCAGAAAAATAACACAGCCTTGGCTGGAAAATGAAGGACAAAAATTTGAAGGGAATTGAAGAGAGCATGACAATACTGCTCTGTGTGCTCAGTACTGCAATCCTTGCTAAGACAAAACAACTCTTAGCAAGATCCTCAGATCAGGGAATTCTCCCAGGCACTGTATGTCACACAACTGGCTCCTTCCTCATATTCCTGCAGATTGTAGGGCCACATCACACATGCTCATCATTCCAGTTTACTACTTGATTCCTCCTTCATTAGGATGGGTTAATATATTTAGCTGGTTTGCAGATCTTATCTGTGTCTTGTGTATGGGAAAAGGGAGAGAACCTGTTTATTGTAATGCATTTGGTTTGCTCTCATCTCTGTCTGAGCAGGATATTTGAGAGTACAGTGCTCTCCTGACACCAGCAATGCTAGAAGGTATTTATTATTTTTTATTATTTATTAGTATTTATTGCACCATCAAAGCATTCTGTCAATAAATAGCAAACATGCAGGAGCACAGCTGGTGCCCAATGAAGTTTGAGAAAAGCTTCATAGCTTGTTGTAGGATGTCCAAAAAAGAGCTTGCTGGCTTGTTTTGTTAGAACTTTCATCAACCCAAGAGGACAGCATTAGTGCTAAAAGTTTTGTATTTCCAACAAGAAAATGTAAATAATTTGAAGCATGAGAGACTGAGGAAAAAACTGATTCAGCATTCAAAAACTCATTTAATTATCATCTGGCTTTTCTAGTTACCCTTCTTTTTGATTTCTTTGCCCTGAATCTTAGCCTAAATTCTTCTAAGACAAGTTGTGCTACTCTAACAAGACCTAACTGGTCTGATTCACAGATGACAGCATGCAAAGCCTGTCATCAACCAAATTCGTTTTGATTTCCCTTTGTGGAAGAAAAAAATAAAATCTCTTTCAGCTACAGGATTGAATGGCTTACGAATTGGCCATTCTGGGTGTCAGCAGCAGTACCTGTGGCTGCCCCAGCACTCTTGACCATTGGTTGTCTTCCAGGATGAGGGAGTCATGTAACTGTTCTCCAAGTGTCACTATATATCCCTGCACCATGATGCAACACACTGTCACTAATCCTTCACACAAGCCTCATTACCAACAGATCTGAGTATTTTAGGATGGCTTTTCACACATAATCTCTTGGATTCTTCCCCTAAATCAATACTTGCTGAATCAAATCACTGGTCTGACTAGCTAAGGATGAAAGGCTAAGCAACATTCCCTCTGTACAGCCTGGCTGAACCTACAAGTTTTGACACCTAGACTGAAGTGTCCTCATGCCAATGTCTTCATCTACATGCAAATTCCTCCTGCAGTCGATACAGAACTACTCAGTACAGCTGATGGAGCAAGGAGCTATTGAGCTGCTCAGAATACACTGATCTATCTGCCTTGAGGTGGTCTGAACAGCTTGCTGTGCCACCATGAGCAGGGTTCAGCTTGCCAACCATCTGTTCTCAGTGACAACTATGGTGGACTGAGATATCAACAACTTCCGTGTGAGATTTAAGCCAGAACAGGTCTTTTAGGAAACCTGCTGCTTCTTGGAGCAGGAGGCCAGGTAGAAAACTCCTCAGTGCTTAAACTGGCACTTGGTGCCTGCATTTATGTAACTAAATCCCACATTAATTCTCTGCTGAGTATAAGGGGAGCTTAGACATCTGGTTCACATGGAGACACCTACACATGGAAAACCAAATTTAGGTGCCTTAATCTGCTGGCTGAATCCACCCCTTTACTTGGAGATTTCCTCAGCTGGCAGCTGCATTAGCATTATGCTTAAGAGGCTTCAGTAGACATTTTTCTCATTTCCATTTCTAATCTGCTCATGAGAACATTTATACTTTTGGCCTTTCCGATACACTTGCAGCAATTTACAACTGTAACTCTAGAGAAAACATACTTTCTTTTATTTATTTTAAATGTATTGCCTGGAAATTCCACTCAGGACATCTAAATCTTATGCTATAAGAAACACAGAATTCACTTTTTCTATTACAACAGATTTTTTGACCACTATCACATCCACATTCCTTCATGGTCTTTTTCCAAATTAAACCACTCAAGTGTATCCAAACACTTTTTTTTTTAAAGGAAGCAATTCCAATCAGTTCATTGCTGTTCAAGGTACAGAGGTACCTTTCTTGGTGCTTTGGGGAGAATTCCACACAATATTCAAGTTGTGTAAGCATTTTTGATGTTGCAAATCTTCCCATCTTGTTCTTTATTCTGGTTTTAATGTACTGAACATCCTTTTTTGCCTTTTCACCTGCTCCACAGCACAGAATTGATGCCTTCAATAGATGAGCCACAAGAGCTCCATAGATTCTTTCCTGACTGCTCCTAATAAATTTAAAGGCATGTGGTATGACCTTGTTCTACAGGCTTTTCCTTGGTGGCGGATAACAGTCTCTCCCATTCAGACACCTGTTTTTGCAAAGCTATTTAGAATGTAATCCCTTTGAGATCTCCACCCACTGTCAAATTTGATACGTATAGCCCAAGATTTCAGAAGTATTTAAAAAGAGACAGCAGAACAGATAAACCCATATATATATTCTGAGTTTTCATTTGACCTTATTCCCTTGGGAAAGCAAGGAAAAAAAAACCACATCAAGTGGTCTTCAGCAAAAGTAACAATGGGAAGGAAGAGGTTTGAGAGCAACCAGACAAATGTCCTGCTTCCTCAAACACTCCAAGTAAACTCTCCAGCACTTGCAAGGGCTTTTCTATGCCACTCAAAACCAGAATCACTTAGAAACTCTACTAGGGGATGTGCAGACTGACTTCAGTCATAGAGAGCCCATAGGCAAACAATTGTAACAGGAAACCACTGAAACAAATGCAAGTCCTCCCAGTTATTGAAAGAATACTTGGAGTTTCCTCCAGTCTTCTCTCTCACAGCTGGTCAACAAGCACTACATATCAGCTGGAGAAATTTGTTCTGAACAATTTGGATTTGGAAAAACAATACCATTAATTCTGTTTGGTTTTGGGGACATTTGCCTGCTTTTTCACAAAGTAGATGGGTCAATCTAAGAAAAGAGAGAGGATTTAAAGAATATCTTTTGTAGCTGACTGTCCTTTTCTCTTGTGTAATTTCTGTGTCCATGTCAACAACAGAAATCAAATTTCAGTGCTTGAGTACATATGGAACCCAAATTTTGACCCCAACCCACATTGACACAGGATTACTTTGGGTTATGGCTCCTTGCCAGGACTGTTATGAGTTCTTGCCTCTTGCTGTGAGCACATAGGAAGTGGGTCAATTAGTTAACACTAAGGAGTTATCACAGATCTTATTAAGCAATTGGGCTGGACAGATTATCATTATCAGGAATTTTGAGAAATGAAACACATCTCAAAAACCTTACAGTAAGTGACAAAAAAAAAGTATAGGTTTATTAATTCTGTTAATAAAATGATAATCCAAGCACCAGGGAACTTCTTATCAATAAGAATTAAAAGAGATTAAATAGATGGAATTACAAGGTGGGCAACAACTGGCCAAATTGGGACTTCCAGGATAATGGTTCTGCAGAAAACAGATATCATATATGCTCAGGTTGCTTTTACTTAAAAGAGCTTAACACACACTTGCAGTCCTTGGGCTAAATTATTATGAGAGAGAGATCAAAGCTGCATGTTAGCCATTATGAAGCTGGAATTCTGAAAAGCTGTCTGATGGGGGTTGACTGTGTGGCTATCTCATTTAACTGTACCTTGCTTTCATCCTGATCCCTGCTGCCTCCTTGCCATCCACCTACTAACCCCTCCACAGGCTTTAACTCCCTTTTCTCTCACTGCAGCTTCTGATTATGGATTGCCTTTTTGCCCTCTGTACTCTAATGCTGCAGCTACAGCTCTTTGACAGGTTCTGGGTTCTGCTCTATTTTTGCTATTATAAAGCACCTTGCCATAATCTTTGGATACTGGGAGCAATATCCACCAAAGAATGGGCTTGGATGTGTCAACCCAGTTTAATTTCCACTTCAATAAAATAAAATCTGACATCTTCAAAGTGTCACTCAGGAGCTCAAGTTCTGTAATCTGGGTATTTATTAAATAAGCTCCCAGTCCTGACTATGCTGTGCAAATCTGTCATTTAAGTTTGTTCTTAAACCTCACCAGGGTTTACAAACCCAACATGCCTTTCAGTTTCACTCCTTTGCCTGGAGAAACGACACCTGTGAAGTCAGTCCTGCACAAAGATGGATCTGTGGTGTGGTGGGTTTAGCAAGCCAGTGGTTTGACCCTTTATTCTGGATATCAAAGATCTGAGGTTTCAGCATGACTCCCCACCTGTGAGGATGTAAATCTTGTCGCTGTGGAAGCACATTAACTGCCAATCTCAGGTTATTTCAGTGTAGTTGTGGTAGATTTTCCTCTGATATCTCCCTCTTCCAGCTGAATAAAGCACCCCCTCACACTCCACACAGCAACTCAAACTATAGGGTGAGGGATCCATGGCTGGTCACCCCAGACATCCTCCATCAGCCTGACCTACATGCCTTTTTTCCCCCCTTCAAAGTCCCGGGACAAGTACAGGAACTGGAGTATCTCTTTTATGAGGGGAGATTGCAGGAGCTGGGCCTGTTCAGTCTAAAGACTGAGAAGGGATCTCAATACACAGAAGTATCTCAGAGGCAGGTGCCAAGAGGACGGTGCTGCACTCTTTTTGGGGGTGCCCAGTAACAGGACAAGGAGCAATGGCCATAAACTAAAACACAAGAAACTTCACTTCAAGATGAGTAAGACTTTCTTTACATTGAGAGTGGCAGAGCACTGGAACAGTTGCCCAGGGAGATCATGGATCTCCCCTCACTGGATCCAAACCCACCTGGACACATTTCTGTGACACCTGCTCCGTGTGAACCTGCCTTGGCAGGCTTGGGCTGGATAGGACCCAAACAATTCTGTGACTCTGTACTTCCATGAGGCCATTTAAGGCCAAAAAGCCCGAAACAAATACTTGGAGGGGCTGGAAAAGGCTTTAATCGTCCCAGAGCGCTGCCAGACACGGCGTAAACCCGGTGGGATGAGCAGACACATTCATAGCTAATCTGAGGGGAAGAGAAGAGTGAAAGCCTCACATCCGCAGCCCTACACTCCTGATTCCCCTCACAGCTCGGCAAAAGGGATACAAGACACACCACACAGCCCTTCGGCTCTAGCCCTCAGAGCTCGCCATGTTCTCAGGCTGCCCCAGCCCCGCCTGTCATGGCGACGGCGGAGGAGGGGGAGGAAGAGGAGGAGAATGGGGAGGGGAAGGAGGAGGAGGCAGCGGTCACATGGCGCCAGCGCCGCCACAGCGGGCGCGGGGCGGGCGAAGGGGCGATGCCACCACCGCGGTGAGTGCGGGGCTGTGCGGGACACGGGCCGCGGTGGCGGCGTGAGGGGAGGCGGCCCCGGCGGGGGAACCGGCGCCGGGGTGAGGGGCAGCCCGGGGGTGCGGGTCGGGGTCAGCGGAGGTATCGAGCTCTCTGTGCACGGTGGTGCTCGGTTGTAGATTGGACTCGATGATCTCAGAGGTCTTTCCCAACCGAATGGATTGTGTGATTCTCTTTTCCCGCCTGCCTTGAGGCAGCGGTTCCTGAGCCCCAGAGGGTGGTGCGGTGCGGGGCTGCCCCAGTTCGGGTCGCGGGTGAGGTGACAGCGGGAGGCTGCCCCGGCCGGGTCCCCGCCTGACCCGGCCCCTTGCTGGGGGTCCTGCTTTAACCTGACCCCGGGGGAAGACCGAGGGGCTGCAGCGGGGTGTGCTACACAGGATGGGAGATAACGTAATTACTGTTTTTATACTCTTTAAATGCATGTGAGAGAGCAGCAGGCGCCTGCCTGCAGGTAGATTGAAACTCTGCAAATCTGACCCGAAATGTGAGGATCGCTGGTGTTGCTGGCGCTGCTCCGTTCATTGATTCATTTGTAGGGCGAGGTCAGGCATTGCTTTTTGGAGCGCTGTGTGACCCCGTGAAGTATTAAAGCTTTCTTTCCTTTATGACTGGGAAATTTATTTTAAAACCGTTTCTTCTCCCCCCCCCCGCCCCCCGTCCTTCCCCCTTGTTCTTCAGTATATACTTATATGCAACAGTGAGGCATCTCTCTTCCTTTTTAGCAAATATGTGTTATTCTTCGTGGCTGGTCTCCAGCTCTTTAGTCAGTTCATTATTGCAATGTGGTATTTTTATTTTTTTTGCGTGTGTGTTAAAGCTTGTAAGGAAAGCTGCTGCTGAGCATGCTGGAGCAAATGGACTATCTCAAAGTTACCTGCAGGGCAGAATAAAGGTTCTCTGGTCCCTTGCTTGCAAGAAAACAGACGGATCTGAATAAGCCACTAAAAGTCCTGTGCTGCTTGTAGTGGGGGGCTTAGAAGGTCAGAATTCTCTGCTGTGGTACTGGAAACAAGCATTGTGTTTAGAATCCACCTTTCCAGACAGCTGTTTCACCTTTGTTCACTTTGTCACAGGTGTCAGCCTTAAAACTGCTGTTGAAAGTAATTAGAACACTGATGCTCTTTATTACAGCATCTCTACCAAGTTGTATCCTGAGTTGTTTTTAATATCAGTTACCGGGCAACTGCGGTAGACCCTACAGGACTTTATTTATGTAATTAAAGTGCAGCCCCTACTCTTTCAAAGAAAAAAATAATATCTCATGACCTGGTTTTGTTGCTATTCTGTAAACAATCAGTGTTTTCTTCATTTGGTCCAGAGTATTTGGAGCATTGCTTTCTGTTCAAAGGAAGGGTGAAATCTCTCAGTGCCAGTACAGTCATTTTGCAGGTGGGCAGGGTTGTTAGCACTCTGCTAACATGCTGTTTTTCCCTGGAAAATGTATTTCAAAATAAGATCAAATCCCTTCTTTCCTTAGAAAGAGTAGTCTGGTTGTCTGCAAGTTACATTAAGTATTCTTGCATACTTTATGCGCTAGAATTTAGTTGTTTTTTTTTTTCTTTCCTTTGGATGTCATCTTAATAGGCAACTATTGGGTATCTCTGATTAGTTTAAGCTGATCCAAATGCAGACTGTGCCCAGGAAAGGATGGTACCAATCTCTTCCTGCCAGTATGTTTCTGCCATGCTACCCCATAGAGAACCTCTAAATATGTGAAATAGTCCAGCTGGGATTCCTAGGCCTCATTTTAGAACAGCGTAAATGTCCAGGTGGTTCCAGATAAGAGGCTTTTGATTAACAAGCAATTGGCCTCCCCTGGTAGAACTGTCTCTGAAGAACTGCATGCCTTCTGCATAAGCTTTTCCTCATCTCTGGGTAAGATAAGCTCCTGCAGAGTTTTAGGAGCTCTTCTGCAGCAGGGAAGGAAAGAAATAACAGTGCAGCTCTAATGAGCCTTCGTCTCCCAGCCTCAAATGAGGATGCCAGCAGGGGAAGTGGCATTTGTTCTGCTGGAAGAGAGTCTGACTGCAGATTTCAGGGCCTGTGGCCTGGCTTCTGCTATATAATCCCATTCTCAGAGGATACAAATCAATACTGCATTATGCACAGGAGTAGCACTGGGTAGAGTTGCTGAAAAGCTGTGTGACGGTAGTTTATGAGAATGGGTGAGTCTGATCATTTTCATAGTGATGTAAAATAACAATAGGTGTGATTGAAGCACTTCTGAAGGTGGCAGAAAGCCTGGAAACAGCAGGGCAAGGGGAATAAAGATAAAGTATTGGTATTTTGAAAATTTATACAGAAAATAGCCTTCCTCACAATAAGTGATGCAAACCTTAAGTTTTTACTGCTAGGTATAAGGCGTGTGTGTGGTGTGGGGTCACATGGATGAGGTTAGAAGTGTCTGAGCAGATAGTAAAAGTGGGGATTTGGGATCTTCCAGTGACAAAGAGCAGGATACTGTGGGGGTGAAAAGAACAGAGGCAGCATGGTTCTTTGGTTACATTCCTTGACAGTCCTGTAGAACAGTTGCAGTCAGAGCAGCCTGAAAGCAGGCAGAGTAGCAGGCTGAGTTTGGCACTGTGGCAGCTGTGTGTTGATAACTTGAAGTGGAGAAGTAAAGTGAGACTTCCATTGAAAGGAAAATGTAAAAGTTCCAAGATTACAATCATTCCTTTCTGTGATTGTTTGTCAACTTCCTAAAAAGTTTCATCTGCCTGGTAGGTGATACTGCAGCTAAAGGTATCCCCAAAATCAAGCAGTTTCCTTTGGTACCATTCATTTTGGAGAGATACTGCTTATTGTTGCAGAGTAAAAGTATGTTCTTGTATTTCAAATGCAGAAATGAATTTGATTTTTCCTTCTCAAAAAGTATTACAGAGGTGAAGTCTGTTTGAGTCCCTGTTAGAGTGTGGGAGGCAGATAAACTGTCTTCTTATCTAAGGTTTCTTTTCAAAACATATGGTGGTTTGTGGGGATGGAAGCATCTGCTGTTGCAGCTACTGTGTCAACGTATAAAGTAGTGTCAGTGATGGGGTCTGTGCTGTTCAAGCAGGGTTTTGCAGCATGAGTGAAAGCATTTGTTTGGTTCTCTTTGTGTAAGAGAGTTGTATGCACTACATCCTTCAGCCACGTTCTAGCGTGTTTCTCATCTGAGTCAGCATTGTGTAAGAATTTGTGTAAATGTTCTGTTTGAAGACTCTGTAAAAACTAGAAATACGCTGCAGCAGAAAAGGTAGAAAATTAGGAAGCTGATTGCACTGTTTCATTCAAAAATTGACTTCAAGTGTACTAAATTTCTGATATTTTGGTATAAGAACTTCTGAGCTTATTCCCTGAGATGTGAAAATATGTTAAATCTGTAGATTAAATAACTGATGGTGTTACTGAAATGTAGAGCATGGATTAAAGTGCCTGTAAACATGTGTTTTATGTGTTGTATCTCAGCCCTTTCCTGTGCAGTCTGGCTTGGCAGCCTGATCCTTTGCATGTTTGAAACTGGAACACAGTGCTCAGGAGTGAATCAGCTTTTCCACTGCTGACACGAATTAGAGACCCCTGATGCAGGGTTTGCTGCTGCCTGCTCTGTGCTTTAGAGGGTGAGCAAGAAATTGTGCAGGCCAGGGAGGAGTCCAGAGCTGCTACCACACAGTGCTCACAGGTCTTTGATGTCTTTGTGGCTTGAAGTTCAGCTGGGAGCAGGTGAGCTCTTGTGGTTTTCTGTCTCATGGCAGTAGTGGCATTGCAAGTTCTGTGTTTCTGAATTTGGCTGTGACTGACAAGTTCTATCTTTCCAGCTCTTCTACAGAGACTGTTCACATTTGTGCTCAAGCCTCTCTTGCCATGGAGCAGACAAAAGCAATTCCTCTTGCTGCTCGAGGGGGAAGGAATATGTGCATAAGCTTCTTGTCATTCCCAAGACTTCAGCAATGGAGACACTGCACCATTTAAGAAGTCAGATTTTAAATTGACAGGCTAATAAACTTGCAGAGGCATGCTGAAAGGAAGGTACCTCAGTGAAGGGTTGCTATGTGCCAGACTGATTTAAGCAAATACTTAATGAATGTTAGAGGCATGTTCATGGAGGTCTTTTTAGTTTATGTAAAACCATCCAAATGTTGCCTGGCTAAATGACACAGATTTTCTTGTGCAGACAAGAATTAAACTGGATCCTTTAAACCTTGAAGGTGGCCTTAATTAAAACACAGATACTTTTCCAGGAAGCACAAACTATCTTGTTTTGATTCAAAACCCCTTATGAATCAATCTTTGTAGGTATTTTGACTATTTTGCCAGTTCCTGAAGCATAGCATCAAGAACAAAGAGTCCCACTGTCTCTATTGATACTTCTCATATTTGTTATTGAATATGTTTTCTGGAAGTATTTCCTTTAGTTTTTCATTTCCTGAAATACCTTAATTTTGTCAGTTAGCATGAATCTCTTATCTCTGGTGTCAGCAGATGTCGAGACTCATCACCTATAAACCAGGAGATGGCCAAGTTCTGGATTGCACATTAACCTTCTGTGCAAGCAGAGTGTTGGGAGGCATGGCTCCTACTGAAGCAAGAAAATGTATTTTTGATCTGCTATTCATTTTGTTGCAACATCCATGATTTCAACATCAAAATCCTGAGTGTTTTTTCCCCTTAGAAATATTGGCAATAGATAAGTAGAAGAAAAGTGACCAAGAGGGGATGGAAAAGGAGTGGTCCACAACTCTTTCCTCAAAGGGATTTCTTGTGAGAAGGAAAGACTGAGTCTGTAAGATCAGAGAAGGAAGGAAAGACTAAGAAAATTAATTTTTGCTATAACTTGTAGAAGTTTGCTGTCCTTATGCACAATGCACAGTCTGTTTCTTCTAGTGACTCGTTTTAATCCAACAATTAAAGTATTTTCCTTAATGCATGAGGAGAGAGCTGAGACATTGAGTTGCTGAGAATCTCAGCAAAATCTGCAGCAGAGCAAGCACTTCAACCAGAGAGTTTCTTGGCTTGGTCTGGTACCTGTCCTGGTGCAGTCAGTGAGCTGAAGAGAGGACACAAAGTAGGTTTATATCCTTAGGTTGTCTCTCTTTTATTAATGTCTAGAGACATTTGTGAGGAGTTAAAAGAGGTAGACAGAAACCTGTGTGCAAAAAATACTTTAAACTTCTGATGAGAAAATGAATCCAAAGCAGGAAGATTGCAGGGTCTTGGTTTATCTTAGAATTTCTTACAGGGGAAAAATGAAAGTTCCAAATGGCATGGATACTGTGGACTCTGTGCTAAAGCTTGGAGTGAAAACTCCAAGTGATGTTTGTTTCTGGACACGAGAAATGCAGATGGACATTAAGTTCAACTCATGCTTTTAGTATTTTCTTTACTTTGCTTTTTTTTAACAATGGCCATGCCAACAATTTCCAACAAATTCCAACATTTCCAACATGGAAAACACAGAACATGGTACATTGAGGAAATCACTAAGATTGTGCTATCCTTAACAGCATTGAGAAATGTAACAGGGTTAAGAGCTCTGAGCAGTTTTAGCATGAGTTAAATATTTTCTATTAGAGGCGATCTAGGGATTTAAACTGTAACTTGTTTTAACCTCACATCTAATTCTGGGGCTACATTTCATCTATTGTTTATATTTTTGTTTGTTTGTGTTTAGTTTTTGTTGTTTGGGTTTTTTACACAAATCCTTATGCTTATATCATTTACTCAGGCTCCATAAAGATGTTTGATTCTGGTCTGAGTGAGCCAAGTATTTTTATGTAAATTTCTGCCTATTGAAAAGGAAAACTGTGCAGAAAGAGAAATGAAGTAGACTTGTATGATTTGTGGGGAGTAGGCACGGAGGTCCAGGAATTCTGTGATCTGAGGCTGCAGGATAAGGTGCAATGTAACAATTCTCATTAAGGCAGTTTCCAACTCTCTAGTACAAATAGTAACATAATTGCAGCCATTTTGCCTTTGATACATATTCAGGTGGAGTCTTTGGAAGTTCCCAGCAGGAGTTGGCAGATGTCTTTTGTGTATTTTTTGTATCCAGCTGTTGATACCAGGTGAGTTCTGCGCAAGTGGATGGTAGATGTCTTCTGTGAGCTTCTGCAGAACCAGTGCCAAGTGCAGTTTCCATGGTTAGCAGTCACAGGTTTAAAACAGACTGGTCAACCCCACTTTGTACCCCTGTCCCACTCAAAAGTCATTAAGTGAGGCCTGTTTTGTTGGCAGATTTGCTGCCAGCTTTTTTTTTTTTTTTCCAGGGGGGTTGCACAAATGAGGCCTGAATTTTTTTTTTTTTTTTTGGTCTTTTTTTTTTTAAGAATTAGAAAATGTGTTTTCACTTTCCTAGTAAAAGACTGGAAAAAAACCCCAAAGCACTTCTGATGAAAATTTCTGAAAATTAACTGAAAATATACCTAGAAAATTTCTGTTGAAATGTGGGAGTCTTATGAAGTTCCTAGGGATTTGGAAAATGAGAACTAAAGGAATTTTTATACAATTTCATGATCAATTTCTCTAGCATTACTGTGGTCTAGTCGTGATGAAGAATGTTACTGATTGATTATGTGAGTGGCAGGAAAATGACCATGTGTATATTGCCAAATCCATGGATTGATAGATGGATCATGCATCAGCTGAAAAAACATAATAAAAGAGATGTGAAAAATAATTAGAAAAAGAAAAATATATTGCTGATTTTGGGGCAGTGAATGCAGCCAAATGAGTATATGCAGCATTGGTATTCTCAGACCCATCCAAACTGGCTTGTTTTCCTAGAGAAAGCTGTGCTTGTTACCCCATTCCCAGTCAGGACTTGCAAGCAACAAAGTGTTAAGTTTCTGGCTCAGCGGTTGATTGTTCCTTGGGAATGAAGACACCGCCGCTGCTGCAGTCAATGTGCTCTCCCTGTGTAACCTTGCTCTGCTTTAGTGCAGACTCTTCTGGAAAAAGGTGAGGGTTCTACAGTTCAGCTCTTCCTGTAGAAGTGTCATAATCTAATTATTTTGCATGAATCTGCATTTTTGTTGTTATTTTGGTAAGCTTTGCAGACATAAAATGTGAGGAACGGCTAAGCAGATTTTAAACATTTAGAAAAGGTATTAAGCAGCTTGTGTGTAGTTGACCTTGTAAGCTCTCTTACATTCTGCATTTGTATATTGTGCTGAAGGGTTGTTAAACTAATATTTGCATGCCCATGCATCTCTTTAATGTGAGAGAGATGCAATGAAGAACAACTTGTGGGGTGTTTAACCTTGCTGTTTTCTAAGCTCTGTGAAGAAGGAAGGGACTGTATTACAAAATGCATTGCAGCTTTCTTTGGAGACATTGTGGCTTCTTTCAGAGCTGATTTTATTGATGAAAATAAAATCTTGCTGTTGGAATTAGAAGAAAGTATTTGTTAGCAACAAGAAAGGCTGAAGGTATTTTTAGGACTCCGGGAATGGCATGACATGTATTTGTGAGCCAGATGGCTTAAAGGAACATCCAGCCCAGCAGCCTGAGCGTTTGTCAGGGGGATAGGTAAGAATTTCTTTCTTATAACTGTGCTTTGGGAAATAAAAAGCTTTTTTTGAGGGGAATGAGAACACTGCAGCAGCATGAAACTGTACTGTATAGCACTTATTTACCCAGAACTGAGAGCTAGGATTTTGGTAAGCTTGGATTTCTAATCCAATAGTTCTTGTTTTCTCTAATCAGGCTGCACTATTATGTTACTTTTCTTGATGCAATGTTGTACCACTGGTTGTAACTAAACCTAGTGTTCTTTTCAACTGTTTGTTAACATGAGATCCTGACTTTAAAAAGTTTTTCTTTCCAGAGCTTGTAACTGTTTTTTCCATTAAAATTGTGTCCTTTAATTAGAGCCCTCGTGAGATACTCTCTCTTCATGGAGTGGAGCAGTATGTGGGGAGAAAGAAATCCTTTGTCAATTAAGGAAAAATCCAATATGTTTTAATGTCGACAAGAAGTGGAAGATGTTACTGCAGAGGATACTTAAACATTTTTTTTAAGGGTGCCTTTTTTTCCACAGGAATTTCACATTTTTATTATAAAAAAGCCAAAGTGTTTGCATACACTCTGGAATGGCAGCCTGCCAAGTAAAGTTTTTTTTTATTGGAGTTGAGAAATTCCAAAAAGCTTGATAAGCAAATTTATGTTCCTAGAGGAGGCATTTCAATGTATAGTTCACAGATTTGAAAATGACACTATGCAATATTTAGACATTTCTGGTTAAAGCCCAAAAACTGAAATACAAATCAGTATATGAGTGAGTAATTTGACAGTGGAAAAATAGTCAGGGCTGAGAACATAAAGACTTAACAAGATGAATTTTTAAATTTATCCTGAAACACTTAAAGCTTTTCAGATGTCATATACTTGGAATATAGTTTCATAGATATTCAACAATTCATGCAACTAATCTACATGCCTTTCTTTATCTTTAAAATATAATTGATATTATTAGTATTTTAAGATTATCTGTAAAGTGTTGCTCAAGATTTTGTATTCATTCCAGGAGGATTTATTTTAGGTGGTATGACATGGATTTGTATATCTGTGATGAAATGACTAAACTGTTGGCTCTCAAAGCTTTGAAAGTTGAATTTAGAAGGGACTTGCTGAGGCTAATTAAAAATAGATCTTAATGTGTCATCTCATTAAAATGAATGGGAACAGTGGTCTTATGCAAGAGGAAAGTCTGTGGTCCTCAGGATATTTCTGTGAATGAGTGTTGGTGTGACTGAACATTAACATGATTTAACATTAGTCTTTTTTTTTTTTTTTTTTTTTTTTTTTCTTTCTCCTACCTTGCACCTCACTAAATAGCCTGGGTCTGTTTTCTTGGTAACATCCCCGTAGGTAGCAACAGGCTGCTATTTTAATTCTCATCCCAAAGCTGTCTCTTCTGCAGGCTGAAGGAGCCCAGCATCCTCAGTTCTCACAAGGCAAGTGTTCCAGCCTGTGACCATTCTAGTGGCCTTTTACTGACCTCAGTCCAGTTTTCTGATGTCTGTCCTGTACTGGCAAATCCCTCCCTGGGTGCTGTCCCTGCCTGTGGTCACAGGGAGCTGTGGAATTGCAGGTCAGCTGCCTGTTCTCTTGTGGATCCTGAGCTCTCCTTGCTGCAGAGCTGAGCTCTGGCTCGGGCTTAGACAGGCCTTGGCTGGTCCTTGTCTGCAGAGCTGTTCCTCAGGCTGTGCCAGCAGCCACAGAGTTTGTCTGTCCCAGGTGCAGGACTTGGCATTTGTCCCTGCTGAATGATTTAGGTTCCTGTAGGCCCAACCTATCTTTACATGAGTAGTTACCTGCCTGCATTCTGTCAAAAAAAGCCACTTGATTCATAAAGTGCAATCACCCATCCCTCTGTAAGGTCAAAAATTAATGGTGGTTTTTTAATTAAAAACAAACTGATAGGTAGATCCAATTTAGTGATAAAACAATCCTGTAGGAGGGGTTTAAAAGAAGGAGTTAAATTGGCTTGGTGCTTAGATTCTGGAGCACATGAAACACTTTTATTTGGAAGTGTCTATTACTTTTGCTCTGGCTGTATATTCAGTGACTGTTGCTCCTAATGATGTGTGTTGGATCTGCCTGAGGTGTCCCTTTCTCATCTTGCTGGTCTATTAACTGTGACTTTCCCTGAAGAGAGATTCTAATGGAAAGGTTGCATGGAAAAAAATAATTCTTTTGCAAGTGCAGAAGGTGTGTGAATGGCATCTCTGTTTGTGTAATGAGTGTCTCTTACTGCAGTACAATTTCTTCCTTATCTGGCCTCTGTTCATTGTACTGTTAATGCTGTTGTTTGATAATGATTCAACCAGTAAATTGGAAAGCCATTTCAGGGGTAGCTATAACATCTTGGAGGCCAAGAAATGTAGGAAGGGTTAAGGCTATTAAAAGAGCAAAGTTGCATTCATGAGTAGTGTTGGTTTATATTCTTGTGTTTTGCTCTCCCCAAAGAGTAAGAAAGTAAAAATTAGAAGCATCTATAGAAGGCTATGCAGCAAAATATCCTAAAACTCTGCAGAAAGATAAAGTAGTTTAATGATTTTTAAAATTTTTTTTTATAGAATGCTCCTTAAAAATGAGGATTATACACATCTGTTCCTTGCCTCAATGTAGGTCCAAAATACACAGGTAGTCTTGCAGGGGACCTGAGTAGTATGAGTTGAGTATCTGTCTTTTCTTTTTTTTTTTTTTTTTTTTTTTTTTTAATTGTTCTTGGAAAAACTACAAGCAGACTTAAAGGTTTTCTGAAATAATTTTAACTCCTATTTCAAAAATCTTGAGGTTAGTCTGATCCTCTGTTTGACCTCTGACAAACATGAGTTTTGGCACAGTTATGAAACATCTACTCATACGGTGTGTTTACTAAACTGTTGAGGTTAATCCAAGCAGCTGTCAGTGCTTAAGCAGTGGCAGGTCATAGAGTCTGTAGCAAATATTGCTCTTTAAGCCAAAATATTGTGGATTGTGGTTGACATTTTTTGCTTCCTTTAAAAATATCCAAGGCCAACACATTGGGCCAGTGTTACTGAGAGCTGCACAGGTTGCTAACAACAAACCCTCCTGGGCTGTGGGGGGAACACAGTTGTATCTTTGTTGGGCCAGTTATTAAATGAATGTAAATATTCCTGGGCTTGATGTATGAAATGAATGTCATGGTGGTGGTGTGAGGCTGCTAAAAGAAGCTGCTGTGACATGAAAAGCCTATTGCACAGTGAGTACTGCAGCTCAGGTCTGGCAGGTGGGCTCCTGGAGAGTTTTTCAGCTTTGTGATTGATTGAATTTAAGAGACTTTTACTGAGTTATTAATATTTAACCTTTATAGTTCTCTTAAAAAAAAATCAATTATTTACTTTGTGTGCAAGGAACTGAGAATTATATGCTGGAATTTGTGGAAATTAGAGAGCAGTATTTTACTCCTGGCATTTCTGGTATGTGGGTCTGCAAACTCAGTTCCAAGGCTTTGCCAAAGGAAAACTGTCATGAAATAAATATATGGTAGTCAAAATAGAGCAACAAGAGGGACGCTGAAAGGCTGAATATTTGGTTAGAAATTCTCAGAATACTGTTCCTTTCAGTCTTGGTCTCTTCTGAGCTGATGCTGATGGAGACAGCTTCTAAGATATGTGTTTTCGTCTCTTGCCTCCAATCTGGATTGTAATTTCCTGATGTAGGAGATACTGCCCCCTTGGATGATTTGTGTTTGTTGTGTTGAAGTGTCTCTGGATTCCTGAGTACACCAGAGTGAACAGCCATGAACTCCATGCATCTCTAAGGCATGGGAATGAATGCCTGTAAAATAGTTAAAGGTGTTATCATTTATTACTTGCTCTGGAAGCTCCTATCTTGCCAAGGGAAAGGAAATGCCTTCTGTTTATTCTGGATGTTCTTTACTACTTGAGTTTTTGGAAAGGGGAATTTTTTAAGGTGTTTCTTTTTTTATTTTTGGCAGCTGTACTGCTTTTCAGAAATGAAGGGGAGATACATGATAGACCCTCAAGTCTAATCTCTTTCCAGGAAAATTTGTGAGGAACTGTATTCTGAAACAATTTTTCTTACTATGTTTAAATAATGGATTATTCTTTTGTGGCATTTAGTATTTTTGCTTGAACTTGAATAAATAAATAGAAAGGGATTTTAGCTTTACAGTCCAAATAGCAATTTATTGGTGACTGAACTCTTTGTTACAACCTTGCTTAAGTGAAAATTGTTCTTATGAGCCCGTTGGTTATCTGAGTTATGCAGTTCTGCTTTTTAAATTTCAGTTGTTTCTATCTAACTGATCAAACCTGCCAGCTGTGCTTGCATTAGCAGAGCTTTAGGCTATTGAGTTGAAAATACATATAATCTGTTTTTTTCATGCAGCATATATCAGGGCTGAGAAAGATCCTAATACTTTGGATTTGAAAGGCATGTCCTTTGCATTTCCTGTATTCAGGAACAGGTTTTCTCTGTTGAAGGGGAAAAAAAAAGTGAGAAATAAAGAAGAATTTGGCTTTGCTTAAGGTTTTCCTGCTTGGAGAAACCGACTGGGAAAGGATGGATGTTTAAGACACTCATCACGATATTATGACCATCCATAGGCTGAGACAGTTGTTGGGTAAATTGGCAAAATGTATTTCCTAGAAGGCTTCACAGCACTGGAGAGGAAAGGAGCCTGGACAGAGTAAGACTTTTATTCACTGTGTCTGCATGGGAGGAGTTCATGGATAGGGAGATGGCTGAGGTAAGAATCAAGGGTTGAGTGTCAGGCTCTGTGAACTGAATGTTTCCTCCTGTGTCCTTGTGCCCAGCTGCAGTCTCCCCTCCTTCTCCCTCTGCACTTATCAAAGTGGTTATTTTTTGTTGCACACTGAAATGAGTGGAGGGATTCTTGAGGAGGGGCAGAAACATATTCATGTGATTGTGCTTTGTATGCATAGAAGCGTAGGGCTGGGAAGGTTCTCTTGGTTCCTCAGGGCAGATCCCAAGCAGGACTGACATGACTGAAGACTTGGAAACCTCCTCTGGCCTAAAGCACACCTGTAAGAAGGCAATCAGTTTAAAACTGTCTAAAATTGGAGTGTGCAGCTCTGATACAGATCATGACTCTGTCTGCTTAAATGGTGGAAGTGGTTGAAATCCAAAGGACAGTGTTTGTGTAAATACATATGTGTTGGTAAATACAGTAAACTAAAAAACCTCAATGTGCTTTTCATACACAGGGTTAACTTTTTTTTTCTGTTCTGCCTTCAGAATGGTGTGCATAGTGAGTCTGTATTTTCCTGCCAAATAAATTACCAGATATCTTATTTGAATAGCACGGTACTGAACGGGCACAGGCTGTGCATTGTGGAGGTTCTGTCATTTGAATTAAATGCAGTATTTCAACATCTTTATCATTTTACAAAATGCCAGCATAGTGAAGGAGAGGAAAAGAAGGTAAAGCAGATCTAGCAAAGATCAGGTGGAAATAGTACTTGGTCTATTTAGCTTTGGTTTGCATTAGTTACTTTTGTAGCAGTAGCCAAGTATGAGCTTTTAGCCTGGTTAGAGATGGAAGGGAACAGCAGTGTTCTCACTCTGGTGATTAGTAATTTATCCCTTCCTCTTTAATCTGAGTGTGCCTGATGTCAGTCAACAAACTTTAACCTTGCCATGGCTGGATGTGCCACAGCAGTGGGTGTAGGTCTGAGCTATGAAAGTAGGTCTGATGCAAAGAACTATGGAAATATTTAATCCATGAGGAATTCTGCTGTGTGCCTGTCTTCTGTTACTAGAGATAGAATAGATTAGGTTTGTTTTTTCTGTGCAAGCTGCAGTGTAGATGTATCCTTAAACAACTCTGAAATGAAAAGGTTCCTTCCCTGTTATAGTAATTTTTATCTAGCTAGGACAGTTCTGTTCCAAAGTGTCAGTGCATGTTAGGATTGTCCATCTGTGTTACCATAGTGAATGGAAAAACACCTCTAGCATTTTTTGAGGAGCAGTATGTTAGGCTTGGACAAATCTTACTGCAGATGACCTTCTGCTGGCCATGCAAAAAGAACCTGGCAAGGACCCAGATCCTCTTTTATGAAGAAGCATTAATTGTCTGCAGAGTGCTGAGCAAGAATAATTATTATAATGAGAGGATATAAGTGTCTGCTCTTGCTCCTCTGCAGCCTCGCATGCTTGTTCTGAGCCAAGGTTCACCTTGGTGTGGTTGTGTTAGCACAGGGCATGAGACACTGGGGATTGGTCATCTGTACTTCTCTAACTGGTAAACCTATTCTGCCAGCAAAAATTAGGATTTTTTTCAGTCATTTCTGCCCAGAGAGTTTGATGCCTGCCTGATTTAATGGCCTTGCAGCGAGATTTCTATGTGACAGTGTTAGAGAGAGCCTGTTTCACAGAGAGTGCAATTCATCTGTATGCACAGGGTCAGCCTGAGATTTAAACCCTCTGTAAGACCTTTTTAAGCTCCTTGGGCTCAACTGCTCCGTAGATTGTTTCATTGCAGAAGTGAGGGAGTTTGACATGGTAAGAACAACGGGTAAATTATTTTTGAGGAGGGTAGGTTTTGGTTTTTTGCTTTACTCTGTGGATATTTTATTCTTGGGAGATGATGACCTGCTGCAGTCTGGAAAATGTAAGCTAGAATTTTGACATATATTCTTTTTGGAAGCAAATCACTAAGGACTCAGAATTACATTGCCAAAGTAAATGGTGTCTTTATAATGTTCTTTGGGATCATTAGCAGCTTCTACCTTTGTTTAATAGTTTCCCGAATTGAGAAGGAATAATTTATTTGTGCTCATAACTGTTCTGTTTTCTTTGCCAGACTGACCTGAAAACTTCTGGTAGTTTCTGATTTTGGAGTAGTTTGAAAAATGTATCAGCATAAATGATTGACTCCTACCCCAATACTGGTTTTCCTAAAATAAAAGTTTTGCTAGCTAAAAGGAGATTCAATTATTTCCTGACTTCTTTTTACTGTGCAAAGACTTAGTTGTGGTTAGATAGTGATGAAAGAAATCTAATTCTTTGAGTCAGCGTTTTTCCCCCCTCAGTTTGAGGAACTGATCTGTATAGTTTTTAAGGCGTGTGGGGTTTTTTTTGTTAGTGTCGGGTTTTTTTGTGTATTGTTTGGAGGTTTTGTTTTGGTTGGTTTTGTTTGGTTTCTTTTGCAGGGTGGGGGAAGGGTGTTGAACATTTTTTCGATTTGGGGAACTCCAGAAAGTTTACCCAGTTCTCCTGACCCATAAATATTATACTTTCACCAGCTTTGTTTGCTTCACTTCACAGTTTTGCTTATGCAGTATAGCTTTGGGGAAAATTATCTTATGGATGTCTAAAGTAAAACTCCAGTCTGGGTTGCTTCCTTCCAGCTCTAGATGGGCATCTTCTTCAGGGAATATGAAAGCTTTTCTGGAGTCTGCAGAGGCCTGGAGGAACCCAGTAAATTACCTTAGAGCTTTTCCTTCTTTTCCTGTCCCATGTCTTCTTTCTGTGGAGAAGATTATCTGTAAATGTGACTGTCTTGGTGCTGTGTTGTTCAAATGCATCCCATGTTTTCTTGAACTTCTGGGACATTCATGAGGGCTTTTCTTAAATTTGGGGTAAGAAGAACTGAACCACATAGCTTTTTTGAATCTGTGGTCTCTCATTCTGTGTTTTAGGATAGGATCTGAGCTATGAAAATGGGTACATGTGGACTTACTCTTGGGCTACTGGCTCAGACTGGCCCTTCTTGAGCAATGGGGTTGGACAAAGTGACCTCCAGATGTCCTTTCCAGCCAAAACAGTTCCATGGAGAATCAATTCCCTGTGTAGAGTATATTATATAGTTATATGTTTAATTCAAGGCAGGAGAAATATACTGTTGTGGAACAGAGGTAGTTATATAACTATTCTGAGGAAAATTAATGATTTTTACCTTTAATTGTGGTGTGTCACTGGACTCTTAGTGATTGTTTGCTTCATATTTTAAAGCAGTGGTATCCACATTAAATGTGAAAACTGATCATGTTTACTTTATGAATGGGACAGTGAAAAGGGATTTACTTCTTATGGTCTGTGCCTGAAGTTTAAGCTCTAAAAATCATCTAATGGAGTAATAACCTATTGAATGTATATTTTGCAATGTATAAGGTAATAGGCAGGACTCTCAAAATGTGTGTTTTCACTCTTTTCCAGGTAATTGAGAATGGGCCCTCAAGGATGCTGAGTCTACAATGGGAAGTGTCACACTTCGCTATTTCTGCTATGGGTGCCTCTTCACATCCGTGACCTGGACACTTCTGCTCTTTGTTTATTTCAACTTCAGTGAAGAGAACCAATCCTTCAAGAATGTGCCCATCAAGGGGCTGGAACCTCAGAGGCCATTTCCAAAAAAATTCTACCCCCGTTTTACACGGGGGCCAGTTCATATACCTGAATTGCAACAGAAAGAGAATAAGATAGGAAATTCTTTTGGAAATCATATCCAGGATCCAGTTAAGGGGGAGATAGAATTCTCTCCTGAAATGGGTAAGTGGTTTTTAGTGTTAGTGACAAACTTAATGAAACAACAGGAGAAATGAGTTTTGTTTTTTTTTTTTTTTTTTTTATAATAGAACACTATCTCAGGGGAACATGTATAATGAAGAAGTTTTGTTTGTTAAAATGCAGGTAGTACTCGTGGCTCTCTTCATTAGGAATTACTTGAAATTTATTTTACAGTGCTTAATCCAAAATACACTCTAACATTTACATCTATGCTGTGTAAGTTCTGATGAAGACTAGGTTACAGCAGTAACCTTTGATGAACTAAATCTTGCTTGTGGAAGGTTCAGTGTGTGTTTGTTTCATATCTTACTCCTGTTTTAATTGGGCTCAAATACATAAGCCTTAATTAGCTACAGAGAAAATGTACTTATATGCAGTAATTAAAAATAGCTTGATATCAATAAACAATGAAGAGGACCTGTTGGTTTGGAGATTATTCTTGGAGTATAACTTAATCCACAAGAAATTCATGTGGGACGAACTTGCAATGCAAGATTGAGATGACAGTGGTTAGAGCCAAATCCTGCTTGCCTTGTACCTGCAAAGGTCTGTATGTTTCACTGGAGCATGTTTCATCAATGAGGTGGTTTTGTTTTGTGTTCCAAAATAAAATGCTTTCTGTGTTCTAGTGCTTACAGCATATTCACTGCTGGGTTTAGATGTGCAAGCAGGCACATTGTGTATTGGCTTAAATCTTGGTTTGAGTCTGGAGGCAGAAGTGTTGTGGCCAAGTGTTGGGGTATTGGCTTCTGCTGCTGCTTTGGGAAATAGAACACAGAAATAAACCTTCATAGCCAGGGTTTAATGCTCAGATCTCAATGAAATCCCCTGTCATGCCTGTGGATGAATGGTGAATCATGAGCTTAGTGAGTTTATAGAACTTCACTTTCTGAGTTGGTTATTAGACCTGTTTGGATGTCAGAAAAATGGCAGTTCATGTTGCCCTGTGGCATCACAAGTGTTTTTCACTTCACTGCAAAAAGCCTGAGTGCCAAGTGAGGTGAAGGCCAGTCCAGAGGTGGCCATTTCTTTCCAACTATTCAGTCTGGGCCAGGAAAGAAATGGAGCTTTTTAACTGAGAAGTCCTTTGATCTTCAAACCAAGTGACTGGTTTGGTTGGTGAAAGCCAAGGGGAGTAACAGTGCCAGGATAAATTCTACAGGAATCATCAGAAGACAGCTCTTAAGAGGAGGTGTTGTATGAAGGGGTTTTGTGAAGTCTGTCTAGGGTACGACGGTGATAAACACAAAAGCAAAAAATAAAAAAGTGAAAAGAAATTTGTATATGATAGTCAGAAATAAACTGTTATCTAGTAGGTCAGTCTGTCTTTTTTGTTAACCTGTGAAAGCCACATAACACTGCTGAAGTAAAGCCTAGAATGAGGTTTTGATTGCAAGCCCCGTGTTTTCCAGGGGCTTCTATCTGCTGTTTGAACTGAAATCATTCAGGTCTTTTGCATGCATTAGATACTGTTCTTCATGAGAAGGTTTTAAAAATATTAGCACTCCTTGAATATATTCATAAGATCAGGAAAATGTAGTTAGTGGTCGGCTATGGATGGATTGTAGAATGAAACATTTGGGATGTGTTTTAAGTTCATGCTTGGTGTGAACAAAACATTTTAAGGTGACCACGTTTTAAGGTGCCACTGATTATGCCAGAATAATGGAGCTGGGTGCATGAACTGACCAGATGGAGACATTTCTTTGGGAATGGATGTGGTTCATTAGGGGACTGACTGACCCTTTTAGGCTGCTGGGGCTGAGGGAGTGACACTGCCACTGTAAACAGACCTCATTCCTACCCCCGCAGTGCAGCTCATGCACAGTGGGAGCACTCACCCCTCAGCAGCACAGCCAGTCACAGGACACTATGTGGGTGTGTCCCATTTGTCTCACAGATGTCACTACCCAGCACTTTCCACTTTGTCTTGCTCAAATGTCAGGGCATTTACTCTTGAGCTGTTGGACAGTGCAGCTGCATTGCCATTGCTGAATTCAAGACTAAAAGCCACAGGGTGGTAAATGTAAATGTGGGAATGTGGATGGAATTCCCTCCTGAAAGTCACCTGGTGCTTGTGGGTAGACTTTGTCATTGAGACAGTGCTCAGAAGGCCCAGATGGATTACTTGTTTTGAAGCTTTTTTCCATTTCAAACTTTTAAAATTACTTCTCTTTTGTGTTTAACTCAATTCATTTTCTCCAGGCTTGAGCTCAGCTGGCTTTTGCATAGCTGGTGAAAACTGGAGAACATGAGGTGTGGAGACAGGCTGAGAGGATTGAGTTTATTCTGCCTCAGAGAGAAGGCTGAGGGGTGAGATTTTATTGCTGTCAGCAGCAGCTGAATAGGAGGCTGCAGGGAAGATGGAGGCAGACTCCTTCCAGAGTGCATGGGATTATGATAAGAAATTGGAGAGAGGGCATTTCAGTTATGGAAGAGGAAAAACATTTTCAGTGTGATGGTGTCAAATGCTTGAAAAGGGAAATAAGAGGTTGCAGAATCTCAATCTTTGGAGACTCTGAAGGCTTTTAAAACTCAACTGCACTGGTTCTGAGCAACCTGATTTAGCTGGACCTGCTTTTGGGAAGGAGATTAGACCAGGCATCCCTTTCAATCTGAATTAGTCTGTGAATGTATGAAACACATTTTCCTGGAAGTACAGTAGCATGTGAGTGAGGAACCCTCTTGTTAACTATTTTCTGCAGATTTTGAATGATAAGGAGATGATGGGCAGGGTGAAAGGAGATAACTTACATGATCCTTGCTCACTTCTTGTACTGAAATTTCAGTAAAATTGCTTGTGTAGGTTGATAAATACTGAAGAGGCATCTCATTCTGTGCAGCCAGCTGAATAGAGACAATAAAAAATAATCACTCTGCTAACCTGAATTGTTGCAGAAGTGGCTGGAGGCACAGGTGGTAGCAAACACCAGCTCTCTCTCCCTCATGGAGTTGTGTGAAGTGCCACAATGCTTTGGTTCTATTCACACTGATGAGTGCATGGCTCAGTGAGAGAAGCCCATGGCACTGTGTCAAGGCAGGCAGGATGGCATTGAAAATTTCATCTTGCCTTATAGCAGTGCATTTCCTAATACCAACAGTAACTTCTGCCGTGCTTAGTAACAGTTGTCAGTTCTGCTAAAATAATCAATAAACATCAGCTCTGCTGATGTTTTACTTGCTGTCAAAGTCCCAGGTGAGATAAACAAAAGTTTACAGTTCTTGTATAACTATTTATATTACCATGGGCTTCTGAACTGCATGAAATGGGAGCTGCTATTGTGAGGAGTTTTCTGCCATTTGAAATGTATTTCCTCACTCAAAAATCCCATTACACGCCCGTCACCTGTAGGGATAGATGCTGATTAACTGTATGCCAAAGTCTATCCTCTGTTGCTTGTTTGATATTGGTTTTAGGTGGTGCTAAGAATTAGACGCCATATGAGTGAAGGGAGGCAATAAACACGGTGGAGCCAGCAGTCTTTGGAGAAGGATTTAATTTTATTACAGCTGCAAGGGCTCATAAGTGCTGCCTGTTTGTGAGAGGGAGCAGAAATAGTTGCACAAACACACACTTTGCAAAAACAGAGAGATTTGTAAGAGCATAATGGGTTTTAGAAGAGGTTAAAGCATATGTTTCAATCCTTGATTTCTTTCAAATGATGTTTTTGAGCCTTTTAGCTGATCTTGGCATGTTTCTTTTGCAGGAATGATTTTTAATGAAGAAGATCAGGAAGTGAGGGACTTGGGCTATCAGAAACATGCTTTCAATATGCTTATCAGCAATCGACTGGGATACCACAGGGAGGTGCCTGATACAAGAGATGCAAAGTAGGTGCTGATTTTTGGAGAGAACGTGGTATAGTTTCATGTGCTCAATGGCTTGTTACACCTGATGCAGTATTTAATATTTTTGGTATTTCTGTCATACACTATTCCATCCCCATGTGTTGCTGAAGGCAGATTTTTCAGCTATTTAACAGGAGTGCTTGAAGTTAGGATTTCTATTCTTAGGTCTTTTCTGTCTTTTTGGACTGAATATTGTTTCTGGAGATGTAATTTTTATTTTGTCAGCTGCTAAAAGTATATGATAGTTGTGCACTGCTCTGAATATTTTCTATTAAAGAATAGATATTTTTCTATAATCTACCTGGTGCATATAGGGGTGGAACAGCTCACCTCTGTAACCATAAAAACTCCAAACACTGAAAAATAAATAAACTTGCATGAATTTTTCTAGTGGTTTCTCTGGTGTGGGTGAATGTAATGAATTGTACTTGCTGATTGTTATTCCCAGAATTGAGCTCATTCTAAGTAAATGAAACCTTTTCTTCTATACTTCTGGGTTTTCATTTATAATTTCTTATTTTTTATTGGATCCCCCCATGCCTGGCACCTTCATATGGCATTAATCTGTGATAGTTGGCCCTATTAGAAGTAAGGACGAGCTTTGCAAATAAGAAGAAAGAATGATCTTTTGCTTTGAGTGGGATTCATCTTGCAGATTAAGATGCTTAGATAACTGCTTGTTAGTCAGTTGTCTCTGCTTTTATTATAATTAGCAGAGATCCAGTCAGTGCAGTTAATGAAGCATGCAGAGCTCTTCAGCTGACAAAACACACTTGACAGCCTTAGGGTGAGCTGAACACTATTTAGACTGCACTGACAGCAGTGACTAGACTTAAGTGTCTTAATCTGCCCTCTGAATCCCAGTGTTGGTTGTGTAAATAGGTATTTAGTCCCAGTGGAGTTTTTCTGGGATATCCAACTCTGTCTCCAGCAGCTGGCCAATAAAGCTGTGTTATTTTTGTGGGCCTTATGTCATATTTGAACTGTCTGAGCTACCTGAAGGTACTAGACTGTGTTTTGACAGCTGAAACAAGCCCTTAGTATCTTCTGTTTTCTGTCTTGAGGATCTCTGGTTCTTATTCCCACCTCTGCATGGCATTCTCTGTTTCCTAACAAGCAGCAGAGTTAACTATGAGTCTGTGTTATGTGGAAAATAATTTACTATGCTGAGCCTTCCTATAGCTGTTACACGTCTGGGCTCATTATGTTCACGTTAGGGGTTCCTCCTCCACATTTAAGGTTTGCTTGTTACTTAGAAGTTTCAGCAGTGACCCAGCCCTGTGGAAACCCCTCTGTAAATAGTGCCAAAGACTCTGTTCCTGTTTGCAGATGCAGAGAGAAGTCCTACCCTGCTGATCTGCCCTCTGCCAGCGTTGTGATTTGTTTCTACAATGAGGCTCTCTCCGCCCTGCTCCGCACGGTGCACAGCGTCCTGGACCGCACCCCTGCCCACCTCCTGCACGAAATCATTCTGGTGGATGACAACAGTGAATTGGGTGAGATACTCTTTGGGAATATTACCCTGCTGGGCCTTCCTGTGCTTTATTGACTGCTTAAAGAAATTGTGGAAGTCATGATGCAAAACCAATTTGTACTGCAGCCCATCAGCAGAGTGCCAGCCAGTAGAGATGTGTGGTGTGCTGAGATGCCCAAGGTGCCACTGATGAACTTTGTATCATCCAGGCTTTAACATTCAAAATCAGGTTTTGAAGTAATGATCATAGAATCAAAGAATTTTAAGGGGCTGGAAGGAACCTTAAAGATCATCTAGTCCCAACTCCAGCTGTCATGGGCAGGGAACTTCCCACTAGACCAGGTTGCTCAAGGCCCTATTCAACCTGGCTTTGAATGTTTCCAGGGATGGGGCATCCACAGCTTCCCTGGACAACCTGTTTCAGTGTCTCACAAACCTCACAGTAAAGAATTTCTGCTTGATATCTAACCTTACTTTTCCCTCTTTCAATTTGTACTCATTACTCCTTATCCTGTCACTAAAGTTCTTGGTGAGTCCCTCTCCAGCTTCCTTGTAAGGTTCCTTCAGATACAGGGAGGTTGCAATGAGGTCTCCACAGAACCTTCTTTTCTTCAGGTTGAACAGCCCCAGTTTTCCCCTTCCTTCAGAGGGGAGATGCTCCACTCTTACCTCACCTCTTGCACACACTAAGTGGGGGGTCATGAAGCAGTTGTTTATAGTTTGGGTTTTTTAGCAGTTCTTTGCTTGGACTGCTCAGGTGCTCAGAGCAGGTGACAGAGAGGCCACTACTGAATGTATCTGAAAGGAGCTGGAGTGGCTCCTGGCTGCAGCCTTGCCCATGGGTTGCTGTGGCACGATGGAAACAGCGCTGGTTTGTACTTACTCAGCATTCCGGAGCGGCAGCAGCGCCCTGGGGCTCAGCGTGGCTGGGCGGGCTGTGCGTGGCTCTCGAACAGCCTCTTGTGGCCACGCCGGGAGCGGCTGTCCTGGCTGTGGGAGCGGCCTCTGCTCCCGCAGGCGTGGAGGGGCCCTGGAGGGGTAGACCCTGCAGAGTTGCTTTGCTCCTGTTGAAGGATTGCTGCTTTTTCTCTCGATTGACAGACAAGGCAAAGACAGACACGCAATTCAAGCATGGCCCTCAAAAAGCCTTTCATTTTGGTTCTTCAAAAGCCAAATGCCTGTTGAGGAATGTGCTGGCATAGCAGTTCTTGCCAGCGTGACTGTGCAGGTTCCCTGCTCACCTCTGTTCAAGTCCGCAGCAACTTTTTGCATTTTAAAGATTTTTTTTTTTAGATTGTATTTTTATTTAATATATATATTTATAGCTCCCTTGGTCTCATTGTTTGGTTTCTGGTTTAAGGTCTCACTTGCTCTAAGAGACTGATTAGATATGTCTGGTGTAAAATCACATTTTCTTGTTATGCTGGAAGTGGATTTCTCTGAGGTCAGATCAAATGTCGAGATACAAGAGAGAACAAAGATCAAACACTGTTCTTTGCTGAGAAGAATGTGTAGTAATTAAAAGCTTGTTTTGCTTTGTGTTTTGTGAGCATATGCCTTGCTATAAAGTGTCTTGTGCAATTTGCTGTGTATTCAGAGCTTGCCTTATTTCAAAACTCAGTCTTCTGAATATAAGGATGCATTTGATTGATGCCCTAGTTGAGGCAGCAATACCATTACTCTTCTGGTCTGTTGTTAAATTGAAGCAATTAGTGAATTTGAACCAAATTAAGTTCAAAACATTCAAGTAGCTATTTTTGCCTTTTTGACTTCAAATGAACTTGTTCTGAAGCCAAAGGCAGGAGGAGGTATTGTTTACACAGAATTACTGCTCTTGATGCTAATGATCCTATGGTTTTGCTGCTGCTTAATTTCAATGGATGGACTCTTACAGTAGAAGAAAGGTGGGGACTGGCGATGGTTTGGGAACTGAGGAAATGGATAAAAACTTTGGCTGTGCTATGGATATCATGAGCTCAGGCAGATTGCTTGATCTTTATGCCCCTTTGTTTTGTTTTTTAATTAAAGATTAATTTTCCTTCCATTGCCTGCTTTCTGAAGTGGTGTTCTAGATGAAATTTTCTCTAGTTCTTCACCTGCAAATATGAGAGTCGTGGTACATATCAGTGCTGTTCTGCCAACCTTGGGTCTTTGCACTTAGTTTTGCCTCAAAAAACTTCTTAACCTCAATCATCAACAGTTTTACTAGCCAAGCAGGCATTGCCATGGCTCAGCTGAACCCACTGTTGTATTTTTTTTTCTCCATTCCCTGAAAGGTAGGATTTCTTTTTCTGGTATAACTTCTTTCTCCCTAATTTAGCCTTAACCTGTTACGGAAAAGCCTGAGGATGTGTTTTGAAGGCTGTTACTGGAGGCATTCTTCTGTGTAGAAGGAGAGTATGAGGAACAAAAAAGGAGCCAATTGTCTGCAACTCAGTACTTTAGAGTAGTTTAAAATAATAACACTCCAGACTCCCATCCTAGGGCCCATTTTGCCTTCGTTGCATAGATATGGAAGAAGGTAATGCCTGAAGTAATTTTTGAAGACTGGCTAAAAGGGAGCAATTCTCTCTTTGGAGGAAAATTTCTCAGGCTGGACTGAAGCAATTTTTTGGGTTGTATCAGAAGTAGTCAGTGTTCCCAGTGGACGAGAAGGTGAGACACAAAAACCCATCAACAGCAAAAATCCCAATATGTGTCTGAGACAAACCTGCCTGTTCAGAATGATCTGTGATATAGGCACAGTTGCCAGCAGAATGCCATTTTTTATGGGTCAAAACTCTGCTGGCCCTTCCATTCTGCTGCTCAAGCCGATGTTGTGGACCTGGTTTAGCTCCTGGTGTGTGAGTGACATCTTTTCCTCTTTGTTTTACCTTCCTATTCTTGTCAGAAGTTTGCAGATGTGAAACTCCTTCTGCATTTATTTGTCTCATCTGCTGTAAGAGCTGAATTTGACAACTGAGCTTTTTCTGCTTTGTGCTGTCCCATAGTTTCTACAGGTGTACACTGTTCTTCTCTTGCTATAATGAGTCAGGTGAAGAGTGATTCAAACACTATTTTATTTTAGGTTTGGAAATCTGTCCTGCTTGTTTGGGTATCTCATTAGGAGATACTTCAGAGATTATTTAATCCATTTTCTAGGAGATTTTCTCTGAAAACATCTTCCCTGTTGTCTCTGGCATAGGATGTCGTTACTCCAGACCACAGGAGGGAATTCCTGTGACCCAAATTCTGTCTGTATCTCCCCAGAGAGTTTCCTTTGTCTTAGAGTATTCTCTAGCATTGTACTTTCTCTGTATTACCTTCTCACTTCTGATCCACCATGTTTTCTTGCAGTGCATAGGCTGAGATCTTAACATTTGGAATGGCATCTGGGAATCTTCTGCCTGAAAGTTCTTATTCCTCCTTAGGGTTACAGCTCTGACTTCCACATATATTCCATTGACATTTAACAGCAACTTTAATGTTTGAGCTGACAATAATGTTTATTTTGGCATATTCTCTGACAAAAGTCTGTCTGCCTCTCTGTACTAAGGTTCTCTATCAAGTCTCAGTTGGGTTTTTGCTTTTCTTTCTCATTTTATATTCCTCTTTATTTCTCCAAAGCTTATTAACTTATGCTTTTCCATTACTTCAGTCTTTGTGTGTCCATCTTCTCTTCAGTAGTTCTGCTTTAATGTTCGAAACCACTGGCCTTGGGTGAAAGGACTATTGTTACTCTTAAAATTGCCATTGATGTTAGCTAAGTTACAGTAGTGCCCATAGACTCCAGTGAACTCCGCACTCCTTCAAAAGCACAGGCTTGCCAGCAGAATCTTTGATCCTTTTGGATTTTAGAAAAGCAACCAGCTGTGAGTGAGTTGTACTTGGTATCTGTTGTTCTGTCAGTTAAGCAGGCACAGATAATATTAGGTGTCTTCCTGCCTCTTTTGAAAGGTCTCAGCATTTGTTGGAATGTAGTAATTTAAATAATTTGCCTGCATGAAATGTTTATTGTTGCATCTGTTGCAAATGTCAGTCACCATGAGAAGAATTTGGAAATGTGCTTCTTTGAACAGCAATTTTTTAATTTTTTTTTGAGTCTTGTAGTTCCAGTTAACTTGAGTAATGTACTAAAGGCATTGCAGGGGAAGTATAGAATGTGTGAGTATTGCCCTTATCATACTCTTGGTTTGAAGGTCTGTTGTGTCAGGGTGATGTTTTGGTCAAGACTTTGGCCATTTTTGAGTTAAATGTCTTGAGATTTTAAACAGAGCTTTCAGAATTTCTGTCCTGTTGTTGAATTTGTTTTCCCTTTTTCAGCTGACTTGAAAAAAGACTTAAGTGAATATGTTAAAACTCAGCTTCCTAAAACCACAAAATTGGTAAGAAATGAGAAGAGGGAAGGTTTGATCAGAGGAAGGATGATTGGAGCCTCCCATGCCACAGGTACACTTCCTTTTCTCTCCTTTCCTTGCATACTTTGATGATTAGCTGATTGGATGACTTCTCTTTTTGTAGTGCACCTTTTCAGATGTTGGATGTTTGACCTGTGGTTACTTTAGCCTCCTGAAGGGGCTCTGCATGTCATGCCACACTCTAAGCTATGCAACTTATATTTACATACTTGTATACTTATACAACTTATCCCAAATCTTTCTTCCCCTACTATCTCAAATGATAACTGAAATTTGGATCTAAATTTGAGTGTTTTTTAAACCTTGAGACACTTTAAGTGTCTCAGCTGTTGATTCTTTTTTTTCCTGGAGACGTTTGTTTTCAATAAAATGAGGTACTTTTTTAGAGTGTATAAGTGAAATTGTGAAACAAAACCAATATTGTGCTCTAAAAAACTGCCTCATTTTATTGAAAGTTATGAGCACAAGTTATCATCATCCCAAATCTTCCCCTGCACTATATCTCAAACAATGACTGCAGTGTTAGTAAGACAATGTGGAGTATTTCCTATTCTTGCCCTGAAAGAATATTGTCTCAGGAGCATCTCCATGTGGTCAAGATACTGTAGTTGCAGAATATTTTTTGCGTGCTTTATGTACAAACTTTTGCTCAAATGAAATCTGCTCCCTTTTAAGGTACACTAATCTAGTTTTTAAAGCTCAAATCTAATAACAATGTTTTTCTGTATTAGCTCTTCTGAGTGTTAATTGGGAAAACCAATATTTGGTGATTCATAAACAGCCTTTACCAGAATGTGCTTTCAGTTAAATTCTCTGGCATCTGAGAAACTGTGTGCTACTTTCTTAAATAATTTTGAGTGGCAGATAAGTCTCTTAATTGGTTTTTACTCATTAGCATTGTAATGGTATAATCCAGAGAGAAGACTGTGCTTGCATTTTCCAAGCTGTGCTAAAATTCCTTTCAGTTAGTGAAATTTTAAGTAATTTTATTGCTCTTCTGAACTGCAGGAGTTCCATCCCCATGCCTAGTCAAATACTCTCTGTGGGGTGACTTGTTGTATTAGCATGCTCCAAAGTTGTTTTCTTTAAAGCTGTTTCCCATCTTTTCCATGTTATTCCAGTGTTATATAAATTTTAAGTTGTGTCATAAGGATGCTGGTGCCTTTTTAGACCAACTGAGCATGAGGGTGTGTCACAGATCAAACTGTTCTTACTGACTGTGGCAGGTAATCTCCAAGTAAATTGGCAAGAGTTGCTTTGTCTAATGCATGTGTGTTTGCACTGAATTGCATGTCTGTGTTCCATGGCACTGAGGAACATTCTTGGCACTTTGTGTTGTGTGCTCTGCAGGGAAGGTGCTGGTGTTCCTGGACAGTCACTGTGAGGTGAATGAGATGTGGCTGCAGCCTCTGCTGACTCCCATCAGGGAGGATCACAGGACTGTGGTGTGCCCTGTGATCGACATCATCAGCGCCGACACCCTCACCTACAGCTCCTCCCCTGTTGTGCGGGGCGGCTTTAACTGGGGCCTGCACTTCAAATGGGATCTGGTTCCCCTGGCAGAGCTGGAAGGACCCGAGGGAGCCACTGCTCCAATCAAGTAAGGCTCCTCCTGTGTGGTGACAAGCTCTGTGTGACACAGGGCTGATCAGGAGCACTTCCTAAGCAGTAGGGAGTGTCCTCTGGTTGTGCAGGTTTAGGAGCAGGCACCTAACCTGTCAAATATCTGACTTGTTTATTTCACTTAGATGTAGGGAATAGTAACCAAAACTGTTTCACTTTAATTTCTGGCATTTAGTAATGAATTAGATATATCTGTTTTATTGGGTCAAGAAAGCACATTTCTAGAAAGTGCTTATACAATAGCAGTTTTTGCTGAAGACAAAATTCTGAGGGAGCTTATGGTAGTTTGTTATAAATCTATCCAATAATTTCACTTTTGAGCTATGCATTGATGTTTGTTTCCAGTCTGTTGATGTGCTTGGCTTAATGATCATTTTGATACTGCCTTTGTTCTCGGAGTAGCCTGCATATCCCACTAATAAGAACTATATAATTTCTGTGATGAAATGCTGAAGAATTACTTGATTGGGAAAATATGTTTGTGGTAATAGGAATTTGTTTTTGAGGTCTTTTGAGAACTGTTTTGAAACAAAATTCTCAGTGAAGCTCAACGCTGGGACTTGAAAGTTACCTTCCTTATCTTTTAACCATTGATGGCTGTGTGACCTGTACAGAAGTGGCAATATCTGGTTCTAGTGGATGTGTTGCTGATGTAAAATGGTGTCAGCAGGCACCTTTTTTTAGGAGCAGACGTGTGGTTCAGACACAAGAATAGAACTGTCCCAAGTGAATCCTTCATGAAAAGAGCCAGAGCTACTACAGCAAAGGCAAGAAGCTCACTGTGCTTTTTCTGGTTGCAGATATCAATCAGTACAGAATTCAGGTTTGTCAGGTGGAGGAGCTTCCCCTTTTTTACAAAATAACTCTTTGTGGATCAGATTTGCCAAGTGAATCAGAAATTGGTGTGTTTTCATTTCTCTCTCATTCTCTTTTCTTGGACTGTTAATGAAGAGCATTTCTGCTGCCACAAACAGTTCCAGCACAGGTTCTCTGCTGTCATCTGACAGCTCAGCAGTTGGCCTTCTCATGTCTCCCATCCCAAGATTTTGTCTGAGAAGCCAGGAAAATTACTAAGTTCTTTAACAGTTTGACTGGCCTGTTTGGAGAGTGTCACTGTGGCAGTTTCTGAACCTGGAAGGAAAGGACAGACTTAAAAAATCTGAGTGGAGAATCAGCATTGAGTGTTAAAATCCTTATTCTGTTAAGAACTATTCTCACATTTAATTTGGTCAGTGGCTGAAGATTAGCTGTTGCTGTGTTCAACACTGTTGTTGCATTCCTTCAACTCACTTTTATGAAAAGTCCTGTGCTAAAAAGACAGAGAACTTTATAGTTAAAGCAAGTGTAATAATCTCAAAAGATTACCTTTTCTGAGTATGAAAGTGATTTTTTCTACCTAAAGGTCTCTGCCTCCTTTGAATAAGGAGCCTAGATTGCTATTTAACCTTGAAAAAGGCTTTCCATCCAACAGAAAGTATTGCATTTCAGAGACTTTCCACAATGAAGTATTTTGGTGTCAGAGTGGGAAAACTGAGTAACCTTTCAACCCAGTTTTTAAGGTGACTGAAACTGGAGTAGAAATTTGTGTGAGAACAAGCAGTGAAATATTGGCCTAGGCTTGCTTTCATCACAGGGGGTTTTTGCAAGGGTGGGAAAAAGCCTTTTTCCAACCCATGAGATGTTCCACCTATCTGATCATGTTTTTATGTAGGGTTTTTACTCTGTTATACTCTTGTAGATCATCCACATATTCTAGTGTTGTGATACATTAGGAATTCAATCTAGAGACTGAACAGTGAGGATCATATGCAGATTTTTACAGAATAGAACACATTCTAGTAACATACAGACAAGGTGAAAAACTAGGAAATGCCAGAGGGCCCATCTCTATAAATACACAAAGTGTAAATAACTTGCAAGTAAACTGATAATTGAGTCAAGAATGAAACAAAGCTGCCTCTGGCATTTGGTGTTCCTCTTTCTCTGTCCCATCCCTTTTACTCAAGTTTACCAGGTAAAGAAATATGATTTATAGATATTGGAACAATGGAAGATCACAAATATCACTTACAGATCTGCTTTTGCAAATGCTTTGAGACTAGAACTCATGTCTAAGTGACTGAAGGATTTAAGTTGTGTTATGTCAGTTTATCAATTTGGACTTTGGGACCAACAGATTCAGCAAAAATTACTGTGTGGGGTTTTTTCTCTGTCTAAAAGAAAATGGACTTCCTTCCATGTACCTTTTTAGGTCACCCACCATGGCTGGAGGGCTGTTTGCCATGGATCGAGAGTACTTCAATGAGCTTGGGCAATATGACAGTGGCATGGACATCTGGGGAGGAGAAAACCTGGAAATATCTTTTAGGGTAAGCAGAGAATTTACAGCTCTGTACTTGAATGTTTATGGCTTTTTCTTGGGTTGGTGGTGGAGCTTTTCAATGATAGCTGTAAAGAAGCATAGGAAAAGAAGAATTATGCAAGTTCTTGAAATTAGTTTATGAGCAATGTCTAATGAATTTCACAAATTGATTAGAGATGAGTGGCTTGCTCGCAGCAGTATTGCTAAGATGTAAGGTTAGTGTATTTCCTTGGAGAGTTCTGCCTCCTTTCTGAGGACCTGGCAATGTAAAGTTTTCTGGAAGTAAATTAAGAGTCATCCTCATGGAGAGGAGTCATCTTGGTTGGAAAAGTAATGAGAAAATCATAATCAGAAGATCTGAAAACCAAGCTGCATTGGGCTTCCTATATTTTCTTTCATCTTCCCCGTCACTCCACTGAAAGAAAAACAACTTACTGTGCTTAAAGTCATGCTTATCTCTTTATTTTTGTAAAGGGCATTCATCAGCGGGTTTGACAAGAGTCTGCCTGAAAATTATATGCTATCATGACAGATATGAAAAGGGGATTAAAAGGTGAAGTTAGCATAAAAAAGCAAATAAACCTAAAACCAGACACAAAGCCCCCAAGACTTTAGAGAATTTGTCAGAGAAATCAAGATTAGGGTTCAAAAATAAGAACTGGAATTTTGTACATTTGAGTGACTTTAAAGGGGAGTGTACTAAATAAATAAAGTCTTTCAATTTTCAGTATAAATGTAATTATTAGGTATCTGAATAGAAGTGTGTGGAGTGTGAGGAGATTATTGTAGTTATCTTGTAATACACTGTTTCAATAAAAAGGGCTTTGAAATACTGGAATACATTGAGAGAATTTAGAGCTTTTGGAAGTCCCTGTCTGTCTGGGGGAGGGTGGAAAATAGTTGAGTCTTTATCTTGTCTAGAAGGAGTTTTAAGCATGTCTTGATTATGAACTGCTAATGTGGGGTGATTTTCTGGGCCTGGAGAACATATTAGTCCAGCAAAGGGCCAGTGCTGGTAATTTGCTGGAAGATGAAGTTAAAAAAGCAATTAAAAAAAAATGAAGCAGAGTGTAAATAAAGTGTATATCCCTGGTGCCACAGATAAAGACTCCTAAATGTAGCATCTGAATGGGAACAGTTTCTTAGTTCCTCTATCTTAACACAAACAGTTCTGTCCAATAAGTTTTCATACTTAGTTGAAAAGCTCTCCAGGTTCCCCTGATGACAAAGACTGGTCTTTGTTATCTGTCACAGAATTGTGGACAATTTTCCTGCAGGTAAATTAATTTAGTTAACTTAATCAGCCCATATATCCCAGTGTTTTCTGATAGGTCGTTAGTGCAAAACAGCAAAATTTTCTGTTTGTCTCTTGAAAGCCACGATGTGTTTTGTGGAAAGTTTGGTCATATGAGAAAAATAATCTTCTGTAACATGGAGATCTAAAAATCTAATTTGTCAGAAAACATGGCATGAAGGCCAACATTGCTGACACCTAATTCTGCATAATGTGTAACCTCCCAAGGTATCCCTTAAAGAGGGGGACAAGTTAGTGAGCAATCTGAACAGTGAGTGAGCAATCTGAGCATGTTCTGTTTTTTTATGGACAGATCTGGATGTGTGGGGGCAGACTTCTGATCATCCCCTGCTCCAGGGTGGGACACATTTTCCGTAAGAGGCGTCCCTATGGTTCACCCGGGGGACAGGACACTATGGCTCATAACTCACTGAGGCTGGCACATGTGTGGATGGATGAATACAAGGTAAGAGGCAGTTCTAGGTTGTGAAATGAAGTTATTGAATGGTTATTGACTGGTTTGTTTGCCAAAGAACTATGTCACAGTGAGATCTGTTACAACTCTGATTGGGTTTTCCTTCTGTAGTCTGAACTCCTAATGTTAGTTCTGATAGGAATTCCTAAATTCTGTAGAATTGTAATTTGGCTTTTGAGTGCTCAAGTCTCCTTCTTGTTACTTTACTGCCTGCAGGAGATTGAGTTTTATGCCTTTTTAGTGAAGTAAAAGAAAATGGATGAGCTTTTGTAAGCTCTGCATTGCTTTGTGTCCAAATCAGAATTACATGGCAGCCATGTACTGTGCCTTCAGGTAGTTTCCATGGTGGTGAGACAGGGATTTTTTTTTTGGCTGCTTGTTTGCTTTCTGTTTTAATTGGCAATCTGCTTCATAGTCTGTCTTGCCCTGGAAGAGCAATCAGAATTAACTTCTGGGTTCAAGGGCAAGTGTATTCCTTCCTTGTCTTCAAATCTGGATACTGATGCTTTTAAACATAGATCACGTGTTTCTGAGTCCCTCATCCCTGAGATGCTTAATGACATTTTGCCCTCTGAGACCACAGGATTTGCTGTGTGCTCAGTTCCTGTGGTCCCTACAATTTCTATACAAGATATATTTTATTAATTTTATGTTCTTTAGAGGTTTATGTTTCATTCCCCATCCTTTACCTTGATCTTCAATTTGAGGAACCTTTTAGAGGTTATTAATTTTTATCTCCATTCTTCATCTCTGTAATGCTTTGGTGGATCTGATCTATCACCTTCCCTTTTACCAATGTCTGGGCACAGTTGTTTTGTGATTAATAATGGCTTTCTCTGAAGCTTGGAATTGTTTTTGTTATAATTTTCAGTTGAACTGCTTTATCCAGCAAGCACTTGAGCTGCTGGTTCTAGCAGTCTCTTGTCACAGATTTGTGTTCAAAACTTTCCCAGCTGTTTCTGGTCTGATTCTCTGATAGCTGCCAGAGAATGCATGGAAGACAAGCTTGACAATATTTTTGTTTCATAAGAATAATGCAAATATTTAGGGCCAGTATAATTTACCAAAGCAATCTAACAATGCACAGAACAAAGATAAGACTTAAGGGAGTAAATATCAGTATTTAATAAATGAAATGGCATAAGGGAAATGATTCAGCAAAATTTTCATAACTGTCAAAAGTAAAATGCAGAAGTATAAGTTCATGAATAAGTGGTAATAAATAACACATTCAAAGTAGGATACCAACATTAGAACTTCAGCCAGGAAAGAGGAAATTGGAATAGCTGAGCTACTTTTAGAAGCAGGCCAGATTGTGATGTCCAGTCTGTCTCCAAACTTCATCAGAGCTGGCCAACAGTCCAATGTACACCAAGTACACACTTCCTCTTCCTCTGCTGTTAAAATAGCAGTGATACATCAAGCACATCCAAATGCTCAAAGATCTTGATGCGGAGAGAAGTGTAACTTCTCCAGAGGTGATACTGTCTGTTTTCTGAGTATCAGAGAGCAGGAAATAATTGAAAACTGTCAGAACCACATCATGGTGGGTGGATTCCAGATGTCTCCTAGAGATGAATCCAGCAAAATACCATAGTTCAGTGCCCTGAAAACTGAATTATAAATGGTACCTTGTAAACAAATTAATATGCAAATACAATGCCTTTTTTGTAGGCTCTATAAATCTATCTGGAATTAAATGCTAAAAGGGGATTTTTTTCCCTAGTTTTAGCAATAGTATTTGTGCCATGTTATACATTCATGAGTTCCTGTTTGTCCCCATTGTTGTCTCTGCATTGGAGTCAAACAGCACATAAGATTGCGTTGGAATCTTAATCCATCTTCACCTAATCTGTGTGTCATAAAATAGAATGTGAGAAGAATAACATTGTGGGAGCCTTTTTGGAGATGATGCAGATGAATGGAAAGAACTGGGCTTCCCAGAAAGCCCAGGTGATAGTTCTGAGTATTCACATGAATAACGTGTGTTCCCACTGAACTTCATTATATGAGTCCCATTTATAGGTCTATCCTGGAATGGTTTTACCCCAAACATTTGTAAAGTTGGAAGGCTGGAAACTGTGCAAGACAAAACACACTGGAATCCCACAACAATGAAAACAATCCATTGAACAATGAAAATAATTTCAAGAAACCTTTGTCAGATGAGGCTGCTGATGATACATGCGTCTGTTTTTTACTTCCTGATTTTAGGATGCCTCTATTGCCATTGGAATAAAGTCAGGGACTGATTTGTTTCTTCCTCAAGTTGGCATCTAAAATGGCTCAGCAAATTTGTACCCGAGAATTATCTTCATCAAAAAACCCCTCAGTAAGAAAGATAGATTACCTCAGAATTAGGCAAGATTAAATCTCACTTCCCGTGACAATGCAAGCATTGCAATTTCCTACTGCCAGTTTCAAACCTACTGGTTGAAAACACTAGCAAAATGAAACTAAATTTTGGGAGTTCTAGAAACAGCAAAAAATTGGGACTCAGTAGTCTGAAATTTTTCTCCCCCTTTCCCCAACCTGTTTCTCTTAAATACAGGAGCAGTATTTTGCTTTGAGACCTGAGCTGAGGATGAGGAGCTATGGAAATATCACTGACCGTGTAGAACTGAGGAAGAGATTGAACTGCAAGTCCTTTAAGTGGTATTTAGATAACATCTATCCTGAGATGCAAATATCTGGGCCCAATGCCAAAGCTCCACAACCAGTTTTTATTAACAGAGCACAGAAACGACCAAAAATAATCCAGCGTGGAAGGGTAAGAGAAACTTAACTATGTGGAATTCTGGTGTGTTAATTATTATGAGACTTTTTTCCCTTTAAGATTTGAGCAAATACAACAAAAATAGTCTGTTTCCATAAGTTTTGCAACAAGTTGTCTTGAAAATAACAGGATTTTTGTCAAATAAATCTGATATATATTTCAGGTCATCCTTAGGCTAGATACTGTTCTATGAGGTTTATTACCTTGAAGTTCTGACTTAGGAAGTTTTGCAGTCTTTAGAATGTGTTCTCATGGCTGCTGGATCTGAAGATCGATTTGGAGAGAGAGAAATTTGGCCTCAAAATATACATGCTCTATAGGTTTATGATGCAGTTTATGTACTTTATGAAGAGTACAGTGTAATTAGTTTCCAAACTCATTGCTTTTACTGGGTCAGTTTCTGCAAAGGTGAACATTTGCATCTGAGGCTGATGATGGCTTTTCTAGTCTTGCTGTTAGCTAATGAACAAAAGATGAGTTTTTCTCCTCTCTTTTTTTCTTAAAGTAGAAGTGAAGAAAGAAATTTTTTTTGTGTATTCATGAAGGAAATCATGATTAAATTCATGCCTTAGCTCTACACCTTTGCTTATGGGTTTGTATGCAGGCAGAGTTACTAGACAGTTTCATCTGCTCTTTCCAGGGTCAAATTCACTTGATGTGTGCTTTTTATGCTTCCCAAAAATAATGGATAGTTTCAAACCCAAGACAACTATCTCAATGTCTTTGGAATAAACTGCTTCATGTGCACTCACATTATGGTTAGCAGGTTCCCTTTTAACTCAGTAGTTGGAATCATTTAGTAGTGATGTCCCCCCCAGGCTGCAGTAGCTGCTGGTTCTGCAAGGAGTCAGGAGGATCTGTGTTCATGCAGGACCTCTTGACACCATTAGATTTTTTTCTTGGAAACATCTGTCTGGGAATCCTCAATTTGTGCAGTATTTTTATAGCAATATCCCAGCCAAGACGTGAAGTTTGTAATGTGGTTTCCCTGAATAAAACTGATGGGCTGATTCCTCTTGTTGTTGGATGCTGTTACTCCCCTAGTCAGACTTTTAAAAAAAAATTTAATAGCTTTTTTGCTTTCATTCAGACAGAAATGTAACTGAGAAATTGTTGATGTTGGAGAGAGCTCCTTGAGGGATCTGAATATCTCAGCAACACTTAACTGCTGGGAAGAGTTAACCTTATTTACTGTGGGTTAATTTTGAGAAAAACTTTGTGCACCCCTTAAGAAATAGGGTAAAGAAGCAGAAAAATGCAGTTCCTTGGCTTGGTTCTCTGGGGTTCAAGAATTATACCCAGCATTGTATGAGAGAGTCAGCTTTGGCTCTGATGGCTGTATAAAGTATTTCCAGATGCCTGCAAGGAACAGAATGATCAGCCAATGTCACCACTGTGTGCCAGACTCTTTAGGATTTGGGAGGAATCACTCCAAATCTCAGTTTATTCTCACAAACTAATTGGTCCACGGATAAGTGGTGGTTTGACAGCTGGGAAGAAATGTAATGATCACAAATGGTTGCAGCTGTTACCAGTGATATCCAATGCTGGCCATTGTGGCCAATAAAAAAAAAAGGACAAAAATCATGCAAAACTCATGTAGTCCATGGTTTCAAAACCTTCTGTTGAGTGAGGAATGATGAAAATGAGATCTGTGCTAGATCTGGGGTGTGAGGAAATGTTACTTAGAATGTTTTGTGTAATTTGTTTTAGATGTGTGTGGGGAACAGGAGAAGCATGGTACACTCAAGGCAATTGTTGTGCCTTGGGACAGCTATTTCCAGAAATGGTGTTTAGTGAAAAATATTATTTGGTATTTGTGCTAATTTTTGCTATCATGTGATCGAACAGTTTGTTCCTTTTATTACTGGAAGTGTATTTTGGTTTCTAAAAATTTGTAGAGTCAATAGCAATGCCAAGACTGCTATGGATGTCTTCATAATAAAGTTCAGCTGGCTAGTTAATCAGCCTGGCCTGGAGTTCAGGACAGCAGATTCTTTTTTCCTCTACATCCAGCTCCAGATTGGAAATAAGTATTTTAATGTGGGTGTCAGATCTGAGGCCCTGCCATCTCTCAGCTCATAGTGTGCCGGCAGTGTTTGCTGCCTGCAGAGCCTGATCCCCACCACATCAGGGGCAGAAAAATAATCAGACTGAAAAAAGTCATCTGCTGGCCAGCAGTTAGTTCAGAGCATGTGTGTAATTTAAAGCCAGAACCAGAGATGTTTTGTCTCCCTGAGACCTCTGTGGGGATACATCAAGATCTTAATGACTTTTTGGTTCTTGAAATAGAAAAATCTAAACATGGTACAGCAGAAAATGTCTTGGATGTCTCTTAGGGTGGGCATCATTGTTCAAATCAGGAGAGACTGGCAGCTTGCTGAGAGCCTCCTTGTTTGCTTTGATGGTAGGTGCCTACAGTTGTGCATGACAGGACAGGCTTCTGACCTGAATTCAGTCCTCTGATACACCATCCCCCTAAATCAGACTAGGTAGGGCATTAGAGCAAAAATAGCATTTAGATACTTGTAAAATGTTCTCTCTCTCCCTGATCCATCAGTAAAATACCATAGCTGATAACAGTGCTTTTCAGTTATGTAAATGCTCTTGAAAATCAATTTGCAAACAACATAAATCTCTGAAGTTGTTTTTATTTCAGTAATTCCTTCTCCTTTCTCAGGGAGGCCATCCTGTTCCATGAAGAGAAGCTGTAGGAGAAGACTTATGTTTAAGCTAAACTGTAGTAAAATGCAGTTTATACAGTAGAGTCAATACTCCTGAGCAGAATTTATGGGGCCTTAGACTTCCATGGAGAGTGAAGTGGGCAAAGAACCTTGACAGAGTATAGACAGGGTGTGTGTACTGCACTTGTACCAGAGAGAGAAATCTTGATGTAATTAGAAAGCAAATTGGAACTGTTCAGTGCAGTTTTTTCTCCAAATTATCTGAAAAACAGAATGGCATTTTAAAAGGCAAGATTTTTTTAATTACTGCAAGTGTTGGCTGAGTTTTTTTGAGCACACTAGGGATCTAGGGCTGTTTTTCACTCTAACTATCAAAGTGTTTTCCTTTCATAGCTGTATCACCTCCAAACCAACAAATGCCTGGTTGCCCAGGGCCACCCAAGTCAGAAAGGAGGCCTGGTGGTGGTTCGGGAATGTGACTACAACGATCAGAACCAGGTATGGGGTTCCCAATTATATTGAATTAATTAATGTCTTTAAAATGACCAATAAGTTTTCCTGCTGGCAAAGTGCCCTGGTGTGACATCTCATCAGGACAGGCTGATTACAGAGGGTCATTCAAACCATGGGGCTGGCCAAGGGCACTGTGGAGCTCCTACTAATGCTGAGTGTTGGATGTTATAATCTCCTGTCTCTATGGCATGAATCTCTCTATTTGGCTGAAGGCTGCCCTGAAGTGGCTCCTGATGGGTTCCTAATCCACTGATTGGCACTTCAGAATTTGTAGCAGCTCTTTCAGTTGGTTCCTTATACTGGAATTTAAAGCAGCCCTTTCCTGCCCTGCTGGTGTTTGTGTACTGCACAACCAGTCCTCTGCTGCTGGAGTGGCTGCAGTTTGGGATAAATGAATGATTTGTTGTTAAATAAAAGGAATTCAGAAGATTCTTTGGCCACAGGTGAATTGCTGATCTGGGGATTAATTAGGGATAGATGTGGAAACCTAATGAGAATTTTTGGATCACTACATGAGGCCTTTGCTGTTTCACTTCTTGCAGGTGACAGAAATTCAGGACTTGGATAAAAAGTCTCCAGGACAGAGAGATCTTCAGCTAATGCCATAAAGGCTTGCATAGCTAAGAACTATTCTGAGAACTTTATGATTTAGGAGCCCATGGGACCCAATTCTAAAAGCTAGGTTGGATCTAAAGAGAAAAGTAATCAAAGACACAGAATAAATGGAGCATGGGATGTAAAGCAGCATAGCTTTAGTAAAGGTGGGTTGTGCTGGACTAACTTGATGCTCTATGACACAGGCAACAGTTTTCAGGGTATGGAAACTGCAGCAGTGGAGGCAGAGTGATTTGAGATAGTCCCAGCAAAATGCTGTGTGCTTTGTCACCTAATGGGACTTTGTGCCTCCTATTGTGGCCTCACCAGCTGAGTGTGACAGAGGAAGACAGAGGGGTGTTTGCAGTTCTCTGGATAAGTGTGGCTGGCTCTTGACACGTGGCCTCCAGGTCCAGTTGTCAGGAGCAAGTACATCCTTGTACTTCACCTCTGGAGCACTGAGAAATCATCGCCGTGACCAAATTGCCAGTTCCTGTGTTAAGGGTGGATTAATTAAAGCTGGCATGAGAATTTTTCCTATTTGAACTATTCTGTTAGCCATAGGACAGGCAGCAAGTCTTGTAAATATAGAGGCTGTGTGAGTGTAATACTGACTGATGGGCACCATCACCACCAAGTGATTGCACATTTGCAGTGCCAAAGCTGCAATTCTGAGCAATTCTGTCTTTGGGTGAGAGAGCCTGGGCATGATGTCCACACAGTTATGCTTCCCTTCTCCTTGCTGCAATATTTCTCATCATGAAGTGCCACATGCATGAAGGAAAATCTGACTTTTTTTAATCCAGGAGAGCAAATTTCAGTTATCCCTTTGGTACTGAGCAAGATAAATCTGTGCTGTGATTGTTGATCTTTGGCTGCTTTTCTCATGAATCTGGTTTACTAGTGATAAATTTAGCAATTATTTCTCATAAAAAAAACTGGCTGTGCTATCTTCTTTCACAATGATTTTGTTTTTCAACCAAGTATGTCAACCAACACTGTTTTTCTGCTATTACACTTATTTTGTTCTCCTAATAAATCCCATGAATGCATTCAGCCAGCTTGCTGTCATAACCTTTTGAACAGTCTTGCTGTAGATAAGTGAGAACAATGTAGAGAAAGATGACATTTATTTAGCAGCTTCTTATAAAAATAGCAAGAAACATCCTGACTATTGGAAGCTTTTAACTGTAGTTTCACTCAGCTTGTTGGCATTTTCAGCTGGTTTTGCCCTAGAATTATCTGGTTTATGCCTTTGTCCTAGGAAAAAGGCCTGTGTTTGGTCTGGTGAATTCATGTGAGAGTTGACCAGCTTCTCTAAAGTCATGGGACTGGCCTTAAAAGCAATACTGTTTGATCTTTGGTTTATGCTTGCTTTGTTTTCTCTAGCCTTCATGGCTGCTAAGGAATTTCAAATTCTCATTTAACTTGGATTTAAAAGAAAAAACAGGTATTCTGTAGCTTTCAATTATATCAGCATTATGGGCAATCCTTTTCATTGTAGTTGACTTAGATGGTCATCATTAAGTAGAGCTGAAAATTAGTCAAGCACACCACACTGTCCTATTTTCTCAGGCTTGACATGACTGACATTGAGTTCATATTTTTGCTATAGAAAGAAAATAATAGGGGAAGTGGTTTTTGTATCTAGAAAATATATTAAAAATTTCGTCTGTAAGTTATAATGAAAACTAGGATGCTCTATTAACTGTAGTAGAAGCAGTCTGGGATAATTCTGGGGACTGGACACAATCCCAGTTTTAGAAAACAAAGTCTTCACAGTGATGATATCCTAACTCTGCTAGTTAGGAAGTGCATGCAGGTTGAAAATATCCTGTACCTCTGTTGCTTCTTTTTTTTTTATAGATTAGATTTTTTAATGGTTGTGTTTGGGTTTTTTTGTGGTTTTTTTTTTTTTTTTTAATTTTCAGGAAAATACATAGGTGGATAAAAGAAGAGAGCTCTCAGAAATGAGACATAAATCCTGGGAAGGCACTTTTCTGCTTACAGACTTTAGATACTGTACTGCCTGCCAGGAATTTCTTTCCCATATGGGGCTGTTGCTCCTGACAGTCTTTAGCAACAAGAGCTGAACATTATCCTTTCAGTGTTCAGCAGAAAATTAGTTAATAATTTTTTGAGTATGCTAAGGCTTGCAATTATGTAACAAAGAAACCTCATGGGGCTTTACTTTCCTGGTGCTTGAATCTGTTAATAATCTGCAAATTCATAGTGATACTCTAATCTGGATTTGGAACCAAATTTGGGGCTATTTTTCCTCTTCCTTTGTTTTCTACACTAAACTTATAATTAGTTTGAAATTAATTTTGGCTGTCTTGTGTAAGCCTTTCTGGAGAAGTATCACACTGGATTTAACTACTGCCTTGTGTTCTTTGCCATTACTCAGCTTTTGATTGAAGATCTGTTCCCTGTGTCACTGCAGTCTTCTCTCTCCACTCTTACCAGTTCATCTCTTGTTTGGACTTGGCTCCATCATTGTTCTTTCAATAGTAATTCTCTCTGGCAAGTCCTGCCATTTCTCCATTCTCTCCTCCCTCTTTAATCTTGCCATGCTTTCTTTTTCATGGCAGGCTTTAAACAGAAAAGACTATTTTAGAAGGCACAAAATGCCTGAGGTTGGGGCAAATTTTAATGTGATCTCTGCATTTCTTCCAAGGAGGCCTCCCTTGTGTTATAATAGTCACTGTGATAATGAACTGCGTGCTTTCCAGTCATGCTGTCCAACTGAGGCTGTGTCCCAAATCCCAACACCCCCCAGAAGGCTGCTTTTAGTTTCATAGGCCAAAAAAAGAGACAAAGCAAAATTTATGTGCCTGACTTTTCTGCCTAGAGTTTGATATGTCATATTCTGACTGTGAAACTCATGCAGACTTAATGGAAAAAAAATTAATTACACAGTGGGCATGGCAGCACTGAGCTGAGACATGGGAACAGGGCTGGAACAGGAGCACAGCACAAGAACTTTGTGTGTCTGTAGGTACTTCAGGGACAGGTATGGCGGGCTCAGCTCCTCTTGTTTCCCATGACAGGGGGAAGGGAGTTGCCTTGCCCAGCATCCCCAGAGGCTGGGAAGTGCTGTCCAGCTGCCCTGTGAGTGCCAGGGCTGCACTGTGCATTGGGAATAGCTGTCATTGGGTGCTGAGCCAGATGCTCCCAGTATCTTCCCTGCACTGCAGGGCTACACTTTCCATTTACTTCTCTTTTCTCTACCCCTCTGTAACCCAGCATATTTTGAGGTGAAAACCCCCAAGTTCCTTAATTGCTTTGCTTTCTGGCTTGGGATTCAGACTCTCCTGTTGGTTATGAGAGCTCCAGGTCTTCCACAGATGTGATCTTGGCCAAGGGAGGGAGAACCAGCAGCTCCTGCAGTTGAACCAGGCTGCTGTTCCTGCTTCCCTGAATGTCCAGCTGTGCCAGATGTGCCTTGCTGAGAGCCAGCAGGGTTTGGGCATGAATGGCAGAAACTGAAGGTGCCTGACACATTTCTGTGCCAAGAACAAAAATTACCTGCTCTGTTCAAGCAGCATGTGGGAGAGGACAGACAAGAGGCAGCTTGAGTGTGTCCTTGCTGCTTGTTGGAACTGACAGTTGGTTTTTTCAGTGTGATCACAGAGAAACTCTTCTGTCATGTAAATTTAGGAGCCCAATTGCAGTTGAAGCTGCAAATATGAACCAGTGCATTCCTGTTTCATGCAGGTGGACCCAGGGAGGGGACTGCATTCAATTCTCACCACTCACTGCAAGGCCCGTCTCTGACATCGAGATGTTGAAGCGTCTCCTCTGTAGGTCAACAAAAGATTCAGGGAAACTGCCCTGAAAATTGCAATAAATGTCTTTCTGTCTTCTCTTGCAGGTCTGGATTTACAATGAGGATCACGAGCTGATTTTAAACAATCTGCTTTGCTTGGATGTCTCTGAAACTCGCTCGTCCGATCCCCCTCGTCTCATGAAGTGCCACGGCTCTGGTGGCTCCCAGCAGTGGACATTTGGGGTAAGGGGAGAGGCTGCCCTATGGCACATTACATGTAATCAGTGTCTCAGTCAGGGACAGCAGCACTAACAGGACATCAGGGCCGAGTTTAATTGTGACCAAACCTCAGCTGTACCAAGGCAGTTGCACTGTACCAGGCTCAGCCCATGGTTCAGGCAGCCTGTACAGAAGTTGCTTTGATGGCTGCATTTCAGTCTTAATAAGACTTTTGCTGTGCTCTGGGACATGCAGACCCTTTGCAACAAAGAAAGGTTTCTGCAGCTCCACTGAGCTTTTCTTTTGCCAATCACAGCCCCCCACAGCACTGTGGCTCATCTGGAATATGCCAGAGAGAACAAAATCCACTCCAGAGCTTTGTTATGTTAGGTTTGCAGGCCTGGGAGACAGGAGGAGTCCATGTGGTGATTCCTGCTTAGTGATTGAAGAAGCACAGGGCAGAGCAGTTGCTTCTGCCCTGCAATTGATCTCATTAGTTGAATTGTTAAAGCCAGAAGTGGCCCATTCCACAAAACTGAGCCAGTGCTGCTCACACATGGAATTTGTCTCCTGGATATTCACTCAGAGGCTGTCCCTGACATGCCCTCAGCCTAGCTGAGAGTCTGTAGCACCAACATGGTTGAACAAAGGGAGGGAGAGCCCTGCCAGCACTGCCAGTGGTGCTTCCAGCACAGCTCTGCACAGCCTGTCTCAGGTTCCTACCATGCTGCTGGTTGGCAGCTCGAGTTCCCAAGGGGAGTCCCACCAGTCCTGTTGCAGCCCAGGATGGTGTGGAGATACAGAGGCAGATACTGTGTGAGCCCAGGGTTGTGTGTGTCTGACACTGGCACCAGCACTTCCACAGCCCCCAGGGACAGTGGGAACAGTGAGCTGAGCAGTTCTGCTGGGCAGAGGTTGTTGAAGGCTCTGCAGCTGCTGTTAGCAGGCAGGGATGTACAGGAGTGGGGGAAGGGCCACTGGCATTGGGTGCATGTGGCTGTTGGTGATGCCTGTGGCAGGACTGGAGAATCTGCACTTCATGTGTGACACGTGGGCTTTGAGCTGGCCATGGCCACTGTGGGTGTGGGAGGTGGATCTGAACAGGGTCACATTGGTGCTCATCAGTGATCCACAAGAAAAGAAAGTGACTCAAACACTAGGATTGATTAGGAAGGGGATAGAAACTGAAGCAGGGAAATGTCAGCACACCATGGCGGTTTGTACTGCATGTGCTGGTCCCCTCCTCTCAGAAAGGCTGAATTAGGCCTGAAGAAGGCTCAGAGGGGCATGGAAAGGCAAATGGAAGGTGTGGGGCAACTTTCCCATGAGGAATATGAGAGCTGGCTGGGGCCCTTTAGATATCAAGCCTTTTGGAACAAGGGGAACTCCATTGAGTGAGTCATTGATACAGGGAAATACTAACTGAGCACTGCCAGTTGTGGTACAAGACTTGGATTGGGGGGATATTTTGGAGGAGTGTTTTGCTTTCTTACCATGTCCTCCTGCTTCACTGGGCATGTGGTTGTGGCCACAGGCACTGGCAGAGCCTGGCATGGCTGTTCTCGTGGATCTGCTCCCTCTGTGCAGGAGAGCAGGAGGTGGCTGCCCACGGGAGCTGCTGGGGCTGTGCAGAGAGCCCTTTCCAGACAGCTGCTACAGGCTGGTAGTAGAGGAGATGGCACAGTCATCTAAAGGTGATAAAAGAATAGGATCTGTTCCCTTGTCACTCTTGGCTGGGGTTTGGCCTTGCCCTGGCTGTGGGCACCCACCATGCACGAGGCCTGTCATGATGTGTGGGTGCTGAGGGCAAGGGCACTGCTAATGCAGGGTCAGATGCAAAACAGGGATCTCTGTTCAGCCTGGAGAAGTGAGGGCTCCAGGGAGACCTTAAAGCATCCTTGCAGTGCCTAAGGAGGCTACAGGAGAGCTGGAGAGGGATGTTTTGCTAGAGCATGGAGAGATAAGACAAGGGGGAATGGCTTTGAACTGACAGAGGGCAAGTTTAGGTTAGATATGAAGAAATTCTTTTCTGTGAGGGTGGTGTGATGCTGGAACAGGTTGCTCAGAGAAGCTGTGGATGCCCCATCCCTAGAAATGTTCATGGCAAAGTTGTATGGGCTTGGAGCAACCTGGTCTAATGGAAGGTGTCTCTGCCCATGGCCGAGGGCTTGACATGAATGATCTTTAAGGTCCCTCCCAACCCAAACCATTCTAGAATTCTATGGCCTGTCTGTGCCCACTACAGTCTAGTGGGCTCTCTCTTTGCTGAGTGCTGGGGAATGGGTTTGATCATCCCTCCACCTCATTAAAAGACTGTGGTATAAACAAAATCCCAGCTGGGGGCCTGTGAGGATGTGAGAGCCTTTGTTTCAAAGTCTGGATGTGGTTATGGGGTGTGCTGTACTCCACTGCTGCTGTGGGTCTGGAGTGTCAGGGAGGCTGCTGAAAGGCTCATCTGTCAGAGGGAGCACCCCCTCCCCTTGGGCATCACTTCCAGCCCCAGTTTGACAATGGAGAACAGAAATTTTAGTAAATAAATCCCATCTGTCTTTGTCTGCTCTAGAAAAACAACCGCCTGTACCAGGTCTCCGTGGGGCAGTGCCTCAAGGTGGTGGATCCCCTGAGCCACAAGGGCTACGTGACCGTGGCCATCTGCGACGGGTCCCTTCCTCAGCAGTGGCACTTTGAGAGCTGAGACAGCCAGGAGGTGGCTGAGGAGAGTTCAGCTGAGCCCTGGTTCCCCTTCAGCCACGATCTGAAGTCATTCTGGAGGGGTTTGTGTGGAGCCCTTGGCTGCTACACCTGGCACAACCATGGAAGGACCTGCTGGAAATGCCCTGCCCTGAGGAGCTGAGCGTGGGAAGGTCGGGGTGGTCACTGGTCCCTGGTCACACACTGAGAGCAGCAGCCCCACTGCACCAAGAAGTGAAATTCATCATCGCTTCCTTGGATGGTCCTGGATTATTATTGGACTGGTTTTAAGTAAGAGAAATCATTAGAGCAATGTAATTTAAATGGTGAGATTTCAGCTCTGTGGATCTTCTAAATGACAATGACAGAAAGGAGTCCTCCTTGACTATTTCATGTGCAGTATCTCAATAATTTACATTTCTAGTATGGGATTACTGGCCAAAATTATTTTACTTTTTCTGGAAAATATTTTTATTCCCTTTCATCTTCTGATAATTGTCATTTGAAATATTTAAATTTAGTTCTTTTAATTTTAGGACATTTCATGTAGTTTAAGTTCTTTGCTGTCATTCGTCACCTCATATTTAAAACAAAGTAACTATTGCAAAGTCTATTTTGATGACTCATGACAGTAGCTGCATTTAAAATAAACTATCATTTTTTATTAATTTGTATGGCCTTACTCTTTGTAGCTGTTAGACCAGAAAGCACCAACTTAGACACTGATGGAAATTAATGTTCAGACAATTTGGGTCTTGTTTTCACTCCCTCTCTCCCTTCCTCACGTCTTGGAAGGCTTGACAGATAATTACTGGGTATTTTTACTCCACTTCTCTCTTTTCATTTATTTTACTATTTCTTTGACTTCCTGCCTCAGTTTCTTCAGTGTGTGGGAGCTCCTGCAGAAGAGAAAAGCTGCTCTTACCCAGTGTATTTTTTCTTAGCACCGTTGTTGGCCTTGTTTCCCACCCCACAGCCACAGCCTTCCCTGGGAACGTGCAGTTTGGATTTTGGAAGTTCCAGGACAGCCTTGTGCAGCAGAAACATTCTCCAACTGCACAAATACTCCAGCATCCCCTTCCTGACCTTTTGGGCAACGTGAAGAAAGTAATGATAATGCTAGAATAATTATAGACCCACATCTTTCTGCAGAGAGGAGATTTGATTGTGCCAGACTCTGCTTGGTCCTTCACCCACCTGCCAGGGCCAGCACCTGGGAGGAGAGAAGCAGAGGATGCAAAGGAGCAGGTAAGAGTGGCCTGGCCACAGGGCAGCTGCTTTGCCTAGTCCTGGAAGGAGTGAGCCCCTGGCTCACTGGAGAACCACGTACCAGCGTTTAAAAAGCAGAAGCAATGGGCTGAAGTTATTCAAGGTAAAGCATTACAATGGGAATAATTAAGTAAGACACCAGCCATGCTCCTTCCTACCAAGGAAAGCCTCTAAAACCAACCCCAGCCCCCTTGGTCAGCTGAGCCTGTGCTGTGCCTTGCTCAGGGGCAGCTGGAGTCTTTCCATCAGTTCCCAGGTGACTCCTGCAGTCAGGCAGGGCTTGCAGGGTAGGGCTGGAACATGGTGTCAGCTCAGGTGAGCCCTTTCATTGGCAGCAGTGGCAACCTGGGGGGTTGCTGTGTGTGGAATTCCAGTCTTTGCTGGGGTGAAAGGATGGGCTGCAGCTTCCTTTGTGCCTGTCTGGTTCACCCTGACTGCTGGCACAGCTCCTCCCAGCTGTGTGCAGGGGAACAATTCTCTGGGACATTGGTGGTGGGAGCCACATTGTGCAGAAGCCTTGCTTGGCCTTTTCTTCTGTTGCCTTTTTGTTGTCTTTTTTTAGAAAAAGTAAAAAATCAGGAAACAAACAAATAAATCCTCAAACAGGGAGAGCCACAGCTTGCTTTATTTACAGTCTGAGTCAGTTGCCACAGAGAATTTTGGACCTTTTGCTCCCAGTGGGGAGAGTTGGAGGCTGCTGTCACCGGGAACGGCGCTGGTTTGCAGGAGCAGATGGAGGTGATGGCGTTTGGGATGGTGACAGTTGGTCCTGCAGGGCATTCCTGGCCACAGACAGACCTGGTGCAGCCACACAGCCAGGCCATCAGCTGAGGGTGAGAGATCTCTGCTGGGAAAACCCAGCCCTGGGCCAGGGGCCTGTTCCCAGCTGGGCTGCCGGCTGTGAGCAGGAATTCAGAGTTCTGCCCTGTATTTGAGTGACTGCTCCCAGCTGACCTAGGAGGCTCTGGTGAATAGGAAGCACAGAAGGAAAAGCCTCATCCCTGTCAGAGGCCCCAGCTTGCTGCTGTCATACTGAGAATTTATTATTTGTAAAGAAGGAAACTCTGTCTGGGGCTGAATTTTTAAGTCCCAGTGTCAAGCTCTTGCTTCTTGCTGGCTCCTGGAGTGGGTGGTGGCCGTGGACAGACAGATCCTGCAGCAGCCAAAGTGCACCACATCAGTAACACCAGGGAACAGCTCTGGCCTGGCTGCTTCCCACTGCTCCATGGTAAGTCTTGGAGCCTTTTTTTAGTCTGGACCTATTCTGGGAGCTTGCTGGGAATGTCTCTGGTGGTAAACATGGAGGTTTAACCCCACTCTGTCCTTTTTGCCCATTCTGGAGGGGACTGGGGAAGGGTGTTCAGTGTTCCAGCTCAGGGGCTGAGATGAGGATGTGGCAGCCACTGTGACATTTAGGATGCACTGGAAAAGGGGGAAGGCAAAATATTTCTCAGTGGTGGAAGCAGACACAGATCTTGGAAGAAGCAGAAACCAGACACCTCAAATGACAACAGGAGGATGCACTTTATAGATGTAAAATATTTTTATTCGTAAATGCTGATCTTCTAAATCTGTTTCCACAAATTCCAAAACCCATAACACTCTGTATACTTCAAAAAATTCATTTTTTTGTGTTGTTTTTGTATTTTTTTTGCCAACATTAGATACTATTATACAGAACAGAAAAAACTGTAGGACAAATACTGGTAGGATGTTGGAATATTGTACAAGAGAAGAAAAATATTCAAGAAACAATTTAATACAGCTATTTATCAAGAGAAAAATATATACAATTGATTTATTCTGTAAGATAAAAATACATCATGCCATATACATTACAAGTTCAGAACTGTATTACTGAATATACCAACAGTTTACAGTCCACTTTAATTGTGCACACAAAAAAAAAAAAACTTCATTTTTTTTTTTTATATTTAGCCTGTGAAGTGTCAGTACCAGAATTTTAAGTACAAAATAAAAAGCTAACCTGGTTCAAAATGCTGATTAAATTTCTACAAGCAAACACAAAACAGTGTTTATTTTTAAAGAAATGTAAACAAAAACAATCCATACAAACACATCTTTAAATTACATTTTCCAAAATCCTATTGCCAGAGTCCTGCAGCTGCAAGCACATTACACCTAATTTTTTTCCTTGTTTTCCTTTTAAGAAGGCTATCACATGAGACTGAAGCTCCAACTCATTCTATGCTGTTTACATGATTTAATCTGTAGGCTGAACAGTCACCTAATCCTTGACTACTTTTGCTGAAGAATAAAAACCATGTCCAGCCTCTGTTTTGGGTGGTTTTAGCAGTTATTCACAGTTATCACAAATTGTAAGCACAAAAAAACCTGACTTAAGAAATAGGGATGCAACAATATAATACAAATAAAATTAATCTAAATTACCCAAACATCTACAAAAGTCAGAGTTGTAATATACACTGCCTTTACCAGGCTTAAGGTTTACTTAAAAAAATTCTCATAAGACCACAGTTGAGACTGCTTTAAACATACAAAACCCCCTCTCTTTAAATTGAGATTTTGGTTATTCCGAACTGGGAATCGCATGTCCGTGAGTTCATGAGATCATATTGTAACATCCCTATCAACGTTTGAGAATAAGCACCCGAACTGCTGCAGAGTCTGGTAGCATTTGGTCAATAACTATTTTTATACTGTATTTTTTTTCTCAAAATATTTACACTTTTATACAAAGTAACAGAGTTTGTTAGTTCTGCAGGTAACAGCAGCAGCTTGGCTTTCTTCTAACTTTCTTTTTAAAAATAGCTTCATTCACTTATTCAATAATAAATACAAAAAGGTTCTCTTATTTTACAGAAATCAAAAACTACAATAAACTGACTCATGGAATCAAGTATTTAAATGTATTTTAGTGCAAGTTATTTTTTCCCTTAGCTCTATCCCTAAGGAAGTCGTTTCAGTACATTCCTTGTTCAGTGGTGTCTACTTTTATTTAAAATTTTTTTCTTTAATTAGAGGGCCTGCCCCTTTATCAAATAAGGCTGTGGCCAGCACTTTGGACTTCTCCCTTTCGCTGGTGATTTCAGTCTTACATTCATAGTGGCCACCTGCCCTCCTGCAGGTCAGCCAGCGGTTCTTTGCCCAAGTTAAACAGTTTCTCCTTAGTGAGCTCAAAAACAAAAGTGCTGGACCATTCTGTTAACTCTGTTTCACCTCCACATGTCTGGAAAGTCAGCTTCAGATTTTGCCGGCTTGCTTCTGGCGCTTGTTGGTTGGTGGGTTATTTTTCCTTTTTTTTTTCTTTTTTTTTTTTTTTTCTTTTTAAATACTTGTGTAAAAATCTGTATTTCCAGAAGTGATATTTTTTTTCCCCCTTTAAAAAGGCAACAATTTTCCGTCGACAAAATCAAAATGTGAATCACTTCTTCCTAGGGACAAGCAACCCTCAAAGACAGCAAGGAATGCATTCTAGTTCATCCACTTTCGGCAGTTTACAGCTCCACAGTGACATGGAATCTTGTGCTGGTCATCTTCAAAATCAAACTTATAGTCGTAGCAAAGCTGGAAGGAAAGGCACAAGAGTGGTTATGGAAGAGCTGGGATTTGCCACAACAGGTTAAACAGCAAAACGCAGCAGAGGCTGCACTGTAAGGGACAGGCACGGTGTTACAGGAAAGGGGAAGGGAAATGTCACCTCTCCCCAGAGCAAACAAGTTGTGCCACTGGCCAGGAATCACAGAACGGATGCACGTGGCAAGAGGGGTGTAAAGAACTTGCCCTACCTCCTCCCCCTTCTGGATTCTTCTGCTGGAGCTGATGATAATTTTGTGTCCTCTCTCAAAAGTGACCACCTCAGCCACGCAGTTGGGCGCGCACGAATGGTTGATGTACCTACGAAAGGAGAGTGGGACAGATGAAACCTCTTAGGAAAAGCCAGCCCTTGAGGCAAATGTGAACCAAACCTCAGGATGGCCTTAGCTCCATGGGCTCACCGCCTTTCCACATACAATTACATTACTCTGTACTTGTTTCTTTACCTAAAAAATGTCAAAAAAAAATCAAGGATCAAAAAAAATTCCTTTCTTCACAGCTGCCACGAAACGTAACTGAAAGATGAGCAAAGCTGATGGAAGAGACAGTGGGACAGTTTGAAGACTGAATGTACCAGCTCAGAAAATAAACCCCACAAACTCAGAGCCTCCAACAGCCCCAGGCCAACACGGGGGATGCCCAGGAGGAGGTCAGGGATCCCTCCAGGGCCACCCACCTTGCAGGGCCTCCCGTTAGGGTGGCGTCGATGACGTGGTCGTTGTCAATGCGGAACATGTACACGCCCCGGTTCTGGAAGACACAAGCGGCACAAGGACTCTGGTGAGGTTTTACTGCATTGCCAGTGATGAGCCAACAACATGGGCCAGCTCCATTCTGCATTCCAGCTCAGGCACTGCCCACTGGCTCACGAGGGAAAGCACTGCCACGTACTGCCTGTGTCCCCATGGGTTCGTGAGGGATGATGGGTCATGAACACAAACCTCCGGATAATTCAGTTTTCCCCAAGAGCTTCCTACTGCCTTTCATCCAGGGTATATGATGGCCTCCCAGACAGGCACTAACTGATACAACGCCATCAAGTTACACAAAGGAAGTGGTTTTAAATTTAAGAAGTTCTTATTAAAAATGGAGGTCCTAACATATCTGGCAGAACTGTGTCCTCTGGAACAGAGAATGTGTCCTCCCTACCTGGCCAGGGTGCTGAGATGTATTAAACACTGGAATACTCTGATAACAACCATTGTAGAATCCTCTGGTTTTATTTTAAGCCTATTTGCATTTATGGCACAGCAGAAAACAAATCAGGGGACCTGAATTCATCAGGCAGACCAGCATTTGTTTTGTTCTTTGAATGTCTGAATGGGAAAGGGGAAAGAGAGAATGAACCAACAGCCTTACCTGAGACTCATAGAGCTTCTCCTTCCTGTTTGCCACCTCATTCCGGATAATTGTCCCGATATATTCAATGACCATTGTGTGCTTTTCAATGTCTCGAGCAGCATATAAGCCCAGGCCCTACAGAAAGTACACGGAGAGTTAATAACTTTACACTCACACTGTGTTCCTCACTGTGCCCCAAACCAGCAGTGGAAAGGGGAGAGAGAGAAGCAGCACTGATTAATAATTGATGCAGTAAAAACTCAATGCAGAATCCAGCCTCACACATATCCCAGAAAACTTGGCTGCTGTCTTGGTGAGAAAGTTGTTCTTACCCCTCTGACACAGACTGTGTAAAGGTTATAAATTCACTGAGAAATAAAAGAGGGTTCTGCGAGGAACCCAGGCATGGTGAAGTTCAGCCTGAAATAAACAACAACCATGCCCACACATGGCAGGATTAGTGACAAAGCTTTTCCAAAACAGACTGTGGGGCAAACCAGCAGCATCACAACAAGCAATGGATTCTATACTCTTATGAAGGCAAACAAGTACTGAGCTCTTCCTGCTGGTCTTGTATGGCTTCATCAGCTTGGCCTGAGCATCTCATGCTTCCACTGTGTATTTCTATTTTTATTAAGTTTTACTATGGTTTTGAGGAATAGGCTAAAAAAAAAAAAAAACAACAAACCACTCCAGAACTTTAAAAAAATCCTTTTTCTAGATGACAATAACAAAGGAATTTTTAAGATATTTACAGTAATTAGAAACAAAACTTACTTAAGGTAAATCTGTGCAATTGATGTGGCACGTTAAAATTTTAAGATTAGGAACGAGATTGGAAGGAATTCTGCAATAGGTTTAATTTCAAATTTTCATCTGGATTTGGATAAATATATAAGACATCTACAAAATTTAGCTGTAAACCACAATTTTTAAAATTCCATTTCCTGAAGTGGGAGCTGACCTGAATGCGAGAGCGAGCCAGGTACACGTTGGATTTCCACTCGGTTTTCATCTTGCGGTACTGGGAGGACTTGGAATGGACGAACTGTTTGCTGTAAGGCGCGTTCAGCTCCCCCGTGACTGTGCTCTGAAAGGACTTCGATGTGCTGGTGCTATTCAAGGTGTGAGGCCTGTAGGGATTGGGCATGTAACAGGAAAGAATACAAGAAAAACTGAAGATTTCTCTGAAAACAGCCGGGAAACCCAATAAAAATCCTCTCAGACATACAGACACTTAAAGCCAGCTAGCGGAGACACAAAGCAGTTCCTCTGACTGGGGCATGCACATTCACAGCCAAGGACGACAGGGTTTGTAAGCAGCAGACGAAAGCACAAATAACCCTAAAGCAGCCTATAAACCCTGGGCTGTACTATGTGAAATTAAAACAAAATACCTTAACACAAACCTCTTGACATGGGTACTCATTTTAGGCTCGGCACGGGCACAGCCCGTGGGGTTGATGGCAAGAGGAAGTTCCATTAAGGGGTTTCGGCCATAGCGGAAAGTGTAGTTCTCACAGGCCTCAACCCCTGGCAGCTGCAAAAAAAAAAAAAAAAAAGAACAGAGAGAAAGAAAAAAACCCAAATAATTACATGTTTAATTACACGTGAAAAAAAATGTCTGCTTTTCCACACTTCTTTCTGGTTCCCTTCTCATGTGTCTATCCAGCAAGTGGGATGATCCAGCAAGAACTGGGGTGGTGAACTCACCGATTCTGCAATCCTGGCCACTGCAGAGACTGTCAAACCAAAGAGGTCTTCACCCTTCAGATAGCTGGGGAACAGCTGGAGCATTTCAGATTCTTTCCTAACAGAAGCAACGGGCTCCAGGATTTTATCCCACACACCTACACAACCATTGGGAGAGAATTACAGTGATCAAAAAAATAAAAACTATTGCAGTTGGTTTTAAAACAAATGCCTGAGGATATGGGAACCAGAACCCAGCACTGAGAAAGCTTTTGTCTTTGATTGCCTGTACAAACAGGCCAGGGCCTAAAAAGTGAAGGGAAGAATGACTGTTGAGTTGCTAATTTTTGGGATTTAACAAATCCCAAACAAAAACACCATTGATTCTGCACCCTCAGTCCTCAGAAATGAAGCTTTCACTGTTCTCAGCATGGAAACTTTGGGTCCTCTGACAAGAACATGGACAGGCTTCTCTTGAGAAATCGTGCAGAAGTAAGATTTTCTGAAAATACACAATATATTCTATTTCCACTGATTGTTTGTAGTCAGTGCTCATTAGCACCCACAGCACCAAGGCCTTGAGACATGGAGGGTTACAGGCCTCCAGCACATGCACAAGCCAATTTCCAAGAGCTGTCTAGGTGTTTATGGACACCCTGACATTCTTCACCCTGACAGAGACATTACCCACCCTGAGAACAATGTGGTCACTCAGCTGTTTTTAGAGCTCCCTAACTGGAGCCCAGTTGATTAAAGGTAACTCAGCAGTGGCTCTGTGTTTAACAAAGTCACGTTTCATGAAATGAAACCCACACTGACTTTCCTACTGCTTTAGTTCATTTTCAAACTCAATCTTGGGTCTCCTCTGTGGACTTGGAACAATTCTTCTGATCTGCAGCTTATACAATTTCTTCAGAGGTGATCACAGCCTTCACAGCAGGGTATTAAAAATGGGCCCTGGAAGCTCACTATAAACATTATGTTAGAACAGTGCCTACAACAGCTGCTTCAAACAGGTACTGTACCACAGGAATCAGCAGTACCACAATGAACAGCAAAGCCACAAATTCATCATCTTGGCTGACAAAATTTACCTTTAGGTGTTGTGTCAGTCAGAACCAGATCCTCGTGGCCCTGCTCCACCACCTTGATGACGAAGAGCGGGAGCCCGTCCTTCTCCTCGATGGAGCAGAGGTAGCGGCAGCGCCTGTTGGCGTACCTCATGCTCCAGTACAGCCGGCTGGCCTCGTAGCCCACGGGGAACAGGGCTTTGGAGGAGTGGAAGGCCTGCATCTGCTGTGGCAGCAGCTGGCCCACGGCGTGGAAGATGAGGCTTCCCACACGGAAGGTGTGGTCGCGCTCGCCGCGCTGGACGATGCTGGCGATCTGCCGCACCTCGTCGCGCTGCACATACACCCTCCGGAACACCGCGAAGTAACTCAGCTCCTGCTCGTGAGTTCCCTTTGGTTTGTGCATGGGGCAAAGCATGGTCTTGTCTTTAAAAAACATGCATTGTGCTTTTATGGCACAGGTAAAATGGTAAATATTGGTGCACCTTAACCTGTGGCAACCGCTGGTGGCACCCATTTTGTGACAGAACATGCATTTCATCTGCAGGCCTCTCCGCAGTGCTAGTTCCACGTTTATTAAGGCACCAGCTTGTGTCTCGTAGACTTCTGTAGACCAAAGAGCACAGTTCAAATGGACCCAAAGGTCTAAATCCAGGTTGAGGAGCCTTGCTGGTCCATCAGTTAATCCGTCACCCTCCTCATGACAGAAGCAACATTTCCTGTAGTCTTTAGGCACGGGGTCTGGTTTAAGGGTTGTGCCCAGTTTTTTAAGAAATTCATCTATTTCTTCTTCACAAGGAGGTTTGAATGATCCTTTAGGAATCACAATCTGAATGCTCCACTTTTTCCATTTCATCCCTTTCCATTTCTTACTGGGAGGCCGGCAGTCCTCCAGACTGCTGTGTATTGCTTTTAACCTGGGTTTCAGTTTCACCGTTACCTTCAGCTCATCCGGTTTCGCCTCCACCTTGGCTGCTTCAAAGGCAGGGGGGAACATGATGGGGGGTGATGAGGGTGGGGAAACCTTCTCCTGCAGCTGAGGCAGACAATGGACATCCAAAGTGGAGATGTTGTTGCTGTACTGATGGAATGCTTTGGGCGGCCTCTCCTTCATCGGCGACTGTGGCAGGGGTGGGACCGATTCCTGATAATCAACAGAAAACTCTTTAAGAAAAAGATCCCAAACCTGTTAATCATTAAATAAAACCTGAAAACATGGGCAGCTCAGTATGGGAGAGGTTTCTCCAAATGCCTAAAATCATGATGCATCAACAGAGAAAGATTAAATTATCCTGACCCATGCTACCACAGCTTGGACCAGGATTTGGAGCAGGAAACTCCCTGCCTACCTAGAACATGGTGTCCCTTTGATACATGAGAGAAAGCACAAATAATGCTTCATCCAGGTTCTGAATGCAGAACTCCTCAATTGCCCTTGGTGAGCTGACTGCCAGCTTTAGCTCCTAGGGATTCTTAGAAAGTTTTGTTACGACACAAAGTCACAAACTAATTTAAAGCATAAGAATCTGCTATATGGTAGAAATGGAGAATTTAGAACTAGTGCCACATAATTTTTTCCTGGAAACAAGTGAGGAGTAATTTCTGCAGGGCTCCGGATTAAATACAACTTGAGGACTTAAACTATACAGTCACAGTAAACAAGAATTATACCTGCAGAGATTTGTGGAAAAAAAAAAAAAACAAACAAAAAACTAAGAGAGAAAACAAGAACAATAAAGGAAGTTTATATTATGAAGTGCTTAACGTGGTTTGTGTGATTAATCTTGAAAGAGTAAATTAAAGGATCAAGAGGCTGAACATGACATTTAATTAACTTAATTAGGTACATGCTGATGCACTTGTAGAGGAATGTTACCCTGTTTATACAACAACTGAAAATGAGCTACATGGGACACTAAAAGGATATGGATGTACACAGAGTTATCTTCTCCAGGTTGTATGTTTTTAATTCAGTTCCTCCTGAGAGAGTAAGGAGGATGCACTTGAAGGAAAGCTTCAAACTATACAGTCCATACAGGACTATGGAACACATTAATTAGGTAAAGCTTGAAGGACACAGCCTGTTCTGACCAATAGTTTAGGGAAAAAAGGTACATTTGATCTAGAAAGAGCAGAAGACAATTCAGTTAAAAGAAGTACTCAAAAAATTTTAACTGTGAGAAACTCAACAACATTCAGTCTTCAGTGAAGACTATTTCACTTTTAGTGTTTACATAATTAGATAAATTTAAGTTCCCCTTCTTCTGACCCTGAATGACCCCTGAGACAGCAAGAAATTATGCCACTCAGGTGTTGGATACCCCTTGCAGTGTCTGCAGGCAGAGAACTACAGCAGAATTATTCTCAGGGGACCACCTGAGAAAATTCCCTAGCCTGATTCTAGTTCAGTGAATGAACTTCTTCAGATGTACTTCTCCAGTAATAAAAAACTGCTTTCCCTGGTCACTGTCAGCTCACAGGCTCCTTACTGGTGTTCTGGTAATCAATGTTTTAAAATGGCAGCTTCACCCAAATAAAGTAAGGGAACAGGATTCTATTTTCCCAGTTACACTGAACAAATGAAACTCTTTTTACAACTCTTTTTACATCTTGCTGCTCAATTATTATTTTCACAGCTGTAATTTTATTTTTAACTGTACAAGCCAAATCCAAATGCAGGATATACCCCTTAAAAATGTGTCTGTGGTTGTTTACAATGCCCAGAGAACTTGAATCACTCATTGTTTGAGACTGCATCTTCAAAGCCTGGGAGGGGAGCCAAAGGTGATGGCTTTTCTGCCATGCATCTGTCAGACACAAAGTTCTGCAAATATGATTTTTAATTCATGCTGTTGCTTCAGAATCTCAACGTCTGAATACAGAGCAATTAATTTATAAACCTCTCAGATGAAGTGCAAACTTCCCCCTTGGCCCCTCTCTGTTCTCCAACAAATAGCTGCAATAATTTCAGCTCACTTGGGTCTGCCAGTGTTTGATACTTACTTTGTTCTCTGAGTTTTTTGCTTGCACAGCTGCTGAATAAAGAACAAAGCAGTTGTTGCTACAGAATACAATGTCCTTCATTTTATCTGAGCCTTCTTGGGAATCCTGGGAATCAAACACAGAAGAAGTGCATTTTAATACCATTCTTCACATAGTAAGTGTAATGAAACAAGTCTTCCAATCTGGCTGGAAACTCTTTTATTTGTAGAACATTTGTGAAATAATGAGGGATGCTGTGATATAAATACTTGATTATTTGACAGATCTAACGTTGCCACCACCTACACCCCTGTTCTTCAGCATTTCCTGCCTTTCACAGAAGTTTAACAATCAAAATAAAGCATTCTACACCAAGCACCCATCTGCTCCATAGGCACTCTTGCAAAGCAAAATCCATTTTCTTTTATCTTTAGATGGCAAAAGAATGTCTCATTTCAGCCTAATCAAAGCCAGATCACACTGTTTTATCTACTGATCCATCTACAAAACCTTACTGGGAATTCAGTTGCATTCCTGTCTGCATGAACACTTTACTCTCTGCAAGTTCTGGCTGTGTCTTTGTGGTGTAGTCACCTCCACTTCCAGAATGCACTGAAGAGCAACGGCATTCTTTGAAGGAATGACAGTTCCCAGTGTAAGGACAAGAGATTGCAACTGAAATAGGATTCCTGCCCAAAAAGAGTGCAAGTATTCTGGCTCTTACAGTAATTCCTGACACAGCAATGTGGCTGCCTCACAAATGAGCTTTTTTTGAATTGAGGTCCCTGAAGAAGTCAGGGAAGGAACTGGTAGCAGAGCTTTGAGAAGCCCCATAGATGGGACCTGTTTTATGAAATGTCCTGGGATTCATTTTGTATCAGTAACAACTTTGCCATTTTTTAGCTGTACTGCCTGAATGTCCCACTCTGAATCAGGACACACAAGGAAGGGGAACACCACAGGAAGCTGAAGTGCTCTTGGCTGGCAGGACAAGCAGGGCTTTGTGCCATCCCTTGCTTTAAGGAGCCCAGCTGAGCACAGGGCCCTGCCCTGGCACCTCAGCACTGACCTGTTTGAGGAAGGGCAGGTCCTTGAAGGATTTCCTCACGCCACTGCCCAGAACCACGACCTTGCAGTGGGAGCACCAGCGAGGCCTCAGTGCTGAGCCTTCTGCCATGCTCTGGCTGTGATCCTTGTAGCCAGCCAGACCTAGGGAACAGATTTTCCGTCAGAGGCTGGATCAGATCAAACCAAATTTATGAGATATCACAGTATTCTACTGGTGTAGAGCACTAGCACCCTCCTGAATAGGGCATGGAAGGAGGGCTTTAAACCTCGACCTGACAGGTAAATTGTATGAATCAGACCTAAAAACAGCTGTGCAAACCAGGAAAAAACACATTCTTGTGTAAAAAAATCACAAAATTACCAAACACAGGAATACAGGCTTGAACAACTATGTCAAGCTTTCCAGCATGGGAACAATCTTCCTGAATTATGTATTTTAAACCAGACTGGATATAAAAAACCCTAATAATCTTAGGAATTAGGGAAGAAATGCCTCACTGACAGTGATGTAAACAGACAATGGAAATCTGAGATGGATGAGAACTACTCATGGTGAAATCCAGGAGCATCCACATGATCATGTAAGAAGTGAAAAGTTTTGTTTAGAACAAGAATCAATTACTGAATTCTAGAGCATGGATTTCTGAGGCTGAGATGCATCAATAATGACTCAGTTAAACCGTGGTACTGAACACTGGGAGGTTCAAGCCCACTCACCATTGCTGTTGGCAGGGAATGGCACATGGGGCTGCTTCAGTCCATAGGGCCCCACGATCCTGGCAGGTCCCATGGATCCTGCCTGGGGACCCTGCAGGAGCAAGTGCTGCCTGTACTCCACAGACGGGTTCCCTCTGTGAGTGTTGGTGGCTGCCATGGAGGATGGGACATCTGGAGCATTACTGACCTCGTAACTGTTGGGAATTCTGACATGGAGCAGGTTGGAGAATGCTGCTACAACGCTACTGATGTTCTAAGAACAGGAATAAAAACCAAAAAAAAATGTTTACATCTGACAAGCAGCTCAGACAGCAGAGATACAAACTATTAGAAGATTGCAACTGCAGCATTATTGCACTGTAACCCCCTCAGAGTCACTATACATAACCCAAATTAACTGCTGTTGTACTCTATGTAATACATGCTTATTCTTTTTACCTCAGCAGCTGTGGGATGTAAAGTAATTGCTACAGAGATAAGGCCAGATTTGGGACCATTCTGGGATGGTCCAAGCTGGGAGGAGAAGAAGCCAGAACCAGGTAAGGCTCCTGAACCGGGTTCTGATTTTATGTAATTCCTTTTGGCTTCTGAACCTGAAAATAAACCAGAATACAGCACATTAATCCTACACTTAAAGGAACAGACAGAAAACCAATCCTAGCTGTAAATGTTCACTCTGCTGCAGCCTCACCTTTCCCAGTGCTGCTGGGCAGGATGGGAATGATGGGAGATGGGACAGGTTCTGGGTTCTCCTCCTTTACAACTGACAAGTCTGGGTAGCGACTGATCTCCATTCCCACCACGCTCTCAGGAGAGGAAGAAGGAACAAAGCTGTCAGGAGTGTCCCTGTCCTCACAGTGATCTTGAACCCTAGAACAAAACCCAAAAAGCCTGGTTTGGAAATGGACTAAACTTTTGGTAAGCCAAAGTTAGAAATCATGACAGGGAACTAAAATGAACTTGCTGGTTGCTCCTGGTCACGGAACACAAGTAGGTGGTTGGCCATCACCTCTGGGTATCTCATATTCCATTGCACACATATTCCATTTCTTGGGAAAGATCCATGGAGAAAACAAAGACACTAACAAAGCCAAACCCCCTGTTCCCCATGGCTCTATCCACCAGGGTAAAAAAAACGAGCATTTAATATTTGAACTGTTTTAATATTTAAAAATAATACTCTCTGGCCTTTATCCACATACAGGCTCCACGGCTTCACAGACACCCATATTTTGGGCAGGCAAGTGAAAGGGAGGCAAACGGGAAGATCTCTGCAGGGAGACCCATGTGCCAGCCAGTGTTTCTCACCTGGGACACTGAGTGGAGCTCTGCAGTTTCAGGCTGGCTCCTGCACAGTCTTGCTGTTGCTACAGCAGTCACCTGTCACTGTAGCACCACACTGCTCCAGGAAAAGCAGATATTTGTATAGTTTTCTTCCACTTCTAAGAGATCAAGGTAAGGAATCCCTAACAATTTAGCAGAATCTGGAGTCGAGCAATAGAAGCAGGTCTAGCAAGCTACTTCACCATGCTGCTCTCTACATATGGAATGTTAAGAGTTAAAATGATCCCATTCCATTCTCTGCCATTCTGTGCCTGTGCAAAAAGGATTTTGTTTCTCCACACCTTCGCAGTCTCATCCAATGAAAGATCACAGAATCTGCTCCAAACACCCTTTTGAAGATGTCAAGTAAAACCTACCTTAACTCCTCCTGGTTGTTGTGAGGTGGTGTTGGAAGTGAAGCAGGGACATCCACAGTTTTTGGGCCCTGAGCCATTGCTCTGGCTAATAAATCATCTTGTGGTCTGAAAGGCAACTGGAACTGCTTTGGCCCCAGAGCTTTGGTAACTGAAACCAGAGAGGCACAGCACAATGAGACATCTGGACAGCTCTTCCAGTGATAGATATGCTGCCTGCTGGGTGTGGGTGGGGCCTGATGGTGACAACACTCTCAAGGCATTTGGGAGTTCAAGTAATTGTGACCATTCAGGATTAACTTCCATTTTTACAAAAACCTGCAAATTTTGAGCAAACAGGGCCTGAAAAACTTTTGAGTGTGTCTTCTGCCACTATGAGAGGATGATTGTTTATGTAAAAAACCCACAGAACTACAAAAAAATCAAAAATTTTGCAACGACAAAGGAAAAGTGGTGTGAAAAAAAGGATTTTAATCACTGAATAGTCTTTACAAAGACCCAGTATAAAGAACAGAAAGCAATTTTAACTGTCCAAATTGTAATTATCAGGAAATACACACTTACTGCACACATTCTGGATAGGCTGCTTTGAGCTCACTCAACCAAGGAGCTCATGCCAGTCATTTGTACTGGACCCAAAAAACTGATCTTAAGGTTTTCTTTCTCATTTCTTAAGAGTGTGTCTAGTTCTCAAAATATTTTTTAATGGGAACAAGGCAAAGGCACTGACACCTTACACTATAATGGTGTAAAATATTGCTGGCTAGTCATTATTATAACCTTGAGAAGTCTGGGCATTTTGTTTTTCTAAAGGAGCATTGCAACTGAGAAGCATCCTAGGAGGTAACCTGGAGGAGGAGTCTGAGGGGACACCTCGCAGCAGCCTCCAGCTTCCTCATGATGGGGGGCAGAGGGGCAGGTGTGGATCTCTTCTCTGGTCACCAGTGAAGGGACCCAAGGAAATGGCCTGAAGTTGTGCCAGGAGAGGTTTAGGTTGGATATCAGCAAAAGGTTCTTCACCCAGAGGGTGGCTGAGCACTGAACAGGCTCCCCAGGGCAGTGGTCACAGCACCAAACCTGACAGAGCTCCAGGAGCGTTTGGACAACACTCTCAAGCCCAGGATGGGATTGCTGGGGGTGTCCAGTGCAGGGCTGGGAGCTGGACTCAATAATCCTTGTGGGTCCCTTCCAACTCAGCCTGCTTTGTGATTCTAAGATCTATTTTGCCATTTGCTAGAAGCAGGACAGACCTTACAGCACCAACACACATGAGCCTTACCATCATGGCCTCCCAGCACTCCAGCCTTGCCAGCGAGCTCCTCGGTGGTGGCGAAGCCATTGACCAACTTCTGGCAGGCCACGGGCGGCGGCGTGGGAGGGAGAGAGGCAGGGGGGGTCGGGGGATTGCTCAGATTGTTCTGCTGCAGGACAGGAATTAAAGGACCATCAATCAGGATGGAACACAGCGAGACAACGTGCCTTGTTCCAGTACCACACAGTGCAACCCACTCAGAGTTTTACACCCAGATGTAGAACTGATACGCAGCCATAGCTGAGACCCAAGCATGAGACACAAAGGTATCTACTGGACAAGACACAATGATTGGCTTTTCTTGTATCAGGGATATCAGAGTAACAGTTCACATGAGTAAACACTGCCAAATACCCTACCAAAAGATTTACAAAAATGCACAAAGAACATTAAAAGGAATGATTTCCAACAGGTTCCTACAGTTTCAGCAAAGGTCCCAACTCCATGCTGAGAGAGCTGTTCCACAGTGACTCTCCAGCACCATGAACAAGTCAGCTTCCCCAGCTGCCCCTCAAGGGGAAGCTGCCTCACCTTCAGCACAGGATGAGCTGTCACTGAAGCAGCCACCATGGAGCAGCAAATATTCTGCAAGTCCATACTCTGGGCTACCTCTCACCAGTTTATTCAACTGCCCATATTTTAAATGAAAATTAAATGAGAACTTCAGTATCTGCTGTTCCTGCAGTCATGCCCACAAAGTTAATCCTCATTACTTTTGACCACAAGAACTATTTCTGTAGGTCCCATTCTCAGCTTACACACTGTGTAAGACTGGAGAAAACACCACTGGTTTTAATAGGTTTTCATATTAGGGTATCCAAGCAGCAAATTTGATTCTGTCTGTTCAGTATCCCACTGCCCTCCCAGTACTGCCACTCTGATCTCAGAGACTAAGTTTCAAATGCTGTGGGTTATTAACTCATCAACAAACAGTCTATTTTGTTCAGAGTTCCCAGGGTCTTAGTTAGGGCTTGGTGGGCAAATGAGAAAAAGTCTATTTCTTATTTAATTCACATTAAGAAATGTTTAATGCTTTCAATGACTTTGCAAAATACTGAGAATTCAGTCTTTTCTGCTCCACAAAACTGTAATTACAATTTTCATTATTTAGCATCCATTTGTTAAAAGAGTATTTGTAGTTTTTCATTAGTTTACAACAACACAGTTTCCAGAACCAATATTCTCTTTCAGAGAGTAAAACAATGGCGACTGTTTCACACTATCTAGTCGAGCAATGGAAGGTTATTCTTCTTCTAGTTGCATAAAAGGCAAGAACTCTGACCAGTAGTAATACTATCATGGACTCTTTTCCCACAGAGAGCACACAACAGAAATCCAGATTAAAACCATACCTTGTAAATGAGCTGGGAGTAGTAATCTGAAGCCCCATCAAGAGTAGCACTACCAAAACTTCCCACGAGTCGATTTCCACCATTGAGTTGGCCACTGCCATAAGGGAGAAAGTGTGCAAAGCTCACTCCAATTATTGGTTCCACCAAAGGCAGAAGAGAAAGTTGCTGTATTAGAAGAAAAAAAAAAGTCAGAAATTAGGTCTAAGACAGAACACTGCAATTCTCCAGTCAGTAGAGTGGTTTCTAATTTAAGAGAAGAATTGGAATTTATCCACTGTCAGGAAATTGTTCAGCTCCAGCTCCCTGCCAGCTCATCCAGAGGCTGCCAGAGCTGACAGGAACTCTGTGCCTTTTGGACTACCTGCCATGTCAGCCCACCTTCCAAAATTAAACACCAAACTTTAAATTCCCTGATTTTGTGGAAGTTCACATTTTCCCCAACCTGTGATCAAAATTCAACGTAAGCATCAACTTCACTTCCATTGGGAGAAATCCACAGCTCCACATGGCCTCTGGACTGCCTTTGCCAGCCCCTGCACACTCACCTGTTTCAGCTGGATGAAGGTATCTGCATTAGGATAAACTGCCTGCTTCTCTTCTTCCTCTTTTTTCCTCTTCTTGGACCGAGGAGCTGCCTTCTCTCCCGTCCTCTGAGCCCGCTTGTTTCTCTGCTTCTTGGTTTCAGGTCCTACATCTGTTCTCTGGAGCTGGCTGTTACTGCACCCAAACGTACCTTGCATCTGGGCTCCTGCAGTTTGCTGTGTGAAAAAAGGAAGTGCAGCAGAATTTTTGACATGTTAATAGACAGTTCACTCCAATTTACTGCACGACTCTGAAAGCACAGGCACAGAGTAATAAATCTCACTGATAACAAAGTGTATTTTACTGGCAGGTGGAACTGCTAAACTGTCCCTACAGACAGAATTATTACCTCCCACTAACACCACTGACATCTGAAAACATCATTAAAAACTCACAGGCCAGTAACATTCTCTTTTGAATACCCCCTAAAATAAAGTTACATGTGCATGAAACCTTGGAGATGTTCACGAGGGCCTAATGAAAGACAGACTTGGTGGCAGAAGAGAGGCATGGAAATTAATATAATACAAAAGTATTTTGAGGCTAGCAACAAAAAAAAGTGTTGTGAAACCTTTCTGGATTGTACCACTTGCTTAAATACTTCCAGTACAAATCTGCAAAGCCTTTTTTCCCATGGAAGCATGGCTGGGTAAAAGGGATCAGGATGGGATGCTAATGCTACAGGGGCAAGCCAAAAGAAAGCCCATTTCTTAAAAAATTCATTATTATTTTAAACAGCCCTACATGAACCCTACCACCAGTATTCTAAGATTCCTATCACATGTTTTAACTGTGGATCTTTAACAGTTGATTACCTGCTGCTCACAACTACCTTTACTTTTATGAGTATTTTTTTCTTTTAAACACATTTAAATTTTGTATTAAGAATGAATTTGGAGTTTAGGCAGTCAAAACCCAAAAGCAGAAATTAAGAATACAATAAAATGACCAAGAAGTCTAAGTGTAAAGTGTATCTACCTCTACATAAAGAACTTTTCTTTAGGTCTGTTTTTAAAGACCTTATAAATTAATAAATCATACAGATGACTCAGGTGGAGTCACAGGAGAAAGGAGACACATCATGTTCTGTACAGACACATGCCAGTCAGTAATTAGGAATCATATTGTAAAATCCTGCATTAACACTAGGAAGTGGTATTTTTTGAAGACAATTTTCTGTACAAAATTACTTTTTTTTTTGCTTTTTAGTGGTTTCTGAATATGCTGACCTAAGAAGCCATATTAAAACTCATTCTTTGCTCAACACAGGTGATTTACTTGTGAAGAAAAGGCAAGAAAGAGGGCAAAGTTCCTTAAAGCTGTTTCCTCCACCCCTGTACAGGTAGGTTATGTCCCCACACATGCCCACAGTAAGGCACAGACTAGGCTGGACTGCTCCTGACCACAGTGTAACAAAACCAGGACCAGGCTCACCATTCCTTCAGCTGGACTCTGCTTCTCTGCTAACTTTTTATCCCCAGAAGCCTCTTCTTCTGCTCGGCCACTGTTCTCTGGTTTCTGATTTAGAAGAGATGAGGACTTCTTGTTTTTTAGCAGGTGTTTCAGCAGTTCATTCCCTGACTCCCCTTTGGCTGCCAGAGCACCGGGTGGCTGTGCTGGATTCGGAGCTGAAGAGTTTGGCTGTGAGGTGACCTTATCCTCCTCCACCTTAATACTGCTTGGATTTTCTGGTTTAGGCTCAGTTTGACCTGAGCATTGATCAGTTTCTGCCTTCTCCAGTTTAACTTCCTGGAGGCTGCTGGGTGTGTCCATTTTAGCCTTCTCAGCCTCTGCATTCCCCCCGGGCTGTTTCTGGGACACGCTGCTGCTGCTGGGGAGCTTCCCCTCCAGCTCTGGGGAACTCTCTCCCGTGTTGGATGTTGAGGGGCCCGTTAGCTCCACGGACTCCAGCTCATCCTGGTGCCGTGGCTCATTGGGGGTGTTCACTGTGGGGGTGGAGGTAGCATCAGAAATGGTTGGGGTTGATGGTGCAGTGATATCTGAGTGCGGAGTTGACGGGGCTTTTATGGACTCGGCATCGTCGTCCTTTTTCTTTTTCCGTGTCCTTTTCTTTTTGCCTTTCTCTTCTGGGATTATGTCAGAATACAGCTGGATGAGAGACTGGCCTGATACAGGGATGTTTGCAGCCTGGGGCACCCCAGTGTCCGACCCACATGGGGCACTGCCCCCCAGCACTGGAGATGAAGGGACAGCAGAAGGGAATGGAGGCCTGACCTGGTTCTGCGTAAAGGCAGCCCCAGGGAGATTCCCATGAGTTTGTTTTACATTATGGAAACTGGGGGCTCCACCTGCACCAGCAGATGCATCAGGTCCAAAAGCTGCAGGTCCCACTGGCCTTCGCTCTGTGCTTTGCATAAAATTGGTGGCAGGAGGGGAGGTCACAGCACCCTGCTGCAGGATCTGCCCCATCTGCTGCTGCTGTTGCTGTGGGGACGGCTGCAGGGGCCGAGAAGTTTGCATGAAATCACAAGGCAGCTCAGAATTGAAGAAAGGTATCTGAGATAAAGATGTTTTGTTATTCATTTCAGGCCCCATCATACTGTGCTGCTCCAGCTCCATCCTCTGCTGCAGAGCTCTCTGTCGATCCACCTCCTGCATCAGCTGGATGCGCTGCCGCTCCTGCTGCTCCCGTAAGCGCTCCTTGCGCTCCCGCTCCTGGAAACTTTCACTGAAAGGGTTGTTGTCCTCAAACTCCACCCTCGGGGGTGGCCCTGACTGTGCAGCTGCATTTGGGCCAGGCACAGGAGCTGGTGCACCAGGAGTAATTGGCAGTGGTGTCATTGGAGGCTGCATCCTTGCTGGATTCAGGGAAATATGACTCGGAGGGTTTGCAGGTTGCCATCCGGATAAGTTTGGCATCCTGGCGGGGTTGGATTGCCCAGGCATCACCACTGCATGCTGCTGATGCTGGAGCTGCTGTGCCACCATGGGGAAGCTCTGCTGATTCATTGCTGGTGCTGTTCCTCCTGGAACCATTGGAGGCTGGGCCTGGACCCCTGGCATTATGGAATGTGGGGGCATCCCACACTGCTGCTGCTGCTGCTTGATCCGGTACTCCTCAATCAGCTCCGCGTGCTCCTTCTGCTGCTTCCGGATCTAAACATTGAAACAGTCATTATTCACCTCTGCCACAAACTGGCTGTGTAAGCAGCACAAAGCATGTAACTCACCACTGTAATTCCAGGAGACAATGAACCTCAGGCCAAACCAGAATTTCTGCAGTGTTTTTAATGCTGAACAGCCATTATTTCATCAGAAATACTCCCCAGTCCAAGACTTCAAACAAAACAGCAGTGTCTCAAAGTTCTAATTACAGATCAAGACCCACTGTGCTAGAGAATATATAAACCTAAACCAGCAGTGATCCTTGTCCTACAGATCTTATCACCCATGCACAGAATACAACAGTTGGGAACAGACAGGAAAAGGGAAACAGTGAGATGGATGATGTTCACACATCAGCAATGTTTTAAAAAGATATAACTGGAAAGGAAAAGTTTGCAGGAAAACATGGATATTCCCATTTGTTCACAGGCAGATCCTCAAACACCCCATGTCAGATGAAAACTGCAACTGCTGCTTGGAAATTTAAGATTTTAAGACCAAAATAAACTCAACGTGGGCACTGCAAGTTATGCCTTGTAGCTTAGACAAACAGGAGAAATTGAGGGAAGGACACAACACTGTCAACTGGACAAGCAAGAGCCTTTCAGAAACACTGCAGAGACCCAACTAAAATGAAAATAGAAGGCTTTGCAATCCACTGGTTGATGATACATACATTATGGAAAATCTCCCTCTCACTTCTGCTCATTTGATTATGACTTCCACAGCTTATGTAGGGATAGAAAAACTCTGTAATGTATTTTGAATTGTGTGAGAGCCCTCTCCTTTAACTGAAGCAAGGACTAAGACAGAAAGCTCAGGATAACAGTGATGCCACAGGACACACTTCAGGCTGCAGGACAGATGCACCCAAAAGGTTATTTACACAATAATCCCAGATCCAAGATGATTTATGAGCTCTGCCTTGGCACTGACACTGCTGGATAAACAGTGCTACTGGACAGAGCCACTGACTGGATCCATCTGCAATGCACAGACCCCGTGCTCCAGGGCTCCTCTGTGGTCCTACAACACTAAACCTGTGCTGGCTCTGTGGGGCTGTACCATGAGGCCCTCAAAGCACCACAACCTCCAGGGGTGGATCAGGCATGACTGCCCCTGGAACGAGCTGTGGCGTCCAAGGCCCAGGGCTGAGCACACCCAGAGGCCCTGAGCTGAGCTGGAGATTTCAGCAGTGCAGGGAGGGCAGGGCAGAGCCTGTGAGCACAGGCACAGTGCCACAGGAGCCATCTGGCAGTGTCTGTGTGGCTCCATGCCTGGCCAATAACCCTGACTCACATCAGCTCCTGGGGCACAGTCAGCTCTGTGTTCTCTGTGCCTGTGTCCAGGACCAGCCACTCCCAGGGACCCAGGAGCTCTTTTCTCTCTCCATACATACAGAGACTTTTCAAAAACTAACAGGAGCTTGATTGCAGAAAAATGACTTGATCTGATTTGAAAGAGTGGCAAATTGCTTCCAACAGAAGGTGGTTAAAACTATGCTTTAAACCTCATTTAAGCTCCTATTAGGTACAGAACAAAATGCTGCTTAGGATGTGGATGAATCAACTGGTCTAAATCAGTGGCTAAAGGGCAGTGGATGGCTTCTGCTAGCAGTAGATTAAACTTAAATTTAAAAATTACCAAGAGGAGAACCTTAATTATGGGGCAGTAAATGGATCTGCCAGCAATGTCATGGTTAACAGCTCTTACTTCAGTCTAACTCCACCAAAAGATTAGACTGTCATATGTACAATAAAAATTGGTTAAAGGGTATTTTTTTTTTTTTTACATTTGTTCTACTTGTGACTCATAGTGGAAACGGAAAAAAATTATGTAGAAATAATTTACCCACTCCATTCCTCTTCCACACAGTGGAAAGATGAGCCAACTAATATTCCAACCAGCACATATTTTGTCTTGAAGCAACACAGGAGAACTCAAGGGTCAGATATTGCTCAGAACTTCATTCCAAGCTGTCTCCTGCCAAATTTTTTCCTTTATACTAGTAAAGGATAATTCTAAAGCATTTCCATTTTCAGCAGGACTAGCTGATCCTGACAATCATGCCAGGTAATTTATAATAAGTCTTGAGGAACACAGCACTAACTCCTGGTGGGCAAAGCATGTTAACAAAAATATCACAGGTTTCATCTCACTATTATCACAGTTACAATATGTGAAATCCCAACTGAATGTAAAGAAAACAAAGCCCAGTGAAAGTAGTTACATGTAGAAACAGGGGCCCAGAAAGGTTGGGAAATCCCTTCCCCTGGCGACTTACAGAACTTGACTGACAAGGTGCTGAGTAACCTGATTTAATCTTGAAGCTACTTCTGCTTTGATCATGACTAAAAGACCTCCAGACATCCCTTTGACCTATGTTATTCCATGACACAATACTGATGATCAGCATGTAGGAATGATGACAGACAATAAGACTAGTCTAACACTAAAGATATAATAAAAATAGATTTTCAAAATGTAAAAAAATAAGAAGATTGGGTTAGAACATTCACTCAAGCCTGAAACAAAGCCCTGCATGCTAAAACTTTTCTCTGAATGTTTCATTTCGCTTAGCATGGTGCCAAGAACTCTGCTGCAAGTCATTTGGCCAAGGAATTCCCCTCTTTCTAAAGTACTAACCCAGCTTTTTGTCATAACGTTTGCCACAGAATATTCCTTTGCAGCTCCAGTGTCACCTCACTCCAGAGCAACGCTGTTACACACACAGAACAGAACAGGGAGCGGCTCCTTCAGGTAGAGCTCCACTGTGTCTTCCAGAAGATTTAAAGGGAAGACTTCCTACCACTGTGACAGCTCGGTGCCAAGGTGAACAGCCTGGATTCCAGATGATTACCTGATCTAGCTGTTTTTGGACCATACTTTGCTGCTCAGTAACATGTTTCAGCTGCTCGGCATCCTCCTCTGGGAACTCCCGGCCGGCTTTCTTGGCTGTGCGCTGTTTGGCTGAAAGGGCCTTCTTGGATTTTCTGTGGGCTCCAATCTGCTCCTCCAGGTACTTCTGCTGCATTTGAAGAAGTTGTTGTGTATCCTGCAGCCATTCCTCGTATTGCTTTCGTTGTGAATCATCTAGAGAGAAGGGAAATGAAGTGTGATATGATCTCATCCTGGAGATGAGCTCTCATCCCACTCTTTAAAGCTCAAGTTTAACCATCAGGTTCCCCTCCTTATTTTAAGAAACTAGTGGTCAAATTCAGCCAAATTTGACAGAGAATTTGATACTTCAAGAACTGGTTATGTTCTTGGAGTGACTTGAGTAAATGAGGCAGATATCCAAATTACTGCATTTGTGAGAGGAAACACACTTGCCAGTGAGCAAAGGTGGCTTTGAGAACTGCTACAGAACCCAGTGATTCTCTGTCCTGCCACAGAAGAGGGGACATGGAAGATCTCTGGAAGTACTCAAGTACAAAGAGATTAGGGAACAAGGACGTAAAGAAAACATGGCCTGATTACTTCTAGTTTTTGCAGAAAACTGTTGTGCATACAAAAATTATTTTTATTACAACTTCTAATATTAAAATTATGAACACAATCAAATATTCACAAAGTGAAAGAATTAGACTGTCTTTGTAAAAATCCCTTTGTCAGTGTCAGCCCTCAGCATGGGGCATTCAGCACCAGGGCCATTTCATGCTCCCAAAATAAATGCCTCTCCTTTAGGCTGTAACTGAGACATTGCTCTTCTTTCAAATGAGAAATGCTCGTCTGCCACGGGCAATCCATTGCTCTCTGACGTTTTTCTGGAGGCAAAACAACCATGTCTGATAACACTTGACCTGCACTAAGCACAGAAAGCAAGAGAGAACACTGCTGATGGTGCCATTTGTCTCCTGATCACTTTCAGTAGGCTGGGACACCACAAATAAGCAAAGATCTTCCTTGTGAAGACCCTGGTTTGACAGAGATACCACACAGCTCCATGATTTCAATATAACCATGTCCTCCTTGCGCTCCAGACCCTGCCACCTTCTCCTCCATGAGTCACTGTGTCAGTGACAGCTTTGACTGAACACCTCAACTAAACCTACTCAGGGTGAGCTATAGCCTCAAGGTGCTTTCAGGGAAAACTTCTGCCGAACTGATCCCAAAAACTGAGGGGACAATTGAGTGGAAACACTGAGAGTAACATGAGAAACACCAAAGCACTGAAATTTTAATGAGTTCCAGGTAAGACTAACTACTACTGAACTGAAAACCAGATTTACTCAAGTGCTCAGAACCCATCACCACCCAACCAGAGCAGGGCCTTGCTGAGTGCCATGTGGAATCACACCACAAATAATTAATACAGATAATATTGCCAAAGCTCCTGACTGCATACTCAGCGCTGCTACTTAACCTTCTGGAAAATGTGAAGGAGTTTACTTCTGTTTCTTATTCACAAATATCAAGTGAAGTATTTGTAGTGATAGAAACACTTTTTTACACATGGTCTTCATCTCTCAACTAATGCTCAGTTTTAATTTCTGATAATAAATCTTTCTCATCACAGACTAGGATTCACAATTGATCCAGGACAGCCAGAAATATGGAATGCAAAAAGCTAGTGCAGTGTATTTCTGCTTTCAACAACTGTGTTTCACCAGCCAGGCTCGCCTAACCAGTGCCTGGAAAGCTTTTTCTGGTATTTGTTCAAATGACAATGATGCTGCACAAAACTTTCTGCTTCTGAAATAAAAAATTCCATCAACACACAGCTGTTCTCATTGAGCTCAGAATATTGCAACACAACCCAAGACCAGGTTTCTGATACAGCAGTCTGCCAGTTAATAAATTACTGCTCTCACACAAATCCAAATAATGTTAATTTTCTGTTTCCCTCTTTCCTTATGGTGTTTTGTTGATGATAGCTTCTAGAAAAAAATGTTAACAGCATTTACTATACATCCCTTCCCTACCTGGCATTGTAATGATGAAATGACTCAATTTTAAAAGGATGATTGTTTTGAAAGACAGGATCCATTTATGGATAGTTCACTTTAAAGAAAACAGAACAGTAAAATGGAAAAAAACCCAACCCATACAATAAATTATTAAACTTCTACTTACTGACAAAACCAGGACCAAAATTGGGAGGATTAGGTCTAGAAATCTGAGGTGTCAAACTTCCATCCTAGAAATTACAGTAGAACACAGACAAGGATATTAAATCATGATTAAATTAAAATATCCAAAACTTAGTGATCACTATTGAACAGTTTTGTTTCAAGGCCATATCAAGTTGCATTACCTGTGTAATTGCCTGCTGCATATGATTTTGGCCTTCACTGGTTTGAGCCCCTGGCACTGGCTGACCCATAAAGGGAAACCTATTGAGAAACAGAAAGAGAAATTGTAACCTTGCAAAACAGCATTTTAGAAGAGAGAGAGACAACTTTATTATGTTCAACTTAAACAAAGCACCCAAATATTATACAGACAGGCACTTGAACTTCTGTACCAAACCTTTTCAACATCTGGAGAATACAGACAGAATTTTGTCCTTGGTTGAAACTACTGCATTTTACATTTTTCAGAAAGATGATGTAAACATGACCTACTGTGCTAGAACAGTGAAAACACACACACCCAAGTCTGTATTTGTATTATAATATTTTATAATTTAAAGAAAAACAGTTAAGAACAGTCACAGATTCTCCCTGGCCCATGGACTCCCCACCTACCCTAAGGACAGTCATGGTGCAGCCTGCACAGTTCATGGCTCCTTTTGTCCTCAGAAGGGATTTAAGCAGAGGATGGAACTTGTACTACTTGGGCTAAAATAGTACTTATACCCAGCATTAAATGATTTGCTGCAACATGAGGTTCCACTGTCACATGGCCACCCCCTGTTTTCTAGCACAACCCATGGGAGATGTGTCATTACCTAATTAGCAAGTGGTAAAACAAGAAGAACATCAACATGCTGGCCATGTTGACCCATGACATTACAACTGGAACACAAATCTGATGCATTTGAACACCTTTTATAGCTCCTACTGCCACACTGTCTTTATTCCTAGGAGATAATCCTGTGTTAGCACCAAATGCAAACTACAGGACAGAAAGAATTTTTTTTCATTTCCTGCACAGTTTCCCTGAGCTCTGTCATTTCCTTTTACATTCCGTAGTCCTAAAGAATGTTGTCAAGAGCTGCCTACCTGTTCATGACCATTGGTGGCATCCCCATGTTACTCTGTGCCATGACTTTGTTGATCCCCTTAAGAGCCACCATTTTGGCTTTCATTATGGGATCTGTAATCGCATCAAAATCTGTAAGACAAAATCAGCAGCAGTGAATCACACAGCTGAACATCACAACTTATTAAATGGAAATCACTTGTTTGCATTTAGTTCATGTGTAAATCTTCAGTAAAACATTAACTGCATTCCTATTTCACATTAATTGTCCTCCCCACTTTGATATTCAAGGTCAATACACAGTTTCATGTATCCTGTGGAAGTTAGTGCAGCACCAGCTGTCCTTGCTTTCAGCCACAACACACAACATACAACCAAAAGCAGGTCAGAATGAGAGTCTGAGAACAGATTAATCAATTCTATTTCTAGGTTTAAGACTCAGGAAGAGGAGTTGTTCCTGTGATCTCAACTGGCACACCATCACTAATGCACTATGAGAATGGCCATGATGGTCACTGTAGTTACAACTTAAAAAATTCTCAAAATTTAGTGTTTCATTATCAGTTAAATAATGGTGATGGTCTTGATTTGAATGCTCAAACTGCTAGCTTATATTAAACAAGCAACAACAGCTTTTCTTAAATTTTTTCAGTACAAGCAGAATTACATGTGATATTTCTGGGCCTTCCCTAGACTGTGGGTTAGTAACAGCTTTTGATAATCCCTTTCCTTATGACACAATAAATACTACAAAAAAAAGTCATAAAACAACCATAAACATAAAATTGATAGATCAAATATCAAGAAGGTCAGCTACCGCACTTGAACGTTTAATTTTGTTTACAAAGGATGCATTTACTCCCTATCTCATAAGAACCTAAAGTATAAAGAGAGAATGTGACACAGCTGATGTCACAAACATTATCAGTTAGAGCAGAGCTACCCTGATCCTGGTAATGACAACAGGAGCCTTGCCAGAGCTCAGAATTCCACCTACATGCTCAATTTCCATACTCCCTTAGTACCTAATAGGCAGGCTGATTTTTATTATGCCACCTTCAAGCTCTACATATTTACCTGCTTCTGGCAGTCCTGTGGACTATTTAACTATTTGCTGCTGCATTTTTAGAACACCAACCAGAACACAAACAGGACACCCACATACCAATATTGGGGAAAAATGGCTCCGAACGCTGGCGAATCATGGCTTGCATCTGTCTCTGCTGCTGCTGTTCCTGCCTCTCCTGATCCAAGAGGTCCTGCAGAAGAAGTGGCTGCTCCTCTAGCAGAAGTGGCCTCTCTCTGTTTTGTTGCTGAGCTAATGGCTGAGGGAGCATCATCTGCTGGGGACCGGAGATGCCGCTGGGACCAGGACGGTTTGGTACAGCCACAGTCTGGTTAGATGTCTGTCCTGTCCCAAAGTTATGATTAGATGACTGACCCTGAATAAATCCTGGATTTGGTGACCCTTGAGAAAAATTATGGTTCATTCGTGGAACCATGGGCAGATTGGAATTTAAAGTGTTTTCCAAGATCTGTCCAGCAGGTGTCATGAGTGTTTGTGGAATACCTGATCCATGGTTCATTTGTGTGGGTGGCAGAGATTGAGATGGAGATCCCAGAGTTCTTGCTTCAGCATTGTCTGAGCTTTCACTAGACAGCAAACTTGAGAGGACTGGGGTGGACCCAGAAATACTGCAGGAACTTACTGCTCCTTGAACAGGCAGTGGAGCAGATCCCTGAGCATCTGGACTAGGCACAGTTGTATCTTGACTAGGAACAGCAGGAGTTTTGTCAGGGAATTCTGGGTTAGCAGGTTGCCCAGGAGCCTTTTCCCCATCCTTTAACTCCACTTCAGCAGCCCGTTGAGTACTTGTGGACTCAGTATTTCCATCACCTTTTTCATTTTCATTCTTCTTTTCCTCTTGACTGTTTGGGGAAAGTACTTTTGTTTTCATTTCATTTTCTGCAGCTGATTTCTTTGGTGGAGACTGGGTCTCAGCAGGGGTAACAGCTGTATCACCTTGTTCTTTCTGTTTGGGTTCTTCTGCCTTGCCCTGGATATCTAGTTTGTCATCAATGGGAACACTAAGGTCGAGTTCTTCATTAAACATTCCTTTCTTATCCCCCACATCAAGGTCTGGGTCTGTGTATGCAATTAAATCAAACTCCCCAGATCTCAGAAGATCATCAAGGTGAGGATCATTGGTTTCCAAATTATCTAGTGTGTCCAGTTCATCTCCCTTCCCATCCTCTGTGTCCAGGTTCAGATTTTCCAAATCCTCATCATCTAAATCTTTGACTTCAACTCCATCAAGGTCTTTCACATCCAAATCTTTAACAGCAGGATCATCAGGATCAAGCTTTTCTTCTAGACCATCACTTGGCTGGTTAGGAATCTGCAAGTTTGCAGATTCATCACTTGGTGCAGATGCAGACAAAGATGTTCCTGGGAACGCATCAGCAACTGGCTGACCCAGAGAACGCATTACAAGTGCAGGTGGGTTCTCAGGATTGATTTGATCCTGCTGGGACTGGGACATGTGCTCCAAACCCGCAGCCATCTGCAGCTGGTTTGGTATTCCTTGAGAATTGTGTCTCAGCGGTTCTGCCTGTCTCGGGCCTGGGAAATCCTGCCTGGGCAGGAAGCCGGGGTGCCTCTGGTGCTGAGCTGCTGCATCCAGCACGGTGGCAGCAGCAGGGCTGAAGGGCAGCCTTGGCCTGCCATCAGGAGCTCTGTGACGCAGCTCGATGAACGCCTGCCCCAGGATGTTGTGCTGCTGCACTGGAATTCCCTGCGGGGGGAAATGCTGCGAGATCCCGGCTGCGTTATTGATCTGAGGGCTGTTCACGGCCCGGGGCATGTCAATAGACAGGGATCTCCTCAGCTGTGGGGGAACTCCAGGGCGCTGCATGGGCTGCTGAGGACCAAGGAAACGTTCCTGGCCCGAGGGTGGACCATGGCCCCCTCCTGGAAATCCATATCTAAGATAAAACATGAAAGGTAAATGATTTTTTTTTTCTCAGTCTCATACGACTAAGTAACTGTTCACCAAAATGCTTTACATGATGCATTCATCAAGATATTTAAAGCAATGTTTTGACTAATTATACTTACATTTAAATGAGCTTTATGACTACAATAAAATAATTGCTTTAATTATGTTTAATAAACAACCTGTTTTCAATTTCAATAATAATAATAATGGATAGAAAACTCTGACAGTCAGAACTAACCTAGTAATTAAAATACAAGTTAATACAATTCAGAGTAAAAAAACCTCAGTGTGTGGATTTAGAAATTAATGAAATAAATCCAGTTACTGAAAAAATTAACTTCTGAGAATGTATGTTGATGCTGGCATTCATTTTACATTGTAGCATTCACCGTAAAAACACCACAGACAGAAGCTGATGTTCAATCACATACTCATTAGAAATTAATTTATTCATTATTAAGACATCAAAAATAAAGTCTTTTACTTTTTCTTAGAAATGCCCCAAAAGCCATGGGAAACAAGATGTTTCAGTCACATAAGTTTGACTAGTTCTGCAGTTTATTCATTTATTTTTCTGAATTACTCCCAACAAAACAGTGTAAAATACTTAGTGTAATACACACATTCTAATGTTACAGGAAAACCCACTGCACGTACAGAGTTCAGGAAGGTTACCAGCTCCAGCAGATGATTTTTCACCCTGTCTAAAAAGCCCCCTTTCTCCAACTATCCCTGTAATATCTTGAGTTTAAGAGATCCAAGAGCTCACCTCAGACCATGAGGTCTCATTCCCATGGTGTTCATATCTCCTGGAAACTGGGGCCTGTTGAACTGCCCATCCCCAGGGAACGGCCCACGCTGGTCCTTTGGGTACATGGAGAACCTTGGCCCACCTGGAGGGACCACAGGGGATCTGATATTCCCAGGATAGGGAGGAGGAGGGCGGTTAAAGATTTGATTTAAGTTGTCTTGCTGCCAATGCTGAAGAGGGGCTGCATGGGGAGGAGCTGCTGCGTCCTGCAAGGCCTTTTCCTGGCGAACTGCATTCTTCTTCTGCTGCTGCTGCTGCAGAATAATCTCACGGAGCTTCTGGCGCTGTTTACAAGAAAGTAAATCATTATACTTGACACTGTAACTGACATCTTTTGAAGTGTTACACTCTGCTAGGTTAAGCCTTTTGGAAGAAATAGATTCTTCACTTGTTCCAGGAAAATATAACAAACAACCACAATCACCTCAGAAATGAGGAGGGTCAAATGGTGCAGGGTGCTGGTACCCAACTTAACATCCAGACCTCTTGGTAAAATGTATGGTGTGATCCCATTCTACCATTTAACATAGAAGCAACTCTCTTTCCATTTTTCTATTCCAGTATTGCAGGCCCTTTCACCACAGGAAAAGTGCATTCTGAGAGACAAACATGACTAGAGTTCCACTGAAGAAAATTCAGCAAAAGGTTTTTACACCATAGCTACAGAGTTCACTCTTAACTCTGTATGATAACCACTATGATAAACCACTGGTTTCCCATTAAATTCATTTAACATCCATCCTTCCAAACAAAAGATTGAGCAGCTTTCCCCAAGCTGAATGTAATTCAATCTCTTAGCAAGAGCTATTTGCCAGACATTCATGGACAGAAACATGAAGTGTATGTGCCTCAAGAAGAGCTGCGACCAAGGGAAGGATTGACCTCAACACAATGGCCAACTGCAAAGTCAGACATTAAGTCTGATATCTTTGCTTGTACTCCCTTCTCCAGGCAGTGAACAAGTCTCTGACAATCAGTTCCACAACTCATTTGTTACAGAATAGAACAAACTGACCTTTTAAAATATTTTTTTTCCTCAGACTGTAGCTAAAAGCACTATTACTATTACAGACCAACCAATTATGTCTTCAGTGGCTTCAAATACAGCCTTTGCTTCTTTTTTTTGGATCTTGTCCAAACTCCTTAAAAATGACTGATGTTTCTGTATTCTGTATATTGTGCTTCTATCCAGAAGGACCAAACTAACATATTCAGTAAACTAAGATAATTCATATCTTACACATAGTTATGTTTAATGGCAAGAAATTTCAAGTATTAACAAGATGGGGGAAATTATTCTACTTCTAGAATTTTAATATCATCAGACTTCTCACCTGTCTTAACTTCTCAGTATCTGCTTGAGACATATTCATGGTGTTCTGTGTATCTGTTACTCCCGTGGTGGGTGCTGGACCAGGAACTTGTGAAACTTTGGGAAATTGTTGTCCTTGAGAAGTCATGGGAGCATTTCCAGATGCACTGAAGGTGCCCTCAGATCCAGGCCGTGGCTGTTCAGCAGCATCATGGGCCAGCTGACCAGTTCCAAAAGATTCTGGCTGAGGTCTTGGAGTCATTGGTGGCTGATCATATGGGTCATGTGCTGGAGTAGCTGCACCATGGCTAAAGGAATCTGTTATTGCAGGTCCTGCAGACCTGGGAGTTTGAGAACATGGGTCTGATGGTCTGACAAAAGTGCCCTGCAACCTGCTCTGTGGTGTCTGCAGGAAAGGATCTCGACCTGTTATTAGTCCTGGCCTTGTCATGGCAGGTCTGTTAAAACCCTCAGGAATCCCTGGCCTTGGGGTTGCTGGCTGCTGAGAGTAAGGATCACTGAGAACTGGCCGTGGTGTTCCAGGAGGTTGGGCATAGGGATCAGAATGTCTCTGCTGGTTTGCTGGGGACTGAGCAAACAAATCTGCTGGTTGAGCAGGTCTTGGTGTTGGAGGCTGCTGCATATATGGATCCACCGTGGTGGGACGAGGAGTTCCTGGGGGTTGGGCGTAAGGATCAGCAACTGGCCGAGGAGTACCTGGAGGCTGGGAGTAAGGGTCCTGAGAAGCCGGCCTTGAAATGGGCCCAGACTGAGGGAAAGAATCACCCTGCTGCCGCACTATCCGCGGCGGGTGGGCAAAAGGCTCCTTCATCGCAGGGTGGGGAGTGAGGGGAGGCTGGCTGTAGGGATCATTGGCCTGGTTATGGGAAAAGTTATCCACAGGCCTGGGTGTCAGAGGGGGCCTTTCATAGGGATCGACAGCAACGCGCCGGGGCGTGGCTGGCATGGAGGAGTAAGGATCCTGCGGGGACTGAGGAGGGCGCAGAGGAGTTTTGAAAGGTCCAGGGCTCCCATCCACAGGAGCAGGAGTGGGAGTCAATGGAGGCCGTGCATAGGCATCAGCAGAGGTTACTCTCTGTCTCTGAAATGTGTCAGTCCTAGGAGCCGGCTTCGTAAACGGATCGCTGCTTCCAGCAGCTAAAGGAACCTTCCCTGACTGCTCCATAACTATGGGCGACCGTGGGACTCCCAGTGGTTTGGAGAACTGCTCTGATGGCAGGACAGGCCTGGGTGTGTCTGGTGGCTTTGCATAGGGATCGCTGCTACCTGGAGATGAAGAACATGAGTCCCTGACTGGTGAGGGCCTGCTTCCCGACGGCTCCCGAGATATGGAGGGCTGTGCTGCACAGGAATCTAACGGGGTGATGGGGTTCCTTCTGACAAAGTTCTGGTTGATGGGTGCTGGTCTGGGTGTTCCCACCATTTTAGCATAGGGATCCATTGGAGAAGGAGGCCTTGTGTTTGTGGAACCTGGAGAAAACATCTGTTGTGATGATGTCTGAGGAGTCTGAGACTGAGACAGTGAATCGTGCACTGGGATTCGGGTGGGAGTGGGAGGTGGGGCCTGTGGCTTTAGGAACACATCATCTGAGGACACTGATGTGGGTGTAGCAGGGAGCTGTTGCTTTGTGAACAGATCCTTATGGAATGTCTGCTGTGCAGGAGACATACTTCCATTGCCAGTCTGCGGCGTTAAGGGGCTCTGGATCCCACTGCTGGGTGTGTCTGAGCCAGACTGGTTCAGGAGCTGCTGTGAACCAAACTGCTGCTGCTGCTGTTGCTGCTGCTGTTGCTGCTGCTCATTTTTCACCTGTTCAAGCTTCTGTGTGGCTTCTATTTTGGCCTGCTGCTTACTTTTTTGCCGCATTTGCTGTTTTAAAATAATGAGGAAATATGTTACACTTCTAAGTTTAGGGTATACAAAATTTTTCTAATGACTGAATCTATAATTGAAACCTCAGGACACATTCAATATCAGTTACAAATAATTGCAAATTTTAAATACAAAGGGAGCAGAGAGTCCAGCTATTTGTAAAGTTTAATTACCTTGACATGCATCTTGCTTGCCTGGGAATAAGCATTTCCCAGGCTGCCTAAAGAGCATCACCACTTTCCAATCTTATACTCTGGAGACAAAGGTTAGTGACATGCAGCACTGGTGTGGGCTTTGTGAGACATCCAGCCCCATGGGAGGCAGCAGTCTGCAGGACAAAGTTACTGCAATACAGGGTATGTAATAAAAACCTACTGCAGCGACCACCCATGCAGAGAAAGAACAACCTGTTTCTATAATACACAGGATTTAATAGTCAAAATTTAAAGAAAAGGTTTTTCACAAACAGCTTATCTCCTGATAACATCTATTTTCTTCCCAAGCAGAATGGCTGACTGTATACTCTTCTACAAAGAAAGACACAAATTGATTTCATTGCAACAGATTCCTACAATGCAATAAAAAGCAGGGAGAAAATAACAAAACACCTTAAATGCTACACACCTGTCTGAACTTCCATTCCTGCTCATGTTCTGATTCCCTCTGTTTTAATGGATCTTTAAAGAGGTCGGAGTCGATGCGGGAGCTGGGATCAATGCTATCCTGTTGCTGCTGCCTTTTCATGGAGTCATTTGACATCTGTACTTTATTGATGCGCAAAGCAGCTCTATTATCTCTGGCTTTTTGCTGGAAAAAGAGAAAAGATGCAGTTAAGACTTATTTTCTTCTACTAAGTGTGCACACTCCAACTGTTATTCCTACAAAATCTATCACCAAATTATTTGTACAGCCTGCTTTAATCACACACATCTTCGTGGAAATGACATTATGCACTTCGGAAAGAATTCCAAACAGAAAAATTTCACACCTCTATGGAAATTCTGTGTTTAACATATACAGAAGGAACTAAGAGGTTATTAGCAATTAGTAAATTAGTAAACCTATTAGCAAAGCTTTTCTATACAGGAGGGTGTCTGTTGCAGGCACTGTGCTGTGCCAAGAAATCGTTAATGGCACCAGTTTACCTTTCAAATCACATACTGGTGTGGTCTTACAACGTGAAGGCTGAACACAACAGATGATGTTTGGATCAATAAAGGCCACTAATGTGGAGAACTTCAATGACAAGAAAAATACAGTCTAGTCCATTAAATGACCTCTTAAGATCTGAGTCTGTTAACAGTTAACAGTATAAACATAGGATATGGGCTTATGGATCAGGAAAAACTGTATGGAGACACAGCAATTCCTCTTCAATGAGGCATTTTACAGCCATAGTGACACTTTAAAGTATCTAATGGAAGTTTCAAATCACCTGTTTTACCACCAATCTAGGATGTGATTTCTTTTCTGAACCAAACCCTCACATCCTCTCCTTCACAAATTTATCTGCTGCTGTCAAGTAGGGGTTGCCTAGAGGAAAAGGCTTTAATACCTCCCCCCCAACAATGAAATAGTGACATAGATGAGAGCACCAATGTCACAGCAGTAGAAAAATCACTGTCATTTCTCCCTGTAAGTGATGGGATTGTGCATGCTAAGTAAAGTAAAAAGCCTACAGTGAAAATTTACTAGTATGCCTCGGAATTTCATTTCAGCCTTCATTCAACCTCTCAGAGTGTAAGTCCCTCAGGAGAGGCACCACAGCAGCTTCTTGTGTGCACAATGCCAGGAACACCAGCAGGAGCTGCATGGCAGAAGCACAAGGACTGCTCTGAGAGGAATTAACCATGTCTTGCTTTGTAAATACTGGTGTGCAGGAGCATGCCCTCCCCTCCTCTACATAAGGGAAGTAATTTTTGCTGCTGACTTTTGGATACCCATCACAAGGATACGACTGCATTTTTTAAGAACAATGAATAATAAAGCAATCAGTAATAGAAATAACTGTGAAGTGGTAAATGCCACCCATTAAGTGGGTATTATCTTATAAATACCACAAAGAAGGAATCACCAAGATTAACTACAGCATGGGCAAGGTGACATAGAGGTCCAAAGGTGCTGAAATTGCAACACTGAGTAAAAAGCAGAATGATGATGATGCCTCAGTGATACAAAGGATAAACGAGAGAATTATTCTTTCAAGTGGAAAGGGTTTCAGAAATATCAAGAACTGCACTTCTCACAATGAATTTGGGATATGATTTATCCTCTTAAGTCAGAGATCACAACAATTTTGAATTTGGACAGCAGAAGATGATGTAGTACTGCTAAACTCTGAGTCATCAACATGCAGAGGAATGAAGTTTGTTTACTGGTGGGACTATATGAAGAAAGTGCAGGTAGGGGAAGGCTATGAGACTGAAAACTGCAAAATCCACAGAAACCTGCAAAGTGAGAATGATCATCCAATAGCTGCTGAGACGAAACAAAGATGAGAACCAGGAGAGAATGGAAGTTAAAGAAAAGTACATTTGCCAACAATCGTTGGGAAAGTCCAAAAGAATCAATAATACTCTGGATACACACAGGCCTCAACAGAGGTTAAGGTTCACCCCCTGTGAATGGCAGAAGTTCTGCAGGGTGAAATCAATGACTGTGTAATTCCAGATAACTGCTACAAGTATCTGTGTGTTCACTTAACACAGATGTGAAGAAGGTGAATGATTTTGGAGAGAAAAATGGAGTCCTTCATGCTCCCCACAAAATGGTACCAGAAAAATGGACAGCAGAAGATATCAGGAGAGTTTCCATACAAAGCAATACAAGAGAGTAAGCAGAGAAAGGGAACAGTAAAGCAAGAACACGAGGAGTAGAAATAAATAAGGCAAACAAAGGTGTGAGCACTGACACCTCTGGAATTGTTAGTTCAATAGCTGAAAGACTTCAGCAGCTCTTAAGAGAGGAAAAAGAATAGCCCAGTGAGAGGGGATGATGAAAGAGAGAGGAATCTCATGATCAGTTGTTATTATCCTTCTCAAGAAACTGGTGAGATTCTGTGTAGAAAGAGACAGAGCAAGATGACTTGAGGCATGAATTAAAGACAGCAGAGAGGCAGTGGAAGCCACAAATGTTCTCATCTCAGCTGATGTCTTTACATTGCACAGTACTAATAGAGTTTATTCCAAGACTGAAAAACAAAGAATACAGGTAGAAGTTTTCAGACTTAGAAGTTAAATTAAAAAGGTTTTCTTGCAGTAAGGGAACTATCACTAAACCTTGAACTTGAGTTATTAAAAACAGAACAAAACAACACAACCTTATAAATGAAATGTATGTTTGCTGGAAGCATGCAAATGCAGGTGGGAATTGTTCTTACCACATAGGGAGCCCTCTCTTGAGAGCTTGCTTTCCTCCACAGTTTAGCAATTTGCTTCACTCTTGTAGCCCAGTCTGCAACCAAAAAATGTGTCAATACACAAGGCTATGATAAGTCTGAGATACTTTCGAATCAAAATGCACCAATTGCTGCAAAATATTCAACTTGATTCAGTAAATCACTCACCTGGGAATTCTTCCTTCAGGTTAGGGAAGTTGATATTTGTATAGAGAACAGGTGCTACAGTTGCCATTTCACCCAAAGCTTCTTCTTTCTCCCACTTCAGGGTGCTTCTTTGAGCATTGGACATGGTATCACCTTCACCCTCCAGAGGTGGAGCAGCTGGTGCCCATGAGCTGTTGGGATCACTCATCATTGGATTGAAGGCTGGATTCTTATCCCTGACAGACCAGAAAAGGGGTTTGTTTTACAGATTGTATAAAAACAACAAAACAAACCAACCCTCAATTAGCAAAGTACTCATTCTGTTTGCTATTTCAGCAGTAAACACACAGCAAAAATACACAAGATTTTGTGGTGGCTGTCAAGAACTAATAATATCACATTATTAGTAACCACCAACACCCTCCAGCTGTTTTTGTTACTTAGATTTTTTTTTTTTAATGCTAAATATACCAAAAATCTTTTATTCTCCATCTGGACCTACCTGGCATCAGTGTATGGCTGCTGTGTAATGGGAGAGAAAGTGCCCAGCCCTCCTCCAGCAGCCAGAGCCGTGTGAGGGAGATGAGGGTTGGGGCCAATCAGACCATTCATGAGGGGCACTCTTGGAAATGCATTCTCTCCTGGAAAGAAGCAGATTAAGTCGCTCGTTTAAGTTTTCAAGGGTGACTGCTTCTAAGACAGAGGCAGAGCCTTTCACAAAGAAAACAATGTCTCCTCTAAAAACTAATTGCTTTAAAATTTTTCAGTGCTGACCTTACTTTTTTGGAAAAGATTTTACATCAGTTTAAAATCCTTCTCTGTAAGATTAAAGGATCCTTTTCTACTCTATTACATCCCTGCACACTTTTTTTTCCTTGTCTAAAATACATTTTTTTTTTTCAAAAATGGATTCTCAAAACTTTTGCAATAGCCCATGCCATGGCCCTGCACTTTACATTGAGGTAATAAACTTAAAAGCTCATGTTCTTCATGTTAGTTAGACCCAGACACAAGCAGCAAGCCGTGGAGAAGGCAGTTTTCAGTGCTTGCAGGATGATCATTAGCCACCTGAATTAAACATCTCCTCTTCTGAGACTCCTGAGCATTGTATGAAAGTAAGCCTCATTATCTACTAACTCCCTAATTTGTAACCAATGAAACAGATAACTCTACTCAAATGAGCATTAACATTTTCTAATTAACTGTCCAGTGTAGCAGTAAGAAGGCAGAAAATGTTATTTATTTGATTACAGTATTACAAATGTGGCACAGGCAGATTCATTCCAGCAGATGGTATTTGCAGATGTTACTACACAGAATTAACTCTGGCCTTTGGATCCCATCACTTAAGTGAGATTATAACTGTTGCCCCAGTATTTCCTTAAAAGCACAGAAGTAGCTCAGGAATCAGATGTATCTGCAGGATGATACTGTATCATTCTCCCATTTTAGGAGACTGTTTCTGATCTAAGGGTTATGCAAGCTATGCAGCAACCATAGTTGTAACACAAAATTTAAGAGAATGTTACTGTGCTGGTTAAACACAGTAACCAACTGTGAAGACCTGGCAAACAAACAGGATGGAGTCACGGCTCTGGTCTGCACTGCGCTCACAAGTCTATGAGAAGAGAGCAAAAATTTTATCTGAAATTGCTGAATCTTGATGCAAGCTGCACCATTACTGAAGCATTTATCTATGGATCATTCCACTGGAGCAGAACCAAACTGTAAATCCAAAACTTTGTTATCATGGCAGTTCCCATAGGGAGGAGCTGAACAATCTTAGAGAGCTCACACGCTGGAGCTATCCACAAGTACTCAAGTAACTGGGAAACAGACAATGCTATCTATATTATCTTTTGCTTTAAATCAACTCAGTATTTACTTAAAACACTCTCCTAAGAGGTTTTGAAGTATTTTGCTTTTATGAAAACCAATCCAACTAGGAAACAAATCAGTTTTCTTCTTATGATTAATTCACTGGTCAAATCAATTCGCATAGTCCTTCTTGTAGTACCAGTATCCAAAGACTGGACACTCTTCACATGAGCTCATGGAAAACCCACTAGAGGTGATGTCTGAAGAGAAAAGGAGCACATTCAATTATATTCCCACTAAAAAAAACTGGCTTAAAAAACCAGCTCTACTGATAACATTAATAAAATCAATCTATCTCTTCCCTTCAATACCAGAGCAAGATGCTGTATCTAACTCATGCTAATTTTAGTAGTAATGAAGAAAAAAAAAAGTATAATTTCCAAGATAAATTTTAAATTTGTTTACCTCCATTCTGTTAGGACTAGCTAATACGTAAAACTGCATTCTTACAGATATTAAGACTCAGTAAATCAGTGTTACATAGAGACTTGCCTTACCCTTGAGGAGGTACTCAAAAGTAATTAAAGACTGAAGTCAGAATAGAACACATGCTTTATCACAGACTAATTTCCAAACCATCTAAGTGTCAGCTAAAGTAAAAGCACCAATATGTCAGAAAAATCTCAAATAACTGTCCTTTTCTATTAGCAACATTTACATGGATGTTAATCACATACTCCCTTCAGAACAGGTTTAGAATAATATTTCACAAATTAACAATGGCAGATTGCACAATTTTGCACAGCATAAGATGAGTCCTACTTCCACATCAGCATTTAAAAGGTGTACAACTCTCCTGGCCAGGCTGCTGCCCACAGAAGCACCAGAGGAACATACCTTGGCTGTGCAAAGACATGAGCTGTGGTGGGGGAGGAGGCTGTGGCAGAGGAGCCGGCTGTGGGGCTGCTGGACTCAACACAGCTGTGAACAAATCTTCAACATCCTTCCCTCCCAGCTCTGCAAAAAACACTCTGCATGAGTTGCTGGCATTGCTTGTGAACTGTGTTCCATATAAGACAAGGAGGATCAGAACACATACCTGGGATTTTGTACAGTTTGCCAAGAATAGCACCTGGACAAAGGAAAGGCAACACAAGGTAAGTAACCATCAGAGGAAGCAATGAAAGTAATTGTGCAACCAAGTCCAAATAGGTCTGTTACAATACAGAGATGAGTCATTTGGGGGAAAGAAAAAAAGAAAAGATGATTTCTACCTAAGTTCTGTAGAAGATCAAGATTAAGGACCAAAAAAAATTACCATCTGTGACCATTTTGTCTAGCTCTGGACTGAGGATTTCATCTAACTGCTCTTCACTCAGTGACCGCGAGCTCTGGGTGACATTCGGCTGGGGCAGGGAAGAAGGATCATCAGAGATGGGGCCAATATCCAATCCAGCTGGAGGAAGAAACAAAATTAAATTAGACATGAATAGCAAATTTTATTAGTATTGAATAAAGAGCATAAACCCTGTTTTCTTCCCCTAGAATTCAGCTGTCAATTAAAGCAGGACTTTCTAATATTTGAAAGGTAAGGCAAAACAAAACACTGATTGGAAAAGGTAAAAAAAACCTTCCCACTCTTTACCTCCAGTTTATTGTATTGTTTGAGGAATGTTAATGGAATATAATGCAACTGGAAGAACAGGAAGTTAGACTACTGAGTTTAGGTTCAGCATGGTTTCAAATGTACAGGTTTCAGAATATAGCTCCACTTTAACTATTTTTCACTTTTTGAAAAGAATCACACCAGTAGTAAACATGGTTCATCCTCATGTACCTTAAGGTTCACTTCAAATATTACAAATTATTTATGGAAATGCTGTTGAGGTGTAGCCAATATAAAACAAGTTAGAGAAGTTTCTCTTTCAAAAACAAATCCTAACTATTACGGGTTACATCAAAGTGATTTGCTGGCACTAAGAAAACAGAATTCACTACATAAATTTCCTAATGTCCCAAACAAGGTCAATAAATCTCTCAAATGAGAAAAATCTGGGGGAAAAGGATTATGTCTTTTAGTATTTAAAATATATTTCTGTAATAATTACCAAATAACCCCAAATTTAAAATAATGAAACATGCCATTCTACCTATTGTCAACCCGTCTTTTACATAAAGTGATGAACCATTATCCAGTGGAAAAAAAAAAAGGATACTGACTGCTTTAATCATGCTTTCATATGCTCACATTGATAAAAATGCTTTTCATTTACAAAATATATCATTATGATAAAAACTACACACACTACTACAGGAAGTAATATTTACAGTGGCAGCAAGAAAATGCATGGGTTTGTATGATGAAACACAAAAAACTAAGGAAGGTTTTCAAAAGCTATAAGCAAAACTTAATGCAGGACTCTTAAAGGCAGAGTGCAGAGTTTAGAGGTTGTGTTAGACTCAAACACCACAGAGTGGAAAATGAAACATGAATTAGTGACACAGTAAAGGAGAAGCAATTTCTACACATGCAGTTCTTTCAGCTAAAACCACTAGAAAAAGAGGGCTACTGCTAACCATGGATCATCCATTGCTTAGATTCTTACCAAATGGGGAGGGTGAGTTCTCAACCTGGAAAGTGCATAAATCAAGACCTACAGGACCCAAACCAGATAAAATGGATGATTACCACACGAAAACAAAAAAAAGTAAAGAAAAAGCTGCATGCTGAAAAAAGCTACGCAGGTATGAGAGACAACGGCAGCTACATTTTATCCTCTCTTAAGCAGCAAAGCAAAGAGCCAAGTAAAAACAAAATGTTGACAAGTTTGGGCATTTTTTGGTAGAATAAAGCAATATCATTCCAAACCAAGGTATTCTTAAGATATGAAAATTGTATCTGAAATGACCTAGAGCAGAACCTACAGATACAGTACAACAAATACATCTATAATAAAGAGGAAAAAATAGGAAACAATAGGGAGAGACCCTATGGACATACATACCTGAATGATCTCCAGACTTTACCAAATCATCAGAAAGTATTCCAAGAATATCATCATCAGTGTTTAAGACCTCCGAAAGATCAGCTAAAGGATCGTCAGTGCTGCCTGCAGAAGATTCAAAGAACAAAATCAATATTTCTGCATCTCTGGTGATGTTCTTGAGCCCCAAACACAGATGTTCCAGGCTCTAAGGGTCTCCTATGCTGTCAAACTGCAGGTGTCCCTGGGGTCAGAGACTGTGCTGACCAGCAGCCCCTCCCTGCCAGGACTGAGCCACCTGCATGTGCTTACATTGTTTAGTCTTTTTAGAAAAGATCACATCATGTGAAACATAGACTGGATGATCCCAGGGGAAAAATAACCCCAAAATCTACTCTGAACTTGCAACCTCTGAGACACAAAGGCCCATGAATGTGTAAGTCAACAAAAAGGTTTTATATAGGACAGCTGACAGTAAATCCACAAAGGTAATCAGCTACTTCTTTTACCACCACTCTTTCTTAACACAGAAACAACTGGTTACCACACCCTGAGAGGGAAGTGAAATCTAAGAGTAAGAAGCAAGAGTAAATAAATAGAAATTTAAGATGGTACTTTTAAGATCAGAAGAAAACCTGATGGAGTGGTAACACCCAGAGATAGAAATGTCATGTTTGTTTGCCATCTAGGAAAAACTGGCCTGGTCTAGCAATAAATTCTTTAATATTAAATAATAAATTCTGGATACTATTATCTTCTTGACCTCCAATTCACTAGAGAGGAATTACTCCAAATGGCCCATCTGGTTTTATTAACTAGTTGCTTTGGACTGTTACAGATGTGCAACATTTGCAAAAAATTTTTGACAAACAAATAAAAGTTGAGAAAAATATTTTTCAGTAAAACTGCAGACTGTCATGACTACATGAGCAAACACTGCCAGACTAATAAAACATGATGAGATGGCAAATATAAATTTAACAGAAAAAGAAGGATTAATACAAATCATAAAATATATAATGTGGAAAACAAATATATGGCCAGGTTGAAGAGGGACCAGAAAGCCAAAGAACACACACATTTCGGACAAATACAGATGTATTTCCCATTGTTACAATCCAACTACCCCAGGAAAAAATACAGCTTAATTCAGAGCCTGGTGCCAAGGATTTACTTCTATCATGAGGTTACTTTCCAAGCTGCTAAGTTTAATCATGAATTACAAGTGCTTTCTGCTGATTTTCAGAGACAACCCTTTTCCCTTCTTCCATTACCAAGTCCAAACGAAAATTGTTTTTCCTCATTTTACTAGTTTTATTCTTCACTTTTACCCTTTGAAATGCAGACAAGATGAAAGCACCCTAGTCAAATCAGGTTTTTTATTTGCCACTCAACAAGGTGGATTAATAAGCCAGTGCAGACCAGTTCATTTAAATGTACAAACAAAATACAGCTCCTACTAAGACCAGCAAAACTATTTACCAGTGCCTCAAAACCACACCACTCTACAGGCATAGTTATTTGTGTACCTGATAAAAAGTACTGTCAAATGTCTCTCAAAAGAATCTAGTTGTTGGTGTTTGGTGGGTTCTTTGTTGGGAGTTTTTTAGTTTGTTTGGGTTTTTTCCTTCTGATAATTTGGTCTAATTATGCAAGTAACTGTAACCAGTAACCACAAGGTGATGTGATGACTTCAGCTGGCTGATGGATTGATCTTAGCCCTTCTTTAACTTTCCTCAACTTAGCTTGAAGGCAGCTAAGTATCAGGGAGGAAAAAGCCCATGAAGGAAGCATTGGGACTGTACTGGCAGCCTTTAATTCTTCTCAAGTATTTTATGTTATGGTGCTTTTCTCCACAGCCCTAACAATTCAACTTCTAGTGTGAATATAAATCTATTGCGCGAGTAGATGGGAGGAGCTCAGGTGAAAAGATCTAACATTTAAAGATACAAAGTTTACCACCTGTAGCTACAAAATGGCCATGAATAAATTCAGGCTTCAAATTTGACAGTCTCTAACTGAAGGAAAATTAGGATTCCACAAGGAATGAAGGAAATTAGATTCCATAGTGGACTTCAGATGAGATAAACTGGAAAAACCATCCTGCTTTCAAAATGGAGTTTGTGAAGTCTATAAATAAAGATTTGAGTGTTGGTGACAGCAGAGGGATAGAGCCTATAATCCATAAAACTCACACAAGACATCTAATCTAAAGCATGTTTTTATTTTTTTTCCTTCTATTTTTTCCTTGTTTTAATTCCATGTGTGTTAAATATTATCTTGGAAACAACGAAATCACTTGAGTCAGCTGCTTCAGATCACAATCAATAGCTGGTTGACATCTGCTGCCAAACAAACAGCTCAATACTGCTCATTAATTTGAATCTTTCAGAATGGAGATGAAAGCCAAGACAACGCAAAAAGGAAAATAATTTGCTTATAATGCTGGATCTCTAAGAGAGTACAGTTCTAATGCTATCTTGTGAGCCTGATCTCTCAAACGCAGCTATTTATTTATTTATGAAGTTCTAAAACCATAAAGATGCCTCTCCCAAGGCTGCAGCCATCTGAAGATGTTTAATCACACTGTAACATTTCTAGTCATAAAATGTCCCAGCAGCACCTGAATCAGTTACAGAGACTCAGACAACTCCTCTCCTTTTGTCTGGGAACAATTTCTTTAGCATTCTCTGGAGACCTCACTGGAACAGATGACTTTTTCAGTACTTCCAGAAAAAATACATTGAATTTAAGCTATTTCAAACTAAAGGAAAGGTCACATTGCAAGAGCCTTCACAAAACACACCTCACCAAGTGGCTTCTTTTTCATCAGGGACACACAGGTCAGGAAACTCAAGAGAGAGGCAGACAGTCCTCAGAATGCAACAGATCTAAATCAACACCTTCAACTTCACCCATGAACCTGTGAGCAAACCTTTGCACTCTGTTCCAGCACTTGGAAGTGATTTAAGGGTTGGTGCCATGCAGAACTGAGTGCAGAGAGTGCCACATGTTATAAAAACATAGGAAAGGTGAGTTTTCTAACCGAAAATAAAACTAGCAATCTCTCTGTCAGAAAAAAAGCAGCGCTGGGAGCCTGAAGTTCACTTCAGTCACAGTTCCTAGAAATTAACAGTAAACAAAGGGCTCCCAAACCCCTCTTCTGTCCAGCTCTGCCAATCCCAATCACCACTGCAATCCTGGCTAGTGAAAGGTCCAGCTACCCTTAACAAAGGTGTGAGAATAAATAAATCCCAGAACATGTCCCTGAAATGCACTGTCAGCTCAGGAGCAGCCTGAACACATCACTGCCCTCCCCAGCAGTGCTGGGTACCTGCTGGAAAGCAGAGCAGGGTCACTCCTCCAGATTCTTAAGAACTCTCTGGAAGATGAACAAACATATCCAACCCTTCATCCTGGGATTACACAAGTGGAGTTTTCAAGAGAAGAACGTTTTCCTTGTGGAAAAGACCTGTGCAATTAAGGAAGGGCTCTCACAGGAGTCAGCAATCCTTGTGGGAAGTGGCAGTCTAGGAAAACATCACAGTTGGTGATATCACAGTCCTGCAGCCCCCCAGTGCAGGGAACAAACAGTTCATGTTGTTCCTGCTCCACAGCCAGGTCTGTATGGAAATGATGAAAACAGCACAGTGCCCTGGGACACTGTTCTCATCTGCAGCTCCAGCCAGAAGAGAGCTCAGCAATCAGCCAGTGAACCTCTCACACAGGGGGATGCTATCATGGAAGTAACTGCGGCCCAGAAAGTCACAGACAAAGAATTCAGAACTGCACTGGAAATGATCAATACTGCCAGGTGACTTCACCCACTGGTGCCCCAAGTACACCAAACAGCTCCAGCTGGACACAGTTTTGGCTGGAAATCTGAACAGTTGCAAGAGATTTGAGAAAGACAATTAAGTTGAGAATGTTCCTGTCCTTTGAGTGTCTCACATGTCAAATGACAAGGACAGTAGGTTATCCACTAAAGCCACTGCTGGTGATTTATTTATTAATAGCCACCTTTTATTATTTATTTCTGAATAAAAAGAAGACAAAACGACAAAGTGTTACAACTCTGCTTTTTTATGAAGAACTTTCAGACTATGGGAAAATAGACCATTAAATTAACATCAACTTCATGAATTTCTAAACCCCTGTACTACCACAGCACATGAACACATTAGTGACTTCAAGCTTACAGCTGATAGGCCAGCAAAGACCTCTGAAGTTGAATTTCTTTGGCTTCAAAAGAAAGCCAGGGTGGAAAAAAGTCATAGAGAGCTTATCTTGTAGTGCTGGAACTAAGGAAATACAGACTATGCAACACTTCATTTCCAGCAGCTTCACCTTAAGGGAAGTTACTTTTTTGCATTTTCCATTACTCACAACTTCAACTGTAGAAGAATCAATGTTTAATTATAACACAGCTTTTTGCTTTTCATTTAGCAGATTTTCACTGGGTAACAATCACAAATAGGTGACCTTTCTTCAAATGACTCTCTGGACAGTGGGAACTGTGAAAGTGTTGCAAACAGCTATAGATAGAAAAACTTTGGGGACCAGCTGAAACCTAAGTCATAAATTAATTAATATACAAAAGAAATAGTGGCAGTTTCTTAAAATAAAGACACCTCTAGCTGACAGCATATACTTACTACAAGACAGAGAAAAAATAATTTGAATTATACAGTAAGGTTTTAATTGCTCTTTTGTGTGAGGCTGCTCTTTCAGCAGCACTTTACAACCCTCTGGCTATTTGCAAAACTCTCAGCAGAACCTTCAGTAAGGTTTTGCAATAGCAGAAGCAAAAGATTGCCTAGGGGCTACAAACTGTACCTGGAAAGGGCACTCATGTTCAGAAAGGACATGGTGAAACAAAAATTCCAAGGAGACTGGCAACCTAAAATATCTAAAACAGTAAAGAAAAGAATACTTGGATGATATTCATCCAACTAGTATTCACTAAACTACTAAAAATATCTTTTAATGACAGTCTCTATGTTTTCTTCTATAATGAACTGTATGCTTTTTCCTACAAAGAGCTAATTTTCATGGATTTTATAGCTATGGATATTATAGTCAAGATGTTGCAGATTTGCTTTAAGTGCCAATTGTTGTGTCATCCACTGCTCTTTCTGAAACAGCTGGAGCCCTTGAGAAGAATATCACTAAATATCAGTGTTAGTTAACCCCACAAGGAGAGTTCATATATAGAATGCTGAAAAATACATCAGATAAACCATGGGAGGAAAGAAGAAAATAGAGTGGAAAAGCCCCAGACATCACAATAAAATTAAACTACTGAACTATCACTAAGTTCAGGTTTGTATACCTTGAGGTCCCAGTTTTGCCTGAGCTGGAGTGGAGGTGGAGCTAAGAAGAGGGTCAGATGAAGGATCCAGGAAATTGGTGGCCAAGTTTGTTTTACATGAAAGTGGAAGTGACTCTTCAGGTAAATTATCCAGGCTCATCTTGTTCTGTCTACTGGTATCCAGTAAGTCTTTCCCAAAAAAAGCTTCCTGCAAAGAAGGCAAAATGATTTAATCTAGGAAGAACACTGTACTGACTGAAAAATCTGAGTAAATGACAAAGTTAAAATTAAAAGCCAAGGTTCAGTAATAATAAAAAAGCACAGTCTCAGTGTCACAAACATTCCAGTATGGCAGTATCTCTTCCTGGCTATGAGGAGTGCTACAGTGGCTACAACTTACCTGAGGAAGCTACATTACCAAAGTTTTAGGATTAAATTCATGCCTTAAGATTACACAGAAAGACTTTAGTCTTCTTATATATGTGTAGCACAGACAGTGTACCAATACAGTGTTATTATTTATCAAAATTTGTTTATTATTTAAAATATTTCTCCTCACACAAAAAAGACAGCTGAAGAAAGGGCACATTATTGGGCAACCTGATGTAGAACCTTGGTTCCATTGTGAGAATCACCATACACTGCATTTCACAAAATCATCCTCATGTCTAATTGCAATAACAAAACACCTGAAGATGCTTAACTTGCACTATAAAAGTGGCTTTTAAAATATTATGTAACAGCTATCACTCACCTAAGCCTGAATACTCAGTCAACCTTTATTCATTATATAACAACCTTTCTGTTCCCATGTTGTCCTTAAAATCTTGATTTAGGACACAGTTCTAAAAATAAGTCTAAATATAGATTTTTCAGTAGCAATTATTGCAATACCAACAAAGAATCTGAGAAATATTCTATGTTTTAAAGGAGAAAAACATGCATTAAAAAAATATATCCTTATTACTCCAAAGGAAACATTATTAAGATAAGTATTTTCTTTCCAAGTCACTTTCCCACTTATGAAACACTATTTTTTAAAGAGAAAATGTTCTGCCTCTCTGTTAATTCTCTGCTTTCAATCCCAATCCAGTTCATGCCATGAAGTTTGGTGAACATCTACAAGACAGTGAAAGTTGCAACTTTAGAAGTTCCCTTCATCATGAAGAAGGTGGCTGAGAAGAACAAGCCAAATAAATGAGATACAAATATATATAAACCAGCCAGTTTGTAACCTGATTAATGAAAGGCAAGTTGCTCAATCACCATTAATATCCTGGTTATTATCCAGAACTGCTGCCTCTTACCTGCCAGGGACACCATGAAATCAATGGGAGGGAAGAGCAGACATTATTGTGGTAGGGAGATGCAGGGCATATAAAATCCCTAAAACTGTAGGAAACAAGTTTCCCTCATCAAATCATGTTCTATAATCCACAATAAGCTAAATGAGAAGCTGAGGACATGGCCTGATCAGGCTAAGACATCCTACAAGGCTGAATGTGGAAACATCACGTGGCAGTTCAGAGAGCAGAAAAATGATTTTTTCCAAACCATCTGATCTCTCAGAACAAGGAGAGATCCAAATACATTGAGAAGAATTCCCCATAATCCTGGAGATTTAACATAATATATACTTTCCTGTACAAGCTCATAAACGTTCTTTACAGGAAACCCATTTCATTTAAATCATCACCTTGGAATCAGAAAAGAAACATTACTGGTTTAAATGAACTATGAAAAACAAATGAAGAGTAGGCTTTGAAAGAGATTTACAACACAAGGAGCAGACTACCAGCTTTACCTGCAAGTAGGCAGGGAAGGTTTCTTCGAGTTTATTTTTCTTTTTCCTGTAACGTTTTTTGATTTTCTCAGTACTTTCAGAAGCTGGGGTAGACTCCTCAACTGGAGTGTCTGGCAGCTGCTCTGTCCAACCTACAAAGGAACATCAGGGCACAAGTAAATAAAGCACTCACTATTTTGCTCTAAAGGCACAGTGGAAGCACATCTGGGCTACCTCTGGGTGTGTGGGTTACTGCACATCACTCCAGATGCATTCCAAAGTGGCTTTTATCCAGCTGTGAACTGCCCTGACCACCAAGGCTCTGGCAGCAGGAAATGCCAGATGTGACACCAGCCACATCACTGTTGTACCTCCCAGGTACACACAGACCTTTAACTTCAGCATCCCCAGGCAACCTAAGAATTTGCCAATCTGACAGAAATTATAGGTGCCATTCAACCAGATATTTGACAAGACAATTCCACTAAAGAAGTACCTCCAGTGTCATCATGCTGAGTTATACATTAACCCCCTTTCATTTCATACACAATTTTTTCTCAAATTAGAAGTAAAAAACTTATTTTTTAAAAAATCTGAGAAAGAACTATCATATCAATAATGAACAGCCTAGAAAAAGAAATCTATAAAGAAGCCCTTCAAGAAAAATTACACATTTATTCAGCTGTCATATTTCAAAGTGGCACTGCTTTTTCTAATAAACACAAAAGCACACAGTGCTCATCAATCATTCAGTATTTTATTACAACAGAGCAAGAAAAACACTGCAGGTAATGCAGAACTTTACAAGTTCTGCTACTTCTGCCTTGCCAAAGCAAATTATATGAAGTTAAGGACTTTGGCAAGTCATTTCAGAAACTATATTATCATGGTAATAAAATCAGCTCTGCTTTGTACTGCAGTGATCTCCTGTAGGATATCCAGAGGTCCATGAGTGGAATGAGGTTCACCAACACTGACCTCTGCACTGTCTGAGAGGGAGGCTTTACAGAGAAAAGGAGTGGATGTGACAAGGGTGTAAAAAATCATGGTAAAGCTGATGAGTACTGGCCACTGAGAAGGAGGCTCTTGGCAAGCTATGATTTGTATTTTTCTCAGCTAGCAATTGTACCTGAGCACAAAAAGAAACTCCAACTTTTAACTGAAAAATACTTATTTAAGAATACTCCTTTTTAAAAATATGCATTATAGTGTTACCCAGAATGGGGAATTAGCTTTTTAGCCAATTTTTTAAAGAAGTTTTACTTAAAGGAGCAGACCCCTATGCAAATGAAAAGATCTAACACAAGATTTTCAGCACAACCTGAAATAAGGCAGTATGCTACACTGAAGTATTATTTACAAAGCAGAAACACAGCTGTAACACTAATATTGAAAACAAACACTATACCAAGATTGGGAACTTAATCAGAATATTTGGCTGCACTGATAAAAGAAATATTTACTGGTTTTATGAAGTAGTTCTACAAATGCAAGCACAGACAACACTTGAATGTTAGATTTTAATAACACTGCCTTGATGCTGTAGCAAAGATCCAGTCTCCACCATGTTGTATAAACCTACAAGAGACTGATCTGGCCCTACAAAAGGTAAAAAAGCCAGTATCTAAACAGAAAGGAGAGAGTGACAGGAGAAATCTCAGGCCAGGGTCTTCAACTGGAGCGGTATCAGCCATCCTTCAGAAGCAGCTGCCTACTTCTAATGACTTTCCAGGGAACAGGCTCTGAACTAAACATATTCCTCATCCCCCCTGAATGATACCTCAACATTCTCTAGATTAGTGTGAGTAACTTCAGATGGATGGAATAATTTAGTCTAATCACACACAGCAAGAAAGAGAAAAAGGCCCATGAATAAAATCTGACTTCTCTCATCAGGTGCCCAATCTACTGAGAACTGCAGTGTCAGAGCTATGAAAATGGCTCTGCCATGGGAAAAGGCACCCAACAAAGTCAAGGATTCTTCCGCCCTGAAGGCAACACTGATGGGGAAATATGATACACATCTAGAAAATATTTCTAGAATGAATGATTTTTTTAAAATAACCTTTCATAACATTAAACATGAGGACAGCTTATGAAACTCTGAGATATCCAATATCTGGCTTAAAATAAAAAATAATTATTTCTTCCTACAACAATAACATATCACTAAACTCTCTAATAAAGGATTTCCCAGAGCATGAACAGATTTATAAAAATTGATTAGACACACTCATGGAATATGAAACAGTGCTGAGTATTAAAACTGATGGTCCAGAAGACACCCCTGGACCTGGGCTACATCTGGAGAAAGAAGATTGCTCTAAATCTAACACAATAATAATAGTAATAATACTAGTAATAATAATAATAATTCTCACTATTTATCTCCTACAGCAGCCTGCAATTCATTATTTCAGTTTCTTTGTACATAATGGGCTCTGTTGAAATTATAGGTATGCAGGAATGGGTATTTTCAGTTGAATTCCTAAACCCATCATGACAAACATAAATGCTGATGAGCTGTATTGCTTTTACTGCATTAAGCATGAACAAACACTTAATACCAAATTCCTGCACTTACCTTCATCTCTGCCGGGCAACTGTTCAGAAACAGATCCAGAAGAATCTTTCCTGGAGAGAGATCTTTTTGTCTTCCCCTGCCCCGTACGACTTCTCTGACGTACCATAAATCCACCAATACCTGAACATGGAAGTAAAAATTCAATGTATTGAATAAAAACTGTGTTTCATAGTACAAATGAGAGCCAAGATTATTCTGCAGGTCAAGGAGACTGCTGCACCTAGATGTCTAAGAATGAATCTGAGATACGTGATGAGTTTTCATTTCGAATTTTACGAGACATTTCTGAATTTTTATGTCTCACTGGGTACACATGTAATGAAAAATGATGAGAATTTCAGGACTGTAGAACACCCACAAGAAGTTCAAAACACCAAACCTGGCAACTTTCAGATGTTGGTTTTCCCCTCCCTCGGGGCAAACTGATGAGTTGCTGGAATTAGCTGTCAATCTACCAAATGAAACCTATTAAAGAACCTCAAAGGACCACAAAAAATCCTCTGCAAATAGCTCTAGAGAGCCCACCACTCCAAATGATGCTACCAAAGAAGGACATATCCCAAATAAAAAGATAATTAATCAGTATCATAGTGGCCTGGAACTCCTGAATCCTTCACTAGAGACTGACTGCAGAGTTCCTGATCTTTGCAGTTGGTGTGTGTGGATCTAAATGTATCAGATACAGATCTGTTTCATTTTCCAGGGGAATTGCTGGCTGCAGGAAACTAATGGATAACTAATGGATGTATTCTACGCGGATACCGCTCAACTGTTTGTGCACCAAGACATACAGTTCATTAATTCAGTCAGGATAATTAAGAGTCAACTGCACAAAGAAATTAAAATAAATGAATTCATCCAGTAACTGCATTCATTAAAATTCACCTGTCAGAAGTAATCTGCAAATACCTGGTAAACTACTCTTTTAAAACATTTCAGAAAACACATAAAATAACTGCAAAAAGTTGTCTGAAGTTCAGATATTTCCATATATATACACACATAAAAACTCTCCTTCAACAATTATAGAAATACAGCACAATTTCCTATCAAGTTAAGAATCAATAAGGCAAATATCTGAACTACTACAAGTAATTGACAAACGCACTAAGAAGAAGTGCACTGCTGACCAGCAACCTTTGGAAATGTGTTTTGGCAAGAATAAAAAAGGCAACTTTAAACAGAATAGGGAAAAAAATCTACAGTCAACAATAAGCAATGGAATACTTCGGAATTTCATAGAGTTTTCTATTTTTTTTTTTGCATTAATACCGAAAGAAATGAGCAATGGACACAGAATGATCTAAGTTACTTTATCCTACCAGGTCTGTATGGTTTTCGCTTCCTTTTTTTAATCCCATCAGCTCCTTCAGCCACTTTGGTATCATCATCCACAGCTTCCCGTTCTGGGCTGGAATCTGATTTCCCATCACAATCCATAAGGTCACCTTCTGCAGAAAAGAGGCAATGGTAACTTTAACTGGAAAAGCCAAAGAAAACTATTTTTTCCAAAATTTCCACATCTGTTTTATGAGAAACTGGCTGAGAATGACAGATTTTTCAAAAGGGTGGCAGAAAAATCATAATCCCTGGACATTTTTGGGAAACCCATCCGATCTATACACACATTTCCTATGAGATGATGTTTAGACAAAACCAGCAAATAAATGCTGTAATTAGTATATGTAAATCAGAAAAAGTTTTTGGTACCTCCTTTGGAAGCTTGTGCTAAGTGTCTGAAAAATCTCTAGCTATTCCATCAAGGAATACAGACCCAGTTTACCAAGATATACTTCCTTTTCTTCATTGCCCTCCTCAGTTTTCTTTGATAGGACTTTTTTTTTATTGAGAAGACACTCAAAAACTGCAGCCTGCACTTGGAAAGGCAAAGTGTAATGACTTCTAGTGTAGTGGGCTCATGACTTGAAGCTGTGTGACTGAGTGAAAGCAGACTGATCTATGAAGAGGAATTTTATTTATATAATACAAAATTGAGCCCAAAGGAATTACTCAGCCTTGAAGATGAAGACTGTAATTCAAAGTTAGAGTTTATATTCTGTGGGAAAGCAGGGTAGAAACAGATGTAAAGTATGTTGACATTAAAAAGCCTTTGGTGTTGAAGAGTGAGGGAACGAATTCTTCTTGATATCCCCAAAAAGACCTTGCATCTTCATTTTATCAAAAACTTTCTGAAAAGTTAAATATGCTCTCACCCCTGAAAAGATACTGGAATTCTCATCTTCTGCTTTGGATATAGATGTATAATTCTAGATGGAATAAAACCCCATGCAGTTGTAAGAGGGAGAAATACTGTTACAACAGAGCTGGACTCTTTCACACCACTTTTGCTGTAGCAGAACTGCAACCCTCACTCTTCTACAGGCTAGGTCACAGCCCATACTTTCCCACTGATAAAGACCTCACTGAGTTGTTTATCCCACAAAGCAAGTGGATGGCAAAGGCCACCAAGCTGAAGCTCCCAAAGCAAGCTCAACTTTCAAGTGGACTCTAAAATGTAGAAGACCCAATGAAATCTGAACCTGATGCAAGCCTACACAGAAGATGGTAACAAAATTCCATGAGCTCACTTTTCTCAGATAAAGCCTCTTTTTTCCATCTGGAACATCAAGAGTCAAAATAAGGGTTTTTTCCTTTTCCCCTAAATTACTACACTGTGTAACTCCAAGCAAAGCCACGGCACAGCTTTATTCACGCTGATGCTCATACAAAAATTCCAGATGTTTGGAGATAGACATTGATCCTCTCTCCAGCGTAGAGCCCTGCACACCCAGAGCTTCAAGGAAATCCAACCTATCTCCCATGTACTCGCTGCGCTGTTACCATCACTCACATGAATGTGCTTTATCTCTCAAGAAGGCAACAAAAGGTGATCAGAACTGAAATTGAAGTTGTGGATGCTCTGGCTCTCCCTTTCACACCCTGCTATCACATCTCTATATCCTGTTATCTACTTATAAAGACCTACCACTTACAGAAGCCAACAAGCAGATAAAGAAGTAGAAAAAGTCATATAGAAAACATGAACATATTTTTAAAAGTTAAGATTATTAACCACTGAAAGAGAACAAGGGAAGTGACTAGCTGACTCCAAATTCAAAAGCATTTTTTGCTGTCAAAAACCCAGCTGATGGAGAATTTGAAAATATGAGATGAAATTTCAGAGTCCATTTAATGCTAGGATGATGTACCAAACCCTGTGAATACTGAAGGACATGAAAGAAAAACAAACTGTTTAAAAGGTTATAAAGAAATAAAAGGAAGCTATTTTTAGTAAAGAATAGTTCTAGTCAACAACAGAGGGTAAGAATGCACTCATCCAACAACAGGAACAATACTTCTATCAACAAGCTAACACTGAAACTTCACTGATGGCTGAAATACCCAGCTTCTTATGACATTTACCCTGATTAACAAGGCAGTGTTGCACCAACAGAATTGTGGGGAGGTGGGGTGCCTGTGTGCCTCAGTTCCTCTCCAGAGACACCTACATGACCATGGCAATGACTTTCTCACCTGCCACTGGAAGGAGCCTTGTCCCAGGCCATGGATTGACACCTACTGTGCCATCACCTTCCTCAGCACGCACAGCCAGACCATGGCAAGGACAATGGTGCTGCACCAGGCAAGTGTTAGCCCAGACCACACTGACTCTCACCTTACTACTTTCAGAAGAGAGAAACACTCTCAGCAAAGAACTACTCCACTTTCCCACTTGATTTTACTACCAGCCTCTCAGTGATACAGATGTTGCTTTACTGAGCCAACACTTTTAAACAGTTTGCAGTGAATTTGAGTACACTTGTACTCTGTGAGTGTGCAATGTTTTCCACAGGTAACCCAAAGATAAGATATAAAAATCATCTCCTATTTCCAGGGCTGGCAGCCCTAGCAAGGTGAGTTTCCTATAGGATGGATGACCCATAAACAGAACAACAAGGAAAATTCCTGAAATGGACAACAATGAGCCGTGACTACTGTTCAAGAAATTTCCATAAAACATTCCGTACAGAACACAGGAGTATCAGTGTAATAAAAACTCCCAGGGATGTTTGCAATACACACAGGTACTGCAACACTCCAAGCTACAAGACATGCCAAAAGTAGACTGCTACCTCTACTGTCATCCATCTCCCCATCTCTTGAGTGCTCTGACTGGGCATCTGGGGGTGTCTGAAGCACAGCCACACTGTTCTGATTTATAATCTTCAGTTTAAGCTTTGGTTTCGTCCGTTTTCTTCTCGGTACTGTAACAGTGAGGCTCTGTAACTGAGACATGCCGGATTCTGTCAAGCAGACTCCATCCTGGGTGTATGTCTTCGGTGGGTCTATAAAAGTTGAATGAATCATAACAGCAATATAAAACTCTTTTCATTTACAAGTCTTTGATTTTTTAGGAATAGCACTTACAAGAGTTAATAATCCAAAAGTATGGAGCTGACCCGTGAGTGAAGAAATTGGAATAAATAAACCAGAGATATCACTGTCTTACACATTACAATTACAGCTTTATGATTTCGAGTCTGATGTCAAATCCAGCCATAATCCATTACATTGCTATGAAACAACTTATATCAAGGACTCATTAGAAAGAACAATTTGATTATGGAAATTGGTGCCTTGCAGGGTATTTCTGTATTACTGAATGGCACCCAGAGAAAACTGTGCAAGTCATACTTTGGGTCCTTGTTGCTTATCAGCCAAGGCCCCCATCCAGCCCTCAGCACTTTACCTTCATCTTATTAATAACCTTAAACCTCCAAGAACTCCTGGTAACTCAGGGAAGTTATCAGCCCTATTTCATAGGCAGACAAAAAACCCAGTGAGCTGCTCAAGATCAAAAAGGAAATTGTGGGTAAAACCCAAGTCTCCCATGACCTGCAAGACTGCTTCCTCCTCAAGCTGTTAAATGACAACTGAGTCCACTGATAAGCTCTAATATTCTTTAATTCACCACGCAGAAAGGCCCTGCCACCTGTGCTGAGGCCCTGCAAGTGGAAGCTTGGGAACTTTCAGGGAATTGCCAAATAATGAAGAGGCTGCAATGATGCTTCAGCTCTCTGGAGCCAACTAAATCACGATTTGGTAACACAGCTTTTGAAAACAGACAAATATAATAACATTTGTTCCATTTAACCAAAAACATTTGCTCATGTAACATCTGACAATACAGCTGCTTCTGAACAAATTCTTCCCACCTGACTGCCTTCTTACACTGGACTTGAAAGGTGTGTGTTTCAAAAACATCTCACACTCTTTTTCAGACTGAATATTTGAGGGGAGAACCTTCTCTCAGGTGTCAAATAGAAAAAAAACTCTGATGTGATGGAAGCTGTCCTAACACGATGGAAGCTGCTGGGTGCTATCATTATAAAGACTGTCTTGTGAGTAGGCTTGTCAGGATTATAAATTCCTAGCACAAACTACATACAGAAAAGCTGCATCCTCCTAACATCTCAAGCCTGTAAACATTTGTGTACATGCTTGACTCAGCCACACTGTGTTATCACCACTTGGTATTAAGGCAAGCAGCTAAGACTGTAGGATCAAAGCATAATTTAAAGTAATTATTACAGTGCAGGTATGGCAGGCAAGAGAGAAGAAAGAAGAGAGAATGAGGAAAAAAAATGGAAAGCATGCTGTGGTAACTGAAGGATAGTTAATGCTGTGTGTTACAAAACCACAGGAAAAGGAATTTTTGTCTCATGTAAAAATATACCCTTAAAATATTCTAAATGATCAGATATTAAGCATTTTCATTCTTTACCTAGTTCTTTTGATTTTGAAATAATCTGAGCTCCAACTGATGAATCACAACAGTCCAAAGAAGGCACTGAAAAATATAAGGAAAATAATTTCAACTTTGAAAAATGGTGACTTGACTTAAATTGAAACTATCAATTTTCCTTCAAGCAGTTCCATTAAACTCCCTAATTTATACTGTTGGCAATAATTTACTTGCACCTTTAAAATAAAGTGCTTTTCAGCATCACAGATGTGACTACAGAAGAACCCTGATAGAAACTGAAGTTCTCCAATTTCCTACAGCCAAGAATGGCATTGGAATAGCACTGAAGTCAACGGGAAATTATCTCCTTCTACTGGACCAAGGGCAAATGAATACACTGGGTCTTTTGGGTTTGAAAGCAACCTGTACACTAGTCATGATGTTCAGGTTTTGCTGCCCTAATCATTAAAAATGTGAGGACTTTGTGAAGTGAGTATTGATCAGTATTTCCCCAAGGAGGGGCCAGCACACTCCAAGAGCTTTGCACACAAGGCTCTCACTGTGTCTGTGCTGTGCTCTTACACAGCACTTGAAGAAGGCTGAGGTATTGAAAACAGATAACACAGGACCTGTAAAAGTTAGGGCAATTCTTATTCCAGGTAAGAATATTGATAAATGGAACAGCAGAAACTCAACTTAAAAACTACACCTTGTGTGCTACAGGGCAGCAATGGAACAGTGTGACTGAAAAAATAATAATCAAAATGTCCTGCAACACAAGGCTACTTCTGCAGCGGGCAGAAATGCTCTTCCCTTTTGCCTTAACTACATAACTGCAATCATGTTTCACTCACCTATGAAGTGCACACTAAACTTTTATTATTAGTAATGATTTCACAGAGATTACGTAGACAGAGCAGTAAAGGGAAAATCAGGAGCTCCTATCTTGCAAACACTGAACTAGAATCAGAAAACCTGTTAGTCAGGCACAGTTAGCATTACCATAGAGACAAGTTTATCCACACTTTTTTTTTCTTGTTCTTTGGCCTAGAAATCTTACTCATGCTGAATTTAGGACTCAAGATAACATCTGGAGTATTTCCTTTGTGCCTGTCACACAAGCTGAGACCCCTGAGGCAGAGAACACGTGGGGGGTTCTGTGTGTCACATCAACCATGGCAGTGTGCTGCTGTTCCCACCTCACAACACACCATGGGAGCCAGGACAAGATGGGGAGAAGCACAAAAGCTTCCAAGTAACACTTAAAATGAGTATGAAACATACAGGATGCTTTCTAGCATATAAACAAACTTAGAGAAAGTGCAAGTCTGTCTTCAAAAATTACAGTGCTTTGAGAATTTTATGCAATGTGCAACTAATGCAGAAGGTATAACCTACAGAAAACCAGTATTTCATGCAATAAGTAAACAAAAGGAGCCTATGATAACTACTGAAAAACTGAACTCAACAGTGGAGAGAAAGACAAGGAAGAAAATAAATTGAGAATTACATTTTGAAAGAGACATGAAGCCAGAAATAAACAAAAAACATGGGACAAGCTGCAAAAAGGAAGATACTCAAAACACTGAATTAAAAAAACAGAATAGAGGCAGCTTGTAAGAACTATTCAAAGTGGAATAAGACATCATCTGTTCATTTAATTTCTTATAATTTACAAGATGGTTTTAAGAATGAAGTAGCAATTACTGAATTGGAATCTAAGGTAAACAAGGAAATCAGAAAGACAGTTGTGAACAGAAATTTGAAACCCTTAATTTAAAAGTCAAACAACAGAGAGATCATCTCATCCAGGTCAGACTGAACAATTTTAGCTCTGGAGACTGAATAGAGTTGAAAGGCTCAAATAAACAAGCTGACAGTGACAGAGGTGAGGCCTTCAGAGACCCACTCACAAAAACTGCACAAACAAACAGTGTTTGAAGACAGTATCAAACAGACTTCCAGAAAAGGAGCTAATGAGAGTGCAGATTACAATCAATAAAATGGATAGCAGAAAAGCATAGTACTGTTAGAGAAAGCCTATCTAAAGGAAAAAAAAAATAAAATGGAAAAAATAGTGCTTTTTGAGGCATTCAGCTGAGGTTTAACCAAAATTGTTAAACATATCTGCAAAAGGATTTAAACATGCTGAATATTGTACAGCATTTAGTAGCCCTCAGCTGAAACCAAATAATTGCACAGAATACAATGATGAGAAAAGCAAGCAGAGTTCATTTTTAAGGCTGTTATAGAAAAGAACAATTCTATGAAAAAATGAAACCAGCAAATGGGACAGAGTGGAATGGCTGATGTAGAAATACAGAACTAACAGAGCACTCTTTATTGAGTGCCTGCATAACTGTGTCAATGACACAGGGTTTTTTTTTTTTTTTGGTAAATGCAGTAACACAAGAACATTAGAGCTGACACAGTAAATGTGCCAAATAATAAAAAAAATCAGAAGTTAACTTTTTAACATGTGGTATTATATTGGGTTTGTATCTTGTCAAGTGAATAGAATTAAATTTCAGAAGGAAGAAAAATTACATCAGTTTAATGAAAATGATACAACAGAGACTGCTAGCCACAATGTGTCTCACTGGCAGCATCAGGTACCCCTGGACAGAGGTAAGTGATACCAAATCCTCACTGCCTCCATGAGCATGTTTACTTGAGCCCCAGGAAGAATAACTGCACAGGTAGCTTCAGAAACTGCACCCAGATCAGTTCTAGCTGCTTACAGAAAACCAGGCAGAGCTCTGCATCCTGCAGAGGAACAAAAACAGCACCAAGGGAGGAGGAAGCTGGAGTCTGGATGGAGACAGGATGGGAGTAAGTGAGGAGGGATGAAATTTGCAGATGGGGCATATGACATGCAAGGGCAAATGACACAAAGGCAGAACTGCTGAGTAGATGGTCAAGAACTGCTTGTCCAGGAGATGATGTGGGTGAGAGACACACACCCCCCTCAAAAGTGTGCAGGAATTACAGCACAGGGCAAAAGCTGCTGCTACCTAATGCACCTGCCTAGAATCTAGTCATGAGAATTTATAAATTTCTTTACAGGACACAGCAATATGCTGGGGGACATTTGTTATAACTTGAGACAGTACTAAAAGGAACCTGATAAAACAGTGATCAGAAATGGTTATTTCACAATAACCTAGTAATGAAGGTTTCTGGTACACTACACTGGAGCAAATCTTACACCATTCTGGCTTTTGATATTTATGTATGTTCAAGAAGAAAAACACTATCTTTTATCTCTGTTTCCTGAAGAAGATGACTTTTTAAGAATTTCAGGTATGATGAAACAGGGAAGAGCTCTTAAAAATTTAAAAAAGTTTCCACTTTCTGAAGACAGAGAAATGAAAGTCCCTTCTTAATACCTACACACAAGAACCATTTATATAATCTTCACCAAGGGTACACCTGCAATGTTTTGTTTCTTTATTGGTTGAGGGGCTCTTGTTTCTTCTAGAAAGGAAGTGGTTAAAAACCCTGTAATAATACTTGACACATCTCTATGACAAATCAAATGGAAGGGGCAAGAACCATCCCAGTAAGAATCCCACAATGTGATACATTTTTAGATGCTTTCTACTGCTAAATAACAATTATTTCCCTAAGTTTATCAAACACTAATTATTCTCACTTTGAAACAAAAAATTACAGAAATTTTCCAGAGAAGTTTTCGAAGAATTCATGAAAGACTGAAACATTTCATATAAAAGTACATGCAGGTATTTCTATCAACATGCATCAAAGGACATATTCAGACATGCAACTGTGCAAATTTACATGTGTTAGAGAGGTTTTAATACTGAGTCAAAACAGGAAAGAATAAGCTGAAAAACTTGTCTTACAAAAAAAGGTAAAAAAAAACCTGCAAAGAAAACCTGGGACCTCCCAAGGGATTGGCTCCTATTCCTTAGGATCCAAACCTATGCAACACAACTACACAGAGGTGTGCAGGAAGGACTAACTCAGGGGCCAGCTTCTGCCTGGAAGTGAAACACCTCTTGTTAAGCTGTTCCATCTCACATATCATGGACTTTAATTATCTCTACAAGGTAGCTCTGCCAGCTCCAAGGAGAAAGGAAGAAGTATTTCTTACTTGGATTCTTTTGCTTTAAGTACTCAAAGCTTATAAAAATATACAAAAGTCTGTGTTGTATCTGCAAGTTTCTTGCTTTTTCCACTTAAAAAACCTCTTTCCTTTTGAATTTTTGAATGCAGATCTTTACAATGAAGTGACTTGCAAAAATACAGAAGTATTAGTCATTTTTCTATTAGTGATAAAAATGGGTTCCTTGGAAGTGCTCCAGCAGGGAGTATATAAACCTCCAAGGTCAGGTCAGTAAGTTACAATTACTGGTGTGATGAGGACATCACAGTGTTAAGGGACATTAGATGCTCTATTGAACTTTTCTTGGCAGACCTCTCAAGCCTCACAACATCTTCCATCTTGATCAGGAAAACCAATCTTACTGACAACTTCTTGGTGGATATGAATTTTTCTTGAAACATTTGCTTAGTTCTTGTACCTTCCTCCTACTGTTCTCTTGTGATACATCAATGAAGGGGTAATATGAACACTTTCATCTGCTTATGCTAAAAATGGGAATAGATGTCAATGTTAAAAGGAGCTGACTAAAGCAGCAACTTCCCTGAGCTGACATGCAGGGAAAACAGACCTGGGCTATCACCCTTGCAGCAAGACTAAAATGTAAGACTATAAATCATGTCACAGGCCAACCTAACTGCTGACAGGCCACTCACAGAACATTAACCAGCACCATCCCATGGAACCAGATGTGCTTAAAGTGCAGTAACCTCAGCTCCTGAAGTGCCACTGCTACAGAACTGTACTACAGACCAACAAGGCTGTTGGTGTCCATGTCCAGAGAAGTGCACAGTTCATCAGAAGGAATTACACATTTTAATTAATAAGGAAGTGATAACTCCCAAACAAAGAAGCATGGCCAATTCTTTTTGAGATCGCAGCTAGGGAGGGAAGCATTGGTCTTGAATACTGGGAGAGCTGAGGAAAAGGCATTAGGAAAACATGAAGGAGGAGGGGAAAAATGCTTACACAGACTGTTGATACAGCTATTGCTGCCTTAGACAGCCTCAAAGCATCAAAATACACAAACTTTTTCTGCTTAGAAATAATTTTCTGATTCTTCTGTAGATGCAACTTTAGAGAACTGGGCTTTTTTCCTTCTACTTGACAAAGTGAGATGCCTTTGACCCCCTTCACTACCAATGCTCTTAACAGTTTCTCCCTATCTTTAATACCTCTACCTAGAATTCCCACGAGGTTTCCTCTGGCCTAAATCACTTGAGGGTGCAAAAGAACCTAGGACACTTCCACAAGAGGCCTTAAAACAAACATGAAAAAAAAAAAAAATCTTACTTCTACCACGAGCCAAACCTCCATCAGAGCACAGAACACATTCCCAAACCTATTTATTGCAGTGTGCAATCCTGCCATTGGTTTCGATCGTCTTCTTACCGTTCGTTGGTGGAATGTATGGCCTACAAATGGTACAGTCAAAACCCAAATCAGCTATGTTTTCCACTTCCTCCTCTGTGTTTAAGTTCTGACAGATTGCATGCATCCATCTAGAAATTAAGTGGGGGAAAAAATACAATTTAAAGGAAATAGGTGGTGTTTTAGGAGACCCAAGTATCAGTCTATGGTCCAAGTAAATGGGGAATAGTTGTTCAGTTTGAATTCTTTTAGGGAGAAACTACAGAATCAGGTTTTCCATATACAGCATCCCCTACAGTGGTGTGTGTTACATCCTGTATATGGAGCAGCAGATCAACTATTTCCCTCCACAGGAAGGAACTCTCTATAACACAATCTCCCAAGTATGTTTTTGTATGGTAATTTTCTCCCTAAATTGCAATAATATTAATCACTTTATACAACGTAATCTAGATTCAGCCTCACAACCATAGTCTTGTGAGGTAAGTTAGTTTTATATTTACAGGGCAGGAGGGAAGAGACACAGAGTGATTAATTTATTTGCCCAGAGTCAGACAGTTAAAGTCTGTGGTACAACCAGGAATGAACTACTAAGAGACTTCTGAGACTTAGTAATCCACTGTTCTTTACCACGTTTCCTTCATCTCTACAATTCAACATTAGGGGGGAAAATTAAAATAAGACTTGAACAGGAAAACAAGTGAAATATGAGAAATCCTTACCGATCACACTGTCTACACTGAATTATGAGCTCCTCATCCCTGTACGTGCGGTAGCAGATGGGGCAGGTAGACAAACTTGCACAGGGAGCACACTGCGTGTAATTATTTTGCCATTCACATCTTAAACCTGGAGAAGTTGCTCCACAGTGTCTGCACCAAACACACCTACAGAACAGACAAAAAGATTTATTACTGTCTATTCTCAGGAAGATGATTTTGGGGCTTTAAATGTCTTCCACTTAGAAAGAGGTGAATAATTAAGTTTTAACTTAACAACATGTTTAACCACAAATGTTTAACAATATTTTTTATACTTTTTAAAGAAAGTTCCTAATTAATAATTCCCTTGAAACTGCAAAAGCAGGCAGATGGGTTCTTGTAACAGCTCAACAGGTCAAAGGAGTTCCTGCTTCCAGTTGCCATTCACTTTGAGATCTGGAAACTTAACCATGTGAGAGGTCTGGTCTGTTTGTGTTTCACCCAAGTAAAACAAATTGTTTTCACAGGGTTTTATGTCAAGAACACTAGGGTGAAGCACCCATTCATCTTTCCAACTGAACACTGGAATGATTACAAGGAATATAAATTAGAAATTTTTTTTGCTATGAGTTTCAAAAGTGAAATTTTATCTATCTCTGCTTATGCGGTTTTTGGTATGAAGAGGCAGTTCTAATTGAATAAAACAACTCAAAAGCATTTTGTTGGCTTTGTTTAACACACCTGACTTAGACACAACTAAAACCATGTTACAATTCAACTGACATTACAAATACTAAGTGACAGAGAGAAGCAAAAGAGGCCAGCAGTCAGCACCTCTGACCCCAGCCCCAAACACACCATTTGCACTTCCAGCCTCCCTTTGGCACAGTCTGCAGGGGTGGGTCCAGGCAGTAGGTGTGGTAGCTGATGTCGCAGTCGTCGCACAGGAGGAGTCTCCCTGGATCTGTGGCTTTCCCACAGGCTTCACACACTGTGCACTCCAGGCACCTCCAACCTTTGCTGAGTACCACTTTAGTAATCTGAAAAATGCAAGGTGAGAATTAATTGAAAATGGCCCAGTGAAGTGTGATCAATGTATAAATTAAGGTCTGGCTTGAGGAGCTCAGGACGCTCCTCTGGGCACACCACCCACATCTAAAGGAGCTCTTTAGCAATTAGACTTTCTGAAGCTTCAGTGAACAGGAATGGATTAAACAGAAAGAAACTGTCCTCCTGTCTAATCTTTTTAAAAACAGGTGCAGTGTTTCCCTTTTTAAGTCACCTGGGACTTCACCTGACTGCCAGGACTTTTCAAATATCTTGGAAAGTGGCATGGCAGCTGCATCAGCCAATTCCCTCAGGACTCTGGGATGCATCTTGTCAGTCACAGAGATTTGTGTACATTCTGGTTCCTCAAGAGGTCACAAACCTGATCCTCATGATGTGATCATGGTGCTGGTGTTTTAGTCATCTGAAGCAAGCAACTAACTTACTGCAATTAATATATAATGCAAGAGTAGTATATAAACAAAAAGTCAAATTATAATTGCATGAAATACACATATGGCATTTTGCAAAATATGTGCAAAATAAAGTTTTTTGACATGTTTAAAAAAAAATCTCACTTTTACACAGATATACTTACATCACAACCAATGAAAAGTGTACAGTGTATATACTGCAGTAAAAAGCTTATTTTGTGCTTGCTAGGTCATTTCACAGCATTGAAATTTAATTTTCACACATTCTCTCCTAGACTAATGAATGTAAAATGTATTAATTAACCACTCCAACTGCTGTCAATTCTGACAGCCAACAGGCAAATTGAATCAACTAAACCTTATGCCCCAAGTAAATGAAGATGCAGCGTAATTTTTTCTTTGTTTTTAATTCTGCTTGTATCTAGGTTTAAAACTTGTATCTCAAACTGTTATTTTAACCAACTGCTGGATAATCAGTGCTATTTATGGTTGTGAAATTACAAAAAGGTTAATTTCTCTTGAGGCTATGCATACTATAAAATGACATTTAATTAAAGTCTTTCATAAGTCACATACAAATAATGGTCACATTAGCTGATGAATATCTAACAAGTTAATGACTCCCCTAATTACCACAAAACCGAAGGCAGCATGGTGCTATTAAAGTACAATATGAAAACAGTGCAATCAAGTAGTTTTTGTGTGGAACGATAGCACTCACCTTAATACTGACACAGTATGGATGGTAACACTGCCCACACTGGGAACAGGCCAGCAGCCGGCCCTCAGCACCTTGGCCAAAACTCCCACAAACCACACACATATCCTGCAAGGACACACAAGAGCAGACTCAACACGTGCCAGACACTACATTCTGAAAACACCTAACTGAAAAATCCAACTAGCTTGCTGTATAATGTAACTCCTAACAAGGACTTCATTTACCTTTTTCTATTTAAGAGCAGGGAAACAAAATGAAAAATTTTAATTATTATCCTAACCTGATGGAGAGTGAACTTGTCACTGTTAGAGAAGAGGACAACTGTATTATGCATCGAGTTTTCTTCCTCATCTTTATTAGATGAAATATCCATGGTTGTGACCTATTAAAAAACCACAAAATATAAATAGCAAGCACATCACATTTTCTAAGACATGAGACAAAATGAAACATTCTCTAAATAAGTTTTGCAATTATTTATACATACAGTTTCAACTTCCATAAAAAGCTGCCTCCATCAGAAATTACTGCATTAATTCACATTTTCTCATCATCACTATTATAGTTTCACAGACATATTCTCTTCCTCTCCTTTTTCCACCTTCACATATTATCCCATTACACTTCCAAATGGAAATGGAAGGAAAGACATACTTGAATTAAAAAATCACTAAGCAGAAACTGTCATACTGTGCCCAGTCTGCTCTGTTCCCTCCATGTAAACACTGAAGTTCTTTTTATCAAAAAGTTAATTGCAGCAACAGACTTTTGAATATTAATCCAAAAAGCAACTGCAAAAATGTAGTTTGTCCCATATTGCCTAAAATGAGGTTTAGATAATGTTCCAAGCATGCTAGAGGAATAAGCAAGAGCTCTAAAGTTACTTGCTGCAAGCAGTTTATGAGGCTTATCTATCTTTACCATAAAAACTTGCACTGAACTTGAAACAGCTGTTTTGATCTCAATCCATCAGCTCTTACTGTAGACAGTCATTTTTCTTTTTCATCAAGTGATTTTTATTCTGACCTGCCCTTTATTAATTCAGCATATTCATATACAGATTCTCAGGAAGAGAAACACAAATGAAACATTTCAACTGTGTTCTGACTTTCACCTTAAAATACAGAATTTGCTGTCCATGAATTTAAACTAATAGGCCCAACTATTATCTCTGAACCAGGAATATAAGGGCACAGAGCTCCATAAGAAAGATTAAATGCATGCTAGAGAAATGTAACTTTGTTTCACCAGCTGTTCCAGTTATATATATGTGGATTATTTTAAATACAGTGTAAGTTCTACACAGATAAGTTTTGTTTAAATAATAATTTAAATATTTTACAAATCCAAATGTAACTCTAGGGACAAATATAAATACCACAATACCAGCTAGAGGAATCCCTCTGATACACAGCTGCTGAAACTCAGCATCTACTAAGAAATGGCTAAAAAGGGAATATATTCTTTATGTGTTTAGATTACCAAATATTTGAGAGCACTGCAGCTGTAACCAACCAGTTAACTCCAGAGCACCTGAAACACCTTGATACCTTCAAGGACAACACTTCCCTTACCTAATTTTCCACAGGTTTCACAAAGTTCTTGTAAGTGCACATGCAAAAGAGCAGAATTTGAAGGACTGAATGACTACAATGTTGGTGTTTGCTGAACCCTAGCACTGACCCACCATGGGTAAACCTGTACCCACCTTTTTCCCCATTCCCAAGATATACCAAGGTACTTCCAAATCTGTGTGGCTGTCCACTGATCCCATCCTGAGTAAGAATTAATTTTGTGCAAAATTTGATTGAAAATACTCTCATTTCAAACATTTATCTGGCAAAAGGCTGATCTCTTGGCATTGCTAACTTCATCTACTCTATCACAAGGCAGCCACATCTCTGCAACTCTGGAACTGCTTTCAATGTGATGACTCAAAGGATCAAATTTCTGTAGGAAATGGTGGACAGTGATGTCCGTCTTGTATTTATAGCAAGTTACCTACATCACTATCCTCTGATCAATTACAAAAACTTTTAGGAGTTTGATCGATAAACCCCAGCATCTCTTGAAGTACAGATTTGTGCTTTGTAACACCAAAATAATGATGTGAATGCCTCCAATTGAATAAGGTGCTGTAACTACTCTAAGTGGAATTCATCCTGTATGTTTAAAATTACAAATCTGCTTCTGAATCTTGACCATCCAGTGCTTTAAAAGGGAAAAGTGATAGAGATGATTGTTCCTTTTTCAAATCATAAACACCAGAATATCCCAAGATATTACTACACAGGCAGCAGAAAGAGTGACAAACTCAAACAGATTACATGTAAGAACACAAAAACACAGCTCTGAAGACAGTCTCAGAAATTACTTCATAAAGATATAAAAATGAGCAAGTCCCTCTCTGACCACAAAGAATAGGATGTCTCTCAAAATATGCAGGGCTTGCTGGTAAACAAAGTTGAAAAGGACCGTTCAAATAGAACAAGCACACAGTGGGAAAAAAAAAGAAAAAAAAGAATTGTTTTACAGTCCAGATTTCCAAGTTTTTCATACCAAAATCCCTCTTCTTATGAGGAGCAGACTAGGACTGTGTAGGATTTTTGAGTTTTAAAAATACTTCAAGTGTTAGGTAGTTAACTATCAGCTTTAGTGAGCAAACACTAGCTTACAATCACTTCAGTGCTCCTGAAGAATAAGAGACAGCAAATATAATCATTATTTTCTCAAGAGTTTCTGGACAGAAGCTGTGTACAGAATAACAGACATCTGATCACAACAGAGAACTGAGAATCACTGATATATTAATTCATTAAAGACTCAAGGAAGCTTTTATGGTAAATCATGATCTGTAAGGGCTCTCTGAAGGAGTCAGCAGTTCTGGGAACAGGAAAATCTGATTGATGCAACTTACTTCACCACCAAACTCTCCTGGCAAAGTCCTTCACTTAAAAAACTTAAACTGAAAAGGAATCGTCCCTATACTGATACAAGACACAAAATAAAGAGGGGACTAAATTATCAGTTTTGTATGTGGGAGAACAGCACTAGTCAAAATCTGACAGGGCCTGTCGGCCAACAGGTGGTGGTACTCAACACACTCCTGTGCAATCTGAAAAATCAAGTGAGAAGCAAGGTGACAAAGCTTGCCAACAGGATTGGAATATTCAGAGCAATAAAATCCAAAAGACAAGTGTGAAGAACTGCACAAGAACTTCATAAAGCTGAGTGCTGGGCTATAAAATGGCAGATGGAAGTCCACAAAGTGAGGAAATTAACATGACAAAAGAACTAGTATTGATAATCAGAAATAGGGAGTAGCTTCCCTACAAGGAACAACTCAAAATACTGGCATCCTCCATACTTGCAAGTCAAAAGTGGAAGGAAAAGGAGGAGAAATGATGCAGGTCTAAAGAAACTGAGTGGCATGAATGGAGGAAGTGAATAGAAACCAGCTTTCCACTGTCTCTTCTCTAAGAGCAGTGAGGGGCAGGCAGCTAATCCAGGAGGCAGCCACTTAAAACACAATCTGAGGAGCTGCAGAACTGAAAAAGGTTAACGTGGTTTCCTAAAATTTTTAAAGTGAATGGGAAGATTTATGAAAGAAAGCTCCAACACAGGCTGCCCAAGACCACCTCCTCCTGTTCCACAAGTCCCCAAGCCACAAACTGCTGAAATGTCTCCTCCTCTTCTGTTCTGCACTCTTACACCACCTCTCAGTCCAGAAGAACCTCTGCTATGGCCTCCTATGGCTGCAGTTACATTCTCATGCACAAACCCTGCTCCCTCCTTCTGGTTGTTCCAGTCAGTGCTGCCTTTACCCAGCATGTAGTTCTGCACCCAAGGAAATGGAAGGAGTACTTTAAGACTCCCAACTGTTGTGTCTTTAAATGGCAAGAGCAGCACAGAATTGCCTCAGGCCCATTGAGCTGTAGTGTTCTAGTTCTTCATCACAAGCAGTAACAGCCAGGCTCCATCAAACACCCCTGGCTCTGTAGAGCTCGTTGGTTTTTAAAGCAGTATTTTAATACAAGAATTACAGCTGAATAAAATGATTATATTAACAGACTGTAAAAAAGATGTCCTCACCCCTGGAATGACCACAGCCCCAACTCCATTCTTCAGTTTTGATCTTCCTCTGCCACCTCTTCCCGACAGCCCCGCTCCACGCGGCCTCCGCTTCCCTGGGAATCCTGATCCTCGGCCCTATTCAATGGAAGGCAACAATGTCAATGCAACCTCTCAAGTTCTTTTCTTATATGGGATTCAAACTTGTTCAGTTCATCTAGGGAAAATCATAAGTAAAAAACACCTTGTGATTTCTGGTGAGTACAAGCACACCAGGGCATGGTCATTAAATCTCTCCATAATTCTGTGTGAAATACCTTTAATTACTTACATGGCATAATATGATCACCTTTATCTTCAGTGAGAAAGCAGCCAAAACCAGGAATGTTTATATTCTGCTCAGGAGTTAACTGGAAATATGGATTTCCCCCAACAGTTACCCCCATTTAATTTGCAAAGTTTCCAAAATATATCTATTATTCTATGATTCATTTTTCTTTTCACTTTGAACAGTCAGCCCAGACAGTCATGGGACTTTTACACAGGGTCTGGACATTTGATTACTGGTAATCATAGATGCTTTTCTTACACTGTGAATAATCAAGTGAAACCTGGAATTTATTAGGATTGAGTCCTGCTCACAAAGGAAAGTGGGAGCTGGCTCCATGGGGCTCTCTTAATGCAGCATATACAGAGGGAGTTTTTTATACTAATTCTATAAGTTACACTCAGATCAACATTCCCCATAATGTGAAGTTTTTTTTACACAATCTCCACTTGATTTACAGAGAGCTTCTTTTCTCCCTTCCTTATTTAAGATGCAGAGGCAGAGTTGCAGTGTTGTGCTTTGGAGTATTCAGTGTGTTCAACTACAATTATCCTTGGGAGAGTAAGTATGTTTTTACTAATAATTACCTGTTATTCATACAGTGACTTAAGTTTGAAATTTAGGGGTTTTTTTGTTGGTGTTTTTTTTCTTTTTTTTTTAATTTCAAAATGAACTAAGCACAAGAGAATTCCTAATCCTCCCTAATCATTTCCAGAGAGAAAAAGAACATATTCACGTCCACAAATTCTGGCTGATATATCAGACATCTTTACAATGTGTCTCAAAGCATCTAATCTGTGTAACTGATAATTATGGCATGTACTCAAATAAGCACCTTTCCTACAACAAAATGAGCACTGAGGTTATTTATGGCATTTCATATTTGTCAATAATCTCATCTCCCAATACAGCCCAAGTATGGAGTACAGAGTATGGGGTACCCAAACATTTGCTGCAAAATACTTTTAATACCAAGGCAAAACATTTGCTCTGAGAAACAACACTGAAGGAAGGAACAAAGCTCCACGGGGACTGTGACACCAGCAGACATGAAGGGTCTTTACTGATGCAGACTGTTCCTTGGATGGAAAGAAGCACTGTGGGCTCAATACTCCCCACAGTATTTCTCAAATATTCCAACTCCTGGCTTAAAGAAGATATTGAACTTTATGGTCATAATTAAAGGGAGAATTGAAGGATCCCAGTGTTAAAATTTTATAAACATCCATCTAATAAAGAAAAAAGAAATTAAATTGACTCACACACCAAGTCAATGTAACACAATGATATTTGAGGAGTGAAAGGAAGGATGCTGCTGGAGGCTGAGGTAAAACAAAAAATGTCCTTAGATATCTATGGAGCTAATACACATAGGACACACAATCATCAATTTTTTTAACATGGAAACTCTTCTGACAAGTTTCTTATTTTCTGTTTCAGAACAAGTGTCAGTATTGTTATTTTCACACAACTAGTAACAGGAATAAGTACATACTTGTATCAATGTTAATGCTGAATATTAAGCTGAAAATTAATGCTTAAAGCAGCAAAAGCTAAGCTGATGTCAAATCAAAATAAAATTAGCATGAGAGTTAAAGTGAGATGAACTTAAATCACTGGGAGCTACAGTTATTTGTCAGATTCATAATTTAGCTTTTTTTGCCTTTATTTAAACAAATAATTTTACTTTAGTTACTTCAGGTGTTTTAAATAGTAAATGTCACTGTGGATACAATTGTGGTCCATCTAATCAGGTAGGAAAGTTGTTTATTTCCCCATCAGCTAAAAACGATGTCACTTTGAATCCACTCTGCAAGATTTCTCCACAGCAACAAATTCAAGCCATCCTTCAGATCTCTGCTCCTTTCCATGCCTGGCTTACCCTACTGCCAGTCTGAAAGATATTTTCCTTCTCAGGTAATTTATTTTGACAGCCATGTAAAGCCAACCACAAAAAGTGATGTACTCAAAACACACAAAATTTGGGTAATACAAAGTATTCTTTGCCACTGAAAATCAAGGCAATGCCATCACAGTGTATGCTCTGGAAAGCTCACATCTTTTAACCTGAAACTTCCAGAGCTTCAATAATTTTGTGAGATTTTGAACAGTAACAGAATGGAAGATTAATTAAGGTGTGAGAGACAGAATTTCATTACTAATCTCTACAGCAGAAAGATAGCAATGGATACATGAAAATAAATTCAAGTTATTTACCACTTTGATGCTCCAAATGGCACTGCCAGGAAGCTGTCTGGATTTAAAAATGTCCCGACCTTCTGAAATGTCTGGGGACCAGGAAGGTGGGCTCACTGTATTATTGGTACTCCAAGCCCCCTAGGATACGGTAGGTGAGAAAATAGATGTATAAAACTTTGCAACATAAAAAAAAAAAAAAAAAAGGCAAAAAAGCAAAAAGCAAGCAACAAAAAAAATCTGAAAAGCAAAGCACATGCAGGCATAGGCATTTCTACATTAATTTAAGTAGTCAATTAGTTCACTGAGTGAGTAGAAAGTGGGAAATTTTAGGTTCTCAATGAAACATGCCCTAAAATCAATATTTACTTCCAACTGATGGTTAAGCACAACAAAATGAGTTTTATGAACAAAGATTAATACAAATATAAAGCAAGCAATCATAACAACAACAAATAACATGCCTAAATTTTATTGCATCAGTGAAGAAGACAGTAGTTGGAGGTGGTAACAACTCCTTTTATATTCCAAACCACATTCTGAAAGAACTGATGGCCTCAGTTGACTTTTCAAACTAAACTACCCCCAGTCACAGCAACAACTAGTCTGAGAAGCACAGCAAACAAAAGGAATATGAATAAACCACTAGACAAAAGAAAAGGAACATAGTCATGGTAATCAACAAAGCAGCTCATTCCTGCAAGCCTGCTACAAATAAACCATTATAAAACCCTACCACTGATTTTTTTTCACCCCAGTGTTTTCATGTTATGCTGAGGTATCACATTTTAACATGTTATTATGTGCATGTAATAATATACATCCATATGGTGTACCTACAAGCGCTTTTTAACTAATTATTATCCCTATTTATGTAGTTCCATCATGGTGAGGTATTGTATGACTGTCAGTAGTAGAAATAAAGCAAAATGAGAAGAAAATGCTAAGACAGCCAAGGAAGAAAATGCTGAGGCTCCTCACAGAAAGTAAAATCTGTGGAAGACTTTCTCAAGCACAGAAGAAAGACTGCAGGAGACAGACATCTTAACTTCACTGCCAATTTACACATTAGATTAATAAAGGACAATACATTTTCCTAATTTTGAATTTGTGAGAGTAAAAAATATTGAATACCAGGATGAGAATGGAGCTGATGAAAAGTGCAGGTTTACCTTCCCCAGAATGCCATTCAGCACCATAATCCCAGGGCTGATATGGAATAACCTCATGCATACAAACGATCCCAACTATTCACAACTGCTCACAAGGGCAAGCCCAAACACATTTACACCTTTGAATACCAGGATGTACAACAATAATAAGAAGAAGAATCAAGGAAAACGAGATGGCTCTGCAAAATACATTGAGGTTTTTTCTCCTTTTCTGAAATGCAATTTCTCCAACAAGAACGTGTGGGAAATGAGTTTCTTTGGAATCAACACCTCCGTCAAAACATACATTCATCTTGAACTGTAAAGAGGTGTCTTGCTAACAGGTGCACTTTCTGAAAACAGGGCTATCCCTCAAGTGATCTGGCTTGTCAGTGACCTAAAAAGCCTAATTATGGATAGAAGTCTCAAGTAAAACCACCAACACTTGGTACAACGCACAGTGTGGACACAGTGGTATTCAGCATAAATCTGCTTTCTGGGAGGTTAGCTCTGCCTGCACAGGAAAAGGAATATGGACAACATAACACTTAAAAAATAACCACTTGACAATTCTGCCCACATGAGGTGGTAGCTGGACACACAACCTACAAACTGCTTAGTGCCCAGAGCACCTGTGTGCTTGGGATGGCCATCAAAGCCTCCCCACTGCCAAGGGGCTTCCAAAACCCACTCCAGCAGAACAGCTCCTGATAGCAGCTGCTCAAGGGTTCCACTCAGTGTTCTGCAATCAACACCCTGCACTGGAAGATTTTGCTACCCCAGTTTTTTCCTTGACTGCAGATAGGTGGTCATCATGCAGACAATTCAGAAGATCAAGAGGTTCATCACCTTCTAACAGGGGAACAGTGCTGGGCAGAAACCTTCTCACTTTCAGATCTAGAGATGGACAAGTCCCTGTTCACACCCAGGGCACAAGGACAGAACATTCCTGACACAACAGGGACATCATGCCAGAAATGAGGGGGAAAAAATGAAATTTGCTACACTGGTAGGCAACTACATCAGCAGGTCTGTGGCACAGGAGATCTGCCTTAACTATTCCAGCCCTAGTTCTAATATAAAGTAACAGTCAATTTTAGCAGGTAAAATTCAAAGTTTCATTGAATTTTAATTAGTTTCCTCATTACTTCTAAAATTCATTTTGCATGGTAGGTAACTGTTCTTATAAAGTGGCAACACAAAGAAAATCTATTTATCAAAGAAGCAATCTTTACATCAATCTATAAAGTAGGCAACATGCTCACAGTGTCAAAATTCAAGATCTTAAACATGCTGAAAATACTTAACAACTTAAATTACCTACTCTTAGTTTGGAGGTACAAAATTATTCTCTTTTAGGAAGATAACTTTTCTAGTGATTAAATATATTCAAAAGATTAAAAAGCTAAAAGAATATTAAATCTGAATATGAAATATTCAGTCTTGCAAAACAAAATGATTTGTATATGATTCATGAATCATATTGTTCAGAATTAAATTGGAAATTCAATCCAAGTTTTATTGTAGATCAGAAAAATTTGAATTCTTGGTCAGATAAACTTAATTAAAAACACACATTTCCACAATACCACGAACAAATGAATTACATCAAAGAGATGCATTAATTATATTTTTGGCTTTTAATTAATGCCTATTACCACACAACACTGAAGAGAAAGTTCTATTCAGTTCATTTACATCAGAACCCCAGCAATAATTATGTACTGTGACAGAAACAGGAAGTTCTAATTCTCCATCATATTCTTGAGTCCTCAAAATTGAACAACACAGCTGCAAGTAAATTATAACAAAAGGAAACCCAGTGTCAGCAAGGGTCAGGAGAGCTCACTAAATTACCACTGACTGTGTTTAGCTGTTTAACGCTTTATGAATCCTACTGCAATTGCAAATGCACAAAGCTGGATTTGCAATTTAATATTTAATGTAATTTTAGGGTTGTGAACAAACTTTAATCACTTGAAAATACAGCTCTCCTCATTAAAAAAAAACCAAAAAACCAACCAAGCCCCAAGCATAAAAACCATAACAACAACAACTGATACTTGCAAAAGACTCTTTTTTTCTCTTATTTTTCAACACCTACCTTTTACAACAACATACTCAGTGATACCATGTAAGTGAAGACAGCAAAAAACCCATCCCATCCAAGACAGTACACATCCAAACCCATCACAGTGCTCTGCCTTCTTAAGTCTCATTTAAAACAATTTCTAAAAATACCAACAGATATTCAGTGTGTTGTGGAACAGTGATTACCAACATCTTCATGATGAAAGTTAAATATCTCTGAACAAGGTATTTCTCAAGGAACACACCCTGGAATAATACTAAAATAATATTTATGGAATTTACAAAACCAGCAGAACTTCATTGTTTTTTATTCAAAATTACTCTACAGAATGCTCTCAACTCTTCACCTACCACTATTTCAGAGCCAGAATTTGTAATGCCTGCCATTTACTGACTTAATCTTATGCCTTCTAGTACACAGTGGCATAGCAAAAATAACTTTTTCAATTCTGTTCAATTCAGATACACAGAATAAATACAACACCATTTAACACAGTGTTCTTCCAACACTATCCCACAGAATCCCCATGTAACAGGAAACCAAACTGGCTGGATGCAATCCTGTGCCATGTGCTCTGGGATGACCCTGCCTGAGCAGGGAGGCTGGACCAGATGGCCCATTGTGATCCCTTCCAATCTGACCCATTCTGTGATTCTGCTTCTGCTCCTGTGCACAACTCTCCATTTGGAACAGTACACCCTCTTTTAAAAAATGAATGTTTTCAGCTGAAAGAATAATTTAAAACCCCCACAAAATAAACCTAAACCTATTTCTGTCTGCAATCCAAAATGATTTAAATACGTGCCTTCCACATTGTGGATTTTCCAATTACATCTTACTCAAAAAAACCCTCCTGGCTGTAACTGGACATTTAAAAATCTCTTCTTTTCATAGTATACAGAACATCATTCAACAGCTTTCAGTCCTTCATCAAAAGCCCAGAGCAAGAACTTAAGACTACTGAATAGAAATTTGAGGCATTAACATATTTCTGCAAATATGACATATACACCTGACTGTACAGTGACCCAGCAAAACCTAACTGCAGCACAACAAACACAGACCTCCTAAACTCAGTGGAAACAGCAGAAAAACCTTCCAGAACACTCTCTCATACAAAGCAAAAAATTCTGAACCCTTAGATGACATGTAAAACCAGAAATAATTGTGCAATATATAAAAAAGCTTTTTTAAGACTAAGTCCAGAAAAGCATGAAATCATCAACCTGGAAGTCCCAAAGACTAAAAATAAATTGTGATGAGAAGATGAAACACTAACTTGTCACACTGACACACTTTTTGTATAGAATTTCACCAACAAGAAACGAATACCCTGGATTGATAAATCATTTTCCCTGGAACACAGTACGAATACAGAGAAAGACGTTTCAGAAAGTGACAGACTTGAGGATTCTTTTCACTTATCAAATTTAATCCTAGTCAAACCACAATGACTTGTACAAGACAGTTCTTGCATGGTATTTCCTAATGTAACAAAACCACAGAATTATTTACCACACCATTAGAAACGCTGATCAAGAAAATATCTGGCAGAGTTGTAGAAGGTTCTCCTCTAAAGCCAGTTTAAGAAGCTTTAACACACTTTGAAAGTACCAGCCAAAATAAATGCATATATGAAAAATATTAAAAGGTAAGTTAAATAGCACAGCATTATGTCTATCTGCATTTGTAGCAGATGAAAAACACAACAAATTTTCTTCTAGTCTGCTTTAACCATGAGCCAAAAGAAACCTAAATTCTCACCAGAGAAGCATTACAATGGCTTTTTCCTTATTTACCAGAACATTAATTCCTTGAAGAAATAAACTACACACTCAGGAGAATCAATGCATTTTATAAGAAACAGGTGGATTTGAGGAGTTATACTGCAATTTAATAAACACAGAATGGAACAGTGCATGTGCTTACCTGTCTGGATCTGGGTCTCCCAGGGGAAAACTTGCGTTTGGTGATGGCCGGTTTGCCCATGCCGATTTTTGGAGTGACTGATATGTAGGTGGTTGGGAGAGCACTCCCAGCAGCTGGAGGCAGCACTGGGGGCTGACTGTGCTGCACATCTCGTGCAGAATGCAAGTCTAGAGAAACATCTGGTGAGGAAGACACGTTTGTCTTGTTCAGATTAAGTGATGGGGGAAGCGAGGGGCAAGTCTCAGCTGGTGGTTTTATGAGTTTGTCTCTGACTGGTGAGCTATTTGCAACACCTCCATTTGAAGTAGTCGTTTCTACTTCTAGAAGAGCTGGTGCTTCTGATTTCTCAGGGGTTTCTTCCTTTTCTACATCTTTCTGCACTTTTATTATTTCCAGTTGTTGCTCTGTGGTGACAGAAATATCTCCTTTTCTTTCAGTCTCCAAAATTTCTGGTGTCACAGTCATGGTCTCAGGTACTGAGGACAGAGACCGAGAGTCTGCTGTGGACACTTCTGATACCTCCACACTACCCTGAGGCAGCTGTGTCTCTTCAGCTTGTTTATCCAACTCCTGCTGTGCTACAGCTTGAACACCTTCTACCACTTCCATCATTTTCTCAGTCTGACTGTCACCAGATGCTGGTGTCTTTTTAGGAGATATTTCCATTTCAGCTGAATTGATTTCAACAGAGACTTCTGCTTCCAGTTGTGTGGTCTTTTCTCCTGGGGATATGCCTATAATTAAGTACAACCATATTAAAGACTCACTGTGAAAAAGAAAAAATCTCCTGGTGTTCTGATCAACAAGTATACTTGGTACACATCATGCAGGCCAACACATATCACTTTACTTCAGTGAATTTAATATGTAGCTTAAAATATACTTCACTAACATCTTTCTTTGTACCTATTTTTACAGTAGTCTATATTTTCGGTTCATTATTTTTCTTCCCTAAAAACACAGCAGAGTAAATTAAAAGAAAACAGACTCAAGATTAATTTTTGAGGAACTAAACACACATTTCCAGGTAGGCAAAAGTAATTTCTTCTTTTTAATTTCTCTGTATTGAAGATGCGTGCTATCATAAATTAATGTATTTTAAGCTACTGTCCCAACACTTCCAAAAAGCTAAGAAGAACAGGACAAGTGCAAATAAAAAACATTTTCCTCCTAAAACTCTTTCATACTTTAGGAAATCAACTGAAATGAAAACAGCTGCTGCTGCTTTAATTTAAGTAACTAATATATTATGAATTTCTTTTGAAAATATTTATCTAGCCCTCTTTTGAACCAAATCAAGAACCTTTCATCCATAACTTTCTTCATCAAGGAGTTCCAGAGTTTCTGTTCCACTCTATAAAGAACCACATTCTTTGTTCTGAATTTGGCTTCTCACACCTTCCTTTGATGGGCCCTGATTCTCTTACAGGCCACTTGTTTTCTATTACACTTGCACTCTTCTTAAACTCACACTTCCTCAGCCACTAAGTTCATAGAAAGCATTTTATTCTGAATATTTCTTCACAGTTTAAGTCGTGGCCCTTTTACCACTGTGACGCACAACTGAGTAATCATAGCTAATCTGAAAAGTTGGGATTCTTTTACTTTGTCTTTAAATACAAGTTTCTTGTCTCCCCCTACAACAGCCATTTTCTAACATCTGAATGGGACTGAATGGGACATACTGACAGGTTCTTTACCCCTGATACTGGTCACTAACACATCTAGTGGATTTGACCCTTCTTTAGCTGCTCCTCCCTGTGCATTTGGTAAGATGCAGTTTCTCCTGAAACAGAAATGATCAGCTGCTGCAACCCTGTCAAAGATCATCTTTTACTTACAAAGGGAAAAAAAACCCCAAAAAACCCCAGAAAATCCTTAACCAAGGATGCATGTGGAGTTACAACCATAAGAGAAAGTGTGAGTGACAGTATTTGAATAGCAACTAGTCATTGGCTTTTCCAATAAATTTCCAGCATACAAAGCATTCAACTATTTTTCCAGCTTGGAAAAAGCCAGTCACAACAAAAAAGTAAAATGAACAAATGAAAGTAAAGCAATGCAAATATTCTGAAGACTCTCTTCGCCTTCAGTAAAACACTTCTTTTATCAAGCAAAGAAGTTAATACTCTTGCTTGAGACTCAGATGGAACTGTTGCAATTTGTCTCCTATTCTCCACTTTCTAGGTGCTTTTTCCTCTTGCATTCATAAAGCACTGCAAACCTCACTGACTGGAAGAAGGTTCTGGTTCTGAAGAGTTCTGAACTGGTATTTTCTCAGAGTGCAAAACTCTTTCTTACCTTCTGTAACACACCCAACAGCTGATTCCTGATCAGGGCCATCACCTGGAATGGGCTGTTCCTGAAATGCCATCTCCTCTCCAGCACTTTCCATTTCCATTTCGTTTGTACAAGCTTAAGGAGAAGCAAAGCAGTTATTAAAATTGCTCTGTTTATTCTACAACTCTGGCATCAGCAACTGCTGTCACTGTTTGACCTTTTGGCTACAGAGAGACTGATATCTAATGATGACAGGACTTAGGACAAGTCAGGTCAGTGAGAAGGTTAAGGAGACTACACAGTACTCCTTAAAAATGAAGAATATTTTACTCATTAACACTGAAGGCTTTAGATGTCTGTAAGGCAACTACATACACCTAATAGTGAAAAAATGCACACAGTCACAGACTTCTGCACTGTCTGAGCAATACAAGAAAGAATTTTCTTAAATTCCAAGTCTATAAAATTGAACAGAACTGGCAGCATGAAGGCTTCAAATTTGTATACAAATACTACAGTGGATTATGGCACAGATATAAAGTTCCAGCTACCATCAGCACTGGCAACACTGATTTTCACCTTATGTATTCAACAAGATGAAAACTGAATTTTGCCCCTTTAGAACTAACATATCTTAATCTTTGCATGGAAGAGGCGCTACTGAGTGGTTTTTTGGCTGACAGGATCATTATAGAGTACAGTAACAGGATTTTTTTTTTCCCTTGTGTAAAAGCTCTTTCAGTAAAGGAAATTCATTAAAATGCACTAGATGAAGTATGGAAAACAAAGTATATAGCAAGCATTAACTTGAAGAGAACTGATCCTCCATGGATGTCAGCACAAAAAAGTGAAACAAATTCAGCCTTCTGCATCAAGACAGTCTTTTTTAGGTTCAAAAAGCCAACAACTATTAGGTGATACTACTTTTAGCACCCTAAAAGCTGCTCTCAGACTCTGTCAACTTTAAAGCAATATTTTAACTTTAAAAAAATGATCATTTAGATTGGCTCCAAATCTGATTTTAAAGTACAGGAGTGTTCTCCTGGGTATAAAACCCTGCATGATTCTACTGACGTAATAGCTCCAGATTACTCCTAGCAGTTGAGATGACAGTCCTGTTCTTCCTTGGGGACAAGAGCATGCTTGTCAACGTTTCTACTAGCTAGAAATCCTAACAGAAGCATAGCTTAAAACTTCAGCCTTCCTTCAGATTAACCTGCTACCTACTCAAAAGGGGTTTTTGTAGGAGACTGGGAGTTGTGACAGTGTGATTTGTTTTGGCCATCTTCAAAATGCTCTAAGAACACTACCTGGGAGTCCACAGCTCTCCTAAGCTTTCAGAAGGGAAATGATCTGCAGAGGATGAAGTGGACACTCTTCCTAACCTGGTGGCTGTGTTCACTGATGGGGTGAACTCATTTACAGACTCCTGTCACTGCCCTCCCTCCAGGAGCACCTTTTCCATCATGTCTTTACTGCTCACAAAAGGTAATGTACAGACTAACATCAAAGGGATGACTTGTTTATAAAAAACATCAGTTTGAGCACAAACATTAGGGTTTTAGCCCAACATTTCCCCTTTCCTGCCAAAATTTACCAGGCTTTCAAAACTACAGATACTTATGGATAACAAAAGGTCAGTACAAAGGTACTGCTGCTTAAGCCCAAAAAATGCACATGGCAGTGGCTGTGCAGGTAATCTGTTACATTTTACCTTGCTTCTGAATTTAACCACAGCTGTGCTTCAGGTAAATTCAGCCTGGATGAGTGTAGGTGCTGCCCAACAGAGCACACGGTGTGAAATACACAAAAGCATTTCATTTTGAGTTTATAACACAGCTCTTGTGGATGACCCACTGGGCTCAGATCAGCAGATCCAAGTCCTCCCTGTGCTTCCTTACTGCTACTGACTTATTTTTTAAAACATACTTCACTCTTCTCTACAACTTTCCACCTTCTGCTTGATTTGTCCACTTAGACAAGAATGTCTCAGAAATAAGATGACTGATCATACATTGCTTTGAAAAAGACACCTATTAGAAGCTGTCTAGTTAAATAAACACCTGTCCCTTGAACACAGTCCAGCTCCCACTGCTCTGTCCTTCCTGGATAAAGTAAGGAGAACAAGCCCTTTGAGACTGACCAGCAGCTGAAGAGAAACAGAAGAACTGAATGTTTCCAAAAATATCTACCAGGCACAAATGAGTGAAACAGCCAGATTGTCACATGAATACATTAATGAACTATAGCACATCCAAAATAAATTAGTAAAGTTTACAGCTAGAGCCTGAGAGGCTGGAGCTGGAAGGTTGAGAGCCACAATTATGGTGCTCACTAGCCCATGTTTGTACCCAGGATGCTGAAGCCAAAAAGAAAAACCACCCATGGACTGTTTGAGCAGCTGCTGTTAGAGAAGGGATGAAATTCTCTACTCTCCCAGGGTAGAATTTGAGTGGCTGGTTCACAAAAGACTTGGTGAGACTACAGATATTACATCTGATGTTAGCATTTTGGAACTGTGAAGTTTAAGTTTGATTACCTGTTATACTGTCAGGTTCAGGAATGAGTTCAGAAGTGTTCATTACATCACATGACTGAGTCTGATCCCCTTCTCCTTGTCTACAAAGAGTGCAGATGTAGTCTTTTAATTGAGACTCCAATTCACTACCTGGAGATCTGTCACAATCTATGTGAATCCATCTGGGGAGATTAATTTATTGTGATTTAATTTATTGTAACTCTGATTTTAGTAATGAAAATATAAAGCATCATAGTAAAAATCCATTAAAAAACAGCATTATTTCCCATTCCTATGGGGAAATAGAGATTTTCAACCAATGCTTGATTATGGAGAACTTCAGAGGAAAAAGCATGATATGTCAGCATGTCAAACAATGAACAAATTTAAACATGAAGACCTAAATTGTCCCTAATAAAGTCAATCAGACTCCACAAGATGTAGAGCATCATCATGATGCTGCACAGTGAGATACAATATTATTGAATAAGAAACATAGCTTACATTCTTAAAATGTTCCAAATACTGCATTTTTAGGTTTTTTTAATTACTGAAATAGTAAAAGACATAAAATTAAACAGAAAACATAAACTTCACAATTAAAAAAAAAACAAAAACAACCCAGATTACTGCAAACAAGAGTCTTTCAACTTTAGGACAATGACTTTTTCAGCCTAGTTCCTCACAAAATAGGTTAAATTCAATAGGCAGCAGCTTGCAGCAAGTAACTGCCAGGTACCCTCAAGTAACTGCCAATTAATACTTATTTGCTAAGATTAAAATAAAGCTGCCTACTATTGTTCATTGTATTTAGGGATGAAGGATCAAGGAGCTGCCCAAGTTCCCGTGGCACTGTACACCAAACACATTGTACATCCTTCCCAGAAACCCATCAGTTTCATACTGCTCATCATAAGCTTTATGCACTTTAGTACAAATTAACAAAAGCTGGATACTTACCTTTTGCACATGTGACAATGCAACATATCTTTCTGGAAGTCTTGGAGGCACAGTTTTTCACAGAAAGGACAAGATAAGTTGTCTTGCTGTTGGTAACAACTGTCACATACCAAACAATTATGGTGCCACTGACAACTTGTTCGTGTGCCACACTCAGCACATACTCTACAGTTCTAGAGATCACAAGAATTTAGTAGTTAATTATGATATTTCACAATGTGATAGAACTGCCATTAACTGACATTTTCCTGTTTTGAATTCAATTTAATAGCTTTTGTCCTTGATAACACAAAAAGTTATTCAAAATCTGATAGCAGAGCACGAATAACCTGCACAATAGCAAGAAGTTTCGCGACACTACTCCTGACTTGAAAGGAGTATTTCTTATGAGATCAAACTTTTTTATTGCTACTCTCAGCTATCTTATGACTGCCACAAACTGATGTAACATTACATGTATCTCATATACATGGACTTCCCACTGCAATTACTTACAAAGCTACAGACAAAACAAGACATTCATGCTGCCTTCCTCAAATGCAAAGGAACCCACAAGCTGCAGAACTGTTTTGGTAAGCAAGGAGGAGTTGAATATCAAGAGACTTCAAGTATGGATTACATACACTTTGAGTTTACATTTTTGTTCCCACTGTATCACCAGAGCAGCTGTTATTAACTGCAGGTTATCCACTGCACCTGGATCCTCCACTTCTCTTTTCTCTGTGGAGGCTGATTTACTGTCCTACATAGACTGCTTCAGCCACAGCACTAACAGCTCCCCCCACAGAGCAGCTGTAGAGCCACAGGATTTACATCCAAGTGGGATTCCTTCAGAAATTACAAATTACATTACACAGCAACAGCAATCCACAATACACCTGCAACAGCATAGTGTGGATAACAAGGTTTGGGCTCTTATAAATGACCAGGAGTTCCTCTGAAACCTTTCCACTTACTTTACATTTCCAACCATTTGTTGGTACAGCATCCATAACTGGCTGTAGACAGAAAGTGTGGTAGCCTTTGTCGCATGTATCACACACCAGCATCTTGTTGTCTTCCCCAGAGTGTCTAAGGAAAGTAAAAAGTGATCAAAAATTACTTCAACAAGCAGCAACAAAATATCTGTTTCAAGAAAAGTCTAAACAGGAAGACACAGGTGTGCACATAAAAATATACAAACACTACTTACAAATATCTCCAGAGACAATGCCTTCAAATTCATTTTTAAATACAAGTGCATACCACTATGTTTATTCACCAAGACCTGAGCCTGTGCAACCATTCTAAATACCAGATATTGGCCCACTTTCACTTACACATGTGTAGACACATTTAATGGCTTTTCTGTACTGCAATCAGTTCAGAATCTGCAACATACGTTTTGTTTCTTTCTGAAGAGAACATCCAATTGTTTCTGCAGTCTGACTGTAAATTTTGCAAAGGAAAAAAGGAGCCATCAAGTCTGACTATTGTAGCTCCTACAATGTCAGACAATATGACTGCAAGAGCAAAACAAACATTAAAGGAAGATATTTCAATTTTTCTACTATGATGTATTAAAGAGCTCCACCAGAGATTCCAGTGATAAAACAAATTTGCTGAGAACAAGACAAATAGTTTGGTAATATCTAAAGGCATTGTGTTCTGCCTTCGTTTAAATAAATTAATGCAGTAAGTAAACATGCAACAAGATTTGCCTAGATAAAGCCTTGCAGTACATGGCATTATACATGCTAGATACTACCACATTATCTGGGAGACCTGGTGTTTTAAAAAGCCCTCTCTTTGCATGAAGATATGCTTAAAATGCTGTTCTTCCAATAATGGTGAAGAACTGCCATACCACATGAAGTAATTATAAAATCAAAGAATGGTTTGGGTTGGAAGGGACCTTAAATCCAGTTGCATGGACAGTGCCTACTCCCACTAGACCAGGTTGCTCAAAGACCATCCAGCCTGGCCTTGAACACTTTCAGGGTGAGGCAACCTGTTCTGAGTTCCCCTCTGCCCAGGCTGTACTCGTGCTTGGAACTGCCCCAATCCAGGTGCAAAAGGTTGCACTTGGCTGTGTTGAAGTTCATGAGGGTTACACAGCCCCACCTCTCCAGCCTGCCCAGGTCCCTCTGGATGGGATCCCTTCTCTTCAGCATCAACTGTCCCACACAGCCTGGTGTCAGTGGCAAATCTGATGAGGGTCTGTGCCCTTGACACCACTGCCCATGTCATAACAAAGATGTTTATAACAGCACCCGCCCCAATTCTGACCCCTGAAGAACAGCACTCATCACTGGTCTCCACTTTAGTCCTCAACCCCAACTCTTGAATCTGTGGAGTGCTCCATCTGCCAAATCCATTTCTCTCCAGTATAGAAGCAAGGACAGTGTGTTGGACAGTGCTGAACACTTTGCACAAGTCCAGGTAGGTGACATCAGTTGCTCTTCCTCCACAAACTCTGTAGCCCCATCACAGCAGGCACCAAAATTTTCAGGCACTGTCTGCCCTCAGTGAGGTCATGGTGTCTGTCACCATCACCTCCTTATGTCCCATGTGTCTTAGCACAGCTTCCAGGAGGATCTGTTCCATGACCTTGGTAGGCAGGCGGGTGAGACTGATAGGCCTCTGGTTCCCCAGATCTTCCTTATTTCCCTTTGTAAAAACTATGTTTCTCCTCTTCCAGTCAGGGGGAACTTTACCAGACTGCCAAAACTTCTCGAATATGACAGATGGTGGCTTAGCCACTTCATCCACCAGTTCCCTCAGAACCCACGTGGTCCCATGGACTGGGTGTGAACATACCACGTCTTCTCTGCTTTTCCACTAAAGAGAAGATTTGTTAGCAGATGCTGTAATTACCCAATACAACATTTTCAGGGATGCTTTTTAGAACATTCTTTTCTATTCTAGCTTCATTGCTGAGATTTGCTATCTGCTGTGCATGATCAGGGAACACCCATTTTTTGAAGTGGGTTGAGTGAATGCTAGCAAGTACCAAGTGTTCTGCTTGGAAAACAGGAAAGCACTGACTGATCAGACACGAAGCAGTAGTAGAAATGGGTTTTTTTCCTTAGTACTGTCCCATCTGATCTGACTGGAGCTGAACAAAACTCATTTCTTTTTCAGTAAGTCTTTTAAAAAAAAACAAGCAAGCAAAAGAACCCTGCAGTGCCCATCAGATTAATTTATAAGAGAGCAAGCCCACAAACAGTCCGAATTTTCTAAGTGAACCCTTACAGTGCCAAAGCAACTAAGTTTCATTGTGTCTGCCTTCGTCTGGTGCAACTACTCAGTCAGAGCCACTCTTGTCACTTTTTTTCTTTGCTCAACTAAGCCATGGTTTTGTTTTCATAGTGATTCTTTATCTGCCTCTCAAAGACATTAAATGAGAGGGCCTAATGCAGGAGACCTGCCCAGTGTGTAGGTACAGGCACAACTGAACTGTCAGCTCAGTAAAAGCACAGGTTCTTAGACAGTGAAGGCACTACAGTAAAATTATTTATTTGGTAAATTTGAGAAAAAAATCCTCCTGTATATAAAAGGAGAAAAAAAATCAGAATGTTTTGCTGCTTTCCAGAACCTGCCATGATAATGGTAACTCTAGGGGTAAAACACACAGGACTTTCAGCTCAGCTCTTTTAGAACAAAGCTTCCAATACAAGGGTTTGCTCAGCTACTTAATACAACAGAAAAGATGGGGAAATAATCTATACTTTTTGGAAAAAAACCCCAAAAATTTAATGAAACCTGAACTTCAAAACCACAGCACATAAATCTCACATCATCCACCTCCATGTCCTGTAAGTCTCACTTACTTGCAGTTCTGGCACACTTTGCAATCAGGACACTGCCAACCTGCTCTTTTTAAAGGTGTGACTTGAATGTCCAGGCACATCCCATGGTAGTGCTGGCCACAGGTAGTACAAAAAAGTTGATCTAGGAGGTCTCCAGGGCTGTCGCACACTGCACAATTTGCTTCTTCCTTTGCTAAAAATAAGTATTTTTTTCAATTACTATTTTGTTCAAAATTATGAACTATCTAACAAACCCAAAAAATTTGTGCATACAAAACTTGACCATTCTTATGAAATTCAAATTTAATTAATATATTTAATAGCTACTACTTTAATTCAATTTTCTCAACTAGTCTTCTCATAACAAAAGTAAATTCATCTTAAACCTTAATGAAGTCTTACAAAAGAAACAGTTTTATTATCCTTGAGATAAAGCTGAAAGCTTTGGAACCAACCCCTCCATGAAACAAGTACAAAAAAAGCTCCTAACAGATCTAAATCTCTTATTTACCTGAAGTGTTTGCAAGAAGGTTGTCCTAACTTGAGTTAGGACAAGCAAGTCTATTAATTTGAACTAGAACCTGACAGAAGACAAGCCTTACCAGTAAACCTCTTCCTTGTTCTGTCATTAAAAGGAAAACACTTTGCTGTGCAGGACTGCTGGTCTTTAAAAACAGAAGAGTATGAACTCACATATTTTTTATCCCTGAACACACATGAATTCTTGGGTATGTGAACTGTGACAGTGCATCTAAACAAATGCATTCTTAAGCTGATCCTATGACAGTCTAGTTTTCATAAAACCTGGTACTAATTGTGTCATTTGAACACTGTGTACTTACATCTTTCAGGAGCCTGATCAATGTGGTCTGGACAAAGGAGGGACAAGTTACTGAAATCCTGAAATGTGCCTGCTCCAGCAGCACAGGGGTAATGGTACATCTGGGTACATTTCTCTTCACAGCATTTGATAGTGGCTCCAAGGTGCTTACAAAATGCACATCGCTGAAAAACAAACAAAACAAGTCATTTAAAAATTCCTTTTTCTTTCATTTTTTTAGCCAGATCTGTTCTCCCTCTTCATTTAGCAGATGAACACCTTGGCCAGTAGGAGGTAGTGAACACTGAGAAGGAAACTAGCGAGTAGTGCTGTCTTTCAGTGGCATTCCCAAACACAGCGTGCTCTAAACGCACTCTGACAATTAAGATTCTTCTTGTCACAGAAAAGGATTTTCATTCTATGCTATCTAACCGAGCTATGCCTTCAGTAATGGGGCTTGGAGACTTATTCTGAAAATAAAGGCAGATTACACCATGCTGTCAATAGGTTATGACTAAAAACCACATGGCTCTGTAAGCTGTAATGTAAAACCACAGACACTGTAATCAGAAATGCAAATGGAACTCAAGTATGATGTTCTCCCAAAAATCTTACTGGCATTATACAATTCTCTCTGGGACGATAATGCATTACATAACCTTGCACTTTCTTCTCATCTTGCCTTTCAAGACTACACAAATATCACCACCAAACTTTGAGAAGTCATAAATAAGCACAATTATTATTAGACACCAGAGGAATATTTTCTCAGAAAGAACTACGCAACAATCCTCCAGTTCTCCAGTCAAGAGAGAGCAGAGTCTATCAGTCTGCTTGTAAAAAATCACCCACACCTTTCTGATTCAGTTAATCAGTCTTTTTTCTTCCTCAGATTCATTACAGTCCCTGAAGCACTGTAACATCCTTTTGCACTTTTTCACCAAGGCAACAATAATTTTTAAGGCACAACACCGTAAGATTTTGAGTAAACTTAAGAAAAAACAGGTCAGCAGCTCACAGGAAGGCATACATAATATACAGCAACAACTGAGCTCAGGGACTCTCATTTTTCACAAGAAAAATACAACACTAACACTGGCGTGTTTGATTACTAGCCGAAGAGTCAAGTAACATCCAAATACAAACATAAACCAAATCAAAGAAAAGTTATGTACTGCATCTGCTTAATTCTTAGAATACAGACATTATTTATTTCCATAATTCTTCTCTGTTTCAAAGCCTGGCATGAAATTAGGCATGAAACATGAAATAGGGCTACTACAAGTCCACAGATATCAAAACCAGTCCACATGAAAATACAAATCACAAAGCTGTGTCAACAGCTACCTTGATATTCTTTAAAACCAGATGAAATGAACATCTTCAGAAAAATATCTGCCTGCACTACAACTCATGGACAACAGACAGAAAAAATATTAGTGTATGCTAAATAGAAGTGCAGTGTAAAGAGAGAAAATGCTCTGGCAAAGAAATTAAAGGGGATCACCGTGGAGAACTATTGCCAAATTTGTGGGCTACAATGCTTAGTCTGTCCTGCGACTTGCAGGACATCTCACCTCTACCTATGTCTAACACTTGCTGACAGTGCAGGTAAGGTGCATCCTGTTACTTTACCAGCTGAAATGCAGAGGAGAGGAGAGGGAACAAGATAAGCAAATAATAGCATGGAGCTCTTGAAGGAGAGCAAGGCAGCAGCAATGGTAATTACATTTATGGACTGCCAACAAAACCAAAATCCTGCAAGAAACCCCTTTTAGGAAATGATACCTTCAATGAGCACTTGCTGAGGATGCTGCACAAGGTAAATCCTGAACTTAGATGTAAACCCATGAAAATACAGCTCAAAGCCTCCAACAACAAGAACTGCAGCTCCACTCTGAGCCACACAGAACCTGTTTTGTCCTTGATGTTCTGAAAATCTATGGAGATGGACCAACTCTAGACACAACTCTAACAGGCCACACATTTTTCAAAGATTTTACTCAGTACAAAAAAAAAAAAAAAAAATAGGAAGGGGAACTTGGGAGGAGCTAAGGTCCAAAATGTATCCCTCAAAAAAGTCTTCAACAAGACTTTGCTGGATCCCATCATTGACCCTTAGTAGCTATTTAATCAGGAAAAGAAAATTATGAAAGAACTGCAAGCACTTAAATAATCCAACTTTTATTAAAAGCTAGGAATAATGGAATAAAATAGCAATATAAATGGCATTTTTAAATACCACATCTGTTTTTCAAGACCACCAATCAACCATGGTACGTATCAACTACAAAATCAGAATGCAACTTTTCCCAAATGCTCTATGAATAAATGAAGAAATTCTTGAAAATTAGGAAACTACAGGATTACTAAAAAACCTTGAAAAATGTTGATGGTAGTTTCAGGAACCACATAAAGATGCTGGAAGAAAAATGGAAGCCCAAGTTACATGTAATTGAACCCTTCAAACCCATCTGCTAAACTGCATTGGCAATGAAAAGCATTTGGCAGATAAGTGAAACACACTTTGAAAACAACTTGGTATGTATCATCTGAAGCAAATAAAAGGCACAGAATATCAACATTTGCTGAATTTGTAAGAGAGATAAAGCAGTCTGAAAAAACTAATGCCCAAAGGGATTTTTTTGGCAGCAGATGTTGGTGAGAAGAGTTACTTTTCCAGCACTAGAAGCCAACACTCCTCTGAAGCCAGGCCCCATGCTATGACCCCAAAAGAACAGCAGAAATGTATTAAATGAAACAAAAATATTAAAATCTCTGCTAAATAAAATCAGTAACAAATACTACTTTACTACTGCTAAAATATGGCACCATGACAGCAGGAGATGGAATGAAGCAATAAATCATGCTGCCCATGAGATGCATGCCCATATGAGGACAGTACCAGAGGCAGGGACAGGCTGGAGTCTCCAGTTTCATTAGAATGAGCACAAAATAAGGTGTTATGGGAAAGGGGGGGGAAGCTGACTTTGAAGGGCAGCTATTGGAAAATGGTAATCTGTCAAGGCAAGACAAACACTGTTTTGTTTATGGATCAAATAATTTTACATTCCCATTCTACAGGAAAAAAACCCCAACTTTACAAGGTGTCAGAAAGCTGGAGAGATAGTTTATTACTTATTCATAGTACACTCAAGGAAATAAACTAAAGCAGAGCTAGAAGACTATTTTCCTACTCAGGAAGTCCTTCAGTGGTTACCAACTGTTCCCTTCAGCAAATTCCTTGTGCACTTGTCCATTGCAAGAAAGCTCTGAGTCCATCCCTACCTGTGCTACTTCTTACTACTGTGATTTCCATCATTTAAAACTATCCACTCCTCTTTCTACTTGATAATTTTGACCTTTTGTTTGTTACATCTGCCTTTTCAGACAGAAGGAACTGATTTTTAAAAGCAAAAGCTATGCCATCTTTAAAATTTGATTTCAAAATTCCCTTTATTAACTAATCCCACTGGCTCAAATATGACATTGTTGTACAAATACAGTGGAAGAAGAAGAACTAAGTGAACCAATAGAAAACAAAACCTGATCAATCACCTTCTCTGTATTCTAGCTCTATGGGAGAACATCCTCCATGAAATAAAGAGTGGCAGAAACCACACAGAAGATTTCCAGGAAGACAAAAACTCAAAAACCTCCTTGCTACAACTGTAACTGCACCAAAACCAGCTGAACAAAAATGTTAATTCTGCCTCGGTTAGGTCAGCTGATGTCACAAATCCTACTGGTTTTACTGGAAACAGATGGCCAAAGTGGAAAATGGTGACAAGAGCAGCAGCTTTTTGTTTACGTTTTTCCAACCTTCCTGCTGCTCCATACTTTAGAGTACTCCAAAATCCTCTTCAAATTATAAAAAGACAACATAAGAGTTTATCCAGATAGTACCAAGAACTAATCAGAGGTCATGTTTTATCATTATTTTATTCCCCTTAAAATTACTTTATAGTACTACTGTCTCAGCAACCAGACAAGTAACAACCCTTAGAAGGCAGATATTAAAGAAAGGCTAAAATACAGTCTTTGAGTAAGTACTTTGCAACTTGATTAGTGTCCTAAACCTAAATGTTAGTACTATGAATTGCAAAATGTTCTTGAGAAAATGACAAGTTTTTCACTGATTACGAACTTTTTCTTTAAAAAAGATCAGGTGACACAACCTATGAGAACAATAAGAACTTTTAATTTTATGATAGTGTACCAAAAATACACACAAGCCATCTGTCCTTGGTTAAACAATTTAATGTATTACCTGTAAGAGCAAATTTCAAACAGTTAGCTATAGGGAAATGCTGTCCCCCCCCAAACCTGTGACTGAAGAGAACCGGACCTTAACAACCTGTCATTAATGAGAGCATGAAGAAATTTTTATGTAAACAGTGATTAGTGAAGTATGTTCTGTGGTGGTTCTGATAATCTTCATTGGTTACTCCATCATCTAGAAAGAGCTTTATATTGCTTGCAGACACTAATGACCATTAGCACCTCTCATGTCAAATACACTGGTTTAAGGACCATAAAGCACTAAAGAGCACAATGCAGTAAAATGGCAACATAAAAACAATTAATGGCTTTTGACTGAACTACTAATTAGAAGTACTAAACAGAACACCTTTCCAGGAGTACTGGAAATTACCTTCTAGCTTTTTAATTTTATATGACTCATGTCACAAATTTGGAAATGACTTCAATTTGTAACAAGCAAGTCAATCGGAGATCAGTTACTCCTTTTCCTCAAACCTTAACAAAGTGACTCAACACATGCAATCAAGGCAGAAAGCAGAAATCCCTTTATGTGTGGAGATTTCAGGCTCTCTACAAGTCACTACTTTGTTTCTCACTCACACCAGTTGCATCTCTTTTTCACCTTCATTAAAAAGTACATTAAATAAATTGGGTTGCTATTAAAGCATTTAAGAATTCAGAGAAAAAAAGCATTCAAGTTTTGGAGGGGTGTTTTTTGTAATAGTGGTGAACAGGTTAAAAATTTGCAAGAATCAAGTTTGCTAAGTAAGATACCATTTTTTTATTTGAAACCTGAAATAGGGAGGAGAAAACATACAAACTTTATTGCACACAAATTCTTCCTCATATAACCTGAAATGTTCCCAAACCCTGTTTATTCAGAAGCTCCACGGAAGGGTTTGGGTGCCTCAGAGCTGTGTTTTACTCATCATTACATAAGCTAGCAGAATAACTGCATGGATATGATTTCCTTCACAGGCTCTGCCTTTGCTGCTTTTTTCGCACTTTCATGAAGAAAAAGGGGGTTTTTTTAATCACCTCCTCGCTTTCTGCAAGAGTTAGGATAATGTAAATGTTTTGAGTGAGGCTAAGCTTTTCCACAGCTATCAACTCCCTTAATTCCCATCTAATATCCACCATGGCAGAAGAGCACACATGAGCCTGTTGTTTAGTTAGACTGTCAACAACAAGAAGGTCAATAATGTTTAATGTAATTTAAACTGTGGTTATTAGGCTTCAGCATCAGCAACTCCAGGACAAACAAGGCAAGAACAAAAATCATCAGCTTTGGTTTGAGGCTGCTTTTTGGCAGGCTCAGAAAACAGACTATTGTGCCAGTTCCATTTGATTCATGCTCAGAAGGTCTTAAGAAGTGTGTGTAGACATTTCTTTGTGTTGGCAGAGCATGGGCTGAGCCACAAATTGTTGGGAGGCTTGAGAAAAAATAATTGAGGGAAACATTGCTACATGCTTGTTGTTTAATGATCATCTCTAGGCATCTGTTACTGGTCATTGCAGAACATACTGGGATGAAGTCAATTTTCTGTCAAACCCAGCACAGCTCCTAAACTCCTAAATCATATATATGCATTCTGAAGTAGCTCAACCATTCTATAGGTTATGCCATAAGTACATTTATAACAGTTTTTAAAGTAAAAGGAGAATTTACTGCTCATCCAGTCACACTGAGCTTCCAGAGAACACAAGACTTGATGAGGGCATCCAAACTTCATTATATTTAATAAGGCATAGTCATTGTATGGAATTTACTGCATGGCCATTCAGTTGGCCAAACAATGGGTCACCATTTTCAGGCTCCATTGACAACACTGGCCAGATCTCCACTGCCTGCAGCTGGAATTTGAACACAGCTCAGAGGCAGGTACATTCACAGGGTTGTCAAAATTTAGATAAGAGTCTTGAGCTGTCCTGTGTTGACACAAGTTCTTTACTGTACCACAGCCAAGTCCACACCAAAGTTTTTGTCAGCATTGCAGTATCAAAGAAGGGACGTGAATGGAGACTGTTTAAAAATACTTTCATATAAATCCTCTTCTATTTTTGCAAGTTTTCTGAACAATAAGGAGTGGGGGTAAACTTCTCAAACACATCTCTAAATTCTCTTATATATTTTTGGAACACTTAGACAAAACTTTCCAGCCTTTTCTGACAACAGGAAAGTAATTAACAAAAGCATTTCGTTCATCTTAAAAACAACCTCATTCATGGGACTTGTAATTTGTCATGAGTTTTAGAGTGGGGGATGCAACTTCTGCTCCTTCCCTGCAGATCTATCCAGATGTGACCAAGCTTGAGAAAACTATCTCCTTTTTTTTAATGTAAAACACTTCCACAAGTTTGTCAGTGAAATCACAGAAAAACCTACTCTCATTGATCATGACTGATCCTCTCCAATTTCTAGCACTGACTGGACATCATGTACCTCCTGCAAAGGTTCCTTCAGTCTGACAAGGATTAGAGGGAAACAAGTCTGTAATAAATACTCTAAGCCTAAGCACAAAAAGCCCCCGGAATGGAAAGCAGACATCCCTAAGGATCCTGATACTACTGTCACTTAATCATCTGGGGAATAGGAATCCAGCACACAGGGAGATGGACAAGTAAGAAGCCAAGAGACAAAAAGGATTCACCGTGTGAAAGAATCTGATGAGACTGGGAGGAGAAACCATAGATGGAGATGGAAGCTGAGGAGGGGCAGGGATAACACTTAAAGGGCCAATTAATCAAACCTGGGCACTCAAATTGGATAAAGTCCTTAAGGGAACTTGGTGCTAAGACTCAGGAAATGGTGATGGGACACATCTCAGAAAGAACCCAGACAACAGGGATGAGAAATGTTAAGGAGAGATGAAGAGTGGAAGTGGCTAAAAACATCAACCTGAACAAAAAGTCAGAAGTCTGAGAAAACTGAAATTGGATGAAGATTACAAGGAGGAAAAGTACACTGCTCTCTGACACCCAATGCTGTATCACTATCACCCAGTCAGCTCAAATAGCAGCATTCTTATGTAGCCACAAAGGCTTTAAACCTGCAGTTTGGGAGGTCTGCCTCTTCCTTTTCTCCCTGACAAAAGGAAATGATACAGGCAGACAAATACAAGGCAACACAAGACATGGAGACATAGATAAAGGAATGGGCAGACACGCACACATGTGTGTACACTAAAACACAAGGAGCATTACAGATCAAACGTGGATTTTGTGCATAAAATTGATCTTTTAAGAGGAGTCACTGACTTAATGAAACCTGTTACCTGTGAGACTGTGCTTGATTTACAGAGAGAAATAAAAGAAATATTGGAAAAGGTTGTGGATGGCTTGTGGGAGAAGAAAAACACTTAAGTTATTGCAACAGAGCTATGGCCTGCAGAAGAGTTGTAGTTTCATTTCTTCCATGAAGCTCCTTGATGATACTGGGCAGAGCACTAAGTACAATTTTTCTTAGTTTTTTTTTAGTTCTTAATCTTACTTTTAAAAGCCTGGAGTTTTCTTTGCCCTGTAAAAATTCAGCCTTAATTTCTACATAGATTATGCACTCACAACTGCACCAGAGTGAAGGAAGAACTGCAATATCAGTGCAACCTTTTTAACTAAGTCTGAGTATTTTTGAAACTCCTTCAATTTGCCATCCAAATTAGCAGATATAAATAAATTCAACTTCTCTGGGGGAAAACGTAGCCTAAGACACATAACAAGGCCATATAAATCTGCTATTAAAAAAATTTTACAGACATGTTATTCACATGTTCATTACAGTAAAAACATTATTGAAAAAACCATGCAGAAATGAGGAAATCTTTCTTTTCAGCAGTATCTGCATAGTCTACATACCTACACACGAAACAATAATGAAAAAAATGGAATATTGAAGAGCTTTATACTAAGGCAGCAATGTCCATCCTGTGGACTGAACTAGGCACAAACTGTTCTGCATGTGATCATACAATTAAAGATGCAAAATCAGGCCAAGGCACAAAAGACATTAATTGTGTGCAAAGGACACAAACTGTGTGCAGACAACTTGTCTTCTGACATGGCCTTACTTTGTGTTTTCATTTTATTGTCTTAATAAGGCACTCTTTTAAAAAAGATTTTGAAGATACATTACCCTGATTTAACAGAAAGTAATGTCAGCCACAGTCACTATATTCACTCAATGATACATATAATTTACAAGGTAATAGAAGGGATGGAGTGACAAGAAACTCTGGATTATGTAGAGACATAAAAAAAATGCAAGAATTTCCTGCCTTTAATACCTTCCTCATTAGTGAGCACCTCCTTAGTATTCCTTCCCCACTGACTGCAATCAGTACCTTATTGTTCATAATTCCTATTTCCTTGGCTGTTCCTAAATTGCACTCTCCAAATGGCACAAAGTCATCGTAAACAAAATCCTACATCTTCAGTTCACTAATTTCTGTAAATTGAGCTCAAACAAAGCAATTAGGTGGCATACTTGGAAACTACCAGCTTGAACATTAGTATCATTTCTTGCCTAATAAAAACTTGACATGTTTTATCTGGCTAGGGCTTTTAGCTTTTTTTTTTTTCAACTTGACTAAATTAGTCACTTATATGTATTTGTCCCATTGCTTCTCCCAAGACACGGTATTCCAAATATTATATAATTATTTAACTCACTAGCCACTGAAATAAATAAGCAAGCCCATGTCTTTTCATCCTGTTCCTTCACTGGTATTCCTTGGGCAAGCATTGTGAAGTGCAACATCTTGACACAGAATTTAAAACACTAAAATAACTGGTCAAATATTGAAGCAGGTTATTCAACTGGGCTTCAGGGAGGTGAGGGTAAGAAAGGGCTGTTTGTTTCAGTTTTGCAGAATGCTGCCTCAGTAGCTTGTGAACAAAAAAGCTGCCAAATTTTGTAATGAATTCCACAGAACATTAAGTCTGATGCTTAGCAGAAGCCATAACTGTTAAGTAAATGATATCCTTTTGATGAATATCCTTATTTGAAAACAACATTGATTCTTCTAACCCTCTAGCAGTGTCCCAAAACAGATGTGCACAACTGCAAATTCTGTTTGCTTTCAGGTTTACGAAGTGTGATGACATTTTTACAATCCTGCATGAGCCCTTTTACCCAGGAGTAAAATAAAGCACAATAATTCTTCACCATCTGTTTGTTAATTTTGCATTCATTTAACTTTGCATTTTAAACTAATAATCATTTTCTTATAATATAGTTTGCTCCATTGGTAGAAATTACAGCTGTTCAATTAAAAAAAGAATGGTTTATAACACAGTTTTCCTCTAAATAATTCCATTGCTCTTAATTATAGAAATGTTAGTGCCATCAAATGGAAAAGAACTGCCAGAGATTAGTGTTATGCTTTATATGTCACAGATTCCCTTAGTAAATGTACATATTTTCTTCTGTTCCAGCACCAATTCCTACTTGGTCTCTAACATTAAACTGATTTTTCTCCACTACAAGATTCTGTGTTTTAACATTGTTACGTGCAAAGGTACAAACAATTAAATGAAGCTTCTGTTTCATTTGTGGCACAAAGTCAAACCAAGCACAGTTCTACTTCTTCATAAGGCTTTTCCTTAATCTCTAATGACAGGACAAGGAGGTTTTGATATTTATATTTAAGCTGGTTACAGCTAAACTAGGGCTGGAATAATGTCCTAAAAGCTTCTCACCATGTTTACAGTCAAATGGGGAAATCCCATTCCTTTATCAAAAGTAAAACCACATTGAAATAACATGAATAATACATCAGAGCTAGTGAAGGGGAAACAATTTGGGTCAACAAAAGATGTGGTGCCTGGAGAGAGCAGGAGCCAGTCTGAGATTCTGAGAGCTCTATTGTGGACTCTGTGTTATGCTCTGGACAGGGCATCTTCCACACAGACCAGGCTGTAAGGTCACAAGCCCTAAACACAGACTGTCCCCACACTGACACAGTGGAGAGTCCACTTCACTGAGATTCCTGGGCTTAATCATCATCATCTACAAATAAACTCCTCAAGAGACACAGGCTGCTCAGCTAATTCATGTCAGCAGTCCAATAGTATTAGAGAGCTGTTCAGATGTTTAAAACAATCAAGATGATTGCACTGTTTTCTAAAACCAATTTTATCTGATGGCATCAAAATCTCTGCATCAGATGACATCCTAATGCTGTGACAGTGTTAAGATAACAATTCTGTCACAGTACTAGGATGAGTATTTTACTTAAAACACCCATAAGGTAAGAGATGGTTTACCACAAAATTGATTTATTTCAATTAAAGTAGTTCAGAAAAGGCTGAAAAACACTCAACTGGTAACTGAGACTGTAACAGAGCACTCACATACAGAAATGAACTTCCAGAAGCACCACGCACAATAAGCTCACTCAAAATTAGGAGTGAAAGTCCAACCACAGGTTAGTGAGATGCTCAGCTTCCAGTCCTACCAGAATCCTGAGCATCCTGACCTTTCAGCTTCACAGACAAGAAGAATTGCTGCCAGAGCCGACCTTTTCTGGGGGATTTATCCATCAGAGCATTTTATGTCTGACAGGAAGCAAACATTCTGGAGGTGCCCAAGGCACATACTGATGTCATGGATTTGTAATGGTAACAGTCTTGCCAATGATTTGCCATCTATTTCAAGTTACTCTCATTAAAAAACCTCACCTGGTGTGACATTTGAGATAACTGAAACTCCTACTTATTGAACGTATCAAATCCATTTATATTTTGGAAAATGAGCATTTGCCTCACAAAGCTCAAAGAATAATAATAACAACTGAACTGTCTTCCTGTGTCATTTCTCTAGAAGTTCTCTATTTGCTTTTAAAGGTTTATAATTTGTCAACACATTTCCCTGGAAATACTACACAAAAACATCTAATATTCTGTAACAACCTGCAGTAATTGAAAGGAAAAAAGCCCTCAGTATTTGCTTGGATATTTGGTTGGATTGGGTATTTAGATTCATATTGACTATTTATTCTGCAGATTCTGTCATTCGTCCCAGTTCTTTGCAAAACAATTCCATACTGAAGCAATGTGGGTGAAAATTTTTTAACAGAAATATTAAAGTATAAATTAAAAAGTACAAAGGGAAAGGCTAGATGGGGAAGCACTGGCAGTTTTATTTAAAAAGTATCCAAATTGCAGCTTGAATACATGTATCTAAAGTGAGACCATGACACTGCAATAAAGTGTATCAAATAATTTTACCCAAGTTAGATGCTTCAAGAAATAAATATTTATTTATTTCATAACAGCTACTTTCCCTCCCTGATGTACTGAAGGGGAAAGTGATATCTTTGAGGGAAACCATTAATATCACTGAAATCACACTGGTAAAAAAATACTCATGTGAAGTGCTGCTTTGAGAACATGCCACTTCATCAGTTCTTCAATTAATGTTATTTAATAGGATTTTTATAATTAATCATGACTATGACTCATGGAACACCTACACATTCATTATTGGCAGCAGACCTACTATTGTCTGCCTACTTCTTATTCCCAGGTCAGAGCTGCAGAATGGGGAGGACAAGTATATACATGAAAATAAACAATATTAATTCTTTCACATAAACAAATGACTATCAACAGTGGTCTATTAGGAAAAATAGCTTTAATGCAATTAATGTCTGATTTCACACTGATGTGATGCACTTGCACAGGATGGGCAGTTGCTCCACATTTGTGAAGATTCCTAAGATGCCTCTCTCATGCCTGATTTGCTCCATGTTATTAAAAAAACACTCAACGACACCTGCATTAATGGCACTACTTCATACTGATGTCTGCAATATTTATGCTCAATCTGCAACTCTGGGACAGAACTTGCACTAATGGAAGTCAATAACAAAATCTTCAGGGAGTTCAAAACTATTTTTTGCTAATGGTTTGATTTTGTGAGCTGCTGAGTACACCAATCTCAGAAGCAGTTTTTAGGCTACTGCTTAAAAGCAAACTGATGCCAACAGACTAATATGAGTACTCCTGAGTTTTAAAGCATGTTTATAAGATATTTTTGAGGATAGGTGAAAATCCCAAATGAAAATCCACAATATAATTTATAGTAATCAGGAAAAAGCCTCAGACCCTTTTGACTGGAATAATCAGAACCCCTTTATAATTCTAATTTCATTAAAGAGTCTGGACTGTAAAGCTCTCATTCAAAAAAACCCATGTGACTCACATTCATGATAAATTTAACAGAAATGCTTAAATAAAATACTATATAAAAGGGAAACTGCTGTGAAACCTAGATTAGAGTCAGTTGTGTAACACTAAGCAAACAATGCTACAGCTGAGCAAATACTCCTACTAGTCCCACTGAGGTATTTTTTCTTTTTATTCCTGTGCTATATATTAAGGAGAAAGCTGCTGAAGAGGCCTTTTTATTTCTATAATGCTCAAAGCATAATGAGGACCTGTCCTTGACTGAAACTAACCAATATTAACTCCAAAAGACTGATTACTCTTTTTTCAAAAATATACCCATCACACAAAAGGCAAAATTAGACCCTTGAACACCAACAATAAAAAACCCCAGATGAGCTATGGAAAAGACTGAATATAAAATATTTAAATCAGAAGCAACCATGAGTGAGGTGGTAATGAGGTTGGAAAAGGGGGCTGCATTTAAAACACCTACCAAGTTGAGGAGATTGGTGGTACTGCCACACTTCCTTGTGTAAATTTTTATAAACTTACTGCTGGCATGCTGGTTAAGAGATGGGTATGGTTTCCTGACTTTTTAATATATAAAGAGCTCCAGTTTTCTTATTTGCTGAAAATACTAATGACATAATTATTTAAATAAATTTATTATTATTTTTATACATTTTAAAAGGAGATTTTGTTTCCTTGTTCCACATTCAGACTTTGGGGGCATTCCACTGACATTTTCTCTTTTGTAGACATTGAAGGACTATGTCATTGTTGCTGAGAACAGAAAAACAGGAGAAAGGGAGGGCCCAAGTATCTGCATTCTCATTTTCTACCGCAAAGCTCCAAAATGGATCAGTCCCACCAGCAAAATGATACATTACCAAGGAAGAAGGTACATTCTTGATTGGAGAGACAGTTTGATTTTCCTTTAGTGGGTTTTCTTTGCTCTTCAGACATGAGGTTTTCTCTGGCTTTAACACATAACCCTCCCCCCAGATTATAAAATATTGCAATGGAATGTTAGTGAACTACTATGTCATTGCCTTAATGCTCAGAGTAACATTTATGAAATATATCAAGGGAAGTGGGGGGACAAGAAGAAAAAAAAAGAGGATTTCTTTCGATGCATTATGAAAAAAAGTGTTTTCTACCCAAGTCATGCAAAAGGAAGAAAAGGTCTTTGTGAAAAACACTTCAGCAGTTTGGAACACACACTGAACAATTTCACTTCAGAGCTTCCAGTGAATTATTTTAGTGAATGTTAGTGAATAAAGGAAACCTGCACTGGAAATTCCTCCAGGAACACAGGCCCTTTCATGCTTCTCAGCAAGGCTCTTCAGCTTTCACTCCTGGGCTGTTGCTGTTTCTCAGCCTCTTTCTGTTCTCCAGTCCATTTTGTCTGGTTCCTACACCTCAGCCTGCCCTCAGTGCCTATCACCTATTCAGCATCAAAATCCTCTCAGAAATGTTGCTGTAGCCACAGACTCTCTTCCAATTCTGGTACCCACCTATCTGACATCTGGAGTTCAAGAAAGGTTCCTTTTTCAAAGCATTCAGCTTGAAAAAAACCCACACTGAAAACTCTAAGGCTGACTCTGCTTTCCCACTTGAGTGTCATGGGAGTGCTCCCACGGTGAGCTCCCTGGAACTTCCTCCTGGCTCCAGAGCAGTAACCCAGAAGCACCACTGCTCTCAGAGAGAAAAACAATGGATCAGGCTGAAAAATCAAACACTTCCCCCTTCAGACGAAGCCACACAAACCATCTTAAGGAAAGACACTTAGTGCTGCTTAAGAAACCCAAGTATTTTCCTCTCTCATTTGCTGCTGTATTCCACAAGTGCAGTCATAAGGGGAAAGATCATTTAGGTAGATTCACCTGCCAGAAATGTCAGCATGCTTCTGTTCTGATGTACAAAACTGTAGGGGACACAGAGCAATGGAAGCAAGAGAAATTGTATTTGGAAAGAAGTGATAGTTTATGAAAAATCCTGGCTCATTGTGAAAAGAAGTTTATTACTTAAACCTAAAACATATATTGGAATCCATGCCACTGGCCATTGTCCCTGGCAAGGGTAGGCTCTAGAACTTGGTTCTTATGGTCCAAATAAGGAACAAGACACAGTTTTACTCTAAGCAGCGAGTTTCAATGTGCACTAACAGTACCACTTCTTCTGCACACAAATTCACAGTATTTTTTTCATATACTTGGAAACAAATAGGTAGGGATACAAACATAGCTGTTATTTCACATAAGGTTCACGACAAAGCACATCAAAAGAAAAAACTCAAAATTTGTTTTAAAATGTGCATCTTTTGCTCTGCTTCATGTGAAAAGGCAAATTCTTCTCTGAACTGTGATTCACAAATTAAAGCCTGCCTTCCTCTTGTAAATACAATAAACACGATGAAGAAAATATAAAAAAATAACAATAGCTAAGTAAGTTTCACAAGACCATGTGCTCCTTCTTCCAGGCAACAGGTCAGAATCACACTGGTAACAGGTTATGAAACAAGGAACTACTACAGATACTGGAAAGTGACATTTAAATATCTGCACTTGATAAGAATCAAACTCCATAAAAAAAAAAAAAAAAAAGCTCTTAAAAAAAAGCTCCATACCCAGAAAAAGCTCTAAATCAAACACTTTGCTGATATTTGGTATACTGATACTCTACTGTACATTAGCACATAAACAGAGCAGTGTTTTGTGTCTCTAAAGAAAGGAACATCTTTTGTTTCTTGGATAAAGTGGAAATGTGTCATACAGTCTTGAAATAAGTATTTCTTCAAATTCCTAATAAACTTTTCCACTTGTAAAAATCCCAAAGACCTTAGCAGGCAGAAGCACAGTACTGGCTTTACTGGAATGTTAATAATAAAAATTTTAATTATGGGAAAATTACTTTAAAAAAATCTGTATTTATTTTAAATGAAATTTGGCTGGGGAAAAACATAATATTGCTCAGAACATTTTAGAAACAAGTTTTTAATTAAAAACTTTCATTTTAATACTGTAGCTTTGTATGTCATTATTTTTTTTCACTGGCTGGCTGAAGTTACTTAATGATAACAGAGTATCTCATGCCACACAGCACAAATCTGAAGTATCAATCCATCTAACAAAAGGTGGGGGGAAAGAAAAAACAAGCCAGCTCTTCACTCAATAAACCTCAATTACATTGCAACAATTAATCCTTATTAGCAACCTCTCCCTCAGTCATGTACCCAGACCTCTCAAGTATCAAAGTATTCTCAGAATGACTAGGAAAATAAATGAAAATGAATGAAAATGTAAATAAATATTTTCTCAATAAATGGAAAATTCAAAATTAAAATTATTTCCAAATCCCTTCAATCATCAGACATGCTGAGCCTTTACTCAAGCCACATAATTCCCACATGTTACTGCCTCTTACTTCACGACCATAACTATTCAGACAGACCAGTCTAGTTTACAGTAATCCTTACAAACTTTTAAATACACCACTAAAAATTCACATACAAGCATGGAGTCTAATTATATCCCAAGGTATCCCTAATTAAGGCGCCAATATAATTACAAAAATGTACTAGAAGAAAAGAATCTCAAAGCTCTTAATTCACATTTACTCAGTTTTAACTAATACTTCATTGTCTTAAATACCAGCAGGGATTTAGAAAAATGTAATTTATTTTGTTCTAGAAAATGTGGTTTATCAGACAACACGAGAAACAGAAACTGTGTTTTGAAAGCTGAGTCCTTAAGTCTGTAGCTTCAAAGGTGCTGTGTTTTGATAGGTAACAAAACTCTTCTGTCAGAACTTAATTCACATTTTTCTGTTCTATGTTTCACTGCAGAAGAAAAAACAGAATCACAGAGTCAAAGGATGGTTTGGGTTAGAAGGGACATTAAAGATCATCCAGAGCTCTAATCCCCTGCTATGTGCAGGGACACCTTCCGCCAGACCAGGCTGCCCAAAGCTGCATCAAACCCAGCCTCGAACACTTCCAGGGATGGGGTAGCCCCAGCTGCTCTGGGCCACCTGTTCCAATCCTCACCTTCCCCCACAGGAAAGAATTGTTTCCAGTCTAAACCTACTCTCTTTCTGTTTGAAGCCATGGAGCTTTGAACAAACTGGCTGGAAGGTGCCCCTACCCATGGCAGGGGACATGGAACTGGATGATCTTTAATGTCCCTTCCAAGACAAATCTTTCTGCGAATCTGTGACCTCACATGAGCAACACTCTTGTAAGAATACTTTAATCACTGTTCACTTGACAATGCTAATGAGAATTAAGCTGTAGATCTTACTAAGTATTAAATATCTGTTCTCAAACTGCTGGACCTACAAAAAACCTGAACACAGAGAGGTCCCATGGCAGCTCTGTAACCTGAACAGATTTAACAAAGCTGTACTGACATAACTTATGGTGTACAAAGGTGTTCCAGAAGAATTATACATGTAAATCAGAGCCAACTATGACAATTTTAAGATACCACAGCTGCTTTCCAGAACTTGGGAAATACAGCTATAAAACAACTGACACAGGCTTTCTGATGACATTTGTAAACTCTAAGAACAATTCACATTCTTCAAGGCAACAAGGATCTGGCTTTAAGTGACCAAAATCCAAACTATTATGGAACAGAGTAAATCATGGAAGATAATTTACAGCGTTAAACAATCCCTAAAGTTGTACCGTCAGTCAGCAAGGTCCTTTAAAAACAATCAGCAGGGAAATGGCTACAGATCTCTGGAGAAACTCCAAATAACAACATAGAAATTCATGGAAAACTTGAACAGTCCACCACTCTCATTGCTAAACTGTTACAGTATGTCTAAAACACGCCAGGAATTGAATGAAACTACCAAAGTGACCAAAAGCACAGGCAAGTGTCTTCTTGGTGACACATATGTCACTATTTCTCCAGTCTTTCTCTAGCACTTTCTGTGCTGGAGCTCTCTAAGAGAAAGCAACCCATTAAAAAAAAAAAAAAAAGTAGATGTTTTTTTGGAAGAAAACTTCCTGCAGTACTTCCTCAGTTGCAGGACAAAAGCAACTACAGGAAAAAAAAAACTCAGTAAGATAAAAATCAAAAGCCAGTCCCAAGAGCAGCCAGGTAGTCCCTCCCAAGCTGTAGTGAAGGGAGATGAGGAGAAGCCAAGTGCCTGCTGTGTGCAAAAGCACCATAAAAAACTCAGGGGTTGAGAAAGGACTCCTGAATCCCAGAGGTGCTCATTTAATTTTCATGTTACAAAGTTTGCCCTTGAAAAATGGGCAAATTCAGAGGACACTACCTAGAAATGGTATAAATTATAATATATTACATTCTCTTCCTGCAATTTTCTCCGGATTTAAGAATTAGTCATTCTTCCAACAATGAAAAAGGAATAAGGGAGCTTTTAAAGCATCAAAGGGCTGCAAATTCTGCACTCTATCTAGAAAAAACCCCACATCACTCCATGCTCTGTTCAGCTGAGCTGTGACATACACAAAGTCAACACCATCCCTACATTCAGGATTCTGTCATCTAAGCCATTTCGCACACAGCTTTTCTCAACAAAAAGTAAACTAAATGAAAAATTGCTGTGGTTAAATGGGCACAATCCTCCCCAGTACATAAGGATGCTGATACTCTTACATACAAAAAACAAAGGAAGTATCATTTTAAAAAGGAAGTATCATTTTAGCCAAACTGGTTTTCAACTTGAAGCAGCACAAATAAAACACACACACCATGAAAAACAATTTTCAACAAGATGAGAAGAGCACTGAGATTAAGGGGTGAAGATGCATTCAAAATATGGACAGTTTTAAAAGATGTGTAAACATGCTCCCCATCTTTCCCCTCAACTTATTTCTTTCTGATCTAGCTTGGTAGACATCACACTAAAATCAAGTCTTGAGCAAAGAATTTAAAGTAGACTTTTCATTATTATCATGTTTCTCCTATTCAGCCGTCAAGCAGATAGGAACCTCCTCCTTGATTTCCACCAGCACTGTTTTCTTTGACTTTTGTGTCCTTGACAAACTCTCCCAAACTTGGAAACTGCTTCCTGCATCTTATCAGAAGAGAAAGCTGGCTGGGAAAGTTACCCTTGCATTCCTCCCTTGTACTCAGTTTGTTCAAAAGTGGTTTAAATACATTATCTAGTTAAATTCACTTTCTGAATTGAGCTACTTACATACTAGGGGACAAAAAGCAGTCCACCTTATTTGGGACTCTGTAGCATACAGAGTAGCTATGGTTAGACAATGTAAGGCAGGTAATTGGCAAACTTTATTTTTCTTCAGCTGACTGCAGACAAACAAACAGCACCTACTCAATACAAGCAAAACAAACATCAAAATTATAAAGTATTACTTAAAAATACCTGAAAATATAACGAGAACCATTATCTCAGAAACCAGTCTTGTTAAAAGCTGAACAAACGTAAGCCTTAAAGGTCTCTACATTTTACATGATAATGTAAGTGCACATTTCCAAATATCAGAAGGCTGGAGAGTTACAGAAGTGTGAGACTGAAACCAAAAATACAAGAAAAAGCTGTAAACTCCACTTGTCCATTTCTATTGTATTTTTTCCAGGGAAAAAACTCTAATTTCTGTTCGATCAGATTCTTTTGCTTAGTTTGTCTTATTAAGTCTACAATTCACATTGGTTTTGCATCTTACACTAAATATCTGTAGAAACACCAATAAAGTCCATCTTCCTGAAGCTAACAATGTGACAGCTTCTTTACCATGGTGAATCTTATATACTGAGCAAAGCAGTCTATTCTTATCTTATGAATGACAAGAAAAATTGAGTTAAGTTTTGGATTAAACAAATCACTTGAACTTTTCTCTCCCCCATTGATATTTTCAAGAGTTGTCTTCTTTCAAACCTTGAAACAAAGTGACTCCCAAACCCCATGAAATGCCATTGAAGTCGTGGGGGGAAGGCACTGCCACACTGGGGTGTTGAACTCTACCTTACACACTGTACCAGGATAATGAGGTGAATTCTTAGGATCATCCTGAGAAAAGCTCTGGCACTAGGTTTGTCACCGAGATCACCAGTTCTTCCTTATGGCTTCCTGAACTTAGAAAGCAGTTCTGAGAAAAGCCATGACTCTCCCTTGCTGAGGTAAGCAAGACAAGCAATGAGATGAACTGAGGCACTTCCATGACAGATCTGACTGCATATTCCAGCTTTTCTTTGCCCCTTGTCACAAACCAATGTGACACACAGGATTTCAAACACTTCACAGATGCAGGTTTGTGCACTCATGAATAGTAAAGAATGGCAAACCCCAGACTTTGAAAGAAAGACAAAGAATCCACCACTGTCTAGACACAAATACATGAAACAAGCTGGTCAGGTGCCTTTGCCAGGCCTTCACAATGAGCAAATCAAAAGAGCTGAAGAAGAAAGACACGCTAAGCAGGGTATTTTGTGAGACATTCACAGATTCTGAGATCTCTGTAGTGCTGGGTTTAAAACCTTCAGGAAAGAAGGGCCCAGAATAAAACCAAAATGGATAAAAAAAATGCATTTTGGAACAGGTCAGTGGAGTATGTCCACACAAGCTTTACTAATGCAATCACAAGTTCACTGAAGCCAAATGGACATCTCAACTGGTAAACAGAGTAATAAGAAACACTGTCATATCCAGTTAAAGCAGATTTGCAAACAATAGGCAGCCTAACTAATGAGAAACATGAATGTAGCTTACAAATTAAAGCGTTCCTCAAGGTAAGAACAGGCCTAAAATGCTCCCCAAAAACTAAAAGACCTAAACCAATGGATTATCAAAAGTTGGTTACACTTCAAATATACATTTTTACATGAACAGAAGGAAAAGAAAATGTACTTTCCCAGAAAAGGAAAGATGCAGCACTGAAGACCACATCACAAACCAGTTCCTCATGCCAAAAGGACTTCCAAGAAGACAGAAATCCCCTACCAAGCAAACAACAACAAACCCAAAGCAAATTTGGTGGCAAGCAGGGAAAACATCATACAGATTTGGTTTTATTTAAACTATTTTTCTGTATGCCCTGAGCACACAGTTGCCTTTGCATGGCCAACAGATTTCAGAATATCTGAACAGAATCCTTCTTTTAAAATGCAGGAACATCCAATTAGAACAAAGCCCAAACAAATAGAAGCACAAGATGCTGCAAACACAAACACATACTTTCAATTAATTAATCTACCTTTCATTCTAAACTTTTAAAAGTAACTCACACAAAGATAAGCTTTTCCACTACCACACAGGACAACCAGGACCTTTATACTTTTTACTGCCTTCTTAATTTTAGTAACAAGTTAAAAAGTAGTGGAAGAATTATTACCAAGTATTACAGCCTGGACACAAGCTTACTTGGATTACTTGGGCTCCAAGCCAGTTCCACAAAAACTCCTTGAGCAATCACTACACTTCTCCATAGTCAGGAACAGAGAACTACAGAAGAGTTTGGTCCTTATTTTTTGAAAAAATAAAACAAAATAAAAAGGCAAATAAATCCCTGGTGTGATAGTGGGATAAAGAAGTCCAATTCCATCTAGCTATTTTTCTAGAATCATAGAAGTTGTGCCTTTACTCAGCTCTCCCTGGGGATATCACAAGAAGGATAAAAGAGAATAACCAAATCAGCATCAGTCTTTGCTGGCTGACTGCTGAACTACACAAAAAAAAGTTTCTCAATGGCTTCAGCAAAGACTGAATAGAAAATACATAGAATGGCACTCAATTCAAACTCCTCTCCTCTCTCTGCATTGCCATGAAACATGTGCAACAGGGGGATCTGAACATTACTTGCAGAATTTGAAAAGATCAGTAGGGAGATTCAGTACAGCACATGAAAAGACAGCTGAAACAGAAACTGCAACACCAGAGATGTTCATTCTTCAAAAAAATTTGTAGTTAAGTAATTCCATTGTAAACATCTATGCAAAACTTAAAAAGGTGCTGATGACAAAAAGGTGAGGTACCATCACCCTGAGCACAGGGAAAGAGCAAGGTACTGGACAGAAAGAAATAACGAAATAACAAAAACAGGATGAAATTCAACACAGTAAAACCAAAACTCTGCCAGCTCAACCAGGATTTCTGTTGAAAGAAATTACTACAGACAGGAATGAGCTGATCACAAAATGACGGCAAGCCAAAAACAAGGGGGCAAAAACTGTCAGCAGCAAGACTTTAAAAAAAGGATTCAATTTTGAATATTCTTTAAATTCTTACTGTCTTTTTTTATACATACACAAAAATATTTTAACATTTTCAAGCTCATCTAGAACTTCATACTGTCAGGTTCACTCATTTTCAACAGTCTTATTTTGAAAGCACAAATACAGAAATTAAATAATTATTCAAAATAAAACATTTACTCAATATGAAAAGAAAAAGGTGCAAAGAAAGCTGTATTCTATGGCTTGTATTGAAAGACTGATGTGAAGCATCTTTTTAGTTCAAATGATGGAGAACATCTACTGGCATCTTACACCAAATTTTTTGTTTTATTATAATGCATGGAAAGGAAGAAGACTCAAGTGAAAAAAGGCCTAAGCATAACCATGGGAAAACCACCAAAAACTACAAATATTTGTTGATAACATGTCTGATTTAAAACAAAAATTAATACTATTATTAAAAAACCCTCTTGGGCATTATTAAATATGACCAAAAATATAGCTACATGTGGCAAAACCAAAGTGAAATACATCTCCAAGATTTCAAAATAGTACCAGAATATGACACCAGAACAAGTTCATCCTTTTTAAAGGTACTTATTTTTCCAAATACGTTATCACCTCAATTTAAAAGATGAAATATTTACGTGTGTATTTGTATGAGTATTTAGAGTATCAAGGTAAGTTTTCATGGCAAACACTGGCTTTTTTATACTAAGCTGCTTTTTGAAAGTGGCATGAAAGTAATTGACAATTTTTTTTTACTGCATTTGCGTCATATAATTTCAGGATATAAACTGGTACAATAAATATTACCTCTACTTACCAGAGATTTTGCTAATTGAACTCAACTTTTCTTTTGTCTCTAATTTGTTTTGGTCAGCCTGGTTCTTCCTACATTCTAGTTACCTCAAAACTAATTAACGTTATTTTCCTTGCAACTCCATAAAACTTTTTAATAAATTGCAATGGAAGTTTTAGCACCAGGATGTGCCCAAGAAAACCTTATTATAAATGAGAGCTCAGAGATTCATATATGGGTATTTTTAGTCACACTTTGTATTGCATTTGTCTTTTTATCAACACAGTTTTCTTAGAGATTTGAGCATTCAGGTGTTTTTACTCACTTCTGTGCTCCCTGAGACAACAGCTTTGTCCACGTTCAGCGCTAGCTGCTCTTCAGTCTGGCAGACGCCCACAGACCACTCCGCACAGCGGTGATGAGCCCAGCAGTGACCTGGTGTGTAGGGAGACAAAGGGCCAGCGTTGGACAGCTCTGCCAGGCACTTCCTCCAGGCATGGAACTCCCTTCTGGCAGTAAATACTTGCCAGAAATAACAGAGAGGTCTTCTTCCCCTTATTTTCTTTCAACATTGAAAACCCATCTTATGACACATTGACTATATTACAGTTACTATCAGACGCTGCAATTTTATTTTATATACAACACACCTTTTTATCTGTTTATAATTTTCAAGTGTCTGAACATGTAATCATAGCAAGGGGGTGGCAAAGCATTCTCGGACTTTGATTCTACATTCAATACTTATGTAACACACACAGAGTTCCATTTCACCTTATATTTCACTGTAGATAACATTTCCCTAGGTTTGTACTCTGATTTATGATTCCCAAGTACTGGAGATCTGTATGTTCACGTAGAATATGTTAGTATGATACTTTATAAGTCTACACAAAACTTTAAAAGCTCAAAATACAACATGAAAAGATACTCATATAAAAGACTGAGAAAATGGTCAATATAACAAACAGTTTGTGGTACTGACCACAAAAAAATAATACAAAGTAGAATATAAAATAAAAATAAAATTTAAAAAAATAAATAAATTTCAAAATACTGAGAAAATGGTCAATACAACAAACACAGTATAGAGATACACCTACCTAACCAAAAAAAAAAATCAGAATTTGTAGAATTCAACAGACAACTCTTACAGGATGTTTCTAATTCAATTCTGAGAAAAACAATGCAAATGATGTATACTTCCAAAGGAATTCTCTGACTGTTTTATACAGCAATTAGAAATGATGGCTTACACTAGCTGTTGAACTTAGGTATCAGCCAACCTAATAATTTAAGCCACAAGAAAAAAATCCCCAAAATCTCTATATGGGTTTGGGAAGAGTCATTTACAATTAATAGCAACTTTTAAAATGTAGATTGATGAATCTACACCCACTATACTATAACTATTTAAACAAAACCATTGGATTTTTTTTAATTGGACCTTGAAATAAGTTTCCACACTCATGAAAAAGTGCCATTTTTATGATTACGTAAACGTATTTCCATTTTTTGGAGAAAAATATGTGAATGGACTACTGGCATCAAAGCATTTGGACACAGATGTCTTATGAAAAAGTAATTAATAACTTAATTACAGAAAAGTTCAATTGAAATGAAAGAGCAGATGATAAACCAGACATTCTTCTGACAGAAAACCTGCAGATTCTGGAAACATGCACGTGCATTATGCCTCTACTGCTCTCCTAAATCTTCTATTCCATTGTTTCCAGTAAAATTTGCAGCAGGAGATCAGGTAATGTCAGAGGACTAAGATTTTTGAGAATTATATTAAGCTGTACCTCATTCCTTTTCCCTTTTCACCCCAAAACAGAATCATGGTACTGAAGGTATTACTACCTGAACACCAGTTCAGCAGCAGATTACAAACATTTCCCCACACAAAGCTGAGGATTCTCTTTTCTGGAGGGAAGACTACAAAAACAAAACCTGACACGGGCAAAAGCTACCAAAGCACCATCAGAGACTTGAAAAACACCACAGCACCAAAAACCAACAGCTGCAAAACTTCACTCATGTCATTGTGGCTACTCTACTGCTACTGGACAGGGAGAAAAAGGATGGAGAAGAATGGATCTTACCTGTTGGCTCAAATAAGGCTTGAACATCAATGTCATCTGGTAAGCCAACTAAACTGAGTTCATCCCAGAATTTGACAACCTGATCATCAGAAGCAGTTTGGGTGCTTACACTTGTACATGATGCTATACTCGATCGAGATCTGTATCAGGGAGCAGAAAAACAAACTTAGAAGTGACCACATTCTTTGCTCTATTAGCCAGATACTCACAAATGATCCAAAACTCATGGCAAGTGACTACAATTTTTTCCTAATATGATAAAATATAAACCAACATGAACAAAAGTCCTCCTTATATTTTATCTCAACACTTTGCCCAGTAACAGTTTCCAGTTCAAGCTGCTATTCAGTAAACAAGCCTGCTCTCTCTTCCAGTTCTTCAGGACACACATGCTTCTTTAAGTTTGATTCTGTTTGATATTAAAATCTGCCCAACCCTTGGAACTGAGAATGAGGAAACATCCAGAAGTGAGGTGCATATAGAAAATACTACAGCTATGAGAAGATCAGGACTTCAAAATCTGTTAGGAAATAAACATTTTTATACAATGCCATCAAATGTTAAAAAAAAAAAGGGTGGGGTGAGGGGTGTGCTGGAGGAAAGGGGGAGGGGGGAAGATTAAAAAATGCAGTGATATAAAGACTACTATATTGTACGAGTTTTTAACCTTATTGATTTGTTCCCCAAATTCTAATCTCAACAGAAAACAATTCACAACTCAGATTACTGCATTTAAAAAAAAAACAGAAGTGACAATTCTGCCTTTATTTCCTGCAGGCTAAGAATATCTTGGACATCTAAGGGTGTGCATTTAGGCCTACTGATAAGAGACCTGATCACTGATGCCTCAACAATTGGTAGGAAAGGTGGTGCTGCATTTTCCACAAAGGTTCTTTGAACTTGATTAGTCTCTGCTATTAATAACTCAATTGTATGCATCTGTCAGTAGATACAGTAACCACTGGAATTTTAATCTGTGATAACTCCACTTTCCTGAAAACCATGCTTTACTTCAGCCATTACATTCATAAATACATTTTAAAACCCCTTAGTTTATGGGGAAAAGAGTAACATCTCTCTTGCATCACCCAAGAAATTTTAGAAGTTTCCGATTTTTCTATTTTCTATTTTTACTAATATTACATGGTCTCTTCATGACCAGCATAATTAAAAAAAAATCTACCCCAAAACCTATTAATGCTGACACTATCAACATTTAAAACCTCCTTAACAAAGCACTATGTTCTGTTTGACAAAACTGGCTCCTGAACACCACTTATGTTCACTGCAATTACAGAATGGTTTGGGTTGGAATGGATCTTGTTCCATCCCTCCTACAATGGGCAGGGACACAATCCACTATCCCAGAGGTTCCTCTAAGCTCTATCCAACCTGGCCTTGGACACTTCCAGGGATACAGCATCCACAACTACTCTGTTGTGGATGCTACATCATCCACAGCCTGTGCCAGAGCTTCACCCCATCACAGCAGAACCTCCCCTAACACCAAACTGCTACTCACAAAACCAAAGCTTAAAGGATCTTTAAGAAAAACTAAATCTCAACTGACAAGGCATTTTTCTGTATAAAAAAGCTTTCTCACAAGATCAAACAATCCATTCACAGAACTTCTCAATTTACTCTGCAATCTTGCCCTTTCTATAGACTTTTCTGAAAATATTTCATATACCTACAGAATACAGCCTGAAGCGAGGGTGTTACTTTTATTAGCTTTAAGAAAAGCCACTTTTCCATATCAGCATTACACAAAGTGCAGTTTTCCACCACCACCATGATGCCAAAAACATGCAACGTGCACCCAAGGAACCTCAGCGAGAGTGGAACACTCTGAGCAATTTCTGCAGCAGCAGCACAGCCAGGGACAGATCTGACTCGGGAGTTTGGCACAGCCAGCAGCTGCCTCCCTCCTTGTTCCCTCCCCAAGGCCCACGAACGGAGTCAATCCCCCAGTGCTCACTTTGTGCCACACACCGCCCTGGCTCTGCATCAAGACCCCACCCTCAACCCCGCATCCCTGCCCCACATCACCCATACCACCCTTGATCCTGTCCTGCTCTCAACCCTGCAAAATGGCCACACCACCAGCATCGCCCTCAACCCTGCACTGCCCAGGGCCCCTCACCATCCTCAACCCCACACCACCCACAGCCCCTCACCGCCCTCAACCCCGCACCACCCACAGCCCCTCACCGCCCTCAACCCCGCACCACCCACAGCCCCTCACCGCCCTCAACTCCACACTGCCTGTGGCCCATCACTGCCCTCAACTCCTAACCATCCTCAACCCCTCACCGCCCTCAACTCCTCACCACCCTCAACCCCTTACCGCCCGCAGCCCCTCAACCGCCCGCAGCCCCTCAACCGCCCGCAGCCCCTCAACCGCCCGCAGCCCCTCACCGCCCGCAGCCCCTCACCGCCCTCAACCCCTCACCACCTTCAACCCCGCCACCACCCACAGCCCCTCACTGCCCTCAACTCCACACTGCCTGTGGCCCATCACCGCCCTCAACCCCTCACCACCCACAGCCCCTCACCACCCACAACCCCACTCGGCCCATCCCGTAGCCATGGCCTGTAGCCCTGCATTGCCACTGGCACCCTTCGTGTTTCTCTAGGGTTGCAGCCCCCCTGTCACACAGACTGCAATGAGTGATCCCACATTCACCACCAACCCTGAATGAACCCAAGTCAACAGAAGGTCCCAGTGACAGGACCCCCACACCCACAAAGATATGGCTCTGATCAGTCCCATCACAGTGTCCTCACCAGACACACCATGTACTTACCACCACACTGCAGGGCCGGGTATGCCCCTGCCATCTCTCACAATCACTGGGAGGCTGGGGGACCATGGAAAACCCCCCCTGTCTGGGAGAGCTGCCAGCAAACCCCACTCCTGCAGGGCAGGAACCACTGCTGTGTGCCCTCAACAGCACTGGCACCAGGGCGGGAGCCAGTGCTGGATGGCAAGTGGAGAGGCCCTAATGGGCAGAGGCTGCCCATTACTCCAGGCTATACAACACATCAAGTGTCAAAAGTCCATCCTCTTCCACCCTTCGTGTGTACTTTTACTTCAGCATCACAAGTAGCTATGTCTCTTATCTGTGTTTTTCCAGAGTGAAGATTCTCACTTGGCGAAGAAACAAACCCTTTTTAAAAAATCAAAAGAGACAGCCACTGCTATACCACTCACGTGTTGGTTGCTCTGGGGCTCCATTTTTAGTTAGGTTTCTGTACATGTTGATTTTCCTTACAAACATTTTTTAATATTAAAAATACTCATTTACACAAATACAAGTTAGTGGCCTATTGCAATACAGAACCAGTAAAGATCCTTCCTGAATTTCATGCAAAATTTTAAAATCTACATATTTATTTTAGGACAGACTTACTTCTTCTGGCCTCTCTGTTTGCGCAGCACTGAGTTTTGCTTTGGAGTTCTCTCACAAGCTCCATCGGTGCTGTCGCTGGCTTCACTCTTATTTAAAGGCTGGTTTTTCCATGGGATAACATACCCAGGAGTGGGACCGAATTGTTTCAAATCTCCTTGTCCTAATGAGCTCCGTTCTCCACAGTAACAAAAGGCGCAGAGTTGTTCGCTGTAAAAGGGAAGATCATTACTTCTTTATTGGGGGGAAAACCAGCAGAGGATATCCCATCAAAGAGCAAATTTCATGCTAATTTAACCCTTTATAACAAGACAATAAAAGCTCCCATGTGCTGTCAGGTATAAGAATTCAGCATTCAGAAACACTATTTCCAGCTAATTAACAGTTACATTAAAAGAACTTATTTTCTGTTCACAAAGCTGCCTGATTAAGGAAGCAAACAAAAAAATGCCCATGCTATATTCAAATGATTAGAATTTCCAAAATTCTGTGTGTCTACACATATGCTTGCTAAAAGGCATCAAAATGTAACAGAACACAGAGAACATTACAACACACACACCTTTCTGGAAGCACGTACAGCTTATGTGTAACACCATGTGTAAATACTATAGACTTAAAGGTCTACTAACATGGAGATAAATGGAATAATGAGAAAACCACAGCAATGGCTACAGTCACACATGCCAGAGCACATCACATGCACAAATGCAACCATCCTCATTTACTTCAATATTCAAAAACAAAATGATGTCTAAAAGTTTTACTGGAGGAATTTTATATTTACAGAACCGTGACCGCTGCAATACCCTGTACCATTTGCAATTATGTTTTAACATGCACAACACAGCGACAGGATTGAAATGACAGCTCTGACAGCACTCCTTGTGTCACATCATATGGAAGCTACTGAAAAATATTTCTATAATAAACATATCCACAAACTTAAAATGTGAACTTCTGCAACTAATGCAGCTTGCATTAAAGGAAAGCCATTTAACACTTTTTTTTTAATGCTTAAATGAGCAATTCTGTTTTCTTCGTATTTATGCCCCAAAGACCCCAAAAAGATGCCTCAGGGAATCAGGCACTTGGATAGAGGCTTGGTTATGCCTGGATTCCATTTAAATATATTTCAGTGCATCTCCAAGGTGGCACATTTGGATTTGGGACAGTCTGTGCTGTGTGAGTGAGAGGAGGGAAGTGAAGTGGGAGGAAGAGAAAACCTTAAGGCTAAACTGCTGTAAAATATTTACTAAATTCTGGGGGGGGAAATAAAGCCTCCTGTGCTTTTCAGCCTGGAGAGACAAGAACAGCACCAGAAAAAAGTACAAGTGGAAAAGGAAAGTTCCAGATCAGAACAGAAAACCCCAAGAATCCAGCAAAGTCTCTGATATTACTCTGGGATGACTCCTTTTGCTCTCACCATAGAGCAACAATAGGAAGAAAGAAAAAGAAGAAAATTAACCCGGCCTACTACTACTGGTAATACCAGACAGTCAGATGCTAAGGAAGGGAGAAGTGTTTCATGAGCCCAAAATGAAGCCCAGAATGAATCAAAAAGCTTTTATTTATGGTTGATAGGTAGGACTGCACTTTCATTGAGGCAGACGGACTGCTGGGAACAATCAGGTTGGTGGGCAGATAAAGTAAGTCCCATTCGTGGAACTGAAATTACACCTTCCTGTGGTACTGTTAGGAAACATTTGTCCTCATCTCGTGGCATTGGCTGCATATCCCTCACTGATCTGCCTCAACACACAACCAGCATGAGCCAGCACAACCCCCGGAGCTGATGGCAAATGTCTGACACGTTCCAGAATCTTTAGAAAAAGATATCTGAAGACAAAAAAATTCAAAGAAAATATGGGTAAAGGTAGTGTGAGAGCAGTAAAAAGTGAAAAGTTACACTGAACAGTACATATGTCTATTTTATAGCTAGCTTTTAGTGTGATAGAACAACAAATACACTATTATTTGTCTGTCAGTGACTGTAACCACTGGACTGCCAGTGAAACCTGATATGGCCTCACAGGCAGAGATCCTAAGCAGGGAAAGCAAAGCTATTTATGCTGGTTGAGGCTAGAGAGACTTGTGAGGAGACTTTAAAGATTTAAACAGGCAAGAGACCATGGTATTTAAATTACACTAGTTAGAAACATAAGATTATCCACAGTGGAATAAATAATTATTCATACATCCTGTTAGGACAGACTATCACTGCTCATTAAAAGACTTGAAGGTAATTACAAACAAATAAACAAAGTCCTTTAAAGTGGAGTCATAACAAATATGCAATAATATTAAGATCGATAAAAGAGAAATACGAAACAGTAATTAAGAAAAAAAAAATAAACTAACTTTTCAAGTGGTATTATTTGAAAGGCATACAGGAGTAAAGCTGGTATTTCTGGAGCCCGTAAGGCAGCTCTAGCATCACAACCTCCAGCAGAAGCATTCTGCAGGCAGGGTGGAGTGAAACAACAGGAGCAGTGAGTTTCACAGCTACTCTGCAGCGTGGTGTGGACAGCTGTGAAGCTGTCAAGAATCATATGGTTTGTGCTACTGCTCCTGCTTCAGCAGAGCTGGGGAATGCAGCTGAACCGAGTGCTCGCCACGGGGAGGGGGCTGGGGGAGCCTTCACTGAAGGTTGTGAGCACACGGTGCAGAAGTTCAAGACAGGAGCAGCAGAACGTGCCCAGAGCACTGCCAGGACACTGTGGGGCTGAGATAGAGGGGAGAGATTATACAAAGGGGGGATAAAGGTTTCACACTCTCCAGGGGGATAAGCAGAAGGGGCTTCAAATGCACCCAGAGCCAGACAGGCACAGACACTCAGTGGCAGTGAGCTCCCTGCCTCTGCTGGGATGCTGGAGAGACCCTCTGCAGGAAAGCCATGCCCCTGTGGCCCCTGACATGCCACAGCTGCTGGCTTGTCGTGCTGTACAAAGTGGCCAGTCCATCATGTTAGCCTTTTAGCTTTAAGTGCTCAGTAAATATTTTAAGTTATGTCTGTATGGGCAGAAGGTAGAGATTTTTTCTTATCATCTGAGGACTGCAGAAAGTACTTACAAATCTACTTTCCATATGTCAATATGCAATTAGAGGATCTAAATCTGTGATGCAAGAAGAGCTCTCATATTGAAGATAATGAAATAGAGATACTGGCAAATCTTAAGATCAAATCCTAGATCTGTTATCATAATTAACATATTTTAAGAACAGGATAATTCAAAATGGGATAAAAAGCAAGAGACAATGTGTCACAAATCTTTTTATAAGCTACTAAAAAAAAGGCAGCTCAACAGTACTCCATTTAAGATATTTCTTAGTTGCTCCAACTCAAAATCTAAGTTCATCATTATCTGTAACTTCAACTTAAATGACATATTTTGCCATGACAAATGCTCCTTTCTTATAAGGGTTTAAAGATCCAGAGGTGGTTTATTACCAGGAGGTACTCCTATCCCTCACCTCATCCCAGAGGATTTTGTAGATTTGAATGCACAGTAATTTTAATACATAACACTGAGGAAAAAACTGTGTTCAGAATAAACCAGATATGCTGGGTTTTGGGGATGCAGTAAGAGGCAGAAAAGCTAGTAATGTCTGAAGCTAATGTCTGTTCCCATTGAGCCATGGGAGGAGATCCAGACTTGAATCCTTGGATTGAAGGATGCCCTTTCTAACAAGAAACATGTTGATCCCATCACTCTTTCACAGACACTCTCTCCTACAGGTCCTTATTTCATCCCATCAGTGTCTCTTCCTTACACAGAATTTACTCAACCCTCTGACAAGAATCTAAAGCACTATAATCCTCCCCTGTCCACATCCTGACAAAGGATAACAAAATGCCCTGCAGCCACTTAATCCTGAAGGAAGGGAGACCAGTCACTATTTCCTTTACTTGACTGATGACAGTCATCAGGACTCATCCTAAAACTCAGACTTTCCCATTGAAACAACTTCATTTCAACACATGCAGTATTGGGCAACTAATTGCACAATATTAAATCACAACCAGAGGAGGAGAAACATCTGGTTTGCTTGCAAATATTCAGTCAGAGAATTGAGGTAAAACTGAGAGTCCCCCCCAAATTATTTTTTAACAGAATTAAGCCTTAGCATCAGGATTACCAACACCTGTAGCTGTACTTCCAGGAGTAAGCAGAGGCCCCTCCTGGATCCTTCTGAGCTGGGAAATGGCACTGGGTAATCCTGTGTCAGCAAAGGCTCCTTGATAACAAGCAGATGTGCAGACTGGCTCATGCAAACATGTTTTGTTTATGCTGTGGCCCATATCTCACAGATGTGCACTTGTGCCTACATGAGCACTGTGCAGCTTCTGGAAATCTTCAGATGTATCCAGGGGAGGTTGTGTGACCCTCAACAGTATCTCATTCTCACTCACCTGCCTGTTTTTCATAGATGGGTAGAATGCACCACACACACTGCAGTGATATGGGGCACTGCCATGCCCCCACAGCCCCATGTATACAGCTGGGGGAGTAAATCCTCCTTTCTCACAGGAACAACTTAATTTCCTTCCAAGCAAGACAGCAAGTGGCCTATGCTGAGCAGGTCTGTCAGTGAGATGCTTGAAGTTATCCAACCCTTTCAGAACTCAATGGAGAGGATGGCAGGCTAAAGGAAATCCTGCAGCTGCCTGTTCTGCAGAGAGGAGTTAAAGGTGCCCTTCTTTCAGGAGAGCCTGCACAGGGGAATCCAAGCATCACACAGAGATAAAGGGGAGGTTGCCAACAGCAGGAGAAATTCAAACTCTTGGATTCGGCTCAAGGAATGCTCACCTTGTAACTTTTCTGAAATCCCTCCTAGCCTACTGTGGCAATGGTATTAGCAAAGGAGTTTTGCTGTGCATTTACCTTTTCCAATTAACCATGTTAAAACCAGGTTTAAACAGGAAAAACCAGTGGATTACATGTGAGAAATGCAAGGCATGGCAATTCCAATAAGATCCACTAGCTACAGCCATTGCCTTTTCATTAAAGACTAAGTTGCAGATGATCACTACTGCCATTTACCACGATAACAACTGCACTAAAGTTAAAAAGAAATCCAATTTGGAAAGCATCAAGATTTCTTTCATTCATGGTCTGGGTTGAAAAGGAAAGTGAAGAGGGTTATCATGTGACTTTTGCTACGAATTTGTTTTTAAAGGCCTGGAAATGCCTTCAGGATGTCTTTTTAACACACTACTTGTTACAGAAATTTACAGTGTGTTTAACATCTATTTTTCACTATTAAAATTAAGCTCATCACAGTGAAATGGAGTAGTTGGGAGCAAAACAGAACTTCAGAGCATCATTTTTACTAATTACCAAAGCAGACTGATGAGAACTGGCCTTGAGAATTCTTCTTCCACCTAACCCTGTTAGCAGTTTTAACATATGCTAAAAGGCTAAATGAAACACTACAGGGGACCTATTAGTTATTTAGCTCTGCCAAGTTGTGCTAATGCACAAAATACCTTTGCTCTCATTTTATGTTGTTTTATTTAAAGAGTAAAGTGTTCTTCTCCTTAGTGAAGATCCACCATTGTATCATTTATGTAAATTCAAATCAATACCTGCAATCTGCACTTTAAGTGAAATTAAAAAAAACATTTCTGACTTGAAACAATACTGGGGATCTGCATCAGTGCGAGTTCAAATTTATGTGAGATATTCACAGAGGTAAAGTTTATCTAAAACTCAAGATTCAGATGAAGCTTTACAGCATCATCTAAATATTCTGTAAATATCTGGACCTCCATAAAATGAAGCTTGAAAGGAAACTACTGAAGAAACCTCATCAGGAGAGGCATAACAGCTTCACATTGATACAGCATTAACAACCCAATAAATCACCCTTCTGAATGAAGATACTAAGGACAGACAAGGATGGAAAGGGCAAATGGAGACACCACAAAGAAAAAGAAGCAAAAAGTCTCTGCTAAAAGCTGTATTTAAGTGTTTGATGCACAATCTCCTTCCAATAGGTAGCTGAATCACAGAACAACTTGAAATTGTGAAGTGGTTTGACACTATTATACTGTTACAGTGATTTGGGGTCGAAGCAAGTATTTCACTTATGCAGCATAATTCTTTTTAAAAAAAGGAGGCGGGAGAGAGTTCATATGAACTTCAGGTGAAGAATTTTAAAAGTTTATACAAAGCAATTAAACTGCATTAGACAATAACTGCTTTCCAATTTCTTCAAACCAGCACAGTTGGAGCACTACAGCCATATAATCAACTTAATGATACTCTTCTCATTTAAAAGAAAGAAAACATTCCCCTCCAAACACAACCAAAACAACACATCTTACTGACATTTTAAAATGTAGAAAATACGTTCTTATTCACAGTGAATTGTGTAAGCTTTGATTTAAACAAGTATTTAAAGTTCAGTTAGGGTTTAACATACCCTAGATGCAAGAGGAGTTACCAGAATGCCAGTGCTGAAAAAAGTGAATTTAGAGGTCCAATCCAAGGCCCTCTAGATAATTCCTTCAGGTCCATGTGAACTGACTTGTTCTCTCAAATAACAATCCCTGATAGAATGCAATTGACTGTACCTGAAAAGTAGCAACTCATGCAATTCTGAGAGTTATCTTCACCTCTGAGGGATAAAAGTCAAAGAATAAGAAGTCCTGTAGCTTCAACCTTGGGTACGCATCTGTGCCCAGAAAGTATTGTCTGTGTAAACCAAATTCTCTCTCCTGGTTATTAAAACATGATACACAGAATGGTTTGGGTTGGGGGGACCTTAAATACCATCCAGTTCCAACCCTCCTGCCAGGGCAGGGACACCTTCCCCTACAACAAGCTGCTCCAAGCCCCATCCAGGCTGGCCTTGAACACTTCCAGGGCTGGGGCAGCCACAGCCACACCCAATTCACACAAACGTGCCAGCCTCTCTTGGAGGGAACTTCATACAAATACTAAGTAGGGTCTTACTATCTGAAAATTACTGAGATTTACCATTTAGCAAGCTGGCTTTAAACAGCAGTTTTCAAAGAAAGCTTCATCTAAGCCAGACAAGCAGAGGTGCAGGGATATTAAAGAGGAGGCAGACATGGTACTATCCATGCCCCCAGTACATTCAGTTCAGGGCCTCCCTGTGTCAACTGTGATTCCTCTACACTCATTCTCAGTTTCCCTTTCCTGAACTTGCCCAGTCTGCTCTTGACCACACCTAAAGTCTCAGCAAACCACATCCTTTGGCAAGGGTATCACTCTAGACAACTCTCTGCTGTACAAAGAATCACCTCCTTTTATTCTGCATCTAACCCTTAAAAGTTTCACCTGATGACCCTCAGCTTCTTGCAATAAAAGAAACTAAACAGGATACAGCCACCTTCCCTACTCCATCTATGATTCTGAACTTATCTTCCTTCTCCAACATCTTTCAGAGACGGAATGGTCCTGAATTAACTGGAATCCACTTCAGATCTTTGATCAACCCTTCTGTTCTTCTGCGAATCATTTAGAGTTTCACTGTATTAATTTCTGAAGTTAGACTTTCTGTTACCCTATGAAAATTAGTCCAAACTTGTTTCTCTAAATGCTTCTATCCTCACCAAGAGCAGAGCCCATGTGCTTCAGAAGAGCTTTAGCACATTGAAGCTATGAGCACAAAGATTCTCTCCTCACTAAGCACACTCCAATCTCTCAGTCCCAGAGTGAAAGCAGACTCCATATGCACCATCCATTCCCTATGAATGAACATCCTTCTGGCAAAGGTCACAGACACTCACAGGGATCATCTCTGCAGCTACAGCTCTGGGGTGCTGTGAGTCCAGACTTTACCACTGAAATTGCTTGTACATTCCATCAGCCTCAGTATGAAAGCAAGGAAGGAATGCAGGGCACAACACAGAGTTTGCTGTGTGAGGGAAAGGGAAGGTGCTGGAGAAATGAGACTATTGACTATGGGAAACAACACAAATCACACAGACAGCTGAAGGAAGCAAGAAGAAAACAGTCACAGCTGACAAGGAAATGAACAAGAAAATGGACAAAAAGGTGAGAAGAAATACTGCGTAACAAACACCTGTCTAGAAGCCACTGGAAATGGATGGAAGGAAACTGCACATCAGGCAAAGAGACAAAAAAGAGTAAACCTCAACTAAGTGAACCTTGAAACAATTATTAAAACTGATGAGTAATTTAGAATTAGCAAAGAAAATGGGAATATGAGCATCCAACAACATAAAAAACCCAAGAAGCTGGCAAAGAAAGCTGGAAGCAAAAAAAAAAAAAAAAGAAAAAAAAAAGAAAAAAAAAAACACCAAATGTAAGAGGTGATATTTGGAAGAAATGAGAGAAAACACTGTATTCACTCAACACTGACACAGAAGATCCCAGACCATTACCACTGTCTGTGAATATCCTGAATCTGTGCAATCCCTGACAAAGCAGGCATCCCATGCTGCAGCATGGCCTGACAGACTGACAGCCATGGGGTGCTTCTGTCTGTCTGTCATCTCCCAGAGGACAGAAAACTTGTCCAGGCATCAGACCTGACCTGCCAGTGCTCAGCTTGCTGCTCACCAGTGCAGGACTTGTAAGCAGCAGGGCAGACCCAGGTGGAGACATGCAGCTTTAGGATGGGAATGAGACAGAAAAACTGCCTAAGAACATCTGTGAGAGGCTGAGAGTGGAACTCTAGAAACCTGGAGCACCTGTGAGCACCTGCTCATGCTGGGCAGGAGACATTTCATGGTTTCTGTGGTTGGACCTTCCTACGGAACAGATTAAATCAGGGAGCAAAGGTCTGTGCAACTTAAAGGTCCAGCCACGAATGCCATTGATTATGGTGTCAAATCCCATGAGGCACAAGTCCTACATGAGAGCATTAATTACATTATGGTCACAATGGCAATTGTTCAGCCGAAGCAAAAGGCAGGATTCTGGCTGCCTGTGAAACCTTTCTTTGGCCCCATTTGTGTGACACGCCTTCTGTGCTCTGAGAAAGACACAGACCATCTGGAGAAAACTCAAACCAGCAAGAAGGATCTGAGCTCAAGAAAACATCATCTACAAAGAAAGTAGGAACAAATTTGGGATTTCTGTTACGAGGTAAAGCATGCTGGGGAAATAAATGAGAGACTTTTGCACAAAGCTGTCCTCCATTATCCTTGGCAGATGGTATGAGTAGCAATGGAATAAACCCAGGATGAGGAAAATGTGTGTTAGATGTGAGCAAAGTAGTTCCAACAGTAAAAACAAAGAAGAGACTGGAAGGGACTGTTTAGGGAAGATATGGAGCTTTTATTACTGGAAGATTTAAGAGCAGTTTATGTAAGCTTGTGTCAGGAATGACAGCTGTAGATAACTGCCTTGGAAAAGGAGGTGAACTAGATGAGTTCCAAAGGTCCCTTCCTGCCCTATAAATCCAAGCAAAAGTTGCTTTAACAATGATTTGTCACAGAATTCTTCTTGAGACCATTTCCCTAATAATGCATGAACAAACAGGATGGAAATCCAGTAAATATTTAACTTTTTTTCCCCATTTTTCAGTGTGTGGTCTTAGTCTTTACTTGTGCCCTGCTAGCCAAATCAGTAATTCCACTCTGGGTTAGGCTGGTCATTAACATAATGCTGAAGTAGTACTTCAGTTTGGAAGACAAAGGAATGCTATGTCCTCCTTCCAGATGTAAATCACTGTTTTCAGAGGAAGATCCCATAGATGCTTATATGGATCTAGAGCTGGAAATGTAAAAGCAAAACTCTGCAATGGCTTCAAATGCCCTGTGTCATGCATAATGTCCATTCTCTGCAGAAACTATCCTTAGAGAAAAACATTCTCATAAAACTACAAACTGTATCACAGTACATGTTCATAAAAAGGAATAATCAGTTTCAAAATTAATCTTAATACTGGTATCTCCTCAAAACATGTGCTTGACTTTACAACTTCAACAAATTTTTAAACATATATTAATATTAAATCTTTTATCTAACTGCCTCCTTCCTAGAGATCTAGCTTTTCCTTCCATCACTGCAGTATTATTCTATCCAGAATAATCCTATTCTATCTGTCTACTCTCTGCCACTCCATAATTTCCTCTTATACTGAGTGTGGCTCTGTTACAAATTTTGTAATGTGCTTTAAGATTATTTAAATTTTAAAAAAAAGGAACAAAGATTAAGAAGTTCACTGATACTTTTTCACTATTTTCTTTGTTCACACAATCTACAGATGTTCACCAACCGCTTCTTTTTGATGGAATAAAGCACCCAAGCCCTCCATCTCCACACTCCAGACTTCATCTCAGCAGCAGCAGCCAACAAAATAACAGGGAATGGTGCAATTGGTCTGGAATGAAAATTACGTGCTTTGTCCAATTACAAGTGAAGCAAGAAAGCAGGAAGGTGTTTTGCCAGTTCTTTGGGGGTTTTTTTGTAGTTTTAGCAACAATCTCACAAGAGCAGATATTTAAGCAGGCCAAAGCACCAAAATCAAAAAGAGCTGTGTGAAAACCTCAGCTTCTACTTTTTAAGAATGTTCTGTCTTCATGATTATGGCAAAAGGACTGAAAACATGCAATTAATGCAACTCACAGTCTCTGAGAGCAGACAGAAAATAAAATGAATCAAAAGGTGTTTTGTTCTTCTATGAAATTGTGTTTCTAGGCCATTCTCGTTAGCTTTTAATGCCAGGGGTTGCCAATGTGGGAACCAGAGGAGGAAGGTGGAAGTGGGCTCTGCTCTGAGTCGCAGCCGGCTCCTGGCTCCCTGCCTTCCCCAAGGGCTGCACTTCCCCTGCTCTCTGCAGGCAGCACAAACCAAGGCAGCAGATTCCTTTGGAAGAAGCTGGATTCCACTCAGCCATAAGTCCTGGCCTGACAGAAGCTTCTCACAAGGCTTATAAAAAGAAAAAAGGGAACAACCAAAGGAAAAGGCTCCAAAACCCATGATGCTCGTGATATATAGGAGCTGGCAGTGTTACTCCTGCCACTGCCAGGCTTGGGAGTTTATGTCTGCTTGATGTTATTGCCCCTCCCCACATGTGGTCAATAATTCACTCACTCCTTTCAAGCACACGCCTCAGCCCTTTCAGCCTCCCTACCCCAGTATGGCTCAGACTCTTTATTTTAATGGTGTTTTAACACATTGCTTTCTGAGCACTAATCCTGAATCTGGTATTTAATTCCCTGCCCCATTCCCACTTGCTGTCAGTAGTTCTCTTGGTTTCCCATATCCCACCTTAGGAAGGTTCCAAAATTTACCAGCTCTCTCGCCTTTCCCTTGATTGTTTTTATTTAGCTGCAGTCTCGGGAAGGATCCAGAGAGAAATACCACAGAAGCCAAGTTCTGGCTGATCTCTCAGCTACTGAAATCCCCATCCTAGTTTTGACGTGTCGAACTATGTTAAAATCACTGCTTTTTAGTAGCAAATTATTTAATTTTTTCATGGAAAAGACTTTATTTTATGCCCTGTGTCCTGTGCTTCTCTAATACCTTCATCTTCACTATCAAAGACAGAAACATTGAATTTTCTTATACTGAACACTGAAAAATCAATGCAAAAGTAGCTCCACCTACACCTTCATCTACTTCTTGTGGAAGCTTGGATTCTTTTCTGTCTTCTAGGCAATTTCTGCTCTGTCTGTTATGATATACTCTCATAATGCTCCTATGTCTCTCATACCTAAAGCTATTTTTAAACTCTTCCATTTTATTAGAAAGTGGAAGTTAGTTATGTTATAAAACAGAAAACCTTACCAAGGAAGAGATGAAGCTGATGAGTATGAATTATTTGGAAATCAGCTTTAAAACTACTTCCCCAAGTAACAGCTTTAAGGCATTGTGGAGTCACTCTTTATCCTAAAACTTGATGCATTTCCTCCAGTCATTACACAAGCATTAGCAGAGTCTGTTATTTCACACACTGTATTTTCTCCTAAGAAAACAGAGTCAAGCACCCTGAATTCAGTCCTCCAGCCCCTGCATGACACAATGTCAGTGGCAGCACTACACAGACCATGACACAAATGATTGATCAAACATCACAGATCAGAAGAGGCTTTTTTCAAGAATCACATCCACAGAAACCCTGACATCTGGGGTTTTTCCACTGTTATGAGGACTTCAATGACTTTTACAACTAACCCCAATTCTGCATCTAAGTTTGAAATCAAAATTACCTGGGGTCAGAGAAACCCTCTGATTCCCAACTAACAGTTTCATATCTCCTCAATACATTTTTTCCAAAATGTCAAAGACAGTCTGATCACTATTATTTTAATTAAAAATTAATAGTACTCAGCCTTTTAATACTTTGATCAGCCAAAGCAATGAGCACATAATAGCCATTCCATCCTGACTGATCAAAGTCAACACTTTCAGTTGGAAGGAAGAATAAGTTGAGGGCAAATAAGGGCTGGCTCAGAACCAGGCCAAAGTTTTTCCAGGAGACTGTTGTCCAGCTTTTAAGAAACAAGTCTATGGCTATGGAAAGTGGTGTAATCAAATATTCATGATAACAGCAAAAAAAGTAACCTTGAGAAGAACAGAGAGTGGATGAAACAGCACTAAATTTTTTGCAAATTATCCAAAACAGGGTCAAATAATGAAGCAAAACAGCTGCTTAGTTCAAGTTGCTCTACGTATTTAGTGCAATTTAATCTCAGCGTTGGAAAATTCCATCGAGAACAGAAATTTTTATGTATTTCACTCAGGTATATGCACAAGAACTATTTAACTGAATTCTCTGTAAAAAGGAAGGTAGCTCTTGGAATCTAAGAAGTTTGTGAGCATGTAAAACATGAAAATTATATATGCATCAAGTAGATTAAGTAATTTTTTTGTGCATGGAAAATATGCTCTGTGTTGGATTAGGAGGAAGAGAAATTATGACGACAATTCTCTCCAAGTCTGTCAAAATATAATTACACCTGTAACTGTCTGGTAGCTGGTAAGAGCTTCCTTCTGCAGCAGGAGAGACCTGCAACTGGGTTAGAAGCTCTTGTCAGAGCTTCACCAGAGAAGCTCTGCTAGAATTGTGTGACACCATTTCAACCATTTCATTTCAGTGATCACAGACAGCATGCTCTGGTTTCCCTCAGGTAACATAATTAATGCTTTCACTGCTTTTAGGCTAATTTGGATCAATAACAAGTTAAAAAAATACAAATGCTATTTTCTCTGTTATAAATTCCAAAACAAGGAAGTTTAAAAAATACAAATGCTATTTTCTATGTTATAAATTCCAAAACAAGGAGACATTGCAAGAGATTTGGTTTACTTTGTTCCTGAAAATACACAAGCTGCAAAATCAAAAAATAACTTTCTCTAAATTTGCTAATACACCATTTCCTACACAGCAGGAAAGCTTCAGTAATCACATTTTACCTCCTATCACTTATGCCTGCTTTCATTTACCCAGCTGTAACTCAAGGCTTTCCCAGAGCACTGTGAGGACAGCACTCACGGAATGCGCTTCTCACCTTGATCTCCTCGTACGCCAATTAAGGCACCAACCCCAAACTTCAAAGCAGTGACAGCGAGTCCCAGCCCTGTGCCCCGAGCACTCTGCACCCCAGAGCCCCAGCCCCAGCCCCAGCCCTGCCCCTGACTCAGCAGCCACCTCCTCCTTCTCTTTCACTCACCTGGTTTTGGCTTCCACACCCACGGAGGCGGTGGAGCTCACGGACTCCTCGGACACGGAGTGCTGAAGGACTGGTGTTAGCTGCTTGGTGCTCTCCACTTCTGTCTGGGCATCCTCTTCTGCAGACTGCTCTTTGACTTCTGGGTAAAAAAAAAATACAAAAAGGAAAATATTTAATATTTTATCTGCATCTGGAAGCTTTCCCTTGCGCAGAAAACATCCATTTTCTTTACAGACAGGTTAATCCATGTAAATATCTTCTGCCACACAACAAAATTAGAAGAATAGGAAATTACCACATCTAGCTAAACCATGGAACTGGATGCTTACAACATGATTTCCATAACACAAAGTACCACTGTGAACTAAAGCTGCACAATAGCAACAAGGAATGGGACAAGGGGAGAGCTGTTCAGTGACAAATTTCATACAAGGCTGGAGTTTTAGGCATTCCCGTTCTCCCCAAATCTCTCACGCACCTGCTGTGTCAGCCCTGAACAAACATCACAGTGAGCATGCTACTCTGGGGTATATTAAACCTTTTTTCCTCCCCTATTGCCTTTAACTTTGTTCAATTCCCTGCAAATTCATGCCTGGTTACACTAACTACACTGGCACAGGGTTGAGGAGTTGAAGGAATGAAGGACGTGGTTTATGCCAGCTTAAACATCATTCTAAAGGAAAATAACCCATTTTTTTAGCATACTTTTACATTACCTTAGTTGTTAGTCAGAAAAATATATACATCTACAGCTGACAGCGCTAGATTTGACTACAAAGTTTGGTTTTACTCTGAAACGTGAAATGTGAAGTTGCCACTGTCTGTGCTACTTTAAATCCTCTTCCCAATCATTTCCCCCTTTGCTTGGAGTGAGTCAGGGATTTCCCAGAAGGACATGGAAAAGTGCTGCTCCAAGTGCACCAGAATGCACAGAACAAGATTCAAGGCTGTACAGCAACAGAATTTGGTGTTTCTGCACTCCTCTGTACTTTGATTTTGAAACCTAAGCAACATAAAAATCACAAGACTCTGACAGATGTGCTTTGACATATCCAGCTTAAGATACATGTGCCTCATCCTGCCCATGTCCATGGCTTCTAGATCTGTCTCACAGCAGTGCCATTTTGGCCCCCTTCAAAATTCCCAGTGAACATGGGTTTGAGCTCAGAGGCCAGTACATACAGCTCTTGCAAAGAAGTCCAGTAAGAGTAAAGCAGTAGATTATTTAGAAAACTTCAGCAGAAGAGACATTCACATTTTTTTAAAAATTAACATACATGTCAAAATATAATTAAATATTGCAAAGGATAAATGACAAGTGGAGAAATGAAAGGGTAGAAGAATCTGCCACATGGGTGGGCACGCATAAAAACCTGCTACAAGCTTTAATCTTATAAATAAAACCAAGAAAAGAGAGGAAAATTCTCAGAGCATAAAACTGTGCAGCTTGGTCTGAAATACTGAAATCATATGCCTGCTACAGCACACGGAAAATGGGAAATCTGTCTTGTTTCATGCAGAGAGATTTGAAATAGGATTTGTCTTTAACCTAAAGTGAACTCATTTAGGAAGACAATGTATAACATTTCAAACCCTCAGTGAACACCTCAAACCATAGTGACGAGAAACACAACATTAAGAAAAAAAAAATTCCTGATTATGACTCTGTGTTCCAAGTATTTATCTGAGCTGGTGTACATTGAAACTGCATCTCCTACTTCAGTTAACTCAGTAACATACATCTGAAATGTTTTTTGGACATGTGAAACATCCAAAAGTGACTAACTGTCCAAAATCCCAATGGCTTGTGTTAAACCCCTTTCACCAACCTACTCTGAACAAACATGCTGGATCACGATTTGACACTAAATAAATATCCCCATGGGAATGCATCCCTTGTAATAGTAAACGTCTCTGTACGGAAAACAAAACAAAATAAACCCAAACCCCACACCCTCAGTTTTTGGCACATCTGAACAAACATCCCTGGATGTTTCCTGGATGAAGATTCCCGAAGCAGGCAGCGTCCAGCAGAGCCATTCAGAACGGTCTGCAGCCCGTTTCCAAGAATGCTGGATCCAAAGGACAATCTTGTGCCAGTAACCCCCAAATTTCTAAATGCAACCTCAATGAAGAGAGCAAAACATAAACACCTAGAGGACAGGCAGACGCCAAAGCACTCAGAACAAAACCCACAGCACAGCCCGGGACAACCACGCCTGAGGTGTGCCAGGAAGACCACCGGAACCCCTGGCCCTGCTCTGATCCATCTTGGCCACTTTCTTTAACCTAGTTAAACTGTGCAAAAGGAACTCTGGCTTGATTGTGTGCCTGCTGAAACTTTCAATCAAGTAAAGGAAAAAAGCCATTTACTCTCTGCCAGCTTTCAGCTCATTACCATTACTGGGCACCCAGCACGCTGGGAAGGCCAAGTTCAGGGGCGCTCTCAGTCACTCCCAGGAACTCTGGGCTCTGGGAGAAGACACAGATTGTTTCACTACACATGACAACTATATGAGCTTACATCCTTATGGTGCATTTCCCCTGCTGTTTGCTTCTCCAGAGAAGGAGGGACCCAAATTATACTAAATGAGACAAACAACATCTCAGTTGCTGTCTCTGCAATAAAGCAAACTGTGCCTCAATATGCCATTGGAAGAGTGAAAACACGGCGCTCACTAAACAGCATGAAAATTTTGTGTGTTACTTGTGAAAAAAACTTTGTGAAAGTTTTCCTGCGGAAGATGAAGGAAGAACAGGAGCACTTAATGCATTTCACGAGTCAAATTCCTAGGAGATGGATCCCAGCAGTGGCCTGGCAAGGAGACATCTCAGATACAACTCAGAGATGTTCTTGGAAGTACCTGGCACAGTATGTTTAATGAACATCATCAGATTTGGTTATGGCTTTCTACTTTGATGCTACTGCAAATGAAGGACCCATGGATGATTAATAAATGGGAAGGTCATTTGCAGATTCATATGTGCTTTATTTTGCATCCTCTTTTCATGATTGTTTCTGGCACAATGAAGGTCTTGCCTATGTACAGTGAGTTAGTGGGGAGACTGAGATTTAGAAAACTAGTTTTACAATTCCCCAGTGTCTCTAACTTATTTTTTAATGTCATTATCCTTTACTGAAACTTTAGGAAAATACTAGGAAACATGGCACTTAAAATTTTTTTTTATTACTTGAATGCAATTCATAGTTTTTTCTCACCTGGCTGCTGAGGACAGAAAAGCTTACTTTTCCTGTTAAAAGAAAACCCTCAAAAGTACGAGGACTAAAGTTCCTGTCCAAATGGGCCATCCAAAAGCTTGAGACTTCCACATGCTTTACAACTTGGGTAACTCACAGAATCACATCTGGTTGAGGCTGGAAGGCAGTCCAGAGCCACCTTGTCCAAACCCCTGCTCAAGCTGGGCCACCAGAGCCAGCTGCCCAGATGGTTTTTGAGCATCTCCAAGGATGGAGACATGAAATACAAGGGAAAAAAATCAAATTGCCTAACACTGACTGGAGACAGATATGCAGGGAAGTCACTGGGACTGGTAAGATTTACAGCATGTGTATTAAATTTCTCTTTTAATTAATATTTCCATCACATTTGCTTCAGTAATATATATACAGTGGTGAAAAGACAATACTGAGCTTTTGCACTATTCAAGTTTTCATTTGGGTTTCTTCAAGGAGGAGAAAAACACTTCACAAAGGTTCAAAGATTTCTCATTATTTTTATTCCCCTTTATAGAGCAGAATACAGAGAACAAAGAAAATAACAAACAGCACATAGCACCCCCAGCTGATTATGTTGACTACCCACCTTCCTAACAGTAGCTGGTCTCCTTATTTACATGTCTTATGTAAAGATTTACAACATTCTGAGTAATAAAATTGTGCTGCTAATTTTCTGTTTCCCTGCTCTATCTTCAGAGCCCTTGGAAAGCTCTCCCCATGTGAGACACACGTGGCACATGCAGGCTCAGGAGGGAAGCCCTGGTTTCTGTAAGCCCCCCCTATGGCAGGGCTTGTGGAAAGCAGGAAACTGGGGATGGCTGGGATTTTATTACATGATTACAGCTTTCTCTGGGGATGTGATGAAGCAACATCAACTTAAGATCTTAAATGTTCTTTTGTTTCTTTACAAACAACTCTTTTCCGTTTTCTTGCAATCACAAGGCCCTATTTTACAAGCTAAACATAAACATGAATGGGTAAACATAAAGCGAAATAATGAGATGTATGTGCGGGCTCTGCTGTGGCAGTCAGGCAAAGGACAGACATCAGCATATCCAAAAAAGTTTTCTTCTACATACTCAGAAACTACCTGTCAAGTCAAAACCTAAAAATACCATAGGAGTTCTACCAGAAAAAAAATATTTAAAATATTATAAAACTCATTATGAAGTGGCACTTAAAAAAAAAACCCAAACAAAATCCAAAGAGCTGTCATAAACATAAAATTCATATTCTACTACTGAATTAATATTTAGGTGCAGCAGGTTGACTATTTAACTACTCTACTGTCAGACCTACTGATTAGGCAGACAATGAAGCACATGTCATGAGCTTCCAAAACTTTCACTAAGAACAGGAAGCACTGCAGGCTGGAAAATACCAAGAACACCAAACACAGCAGGGAGATCCCAGGGGTCTCAACTGTTGCCTACCAAGATGTTCTGAGACAGGGAGTAAAGAGCTTCTGAAGGCAGCCACAGCTATTTTTGCATGAGGAAGGAGTAATGCTGTGTCAGGAAACAGCCAATGGGACCAGGTGCTTTACACAGCCCCACAGGGGTCTGCAGAACTACAAACACACCAAAATGCTCCAGGAGATTTGACAGATAAAAACCAGGTCAGTGTAGCAACAATATGAAAAGAAACCTTAAAACAAGGGAATGCAAACTATGAATTTAAAATGCCTACCTGTCCTGGGTTTGGCTAGCATAGTCAATTTTCTTTTTAGTATTGAGTGTTTTGGATTTAGGATCAGATTTAATTTTGGTAACACACTGATGTTTTAGTCGGTGCTAAACCATGTTTACTCTAAAGCAAGGACTCTTCAGTTTCCCATGCTCTGCTAGCAAAGAGATGCAAAAAATGAGCCAGGGGAGGGCATGGGAAGGACAGCTGACCCCAACTGGCCAGAGGGATACTCCAAACCATAGAACACCACACCCAGTAGATCACAGAATGGTTCGACTTGAAAGGAACCTTAAAGATCACCCAATTCCAACCTCCTTCCATGGGCAGGGACACCTTTCACTAGACCAGGTTGCTCAGAGCCCCATCCAACCCATCCTTGAACACTCAGGGGGATGGGACAGCCACAGCTTCTCTGGGCAACCTGTGCCAGGGGCTCACCACTGTTCTAAACTCAGCCCTGGGGTTTTACCTTGATCCAGTTCTCCTCCCTGTCCCCTGGGGCAGAGAGTGAGGGGGCACCTGTGTGGTACTCAGCAGACAGCTGGGATAAACCACAACACTACCCAGTACTATAATTAACAAGTTTCACTCACTGTTTTAGGAACAAAACAAGTTTCCACTACTCAGAGTCCACAATTCTGTTACTGCTGTGGACACAATTTGACAGCAACATCACCCACCCCTCCTGCCAGTGGCTGAGGAAGTCACATGCACAGATCTCTTAGGTGCAGAAATCTTTCACAATATCTAAAAGAGGGTGGTTTTAGATAACTATTAGAAAATAATTCTTCCTGTGAGCGTGGTGAGATTCTGGCACAGGGTGCCCAGAGAAGCTGGGGATGCCCCATCCCTGGAAGTGCTTAAGGCCAGGGATGTAATGTGGTCTATGTGTCCCTGTCCATGGCAGGAGGGTTGGAACTGAATGATCTTTAAGGTCCTTTCCAATCCAAACTATTCTATAATTCTCTGATCTGCATACTGCAACAGGTATTAGACAGAGATGAGAAGAAAACCTGCAGTTATTCAGTACATTCCACTGTATATTTTGATACCTCTCATTCAAATAGTTCTTAACTGTTAAATACATCTCGTACAGAAAATTTTGTATTAGCTATAGAATAAAAACAAGATTCTCAATGTAGGACCATTTAAACTGTAATTTTGATTGCCTGAAAACCAAGAAACCATTTTATGGATAACCATAACATGGAACTTCCATGACTGAGGACCTTCCTAAGCCAGGAGTGGTATTCAATAGCACTCATCTGATTGTTTTTCCACTAATTTGTTTAGGTCTTCTTGAAACCCATGTCAAGTTGTTCATGCCCAAAGCATTCAGGAACAATGAATTCTGTAATTGCAGAAGATGCTGAGTGCAAATGCACCTGCCCCTGTACTCCATGAACACCACCTGATGTCCCCTAATTTCTGTGCTGCAGAACAAAACGAGTCATTGTGCCCTGTCCATTTTCTCCATACCACTCATCATTTTTTGGACCCTATTACATTCCTCCTCAGTGAAATCACTTCAGATTGAAGGTTTTACCTTAACTGATCCCCACACAGGAGCTATTACTTACTTCTTGTCATACCTGTTGGCCTTTCCTGTACTTTCCCAATTACAGCTCATCCTTTTGGAGAAGGCAAAGCAGAACTGCACGTGGCATTTAACATGCCAAGGGTTTATAAAGCAACAGTAAAAAGAGAAAAAAAAACCTCACTGATGCTTCATTCCACTTACCCCTTTGCCAGTAATTCCTAGAATTTCCTTCTCTCTTTGACTTATAAAAGCTTCTGCAATTCCCAAACCTGAAGCACCACTTGCTCAGGCAGCAGAGCTATTTGAGAGTGATTTTTGTTTATATAAAAGCAGGATGGTAATTTTGCCCTGCATGTTTTTTACAAGAACTACTACTGAATTAAGAGTCATTTAATGGGTACATATTTTATTACCCTAAATAAGTTCATTTTTCCCACTACACTCTTCCCCTTTGAACCTGACCTAGAGAAGAGCTACCAGGGTAGGTGTTTGTGGGACTCCAACATCAGCCTGATTTATACTATGATTTTAATTCATCATCAGTGAATTTCCCTTCTATTTCTTTTACCCAACTGAAGAGTCAGCCCCAACACAGCATCACTGTAATAAAAATTAAGACAGGTCTACAGAATTAGCAAGTGGCTCCTGCTCATGGCAGAAGGGATGGAACAAGATGATCTCTGAGGTTCCTTCTAACCTAGACCATTCTGTGATTCTATGAACTAAAACATACACTGAGCAGCCCCTCTTTCCAGTGAGAAGAGCATGTAACACACAAAGCACATGCACCCATTTCAGTGTATTTGACTGGTAATGGCCATGCAGATCTTCCATCACATCACTCATGACACAGCAGCAGAGTTAAACATCTAAGTAATCGAGATGAGGAAAATTCTAGGTCTTGGAATTCTAGGTCTTTCAAAACCTGTCGGATTATGTTTAACAAAGCATTAGTTTGATAACAAAACTGCAAAACCACTATTGAACAAATAAGCAAAACCAGAAAAGTTGCATTTCAGAAATAAACTCCAGAATGAAAAACTCAGTGAGGTTAAAATTGATTTGGATTTAACAGATTCCACCAGCTCTCAAAACACCTGAGACAGAGGTATCAGTCAGTAGGTAAAAAAATCAGATTTTTCTAAATGGCCCATTTTAAGTGTGCATGATGATAAAATGGCATTATTGAGTAAGCCTGTTATGGTTTAAATGCAAATATCAAGTAACCTCCTCTTTTGTTTGCTTTCCTCATTACAAACAAATTACCAGAATATAAAGCAAAAATAATAAGATACTTATAATAATTATAACAACATGCTTCAGTTCTGTTAATTTTTCCAGTGGCTGAGCAGGTAAGAGTCAGGAGCATAAGAAAGAAGAAATTACTCCTTTTCTAATGAGTACACAGAATATTAGTTGCCTTAAAAATATTAAAGTGCATTTCTAAGCACGTATTTGCCACAAATTGTATGGCCAAGTTTAATCTACAAGAAAGCCCTCAGTGGTGTTAATTCTTCCCTTCATTAATTTGAAAAGGAATGAGTGGTAATGACGAGGCCAAAGTATCTGTCTGGATTTTAAAACTGGATTTTGGTATTGAAACACATTGGAAAGAGCTTTTGCCATCAATTCACCCAGACCAGGACTTGCTCTCAGGTGTGTTTTACTTTGCCTCAATGAGAGGCTCTACTAAGTATGGTTCACATGATTGCAAAAGGATGCCTGCACTGCCTTTAATAAGCAGGATTTTGCAGAATTTTTTTTTCTCTAGGAAAGTGCTTTTCAGGCTGCTTCAAAGCTGATGAGATTCAGACTTAGTCCAAAAATCCCTGGCAACTTCTGCATGAATAACTTTCCTCCACTGAGAAGTGTTTGTTTCTGGTTCCTCAGTGCTTTGCCCAGAGACAAATGAGTCTGGTCAGAGGAAGCCCCATCATCAGGAAGTTCATGTGAAGTCCAACAAGAAATGAACTGGCCAGGCAACGTCACTGGGTCTGATAAAAATGTTACTGACAACAATCATGTAGATAAGGAACTACTGGTTGATAAAATCATTCAGGTTCTTTTATGTATTATCAGAGGCCTCTGAACACCATGGGGAGTTGAGGGTCTGGTAGAAAGCACTGCTGTAAGAGCTGGTTGACATGGTATGGATAGTTAACAGAATAAATACCTGACCCAAGAGATTCAGCAAATAAACTTATTTTATTGCATTTCTCCCAGATCTGAATCTCAACACTTTTATGGTGGGACATAGACAGGAAGAATTAAAGACCCTAAAATGAGTTGGGATATTTCACAAGTGTTCTTCAAAAAAAAAGGGAAAAAAAAAAAAAAGGAATAATCAGATAATTAACACAGAGAATTCAGTTTCAACTTAAATGCAGAGCCAAGAAAATATCAAGTACAGAAACTTGCTGAAACTAACAGAAGATGGGGAAAAGAAACAGAAGCCAAGTCTTCATTAGTAGCAAAAGGGCTACCAAACCTACAGAAAGCTTACCAGGAGCTTCTTAGTGTATTATTTCTTTCTTTGGATTAGCAGTTTTATATTTGCATATACCCCTGTGCACAAAGCCCCAAGCTTTCCAGAATTTTCTGGTTTGCATATTCTTGGCCATGAGAAACTCACTCATCAGAAGAAAACTGTTCTTCCATAGAGGAGTAGCACAAGAGGATCCAGAGGGGAACACAGCATTTTGCAGCAAACAGTGTTTTACTGATAACCAGAAAAGTGGAAGGTGCTGACAGCTGGAAGGTTTGATGGGACCAGAGACACCAGGCACAAACAAAAACACAGGAGGCTCCCTGTGAACATCAGGAAATCCTTTTTTACTGTGAGGGTGCCTGAACACTGGCACAGACTGTGCAGGGCAGGCTGTGGAGCCTCAACCCTTGGAGGTAAAAGCTGTCTAGACATAGTCCTGGACAGCAAGCTCTGGGTGACCCTGCTGGAGCAGGGCTGTGGAACAGAAGATCCCCAGAGGTCCCAGCCATCCTTAACCATGCTACAATGTTGTGGTGCCAAAATGATGGGAAGAATGGGTAACCACAACATCAGCTGGATAGAGAAACACCAGTGCAACATCACTGGGGGGAACCACGGTGAAGAAAAATGAAGGAGCAGACAGCTGGAAAGACAAATACAAAGCTGAAGAGCAGAACAGACATGAAGTGAGGAGCCAAAGGATCAGCAAGAGAGACAGGGCTGGTGGGTAAATGAAAGGAGTCTGTCCTGAGGTTTACAAGAAGCTGAAAATGTATTGATTCAGTAGAAGCAGTTGTCAACACCCTTTTTTCAGGAAAAAAGTTTACTTAGCTCCAAACAGCTCTTTTTTTCCAAATTCCAGAATTTCCTTTCTCCAATTCCAAATCCCTCCTCCTCTCTTTCCGTTCTTAAGAATTCATCTCCACCAAAGGGAACTTAGTACTTGGCAGAAAAGGGACAGGGCTCAGGAATTGCTGCAGTTGGCAGGAGAAGCAGCCATACTGAACTGATCAGAGCAGCACACGGCTTACCCTGCTCTGCTTCCAACTCTGCCTCACTTCACATGTGAGATTACAGAGTTTTGGGAAGGGCAGGAACTTGTTTCCCGAACTGCAATTAAAATGACTGTGCCTCAGCATTGCAAAAGAGCCCCTTTGGGAAGAATTTCTGTCTTTTTTTTATTTAAATAAGTATTTGTGTCAACATTACAAATGGAAATAATGTTTGGTACTTGCACACTCCTTGCTTTTTCTCCCCATAAAAGATTTGACAGCTACTAAATATTTCTTATCTTAGGTGGGATTATGTGGGGCATATCCTTTTTTCCCTCCCAGAGAGGGGAGTTCCTACTCCTCCTGCATTGCTCCCTTCCCTAAAAGCAGGGCTCAGTATACTGAATATAACATTAATAACATGTACTTCTCTAATTTCATGAAACTTAATTAAATAAGACAAAACAGAAACAACCTCAAAATCCCAAATTCACACAGTCAAAGAATTCCCAATTATTCTCAATGTACAAATCAAACAATGGAAAGGAAGCCAGGAACACAAAGACTCAAAAAATGTCCCAAATCACATGTCAAGATCTTTAGACATTTAATTTCAACTTCTGTAATATTACTATATTGTGTTTTGGTTTGCCAACTACTGCAAAAATTTTCTGGCAAGACCACTCTTAGCAAGCAAAGAAAACAAAACCCTTTTCTAGTTGAAGCAGAAATTAATAAACTAGTACAGAAATACCCTAAATTTAATCTACACAGTTTTAAACAGAGCAACAAACTGAGATTATTCCTTCTCCTACACTTCTGTACTAACTCAGGTAAGTGCTTAGAGTAAGTTTTAGAGGCAGCAGCCTTTTCAGATAATATGATTAAACCTCTAGCAAGTCACATGGTGCCCTGCTTTTAAAATAACATAATTGTGATTCTGTCTCTATCAAACTGCTCAACATGATAATGCTCTTTCAAGTCTATTTTTGTTCCCCTGCAAAAATGGGATTTCAGACATATGTATTTTTACTAGGCATCCTTTCAGTGAGGAGTACAGTCTGTAAATCCATCCTGGGCTCAGCACTGAAGTGATGGTGCCTCACTTCCAGACCTGCTGGAGTCTTCTTGGTCCATGGGGACTTCCATCAGTGCTCCTACTGCCCACACCTTCAGAAATGGGTATCAGCCACCTGTGACACTCAGGATTATTCTGATGAAAGATAATGGAGAGACTTATCTATATGCACTCTCAGAGACTTAAAATAATTATGTGTCCCTCTCTCTTCTGAATCAGAAACTGCTCTCAGGTTTCTGTTGAGGAACTTTGTTTAAAATGACAAGAGCAAAATAAAATACAACTATCACTGAATTCTCTACACAGTAGTGTACCAGTTGTTAAGTTTGAATTTCTTTCCTTTATTAAACATATTTTAAATTTATAAAACTTATCACTTTAAGGGGACACTTTTTGCCCCCTTCACTGACTTTCATAAGAATGCTTCTACCACACAGGATAGGAAGAGTAATCATCATCATCATCATCATCATCACAGATGATGTAATAACAGAATTAGACCTAGTCTTCCTTCACTCTGCTCTGTTTTTCTACACAAAAATACCTGCTCCAACTTTTTCACTTATATATTAATTTATTAGTCTATTAACTAGTAATTACCTACATGTAGAAGCTGCAAAAGATCACCCAAGTTCACCACCATCAGCAGTTTTATTTGCAGAGGCAGAAAAACAAAGGGCAGAATAAAACAATGAAACATCCCTGAATTCAGCTTTAATTTAGGCTCCCTCCACATGCCATTAACACTTGAATTCAACACAAGCTGCGACTACACACTCCTGACACCCCCCAAAGTCTCGAGTCACAAGCACTAAGACTTCCCAGCATCACTGCACATCTAGCAAGGAAGAAGCAAGCCACCAGCAAACAAAGCCCATCCTCAGGAGAATTTCAGCCTCCTCCTCCTCCGTGACTTCCACCACAGCAGTCAAGCTCCTGCATGGCCCATGAAAAGAGCAAAAATGGCTCTTTTCAGGTCCTCTATTTGTTGTCTCTATAAATCTGCACTAAGCACAGATCCTTGTCTTTAAGGGCTTCACGACTTCACCCCCTCCACTCAGCAGCTTTGAGAGACCTGGACAACTCCCTTAACTCAGCTGGCACTTCCATGTTGTTGCTGCCCTGACCAACAGCTTCTGCTGTTCATGTCTCTGGGCTTCCTTCCACTTCTCTCATTACACATACAGGGCCACCTAATTAAATTTATAAATCCTTAGGTCTCCACTTTCATTAAGGATTTTCAAAGCTTCTTTCTGTCAAACCAACAAACTTCTGCCAAGTGGCCACAACATCATCTTTCTTGGTGGGTTTCATCCTTCTGTACTCAGTCCCTGGTTAAAAACAAGGAAATGGCTACAGACACGTGCCTGGCAAGGAGATGACAGTTCTTCACCATGGCCTTTATCTCATGTGTTGGCTCATCTGTTTGTCTCTTTAGGCTCCTGAACTGCCAGAACAGAAATCACAAACTGTTTCAACAGTACTCAGTCCAGAACAATGAGCTCCCTCTGGTAACTGAAGCATTTGGGTACCACCATAACAAATATTTACCAAAGCAAGAACAGAGATTTATCCTGTTTCCTAAGCAGCAGCAGGAAGCATTAGCATTTGGTTATCCTGGTTATCCCTTTGGTATATAGTCTGCTGTAGTTAGCTGAAGATACAGGTCAATAAGTAGTAGTGTATTTTGGCAGGTATTCCAAAAACAGCAGCTGCCACTTCAGAGCATTTATTTTTTTTAGATACAGCCTTGCAAAAGTAGGAAAAGAACCTCTACATATCTACACTACAAAGAGATTCCCATTACACTATTTAAAACTAATAGCTTCAATAGCTTTAAATTAATATAAGTCTAAATATCAAGGTTTTTTCCTTTTAATTCTGCCCAAATGGCACATCTCATACGACAAAATGGAAGAACTATTTCTTGACTACCAAAGTCCTGCATAACTAAATGCACTTCTGAGAGAGAAGCAACACCCAGAGAGCATCAGCACTATATTCTCAGTACCTGTTTCCACAGTGTTTTCTGTTTCTGCTGCCTCCAAACCATCCATACTGTCTTCATCCTCCACTGCAGTTTTTCCTCTACTCCGAGGCCTGCAAACATAAGAAGGAAAAACTCTTTTTAGACTGAAAAGCATTTGTAAAATTAGGATTTAAATCACTTCATTTCAAGGGATGAATGTCAGCACTTAATTATGTAACATTCAAGCTAGCCCATTACTTCAGTCTTGTACAAACTGGAAGCTTCCTCCCCCCTTTTTCCCTGTTCTAGGTTTATGTCCCCAGCAAGGTACACTTGAATCAGCAGCTGGCCCTTTAATTTTCTCTGATTCTTCTTACAAGAAAAATACAATAATGAACTTCTACTGATCAAACAACAGGCTAACTCAGCCAGATTTTGACACAAGCATCCTGTCCATGTAAAATGCAACTACAGAAAGGTAAGAGAGAACACTACCCAAAATCTGGGCAGCAGCTACTTTAAAATAGAGACTGATCCACACAGAGCACCCTTGGAAGAAATTTCCATAGAATAATAATGATGCTAAAGCAATGAAACTGAAACACACATTATTTTCAGTGAAACAATATTTTGACACATGAAGTAAAATGTTATGAGAGATGACTAGATGTCATCACATTAAAAAAGTCATCACGTGAGGACAGCCTGTCAAAACTAAAATACCTGGCAGATTTGTTTCAATTTCAACCAAGGTCTGACGGAAAGCAGACAGGTTTGTGCTACAAATTCCAGCCTTTTTTCCCTGCCTGGCTCTTCAGTAACTATCATGGTGGGCTGCTGAGAAGCCCAGGCATCCAGATTCCCAGCTGTTCAGCAGCCCATTTGAAAGGGAGCCAAGAGCTTGGCAACTCGCCTCCCAAATTTTCAGGCTACTTGGCAACCTGCCTGGCATGCTGACGGAAAGCCTGGGAGATCCTGGGAGCTTCTGATTCCAAGTACACAAATTTTGAGCAGTTTGGGGCATCTCAGCAGTTCCAATGTCCAGAGCTCCCAGGCAACCATTCACCCAACCAACATGCCTTGAATCGGCAGGCCAGCGCACGGGCACCCCGCCTGCCCCCCCAGACAAAACCCCTCCAGTTCCTCTTTCACAAAGCATTCTGAAGGGTTTGGGTTTAGTTCTGCATTGGGGAGAAAAGGTTTTGGGTTTTTTTTGAAGCGATTAAATCATTCCAAAACCAGCATTTCCTTTTTTTGTACAGTCTGTTATAGCACTTTGGTCCATCCAAACTATTTCCGCAGGACTGGAGCTGCTAACTCAGCTTCAGAAGAAATGCTATCATGCAATGCCTTTGGTTCTCCTGGATCAAAGAACTGGGCAGAACTGGAACCATCTCTGGAGTCTGTACAGGTTGCTCTCCTACTAGAAGAGGACTGACTCTCTTGGACTCCCTAGCAAGACAACCCCTTCAGATTGTGTTGGGACCATTATAGTCTCTGTGAAGGAGCAAAAGAAGAATTAAAAGGAGGCTCAAACCAAAGTCTGAAAACCTCCCACTCAATTTACAAAGGAGCTGGGGGAAAGAGAAAAGCAAGAGATTAAGGACAGGAGGACTCCTCTTGGTGTCCCTATGAAATTTGTTCAAGATAATGCTGAGAAACGTGAGCACAGATGGAACCCTAGGGATTACAAGGTTATTGCTCCCCTTGCCTGCTTATCCATAAGCAGTGACAGCACACCCAGAACACACAAAATATGTAACAGCCTTCTTATGAGAGACAGAAGCATTCCCTTCACTTATTTGCCACTTTACAAGCTCCCAGAGTAGTCTCTTAAAACCCACGTTTCACAAAAATTCCAACCAGAATAAACTGCACAGTGACCATAAGAAACTGCCTTGCACTCCTCCCTGCAGCCACTGCCTCAGCCCATCCAGGAGCAGTGACCAGTGAGCTGGCCTGAATGGGGACACGTTTTGGAAGTGGGAAGGACACAAACACAGGTGGCAGCAGCATCTGAGATGGTCACACAGATGGATTCCCATTTGTAACAAAGAGCAGGGAGTAGAGCAAATGGAGTATCACGGCCACTGGATAGAACAGGCTCTTCCAGCAAGACTGAGATACAGCAAGGAGGGTAACACTCCTCGAACACTTAGCAAAAGAAGCGGCATGTAAAGAAGCCAAAAGCATTTAAGTATTAAATTTCTTGCAGTTCTTCACAACATCCCAGCACATCATCCAGCACCAGTGAAAGGACAGAAATGCAGGTGAGCGAAAACACTTCCCTTGGTGCAGGAATGCTCAAAAGCTTTACAGAACACAATCAGCTAAGGGCAGGGATTATTTCTAAATCCTATCCCAATTATTCTTCTACCAACTACCTGTCTGCAATGCAAAGTTACAAGTCCATACCAAACAAGGATTACTGCAAAATCACCACAAACATATATGATAATTCTACTTTTCCACAGATACCCCTTTTCAGTATTCCCCATCACAACCCTGGAGGCAAAACTTGCTGGATAGTGGAAGATGATGATTGTTTGTGTTTATTTAATAATTTACAGATGAGTTTAGATTTCCTACTGAACTACAGTTCATGTATTAAACACCAAAGTACCTCACAAAGTCTTTTTAAACATTTTGTTTAAACAAGAGCAGTATTCGTGCCTTGAACTCCCTATCGTATTTTAGCAACCTATTTAACACCAAGGAAAAGCAGAGGTTTCAATTAATTACACATAGCTGCTTTTTTCAGCAGAAGATATAACCATATCTGGTGTTTCCTTGCCATTCCCCTCGCCCAAATATTCGACAAAAAACCTTCTTAATGTTGTGCAGGTTTTAAATAAAACTGAAGAAACAGTGGAAAACACGGTAGATTATATCATTAACTTATTTTTGCTGCTTACATTCATTTCCCAATCATCAGAGGAGATTTTATAGCCTACAAATTTATGTTTGGCTTAGAGCAAAAAAATAATTCAAGTCACAAAACAGTGAAATATACACTGTACTGACAACTATAATTTAATGTTTCCACAGCAAATGCCATTTGAGAAGGCCATATAGCACACCTAATCGCTGCAATCAGCATTTGTAATAAGAATGGATTGTTTAATGTTATTTGCATTAAGTTTAAACATTTTATTTAATAGTTTTATACATAAAGCTTTTGGCTGGTTTGCATAACACTAGATTTTTCCACTGACAAACCATGTTAATTTTTTTTTTGCTGCACTTATTTTCACTTGCCCTTAAATACACTGGGAAAAGCAGTCTGTGCTCCATTCTTTGCCTGGGACTTGGTTTCTTCTGAAGGAGGATGTGAGAAGGAAATAAGGGAAAGATGGTGTCAAGGGCCAGTTTTTACAGTCTTAAAGCAATTATGAAACAACAGCCCATGACTATTGCCCTTCACCCACACAAAGCCAGGCAGTTCTAAAACATAATTGCTGCATTGAACGCTACAACCTCAGTTCTGCTCTAGATCTTGAAGCCCAACCCCAAACTTTCCTACCAGGAGGAGTAACTACATCACCCTGTAGAACCCCCAGCAGCTCAGAATGTTGAACACAGATGAGCCATGTCTCCTGCAGCTCACAACAGACCCAGAACAAAATGTACAGGCAGAGCCTGACCAATGCACACTCTGGCAGAAAACAATAAATATTACTCAGTGGGCAGGCAGGGAGCTTGGTACACAGGCTGTAGGGCTGCCAAGGTCCCTGCCAGGGCTTCCTTGCCTGCCTTTTTCCTACAACAGAGGTCAATTTACAAGGGAAAAAAAACAAGAACACGTCTATTTCTGCTCAAAAGTACAGATCTGCTGAGAGCAATATAACTTCTTGAAGTGTTTAAAGCACATTCAGCATTTTATAGAATAAAATAACAACAAAGACAAAACTAGACTTTTTTATTAATACATGAATATAATTACTGTCTATGATAATTTTACTCCTCCTTCAATAAAACAGAGTCAAATTTATCAAAATCCTTTGTGACCTACTCTTAATTCTTTTTATCAATTAGCTTTTTTAGCTAATGCCTTTCATTAATCTCCATCTTTAAATATACCATGGTAAACAAAAATCTCATAATTCTTCTCTGGGTAAGCAACTAATTAAATTCAGCCCTGAGGGGGAAGAAAAGCCCAGAAAAGCCCTTTCACAGGGCTCAGCAGAGCATTAGGTACTCTCTCTGCAGAGAGGGAAAGCCCTGCTGAGGCTATCTCAAAGCCCTGAGGACTTGGATACCACTGGGAGATCACCAGGTACCTGAGCAGCTTCTGCTGAATGCACAGAGAGCAGCATGGGAGAAAATGGAAAAGTCTCTTATTCACCTGACACTAATGAGATGCTGTTTCTTTTCTTCTCTTTTCTGCATGATTGGTTTTTTGTTTGGTTTTTTTTTTGGTGTTTTGTTGTTTTTTGAAAAGTCACGGCAATAGCACCAAAACTGGACAAATACAATGTAGGTCAAAAGTACATCTTGGATCTTACTCATTCTTTTCACAAAGTGATCAGGAATAAGGCCATGGGCCAACATTTCCTGGAACCACATGAAATAACTGACAAAACTACTATCCTCAGATGCCTGTCACTGCCAGGACTAGTTTATGATTACCTAGAAGTTACTGCCAGACACCAGCTTCTCTAAGTCTTCCCTAAGCTGCTACCAACAAAACCATGTGACAGCTTGTTCAAGACCATCTATCAAAACTACCCTACTCACCCCATGCCTTTTGTTCCAGGCTTATGAAAACAGGTACACAAGATCTACTCAAGAGTTGAGTCCTTTTTCCAAAATGCTGAAACCTCTACATCATTCAGAAAAGAAACCGCCTTCCTTCGTATGCTCTGCAAACCATGGAGCAAACTGATGGCACTAAATATATAAAACAGGGCTAATAACCTTAAAAAGCAGTGCAACATCTGGGATACAGTAACATCCTAAACCAGCACAGATGTCTTGTTAAATGAACATCTGTCCACAGCCTTACTCTGGAAGATGGTACAGGAATGATTTATAAAAAGGTTCAATTAGTGCTGCCATCAGCACGGCTAGTCACAAATTAACGTTCACAGGCACTTCCACAAGTGAAAGCTGTTACCCTCTTTTCAAGAATCTCTTTAACAGGTGTGCAAAAGCCACATGCTCCCACTACACTACTACTGAAGCGTGGAGTTCTAAATACAGCTGTAAAAGTTTAACTGGGCTTAAGTAGAGGCTAAAATACTCAAGGTTCAGCTGGTAGCCCCAAGCGAAGAGAGCCACAGCAAGCAAGAATCACTCATGGAAATACCTATGAGATAAAAGGAGTTGTTTGGTTTTTTCTCTCCCTGAACACTACTTTGCTATTTATTACTTCTAAGAGTTGAGAAAATTCTACATCCAAGTCTGGATAAAATGAAAAGCACAGCTCTGGAAGCAAGGAAGATCCCATCTAGCTAGAATAAACTTCAATAGTCCTAAACATTAACAAGCCTAAAATAGGTTTTATATTGACTCCTGCTTCAAACTGATTCTGATTTACAAGATTCTCCACAGGATTTTTTAACTAAGCAATCAGTAACAGGTGAAAATGTTTTCTGCATTTGGTCTCACTCTCCCCTGTGTTTTCTTTTGTACATAGTAAAAAAAAGAATGCAACATGTAGTTTCTTCCTATTTACTTCTTATGTTATATATGTGTATACTAAAGACTGAGGGATCCTGATGCATGGGAAAGATGTGCAACAGAAACATGGCAAGTGAAAGGTGACAAAAAGTTGACCGTTTACTAATAGAGAGAAGTGAAAACTTTCTTGTTTAACATCTGCTGAACCAGACTTTAATTAAAATCTCATAGAACTTGCACAAGCTTCAGTTTCATTATTAAAACAGCTCAAAAATACACTTGATATTGCCTATTGGTCTCTTGGCACAATCAAAGACAAGTGTGTTTCTTATTAATTTTAATTTATAAAGCATAATAATCTTTGAATAAAATACTACATCAAAGAGAAGTAACCCAACTTACATTTAAAACCAAAACATTGCAACTTCCCATCTTACACCTCCTCTAGCCAGTAACGATCTAAAAAACAATTCAGTCACTCAACGTTATTCCTTTACTCAGGCTAAAACATCTTCAGAGCTGAAACTTTTTCACATTTATATTTAATGGAGTTACTACTGAAAGCAATAAACACCTGAAAAAAAAAATTATTGCCTTTGAGATCAGGATGTCTGAGAAAAAATATAAAAAGAAGTTACCTCCTTTGGACAATTCCCAGCTTAACTTTTCCAGTACTCCCCTGTGACAGGGAGATTTGTCAAAGATTTCCTACACCACCCAAAGAAATGCAAATAGAATTCTTTTCAAGATTATCTGTACCAAATACCATAGATGCATCTTTGCCTTCATTCTAGAGTACAGTCAGTGTTGACATAAAGTAAACAAATGCAAAGGAAACCCACAGGTAAATGCAGAGCTCTTGAGAAACAAGGCTGAGAGACCAGGAGTGAAGTATCAAAAAGAATCTGAATTGCATAGTTCTAATGATTTAAAAGCCAAATAAATTAGTACTTTTGAGCAAATGTGAAGTTTGGTTTATCTGTATTTTTTACTTCAATTGTCCTCACACAGGACAATTGTAATATTAATTGTCCTTACCTGAACTATGCAGGTTCTCAGACCCATACTGGTGCAAAACTACTCTCCATGGGAGACTGAGAAAAGGCAAATAGGATGTGCTGCCTGCAGGCACTCATCAGAGAAGTGTCTACCCAAATCAAAGAGCATTGGGAATGTCACCCCACTGCTGAAAAATCTTAACTCAGTTTTGCAGAAAGCCACCAGATCCAGGAGGATGGAGCTCTGTTGAGTGATGAGGCTAATCTGGACAAAGCCACCATATTTAGTATTTTCTCTGTTCATCCCTGATGCCATTAACTGTTGTTCAGTTTGAGTCTGGAACTGTTCTTTTGAGAGATAAAGCTGATGAAGGCTATCATAGCTGAAACAGAGCTTCACTAATAATGTCATGACCATGAAGTCTTCTTCTCAGCTTGTTACCCATTTGAGAGCACCCTCAGTGGGATGGCAAGAGAGGCAGAGTGTCACACCAGCCAAAGACCAAACCAGGAAGATTCAGTATCACTAATTACCAGTTGCAGATACATAATACACTTTTCACATGAGCCCATAAAACACCCATGAAGTTACAGCTCTGCTACAGCCAATTATGGCCTGAGACATGGACAATAAAGCTACTACATTGTAAGGACTTCTGCACACCTTTTTGTGAAACCATTACATGAGAAAATCTGAGCTGGATGTTCAAAGTATGAAGCCAGGCTCCCTGATCTACATGTATGGACTTCAGATTTGGAGACAGTTCCAACAACAGAGTGAGAAATCATACAAAAGGCTTTCAGATCTTTTAGCTTTCTTTTTTACTTTTCAAACTGACTGCTTAGACATCTATAAATTCTGTAAGTGAAAATTGCCTTCAGTCAACTATCTGTCACATTAACCCAGCAATGCACAGCATCAGAAACTGCTACAGGTTCTTCTTTCTCAGGAATCACATTCCCACTGATATGTGGCCTCATTTATAGTTTTAGTTCCCTAACACCAAACATTTCACGTACAGACCTCAACAATTATACACTTTTCAGAAAAAAATGCAAAAAACTTTCAGCTGCCATTATAACACATTGTGTATCTGCAGCTTTGCACAAACTACATCCTTTCTATATTTGTTACCAATGCACTTGGCCACATTCACTAACATAAAGATGCAAAACAAGGTACTAGAATTGCAGCACTTGCAATATTTTTTAAAACCTTTTCTAGAATCAAATGAAGACAATTTTTTGGGAGCACCAAGAGCTACCAAGTAGAGGCAGGTACAAGTTTCCAATCCCAATAAGTTCTGTTTATCTACCTGTCTCCAGACTTGATAATGGCTCTGCCTTTGTAACTCCCCCAGACAACAGGTAGTGTGAAGCTCTTTGGTAAATTTGCTAAATAATGTTTAGCAAGTCCACTGACTGTTTTCACATGTTCTCTTCTGACAAACAAATAGAATGAAATGGCAACATGAACAGCTGAGAGACCACTGGTGCTGTCAAGAGCACAAATTTCTAAGCTCTACAAGACTTTCACATGCGACAAATTCACCCTGCTCCATCCACCACTGCTCCTGTCCACATTCCTCTGTCCTTTAACTCAACAAAATTGCATCAAAATATGCTCCTGCACCCAACACTGCATTTTCCTGATGGGAAGCATAAGCATTCACTTCCATCTGAACACAAGACTTGTTTCTCCATGACGACGGGCTATGCCAAGTTCCAACTCCTCCGATCTTGTGAACAGCCATGGTGCCCAGAATTTTTTACCCACATCAGCACCAAGCTCATGTCTTTTAAGAATTATCCAGCTCCTTGTTCTTTCACTTGCTGCAGGGCTTGCCTGCTGCTCTCTTCTGAATAAAGGTGGCAACACAGTGGTAAGGGCTGTAATTCTCATGTCTGGTGATTTCAAGATCCTGTACATAAAATTCAGCGGATCTGAGTCACCACGCATGAGAAACAGCTGCCAAGTACTTGGAACTTGGTAGAAGTTTTGGTCTCTGTGAACAGATTTTTGTAATTTTAGCACCATTAATTAGAAGTCATTTTCAAAGATTTCCTTTTGGAACTTTGCAGTCTGACAGAGTCTTATCACAGGAACATCGTGAAGATTCTTGCAAAGTGCATTTGTCTCCTTAACTTAAATAGCCTCACTGGATATATTTAGGTGCCAGGTGAAGGTTGTGCTCTGTCACTCAGCCACACAGTGCAGGTATACAAACAATCCAATAATCTAATACTAAATACTCAAGTTTTTACTCGGAAAAGTGTTTTTATACCCAGCAAATGCAGTCTGCATACACTGATTATACAGTATTGTAAGCACTGCTTTTATTCACCATTAATTCAGCTTGGACACTCAAAAAAGGATGCAAATATTCAACCATCTTGTATTTTAGATAAACTAACCCCACTCACATGACACCACTTTGAGAGGTTTCCAGATCTTACATCTATCAAAATGCATCAGTCAGCTCAGAACATCTCATGCCTTCTCATCGAATAAAACTCAGAATCTTTTGTCTCAAGTCACTTTTGTTAATGTCTTCTGGCTTCACAGCAAACACAAGTCTTCCTGTAGATTACATGGACAGTAACTCCATTCCTTCTTATGTTTTAGAAATGTTTCTGATGCCACTAATACAACAAAAAAAACCAACACCCTTCTCTCCCTCAGAAATGTGTTACAGGATTTCCTGAGAAGGGCATCTGTCCACCAGTTTCACCTGATATTATGTTTATGAAAAGCAAAGAAGACCCTCTGGGCAAAAATTTCAGTATATTTAATCTTAAACAAGCATTTAAGCTTCAACTAGAAGGATCAGGACATGAAAGGAAGGGCAGTACCCAAAGAGCTATAAATAACCTGCTTTTATAGAAGATGCTGGCCTAGAATACATTAGATAGAATTTTCTTTATAATACTCAAATTAATTGATGGCATGTAAGAAAAGCAGTTCTTGCATGTCAACCACAGTTTGTCATTACCCAACTAAAATGGATTTAGACAAGAAAAAAACACAACAGAAATGAATGTCATATCACCACGTATCTTTTCCATCTGTTAGCACCCTTAGTGCTCCTTATAAAGAAATACATTTTTATTTCAGATAATGTCAACAAGTATTATGAAATATTTCTCTTTCAATAAAACTGCTAAACCTCGGAAAGCCAAAGGAAAAAAACACAAGGTCTGCTCACTAATTAAAAATCCATTAAAACTTAGTCAGAAGGCTTGGAAAACCTCAGAAGAATAAAAATAGATCTAAGAAGAAAATGGGCAATGGAATCAGATGGGTGTCAGTGTATATTTATAATTCACATGAATTGTTTTTCTTCTTTAACAAAATTGTTTTCAAACTAGATGTAAAACCTAAAAGCAAGATCATGGAAACTATTTTTATACCAGAGTAAATAAAAGTCTGGAAATACTATGGTGAAATATAAGCAACAATATAAGGAACATAATAAGCAACACTCCATAGCACAGACACAAGTAATACAGATCTTCAAACACCTCTGAAAGCTTCTGTATGAACAGGCATATCAGTCTCTAGGGGTGTTGATGAGATAGAAATTCTAAGATTTTTGTTACAAATTCTGCTAACAATAATGTGCCTAAACCTTTTTTTCATCCCTGAAGAAGAATCTTCTAACCTGGAGTCATAAATTTGCCTTCTGACAATTACAGATAGCTTACAAATAGCCCCAAGTAATTGTAAGAGAGAAGTTTCAAACTTCTGTTCATAGGATTGTTAAATTACCATTATTATTTGGGACAATAATCATTGCTGTTCACCAAAATTTCACCTATTTTTATTCGAAATCACTACCAACTATACCAAGCTGGTTTGTGTATTTTTTCTTCATGCCAGACTTCAGCCCTTTAATATTACATATATTAATTAATCCTACTTTTTTTAAATTATTGGGCGGGTTAATTATTTTTTTCAAGTCTTAGTTCCTCATTTCTTTAGTATGCTCTTAAAGAAATTTTTTTTAAAAATGAAGTTAATAAAAGGATGGTATTTCCAGCACTTGGTGTTAGAGGAGTTCTACCTGAAGATCACCTTCACTCTCCCACCCTGCCCAGGCTGAGCAGGGATCAGGCTGTGTCAGAACTGCCAGCACGAGAGTGATCTACTGCTCAGCCTACGTCATATGATACAGGTCAGAGTTATAAACAAAATTGTCCCTGTGTCACATGAGAGGGGCACGTCCCCAGCCAACCCTGCTAGAGCAACTACTACAATGGAAGTCATCCAAGAGGACCAACTGATACCTCCAGGTCAAGTTCCTTTGAGGCCACCATCCAAGGACACGAGGCTGCAAGCTCATTCCATTTACTGCCCTGCAACTTGCACAAGGTCCTCAAGTTCTGCAACTTCTCTCCAGTTGCACAAATATACTCAGTTTAAGCATTAAAATGTAGTTTTTTAGTGTAACAGGAAAACAATTCTCAAAATCTAAGCTCACTGTGGAGAAAAACACGAAAATGTTCAAGATTCAAACGTGCAGACCTGGCAACTTACAAATTATACTAAGTTGAATTAACACTGATTGAATTTATACCAAAATGCAAAAGAGGTAGTTTTCATCCCCATCAGTTTGCTTCACTCATTAGAGGTTCATGAAAGTCTGTGCTGGAAGCAGCCAGGGAGAGAGCAGTGGTAGGAAAGGGTTACTGGAGAAGGAGGAGAGAAAATAAAGCCAGTGGAGCTTCTTTTAGTGACAGTGCAAGTAACACTGTCTAAAAGGATTTGGAAATCATAATCTGAATCCCTTTGCTTCCTAACTTTTTTTCTTTTTTTGCAAACCACCAGAAAAAAAGTAATGAAAATAATCAGAAATGATACTGTAGCTGATTTATAATGGGACTATTTGTATATTTACCTAATCTTTTCTGAGCACAGACCTTCTGGAATGACAGCTTCTTAGATATTTATACTTTTATTTCAGCTTGCTTTTTACATATACACATATGCTTCTAATTAACATTTACAGCATGGAAATTCAGTTCTACTCACCAGACCACACCATGGAGCCTTAAAAATTATCTTAATCAAACGTTTCAGAAGTACTTTCAGGTATAAAATCTGGCAGAGCAGCTCTGAAAGAGCTATACTGGCAACCACTTGTGAAGATAACACAAACAGGGAAGTACATACGTGAAACTTAATGGCCCTAAAGCTACTCATGTTTATCCAAGTACTGCCTCAGTGTCATGACAGGACAGAGCAGTTCCTAGCTCACAGCCACACAAATTTCAGTGTTAAAATAATAATTTTTTCTTAAAGAGTATTCTGCATAATTTTTTTTTCAGTATTTTTGCACACTGAAATTTCTCCTTGAAAGCCTTTCTGCTAACAAAAAGAACTACAATTGAAGCATGCCTTGCCCTCAGAACCTTAGAAACCATTTGTCTTTTGCAATCAATGCATTAAAGATAACATTTGAAAAGAATCTTCAACCACAAAGGTGTTCAACATTCATTACAGCATCCCTGGAAAAGCTGCTACAGGGAGTGCTATGAGAGCAGAAGTCTGACTGCTCACAGATTCAGTGGACACAATGCCAGAATCATTATCCATGCGAGGCCAATATCCCTAACTATCACTCAATAACTGTAATTGATTGAAGCCCAGCTTTCACAAAGCCACTCACTTTGCCATTCCCTTTGTCATTTGTTCCTCCTTCTGAATTCATGCTCATTTCCTTTGTCAACTTCTCTGTCTCAGCTTTCAACCACTGGTTCTTGTCCCCTTCCCTCTTACATTAGAGATCCCTGAAGAACTCAGTATTTTCTCTGCCGGAGATATCATTCACTGTTCTCTAACTACTACTGGTTTTTAGGGTTTAAATCCCCCACCCCTATAAACAAACAGACTGAGCATCTCTACCTTCCTCCCCAAAGCAATCTTCTCCAAGCTTTCTACAATCTCTGGTCCGTTTCATGACTTTTTGCCAATATTTCAGTCTTTCAGCCGTGGATATCTGAATCATATTGAAATGGCAGCAGCAAATCTAACAATCTCTATGATAAACAGAGCTTTAGTGCACAGCCACAAACATCCCACACTTCAAATCTCTTGCCAGAAATGCTCCTTTCTGGACTGCAACCCCATCCCTAAATCTCTACATGGCAACACTGTCCCCTCTCCTTATTCTGAAGAGCATTTTGTTTAACTGCTCTTCTGCCTCTTTCCTGTGCTCATCCATGTCATTCCACATCCAGATTTCAACAGCAGTAATTGTTATTAATATTGACTAATACCAGACTTCACTGCTCGAGGACCACCCAAAAAACCCAAAGCAAAGCGATGACAGTTCCCAAAGACAACAAAGTGCTTGGTCAGCCAGTCCTTAAACCAATTACTGCAGGCTTTATTCCACTGAATAATTCAAACAAATAGTTTTAATCAGAGAATAAAACACTGTTAAGCCCAGCACCTTTAAAGAAATCCATTTACATTACATCTTCATAGAAAATGATGGATAAAGGACCACATCAGATGACCTAATACCTACATCAAAGGAAACTTGTAAAACTCGCAAAGTGGATAAAAGGATGAAAAGGAAGGGAAAGAATAAAAAAAAGCCCACCAAACCTAAGAGTTCCTGCCTCTAAAGAACACAGCAAATGTCTTCATTTCTAAAACAAAAAGTATCCATATCTGCCCAAAAGCCATGCCTTCCACACTTGTCATTTTAGTGGGAACCATGGGATTTCACTATCTCACAGAAGTGAGCAGCATGTATTTCAATACACTTTGTAGCATAATAAAATATTCTACTAAAATTACAAGATCTAAAAAACAATTACTTTATTGCTTCTTACAACTTTTTCACTGTAAAATTCAACTCCAAGGTAGTAATTGGCAGGGACAAAATTATGTAGCAATTAGGGCATGACAGCAAAAGCAAACAAGAACTGAAAATGGGTTCGACACTTCTGGTAACAAGCAGGTAATTATCACAGCAGCTTGAAAGGGGCATAATCAACCAAACTGACATCATCCCTCCCACATAATAAAATGTGAAATCCCTTTACGTGCAGTGTAGCTCTTACACACAGCTGGTAAATGCTGCTAGTCTAGTCTCGATGTTTGTGTCTGCAGAGCAGCTGAGGTTACATTTGGGATGGTTCAAGAGTAGATAATTTTATTTATTTATTTAGGATGGTAATAGCTATTACATGTTTTCATCCGATGTGGATTACAGATACTATCACTAGTAAACACTATTTTATAAAATTGCCCTCTGTTTTCTGAGTATAACTTTGTTTTCAAAGTTCCTAAGAAAGAGAAGAGAAATCTCTGCCTACCATAACATTTTCACCACCATCCACAAGATAAAACAGGTTTAATATTTTTAACATAGAAATAGAAAGTTGCTAGTTTTAAATATGCTTCATTCTTAACTACTCCATTTTACCAGCAACACTTTTTTCCCCAGGATGCATTTGTTTAAACTCAGGTGTGAACATTAACTGTTGTCTCAAAGCAGCACTGTGCTGTGGACATGCCTGTTGTTATCTCAACAGTGTAACTGCAAAATAAACAGTAACATATTCATCTTCATCATGTATTTGAAGTAATTAAAATGTGATTTAAAAACCCATTCATTTATCAGCTGTGCCCTTTCAGCACTATTTTACTGTGAGATCCTCACTCCCATCAGCGCTTGGAAAACCCATCAGCCCAAACTGACTCAATCAATGGTGGCTGCTCCATCCCTTAGAGCAGGCTGGGGGAAACCTCCTTTTTCCCTGTTTTGTATATTCCTACCCCGTGTTCTTCTCCATTTTCTCTCTGTGTTGACAAATCCATTTACCTCCACACTGTCTGTCAATACCATTAACTGGCTGCTCCCACCTTTTTCCAGCTCATTAACAGCAAGGCTGAACCCAAGACTAATCCCTAAGCCTGCCGTTAACTATTTCCACACAGCTCCCACCTTGCCATGGCTTTCACTCCTTCTTCCTTGGATACCAGCAATTTCCAACACACTGGAATTGCAGCTCCATTTGTATTGATTCTTCATCACAAATTTCCACAAAACATTTACAGACTAGCTGCACCGATCATTTTGTAACCTATGCTGCAAGTACCATAAGTAAAATGAATTATTAACCCTTATTTTGTTATTTTCTAGAGCTCAGTGCTAACACATCACAACATGAATTCTTCAGACAGCTGTTAAGCCATCTACTTTTTAGCAATTATTTTGTTATATTTAGACTTTTTTATTTTTTTTTGTACAAAATTCTCATGAAGATAAGACAAAGGTGGCTTCCTGGATCTCAGCTTCTAAAAAGTGTTAGGGCAGTTTGGAGTATTTCTTGTAAAAATTAAATTTCATGCGTGTGTCACCTAAACATGGCATGCCTTGACTCATGGAAGGTTTGATTTACTGACAAGTAAAGCAGATGTGGGCACAACAGGAGATGTTTAATTGCTGCTATATGTTACTGACATGATAAAGATGTTAATACTATATAAAACCTTGTCTTTTTTCCTGCATATCTGAACCATTTTAAATCTCAAATTATTTCAACAGGTTAAAATTGTTCAAGATGTATATTATCAAGAATTCTCTAAACTATAGAGAATTTTACCACTCTAAAGTGATAAAAGCACAAGTTTATAAATTTAAATCTATACTACAGTGAAAGGAAATGTCAACCTCAAAGCTAAAAAGGATAAAGACTAAATAAAGACTCAGAGAAATTCCAGGTCTCGTAACCTCCAGAAAAAGCACATAAAGTCATCTGATTAAGGACAAATAATTGGTTTTCTTCTTTGCATCTGGATGCCACAGTAAAGATAATATGCTTAGTTTAGGGTCCATAAGGAAACTTTCTTCATCTAAACAGCTGGAAATAATGTTTTGTTGGAGAAAGTACAGTATTTTGAAGCAGAGATTCATCCAATGAAAGCTCTGAGAAGATGCCAGGAAAATGAAGTTAATAGTAACACCAAAAATTTTACCTTCTCTATACAAAGACACACCCCAACACCTTTTTTTCTTACAGCCAACTCTTCATCTCAATCTGCAGATATGTTGAGGGTTTCTTTCCTCCAAAAATGAGATCAGAAGTTGAGGTTTAGCTTCCATTGGAAAACAAAAATAAATGTGGGCATGAGTCTCATTAGACACACCCCACATTAGCACACCCCAACACTTAATTTCTTGCAGAATATAACTAAGTTGGTAATGCACACCATAAGAACTTCAGCTTAAAAAATAAAACAGTAACACTGACCAAGTGTTGTACCATTAAACAGAATCTGTTAGCAATGCCATTGAACTCATGGCTAAGCTTAATACAAAATATCACCAAATATAAACTTTATTGGCTAAATAAATTTCTCTTCTTCCTCTTCCAAGTCAAATGCAAGCCTGCTTAAATGCTTAGCCTTGGATGGGCACATTAAAATAAAAATATATCAGTATGAGACCCTGACTCAAAACCATCACATGCAGGTCTGGGTAATTAAACCTGTGTAGTTTGTCAAGGACTGTCTGAAAGCTCTTTGGTTTTCGTGCATTCTGTTATCAGCACAATTCAGAGCATTTAGATGAAAAGCCTATATAATTCTAAACTGTTATAAAAGCTTTTTTTTTATGAAATCCTACAAATTCTGATGAGATTTTTATGAATTCTTTTGAAGAAGAATTGTGTTCTTTCAGGTCTCCTTGGCCATAAATTTTATATTTGGGTTCACTCAAAAGAAATCATAAAAATTAAAACTGCTGAACCTACTAGCTAATAAATATCCCATCACTACAACAAACCATGAAAGAATCCATCAATGGATTTGATTTTTAAAATTAGTGACAGCACATCTTAGAAAACATACTGCTGAAGAATGAATGGCAGGGTGCAAAAACCTCTGAAAAATGTCATCCACTCCTAAACAACTCAGATAAAATTTGCTACCCTATTGCAGCAGCTGCAAAATTCCATCTCTGCTGCCTTCTACACACCTGGAAGACTACAGGAACCAGGTTTCACATCATCAGGAAGATTACAGGCCAAATACAAAGGTGGTCTGACACATTACTCCCCTACACCTCAGTAAGAAAGGTTTCCTTTTTATCAAGAAAAACTTTCTTGATAAAAGAGATTCATTTCAAAGAGACGTAACAAAAACTACCAAGGCCAACCAGTTCTTCAATGTGAAAAATGTATCAAAAGAAAATGTACATAAAATAAATGTGACTCAGATAAGCAGCTACTATCAGTTTACTACAGGTACCATGTTTGAATAAAGCAAAATGAGTTAACAGTATTCCCCCACAATCAGTTTCAATACTTGCATTAAATCTAAGGAAAACAGTAAACTCCTATTATACGCTTTTAAAAACAAATTTATAATAGAAATATGCCTGAAGCTGCATCATAGAAAAAAAAAATAATAGCCAACAAAGTATTCAGAATTTTCTGTCCTATTATTCAGGAAGATCTAAGAATACCAAAATATTTTAAAAACAATAATAGAAAGCGAAGCCACATTAGAAAACCTCCCCCTAAAGCTTGCAGTTATTGCAGTACTTCTTAAGGCAGAGTTTCATGACAAAAATACTCATTTTGTGCAGCAGAGACACACAAAAGGATTCTTGGGGATGCCAAACACTTTCAGAACTCTCCAGTGATGACTCATCCTGTTATGTATACAAAGCTTTCATTAAAAAAAAAAAAAAAAAAAGAAGTCAGTTGGCATCATTACAGATCCTCAGTTAGCAATCTTCAACTTACTCTTAGTTCTTGTACAAAGTATTCTAAACACTGCAGTGAAGTATTCTGGTATGCTAATTTTGGGGAGGAAAACGTGCAACTTAACTTGAATGGCCTTTCTTACAGGGAGTTTCTACTCCAGCTCACAAACTGCTCCAAGATGGCCTCAAACAGAGTTTTGAGCTACACAGAAATTCTTTGTTGCTCCACAGCAGTTCCTTGCCAGTCGTGCTGATCAACTATTTTGCCAAAACCAGAAAAATAAGTCTTTCAAAATGAGTCTTGATGACTGGAACAAAAAGAAACACTTCTTAAAGGGGGGAAAAAAAATAAAGGGGAGGGGGAAGGGTAGTTTAACTGCTCCTAAAAACTTTGAAAGCATTCCTCCTGGATATCTCCTTAGAAGTGCTGTTTTATCTCCCCCACCCCAGATTAATTTATTTAGATAATCTGTTGTTCTGCAACAAAACCACAATAAACTAAAACTGCCACATAGATGCAAATAATTACCATGAACTGTGCTGCTATACTGACAAGTATTTTTTAATAAGACAGCTTTCTTTTTTATATATACAACTTCTTTGAAATGTGGTGTTGGTTTTTTTAATTGGCTGTTGTTTGCTTTACTTATACACATGAATGTTTGCAAGATGTACTGAAACCAGAAGCCTCCCACAGCACCACACACAGCACAGCGAGCCTGCATCTCACTCCATCAAGTCTTTCCAGACTTTTCCAAGCCAAGAGGGTCCTTTCCATTCCTGCTCATCTTCTACCTGCAGGCAGCCACCTCCAAACCCAGGTAGGGAGGAGCTTGGGCTCTAACAAGCTTTGACCTCCTCAAACTCATCTCCAGATTCACTGCACACAGGCAGCAAGTCTGGAGTTCGCAGCCCTCCCACAGCATCGTCTGGCCCAACTCAAACAAACAAGCGAGATAGAAATAATTTCCTTTATGTTCAATCCCTCCAGTCACTCACTTCTCTAATAATTCAGTTCCTAGTGTTGATCCTTTTCTAAATATGGCCACATAAGCATAAGCAGCGAGTCTCAGTGCCAGCTATGCAATTTCTCTTTCCCACTGGGGACAAGTTTTCCAGCATCTCAGATGTTTTCAGAACAGACGCCTCCCCCACCACTGCCACATATACATTTTATTTTATTTCTTATGAACGCCTCTTACCCACAGCAGTTACAAGTGCCAAATCATCTGATTTCACAGAGTGTCAAAAGAAAAGCCAGATCTAAGAACTTTTATAGCATTTTCTATCCCTTCTTCCTCTGCAACATGTTGATTTGGAAATAATACTCATCATTTGCTCAAATTCCAGTGGCTACAAGAAGTCTGCTGTCCCTCTCCAGTCATTTGCACTGATCACAGGACTTAATCAACTACACCATGTTTCTCTAAGTTTAAGCTGTCCATGGGTACTGTCAAGGCTGTATGTGATCAAAGATACAAACTAAATTTGTGGATTCATGCTATGAGTCTCTAGCTTTAAGCATACTGATTTCCATGTTTCACAAAAAATAAACCAAAGGAACAGCCCATTTTTTACTGCTTCCAGACGAGCTATGAAGGCTTGTGTAAGAAAGCCTAACAAAATCCTTTTTATTTTTTTTAATTTAGTTGTAAGTTTTTGTTATTCTCTCATTACTTATGTACTACCACAGGTGGTCATGGCAAATTACCAACATAATTTATGCCAGTTCTTTAACTGCAAGTCTAGCTTACTAATTAAATACCAGGAAAAAAACCCCAAACAAACAAAAAAAAAGCCCCACACCCCAGTCTTCAGCAGTTAAAAAGCAGAGGTACAGGAAAGCAGGAGACCCCCCCAGACAACAACAGAAGCTTCATATTTGTCTTTAGCAGATTATGTTTAAATGAAAGCAGACACCATTTTCATTTCCTCACGTTTAATCAGCAATGGATGGAAGAAGGCAGAGGAACAGGGAAACAGCAGAGGTTTGGGCTGGGGGGTGAACAAGGAGCCTCACAAAAACCAGGAGGCATTTCCAAGCACACAGCACAAACATAATGGAGGGTCCAGCACGGGCTTGGCTCCACCAAACAAACAAAAGGGGATACTTTAATCATATTTTAATGAGGCTTTGCACGTGACCTGGTCCATTAGATGCTGAAATGCTGCTGCAGTTACTCTACAGCCACCTTGGCATTTGGTGGCTAATGCTCCAACTGGCCTCTACGGTACCCCTGAGGAAGGAAAAATAAATAAAGCTGCTGCAGCAGCTTTGGTTGATAACAGCATTAATACACAGGGGGTTTAAAAGGTCTGTAGATCCACAGACATCAGCATCATCAAGTGTGAAACCTTAACTCAGTAATAACCAGTTCTATCAGGAGACATATTATGCAGAATAATTAAGTCAATTTAGGTTATATAAAAAACAGGTTCATTATCTAAATACAAGTATTATTTAACTAACAAGTATTATTTAACTAATTAATCAAAACCTAAGCTATGCAATAGACATTTAATATCAGAAAACAAGATACTGTGATTCCTCCTTAAGGCTGCAGAAAAAGAAAAAATTTCCTGCCCTAAGAACCAGAAAGAAGAACCCTAAGAATCCTAATAGTCCAGAAATCCTGCTTTTGGAGTCTATCTGTTTCTTAGTGCCTTCAAAAGGCAGTCCTGTTACACACACAAGTTTTTTTTCAGTTTAAATAAAATTTCCCTGATGTGCCCTAACACTGTCAACCACATCTTTGGAAAGCACATCGTCTGCTTTTCCCACACACACACATTTTCATGCATCCTGACAATTACAACCACAATTCATATTGAAAAGGTGATCACAAAATCAGCATTTGCTGTCTCTTCCAACACTTACTACACTGCACTGATGCTAGTAGGCAGAAGGATCAAGAAAATCCCTGCTGTTCTCACACTCTGCAGCTGAACTGTGGAACTCCATGCCCAGCACGCTGAAGTTTGTGTGACTGAGAAGAGGCTGGACACATTCAAAGGAGATTTTTATGCTCAACAGATCTGACACAGCAATACTATCCTTGACTCCAGAAAATCCCACAATTCTTTCCCAATCTCCTGCAATTAGGGGTTGGGGAAGTATCATTACAAAATTACTTTTGTCTTACTTTCCTATTAACCACTGCAGGAAACATGATGATGGGACATCCACATCTCTGATCTGACCCAGCATAGGTGCTGTTGTGAAATCAGTAATTCCTCCAAATTATTTTACAAATAGACTCTGAACCAGGAAAGTTCATCATACTGCCCAGATTACTGTCACATCTAAAGATTAATCTTTAGCAACACTGAACTTTATTTCCAGCCTTGTACTCAATATCCTGTACTCTGAAAGCTGAACCAGTGACTATGCAGCTTTTAGTGGTTTATAAAAGTTTCATTCCTCCGAAAGACTGGCTCCTGATTCCTGAGTCCAGAGACTCCCATGTGGGCTTCCAGAGATTCAGTTCTGCATGGGGGGAAGCAAAGAAAATGCCCAAGCATCCTACAGACCTTCCCATCCAGGATCTCTGTCCAAACTGCACTGAAAAGGTCATATACCTTATCCCCTACTCAGGGATCTACCACAGCAAAACAATTACATTGAAGCAAGCTTCAGGTCATACAATCATGCTTTTTAACAAGATGCTTTCACTGTCAAAGAACACCTATTTGTCTTGTATTTAAGCAACATGAAGCTCTTCTGGCAGATCAATGGATCCTCCTAAGTCACCGAATTTCTTGCACATCAAAAACAAGTTAAAGCCCCTCTGTCCTGTAAATACAATCACCTGACATTTTGCTGCTATCTTCTAATCTGAAATAATACCCAATCCATGAGCATCCTAAACCTACCTTTATATAGGGAATTTAGAATTTTTTGCTTCTTCTTGTCACTTCAAGACTACCAAGAGAGATTCATACAAGGTTATTCTGGCCCCCACCCTAGATAAAGTCCTTCTCTGAGCACTCAGGCTCATCTTTTTGATGGAATTTGACAAGCACCTTTGAATACCAGGACCAAAGAGCCAAGGAAGGAGTTGTATGAAAAACATTTGTTGTTCATTGACTGTTGGCAAGTTTTTCCTCATTCCTAAAGTTGCTTAATTTCACCCATCTACTTTCCATAAGGATGTGGTCAATGTTCATGAGGAAACCTAGTAAAAGTCAAAGTGTACTATGCAGAATGGCATGACCTGGATAGTTCTGACTTGGTGGGTGTGCACGGAGCTCTGTCAGTAAATTTCACTTTTGCTGCTCAGGTAGAATCAGGGTATAGGATGATCTGCAGAAAGTTTAGTTCTGATGAGTTTAGCAGGCTTAGGAGGCTGTTGGAAAGACTGGAGAGGAGATTACAGGAGAGATTATTTCAAGATACGTCTTCTTTCAGTACAAGCTGCAACCACTGAAAGGATTCTGCAAATTGAACTCCCTAAAATGCAACCACCTCCCCCACTGCCATCCTTGCTTCTCTTAGAGCCTTAAGAGACATGACCCCACCACCACTGCTTTTCTGCCCCTAACTATACCACTACAGCACATCTTCCAAATTTCTCAGAAGTAATTCAATGCTCAGAAGATGCTACAGAAGAGTCAGAAAAAAATGCCATTATAAACTGCTGAACAGACCTCGACCATCACTGGCTTCTCCACCACAAAGAAGCCCTGGCAAGACAGCCTTCCCTAGAAAAAGCCTACTGCTCTTCACCTACAAATGTATGTCTTACCTACCAAGAAAGCCAAGTAGCTCTCCTTCACCTGCCTCCTGGCCTGAAACTTCTGGCACAGGGATGGTGAGAAGTGCAAGGACAAGATATGGAGTACTACATGCAAAATTATTCAGCTTACATCATTCTCATAAAACTGAACACATATTATCAGTCTTTCAGATGCTGATTGTGTCTGATAAAATCAAGTACCTGACAGTAGCATGGGTCTCAGAGGGATGAAATAAGCCTAGTTCTCTCTGAATGACCCCAAAGTGCCCCTCTTTTTCCTTTTCACACAACAGGAGTGTGATTCTTGCCAGCCTCTGCCAAGCAGTGGGAGTAAAACATGACTAATTGGCCAGTAAAAGAATAATAGAGAAATCAAGAACAAGTTTATGCAATTTATAATTGTTGTGATTTCAGCTTCGCACTGTTCCACAGAATCTAAGTTGACAGAAAACTGTTCTCACGTTTTCTTGATATCTGAAGAATGAAAAACTATCCCACAATGCCTGGTTTATTTTTCTCTGAAGCATCCTCTTCCCCACAGTTTCTGATCATGCAGAGCAGCAATTGGTTAGCACTATTCAAAACAGTAGGTGCAGAACAGTCTAGGCTATCGAATTCTTACTTGTACTGATGAATGTTTACTCTCATGACTATTTTATTTCAATGGAAAACTTTCTATTGACTTGACTTGTCTTTGAAACAGAATTGTGTACCTTAGAGAATACCCCATCGTGCTGATTAATAATTAAATGAATCCATACAGTACTTATTCACTGACAGTTCTTTATTTGGAGGTCCAGAGGCATCAATAATGAAAACTCCTCTGTAGTACGGGCAAAGCTGTCAGCAGCAGATGTTGAAGATCAGGCAGCCATGAAGAAAGAAATAAATATAATATAGGATGGTTTAGATATCAACTGTATGTAGGTCTATCAATGATCAGGGGAACTACCTCTCCCTAACCTTTACATCTCTCAGCTTTCACCAGAGAAAACAGCAGCTAACTACCTTCATCACCATGGGTGAATGCAGATATCAGACCTGGCCAGAGCAATCCCCGGCTGCACAGCACAGCCCAGGAACTCTGACTTTCTGGTAACAAACTCAACTGGAGTCAACTGATTTCACAACACCCCCAAGGGAAGCAATAGAATAGCCTGAAATAGAAGCTGTTCACCAGTTCAGCTTCAGGATTCGAAAACTTTCTATGGAAAACTGACACAACCATCTCAGTTACTGAACCATAGGCATCAAGACAGGTTCATATCTACATGCATTTCTGAAAAATGGAAGAAATTAACTTACTAACTCCTCAGAGCTAAACATTCTTCATCATTCTAGGTGGATTTTACTATCTGAGGACAAATATACCAGAGGAAAAAAAAAGAGATTTTTACATCTGTTGACTAATAAATACCTGAACAAAATCTACAAGGCAGACCTGTTCTCCCCAGCCCAGTTTCAAGAATTTGTTAATGCAGGATTGTACCCTGATCCAAACAAACCACCTCAGGAATCCTCCAGACTTCCTCACCATCACTCTCTTCTTCCAAGAACTAGACTTCAAGTAGTAATAGTTGTTATTTCTGGAGCTGCATAAAAATGTCTTCACATGGTTCCCTAGACTGTTTATTTTTCTTAATTTAAAAATCTTAGCTTCCTTTAACAAGGTGAAAACAAAGATGACAAGGAAACAGAAATGAAAAGACAACTATATCCACATAACACTAAGCACTGCTTACAGACAAGCTACCTCACCAAGGTGGATTAAGGTGAAAGAGAAAGACTGAAGTCCATGCTCCTCAACATCCATCTCCCATCTCTTTTACAGATTATACTCCTGTAACTCTGGGTTCCTCTTTCCTGAGCACTGCAAGCCCAAAAGCCCTCTGCCTTGTTTCTGTACCCTTCCCTATGTGCAATCAGCCTTCTACTAAAATATTGCAAAGCCAAAGTGAAATGTTTCCAAAGAGAACAGTCTCTCAAAGGTTAATAGTTGTACTTACTGCTCAATCCTGACCTCCATTTTATGGCAGCCCTGAACATACACTGAATGACTTCTGCCACAACTGTGACTAAACCTTCTGTACACAAGGCAAGGCTGACATGGCAGTGACAACACCTAGCACACCTATTATTTGACCCAGATCAAGGACCTTCGAAAAGGTTAGAAAATATTCTAGGTTCATTCATTCCCTCATCACTCTCCTTGACCACTGCTGGTGTCTTCTTGCATGCTAAATACATTCTCAACAGTGCCACAAAACCACGCTGACAAAATTACCCCACTCAAGCCTAAGGGCAAGGTGACTAAAATAAAGCTCCAACCTTATTTCTTCTCATTGCTCCAGATACACCATCCTTGTATAGTCCCATCCAACCCATCCCTTCCCCCTGCCCCATCCTCTTTGTTCCACCAAATACATCACATCCTTTCACCCTGTTCCTCCTGCTTCAAAAAAGCCTTCAAACTGTATTAAACTCAGTACCCTCACAAGTCACTTGATTCAAAGGCAGCAGATTTCTGCAGAACTGTAAGCCTAAATAAGAATTCTGTTTGAGGTTTTCTGAATTCTGGACAAAATACAGCTTCCCTTCCTCCTAGTCTAACTCTACCTCAAACAGATCCCCCATGGAATGATTATTCCCAGAACTGCCCTTTTCAGAGTTTGTCCCATTTTTCTCTATGGCACCTGATGTTACATGCTAACAGGGACTGCAAACTGGTTAACTATAAACTATATAAACCAGGCAGTAATAACCTGCTCTCACATGCACTTTTTCCTGACTGGAGTCTTCCAAAAGCAACCCACCTTCTCTTTTTATAGCATGGGGGCATTTGGGGCCCGGAAATGAAAAATAAGAAAAAAAAAATTAAATTAAATAGAGAGAGAAAAAGGAAGATACAGAGGAAAAACAACATGGAAGTGTGTATGGTTGGAAGGAACACACTGAGTTCCATCTAAAAAAAAGAATTCATTCCTGAAACTGAATTATACCCAAGAACTGCAAGTCCTGGCTAAACAAACAAACAAATACACAACCAGACTCTTCTTCCATGCCTTTACCTTTTCTAATTAAGTAATATTACACAAGTATTCACCTTTTAATGCTTGGAAATCAGGATGAAAACATGGGACAAAGAGGCCAGCGTGAAATCTTTTATTTTCTAGCTGTATTACAAAAGCACCATCAGCACAAGCCACACTTACTGTGTAACATTTCTCCAGTGAGTACAAACAAGAGGGAGACTTCCCTGACAGAGAGAAACAGAGTGCTATGACTAACTTCCAACAGACCTTATGGAGGAGCCAAATATCCTCCAAATGCATGATATCATCTATGCTTGTGCCTGGCTTTGGACCTCAACGCTGAGATGAAAAAAAAAATTCTGATGAGGAAGGCCACATATAACTATGCTCCATTTTTATTTTAAACAAAGATATTTCCAAAGGACAAAGCTTAACTGTGATGTTTCTCCACTCAACTCCATCTGAGATGTCAGGGGGGAAAAAGAAACCTGTCAAGACCACTAAAAGCCACATCTGTTTGCTGAATACATTCCACATCAGATTACCAAACACAAAGAGGTGAACGCTGTCAAACAGAAGGCGCTCACCTATTCCCAGAGCCACATGACAGCTCCTGTGCCATGCTCTCCCCACCGAATTTCCATGACATTTCCTGGTTCACCTCGGCCGTCCCAGGGAGCGCCACTGCGGCACCGCAAATGCCATGGATCGCAAGGAGACATCTGATATCTGTGATATCACACGCTGGGATCCTGCCAGAGAACCACAACATGCCAAAAGGATTTCGCAGAGGAAAGACAGAATTATAAAAGACTAGCTGAAGGCCCACTGTCAAGCTGGATTTTAGTACTTCTTCCAACACCCTATGTCCCAGGGTTTCCAAGAGCTTTAGTAATTACTGAAATTGGAACTGCTCAAATCAAACAAAAGAGTGTCTTTCAGCTTGTTTAGAGGATGCTTTTGACAACACTCCAGAGCCAGTCCCCCACCCTCTTGGGCTGTGAGTTTTACACTAAATGGTACACACCAATTACATACTCCTCCATACTAAGAGTTTTCTATCCACACTTTCAGAACAGGAAACCAGAATTGCAAAGCCGTGAGATTTGACAGCAGTGATGAGAAAAGAATACTTCAACCATTATTTTTAAATAGCTGAATAAATTATATACAGTAAGTCTGGAAATACACGTAAAGCACATACTGAATGGTTCTTTTAGCCTGAAACAAAAGGAGAAACAAATACATGGCTGCTTTTAATTTCTGCTCAGCCATTTACCCTTAAGAGATCATTTTCAGGCAAGTCCAATGAACGGTCACATTAAGAAACTGTACATGATGCAACTACTTTCTACTGGTATATTATGTAAATGACAGTAATATCAACCCCTGTGTCCTCCCCTCCAAAAAAAAAAAAAAAAAGCTTCCAAAGAACATTTTGCCAAAATTCTGCAAGAGTTTCTGCTTAGGAGAGAATAATACAGGGGAAAAAAAAAAAAAAGGAAAAAAAAGGCAAAGATAAAAAAAAAAAAGTCAACAGAGTCTGACAAAATAACTATATAAAATTAAATACTTTTCCTACCAAAACAAAAATATTTTGACCTAAAAGCATCTATATTTAATGCTGGCAGAATATTAGGTATTACTCTGCACAGAACAGGCAAAACGAGAGTCATAAAACAGTTTATAAAGATGACCTGTAAGTGAGGCAAGGAACTAAAAACTACAGATACTTGAACTCCAAGTATATTCTCAAAAGAAAGGCCATTTACAACAAAGTAGTAAAAGATGCATAACCCAACCCTTTAAACACAAATGTACAGTAGTCATCAGTGAAGTTACTGAATGGCACTTAGATGCAGCTGATCACACAGCACTGAGAAAAAAGTCTATCTTGTCTCCTGCTTCTATCTTATAAGTAGATGGTTAAAATATTTCCACTCAGCAGTCTGGAAGCTGCAGTTATTTTCTGTAGCAAGTGGATTTTATTGTGCAGGAGCATCAAACACCACACACGACCATCACCATGATGTAAACACAGCACAAAGACCCCTGCACGTAACCTCCAGCTTAGGAGCTGCGTGTACTTCAATGCCCAGCATTGTACAGTCACTGAGAACCTTTAAATGTCTGCCCAGTTGGTTCAGTTTTGCTACAGGAGTACAAACCCACTACTGCTTTATTTCTTCACATGAAAAAGCCCCGAACCATTTTCATACTGATCTTCAGATCTTTCAACAGCTCTATGCCAAATAACGCTATTCTAAGAAAAAAAAAATGAAGTTGAACAAAAATCTAAACTAACTCAGGAATGTTTTTCAATTATGTAATAAGCCAGTTAGAGTTTTAACTAGTGATTTACTGGTGAGCGTGTAGTGTTTAGTAGGCAGAATGAGGCACAAGACCAAAGGAGTTTTGCAGGAAAATACAAAACGCTACACAAATTAACTGGTTCATATTTTGAAAGCATGGATTGTTATGTTGAGTGGGTTTTTATAATCAGCCTGCTACAAAGTAAGGCCACTGGAAAAAGGGGTAGCCAGCCTCTCATAGTGCCCAAATTAAAAAAAAAGACTTTTTTCTTTACAGTTGTACCAAGTTTGTTAAAGCCAGCCAGTTACATAACACTTAGTTTGACTTATGACCTATTTGCTCACACAAAAATCATCATATATGATGGTCTGACCATCCATTATGCGCTAGAAACATAGCTTATTTTTTAAAGTGCTCTTATTTTTCTCTCTTAGTTTAGAACTACAGTTTAAAACGGTGGGAGGATCACCTAAAATTAACACTATAAAGGTATGCTTTGAAAGCATGCAAAATTAAAATGGCACATTCTTCAGAAATAGCGTGCACAGAATACTTCAAAATATTAAAGAAAAATTAACCCTATCTCCATTTTCCATCTCTTCAGTATTTACATCAGGAAGTGACAAAAAAAAATATAAAAGGAAAAATAAATAGTTGTGCTATAGGTATCCAAATAAAGTCGTATTTTTTAAAGAATATCTGCGGGCACACGTGTGTAGGTGTACCCAGGGCAGCGCTGACCGGATGCCCGGCTGAGCCCGGGTCAGAGCGAGCGGGGCTTTTGTGGTTCTTTCTCCCACCCACCGCCGTCCTTTTCCTTATTTTTATTTTGTAAACGGCCGCGGATTATCCAGCGAGCGTGTAACTTGAACCTCTACACCCACGTCTGGACGCGGGTCCGGGTTTTTTTTGACCGAACGGCGTCGAATTCGCCGTGCCGAGTGTCAGCGGCGCCCAGTCCCCACGCCAAGTTTGCCGCCCGGTCCCGGCGGGTCCCCGCTCCCCGGGGAGCCCCTTCCCGCTGTCACCGCCTGCCCTCGATACAAAGAAGTTCAGCGCCAGCCGTACTCACCCCCGGCGAACTGGCTCTGCGCGACATCGCCCAGCGCCGCGGAACCGCTCGCAAATCCCCTCTGGAAAATGGAGGGGCTGGCACCGGCGCGATCCGGAGGGAAGAGAAGTTATTTACATGCCAGGGCCCGAGCCCAGCGCGGAGCGGAGACGGCGATGCTCAGCACTGCCCGCGGTCTGCCATGTTCGTGCCGCTCGCTCGGCGCTCCCCCGGCCGCTGCCCCGGGGCCTCGGGCGGCTCTACAGGGCCCCCCCCATGGCGGCGCCGCCGGGGAGCGATGCGCCACAGCCCCGATCGCCGCGGAACTTCGGCTCCGGGATCCTCCCCGAACCAGGCTGGGGCCGCCGGCGGAGGAGGGCGGAGGGGGAGGGGAGCGGGGGGAAGGGGAGGGGAAAGGGAAAAAAAAAAAAAAAAAAAAAAAAGAGAGAGAAGGGAGGGGGAAAAAAAAAAAAAAAAAAAAAAAAAAAGGAGCCGAGGGAGAGAAAGTAGATCCGACGCAGCCGGGCGCCGCCAATGTGCGGACCGGAGCGCTGCGGCAGGAGCGGGGCCGCCCGCGCTCGGGAGGCGGAGCGGCGGCGGCCGGAGGCGCAGCGCCCCCGCCGGAGGCTCCCCCGGGCCGGCCCCCGCCCCGCACCCCCGCGGGGACCAGCATGTCCCGGCGGGCGAGCACGGGGGCGAACCGGGAACCGAGCGCGGGAGCGCCCGGCCGCTCCCCGCCGACCCTGCCCGGGAGCACCCTCCGAGCGCGGCGGGCGGCAGCGCTCCCGCTCCCTTCCCCCCACGCCCGCACTTTTCCATTTAACAAAGCAGCGCAACCAAAAGTTACGTTTCCATAGACGCCAGCCGCTTTCCTGGCGGCCCCTCCTCGGCTGCTGAGGCTGCTCTGGGAGAACCAGGGTTTCACGCGTGAAAGATTAGCGTGGGACTCCGGGGATCGCCTTTTTTTGTTTTGCCGTTTTTCTCCTTTTTCCACTGAGTCACAGGACCCTTTTGGTTGGAGATCAACTGCTTCAAGCCCCGGCCAAGGCAGGGTCACCTGGAGCAGGTGACACAGGAAGGCGCCCAGGTGGGTCTGAAATGACTCCATGACTTCCCCGGGCAGCCTATTCTCGTCCTTTATCACTCTCAAAGTAAAGAAGTTCTTCCTCATGTTAAGGTGAAACTTCTTGGTGTTTAGTTTTGTGGTTTTAGTTAGTGTTTTATGTTTTAATTTCTTTTTCTCTCCCCCTCTCATGCCCCCCCCCAACGTTTTCCAGGCTGCTCTACACTTCTCCAAAACAATCTGGAATGGACAAACTAAGAAAGCAAAGCTTGACAAATGTCCATCTACAAATGGCTCTTTCCTAATCCTCCAAATGCTCCCTGCCAATTTTATTCTCCTACAGAGAGAAAAACAAATCAAGAAAACATTACGCAAGTGTCACTTCACTTGCATTGATAGATACTTGCAAACCAATGGATCCTGCCAATTTGAGCAGTAATCCAACTACCTTTGTAGTTCCCTTCATGCAAAAACCCCGAAGCAGCTGTTGTGTAATGCTTTGCTTCTGTCAATCTCAAATTTTCTTAAAATTTGTTTAAGTATCAGACATCTGCAAGACACAGGTTGACATGCTGACAACAATAATCTGACTTGTTTGCCCAACGAAGTAAGACCTCATCATCGCCTCTATTTTCTCACCCATCTTAATTTTTTTTTCTTATCAAATTCTCTTCTGTCACACCAAGCTGCAGCTGGACATGGTTAATCTTGGGCACCATCTGTTGTGGACAAGCAAGAAAGTTCAGTATTGCCTTATGAGTACTGATTAGAGAAATTCTCAATAAATGCACCTAGGAACTCAAAGATATAATTTCTCCTCTAAGACTGAACAAAACAAACCCAAAATCCCACACTGATTCACAGAATGGGATCCACCCAGGTAGAGGGAGTGGACCAATGCTGCCTCGCATTTTCAACTGGAACATGTTCTAGGTGCCCAGCCTACAGGAAAGTTTTTATCAAACCCATTCTACAAAGATGAAGATAAAATTTTAAAATGAAAGCACTCACATGAAAAAAATCTCCAGGTGTTTACTCTGAAACAAGTAACTATTGTATAAGAGCCATTGTGCCATGTTAGTACAGGTACGGACACATAAATATATTTGGCTACAAGGTGCTATCAAGCTCTGGCTTATCAGCACATCTCTGTAACCACACGTATTAGCACACTCAGCCTGCTGCAAGGAGAAGGTTAAAGATGTTATTCTAAGCCTTAGCTGAGATGGGGGATGTCAGGGGTTTATTTTGTAGTAAGAGTTGATTGTCTTGGTCCAACCAACAAGTGGGGAATTGCAAAGCCCCTACTGAGCCATTAATCACTTCGCCTATTCCCTTTCACACTCACAGTCCTTCAGGCTCAGCCAGGACAAGCCCCTGGTGGGCATCCATCTCTGCTGTGTTTAAACACTTTTCTAACCAATAATTCTCAGATCAACTAAAGTAAGCTCCTCTTCAACCAAAAAAGATATCGAACAGCAGACAGAAGCTGTGTGTTCTCCAAACTGAGTTAAATAAAAGGAGTGTTTAGGGTCAGTAGGTTAAGCAAGGCTGGAGTACCAAGTTTCCCATGTGTCATCTAAAACTGCCTCTTTTCATGAGCTTCCACTACAACCCTGGTGTGGCACCATTCCAGGTGAAAGCCCTGCAGCATGACTGACCCTCCATCAATTCACATGGTTGTCTGTGCTGCTGTACCTTAAACCTGCAGGTATTTTCACATGTTACACTGTTAAAAACTTTAGGTTCTAACCTAGAAGGTAATGGGTCACCTGAGAAGTTTAAGTATGCTAGCACAAACAAGTTGTAATTTAGTAACAGCTGGTTAAAATAATAATAATGAATTAGTCTCAGTATTTTTCCCTGCTGTTCATGTGACTCAAGATCCAAGCTAACAGGTATGAAGCCATATTATCTGGCCTTGTTTTTTCCCTTCTTTAGAGATGCATTTTCTCTCACATCAAAGCGAGAGATTTAGTTCTTTTACTCTAAGAGCACATTAATTGCCATAAAAATCTTAAGAAGGAAAAAGTGTAATTTTACTACAGCACAGTCAGATGTGGTCCCACACCAGTCATGTTGACTGATTACTACTTCTCCACACAAACTGCCCATAAATTGCATTCAGTAGGATTATACATTCAGCAGCAGTTCCAATGGAAGCTGATCCCACCCTATACCTCTTCTTCCCAGCCTCAGAACTGTTCCCATTCAGCTGAATGTTGAACTGTGAGCCAAACACATGGACCAAACCTGCTACAGGGCAACCCAGCAAGAAACAGCAGGGCTGGACACTGAGAAAAGGCAAAGCAATTGTGTCTGCAGCAGCTCCCTGCCCTGATTCACACATCTCCACAAACGTGTGTCACCATAATGGCAAGGCAGGAAGTGTTTATGCCAATGCTTCTGCCAAGAAAATGTACATGGGAAAAATGGGACCAGTCGTCTCTCCTCAGACTTCTTTTTTTTTAAATATGCAACAGAAGTGATAGATTTAATGATTAAGATAAAAACTTATGTCTATACATATGGTGGACTGTTTTCTTCCAAGCTCAAATTGATTAACTCAAGGATGCCACTCTTGAGTTAATCAAGACACATTGAGCAAAGCAGCCCTATCTGTTTGTGATAGGCCCTGTTTACATTCCTAACTTTGAGAGAATGTTTCTTCACAGCCACCAAGAGAAATTCAGAAATAAAACAAGTCACCAATTCCAATACACTCCTATCAAAATTTCAGATGGAACACATACAAATAAAAGACATGGACTTCTCAACAGAAGTATTACTTGGTTACTCTTACTGGGTCATACATCTGATCTGGTACTTCATTGATTTTAAAATGTAAAGATAGCTGTATTAAAAAGTTCAAACATGTGTTTGTCTTTCTTAAACATTTCCCTCAACTCCTGCCGACCTGCTATTTCCTAAATATTCAATGGGTTTCTAAAAATATTACAGTTGTAACAACTTGAGATTAAGCGCTAAGTAATGAGCTACAAAAGGACAACAGCAGAAAAGGAAATGCAAATATTTCTCTTTAGCCTGGCAATTCTACTGAAATGTAAAGGCATTTTACCTTCTAGCATCCCTTTATGCTTCCATGCTACACAGCAACTCAAACCACCCTCTTCTGTGAATAATTTCTCTGTAAATTCCAATTTCCATGCCAAAGGATTAAACAGAAGAAGACTCCTTTTTTTACTGCATTTGAAGGGGTTTGGAAGTTCTTCGTTTCTAACTTGTACTACAACATTCTCTAGAGATAGACTCCATTTCTAAAAGTAAAAAATAAAATTAAAAAATGTTCCAAACCTGTTCCAAACAGTCCATTTCCTCTCCCCTGCTCTCCCTTCTTGTGAGCATGAACCAGATGATATCTAGACCCAAAGACAGGTTGGCAGCATGTCACACAGCCAAGAAACACATGTATTAACTGCATACCCACATTAACATACTGTGATAAATTCAATTTAAAGCCTTTACATCTAAGATGCCACATCTAGCAAGCTTGCTTTTAGAAACAGAAATTGAACAGCAATGTAAGTCAGATAATTAAAATAGCTTTCTATAAAGAAAACATCACATTCTGTCTTTTCTCATGGTTTTGACTGGCAAGGTGTGGCAAATATAATTTCCAATTTCCCCCTGCCATGTGCAGGGACACCTTCCACTAGACCAGGTTGCTCCAAGCCCCAACCAGCCTGGCCAGGAACACTTCCAGGGATGGAGTATTCACAGCTTGTCTGGTCATACTGTTCCAGTGCCTCACCACCCTCACAGCAAAGAATTTGTTCCTAACATCTAATCTAAACCTGCCCTCTGACAGTTTGAAGCCATTCCCCCTTGTCCTGTCACTAGAGTTCCTGATGAAAATTTTCTTTATCCCCCTCCCAAAAAAAAAAAAAAAAAAAAAAAAAGAGATGAGCAAATAAATACAGAGAGGACTAAAAAGCAATATAGATTAAAAACCACAAGTTCAAAAGAAGATGCAAGATGAGAAGAGGCAGAAAACAGAAATACCTGAACACTCCCAGGCCATCAGAAAATGACTCATTGCTAGTGACATGCATTGTTAGCTGCTAGCACAGGCAGGACAAAACTGTTTTCAACAGTGCATGATGGAAATCCAATGAGAATATAAATTCTGACATATTTGCTTTAACATAATCAAAATAGCCCTACCCTTTTCTAGCAGATAAACTTTTTTAAAAGTACTTTTTAAAAAGAAAATCTCGAATTCCAGGTGACACCATTTCTGAAAAAAACAATCCCAATGTGTAAGGAAGTAATAATTTATTTAGTATATGTGGAAGCACACAGATTAATAGATAAAGTAAGTATCAAGTGACAAAGGAAATAAGAAACACAGACAATGAAACAAAGAGATTGAGTAAACTATTTTCTTTCCATAAACAATACAGGAAAACACCATCTAGGAAATAAAAGTTATTACACATCATTCACTGTGTAAAAGCAATGGGTACCACAGAAATAATGGACATCACCACAGAAGGGATGCTTATGGAATAGGATCACACAGTCACTCAGGTTGAAAAAGACCTCAAAGGTCAGCCAGTCCAAGCTCCTCCACAGAGCAGGTCAGAGTCAGTTCCCAAAACAGTTTAAAAATATTTTGAAGAACAATTCCTTGTTTACATAGCTGTGCAATTACACATAGTGCTGAAATCCAATGGGGGGACCCTCTTTGAAATTACTTAGGCCAAGTACAGACAACAGAGACCAGGGCATAAAGGTGATACTCAGACAACCTAAATCACACCTAAACACCTTTGTTTAGTGTTTCCTATTAGACTGCCCCTGCCCAGACCCCAGTCTACCTGAATTGTGTTTCAGAGATAACCGCTTCACTCTTCTGACTAAGAGTAAGGACCTCTGCAGAATTTAAAAACACTTCCTCCTTTCATTAGTAAGCTCCTTTAGAACAGTAAAATAAATATAATTATTCAAGTTTTGAAAGAAAACAAATCAGACAGAAACTAGACCATCACAATGTTCCTAAAAAAGAAACCTAGGTGGCATGACTACAGGAGCTAGAATTCAGCCCCTGCCCTGTCCCCAAGGCCCATTACTAATAGCTGTTATAGAATATGCTCCCACACCACATGACGTGGTCACATCCATGCAGATATAAATTCCCCAGGTTCAGTTCAGACTACACACTAGGGGACCAAACAACATTCACAGTCTTTAGATAAAAGCCAGCTAAATGCCTATCACAATACTTTTCCAAATTCTAGCCACACGAGGAACACATTGCATCTGAGAAGATATGGAATAGCTGAGAGCCTAAGCTTCAACTCAAGTTTAAACATGTCCAAGACAATTATGACTTCACTTTTTCTAAGTGTGAGCATGTTAACTAAGTATAGACAAGAAACTCTCATTGGTCTAAAAAAGCCTTTAAAATAACATGGCCAAGTTAGCAATGTAAAAACTGGTTATTTCTTTTCTATCAAGACAGTCCAAAGCAAATAAAATGAAAAGAGACACTTGAATTAAAAAAAAAAAAAAAAAAAAGTAAGCTGAAAATATTCTTAAACAAATATTTATTTACATGATCAGTAATTTAAAACCCTCACTGACAGCATCTGGTTAACAAGCCTTGAGATCAAGATTTTCTGCTTGTCCATAAAGTAGGTTCACAACCAACAGTACTTTCTCTGTTCTGCTCTACCAATGTATCCTTGTCTGAGAAGACCACATAAAGAGCACAAGAAATGTGAGTTTTCCAAGCTTTTATATTCATTCTTTACCAACTAATATATTTGAAATGAATGTATTCCCAAGCCATTCACAGCATACCACAAGACAAAGAATACTCTGCAATTCCATTAAAGAAAGAGACAACAGCATAGCCAGACATGAGCCAGTCCTTAGTGCTACATGAAAGAGCTCAGAGATTATTTCTTTAAATCATTTTGCTTACAGATAATTTATTTCTTCAGTTACCCTCCCATTTCTGGGCCCAGTTCCTGCCTAAAGGGTTTCTGGAAGACACAGGCAGAAATTAGAACTCCTGCCCAATGTGTTTTGCACTTTCCTTTGCATAGATCTCTACCAGGATGCCTGATGCGAGGTTAATTACTCAAAATATGAACCAGGAAACATTGTTTGTGAGAAGCGTGAAGTAGCACTGAAATCCAGCATTTCCCAGAGCCTCATGGCTTGTACATCCCATCTCCTCTGCTCCCTCTAGAGCAATTCTGCAGTGAGCTGTTCCTCCTAAACTCATATCCCTATGGCTTAGAGAACATTAACTGTGGCACACTGTTTGCCCAGGAGGCTGAGAGAGATACTGATGAGAATTCTATCAGTTTGATTGAATTCCTCCTTGACAGAACACCACCAACAAAACAAATCCAGTTATGGTTATACCAGTACATAAAACAGAGTTGGTGGTGGTGGCCTTGAGGCTGACAAGCACAGGACAGCTTCCATCCACACTATCTCATTCCCAAACTCCCACACAAAGCAGCCCCACACAAACTATGCTGGGAACAGCGTGGGGACCACAGGAAACCTTGGGCCAGCCTTGAGAGCTCTTTGGCAGAATGGTCAGAACTGGATGAGCAACCACTGGAACCGTGTGACAGCAGATCCAACACTGGGGACAACAGTGTCCAGCAACTCTAAACGTTCCCTGCTGGGTTTTTCACAACCATGGACAAGAAGCTGAGTGCTTCATGTGCCAGAACACTATTGCTGGCTACAGCCATGCCCCTCATCCATAAAGAACACTAGCACAGCCACAAATTAGCCCCTTATAGAAATGGGAAAAATTAAGGAAACCGAAATGATCAGTTCTTTTTATTTCAAAATTCCCTTTTCCAAGCTTTTCTTCACAAGGAAAAGCATCTGGCCCATTTCTAAGTTCTAGTCTCATCCAGTTCCGTGGGCCACGGTAAGAAAAAAACAGTCACTTTCTTTTATTACAAGGAAAAAAGCTGGAGGTGAAACAAACACATAGGGAAAAAGGAACTGGGAAGGCTGGGAGAGAAAAATCTGAGGAAGCTGCTGAGGCTTTGGAATCAGCTAGCAGAAGTTTTCAGAGCACGTATCTCAGAGGGTAAGAGAAGGCCTTCATCATCCATACGTCTATTAGAAAACCAAAATATCAGAACAAGCAGCCCAACATGTTTGTGAAAACGCTGAGGACAACTGTTTCACAAAGTTGAGGGTGCCAGAAGAGCAGTTACTTCACACTTCACTCTATTAGGGCAGGCTCCATTTTAAACATCTCAATGTGTACAGTGATTTGGCTGGAAGTGGTAACGAGAAGCACTCGCTGTGCCAAGGAAGGGGGAAAGCGAGAGCAGCAGAGAGGGAGAGCAAGTTTTTATCTTCAATTAACTGAAGGAAGAAAAGCAAATTTCAACAAACTCTTTGAACTTGTTGCTAGAATCTCTTGAGACTACAATTTAAAGGAGGACTGGCAGTTATTGTACTGGAATGTGCACAATGGCAAAGTATTCCAAAGCAGGGGAGAGATAGGAAATGTATATGAACAATACAGGCTACATAAAAGCAGCCAGTAATAAGGGTCTGAAACTAGAAAGAATCATATTAGGAATGGAAACAAGGGCATTTTAATGAATATAAAGGAACAGCATAAACTGTCAGGGATAAAAATCAGAAGAGATAAAAGCACAGCATGCAGTATTACCACTGTGCAGTATAAAAGGCAAACAAAGTTTCAGAATTATTTTAGAAGTAAGAAGTAAAACACAAAAGTCTGTACAAACAGTGTTTAGAAAGAACAAACGGATAACAAAACAGACTCAAATGCCATTTTCTGTATTTTAGCCTTCATAAAACAGATTTATTGTAGCTAATACTAGAAACTGATTTTGTTGCTAGACTAAATAATCAGAGAAATTCAAGTCAGCAGGACTGGAAGAATTTCACACAATGCTTAAGAAACAGAAGTGATCTCTAAGCTATGAGCAATCATCTTCCCTAATACAGTCTTAGTAAAAATGCCCTAAGAGAGGCTGGCAACCATGAGCTATGGCACCCAGAGGGTTTTTTATTTGCAAATTCTTTTCAATCCATGTGGATGAACATTGCAAGGAAGTCCTTCCCCCAGGATCTGCATGAGGACATTGACACACACAGGAGAGTTACATACAAGACATGGCAGAGGCAGGGGCTACAAGTATTTTTGATTACAAGATCTTAACAAAAATCATTCTGATAAATTGAGAAGTGGCTCATATCAACCAAGAGAAACCTAATAAAGACTAGCAATCTTTTGAAGGATAAATCAGTTAAATCAATATTATGTTGCTAAAGAGGTTAAGCTGGTTCAGTGCAGAACAAAGGAGACGATCACCTGAAAAAGTTTTGTATAAAAATTGTCCTTAATTTCAGCTGTGGAGTCTTAGCTGTGAGTAATGCAAGACAAAACTGGCTTAATCAGCAGTAAAGAATATTTATTTTATACTACACAAAATTAATTACTGAAACCAATTGCCTAGAGATACAGGGGAACTGCATTCACTAAATACTTCAAAAACAAGTCAGAGAACCATTTGTCAGAAATAGAACAGATACACAACACACAGAAGGATAAGCAAGATCACCCTCAAGTCTTTTTTGGCCATACAGTTCCATTTATCTCTGCTGATACAGGAAAACTAAAATATTCCTTTTATTTAAAATAATTTCATTGTGCTTTTGAATTTCTCACTTCAGGAAAAAGAACCCTGAATAATTCACATTCTGGGTTTATGAAATGGCTTACTAATAAATCTCCCAAACATTAAGACAGAATTACTCCTCTCTTTATTAGTAACAATATGGAGCCATCCTGTCCTATTCTCTTGAGCCCTAAGAACACTGCAGACAGTCTTCACTGCCAGACAGACAGCAAGGTAAGACACCATTATTGGAACATCCAGGTTCCATGAACACTGGGATGTTCCAGAAGTCATTCTGCATTAGCTACAGCTTCCAGACTCACATGTCAGTAAATGTTTAGTGGCAGAGACTGCACATTTGGACCACATCATCACTACCAAAAATCCCTTTTATCTTACTGTGCCATACAAGTCACTCAACTGCACATGCTCCATGGAATATAAATATATAATAGACAAAGTAAAAAACTGGTAATTTTTTCTAAGGCGGATTTTTTTTTCCTGAGAGCCTCATTAAAACTAGTTTTGGCAAGACTTTATTTTCAGTAATAACGCAGCAGAAGAGAAAAAGTCCTCTTTTTCCCTCCCCCTACCCAATGCCAAAAGTCTGGGTGGAATCATCCTAGTTTGATAGTGCTTCCAGCAGTTTCTTCGAGGAAAGCAATTAGAATGTTGATAAATACAGCACTGAAAATTAGTAATTATAAATTTATATGGGAATGGCTGGCAATAGGATTGGGTGCACATGTGATTTAGTAAAAATACTTCCCCAAAAAATGTGAAAGGCAAAAATATTCTGAAAGAAGCAAGACCTCATTTGATTTCATTATAATGCCTATATATTGATATACTTGTAGAAAGGAGATTGCAGGATACCAGAAGTTATTGTTAGCATAAAATATTTTACTTACATTGTTATTTGAGGGTGCTTTAAATACTCAATTTAAGAATGATTCCCAGGATCACAGTGAGAACTGAAATTCCTCATTTAATCAATGTCTGAGGCAAGGAAGATGAGATATGCTGTGAAGAACCCTCTCAACATCACCAGTTCTTTTTGAACAACCAATGAACCAGCCTGTAAAAACCCCCATCTCCTGAATATTTACTCCTGTATTGGAAAGCTCAAAGGAGTCAGCCTGGAACCCAGAACCCCCCAAATTTCAGAGAGCCAAGGCTGCCCCTTTGCAGAGAGCGCTGCAGGCTGGCAGTGCTGCCAAGAGCTCCAGCTCTGCCTCCCTCCAGCAGCCTGGCCCTTGCTCTGGCCTCCTCCTCCTCCTCCCTCGTGCTATCACAAACACGTTTCTTTGCCAGGTTAGTCCTAGCCCAGCTCAGTTTCCCAGCCCAGCTCACCACAAGTGCCTGGGTCAGCACAGGGGAGAGAACAAACAGCTGGTAGCAAAGGGAGGGCAGAGCTGCTGCTCCTTTTCGCTGCCAGAACCAGCTTAAGATTTATGGTGTTTGGGGAAAATAACCACCTGATGCACTCCACACACTCACAGCCTATGTTTCTTTAAGTAATAAATATTCTAGGTTTTAAGGGTTTTGCTGCTTTATCTTACTTGCTTTCAAAAGCACCAGTGCTATTAGAAGAACTTACTCAGGGTAGTTCTTGAAACAAGTGCCCAGAGTTATTTTGACTAACAGAGGAATGGCATGAACAGCACTGTCTAGTGCCATCCTTCCAGTGGTGGGGGGAAAAAAAAAAACACCCAAAAAAAAACCAGAACAAAAAATGCAGAATTGAGTACAAGATATGAAAAGTACAAGTTACAAGCAAAAAAGTAGTAATTCTTGTTCCTCTGTATTTATCCAAGCTATGTGAACCATGGAGATTGTATGAACTGGTGATCAAATATATTAAGCATAGGAGAAAAACTTTCAATATTTCCTGGAATTGTCAGTCACCTAATTATTTAGCAATTAATAACATTTTAGTGTGCCTATGACAGCATTTCTTGAAAAGTTAATTTCACAGCATTAGTGTATAACAACACTGAATAAGGGAGTGACCATTAGTGGTGGATAAGGAAATTCTATTTTCCCTGCTAATACATAACCCTGCTACCCATCCAGTATTGCTGTGGTGCAAGCAAAGGAGTTAAAAACAACTCCAGCCTGAGAAAGGCAGAGTTCACCTATTCTCAGCAAGCCAACTGCCTTGGAAAACCATCTCTGAGCTGAAATGATGACAAAGAATAGAAATGTCCATTTCCAATTACTTATCTTATGAAAGAACAATGACAAGAAGTTAGTAGGAGTTAACATGCTAACAAGAAAAAAAAAATCCACAAGCAAAGCCAAGAAAATGGAACTGTTTTTATTGTTTTAAGCTGGGAAAAGTCTCCAGTGTCACTGCACACAGGATGAAGAGATGTCTGGCGTGTAGATGGCTCAGAGTAGCAACCAAGAGACTGGGCAAGACATTCCTTGTGACCAATATGCTGAGATTTCAGACAGCCATCACACTTGATCTGTCTGACAGCTCTTGGAAGTCCTCTCATGACAAGTGCTACAGAAGTTCAGTGGATCATTAAATACAAACATAGAGAAACTAACAACTGAAATGATAAAAAAAAAGGCTCAGAGTCCTTCACAGCAAGTCTGTTTCGAACTGGGGAAACTGTGCATCTATTTCCAGCATTCAGCTTAACTTCACTCATCCTTAAGACACAAGTAAAGACTCTACATAAATCTGTGTTTTAATAATTCTATAAACCCTATCCATCACGCAAGCAATTATCAAGAACTGAAAAATCTGAAGACTAATACAGATATCATTCATCTCCTGAGCACTGTGAGCCAGGCTCCCGTGAAAAAAATACATAAAGCAGTTGGGGAATTGCTTGGTAATTCAAATAGGGTGGAGGAAGTCACAGAACACGGGCTGCTGAAGAATATGGCACAAAGCTCAGCCCTGTTCTGCAAAGAGCCAACTTCAATCCTCACACCTCATCTCCTCCTCACTCTGTGTTCCACTATGTGCCTTCTGGCTTTTGGCCAAGCAGTTTGATACACGTGGCTTGTAGAGGCCAGTGTTTGCTTTAATACATTAACCCTTTGCTGTGCAACAGTTGTACAAAGCTTGTCCATCAAAAAAACCTCTGTCTTGCCAGGTAGGGATGACCTCCCCTGACTGTGATCTTGTTTAGGAACATTTTTATTCTACAACACAACATACATCTTACATTTGTAAATGTTAAATTTTGAATTGAGAAAAGGGCAGGCAAGTAAAGACACGAGTATCACACAGAAGGTGTGTGATGAACTAAAGAAACACAGCTGAGCTATAATGCTCCATCCAAAACTCTAAGCTTCTTTTGAAATGAGAGTAGGTATCTTTAAATATTGGCCTACCCTAATGCAAATGCAACTAAAGTGATGATAAAAAAATCTCAAATAATCATTTCCTGGCAAAACAACTTATGCTTAAGGGTCCTCAGACCTTAACCCATCTGCATATGTGAAATCAATGGCCTTTAAAAACCTTCTGCAGCTTACATTGGCCAAAGTAATGCAAAACTACTATGGAAATGAAAACATGGGTAATTAAAAAAGATGCACAAAATGTTCTCCACAGTTTTGAAAGCGTCATTATATTCTGCTTTAAACTAAAGACATTTGCAAAAATAACTGGTAACATACATCAAGATCTCATGAATGCTGAAAATAAAGTTTAAAGTGAGCTTAGACACTGATCTATAAAGGGTCACAATCAATGAGACTTCTGCTACTAAATTTTGCTAAGAAGCTGCATCTGTTTGTGCTGCTTATAACCTGCAGAGATTAGGAAAGCTCTGCTACTTACAATTTATTAGAAAAATGTTTACTGTACCTGTACAATACTATTCTAACACATTTTGATGAACAACCAGTTGTTCATGCACAATCAAAATGAAACTCTTCCTCCACAACCTCTTTCCAACCACATTCCTATCCTTCAGGTCCCAACCCTGGAACTTGAGGTATAATCCAAGCAAGAGTTAAGTTCCCAAGATTTCAGGCCACACAGTGAGGTGGCACTAATTTTCATTTTTCCTCTAGAGTCCTAGTGCAAGAGTTCTTTTCACCATGCATCTGAAAGCTTCTTTCTTTTCCATCATGTCCCAGCTTTAGTAATGCAACTTTATTATCTTTGTTCAACTTTCATATATTCAGTCTTTCTACCTTTTAAGGCAGAAAGGCAATACTACAAAAATATTTTCCTCATTCACTGCTTTGATTTCAGTTCTCTGTATTCTTCCTGATGCACCATAGCATGAACAACCTCCTTGCTCTAAATTTCAAGGCTCTGCATGGCCCGTTCTTGCTCCACCTCTTAAATTTGAATTGCTGCTCTGTACAGATATCCCCTTGTCAAAATGTAAGGAAGAAAACAGGAGTTTCGGCCTGGCAGTTCAGGCAGGAAACCAGCTTTCTGTGAAAATCCTCAGGGTGACAATGCTACCCTGCTTTAAATATATCCTCCAAGTTAGATGCCTGTGAATCACTCCCCGATGCTGAGATAGCCAGGGTACTTGAACTTCTGCATGTTCTTTTGCTCACAGCATTCTCACAGCTCCCTTGTGCTTTCCCAATACATTTCTTACATTTACATGCTGTCTTATCTTTACATTTAAATTAAGAAATTGTTTGTGCAGGAAGAACCTTTGCTTATGCATTTGTACTGCATGTAGTGTAATGGTGCCCTGGCCTCTAGGCACAATTACAATATAAATAATAAAAATGAACTGTTCACCTAAGATTAACTCTCCTGACAGCGCCACACGAAACTACATCCTTCAAACAATGATAAAAGGCTGTTCTAGCACCACATTCCACCATCTGTACCTCTCTCCAGGTACTGATGACACTGATTCCCAGTTCTTCACCTACAGGAAGCCTCTACTGTTCCCTGTACTTATCTGTGTCCACAGCACTGCTGGAATTTTTCTGATAACCAGGCAAAATGCAGAATGAGATGTGGGCAAGCACTGTCCTACTGAAGGACCCTCTGCTCTCTTAACATAAGCCTGCTCCTGGGAAGAGCTGAGAATCCCTGGCATCTCACAGGAGCAGATTCAAGGCAGTTTTCCATCTGTCTGCTTAAACTCATCAAATTTGCTTAAAAACATGGCCTTCAAAGAAGGCAAAGTACCAACCTAAAGCACTCTCCAATATGGCACTGCTGTTTAATGGAGGCATCCATAGCTGAGGAATTATTCTATTCTGGCTTTGCCAGTTTAATGCAGGGCTCTTCGTTTTATCATTACTTAGACTGCACTTAGACTGAACATTCAGTGGAACATTTCCTATAATGGGATAAAGCAGTTGAACAATTTGACTGGCTAATAGTGATTTAGACATGTGATTACAGTACAGAAAATGGTCTGACATATGCTCTTTTATCTGGTTTACATGAGGCACATTAATCCAACTGGAAAGCACAGAAGTGAAAAGGAAGATAGGACCAAGCATTCTGAAGGAAAAAATAGAAAACAGTTTAGTTGTCTCATTTCTGTATTTGCTAGGCTAGTTGTAATCTGTATTTTGTAAATAGGAAAACTTACAAAATAAAACCATTTTCTTCCCAAAATGGATGCAACTATAAACCACCAGACTATACCTGTGCTGTGCAGGTTAAAAAATAACATTTTTTTAGTAAAACCCTAGCTTCCAAAGCATTTATGACCTATGTCATAATGCCTGTACCAAAAGTACAGGATTTGCAGAAAGATGCAGCAGGACAGGGAGCACCACGCCAGCTAGGAACAATCAGAGTGTGAACAAAAAGAGTATTGATTCATTTTAATTTTTGTCTCAGCTAATTTAATTTCCCACTTTTACACAAACACTTATAATCATGTCAGCATAGGCTCATATTTTACAGGAATATTTTATTTCTTGCTAAACCTAAGCAACAACATCCTCATGACACCAAAAACCTAACTGAAGGCAAAGAATTACCTCTTTAACACACGCTTTTTTTCGAGGAGTGCATACACAACCTCGAACTGGCCTAACAAGATATGTCAATTTTCACAGTAACACTATTTAGATCTTTTGTGCAGACTGGTACATTTCATTAGTTGCATTTTTCTTCAGGAAAATTTCCTTCAAAATAAAACACTCAAAGGTTTCCTATGTAAGGTTTGGATTTTGTAAGTAAAAATAAAACCAAAGTATGTAAAACTAAGCATAAAGGGGATGAACACAAGAACTTCACCACATATACGTTTGCCAACTACTTTCAACGACCGCTATATTAAAAATTCTATCAGGAAAATACAAAAGATAATGAAAAGAGGGAGCTGTAAACAACACACCTTCCCCAAAACCAGAGGGGACATGAAAATCTTGGCAGGCAAACTTTCATCAATGACAATAACAAAAAAAAAATCGTTTATCCCAAACTAGTGATAGTTCTATCCTGGGATACTTATGTATTTGTAAAAACAAACGCATATGAAAGAAGCACGGTCTTCGCATGTGGTTAGGTCCAGCCCAGCAGAATCCCTTGTCATGTTGTGGACTTCCACTGTGACCTTATGGTCGGGCTTGACCTTATAAGTCTTCTCCAACCGAAATGATTCCGGCACGGAAATCGGCAGCGATGTTTGGGGTGGGCGTTTAGGGAAGCACCAGGACCTCTCCAGGACAAACACGGCAGCGTCAACCCGAGCGCGTCCCCCAAAACAAAGGGAACAACCTCTGAACCCCGCGGCTCGGACAGACCGCACAGCGCAGGAGCTGCTTTGGTCAGCTCCCGACGTTCCCCGGCCAAACGTGCCGCCCAGCTTTGCCCTATTACCGCTGCCATCAGCTATGCCATGGCAAGCTCCATCCTACTCAAAAATAACCCGCGGGGAGCGGAGCCAGCGCGGCAGCGGCGCTTCGCGGGAACCTCCCCGGGGCCTCTCTCCGAGCGCAGCCCGGCCCCGCACCCCGGGCACCGGCACCGGCAGCGCGGCCACCCCCGCTCCCTCCGCGGGCAGCGCTGCCCGGCCGGGCCCGGCCCGGCGGGATCCCCGCCCGAGGCTGCGGGAGCGGGGCGGCCCCTGGGGAGCGCCCGGCGGGGCGGGGGGGGGGCGCTGGGGCGGGCGAGCGCCCGCGCCCCCGGCGGGGAGAGGCCGCGGCCAAGGGAGAGCTGCCAGCGGCCGGGAACGGGCTCCCCCCCGCCACCCTCCGCCCCCTCCCTCCGTGTGTTTGTTGTGCTTCGGCACCGTCCCGCCGGCGCGTCCCTCCGTGCGGCGGCCGCTGACAGCTCCCCCCGCGCCGCCGAGAAACTCTTGCCTCAACTCTGCGTGTGCGCGGGGGGTGCGGGGGTGTCCTCGCCGCCACCCGCCGAGAACCGTGTTTTCCTTCCCAAAAAGAGGAGGGGAAGGGGTGGGGGGGGCATTACAAGGGAAAGCGACGAGGAACTACCGTCAGCGCACAGGGAGTACCCAGGCGAGGCTGAAGGCAGCCGAGCGTCCTGGAAGGGAACGGACCCAAAAAGAAGGGGGAAGGTGCAAAGGCGAGGGAAAAAGGAGGAAGAGGGTGGAGGGGGAAGAGCTAAAGAGAAACTCCGAAGAAGGAGGGGAAGAAAGGAATAGGGATGGTGAAAGAAAAGTGGAAAAGGGAGAGCAGGCGGAGGAAGACAAAGGTGAAAAAGGAGGAGGAGGAGGGGAAAGTGCAAAGGGGAGAGGAGGAGAAGAAAGAAGGGCCCTTCTCAAAATGGCATTAGGCAGAGGGAGGGGGCGACGAGTAGCGAGTCTCCACTGACAGCTCTGCCTGCGCCTGGCCGCCTGCCCCGGCCCCTCTCTGCCTCGCACACACAAACGCTGAACTTACTTCTTTCTGGCTCTCTGGAAAGGGGAAGCGCCATCTTTGCGAGGCCGGCCCCTAGGTCTTTTGTCTGTGGCTGCTGCTGCTGCTGCTGGGGGGGGAGCTCCAGGCTCGGGGGGCTGCTGCTGCTGCTGAGGCGGCTCCACCACCGCCACCACCAGACTCTTGTCCTCCGTTGACATCCTAGTCAGCAGGACGAGAGAGACACATGGATGATGATGATGAGGATGAAGATGAGGATGGTGATGGGGATCCCGATGCTCCTCCTGCTCCCGCGGCTCCTCTCCTCCTCACCTCCGCCTCCTCCACCTCCGCCTCGCATCGCTGGCCTCAGCCGCCGCCGACCAGCACAGGTAGCAGGGGGAGCAGCATGGGGAGAGCAGGAGGAGGAGGGGAGTGGGGGGGCGGGGGGGGGGGGGGGATCGAAGAGAAAGCGCAGAGGACGGAAGGAAGGGTCTCACACACAATAACACCCTCCCCGGGCTCGGCGGGGTCTCTCGGGGCTGGGGGAGGTGAAGAGAGCGAGCGACAGAGACGCGGCTGGTCCCGCCGCTGGGCGCCCCCGCTCAGAGGCCCCGGGCGCTGGCGGCGGCTCCGGCTGCTGCGCTGCCCGGCTGCGGCGGCCGCCGCTTCATTGTACCCTGGCCCTGCGCCCTCCCCCCGCGCAGAGCCCCCGGGGGCGGAGGAGGAGCGGGCGGCGGCGGCGGAGGCGGCGGGGGCCGAGGCCGAGCGGAGGAAGTTTTGACAGCTCCAGCTGTTGTGTGTGTCGAGGGGCTGAGTCCGGCCGGGCTCCGCGTCCCCTTCCCAGCCGGGCCGGGAGCAGGAAGTTTAACTTTGGGGAAAGAAGGAGGAGGAAGGGTGAAAAAGGGGGAGGAGGAAGGGGGAGGAGGAGGCGGCGCCCTGCCCCCTCCCCGCGGGGTGGAGAAGGGATCCCGGCGCTGCCCTGGTGTGTAACCCCCGCCTCCCCGACTCCCTTCCCCCCCCGCCAGTGCGACACATAGACACAGCGACCGACCGCCCTCCTCCTCCTCCCCTGCCGCGGCCCCACACTGCGCCTGCCCCGCCCGCCCACCGCCCGTCCCCCGGCGCAGACACCCATCCGCCGCCTCGCCGACCTCACGGGCTGGGCTGGGGCCGCGCCGGGCTGCGGGGAAACCGCGGAGCGGGGCCCGGACGGGACGCGGCGCCACGGGGAGCTCCGCGCACCCCACCCCGCACCGCGCCCCGGCCGCTGCCCCAGCGCTCCCCCACCCTCTCCCCGCCCTTGTTATTTCTTTTTTATTTATTTCCCCGTGGAAAAGGAAAAGCCCCTCCTGGATGCGAGCGGCTGCTCCGTGGCGGGGAGCTCCCGCCGCTCCCCGCACACGGGCTGCGCTCCGCAGGACGCGGCTCCGAGGGCAGCGCTCGGTGCCCGCCCCGGTGGCGCTCGCTCCCCCCGAGCCCCGCGGAGCCCCCGGGGAGGCGGCCGGAGCCCGGCGGCGGGAGCGCTCCCCTTTCCCCCCGCCGCGCGTCTGCAGCTTGGGGCGGTGGAGGCGGGGGAGCCGCGGGCGCCCCGGGGGATGGGAAGGAGGGAGGGAGCAGAGTTCAGCGCTGTGTGCGAGGGAGACAAAGTCTGGGGAGCGTGGCCGCTTTCCAGCAGCTCCGGCTGGAACAGCTGCGGGCGCTCGGGGCGGGGGGGGGCTCCCCGCGCAGGGGCCCGGCTGGCTGGCTGGCTGCCCGCCCGGCTGCGGGGCGGGGTTAAGCCTCATTACACGGGATTTAACGTGTCCCGGAGGCCAGCGGGGACTCGGGCTCCGAGGGGAGGCGGGGGAGCGCCGTGGCCTCGCAGCCGGAGAAAAGTCCGGCCACGGGGCGAGGAAGCGGCCGCGCCCCCGGACTTTCCTCCCGGGCGCTGCCCCGACGCGCTCCGCTGC